>NC_134930.1:3021817-4271817 GCF_051020765.1 Lasioglossum baleicum
CGATACCGCACTGAAATACACTTCTGAAACGACGAATCGTAGAATCTGACATAAACTTGAATCAATCGTGTCCGTGCTTGTTGAATCGGTGTTTCTGTGCCAATTTCGCATATTTGCATGCAAATGAACTGATCTAGCACGCGAAACAACGATCCCGCACAGAAATAGACTTGTGAAACGGAGAATGGTAGAGTCTGATGTAATATTGAATAAATCGTGTCCGTGCTTGCCGAATCGGAGTTTCTGTGCTAATTTCGCATATTCGCTTGCAAATGCACTGAGCTATCACGCGGAACAGCCATCCCGCACAGAAATAGACCTGTGAAACGAAGAATCGTAGAATCTGATGTAATATTGAATAAATCGTGATCGTGCTTGCCGAATCGGAGTTTCTGTGTCAATTTCGTATATTTGCATGCAAATGCACTGATTTAGCACGCGAAACAGCGATTCCGCACTGAAATTCACTTGTGAAACGACGAATCGTCGAATCTGACATAAACTTGAATCAATCGTGTCCGTGCTTGTTGAATCGGTGTTTCTGTGCCAATTTCGCATATTTGCATGCAAATGAACTGATCTAGCACGCGAAACAGCGATACCGCACTGAAATACACTTCTGAAACGAAGAATCGTAGAATCTGATGTAATATTGAATAAATCGTGATCGTGCTTGCCGAATCGGAGTTTCTGTATCAATTTCGTATATTTGCAAGCAAATGTACTGATTTAGCACGCGAAAGAGCGATCCCGCACAGAAATAGACTTGTGAAACGATGAATCGTAGAATCTGATGTAATATTGAATAAATCGTGTCCGTGCATGCCGAATCGGAGTTTCTATGCTATTTTCGCAGATTCGCTTGCAAATGCACTGAGCTATCACGCGGAACAGCCATCCCGCACAGAAATAGACCTGTGAAACGAAGAATCGTAGAATCTGATGTAATATTGAATAAATCGTGATCGTGCTTGCCGAATCGGAGTTTCTGTGTCAATTTCGTATATTTGCATGCAAATGCACTGATTTAGCACGCGAAACAGCGATTCCGCACTGAAATTCACTTGTGAAACGATGAATCGTAGAATCTGATGTAATATTGAATAAATCGTGTCCGTGCATGCCGAATCGGAGTTTCTATGCTATTTTCGCAGATTCGCTTGCAAATGCACTGAGCTATCACGCGGAACAGCCATCCCGCACAGAAATAGACCTGTGAAACGAAGAATCGTAGAATCTGATGTAATATTGAATAAATCGTGATCGTGCTTGCCGAATCGGAGTTTCTGTGTCAATTTCGTATATTTGCATGCAAATGCACTGATTTAGCACGCGAAACAGCGATTCCGCACTGAAATTCACTTGTGAAACGACGAATCGTCGAATCTGACATAAACTTGAATCAATCGTGTCCGTGCTTGTTGAATCGGTGTTTCTGTGCCAATTTCGCATATTTGCATGCAAATGAACTGATCTAGCACGCGAAACAACGATCCCGCACAGAAATAGACTTGTGAAACGGAGAATCGTAGAATCTGATGTAATATTGAATAAATCGTGTCCGTGCTTGCCGAATCGGAGTTTCTGTGCCAATTTCGCATATTCGCATGCAAATGCACTGAACTATCACGTGGAACAGCGGTCCCGCACAGAAATACACTTCTGAAACGAAGAATCGTCGAATCTGACATAAGTCGAATAAATCGTGACCGTGCTTGCCGAATCGGAGTTTCTGTGTCAATTTAGCATATCTGCATGCAAATGAACTGATCTAGCACGCGAAACAACGATACCGCACTGAAATACACTTGTGAAACGAAGAATCGTAGAATCTGATGTAATATTGAATAAATCGTGTCCGTGCTTGCCGAATCGGAGTTTCTGTTTCAATTTCGTATATTTGCATGCAAATGCACTGATCTAGCACGCGAAACAGCGATACCGCACTGAAATACACTTCTGAAACGACGAATCGTAGAATCTGACATAAACTTGAATCAATCGTGTCCGTGCTTGTTGAATCGGTGTTTCTGTGCCAATTTCGCATATTTGCATGCAAATGAACTGATCTAGCACGCGAAACAACGATCCCGCACAGAAATAGACTTGTGAAACGGAGAATGGTAGAGTCTGATGTAATATTGAATAAATCGTGTCCGTGCTTGCCGAATCGGAGTTTCTGTGCTAATTTCGCATATTCGCTTGCAAATGCACTGAGCTATCACGCGGAACAGCCATCCCGCACAGAAATAGACCTGTGAAACGAAGAATCGTAGAATCTGATGTAATATTGAATAAATCGTGTCCGTGCATGCCGAATCGGAGTTTCTATGCTATTTTCGCAGATTCGCTTGCAAATGCACTGAGCTATCACGCGGAACAGCCATCCCGCACAGAAATAGACCTGTGAAACGAAGAATCGTAGAATCTGATGTAATATTGAATAAATCGTGATCGTGCTTGCCGAATCGGAGTTTCTGTGTCAATTTCGTATATTTGCATGCAAATGCACTGATTTAGCACGCGAAACAGCGATTCCGCACTGAAATTCACTTGTGAAACGACGAATCGTCGAATCTGACATAAACTTGAATCAATCGTGTCCGTGCTTGTTTAATCGGTGTTTCTGTGCCAATTTCGCATATTTGCATGCAAATGAACTGTTCTAGCACGCGAAACAGCGATTCCGCCCTGAAATACACTTCTGAGACGAAGAACCGTCGAATCTGACATAAGGTCGAATAAATCGTGATCGTGCTTGCCGAATCGGAGTTTCTGTGCCAATTTCGCATATTCGCATGCAAATGCACTGAGCTATCACGTGGAACAGCGGTCCCGCACAGAAATACACTTCTGAATCGAAGAATCGTCGAATCTGACGTAAGTCGAATAAATCGTGACCGTGCTTGCCGAATCGGAGTTTCTGTGTCAATTTCGCATATCTGCATGCAAATGAACTGATCTAGCACGCGAAACAACGATACCGCACTGAAATAGACTTGTGAAACGGAGAATCGTAGAATCTGATGTAATATTGAATAAATCGTGTCCGTGCTTGCCGAATCGGAGTTTCCGTGCCAATTTCGTATATTTGCATGCAAATGCACTGATCTAGCACGCGAAACAGCGATTCCGCACTGAAATTCACTTGTGAAGCGACGAATCATCGAATCTGACATAAACTTGAATCAATCGTGTTCGTGCTTGTTTAATCGGTGTTTCTGTGCCAATTTCGCATATTTGCATGCAAATGAACTGTTCTAGCACGCGAAACAGCGATTCCGCCCTGAAATACACTTCTGAGACGAAGAACCGTCGAATCTGACATAAGGTCGAATAAATCGTGATCGTGCTTGCCGAATCGGAGTTTCTGTGCCAATTTCGCATATTCGCATGCAAATGCACTGAACTATCACGTGGAACAGCGGTCCCGCACAGAAATACACTTCTGAAACGAAGAATCGTCGAATCTGACATAAGTCGAATAAATCGTGACCGTGCTTGCCGAATCGGAGTTTCTGTGTCAATTTAGCATATCTGCATGCAAATGAACTGATCCAGCACGCGAAACAACGATACCGCACTGAAATACACTTGTGAAACGAAGAATCGTAGAATCTGATGTAATATTGAATAAATCGTGTCCGTGCTTGCCGAATCGGAGTTTCTGTTTCAATTTCGTATATTTGCATGCAAATGCACTGATCTAGCACGCGAAACAGCGATACCGCACTGAAATACACTTCTGAAACGACGAATCGTAGAATCTGACATAAACTTGAATCAATCGTGTCCGTGCTTGTTGAATCGGTGTTTCTGTGCCAATTTCGCATATTTGCATGCAAATGAACTGATCTAGCACGCGAAACAACGATCCCGCACAGAAATAGACTTGTGAAACGGAGAATGGTAGAGTCTGATGTAATATTGAATAAATCGTGTCCGTGCTTGCCGAATCGGAGTTTCTGTGCTAATTTCGCATATTCGCTTGCAAATACACTGAGCTATCACGCGGAACAGCCATCCCGCACAGAAATAGACCTGTGAAACGAAGAATCGTAGAATCTGATGTAATATTGAATAAATCGTGATCGTGCTTGCCGAATCGGAGTTTCTGTGTCAATTTCGTATATTTGCATGCAAATGCACTGATTTAGCACGCGAAACAGCGATTCCGCACTGAAATTCACTTGTGAAACGACGAATCGTCGAATCTGACATAAACTTGAATCAATCGTGTCCGTGCTTGTTGAATCGGTGTTTCTGTGCCAATTTCGCATATTTGCATGCAAATGAACTGATCTAGCACGCGAAACAGCGATACCGCACTGAAATACACTTCTGAAACGAAGAATCGTAGAATCTGATGTAATATTGAATAAATCGTGATCGTGCTTGCCGAATCGGAGTTTCTGTATCAATTTCGTATATTTGCAAGCAAATGTACTGATTTAGCACGCGAAAGAGCGATCCCGCACAGAAATAGACTTGTGAAACGATGAATCGTAGAATCTGATGTAATATTGAATAAATCGTGTCCGTGCATGCCGAATCGGAGTTTCTATGCTATTTTCGCAGATTCGCTTGCAAATGCACTGAGCTATCACGCGGAACAGCCATCCCGCACAGAAATAGACCTGTGAAACGAAGAATCGTAGAATCTGATGTAATATTGAATAAATCGTGATCGTGCTTGCCGAATCGGAGTTTCTGTGTCAATTTCGTATATTTGCATGCAAATGCACTGATTTAGCACGCGAAACAGCGATTCCGCACTGAAATTCACTTGTGAAACGATGAATCGTAGAATCTGATGTAATATTGAATAAATCGTGTCCGTGCATGCCGAATCGGAGTTTCTATGCTATTTTCGCAGATTCGCTTGCAAATGCACTGAGCTATCACGCGGAACAGCCATCCCGCACAGAAATAGACCTGTGAAACGAAGAATCGTAGAATCTGATGTAATATTGAATAAATCGTGATCGTGCTTGCCGAATCGGAGTTTCTGTGTCAATTTCGTATATTTGCATGCAAATGCACTGATTTAGCACGCGAAACAGCGATTCCGCACTGAAATTCACTTGTGAAACGACGAATCGTCGAATCTGACATAAACTTGAATCAATCGTGTCCGTGCTTGTTGAATCGGTGTTTCTGTGCCAATTTCGCATATTTGCATGCAAATGAACTGATCTAGCACGCGAAACAACGATCCCGCACAGAAATAGACTTGTGAAACGGAGAATCGTAGAATCTGATGTAATATTGAATAAATCGTGTCCGTGCTTGCCGAATCGGAGTTTCTGTGCCAATTTCGCATATTCGCATGCAAATGCACTGAACTATCACGTGGAACAGCGGTCCCGCACAGAAATACACTTCTGAAACGAAGAATCGTCGAATCTGACATAAGTCGAATAAATCGTGACCGTGCTTGCCGAATCGGAGTTTCTGTGTCAATTTAGCATATCTGCATGCAAATGAACTGATCTAGCACGCGAAACAACGATACCGCACTGAAATACACTTGTGAAACGAAGAATCGTAGAATCTGATGTAATATTGAATAAATCGTGTCCGTGCTTGCCGAATCGGAGTTTCTGTTTCAATTTCGTATATTTGCATGCAAATGCACTGATCTAGCACGCGAAACAGCGATACCGCACTGAAATACACTTCTGAAACGACGAATCGTAGAATCTGACATAAACTTGAATCAATCGTGTCCGTGCTTGTTGAATCGGTGTTTCTGTGCCAATTTCGCATATTTGCATGCAAATGAACTGATCTAGCACGCGAAACAACGATCCCGCACAGAAATAGACTTGTGAAACGGAGAATGGTAGAGTCTGATGTAATATTGAATAAATCGTGTCCGTGCTTGCCGAATCGGAGTTTCTGTGCTAATTTCGCATATTCGCTTGCAAATGCACTGAGCTATCACGCGGAACAGCCATCCCGCACAGAAATAGACCTGTGAAACGAAGAATCGTAGAATCTGATGTAATATTGAATAAATCGTGTCCGTGCATGCCGAATCGGAGTTTCTATGCTATTTTCGCAGATTCGCTTGCAAATGCACTGAGCTATCACGCGGAACAGCCATCCCGCACAGAAATAGACCTGTGAAACGAAGAATCGTAGAATCTGATGTAATATTGAATAAATCGTGATCGTGCTTGCCGAATCGGAGTTTCTGTGTCAATTTCGTATATTTGCATGCAAATGCACTGATTTAGCACGCGAAACAGCGATTCCGCACTGAAATTCACTTGTGAAACGACGAATCGTCGAATCTGACATAAACTTGAATCAATCGTGTCCGTGCTTGTTTAATCGGTGTTTCTGTGCCAATTTCGCATATTTGCATGCAAATGAACTGTTCTAGCACGCGAAACAGCGATTCCGCCCTGAAATACACTTCTGAGACGAAGAACCGTCGAATCTGACATAAGGTCGAATAAATCGTGATCGTGCTTGCCGAATCGGAGTTTCTGTGCCAATTTCGCATATTCGCATGCAAATGCACTGAGCTATCACGTGGAACAGCGGTCCCGCACAGAAATACACTTCTGAATCGAAGAATCGTCGAATCTGACGTAAGTCGAATAAATCGTGACCGTGCTTGCCGAATCGGAGTTTCTGTGTCAATTTCGCATATCTGCATGCAAATGAACTGATCTAGCACGCGAAACAACGATACCGCACTGAAATAGACTTGTGAAACGGAGAATCGTAGAATCTGATGTAATATTGAATAAATCGTGTCCGTGCTTGCCGAATCGGAGTTTCCGTGCCAATTTCGTATATTTGCATGCAAATGCACTGATCTAGCACGCGAAACAGCGATTCCGCACTGAAATTCACTTGTGAAGCGACGAATCATCGAATCTGACATAAACTTGAATCAATCGTGTTCGTGCTTGTTTAATCGGTGTTTCTGTGCCAATTTCGCATATTTGCATGCAAATGAACTGTTCTAGCACGCGAAACAGCGATTCCGCCCTGAAATACACTTCTGAGACGAAGAACCGTCGAATCTGACATAAGGTCGAATAAATCGTGATCGTGCTTGCCGAATCGGAGTTTCTGTGCCAATTTCGCATATTCGCATGCAAATGCACTGAGCTATCACGTGGAACAGCGGTCCCGCACAGAAATACACTTCTGAAACGTAGAATCGTCGAATCTGACATAAGTCGAATAAATCGTGACCGTGCTTGCCGAATCGGAGTTTCTGTGCCAATTTCGCATATCTGCATGCAAATGCACTGATCTAGCACGCGAAACAGCGATTCCGCACTGAAATTCACTTGTGAAACGACGAATCGTCGAATCTGACATAAACTTGAATCAATCGTGTCCGTGCTTGTTGAATCGGTGTTTCTGTGCCAATTTCGTATATTTGCATGCAAATGAACTGATCTAGCACGCGAAACAACGATCCCGCACAGAAATAGACTTGTGAAACGGAGAATCGTAGAATCTGATGTAATATTGAATAAATCGTGTCCGTGCTTGCCGAATCGGAGTTTCTGTGCTAATTTCGCATATTCGCTTGCAAATGCACTGAGTTATCACGCGGACAGCCATCCCGCACAGAAATAGACCTGTGAAACGAAGAATCGTAGAATCTGATGTAATATTGAATAAATCGTGATCGTGCTTGCCGAATCGGAGTTTCTGTGTCAATTTCGTATATTTGCATGCAAATGCACTGATCTAGCACGCGAAACAGCGATTCCGCACTGAAATTCACTTGTGAAACGACGAATCGTCGAATCTGACATAAACTTGAATCAATCGTGTCCGTGCTTGTTGAATCGGTGTTTCTGTGCCAATTTCGCATATTTGCATGCAAATGAACTGATCTAGCTCGCGAAACAGCGATTCCGCCCTGAAATACACTTCTGAAACGAAGAACCGTCGAATCTGACATAAGGTCGAATAAATCGTGATCGTGCTTGGCGAATCGGAGTTTCTGTGTCAATTTCGCATATTCGCATGCAAATGCACTGAGCTATCACGTGGAACAGCGGTCCCGCACAGAAATACACTTCTGAAACGAAGAATCGTCGAATCTGACATAAGTCGAATAAATCGTGACCGTGCTTGCCGAATCGGAGTTTCTGTGTCAATTTCGCATATCTGCATGCAAATGAACTGATCTAGCACGCGAAACAACGATACCGCACTGAAATACACTTGTGAAACGAAGAATCGTAGAATCTGATGTAATATTGAATAAATCGTGTCCGTGCTTGCCGAATCGGAGTTTCTGTTTCAATTTCTTATATTTGCATGCAAATGCACTGATCTAGCACGCGAAACAGCGATACCGCACTGAAATACACTTCTGAAACGACGAATCGTAGAATCTGACATAAACTTGAATCAATCGTGTCCGTGCATGCCGAATCGGAGTTTCTATGCTATTTTCGCAGATTCGCTTGCAAATGCACTGAGCTATCACGCGGAACAGCCATCCCGCACAGAAATAGACCTGTGAAACGAAGAATCGTAGAATCTGATGTAATATTGAATAAATCGTGATCGTGCTTGCCGAATCGGAGTTTCTGTGTCAATTTCGTATATTTGCATGCAAATGCACTGATTTAGCACGCGAAACAGCGATTCCGCACTGAAATTCACTTGTGAAACGACGAATCGTCGAATCTGACATAAACTTGAATCAATCGTGTCCGTGCTTGTTTAATCGGTGTTTCTGTGCCAATTTCGCATATTTGCATGCAAATGAACTGTTCTAGCACGCGAAACAGCGATTCCGCCCTGAAATACACTTCTGAGACGAAGAACCGTCGAATCTGACATAAGGTCGAATAAATCGTGATCGTGCTTGCCGAATCGGAGTTTCTGTGCCAATTTCGCATATTCGCATGCAAATGCACTGAGCTATCACGTGGAACAGCGGTCCCGCACAGAAATACACTTCTGAAACGTAGAATCGTCGAATCTGACATAAGTCGAATAAATCGTGACCGTGCTTGCCGAATCGGAGTTTCTGTGCCAATTTCGCATATCTGCATGCAAATGCACTGATCTAGCACGCGAAACAGCGATTCCGCACTGAAATTCACTTGTGAAGCGACGAATCGTCGAATCTGACATAAACTTGAATCAATCGTGTCCGTGCTTGTTGAATCAGTGTTTCTGTGCCAATTTCGCATATTTGCATGCAATTGAACTGATCTAGCACGCGGAACAGCGATCCCGCACAGAAATAGACTTGTGAAACGGAGAATCGTAGAATCTGATGTAATATTGAATAAATCGTGATCGTGCTTGCCGAATCGGAGTTTCTGTGTCAATTTCGTATATTTGCATGCAAATGCACTGATCTAGCACGCGAAACAGCGATTCCGCACTGAAATTCACTTGTGAAACGACGAATCGTCGAATCTGACATAAACTTGAATCAATCGTGTCCGTGCTTGTTGAATCGGTGTTTCTGTGCCAATTTCGCATATTTGCATGCAAATGAACTGATCTAGCACGCGAAACAGCGATCCCGCACAGAAATAGACTTGTGAAACGGAGAATCGTAGAATCTGATGTAATATTGAATAAATCGTGTCCGTGCTTGCCGAATCGGAGTTTCTGTGCTAATTTCGCATATTCGCTTGCAAATGCACTGAGCTATCACGCGGAACAGCCATTCCCGCACAGAAATAGACCTGTGAAACGAAGAATCGTAGAATCTGATGTAATATTGAATAAATCGTGATCGTGCTTGCCGAATCGGAGTTTCTGTGTCAATTTCGTATGTTTGCATGCAAATGCACTGATCTAGCACGCGAAACAGCGATTCCGCACTGAAATTCACTTGTGAAGCGACGAATCGTCGAATCTGACATAAACTTGAATCAATCGTGTCCGTGCTTGTTGAATCGGTGTTTCTGTGCCAATTTCGCATATTTGCATGCAATTGAACTGAGCTATCACGTGGAACAGCGGTCCCGCACAGAAATACACTTCTGAAACGAAGAATCGTCGAATCTGACATAAGTCGAATAAATCGTGACCGTGCTTGCCGAATCGGAGTTTCTGTGCCAATTTCGCATATTCGCATGCAAATGCACTGAGCTATCACGTGGAACAGCGGTCCCGCACAGAAATACACTTCTGAAACGTAGAATCGTCGAATCTGACATAAGTCGAATAAATCGTGACCGTGCTTGCCGAATCGGAGTTTCTGTGCCAATTTCGCATATCTGCATGCAAATGAACTGATCTAGCACGCGAAACAACGATACCGCACTGAAATACACTTCTGAAACGAAGAATCGTAGAATCTGATGTAATATTGAATAAATCGTGATCGTGCTTGCCGAATCGGAGTTTCTGTGCCAATTTCGCATATTTGCATGCAATTGAACTGATCTAGCACGCGGAACAGCGATCCCGCACAGAAATAGACTTGTGAAACGGAGAATCGTAGAATCTGATGTAATATTGAATAAATCGTGACCGTGCTTGCCGAATCGGAGTTTCTGTGCCAATTTCGCATATCTGCATGCAAATGAACTGATCTAGCACGCGAAACAACGATACCGCACTGAAATACACTTCTGAAACGAAGAATCGTAGAATCTGATGTAATATTGAATAAATCGTGATCGTGCTTGCCGAATCGGAGTTTCTGTGACAATTTCGTATATTTGCATGCAAATGCACTGATCTAGCACGCGAAACAGCGATTCCGCACTGAAATTCACTTGTGAAGCGACGAATCGTCGAATCTGACATAAACTTGAATCAATCGTGTCCGTGCTTGTTGAATCAGTGTTTCTGTGCCAATTTCGCATATTTGCATGCAATTGAACTGATCTAGCACGCGGAACAGCGATCCCGCACAGAAATAGACTTGTGAAACGGAGAATCGTAGAATCTGATGTAATATTGAATAAATCGTGATCGTGCTTGCCGAATCGGAGTTTCTGTGTCAATTTCGTATATTTGCATGCAAATGCACTGATCTAGCACGCGAAACAGCGATTCCGCACTGAAATTCACTTGTGAAACGACGAATCGTCGAATCTGACATAAACTTGAATCAATCGTGTCCGTGCTTGTTGAATCGGTGTTTCTGTGCCAATTTCGCATATTTGCATGCAAATGAACTGATCTAGCACGCGAAACAGCGATCCCGCACAGAAATAGACTTGTGAAACGGAGAATCGTAGAATCTGATGTAATATTGAATAAATCGTGTCCGTGCTTGCCGAATCGGAGTTTCTGTGCTAATTTCGCATATTCGCTTGCAAATGCACTGAGCTATCACGCGGAACAGCCATTCCCGCACAGAAATAGACCTGTGAAACGAAGAATCGTAGAATCTGATGTAATATTGAATAAATCGTGATCGTGCTTGCCGAATCGGAGTTTCTGTGTCAATTTCGTATGTTTGCATGCAAATGCACTGATCTAGCACGCGAAACAGCGATTCCGCACTGAAATTCACTTGTGAAGCGACGAATCGTCGAATCTGACATAAACTTGAATCAATCGTGTCCGTGCTTGTTGAATCGGTGTTTCTGTGCCAATTTCGCATATTTGCATGCAATTGAACTGAGCTATCACGTGGAACAGCGGTCCCGCACAGAAATACACTTCTGAAACGAAGAATCGTCGAATCTGACATAAGTCGAATAAATCGTGACCGTGCTTGCCGAATCGGAGTTTCTGTGAAAATTTCGCATATCTGCATGCAAATGAACTGATCTAGCACGCGAAACGACGATACCGCACTGAAATACACTTCTGAAACGAAGAATCGTAGAATCTGATGTAATATTGAATAAATCGTGTCCGTGCTTGCCGAATCGGAGTTTCTATGTCAATTTCGTATATTTGCATGCAAATGCACTGATCTAGCACGCGAAACAGCGATTCCGCACTGAAATTCACTTGTGAAGCGACGAATCGTCGAATCTGACATAAACTTGAATCAATCGTGTCCGTGCTTGTTGAATCGGTGTTTCTGTGCCAATTTCGCATATTTGCATGCAATTGAACTGATCTAGCACGCGAAACAGAGATACCGCACTGAAATTCATTTGTGAAGCGACGAATCGTCGAATCTGACATAAACTTGAATCTATCGTGTCCGTGCTTGTTGAATCGGTGTTTCTGTGCCAATTTCGCATATTTGCATGCAATTGAACTGATCTAGCACGCGAAACAGCGATCCCGCACAGAAATAGACTTGTGAAACGGAGAATCGTAGAATCTGATGTAATATTGAATAAATCGTGTCCGTGCTTGCCGAATCGGAGTTTCTGTGCTAATTTCGCATATTCGCTTGAAAATGCACTGAGCTATCACGCGGAACAGCCATTCCGCACAGAAATAGACCTGTGAAACGAAGAATCGTAGAATCTGATGTAATATTGAATAAATCGTGATCGTGCTTGCCGAATCGGAGTTTCTGTGCCAATTTCGCATATCTGCATGCAAATGAACTGATCTAGCACGCGAAACAGAGATACCGCACTGAAATTCATTTGTGGAGCGACGAATCGTCGAATCTGACATAAACTTGAATCTATCGTGTCCGTGCTTGTTAAATCGGTGTTTCTGTGCCAATTTCGCATATTTGCATGCAATTGAACTGATCTAGCACGCGAAACAGCGATCCCGCACAGAAATAGACTTGTGAAACGGCGAATCGTAGAATCTGATGTAATATTGAATAAATCGTGTCCGTGCTTGCCGAATCGGAGTTTCAGTGCCAATTTCGAATATTTGCAAGCAAATGAACTGATTTAGCACGCGAAAGAGCGATCCCGCACAGAAATAGAGTTGTGAAACGATGAATCGTAGAATCTGATGTAATATTGAATAAATCGTGTCCGTGCATGCCGAATCGGAGTTTCTATGCTAATTTCGCATATTCGCTTGCAAATGCACTGAGCTATCACGCGGAACAGCCATTCCCGCACAGAAATAGACCTGTGAAACGAAGAATCGTAGAATCTGATGTAATATTGAATAAATCGTGATCGTGCTTGCCGAATCGGAGTTTCTGTGCCAATTTCGCATATCTGCATGCAAATGAACTGATCTAGCACGCGAAACAGAGATACCGCACTGAAATTCATTTGTGAAGCGACGAATCGTCGAATCTGACATAAACTTGAATCTATCGTGTCCGTGCTTGCCGAATCGGAGTTTCAGTGCCAATTTCGCATATTTGCAAGCAAATGAACTGATTTAGCACGCGAAAGAGCGATCCCGCACAGAAATAGACTTGTGAAACGATGAATCGTAGAATCTGATGTAATATTGAATAAATCGTGTCCGTGCATGCCGAATCGGAGTTTCTATGCTAATTTCGCATATTCGCTTGCAAATGCACTGAGCTATCACGCGGAACAGCCATTCCCGCACAGAAATAGACCTGTGAAACGAAGAATCGTAGAATCTGATGTAATATTGAATAAATCGTGATCGTGCTTGCCGAATCGGAGTTTCTGTGCCAATTTCGCATATCTGCATGCAAATGAACTGATCTAGCACGCGAAACAGAGATACCGCACTGAAATTCATTTGTGAAGCGACGAATCGTCGAATCTGACATAAACTTGAATCTATCGTGTCCGTGCTTGTTGAATCGGTGTTTCTGTGCCAATTTCGCATATTTGCATGCAATTGAACTGATCTAGCACGCGAAACAGCGATCCCGCACAGAAATAGACTTGTGAAACGGCGAATCGTAGAATCTGATGTAATATTGAATAAATCGTGTCCGTGCTTGCCGAATCGGAGTTTCAGTGCCAATTTCGCATATTTGCAAGCAAATGAACTGATTTAGCACGCGAAAGAGCGATCCCGCACAGAAATAGACTTGTGAAACGATGAATCGTAGAATCTGATGTAATATTGAATAAATCGTGTCCGTGCATGCCGAATCGGAGTTTCTATGCTAATTTCGCATATTCGCTTGCAAATGCACTGAGCTATCACGCGGAACAGCCATTCCCGCACAGAAATAGACCTGTGAAACGAAGAATCGTAGAATCTGATGTAATATTGAATAAATCGTGATCGTGCTTGCCGAATCGGAGTTTCTGTGTCAATTTCGTATATTTGCATGCAAATGCACTGATTTAGCACGCGAAACAGCGATTCCGCACTGAAATTCACTTGTGAAACGACGAATCGTCGAATCTGACATAAACTTGAATCAATCGTGTCCGTGCTTGTTGAATCGGTGTTTCTGTGCCAATTTCGCATATTTGCATGCAAATGAACTGTTCTAGCACGCGAAACAGCGATTCCGCCCTGAAATACACTTCTGAGACGAAGAACCGTCGAATCTGACATAAGTCGAATAAATCGTGACCGTGCTTGCCGAATCGGAGTTTCTGTGCCAATTTCGCATATCTGCATGCAAATGAACTGATCTAGCACGCGAAACAACGATACCGCACTGAAATACACTTCTGAAACGAAGAATCGTAGAATCTGATGTAATATTGAATAAATCGTGATCGTGCTTGCCGAATCGGAGTTTCCGTGCCAATTTCGCATATTTGCAAGCAAATGAACTGATTTAGCACGCGAAAGAGCGATCCCGCACAGAAATTCACTTGTGAAACGACGAATCGTCGAATCTGACATAAACTTGAATCAATCGTGTCCGTGCTTGTTGAATCGGTGTTTCTGTGCCAATTTCGCATATTTGCATGCAAATGAACTGATCTAGCACGCGAAACAGCGATCCCGCACAGAAATAGACTTGTGAAACGGAGAATCGTAGAATCTGATGTAATATTGAATAAATCGTGTCCGTGCTTGCCGAATCGGAGTTTCTGTGCTAATTTCGCATATTCGCTTGCAAATGCACTGAGCTATCACGCGGAACAGCCATTCCCGCACAGAAATAGACCTGTGAAACGAAGAATCGTAGAATCTGATGTAATATTGAATAAATCGTGATCGTGCTTGCCGAATCGGAGTTTCTGTGTCAATTTCGTATGTTTGCATGCAAATGCACTGATCTAGCACGCGAAACAGCGATTCCGCACTGAAATTCACTTGTGAAGCGACGAATCGTCGAATCTGACATAAACTTGAATCAATCGTGTCCGTGCTTGTTGAATCGGTGTTTCTGTGCCAATTTCGCATATTTGCATGCAATTGAACTGAGCTATCACGTGGAACAGCGGTCCCGCACAGAAATACACTTCTGAAACGAAGAATCGTCGAATCTGACATAAGTCGAATAAATCGTGACCGTGCTTGCCGAATCGGAGTTTCTGTGCCAATTTCGCATATTCGCATGCAAATGCACTGAGCTATCACGTGGAACAGCGGTCCCGCACAGAAATACACTTCTGAAACGTAGAATCGTCGAATCTGACATAAGTCGAATAAATCGTGACCGTGCTTGCCGAATCGGAGTTTCTGTGCCAATTTCGCATATCTGCATGCAAATGAACTGATCTAGCACGCGAAACAACGATACCGCACTGAAATACACTTCTGAAACGAAGAATCGTAGAATCTGATGTAATATTGAATAAATCGTGATCGTGCTTGCCGAATCGGAGTTTCTGTGCCAATTTCGCATATTTGCATGCAATTGAACTGATCTAGCACGCGGAACAGCGATCCCGCACAGAAATAGACTTGTGAAACGGAGAATCGTAGAATCTGATGTAATATTGAATAAATCGTGACCGTGCTTGCCGAATCGGAGTTTCTGTGCCAATTTCGCATATCTGCATGCAAATGAACTGATCTAGCACGCGAAACAACGATACCGCACTGAAATACACTTCTGAAACGAAGAATCGTAGAATCTGATGTAATATTGAATAAATCGTGATCGTGCTTGCCGAATCGGAGTTTCTGTGACAATTTCGTATATTTGCATGCAAATGCACTGATCTAGCACGCGAAACAGCGATTCCGCACTGAAATTCACTTGTGAAGCGACGAATCGTCGAATCTGACATAAACTTGAATCAATCGTGTCCGTGCTTGTTGAATCAGTGTTTCTGTGCCAATTTCGCATATTTGCATGCAATTGAACTGATCTAGCACGCGGAACAGCGATCCCGCACAGAAATAGACTTGTGAAACGGAGAATCGTAGAATCTGATGTAATATTGAATAAATCGTGTCCGTGCTTGCCGAATCGGAGTTTCTGTGCTAATTTCGCATATTCGCTTGCAAATGCACTGAGCTATCACGCGGAACAGCCATTCCCGCACAGAAATAGACCTGTGAAACGAAGAATCGTAGAATCTGATGTAATATTGAATAAATCGTGATCGTGCTTGCCGAATCGGAGTTTCTGTGTCAATTTCGTATGTTTGCATGCAAATGCACTGATCTAGCACGCGAAACAGCGATTCCGCACTGAAATTCACTTGTGAAGCGACGAATCGTCGAATCTGACATAAACTTGAATCAATCGTGTCCGTGCTTGTTGAATCGGTGTTTCTGTGCCAATTTCGCATATTTGCATGCAATTGAACTGAGCTATCACGTGGAACAGCGGTCCCGCACAGAAATACACTTCTGAAACGAAGAATCGTCGAATCTGACATAAGTCGAATAAATCGTGACCGTGCTTGCCGAATCGGAGTTTCTGTGCCAATTTCGCATATCTGCATGCAAATGAACTGATCTAGCACGCGAAACGACGATACCGCACTGAAATACACTTCTGAAACGAAGAATCGTAGAATCTGATGTAATATTGAATAAATCGTGTCCGTGCTTGCCGAATCGGAGTTTCTATGTCAATTTCGTATATTTGCATGCAAATGCACTGATCTAGCACGCGAAACAGCGATTCCGCACTGAAATTCACTTGTGAAGCGACGAATCGTCGAATCTGACATAAACTTGAATCAATCGTGTCCGTGCTTGTTGAATCGGTGTTTCTGTGCCAATTTCGCATATTTGCATGCAATTGAACTGATCTAGCACGCGAAACAGAGATACCGCACTGAAATTCATTTGTGAAGCGACGAATCGTCGAATCTGACATAAACTTGAATCTATCGTGTCCGTGCTTGTTGAATCGGTGTTTCTGTGCCAATTTCGCATATTTGCATGCAATTGAACTGATCTAGCACGCGAAACAGCGATCCCGCACAGAAATAGACTTGTGAAACGGAGAATCGTAGAATCTGATGTAATATTGAATAAATCGTGTCCGTGCTTGCCGAATCGGAGTTTCTGTGCTAATTTCGCATATTCGCTTGAAAATGCACTGAGCTATCACGCGGAACAGCCATTCCCGCACAGAAATAGACCTGTGAAACGAAGAATCGTAGAATCTGATGTAATATTGAATAAATCGTGATCGTGCTTGCCGAATCGGAGTTTCTGTGCCAATTTCGCATATCTGCATGCAAATGAACTGATCTAGCACGCGAAACAGAGATACCGCACTGAAATTCATTTGTGGAGCGACGAATCGTCGAATCTGACATAAACTTGAATCTATCGTGTCCGTGCTTGTTAAATCGGTGTTTCTGTGCCAATTTCGCATATTTGCATGCAATTGAACTGATCTAGCACGCGAAACAGCGATCCCGCACAGAAATAGACTTGTGAAACGGCGAATCGTAGAATCTGATGTAATATTGAATAAATCGTGTCCGTGCTTGCCGAATCGGAGTTTCAGTGCCAATTTCGAATATTTGCAAGCAAATGAACTGATTTAGCACGCGAAAGAGCGATCCCGCACAGAAATAGAGTTGTGAAACGATGAATCGTAGAATCTGATGTAATATTGAATAAATCGTGTCCGTGCATGCCGAATCGGAGTTTCTATGCTAATTTCGCATATTCGCTTGCAAATGCACTGAGCTATCACGCGGAACAGCCATTCCCGCACAGAAATAGACCTGTGAAACGAAGAATCGTAGAATCTGATGTAATATTGAATAAATCGTGATCGTGCTTGCCGAATCGGAGTTTCTGTGCCAATTTCGCATATCTGCATGCAAATGAACTGATCTAGCACGCGAAACAGAGATACCGCACTGAAATTCATTTGTGAAGCGACGAATCGTCGAATCTGACATAAACTTGAATCTATCGTGTCCGTGCTTGCCGAATCGGAGTTTCAGTGCCAATTTCGCATATTTGCAAGCAAATGAACTGATTTAGCACGCGAAAGAGCGATCCCGCACAGAAATAGACTTGTGAAACGATGAATCGTAGAATCTGATGTAATATTGAATAAATCGTGTCCGTGCATGCCGAATCGGAGTTTCTATGCTAATTTCGCATATTCGCTTGCAAATGCACTGAGCTATCACGCGGAACAGCCATTCCCGCACAGAAATAGACCTGTGAAACGAAGAATCGTAGAATCTGATGTAATATTGAATAAATCGTGATCGTGCTTGCCGAATCGGAGTTTCTGTGCCAATTTCGCATATCTGCATGCAAATGAACTGATCTAGCACGCGAAACAGAGATACCGCACTGAAATTCATTTGTGAAGCGACGAATCGTCGAATCTGACATAAACTTGAATCTATCGTGTCCGTGCTTGTTGAATCGGTGTTTCTGTGCCAATTTCGCATATTTGCATGCAATTGAACTGATCTAGCACGCGAAACAGCGATCCCGCACAGAAATAGACTTGTGAAACGGCGAATCGTAGAATCTGATGTAATATTGAATAAATCGTGTCCGTGCTTGCCGAATCGGAGTTTCAGTGCCAATTTCGCATATTTGCAAGCAAATGAACTGATTTAGCACGCGAAAGAGCGATCCCGCACAGAAATAGACTTGTGAAACGATGAATCGTAGAATCTGATGTAATATTGAATAAATCGTGTCCGTGCATGCCGAATCGGAGTTTCTATGCTAATTTCGCATATTCGCTTGCAAATGCACTGAGCTATCACGCGGAACAGCCATTCCCGCACAGAAATAGACCTGTGAAACGAAGAATCGTAGAATCTGATGTAATATTGAATAAATCGTGATCGTGCTTGCCGAATCGGAGTTTCTGTGTCAATTTCGTATATTTGCATGCAAATGCACTGATTTAGCACGCGAAACAGCGATTCCGCACTGAAATTCACTTGTGAAACGACGAATCGTCGAATCTGACATAAACTTGAATCAATCGTGTCCGTGCTTGTTGAATCGGTGTTTCTGTGCCAATTTCGCATATTTGCATGCAAATGAACTGTTCTAGCACGCGAAACAGCGATTCCGCCCTGAAATACACTTCTGAGACGAAGAACCGTCGAATCTGACATAAGTCGAATAAATCGTGACCGTGCTTGCCGAATCGGAGTTTCTGTGCCAATTTCGCATATCTGCATGCAAATGAACTGATCTAGCACGCGAAACAACGATACCGCACTGAAATACACTTCTGAAACGAAGAATCGTAGAATCTGATGTAATATTGAATAAATCGTGATCGTGCTTGCCGAATCGGAGTTTCCGTGCCAATTTCGCATATTTGCAAGCAAATGAACTGATTTAGCACGCGAAAGAGCGATCCCGCACAGAAATTCACTTGTGAAACGACGAATCGTCGAATCTGACATAAACTTGAATCAATCGTGTCCGTGCTTGTTGAATCGGTGTTTCTGTGCCAATTTCGCATATTTGCATGCAATTGAACTGAGCTATCACGTGGAACAGCGGTCCCGCACAGAAATACACTTCTGAAACGAAGAATCGTCGAATCTGACATAAGTCGAATAAATCGTGACCGTGCTTGCCGAATCGGAGTTTCTGTGCCAATTTCGCATATCTGCATGCAAATGAACTGATCTAGCACGCGAAACGACGATACCGCACTGAAATACACTTCTGAAACGAAGAATCGTAGAATCTGATGTAATATTGAATAAATCGTGTCCGTGCTTGCCGAATCGGAGTTTCTATGTCAATTTCGTATATTTGCATGCAAATGCACTGATCTAGCACGCGAAACAGCGATTCCGCACTGAAATTCACTTGTGAAGCGACGAATCGTCGAATCTGACATAAACTTGAATCAATCGTGTCCGTGCTTGTTGAATCGGTGTTTCTGTGCCAATTTCGCATATTTGCATGCAATTGAACTGATCTAGCACGCGAAACAGAGATACCGCACTGAAATTCATTTGTGAAGCGACGAATCGTCGAATCTGACATAAACTTGAATCTATCGTGTCCGTGCTTGTTGAATCGGTGTTTCTGTGCCAATTTCGCATATTTGCATGCAATTGAACTGATCTAGCATGCGAAACAGCGATCCCGCACAGAAATAGACTTGTGAAACGGAGAATCGTAGAATCTGATGTAATATTGAATAAATCGTGTCCGTGCTTGCCGAATCGGAGTTTCTGTGCTAATTTCGCATATTCGCTTGAAAATGCACTGAGCTATCACGCGGAACAGCCATTCCCGCACAGAAATAGACCTGTGAAACGAAGAATCGTAGAATCTGATGTAATATTGAATAAATCGTGATCGTGCTTGCCGAATCGGAGTTTCTGTGCCAATTTCGCATATCTGCATGCAAATGAACTGATCTAGCACGCGAAACAGAGATACCGCACTGAAATTCATTTGTGGAGCGACGAATCGTCGAATCTGACATAAACTTGAATCTATCGTGTCCGTGCTTGTTAAATCGGTGTTTCTGTGCCAATTTCGCATATTTGCATGCAATTGAACTGATCTAGCACGCGAAACAGCGATCCCGCACAGAAATAGACTTGTGAAACGGCGAATCGTAGAATCTGATGTAATATTGAATAAATCGTGTCCGTGCATGCCGAATCGGAGTTTCTATGCTAATTTCGCATATTCGCTTGCAAATGCACTGAGCTATCACGCGGAACAGCCATTCCCGCACAGAAATAGACCTGTGAAACGAAGAATCGTAGAATCTGATGTAATATTGAATAAATCGTGATCGTGCTTGCCGAATCGGAGTTTCTGTGCCAATTTCGCATATCTGCATGCAAATGAACTGATCTAGCACGCGAAACAGAGATACCGCACTGAAATTCATTTGTGGAGCGACGAATTGTCGAATCTGACATAAACTTGAATCTATCGTGTCCGTGCTTGTTAAATCGGTGTTTCTGTGCCAATTTCGCATATTTGCATGCAAATGAACTGATTTAGCACGCGAAAGAGCGATCCCGCACAGAAATAGAGTTGTGAAACGATGAATCGTAGAATCTGATGTAATATTGAATAAATCGTGTCCGTGCATGCCGAATCGGAGTTTCTATGCTAATTTCGCATATTCGCTTGCAAATGCACTGAGCTATCACGCGGAACAGCCATTCCCGCACAGAAATAGACCTGTGAAACGAAGAATCGTAGAATCTGATGTAATATTGAATAAATCGTGATCGTGCTTGCCGAATCGGAGTTTCTGTGCCAATTTCGCATATCTGCATGCAAATGAACTGATCTAGCACGCGAAACAGAGATACCGCACTGAAATTCATTTGTGAAGCGACGAATCGTCGAATCTGACATAAACTTGAATCTATCGTGTCCGTGCTTGCCGAATCGGAGTTTCAGTGCCAATTTCGCATATTTGCAAGCAAATGAACTGATTTAGCACGCGAAAGAGCGATCCCGCACAGAAATAGACTTGTGAAACGATGAATCGTAGAATCTGATGTAATATTGAATAAATCGTGTCCGTGCATGCCGAATCGGAGTTTCTATGCTAATTTCGCATATTCGCTTGCAAATGCACTGAGCTATCACGCGGAACAGCCATTCCCGCACAGAAATAGACCTGTGAAACGAAGAATCGTAGAATCTGATGTAATATTGAATAAATCGTGATCGTGCTTGCCGAATCGGAGTTTCTGTGCCAATTTCGCATATCTGCATGCAAATGAACTGATCTAGCACGCGAAACAGAGATACCGCACTGAAATTCATTTGTGAAGCGACGAATCGTCGAATCTGACATAAACTTGAATCTATCGTGTCCGTGCTTGTTGAATCGGTGTTTCTGTGCCAATTTCGCATATTTGCATGCAATTGAACTGATCTAGCACGCGAAACAGCGATCCCGCACAGAAATAGACTTGTGAAACGGCGAATCGTAGAATCTGATGTAATATTGAATAAATCGTGTCCGTGCTTGCCGAATCGGAGTTTCAGTGCCAATTTCGCATATTTGCAAGCAAATGAACTGATTTAGCACGCGAAAGAGCGATCCCGCACAGAAATAGACTTGTGAAACGATGAATCGTAGAATCTGATGTAATATTGAATAAATCGTGTCCGTGCATGCCGAATCGGAGTTTCTATGCTAATTTCGCATATTCGCTTGCAAATGCACTGAGCTATCACGCGGAACAGCCATTCCCGCACAGAAATAGACCTGTGAAACGAAGAATCGTAGAATCTGATGTAATATTGAATAAATCGTGATCGTGCTTGCCGAATCGGAGTTTCTGTGTCAATTTCGTATATTTGCATGCAAATGCACTGATTTAGCACGCGAAACAGCGATTCCGCACTGAAATTCACTTGTGAAACGACGAATCGTCGAATCTGACATAAACTTGAATCAATCGTGTCCGTGCTTGTTGAATCGGTGTTTCTGTGCCAATTTCGCATATTTGCATGCAAATGAACTGTTCTAGCACGCGAAACAGCGATTCCGCCCTGAAATACACTTCTGAGACGAAGAACCGTCGAATCTGACATAAGTCGAATAAATCGTGACCGTGCTTGCCGAATCGGAGTTTCTGTGCCAATTTCGCATATCTGCATGCAAATGAACTGATCTAGCACGCGAAACAACGATACCGCACTGAAATACACTTCTGAAACGAAGAATCGTAGAATCTGATGTAATATTGAATAAATCGTGATCGTGCTTGCCGAATCGGAGTTTCCGTGCCAATTTCGCATATTTGCAAGCAAATGAACTGATTTAGCACGCGAAAGAGCGATCCCGCACAGAAATTCACTTGTGAAACGACGAATCGTCGAATCTGACATAAACTTGAATCAATCGTGTCCGTGCTTGTTGAATCGGTGTTTCTGTGCCAATTTCGCATATTTGCATGCAAATGAACTGATCTAGCACGCGAAACAACGATCCCGCACAGAAATAGACTTGTGAAACGGAGAATCGTAGAATCTGATGAAATATTGAATAAATCGTGTCCGTGCTTGCCGAATCGGAGTTTCTGTGCTAATTTCGCATATTCGCTTGCAAATGCACTAAGTTATCACGCGGGACAGCCATCCCGCACAGAAATAGACCTGTGAAACGAAGAATCGTAGAATCTGATGTAATATTGAATAAATCGTGATCGTGCTTGCCGAATCGGAGTTTCTGTGTCAATTTCGCATATTCGCTTGAAAATGCACTGAGCTATCACGCGGAACAGCCATTCCCGCACAGAAATAGACCTGTGAAACGAAGAATCGTAGAATCTGATGTAATATTGAATAAATCGTGATCGTGCTTGCCGAATCGGAGTTTCTGTGCCAATTTCGCATATCTGCATGCAAATGAACTGATCTAGCACGCGAAACAGAGATACCGCACTGAAATTCATTTGTGGAGCGACGAATCGTCGAATCTGACATAAACTTGAATCTATCGTGTCCGTGCTTGTTAAATCGGTGTTTCTGTGCCAATTTCGCATATTTGCATGCAATTGAACTGATCTAGCACGCGAAACAGCGATCCCGCACAGAAATAGACTTGTGAAACGGCGAATCGTAGAATCTGATGTAATATTGAATAAATCGTGTCCGTGCTTGCCGAATCGGAGTTTCAGTGCCAATTTCGCATATTTGCAAGCAAATGAACTGATTTAGCACGCGAAAGAGCGATCCCGCACAGAAATAGACTTGTGAAACGATGAATCGTAGAATCTGATGTAATATTGAATAAATCGTGTCCGTGCATGCCGAATCGGAGTTTCTATGCTAATTTCGCATATTCGCTTGCAAATGCACTGAGCTATCACGCGGAACAGCCATTCCCGCACAGAAATAGACCTGTGAAACGAAGAATCGTAGAATCTGATGTAATATTGAATAAATCGTGATCGTGCTTGCCGAATCGGAGTTTCTGTGCCAATTTCGCATATCTGCATGCAAATGAACTGATCTAGCACGCGAAACAGAGATACCGCACTGAAATTCATTTGTGAAGCGACGAATCGTCGAATCTGACATAAACTTGAATCTATCGTGTCCGTGCTTGCCGAATCGGAGTTTCAGTGCCAATTTCGCATATTTGCAAGCAAATGAACTGATTTAGCACGCGAAAGAGCGATCCCGCACAGAAATAGACTTGTGAAACGATGAATCGTAGAATCTGATGTAATATTGAATAAATCGTGTCCGTGCATGCCGAATCGGAGTTTCTATGCTAATTTCGCATATTCGCTTGCAAATGCACTGAGCTATCACGCGGAACAGCCATTCCCGCACAGAAATAGACCTGTGAAACGAAGAATCGTAGAATCTGATGTAATATTGAATAAATCGTGATCGTGCTTGCCGAATCGGAGTTTCTGTGCCAATTTCGCATATCTGCATGCAAATGAACTGATCTAGCACGCGAAACAGAGATACCGCACTGAAATTCATTTGTGAAGCGACGAATCGTCGAATCTGACATAAACTTGAATCTATCGTGTCCGTGCTTGTTGAATCGGTGTTTCTGTGCCAATTTCGCATATTTGCATGCAATTGAACTGATCTAGCACGCGAAACAGCGATCCCGCACAGAAATAGACTTGTGAAACGGCGAATCGTAGAATCTGATGTAATATTGAATAAATCGTGTCCGTGCTTGCCGAATCGGAGTTTCAGTGCCAATTTCGCATATTTGCAAGCAAATGAACTGATTTAGCACGCGAAAGAGCGATCCCGCACAGAAATAGACTTGTGAAACGATGAATCGTAGAATCTGATGTAATATTGAATAAATCGTGTCCGTGCATGCCGAATCGGAGTTTCTATGCTAATTTCGCATATTCGCTTGCAAATGCACTGAGCTATCACGCGGAACAGCCATTCCCGCACAGAAATAGACCTGTGAAACGAAGAATCGTAGAATCTGATGTAATATTGAATAAATCGTGATCGTGCTTGCCGAATCGGAGTTTCTGTGTCAATTTCGTATATTTGCATGCAAATGCACTGATTTAGCACGCGAAACAGCGATTCCGCACTGAAATTCACTTGTGAAACGACGAATCGTCGAATCTGACATAAACTTGAATCAATCGTGTCCGTGCTTGTTGAATCGGTGTTTCTGTGCCAATTTCGCATATTTGCATGCAAATGAACTGTTCTAGCACGCGAAACAGCGATTCCGCCCTGAAATACACTTCTGAGACGAAGAACCGTCGAATCTGACATAAGTCGAATAAATCGTGACCGTGCTTGCCGAATCGGAGTTTCTGTGCCAATTTCGCATATCTGCATGCAAATGAACTGATCTAGCACGCGAAACAACGATACCGCACTGAAATACACTTCTGAAACGAAGAATCGTAGAATCTGATGTAATATTGAATAAATCGTGATCGTGCTTGCCGAATCGGAGTTTCCGTGCCAATTTCGCATATTTGCAAGCAAATGAACTGATTTAGCACGCGAAAGAGCGATCCCGCACAGAAATTCACTTGTGAAACGACGAATCGTCGAATCTGACATAAACTTGAATCAATCGTGTCCGTGCTTGTTGAATCGGTGTTTCTGTGCCAATTTCGCATATTTGCATGCAATTGAACTGATCTAGCACGCGAAACAGAGATACCGCACTGAAATTCATTTGTGAAGCGACGAATCGTCGAATCTGACATAAACTTGAATCTATCGTGTCCGTGCTTGTTGAATCGGTGTTTCTGTGCCAATTTCGCATATTTGCATGCAATTGAACTGATCTAGCACGCGAAACAGCGATCCCGCACAGAAATAGACTTGTGAAACGGAGAATCGTAGAATCTGATGTAATATTGAATAAATCGTGTCCGTGCTTGCCGAATCGGAGTTTCTGTGCTAATTTCGCATATTCGCTTGAAAATGCACTGAGCTATCACGCGGAACAGCCATTCCCGCACAGAAATAGACCTGTGAAACGAAGAATCGTAGAATCTGATGTAATATTGAATAAATCGTGATCGTGCTTGCCGAATCGGAGTTTCTGTGCCAATTTCGCATATCTGCATGCAAATGAACTGATCTAGCACGCGAAACAGAGATACCGCACTGAAATTCATTTGTGGAGCGACGAATCGTCGAATCTGACATAAACTTGAATCTATCGTGTCCGTGCTTGTTAAATCGGTGTTTCTGTGCCAATTTCGCATATTTGCATGCAATTGAACTGATCTAGCACGCGAAACAGCGATCCCGCACAGAAATAGACTTGTGAAACGGCGAATCGTAGAATCTGATGTAATATTGAATAAATCGTGTCCGTGCTTGCCGAATCGGAGTTTCAGTGCCAATTTCGAATATTTGCAAGCAAATGAACTGATTTAGCACGCGAAAGAGCGATCCCGCACAGAAATAGAGTTGTGAAACGATGAATCGTAGAATCTGATGTAATATTGAATAAATCGTGTCCGTGCATGCCGAATCGGAGTTTCTATGCTAATTTCGCATATTCGCTTGCAAATGCACTGAGCTATCACGCGGAACAGCCATTCCCGCACAGAAATAGACCTGTGAAACGAAGAATCGTAGAATCTGATGTAATATTGAATAAATCGTGATCGTGCTTGCCGAATCGGAGTTTCTGTGCCAATTTCGCATATCTGCATGCAAATGAACTGATCTAGCACGCGAAACAGAGATACCGCACTGAAATTCATTTGTGAAGCGACGAATCGTCGAATCTGACATAAACTTGAATCTATCGTGTCCGTGCTTGCCGAATCGGAGTTTCAGTGCCAATTTCGCATATTTGCAAGCAAATGAACTGATTTAGCACGCGAAAGAGCGATCCCGCACAGAAATAGACTTGTGAAACGATGAATCGTAGAATCTGATGTAATATTGAATAAATCGTGTCCGTGCATGCCGAATCGGAGTTTCTATGCTAATTTCGCATATTCGCTTGCAAATGCACTGAGCTATCACGCGGAACAGCCATTCCCGCACAGAAATAGACCTGTGAAACGAAGAATCGTAGAATCTGATGTAATATTGAATAAATCGTGATCGTGCTTGCCGAATCGGAGTTTCTGTGCCAATTTCGCATATCTGCATGCAAATGAACTGATCTAGCACGCGAAACAGAGATACCGCACTGAAATTCATTTGTGAAGCGACGAATCGTCGAATCTGACATAAACTTGAATCTATCGTGTCCGTGCTTGTTGAATCGGTGTTTCTGTGCCAATTTCGCATATTTGCATGCAATTGAACTGATCTAGCACGCGAAACAGCGATCCCGCACAGAAATAGACTTGTGAAACGGCGAATCGTAGAATCTGATGTAATATTGAATAAATCGTGTCCGTGCTTGCCGAATCGGAGTTTCAGTGCCAATTTCGCATATTTGCAAGCAAATGAACTGATTTAGCACGCGAAAGAGCGATCCCGCACAGAAATAGACTTGTGAAACGATGAATCGTAGAATCTGATGTAATATTGAATAAATCGTGTCCGTGCATGCCGAATCGGAGTTTCTATGCTAATTTCGCATATTCGCTTGCAAATGCACTGAGCTATCACGCGGAACAGCCATTCCCGCACAGAAATAGACCTGTGAAACGAAGAATCGTAGAATCTGATGTAATATTGAATAAATCGTGATCGTGCTTGCCGAATCGGAGTTTCTGTGTCAATTTCGTATATTTGCATGCAAATGCACTGATTTAGCACGCGAAACAGCGATTCCGCACTGAAATTCACTTGTGAAACGACGAATCGTCGAATCTGACATAAACTTGAATCAATCGTGTCCGTGCTTGTTGAATCGGTGTTTCTGTGCCAATTTCGCATATTTGCATGCAAATGAACTGTTCTAGCACGCGAAACAGCGATTCCGCCCTGAAATACACTTCTGAGACGAAGAACCGTCGAATCTGACATAAGTCGAATAAATCGTGACCGTGCTTGCCGAATCGGAGTTTCTGTGCCAATTTCGCATATCTGCATGCAAATGAACTGATCTAGCACGCGAAACAACGATACCGCACTGAAATACACTTCTGAAACGAAGAATCGTAGAATCTGATGTAATATTGAATAAATCGTGATCGTGCTTGCCGAATCGGAGTTTCCGTGCCAATTTCGCATATTTGCAAGCAAATGAACTGATTTAGCACGCGAAAGAGCGATCCCGCACAGAAATTCACTTGTGAAACGACGAATCGTCGAATCTGACATAAACTTGAATCAATCGTGTCCGTGCTTGTTGAATCGGTGTTTCTGTGCCAATTTCGCATATTTGCATGCAAATGAACTGATCTAGCACGCGAAACAACGATCCCGCACAGAAATAGACTTGTGAAACGGAGAATCGTAGAATCTGATGAAATATTGAATAAATCGTGTCCGTGCTTGCCGAATCGGAGTTTCTGTGCTAATTTCGCATATTCGCTTGCAAATGCACTAAGTTATCACGCGGGACAGCCATCCCGCACAGAAATAGACCTGTGAAACGAAGAATCGTAGAATCTGATGTAATATTGAATAAATCGTGATCGTGCTTGCCGAATCGGAGTTTCTGTGTCAATTTCGCATATTCGCTTGAAAATGCACTGAGCTATCACGCGGAACAGCCATTCCCGCACAGAAATAGACCTGTGAAACGAAGAATCGTAGAATCTGATGTAATATTGAATAAATCGTGATCGTGCTTGTCGAATCGGAGTTTCTGTGCCAATTTCGCATATCTGCATGCAAATGAACTGATCTAGCACGCGAAACAGAGATACCGCACTGAAATTCATTTGTGGAGCGACGAATCGTCGAATCTGACATAAACTTGAATCTATCGTGTCCGTGCTTGTTAAATCGGTGTTTCTGTGCCAATTTCGCATATTTGCATGCAATTGAACTGATCTAGCACGCGAAACAGCGATCCCGCACAGAAATAGACTTGTGAAACGGCGAATCGTAGAATCTGATGTAATATTGAATAAATCGTGTCCGTGCTTGCCGAATCGGAGTTTCAGTGCCAATTTCGCATATTTGCAAGCAAATGAACTGATTTAGCACGCGAAAGAGCGATCCCGCACAGAAATAGACTTGTGAAACGATGAATCGTAGAATCTGATGTAATATTGAATAAATCGTGTCCGTGCATGCCGAATCGGAGTTTCTATGCTAATTTCGCATATTCGCTT
This sequence comes from Lasioglossum baleicum, assembly GCF_051020765.1. Taxonomy (NCBI): domain Eukaryota; kingdom Metazoa; phylum Arthropoda; class Insecta; order Hymenoptera; family Halictidae; genus Lasioglossum; species Lasioglossum baleicum. Next base: position 3,051,145 of record NC_134930.1, read on the forward strand.
GCAAATGCACTGAGCTATCACGCGGAACAGCCATTCCCGCACAGAAATAGACCTGTGAAACGAAGAATCGTAGAATCTGATGTAATATTGAATAAATCGTGATCGTGCTTGCCGAATCGGAGTTTCTGTGCCAATTTCGCATATCTGCATGCAAATGAACTGATCTAGCACGCGAAACAGAGATACCGCACTGAAATTCATTTGTGAAGCGACGAATCGTCGAATCTGACATAAACTTGAATCTATCGTGTCCGTGCTTGTTGAATCGGTGTTTCTGTGCCAATTTCGCATATTTGCATGCAATTGAACTGATCTAGCACGCGAAACAGCGATCCCGCACAGAAATAGACTTGTGAAACGGCGAATCGTAGAATCTGATGTAATATTGAATAAATCGTGTCCGTGCTTGCCGAATCGGAGTTTCAGTGCCAATTTCGCATATTTGCAAGCAAATGAACTGATTTAGCACGCGAAAGAGCGATCCCGCACAGAAATAGACTTGTGAAACGATGAATCGTAGAATCTGATGTAATATTGAATAAATCGTATCCGTGCATGCCGAATCGGAGTTTCTATGCTAATTTCGCATATTCGCTTGCAAATGCACTGAGCTATCACGCGGAACAGCCATTCCCGCACAGAAATAGACCTGTGAAACGAAGAATCGTAGAATCTGATGTAATATTGAATAAATCGTGATCGTGCTTGCCGAATCGGAGTTTCTGTGTCAATTTCGTATATTTGCATGCAAATGCACTGATTTAGCACGCGAAACAGCGATTCCGCACTGAAATTCACTTGTGAAACGACGAATCGTCGAATCTGACATAAACTTGAATCAATCGTGTCCGTGCTTGTTGAATCGGTGTTTCTGTGCCAATTTCGCATATTTGCATGCAAATGAACTGTTCTAGCACGCGAAACAGCGATTCCGCCCTGAAATACACTTCTGAGACGAAGAACCGTCGAATCTGACATAAGTCGAATAAATCGTGACCGTGCTTGCCGAATCGGAGTTTCTGTGCCAATTTCGCATATCTGCATGCAAATGAACTGATCTAGCACGCGAAACAACGATACCGCACTGAAATACACTTCTGAAACGAAGAATCGTAGAATCTGATGTAATATTGAATAAATCGTGATCGTGCTTGCCGAATCGGAGTTTCCGTGCCAATTTCGCATATTTGCAAGCAAATGAACTGATTTAGCACGCGAAAGAGCGATCCCGCACAGAAATTCACTTGTGAAACGACGAATCGTCGAATCTGACATAAACTTGAATCAATCGTGTCCGTGCTTGTTGAATCGGTGTTTCTGTGCCAATTTCGCATATTTGCATGCAAATGAACTGATCTAGCACGCGAAACAACGATCCCGCACAGAAATAGACTTGTGAAACGGAGAATCGTAGAATCTGATGAAATATTGAATAAATCGTGTCCGTGCTTGCCGAATCGGAGTTTCTGTGCTAATTTCGCATATTCGCTTGCAAATGCACTAAGTTATCACGCGGGACAGCCATCCCGCACAGAAATAGACCTGTGAAACGAAGAATCGTAGAATCTGATGTAATATTGAATAAATCGTGATCGTGCTTGCCGAATCGGAGTTTCTGTGTCAATTTCGCATATTCGCTTGAAAATGCACTGAGCTATCACGCGGAACAGCCATTCCCGCACAGAAATAGACCTGTGAAACGAAGAATCGTAGAATCTGATGTAATATTGAATAAATCGTGATCGTGCTTGCCGAATCGGAGTTTCTGTGCCAATTTCGCATATCTGCATGCAAATGAACTGATCTAGCACGCGAAACAGAGATACCGCACTGAAATTCATTTGTGGAGCGACGAATCGTCGAATCTGACATAAACTTGAATCTATCGTGTCCGTGCTTGTTAAATCGGTGTTTCTGTGCCAATTTCGCATATTTGCATGCAAATGCACTGATTTAGCACGCGAAACAGCGATTCCGCCCTGAAATACACTTCTGAGACGAAGAACCGTCGAATCTGACATAAGTCGAATAAATCGTGACCGTGCTTGCCGAATCGGAGTTTCTGTGCCAATTTCGCATATCTGCATGCAAATGAACTGATCTAGCACGCGAAACAACGATACCGCACTGAAATACACTTCTGAAACGAAGAATCGTAGAATCTGATGTAATATTGAATAAATCGTGATCGTGCTTGCCGAATCGGAGTTTCCGTGCCAATTTCGCATATTTGCAAGCAAATGAACTGATTTAGCACGCGAAAGAGCGATCCCGCACAGAAATTCACTTGTGAAACGACGAATCGTCGAATCTGACATAAACTTGAATCAATCGTGTCCGTGCTTGTTGAATCGGTGTTTCTGTGCCAATTTCGCATATTTGCATGCAAATGAACTGATCTAGCACGCGAAACAACGATCCCGCACAGAAATAGACTTGTGAAACGGAGAATCGTAGAATCTGATGAAATATTGAATAAATCGTGTCCGTGCTTGCCGAATCGGAGTTTCTGTGCTAATTTCGCATATTCGCTTGCAAATGCACTAAGTTATCACGCGGGACAGCCATCCCGCACAGAAATAGACCTGTGAAACGAAGAATCGTAGAATCTGATGTAATATTGAATAAATCGTGATCGTGCTTGCCGAATCGGAGTTTCTGTGTCAATTTCGCATATTCGCTTGAAAATGCACTGAGCTATCACGCGGAACAGCCATTCCCGCACAGAAATAGACCTGTGAAACGAAGAATCGTAGAATCTGATGTAATATTGAATAAATCGTGATCGTGCTTGCCGAATCGGAGTTTCTGTGCCAATTTCGCATATCTGCATGCAAATGAACTGATCTAGCACGCGAAACAGAGATACCGCACTGAAATTCATTTGTGGAGCGACGAATCGTCGAATCTGACATAAACTTGAATCTATCGTGTCCGTGCTTGTTAAATCGGTGTTTCTGTGCCAATTTCGCATATTTGCATGCAATTGAACTGATCTAGCACGCGAAACAGCGATCCCGCACAGAAATAGACTTGTGAAACGGCGAATCGTAGAATCTGATGTAATATTGAATAAATCGTGTCCGTGCTTGCCGAATCGGAGTTTCAGTGCCAATTTCGCATATTTGCAAGCAAATGAACTGATTTAGCACGCGAAAGAGCGATCCCGCACAGAAATAGACTTGTGAAACGATGAATCGTAGAATCTGATGTAATATTGAATAAATCGTGTCCGTGCATGCCGAATCGGAGTTTCTATGCTAATTTCGCATATTCGCTTGCAAATGCACTGAGCTATCACGCGGAACAGCCATTCCCGCACAGAAATAGACCTGTGAAACGAAGAATCGTAGAATCTGATGTAATATTGAATAAATCGTGATCGTGCTTGCCGAATCGGAGTTTCTGTGCCAATTTCGCATATCTGCATGCAATTGAACTGAGCTATCACGTGGAACAGCGGTCCCGCACAGAAATACACTTCTGAAACGAAGAATCGTCGAATCTGACATAAGTCGAATAAATCGTGACCGTGCTTGCCGAATCGGAGTTTCTGTGCCAATTTCGCATATCTGCATGCAAATGAACTGATCTAGCACGCGAAACAACGATACCGCACTGAAATACACTTCTGAAACGAAGAATCGTAGAATCTGATGTAATATTGAATAAATCGTGTCCGTACTTGCCGAATCGGAGTTTCAGTGCCAATTTCGCATATTTGCAAGCAAATGAACTGATTTAGCACGCGAAAGAGCGATCGCGCACAGAAATAGACTTGTGAAACGATGAATCGTAGAATCTGATGTAATATTGAATAAATCGTGTCCGTGCATGCCGAATCGGAGTTTCTATGCTAATTTCGCATATTCGCTTGCAAATGCACTGAGCTATCACGCGGAACAGCCATTCCCGCACAGAAATAGACCTGTGAAACGAAGAATCGTAGAATCTGATGTAATATTGAATAAATCGTGATCGTGCTTGCCGAATCGGAGTTTCTGTGTCAATTTCGTATATTTGCATGCAAATGCACTGATTTAGCACGCGAAACAGCGATTCCGCACTGAAATTCACTTGTGAAACGACGAATCGTCGAATCTGACATAAACTTGAATCAATCGTGTCCGTGCTTGTTGAATCGGTGTTTCTGTGCCAATTTCGCATATTTGCATGCAAATGAACTGTTCTAGCACGCGAAACAGCGATTCCGCCCTGAAATACACTTCTGAGACGAAGAAACGTCGAATCTGACATAAGTCGAATAAATCGTGACCGTGCTTGCCGAATCGGAGTTTCTGTGCCAATTTCGCATATCTGCTGTGACGTGGCAGTTTTGCCAACGTCACCCGATGCGTTTATCGGAAGACCGGGTCACCCTCTGGCAGCCTAATACGCGAGAGGCGCCGTGGCGAGCGCTCGCCCTGGGTGCGAACGAGACCCATGGGCGAGTTCTAATATTTTTGAGCGTCGCGCCAATTGCGTGACGCGTATCTGCAGGACCGTAGTCGGGCCCCGAGGGGGGACCCGAAGCACCTCTCCCGCCGAGGAAGGCACAGAGACCGGCGCCGGCGACAATTGCAACACCGCAAAGAAAGAGGAATCGACGTGGCACAGGAGAATCAACCTGGAGGCGCCGACAAGGACGGACGATGCCAAGCAAGGAATCTCAGCTGTCTTGCCGCCGCCTCATCCGGAGAGATACCGGATCGCTACCGGATCGCTACCGGATTGGCTCCCGTCGATCACCTCTGCGGGAAGCAGCCAATACACACGCGTCGCTGCCGGAGAGCCACCGAATCGCCGAGCGCCAGGGACCGTCACGCAGGGCTAGGCCCTGTCCGAAAATCTATCCGCGATAGGTCGAACTGCGTGCGGGGGGATTAGAGCGGCAAGGGGGGGACGCTTCTCTTCCGCGTTCCCGAGAGACGCCGCGAAGGATCACTTCTTCGTTGGCTCGAATATAGAGTAGTCGTGCGTAGAATCTGAACCATTGTATAATCGATTAGTATTGTAAATCGTGCTAAGAAAAGCTGCCGGAAACGAGGGACGAGGAAGCGAGCATCAACCGTTACCCTGGGTAAGCTTTTGCCAGTTCTCTTTTCGTTAAAGTGATTCTTCTCGCGTTGGCTCGGTAGTGTGTCGTGTCCGCGATCGCGTTGTAGAAGCACCGACGGGAATTCGTAGCTGCCGGTGTTCGAGACGGGTTCAAAGTAATCCGCGAACGGCGAGAATCCGTCGGAGATCAAGAGCGCGAGGAATTTCGCGGGTGCTAGTGCCAGAGGTCGGTTAGCGAGGATCCGAGTATAGTTGACCTCGCTATACGAGGTGAAGGAGGTTTTTCGAGTGCTAGGCGCCATTTCTTTTCGAGGATCCGCGTATCTTGATCGTTTAAATTCGAACCTCGAGTCGTCCCACGGTGCGACGCCGCCACGTGCTCTCGTCGTATTTCCGCGACTTGTTCCGCCGACGAGAAGCTAATGATAACGCGTATTCCATCCGAATTCGGGCGTAGAACGCGAAAATCGTGAACGCCGACAATAAAATCACGTTGCTGCCGGATTCGTAGCGAACAGAAACGGACCAAGAAAGGTCGAAGCGCGCGTACGACGAGCTCTCGTTGCCGAACACCTGTTACGCGCCGGTTAACCTCAAAACGCTGCCGGTCGCCGCCGGCTGCGTCATTATAACACCGAAACAATAAATTGTGTTAACCAAGATAGTACGAGAGTGTTTATTGCGTGAGAAACCTTCCCGCCGCGGGGAACGCCTCGTGTTCGACCCGCGTAGAATCCTGCGACCATTCGTGAACATCTTCGCGTAATTTCGATTGTCGCAGGCTCGTATGTCGGTCTCTCTCTCTCTCTCTCGCGGTGATTATTAGCGGATTTCGCGTGGCACCTTCGGTGCCTGGCGCCCGAGCTTCATGTAAGATATCTTGAGAGACGACGAGCCTGCGTACAATTTTTGTCCCGAGTGGACCACGTTTCGCGCGGCCGAACGTGGCCCGGCGGAAACGTCTGTAAATACTCGGTGTCGCTATCGTTTCGTGAGAAACGAGAAACGACGTGACAAATTTGGCGCCCGAACAGGGACCTCTCGCTGAAAGAGCGACTTGTAAAAGGGCTGTTTCGAAAAGAGATACGCGGAACGACGCGGGGCTCTCACGTAATATTCGACTTTTTCAATTTGCTTCTCGTCGAACGAACAAAGTCGGTACGCGAGCGAGGCCGTACAGGCGTCGAAAGACAAACACCCGTTCCGACCGTGAAACGTTTACGACCTTCGCAGAGCCAACGAAGCGAGCACATTTCTTATGTTACCTTGTCCTCACTGGAATTTATTTGATTTGTTGTGGTGGTGGTTGAATTTAATTTCGGATGTAAATTTCCGAAATTGATTTCAACTACAGCTGCCGGTTTCGATTGTGTATTGTTGCAGTTGATTATTTAATTGAATCCATGTATTATGTGATATTTGAAATATTTTCTTTTGCTGTGTAATTTTGCTGTGGAACGCACATCGAGCTGAGAATAACTAGAAACGCGATCAGTTGTCTCATGCGCAATTCTGCTCAAGGAGAATGGTAAACTGTTCTCTGTAAGAGGAGATTGGGCATGCGACTTCGGTGAGAAGTTCTAGTAGATTCCATGATGTTCGGTGTGGAAATGAACAATCTTGACTTCATTTATTATCTGACATTTTGATTAATTCGGTCTTCCCCGTGCTACTCGTGAATTGGTCAGTCGATTATTTATTCAATTTTGATATTTATTTTCCTCTATTTATTCTCGTTATTTATTCCTTCTGGTTCTTGTCTCTATTTATTACGGTAAATTTTTTTTCGTACGTTCGTGTTTAAATTGTAAATATGATAAATTGTAAATATTCTTTGTTTTATTTGTTGTGATATCTAATTTATTCCGTGTAGTTTAGTTAATTTTTTTTGTAATATTTACTTAGTGATCGGGTAAACTATAAAATTTTTTTTTATTCTATTCCTCGTTAATTTCTACGGCTCAGACGCGTTCGAGCCCCAGTAATAGCACCGGGGAGACCCCATATTATGTGAACATTTTCAAATTATTGCTGAATCCTGTGTATATTTTTTCTTGTGTGTGGTTCCTCTGGTACGGAGGGACCCGATATAAACTGTGGTGATGGACGGGGCGTGTTAAGGAGCTGTGCCGTCGTAGAGAGTAACGTCACGTGTCGTTTTGTTGTCATCGTTAGAATAATACTACGCTCACAAAATTAAAATTCTTTTGCGATACGGGCTATTAGCTGCCGGAAGGAGCGGCCCTTTGCGATCACCTAAGGGTGATAAAATTATTTGCGGAACGATATTTTGCTGCCGGTTTGGAAAGCTGCCGGGCAGAAACGTTCATTAGCGAGATCGTTGAACGATCACCAATTTTGGATTTACGAGAGACTTTTGCGAGTTACATCGGTACGATTTTGTGAGAATTGCTGGAGAAGTTGCGGTTTGTCGAGAAAATATATTCCCGCTGCCGGGATAGGAAAGCATTTAGGCCAACCGGTGTAGTACTATCGGAATTCGAGAATTTTTTTGAAGCGCGTGTTGTTAGCGAGACGCGGTCGAGACTGGGTTCCTTTTGTTCGCGTGTTGGGAAGCGAGACCTTCGAGAGGGATTATCTCGCCCGAGTACGACCGACACTATAAACACGCCGTGTTTATTGCCGGGGCAGATTAGGACGAGATTAGGAAGTCGAACGGTCAAGGGTTTTGCGCTGCCGGGAAACCATGTTGGAACCGGGCCGACCGGAGGGGGACGAATACGAATACTTTTCCCAGAACGAAGATGGCGCGGACGGGGATGATAATCCGGACGCGATAGCCTCGGACTTGGAGCGGGCCGAGGAGGGGAGGTCGCCACCGCGCAACTTCAATCTACCGGTACCGCTCTTCGATAGAAAAACACCACAACCCTCGTATTCCCCTCCGCGGAATACCGAAGAACGGAGGCCGGAAACTTTCCCTAGAACCTCGACGCAACCCTCCCCGGGTATCAGCGGGGAAATGTATTGCCGGGGGACTCCGTTAACGGAGGTCATGCGGCGGTGGCGTACAAAATTTTCCGGGGCGCCCGGGGAAGACTCTGCAGCCTTCCTCGAACGCCTCGAGGATCACCGGAGAAACAGCAACATCCCGGATAGATATTTGCTCCGCTGCCTGACCGTCTGTTTAGAGAGTACGGCATTACACTGGTACAAGAGGAGGACCGCGGAAATAGATACGTGGACCGAGTTCGTACACGAGTTCTGGGATTATTTCGGCGACCCGGAATACCAGGACACCTTAACGCGAAACATTAAAGATCGTTCGCAAGGGGAACATGAACCCGTTCGCGACTACCTCACGAGCATGGGAGGGATGTTCGATAGATTAGTACCACCGTGGCCGGAGGATAAGAAGGTGAATCGGACATACTGGGGAGCGAAGCCGCTCATTAGAAACGCGATTTCGTTAGCCAATATCACCAGATTCCCTCAGCTGGAGAAGGCGTTAATAGTGGCAGAACGCGAATCCGATAGTCAGAAATTAAAACGTAATCCGAAGCCATCAGAGATGGCCCATCCGATATTCGCGTATGACCCCAACCGCCACGCCTCTCATAAACAACCGGGGAGAGGGAGGAACGTGCAATTCGAATACGCAAACGCGATAGCTGCCGGAAGTGGCGAAACGAGTAACCGATCACCCAACCCCGAATACGGAAAATCCCGTCTCGGACCGGGTAAACGGGACTCTTTAGCGCCGTGCGCGAAAAATTTTTCAGCTGCCGGGCGAAGGGAATCGGGCTACCGGTCAGAGTCGAGGGACCAATCGTATAGATCCCCACCCGGAAAACCGGAAGAAACCGCGAACACCGAGCGGCGAACGGGACCGACGCGCGACAGACAACGCGCCACCGGGAATTCGTCGTTCGAGTGCTGGAACTGTCGGAAGATAGGACATAGGTCGCGGGATTGCCGGGAAGCCCCGCAAATACATTGCTACGGGTGTGGAGCGCCGGGCATAACCAGCCAGAATTGCCGGAAATGCGAAAGGTCAGCGGGAAACGGGGGGAGGAGTTACTCGAAGGGGCCAGAGGGACTCCGCCGGAATTAGTATCGGCCCGAGTATTACCATTCGGAGAAAAGAGACCGCCACTATTAACTGTCGAAACACTGATAGGAACGCTGCCGGTTCGCGCCCTAGTGGATTCGGGGTCGTCGATCACTTTCGTTAGTAGGGAAGTATTAGAGCAGGTTGACGACGGCGTAGTATCCATAGAAGATACAGAAAAGCCGTGTTACTTCCTCCTGGCCACGGGGACAATCGATCGAGCCGTCGAGCGGGCCCGTTTCGTATTGAAAATTGGAAAAAAGGAACAGCAGATCTCGGCGCGCGTTTTGGAACGTCTCGTGACCCCTCTCCTGTTGGGTACGGATTCGATTGCACTCTTCGGGATTGTTGCAGAGTTTCATAAGGCAATCTGGTATTTTGCGTCTCACCCGGATGAGAAATTTCCCTTCGATGACACTTCGCCAGCCGCCGTATGTTGTGGGTTACAGATCTTGAGTGATGCGGAACAAGATCAGTTAACGAAATTCCTCGAGACCGAGCTGCCGGAGTTTAAAAAGATCAAGGGATTGACCGACTTGATCAGCCACCGAATAGACGTGGACGGTCACCCACCCATTAAACAGCGCTATTATGCCGTCTCTCCGAAGATTCAGGAGGCAATTTACGCCGAAGTTGACACCTTACTGGCGGACGGCATAATAGAGCCGTCACAGAGTGGCTGGTCAAGCCCAATAGTCATGGTGAAGAAGCCCAACGGGAAATATCGTTTCTGTTTGGACTTTAGAAAGGTGAACGAGGTCTCGAGGAAAGACGCGTACCCCTTACCGCTCATGACTCAGATATTGGATAAACTGCGATCCGCAAAATACATCTCGACCCTCGATCTCAGTCAGGCCTACTTTCAGATCCCGTTGGAATCGAACAGTCGCGAGATAACCGCGTTTACGGTGCCGGGTAAAGGTCTTTTTCATTTCCGTAGAATGCCGTATGGGCTGACCGGAGCCCCGGCTACATTTCAACGATTACTAGACCGTCTGATTGGGCCTGAGATGGAACCCCACGCGTTTTCTTATTTAGATGACGTAATCATCGTCACAAAAACGTTCGAGGAACACCTAGTCTGGTTGAAACGCGTGTTAGACCGAATAAAAGCTGCCGGTTTGATAATTAACCCAGAAAAATGCGAGTTTTGCCGCGCTGAGGTACGTTATTTGGGTTTCGTAGTCAGCAGGAATGGCTTAACAGTAGATCCGGATAAAATCCAGCCGATTGTGTCATACCCAGCCCCGAAGAACGTGAAGCAAGTGCGGCGTTTCTTAGGGATGGCTTCCTGGTATAGGAGGTTCATCCCGGGATTCGCTACACTTGCGGAGCCGTTAAACCAACTGCTTCGGAAGGATTGCGAGTGGGTTTGGGAGGACGGACAGCAATCCGCCTTCGAAACCCTCCGCGAAATGATAGCTACCGCACCGACACTATCCTGTCCGGACTTCGAAGTACCATTTACGGTACAAACCGACGCGAGTACTGTCGGGTTAGGCGCTGTGCTGACACAGGAGATCGACGGTACTGAGAAAGTAATTGCATTCGCGAGTCGCGCTCTTACGCTGCCGGAAAGAAAGTATTCGGCCACGGAGTTGGAATGCTTAGCGATAGTCTGGGCGGTACAGAAATTTAGGCCGTATCTGGAGGGGTATAAATTCACGGTGATCACGGATCACAATAGCTTACGCTGGCTGCGCAAATTACAAAACCCCTCGGGGAGGTTGGCGCGATGGGCTTTACAACTCCTCGAATACGACTTCGAAGTCGTATATCGGCAGGGGGCCCTCAACCGAGTGCCGGATGCACTCTCGCGAGCGTATGAGGGTAGGGAGGTCATCGAGGGAGAAGTAGAGATTGCGGCTGCCGTGCGTGCGAGGTGGTACGAGAGCAAGTTCGCGGAGGTAGAGGGGAACCCTCAGAAATTTAAGGACTGGTCGATTCGGAATGGGGAATTATTTTGCCGGAGAACCGACCCCCTGATCGCGGAGACCTTAGGTCGAGATGGGGACGAGTGGAAATTGGTGGTCCCCGAGGAGCGCAGGACCGAGATCTTGCAGGAGGCACATGATGGTCCCCAAGCCGGACACTTAGGTATCGAGAAGACATACCACCGCGTCGCGACCAGATACTACTGGCCGGGCATGTACCGAACAACGGTGGAATACGTAAGACGCTGTACCACTTGCCAGCTGACGAAGGTGGAGCAGTCGCTCCCTTCAGGGCTGATGGGTCGGCGCCGTATCGACATGCCCTGGTCAGTAGTCGCTGCCGATATCATGGGACCATTCCCTCCTAGCAAGTCCGGTCATGCATACCTCCTCGTGATGCAGGACCTATTTACCAAGTGGATTGAGTGCGCCCCACTCCGAAGAGCGACCGGTCCTAAAATTGCGGAGGCCCTCGAAAGCCTCATTTTTTCGCGGTGGGGGACACCGGATGTGCTCCTCACCGATAACGGGACGGAATTCGCAAACAAATGTTTGCAAGAGTTAGCGAGAGAATATGGTATTCGGATTACTACGACCCCTCCGTACCACCCGCAGGCAAACCCGGTAGAAAGAGTCAATCGAATCTTAAAAACCATGATGGTGGCGTACATCGGGAGGGATCACCGAGAATGGGATGTACACTTAGATAAATTCAGATTCGCGTACAACACGGCGCATCATTCGGTTCTAAAGACTTCTCCAGCATTTTTAAATTTCGGGCGAGAGCCGAGGCCAGCGAAATGCTTGCGGGCGAGCAGCGAGCCGCCGCTAGAATTAGATGTCGAATCCACAGAACCGTGGAAAGGCAGGGTTGCCCAACTGCAAACGTTACGCAGTTGGGTTGTAGAAAATCTTGAGGATGCGTACAATAATCAGGCGCGGAATTATAACGAAAAGCATAGGGATGTAGAATTCGAGGTCGGGGATAAAGTAATGAAAAGACAAAGAATCCTTTCATCTGCGGCACAGCACGTCGCAGCGAAATTAGCCCCCAAATACACCGGTCCCGTCGTGATAACGCGAAAGTTATCACCAGTGGTATATGGGTTGTCGACCGAAGACGGCAAAGATTTGGGGAAGGCACACGTCAGCGACCTTAAAGCGTACCGTCCATCATACGCACCAGAAACTAGTAGCTGACCGTTTGAGATTTCCCCACAGAATTCACAAACATCGCTGCCGGACGAAAAATGGCTGCCGGGAAAATGACACCAATCGAGCAACTGTGTGCGGCGCTCGAAAATATACAGGACACCGAGGACTGGGGAGCAGTGAGGGGGCTCCTCCAGGAGTATCTCGCGAAAGGTCATCAGAGGACGGTGGCTACCCAGACTCCGCCACAAAAGCTGCCGGAGTCAGAAATGACCAAAACCTCAGTATATCGGTCAGCCGACGATCGGCCAGAATCAGACCAATGGAAGGAGGTGGAGGTAGAAGAGCTCGAAACAACCCTCGACGACATCGAGGAGTTGCCGCTAGACTCCACAACGGAAAAAACATCGCAGCCGGTAGAGCTCACCGAGGAGGAGGTCGCGCAGTTGCCGGAAGAGCCCTCAGAGGAGGTACACACACCGCTACAGGAGGGACTAATAAGCCAGAAAGACGCACCGCTGTCGGGACAACCCGCCGAGGAGAGGTCGAACCCCGGCAGTACTGTTGCGCAGGAGAAAGGTACATCAGGGGCTACAGTTGCAACAGAAGCTGCCGGAACCGCGGAGACAATGGGACCCGCGGAGGACACTGTCCACGCAACGGATGCCGGGGTTCAACAGCGAAAAATGTCACAGGACCCACAACCGGAAGACAGCAACGATTTTGCCTGGGTGCACAGGCACGGGCTCGCCCGGCTAAGGCTTGAGAAGGCGAGGGCGGAAATGTTGGAGAGGGCGCACACAGCTGCCGGAGTCCCTTCGAATGAAGGCGAGGTGACGAAGCCGAAGACGGAGACGCCCAAGGACAAGGCGAAGAAAGCTGCCGGAGGACCGAAGGGGGCAACACCCGTGTGGGTGTATGCGAAGGGCTCTACCACACCCACGCTCGAATGGTTCGTGCCCACCGCCGAGCCCGGAGAGGAGGCGACGAAGGGGGCAAGAGACAAGTCGGTCGCCAAGGGGAGAACTGAGCCGCCCCAGAAGACAACCCGCAAGGCAGGACCGGGTAGGAGGTATGAAGAAGAGGAGCTAAGGACAAGGCAGGAGGGATGTTGGAGCTGCGGCTCCAGGGACCACCGGCAACGTAACTGCCGGAACCCAAGAAGCGACTACTGCTTCAGGTGTGGTCGCCCTGGGTTCTCAGTCAAGACATGCCCCTTGTGTGGACCCCGATGGAAGGTAGGGGGTCCCCACGATCCATGGTGATGCCGGTGGACAGATGGTGATATTAGGGATAAGTTTAGTTTCTTAAGAAGGCAGGAAGACTGATTTTTTTTTGTTTGTTCTGGTCAATAATTATAAAAGACTCGATGCGTTACATTTTTTTTTTGGCCCCAAAATAGCCCGGGGCAGAAGAAATGGGGCAAAAGCTGCCGGTTAGAAAGACAATCGTTCATATTTTTCTTAGTTGTACACCCCAACATTAAGCGGGGAGTTAATAAATAAGCTGCCGGTTGAGAGGCGACAAATTACCTCTTGTCATTTCATTCCCGAAGCCCACCTCGAACCCGTTTACGTGACTTTAGCGATGTAAAGCGAGCGTTTCAGATAGCTGCCGGTAGAATAGGAGGCCTCGTCCGAAACACTGTACATGTGAGCGTAAGTATTTGTTTCGGTTATCGTCTGGGTACTGGTGCACGGGTGTTGTGTTTGTCGAAATACCGAGGAACGACCGAGGTCGAGCGTTCGCTACCGAGCCTACCAGAGATCTGGCGGAGGCTTCCCACGGGTATGACCCGGTCTCTCCCAGGGGGGGAGGAGTTGTGACGTGGCAGTTTTGCCAACGTCACCCGATGCGTTTATCGGAAGACCGGGTCACCCTCTGGCAGCCTAATACGCGAGAGGCGCCGTGGCGAGCGCTCGCCCTGGGTGCGAACGAGACCCATGGGCGAGTTCTAATATTTTTGAGCGTCGCGCCAATTGCGTGACGCGTATCTGCAGGACCGTAGTCGGGCCCCGAGGGGGGACCCGAAGCACCTCTCCCGCCGAGGAAGGCACAGAGACCGGCGCCGGCGACAATTGCAACACCGCAAAGAAAGAGGAATCGACGTGGCACAGGAGAATCAACCTGGAGGCGCCGACAAGGACGGACGATGCCAAGCAAGGAATCTCAGCTGTCTTGCCGCCGCCTCATCCGGAGAGATACCGGATCGCTACCGGATCGCTACCGGATTGGCTCCCGTCGATCACCTCTGCGGGAAGCAGCCAATACACACGCGTCGCTGCCGGAGAGCCACCGAATCGCCGAGCGCCAGGGACCGTCACGCAGGGCTAGGCCCTGTCCGAAAATCTATCCGCGATAGGTCGAACTGCGTGCGGGGGGATTAGAGCGGCAAGGGGGGGACGCTTCTCTTCCGCGTTCCCGAGAGACGCCGCGAAGGATCACTTCTTCGTTGGCTCGAATATAGAGTAGTCGTGCGTAGAATCTGAACCATTGTATAATCGATTAGTATTGTAAATCGTGCTAAGAAAAGCTGCCGGAAACGAGGGACGAGGAAGCGAGCATCAACCGTTACCCTGGGTAAGCTTTTGCCAGTTCTCTTTTCGTTAAAGTGATTCTTCTCGCGTTGGCTCGGTAGTGTGTCGTGTCCGCGATCGCGTTGTAGAAGCACCGACGGGAATTCGTAGCGGCCGGTGTTCGAGACGGGTTCAAAGTAATCCGCGAACGGCGAGAATCCGTCGGAGATCAAGAGCGCGAGGAATTTCGCGGGTGCTAGTGCCAGAGGTCGGTTAGCGAGGATCCGAGTATAGTTGACCTCGCTATACGAGGTGAAGGAGGTTTTTCGAGTGCTAGGCGCCATTTCTTTTCGAGGATCCGCGTATCTTGATCGTTTAAATTCGAACCTCGAGTCGTCCCACGGTGCGACGCCGCCACGTGCTCTCGTCGTATTTCCGCGACTTGTTCCGCCGACGAGAAGCTAATGATAACGCGTATTCCATCCGAATTCGGGCGTAGAACGCGAAAATCGTGAACGCCGACAATAAAATCACGTTGCTGCCGGATTCGTAGCGAACAGAAACGGACCAAGAAAGGTCGAAGCGCGCGTACGACGAGCTCTCGTTGCCGAACACCTGTTACGCGCCGGTTAACCTCAAAACGCTGCCGGTCGCCGCCGGCTGCGTCATTATAACACCGAAACAATAAATTGTGTTAACCAAGATAGTACGAGAGTGTTTATTGCGTGAGAAACCTTCCCGCCGCGGGGAATGCCTCGTGTTCGACCCGCGTAGAATCCTGCGACCATTCGTGAACATCTTCGCGTAATTTCGATTGTCGCAGGCTCGTATGTCGGTCTCTCTCTCTCTCTCGCGGTGATTATTAGCGGATTTCGCGTGGCACCTTCGGTGCCTGGCGCCCGAGCTTCATGTAAGATATCTTGAGAGACGACGAGCCTGCGTACAATTTTTGTCCCGAGTGGACCACGTTTCGCGCGGCCGAACGTGGCCCGGCGGAAACGCCTGTAAATACTCGGTGTCGCTATCGTTTCGTGAGAAACGAGAAACGACGTGACAGTGCAAATACTCGTACACGCTGCATTGTATTTTTTTCCGCACGCGACAAGGAGGGGACAGAGGCGAGTTCCGGCTCGCGTCTGTCCCCTCCCCCGGTCCCACCCCCCTGGTCGACCCGCATAAAACTTAAAAATATGATAAAATAAAAGATAATATCAATAAATGAAAACGTGTATAGATAAAATTGATAAAATAAAAGTCAATAAATAAATAAATAATAATAAGTAAATAAATACAATGGACAAAACACAAAAAACATAAGAAGGGGGGAAAAATAGAGGGGAATAAAAGATAAAGATAAAATTTATAATATAGAGTAAAATGAAATATTATAAAATAAAAGGAGGGGGGTCGACCGGCAGGTCGCATCATTGTAGAGGGGGGGGAGGGGATTATTGCTCCACCTCGCCCCCCGCGACCTGTCCACCTCGGGGGCGCCTTAACGGCCAGCCCCCCTTGGCGGCGGTGGAAGTACTAAGTAGTACCACCGCCGCCATAACGTCTGCGGCCCCTTACAGGGGGCCGTCGGCCTCGTCGGGGTTGCCCCGCCGATGCTCGCCTCCTGGCGGAGAGCGGGTCGGCTTCCCTCTCCCTCTCCGCTGCCTCCTTCTGCGTTATCACAATCTCGCTGAAGGAGGCAATCGCTGCTCTTGACCTCTCGCTGCCGATCATGTGGTCGACCACGACCGGCAACGGGAGGTCCATCCCAACAACACCCCTTAGGTCTCTACGCGGCGCCGACCACGCTGTACATTCTTTCAGCGTATGCCGCGCAGAGTCCTGGGCCTCCTCGCAGTGGTGGCACTGCGATCCTCCCAGTGCCAGTTATGAACACACAGTTTGAGGAAACGGCGGTATGCAGGTAATTTAACTTATGCGCATGCACTGCGTGCAATATATACAGAATAAAATTAAATATCATAAAATAAAAGGAGGGGGGTCGACCGGCAGGTCGCATCTTTGTAGAGGGGGAGGGGAGTATTGCTCCACCTCGCCCCCCCCACCCGCGACCTGCCCACCCCGGGGGCGCCTTAACGGCCAGCCCCCCTTGGCGGCGGTGGAAGTACTAAGTAGTACCACCGCCGCCATTACGTCTGCGGCCCCTTACGGGGGCCGTCGGCCTCGTCGGGGTTGCCCCGCCGATGCTAGCCTCCTGGCGGAGAGCGGGTCGGCTTCCCTCTCCCTCTCCGCTGCCTCCTTCTGCGTTATCACAATCTCGCAGAAGGAGGCAATCGCTGCTCTTGACCTCTCGCTGCCGATCATGTGGTCGACCACGACCGGCAACGGGAGGTCCATCCCAATAACGCCCCTTAGGTCTCTGCGCGGTGCCGACCACGCTGGACATTCTTCCAGCGTATGCCGCGCAGAGTCCTGGGCATCCTCGCAGTGGTGGCACTGCGATCCTCCTAGTGCCAATTATGAACACACAGTTTGAGGAAACGGCGGTATGCAGGTAATTTAACTTATGCGCATGCATTGCTGCAACCTGTGCTGTATAATTTTGAATTTTTGTTACGGCGCCATCCAATTTTTATACATGTGCAAATACTCGTACACGCTGCATTGTATTTTTTTCCGCACGCGACAAGGAGGGGACAGAGGCGAGTTCCGGCACGCGTCTGTCCCCTCCCCCCGTCCCACCCCCCTGGTCAACCCGCATAAAACTTAAAAGTATGATAAAATAAAAGATAAAATCAGTAAATGAAAGGGTGTATAGATAAATAGATAAAATAAAAGTCATTAAATAAATAAATAATAATAAGTAAATAAATACAATGGACAAAAACACAACAAACATAAGAAGGGGGGCAAAATAAAGGGGAATAAAAGATAAAGATAAAATTTATAATATAGAGTAAAATGAAATATTATAAAATAAAAGGAGGGGGGTCGACCGACAGGTCGCATCTTTGTAGAGAGGGGGGGAGGGGATTATTGCTCCACCTCGCCCCCGCGACCTGTCCACCTCGGTGGTGCCTTAACGGCCAGCCCCCCTTGGCGGCGGTGGAAGTACTAAGTAGTACCACCGCCGCCATTACGTCTGCGGCCCCTGACGGGGGCCGTCGGCCTCGTCGGGGTTGCCCCGCCGATGCTAGCCTCCTGGCGGAGAGCGGGTCGGCTTCCCTCTCCCTCTCCGCTGCCTCCTTCTGCGTTATCACAATCTCGCAGAAGCAGGCAATCGCTGCTCTTGACCTCTCGCTGCCGATCATGTGGTCGACCACGACCGGCAACGGGAGGTCCATCCCAATAACGCCCCTTAGGTCTCTGCGCGGTGCCGACCACGCTGGACATTCTTCCAGCGTATGCCGCGCAGAGTCCTGGGCCTCCTCGCAGTGGTGGCACTTCGATCCTCCTAGTGCCAGTTATGAACACACAGTTTGAGGAAACGGAGGTATGCAGGTAATTTAACTTATGCGCATGCATTGCTGCAACCTGTGCTGTATAATTTAGAATTTTTGTTACCGCGCCATCCGATTTTTATACATGTGCAAATACTCGTACACGCTGCATTGTATTTTTTTCCGCACGCGACAAGGAGGGGACAGAGGCGAGTTCCGGCACGCGTCTGTCCCCTCCCCCCGTCCCACCCCCCTGGTCAACCCGCATAAAACTTAAAAATATGATAAAATAAAAGATAAAATCAGTAAAAGAAAGGGTGTATAGATAAAATAGATAAAATAAAAGTCATTAAATAAATAAATAATAATAAGTAAATAAATACAATGGACAAAACACAACAAACATAAGAAGGGGGGCAAAATAAAGGGGAATAAAAGATAAAGATAAAATTTATAATATAGAGTAAAATGAAATATTATAAAATAAAAGGAGGGGGGTCGACCGACAGGTCGCATCTTTGTAGAGAGGGGGGGAGGGGATTATTGCTCCACCTCGCCCCCGCGACCTGTCCACCTCGGTGGTGCCTTAACGGCCAGCCCCCCTTGGCGGCGGTGGAAGTACTAAGTAGTACCACCGCCGCCATTACGTCTGCGGCCCCTGACGGGGGCCGTCGGCCTCGTCGGGGTTGCCCCGCCGATGCTAGCCTCCTGGCGGAGAGCGGGTCGGCTTCCCTCACCCTCTCCGCTGCCTCGTTCTGCGTTATCACAATCTCGCAGAAGGAGGCAATCACTGCTCTTGACCTCTCGCTGCCGATCATGTGGTCGACCACGACCGGCAGCGGGAGGTCCATCCCAATAACGCCCCTTAGGTCTCTGCGCGGTGCCGACCACGCTGGACATTCTTCCAGCGTATACCGCGCAGAGTCCTGGGCCTCCTCGCAGTGGTGGCACTTCGATCCTCCTAGTGCCAGTTATGAACACACAGTTTGAGGAAACGGAGGTATGCAGGTAATTTAACTTATGCGCATGCATTGCTGCAACCTGTGCTGTATAATTTAGAATTTTTGTTACCGCGCCATCCGATTTTTATACATGTGCAAATACTCGTACACGCTGCATTGTATTTTTTTCCGCACGCGACAAGGAGGGGACAGAGGCGAGTTCCGGCACGCGTCTGTCCCCTCCCCCCGTCCCACCCCCCTGGTCAACCCGCATAAAACTTAAAAATATGATAAAATAAAAGATAAAATCAGTAAATGAAAGGGTGTAAAGATAAAATAGATGAAATAAAAGTCATTAAATAAATAAATAATAATAAGTAAATAAATACAATGGACAAAACACAACAAACATAAGAAGGGGGGTCAAAATAAAGGGAAATAAAAGATAAAGATAAAATTTATAATATAGAGTAAAATGAAATATTATAAAATAAAAGCAGGGGGGTCGACCGACAGGTCGCATCTTTGTAGAGAGGGGGGAGGGGATTATTGCTCTACCTCGCCCCCCGCGACCTGTCCACCTCGGCGGCGCCATAACGGCCAGCCCCCCTTGGCGTCGGTGGAAGTACTAAGTAGTACCACCGCCGCCATTACGTCTGCGGCCCCTTACGGGGGCCGTCGGCCTCGTCGGGGTTGCCCCGCCGATGCTAGCCTCCTGGCGGCGAGCGGGTCGGCTTCCCTCTCCGCTGCCTCCTTCTGCGTTATCACAATCTCGCAGAAGGAGGCAATCACTGCTCTTGACCTCTCGCTGCCGATCATGTGGTCGACCACGACCGGCAACGGGAGGTCCATCCCAATAACGCCCCTTAGGTCTCTGCGCGGTGCCGACCACGCTGGACATTCTTCCAGCGTATGCCGCGCAGAGTCCTGGGCCTCCTCGCAGTGGTGGCACTGCGATCCTCCTAGTGCCAGTTATGAACACACAGTTTGAGGAAACGGCGGTATGCAGGTAATTTAACTTATGCGCATGCATTGCTGCAACTTGTGCTGTATAATTTAGAATTTTTGTTACCGCGCAATCCGATTTTTATACATGTGCAAATACTCGTACACGCTGCATTGTATTTTTTTCCGCACGCGACAAGGAGGGGACAGAGGCGAGTTCTGGCTCGCGTCTGTCCCCTCCCCCCGTCCCACCCCCCTGGTCAACCCGCATAAAACTTAAAAATATGATAAAATAAAAGATAAAATCAGTAAATGAAAGGGTGTAAAGATAAAATAGATGAAATAAAAGTCATTAAATAAATAAATAATAATAAGTAAATAAATACAATGGACAAAACACAACAAACATAAGAAGGGGGGCAAAATAAAGGGTAATAAAAGATAAAGATAAAATTTATAATATAGAGTAAAATGAAATATTATAAAATAAAAGGAGGGTGGTCGACCGGCAGGTCGCATCTTTGTAGAGGGGGGAGGGGATTATTGCTCCACCTCGCCCCCCGCGACCTGTCCACCTCGGGGGCGCCTTAACGGCCAGCCCCCCTTGGCGGCGGTGGAAGTACTAAGTAGTACCACCGCCGCCATTACGTCTGCGGCCCCTTACGGGGGCCGTCGGCCTCGTCGGGGTTGCCCCGCCGATGCTAGCCTCCTGGCGGAGAGCGGGTCGGCTTCCCTCTCCCTCTCCGCTGCCTCCTTCTGCGTTATCACAATCTCGCAGAAGGAGGCAATCGCTGCTCTTGACCTCTCGCTGCCGATCATGTGGTCGACCACGACCGGCAACGGGAGGTCCATCCCAATAACGCCCCTTAGGTCTCTGCGCGGTGCCGACCACGCTGGACATTCTTCCAGCGTATGCCGCGCAGAGTCCTGGGCCTCCTCGCAGTGGTGGCACTGCGATCCTCCTAGTGCCAGTTATGAACACACAGTTTGAGGAAACGGCGGTATGCAGGTAATTTAACTTATGCGCATGCATTGCTGCAACTTGTGCTGTATAATTTAGAATTTTTGTTACCGCGCCATCCGATTTTTATACATGTGCAGATACTCGTACACGCTGCATTGTATTTTTTTCCGCACGCTACAAGGAGGGGACAGAGGCGAGTTCCGGCTCGCGTCTGTCCCCTCCCCCTGTCCCATCCCCAACGTCGACCCGCATAAAACTTAAAAATACGATAAAATAAAAGATAAAATCAATAAATGAAAACGTGTATAGATAAAATAGATAAAATAAAAGTCAATAAATAAATAAATAATAATAAGTAAATAAATTCAATGGACAAAACACAAAAAACATAAGAAGGGGGGGCAAAATAAAGGGGAATAAAAGATAAAGATAAAATTTATAATATAGAATATAAAATATATATAGAATAGAATTAAATATCATAAAATAAAAGGAGGGGGGTCGACCGGCAGGTCGCATCTTTGTAGAGGAGGGGAGGGGATTATTGCTCCACCTCGCCCCCCCCCGCGACCTGCCCACCCCGGGGGCGCCTTAACGGCCAACCCCCCTTGGCGGCGGTGGAAGTACTATGTAGTCCTAACGCCTGCGTCATTACGTCTAACATTACGTCTGCGGCTCCTTACAGGGGGCCGTCGGGCTCGTCGTGGTTGCCCCGCCGATGCTAACCTCCTGGCGGAGAAGGGGGCGGCTTCCCTGTCCCTCTCCGCTGCCTCCTTCTGCGTTATCACAATCTCGCAGAAGGAGGCAAACGCTGCTTTGACTTCTCGCTGCCGATCATGTGGTCGACCACGACCGGCAACGAGAGGTCCATCCCAATAACGCCCCTTAGGTCTCTGCGCGGCGCCGACCACGCTGGACATTCTTCCAGCGTATGCCGCGCAGAGTCCTGAGCCTCCTCGCAGTGGTGGCACTGCGATCCTCCCAGTGCCAGTTATGAACACACAATTTGAGGAAACGGCGTTATGCAGGTAATTTAACTTATGCGCATGCATTCCTGCAACTTGTGCTGTATAATTTAGAATTTTTGTTACCGCCATCCGATTTTTATACATGTGCAGATACTCGTACACGCTGCATTGTATTTTTTTCCGCACGCTACAAGGAGGGGACAGAGGCGAGTTCCGGCTCGCGTCTGTCCCCTCCCCCGGTCCCTCCCCCCTGGTCGACCCGCATAAAACTTAAAAATATGATAAAATAAAAGATAAAACCAATAAATGAAAACGTGTATAGATAAAATAGATAAAATAAAAGTCAATAAATAAATAAATAATAATAAGTAAATAAATACAATGGACAAAACACAACAAACATAAGAAGGGGGGGAAAAATAGAGGGGAATAAAAGATAAAGATAAAATTTATAATATAGAGTAAAATGAAATATTATAAAATAAAAGGAGGGGGGTCGACCGGCAGGTCGCATCATTGTAGAGGGGGGGGGGAGGGGATTATTGCTCCACCTCGCCCCCCGCGACCTGTCCACCTCGGGGGCGCCTTAACGGCCAGCCCCCCTTGGCGGCGGTGGAAGTACTAAGTAGTACCACCGCCGCCATAACGTCTGCGGCCCCTTACAGGGGGCCGTCGGCCTCGTCGGGGTTGCCCCGCCGATGCTAGCCTCCTGGCGGAGAGCGGGTCGGCTTCCCTCTCCCTCTCCGCTGCCGCCTTCTGCGTTATCACAATCTCGCTGAAGGAGGCAATCGCTGCTCTTGACCTCTCGCTGCCGACCATGTGGTCGACCACGACCGGCAACGGGAGGTCCATCCCAACAACACCCCTTAGGTCTCTACGCGGCGCCGACGACGCTGTACATTCTTTCAGCGTATGCCGCGCAGAGTCCTGGGCCTCCTCGCAGTGGTGGCACTGCGATCCTCCCAGTGCCAGTTATGAACACACAGTTTGAGGAAACGGCGGTATGCAGGTAATTTAACTTATGCGCATGCACTGCGTGCAATATATACAGAATAAAATTAAATATCATAAAATAAAAGGAGGGCGGTCGACCGGCAGGTCGCATCTTTGTAGAGGGGGAGGGGAGTATTGCTCCACCTCGCCCCCCCCCCCGCGACCTGCCCACCCCGGGGGCGCCTTAACGGCCAGCCCCCCTTGACGGCGGTGGAAGTACTAAGTAGTCCCACCGCCGCCATTACGACTGCGGCCCCTTACAGGGGGCCGTCGGCCTCATCGTGGTTGCCCCGCCGATGCTAACCTCCTGGCGGAGAGGGGGTCGGCTTCCCTCTCCCTCTCCGCTGCCTCCTTCTGCGTTACCACAATCTCGCAGAAGGAGGCAAACGCTGCTCTTGACTTCTCGCTGCCCATCATGTGGTCGACCACGACCGGCAACGAGAGGTCCATCCCAATAACGCCCCTTAGGTCTCTGCGCGGCGCCGACCACGCAGGACATTCTTCCAGCGTATGCCGCGCAGAGTCCTGGGCCTCCTCGCAGTGGTGGCACTGCGATCCTCCCAGTGCCAGTTATGAACACACAGTTTGAGGAAACGGCGGTATGCAGGTAATTTAACTTATGCGCATGCACTGCGTGCAATATATACAGAATAAAATTAAATATCATAAAATAAAAGGAGGGGGGTCGACCGGCAGGTCGCATCTTTGTAGAGGGGGAGGGGAGTATTGCTCCACCTCGCCCCCCCACCCGCGACCTGCCCACCCCGGGGGCGCCTTAACGGCCAGCCCCCCTTGACGGCGGTGGAAGTACTAAGTAGTCCCACCGCCGCCATTACGACTGCGGCCCCTTACAGAGGGCCGTCGGCCTCGTCGGGGTTGCCCCGCCGATGTTAGCCTCCTGGCGGAGAGCGGGTCGGCTTCCCTCTCCCTCTCCGCTGCCTCCTTCTGCGTTATCACAATCTCGCTGAAGGAGGCAATCGCTGCTCTTGACCTCTCGCTGCCGATCATGTGGTCGACCACGACCGGCAACGGGAGGTCCATCCCAACAACACCCCTTAGGTCTCTACGCGGCGCCGACCACGCAGGACATTCTTCCAGCGTATGCCGCGCAGAGTCCTGGGCCTCCTCGCAGTGGTGGCAATGCGATCCTCCCAGTGCCAGTTATGAACACACAGTTTGAGGAACCGGCGGTATGCAGGTAATTTAACTTATGCGCATGCATTGCTGCAACTTGTGCTGTATAATTTAGAATTTTTGTTACCGTGCCATCCGATTTTTATACATGTGCAAATACTCGTACACGCTGCATTGTATTTTTTTCCGCACGCGACAAGGAGGGGACAGAGGCGAGTTCCGGCTCGCGTCTGTCCCCTCCCCCGGTCCCACCCCCCTGGTCGACCCGCATAAAACTTAAAAATATGATAAAATAAAAGATAATATCAATAAATGAAAACGTGTATAGATAAAATAGATAAAATAAAAGTCAATAAATAAATAAATAATAATAAGTAAATAAATACAATGGACAAAACACAAAAAACATAAGAAGGGGGGAAAAATAGAGGGGAATAAAAGATAAAGATAAAATTTATAATATAGAGTAAAATGAAATATTATAAAATAAAAGGAGGGGGGTCGACCGGCAGGTCGCATCATTGTAGAGGGGGGGGAGGGGATTATTGCTCCACCTCGCCCCC
Source organism: Lasioglossum baleicum (assembly GCF_051020765.1). Lineage (NCBI taxonomy): Eukaryota > Metazoa > Arthropoda > Insecta > Hymenoptera > Halictidae > Lasioglossum > Lasioglossum baleicum. The sequence goes on from NC_134930.1 coordinate 3,075,780, forward strand.
CGCGACCTGTCCACCTCGGGGGCGCCTTAACGGCCAGCCCCCCTTGGCGGCGGTGGAAGTACTAAGTAGTACCACCGCCGCCATAACGTCTGCGGCCCCTTACAGGGGGCCGTCGGCCTCGTCGGGGTTGCCCCGCCGATGCTCGCCTCCTGGCGGAGAGCGGGTCGGCTTCCCTCTCCCTCTCCGCTGCCTCCTTCTGCGTTATCACAATCTCGCTGAAGGAGGCAATCGCTGCTCTTGACCTCTCGCTGCCGATCATGTGGTCGACCACGACCGGCAACGGGAGGTCCATCCCAACAACACCCCTTAGGTCTCTACGCGGCGCCGACCACGCTGTACATTCTTTCAGCGTATGCCGCGCAGAGTCCTGGGCCTCCTCGCAGTGGTGGCACTGCGATCCTCCCAGTGCCAGTTATGAACACACAGTTTGAGGAAACGGCGGTATGCAGGTAATTTAACTTATGCGCATGCACTGCGTGCAATATATACAGAATAAAATAAAATATCATAAAATAAAAGGAGGGGGGTCGACCGGCAGGTCGCATCTTTGTAGAGGGGGAGGGGAGTATTGCTCCACCTCGCCCCCCCCCGCGACCTGCCCACCCCGGGGGCGCCTTAACGGCCAGCCCCCCTTGACGGCGGTGGAAGTACTAAGTAGTCCCACCGCCGCCATTACGACTGCGGCCCCTTACAGGGGGCCGTCGGCCTCATCGTGGTTGCCCCGCCGATGATAACCTCCTGGCGGAGAGGGGGTCGGCTTCCCTGTTCCTCTCCGCTGCCTCCTTCTGCGTTATCACAATCTCGCAGAAGGAGGCAAACGCTGCTCTTGACCTCTCGCTGCCGATCATGTGGTCGACCACGACCGGCAACGGGAGGTCCATCCCAACAACACCCCTTAGGTCTCTACGCGGCGCCGACCACGCAGGACATTCTTCCAGCGTATGCCGCGCAGAGTCCTGGGCCTCCTCGCAGTGGTGGCAATGCGATCCTCCCAGTGCCAGTTATGAACACACAGTTTGAGGAACCGGCGGTATGCAGGTAATTTAACTTATGCGCATGCATTGCTGCAACTTGTGCTGTATAATTTAGAATTTTTGTTACCGTGCCATCCGATTTTTATACATGTGCAAATACTCGTACACGCTGCATTGTATTTTTTTCCGCACGCGACAAGGAGGGGACAGAGGCGAGTTCCGGCTCGCGTCTGTCCCCTCCCCCGGTCCCACCCCCCTGGTCGACCCGCATAAAACTTAAAAATATGATAAAATAAAAGATAATATCAATAAATGAAAACGTGTATAGATAAAATAGATAAAATAAAAGTCAATAAATAAATAAATAATAATAAGTAAATAAATACAATGGACAAAACACAAAAAACATAAGAAGGGGGGAAAAATAGAGGGGAATAAAAGATAAAGATAAAATTTATAATATAGAGTAAAATGAAATATTATAAAATAAAAGGAGGGGGGTCGACCGGCAGGTCGCATCATTGTAGAGGGGGGGGAGGGGATTATTGCTCCACCTCGCCCCCCGCGACCTGACCACCTCGGGGGCGCCTTAACGGCCAGTCCCCCTTGGCGGCGGTGGAAGTACTAAGTAGTACCACCGCCGCCATAACGTCTGCGGCCCCTTACAGGGGGCCGTCGGCCTCGTCGGGGTTGCCCCGCCGATGCTCGCCTCCTGGCGGAGAGCGGGTCGGCTTCCCTCTCCCTCTCCGCTGCCTCCTTCTGCGTTATCACAATCTCGCTGAAGGAGGCAATCGCTGCTCTTGACCTCTCGCTGCCGATCATGTGGTCGACCACGACCGGCAACGGGAGGTCCATCCCAACAACACCCCTTAGGTCTCTACGCGGCGCCGACCACGCTGTACATTCTTTCAGCGTATGCCGCGCAGAGTCCTGGGCCTCCTCGCAGTGGTGGCACTGCGATCCTCCCAGTGCCAGTTATGAACACACAGTTTGAGGAAACGGCGGTATGCAGGTAATTTAACTTATGCGCATGCACTGCGTGCAATATATACAGAATAAAATAAAATATCATAAAATAAAAGGAGGGGGGTCGACCGGCAGGTCGCATCTTTGTAGAGGGGGAGGGGAGTATTGCTCCACCTCGCCCCCCCCCGCGACCTGCCCACCCCGGGGGCGCCTTAACGGCCAGCCCCCCTTGACGGCGGTGGAAGTACTAAGTAGTCCCACCGCCGCCATTACGACTGCGGCCCCTTACAGGGGGCCGTCGGCCTCATCGTGGTTGCCCCGCCGATGATAACCTCCTGGCGGAGAGGGGGTCGGCTTCCCTGTTCCTCTCCGCTGCCTCCTTCTGCGTTATCACAATCTCGCAGAAGGAGGCAAACGCTGCTCTTGACCTCTCGCTGCCGATCATGTGGTCGACCACGACCGGCAACGGGAGGTCCAACCCAACAACGCCCCTTAGGTCTCTGCGCGGCGCCGACCACGCTGTACATTCTTTCAGCGTATGCCGCGCAGAGTCCTGGGCCTCCTCGCAGTGGTGGCACTGCGATCCTCCAAGTGCCAGTTATGAACACACAGTTTGAGGAACCGGCGGTATGCAGGTAATTTAACTTATGCCCATGCATTGCTGCAACTTGTGCTGTATAATTTAGAATTTTTGTTACCGCCATCCGATTTTTATACATGTGCAAATACTCGTACACGCTGCATTGTATTTTTTTCCGCACGCGACAAGGAGGGGACAGAGGCGAGTTCCGGCTCGTGTCTGTCCCCTCCCCCGGTCCCACCCCCCTGGTCGACCCGCATAAAACTTAAAAATATGATAAAATAAAAGATAATATCAATAAATGAAAACGTGTATAGATAAAATAGATAAAATAAAAGTCAATAAATAAATAAATAATAATAAGTAAATAAATACAATGGACAAAACACAAAAAACATAAGAAGGGGGGAAAAATAGAGGGGAATAAAAGATAAAGATAAAATTTATAATATAGAGTAAAATGAAATATTATAAAATAAAAGGAGGGGGGTCGACCGGCAGGTCGCATCATTGTAGAGGGGGGGGAGGGGATTATTGCTCCACCTCGCCCCCCGCGATCTGTCCACCTCGGGGGCGCCTTAACGGCCAGCCCCCCTTGGCGGCGGTGGAAGTACTAAGTAGTACCACCGCCGCCATTACGTCTGCGGCCCCTTACAGGGGGCCGTCGGCCTCGTCGGGGTTGCCCCGCCGATGCTAGCCTCCTGGCGGAGAGCGGGTCGGCTTCCCTCTCCCTCTCCGCTGCCTCCTTCTGCGTTATCACAATCTCGCTGAAGGAGGCAATCGCTGCTCTTGACCTCTCGCTGCCGATCATGTGGTCGACCACGACCGGCAACGGGAGGTCCATCCCAACAACACCCCTTAGGTCTCTACGAGGCGCCGACCACGCTGTACATTCTTTCAGCGTATGCCGCGCAGAGTCCTGGGCCTCCTCGCAGTGGTGGCACTGCGATCCTCCCAGTGCCAGTTATGAACACACAGTTTGAGGAAACGGCGGTATGCAGGTAATTTAACTTATGCGCATGCACTGCGTGCAATATATACAGAATAAAATTAAACATCATAAAATAAAAGGAGGGGGGTCGACCGGCAGGTCGCATCTTTGTAGAGGGGGAGGGGAGTATTGCTCCACCTCGCCCCCCCACCCGCGACCTGCCCACCCCGGGGGCGCCTTAACGGCCAGCCCCCCTTGACGGCGGTGGAAGTACTAAGTAGTCCCACCGCCGCCATTACGACTGCGGCCCCTTACAGAGGGCCGTCGGCCTCGTCGGGGTTGCCCCGCCGATGTTAGCCTCCTGGCGGAGAGCGGGTCGGCTTCCCTCTCCCTCTCCGCTGCCTCCTTCTGCGTTATCACAATCTCGCTGAAGGAGGCAATCGCTGCTCTTGACCTCTCGCTGCCGATCATGTGGTCGACCACGACCGGCAACGGGAGGTCCATCCCAACAACACCCCTTAGGTCTCTACGCGGCGCCGACCACGCAGGACATTCTTCCAGCGTATGCCGCGCAGAGTCCTGGGCCTCCTCGCAGTGGTGGCAATGCGATCCTCCCAGTGCCAGTTATGAACACACAGTTTGAGGAACCGGCGGTATGCAGGTAATTTAACTTATGCGCATGCATTGCTGCAACTTGTGCTGTATAATTTAGAATTTTTGTTACCGTGCCATCCGATTTTTATACATGTGCAAATACTCGTACACGCTGCATTGTATTTTTTTCCGCACGCGACAAGGAGGGGACAGAGGCGAGTTCCGGCTCGCGTCTGTCCCCTCCCCCGGTCCCACCCCCCTGGTCGACCCGCATAAAACTTAAAAATATGATAAAATAAAAGATAATATCAATAAATGAAAACGTGTATAGATAAAATAGATAAAATAAAAGTCAATAAATAAATAAATAATAATAAGTAAATAAATACAATGGACAAAACACAAAAAACATAAGAAGGGGGGAAAAATAGAGGGGAATAAAAGATAAAGATAAAATTTATAATATAGAGTAAAATGAAATATTATAAAATAAAAGGAGGGGGGTCGACCGGCAGGTCGCATCATTGTAGAGGGGGGGGAGGGGATTATTGCTCCACCTCGCCCCCCGCGACCTGTCCACCTCGGGGGCGCCTTAACGGCCAGCCCCCCTTGGCGGCGGTGGAAGTACTAAGTAGTACCACCGCCGCCATAACGTCTGCGGCCCCTTACGGGGGCCGTCGGCCTCGTCGGGGTTGCCCCGCCGATGCTAGCCTCCTGGCGGAGAGCGGGTCGGCTTCCCTCTCCCTCTCCGCTGCCTCCTTCTGCGTTATCACAATCTCGCTGAAGGAGGCAATCGCTGCTCTTGACCTCTCGCTGCCGATCATGTGGTCGACCACGACCGGCAACGGGAGGTCCATCCCAACAACACCCCTTAGGTCTCTACGCGGCGCCGACCACGCTGTACATTCTTTCAGCGTATGCCGCGCAGAGTCCTGGGCCTCCTCGCAGTGGTGGCACTGCGATCCTCCCAGTGCCAGTTATGAACACACAGTTTGAGGAAACGGCGGTATGCAGGTAATTTAACTTATGCGCATGCACTGCGTGCAATATATACAGAATAAAATTAAATATCATAAAATAAAAGGAGGGGGGTCGACCGGCAGGTCGCATCTTTGTAGAGGGGGAGGGGAGTATTGCTCCACCTCGCCCCCCCCACCCGCGACCTGCCCACCCCGGGGGCGCCTTAACGGCCAGCCCCCCTTGGCGGCGGTGGAAGTACTAAGTAGTACCACCGCCGCCATTACGTCTGCGGCCCCTTACGGGGGCCGTCGGCCTCGTCGGGGTTGCCCCGCCGATGCTAGCCTCCTGGCGGAGAGCGGGTCGGCTTCCCTCTCCCTCTCCGCTGCCTCCTTCTGCGTTATCACAATCTCGCAGAAGGAGGCAATCGCTGCTCTTGACCTCTCGCTGCCGATCATGTGGTCGACCACGACCGGCAACGGGAGGTCCATCCCAATAACGCCCCTTAGGTCTCTGCGCGGTGCCGACCACGCTGGACATTCTTCCAGCGTATGCCGCGCAGAGTCCTGGGCATCCTCGCAGTGGTGGCACTGCGATCCTCCTAGTGCCAATTATGAACACACAGTTTGAGGAAACGGCGGTATGCAGGTAATTTAACTTATGCGCATGCATTGCTGCAACCTGTGCTGTATAATTTTGAATTTTTGTTACGGCGCCATCCAATTTTTATACATGTGCAAATACTCGTACACGCTGCATTGTATTTTTTTCCGCACGCGACAAGGAGGGGACAGAGGCGAGTTCCGGCACGCGTCTGTCCCCTCCCCCCGTCCCACCCCCCTGGTCAACCCGCATAAAACTTAAAAGTATGATAAAATAAAAGATAAAATCAGTAAATGAAAGGGTGTATAGATAAATAGATAAAATAAAAGTCATTAAATAAATAAATAATAATAAGTAAATAAATACAATGGACAAAAACACAACAAACATAAGAAGGGGGGCAAAATAAAGGGGAATAAAAGATAAAGATAAAATTTATAATATAGAGTAAAATGAAATATTATAAAATAAAAGGAGGGGGGTCGACCGACAGGTCGCATCTTTGTAGAGAGGGGGGGAGGGGATTATTGCTCCACCTCGCCCCCGCGACCTGTCCACCTCGGTGGTGCCTTAACGGCCAGCCCCCCTTGGCGGCGGTGGAAGTACTAAGTAGTACCACCGCCGCCATTACGTCTGCGGCCCCTGACGGGGGCCGTCGGCCTCGTCGGGGTTGCCCCGCCGATGCTAGCCTCCTGGCGGAGAGCGGGTCGGCTTCCCTCTCCCTCTCCGCTGCCTCCTTCTGCGTTATCACAATCTCGCAGAAGCAGGCAATCGCTGCTCTTGACCTCTCGCTGCCGATCATGTGGTCGACCACGACCGGCAACGGGAGGTCCATCCCAATAACGCCCCTTAGGTCTCTGCGCGGTGCCGACCACGCTGGACATTCTTCCAGCGTATGCCGCGCAGAGTCCTGGGCCTCCTCGCAGTGGTGGCACTTCGATCCTCCTAGTGCCAGTTATGAACACACAGTTTGAGGAAACGGAGGTATGCAGGTAATTTAACTTATGCGCATGCATTGCTGCAACCTGTGCTGTATAATTTAGAATTTTTGTTACCGCGCCATCCGATTTTTATACATGTGCAAATACTCGTACACGCTGCATTGTATTTTTTTCCGCACGCGACAAGGAGGGGACAGAGGCGAGTTCCGGCACGCGTCTGTCCCCTCCCCCCGTCCCACCCCCCTGGTCAACCCGCATAAAACTTAAAAATATGATAAAATAAAAGATAAAATCAGTAAAAGAAAGGGTGTATAGATAAAATAGATAAAATAAAAGTCATTAAATAAATAAATAATAATAAGTAAATAAATACAATGGACAAAACACAACAAACATAAGAAGGGGGGCAAAATAAAGGGGAATAAAAGATAAAGATAAAATTTATAATATAGAGTAAAATGAAATATTATAAAATAAAAGGAGGGGGGTCGACCGACAGGTCGCATCTTTGTAGAGAGGGGGGGAGGGGATTATTGCTCCACCTCGCCCCCGCGACCTGTCCACCTCGGTGGTGCCTTAACGGCCAGCCCCCCTTGGCGGCGGTGGAAGTACTAAGTAGTACCACCGCCGCCATTACGTCTGCGGCCCCTGACGGGGGCCGTCGGCCTCGTCGGGGTTGCCCCGCCGATGCTAGCCTCCTGGCGGAGAGCGGGTCGGCTTCCCTCACCCTCTCCGCTGCCTCGTTCTGCGTTATCACAATCTCGCAGAAGGAGGCAATCACTGCTCTTGACCTCTCGCTGCCGATCATGTGGTCGACCACGACCGGCAGCGGGAGGTCCATCCCAATAACGCCCCTTAGGTCTCTGCGCGGTGCCGACCACGCTGGACATTCTTCCAGCGTATACCGCGCAGAGTCCTGGGCCTCCTCGCAGTGGTGGCACTTCGATCCTCCTAGTGCCAGTTATGAACACACAGTTTGAGGAAACGGAGGTATGCAGGTAATTTAACTTATGCGCATGCATTGCTGCAACCTGTGCTGTATAATTTAGAATTTTTGTTACCGCGCCATCCGATTTTTATACATGTGCAAATACTCGTACACGCTGCATTGTATTTTTTTCCGCACGCGACAAGGAGGGGACAGAGGCGAGTTCCGGCACGCGTCTGTCCCCTCCCCCCGTCCCACCCCCCTGGTCAACCCGCATAAAACTTAAAAATATGATAAAATAAAAGATAAAATCAGTAAATGAAAGGGTGTAAAGATAAAATAGATGAAATAAAAGTCATTAAATAAATAAATAATAATAAGTAAATAAATACAATGGACAAAACACAACAAACATAAGAAGGGGGGTCAAAATAAAGGGAAATAAAAGATAAAGATAAAATTTATAATATAGAGTAAAATGAAATATTATAAAATAAAAGCAGGGGGGTCGACCGACAGGTCGCATCTTTGTAGAGAGGGGGGAGGGGATTATTGCTCTACCTCGCCCCCCGCGACCTGTCCACCTCGGCGGCGCCATAACGGCCAGCCCCCCTTGGCGTCGGTGGAAGTACTAAGTAGTACCACCGCCGCCATTACGTCTGCGGCCCCTTACGGGGGCCGTCGGCCTCGTCGGGGTTGCCCCGCCGATGCTAGCCTCCTGGCGGCGAGCGGGTCGGCTTCCCTCTCCGCTGCCTCCTTCTGCGTTATCACAATCTCGCAGAAGGAGGCAATCACTGCTCTTGACCTCTCGCTGCCGATCATGTGGTCGACCACGACCGGCAACGGGAGGTCCATCCCAATAACGCCCCTTAGGTCTCTGCGCGGTGCCGACCACGCTGGACATTCTTCCAGCGTATGCCGCGCAGAGTCCTGGGCCTCCTCGCAGTGGTGGCACTGCGATCCTCCTAGTGCCAGTTATGAACACACAGTTTGAGGAAACGGCGGTATGCAGGTAATTTAACTTATGCGCATGCATTGCTGCAACTTGTGCTGTATAATTTAGAATTTTTGTTACCGCGCAATCCGATTTTTATACATGTGCAAATACTCGTACACGCTGCATTGTATTTTTTTCCGCACGCGACAAGGAGGGGACAGAGGCGAGTTCTGGCTCGCGTCTGTCCCCTCCCCCCGTCCCACCCCCCTGGTCAACCCGCATAAAACTTAAAAATATGATAAAATAAAAGATAAAATCAGTAAATGAAAGGGTGTAAAGATAAAATAGATGAAATAAAAGTCATTAAATAAATAAATAATAATAAGTAAATAAATACAATGGACAAAACACAACAAACATAAGAAGGGGGGCAAAATAAAGGGTAATAAAAGATAAAGATAAAATTTATAATATAGAGTAAAATGAAATATTATAAAATAAAAGGAGGGTGGTCGACCGGCAGGTCGCATCTTTGTAGAGGGGGGAGGGGATTATTGCTCCACCTCGCCCCCCGCGACCTGTCCACCTCGGGGGCGCCTTAACGGCCAGCCCCCCTTGGCGGCGGTGGAAGTACTAAGTAGTACCACCGCCGCCATTACGTCTGCGGCCCCTTACGGGGGCCGTCGGCCTCGTCGGGGTTGCCCCGCCGATGCTAGCCTCCTGGCGGAGAGCGGGTCGGCTTCCCTCTCCCTCTCCGCTGCCTCCTTCTGCGTTATCACAATCTCGCAGAAGGAGGCAATCGCTGCTCTTGACCTCTCGCTGCCGATCATGTGGTCGACCACGACCGGCAACGGGAGGTCCATCCCAATAACGCCCCTTAGGTCTCTGCGCGGTGCCGACCACGCTGGACATTCTTCCAGCGTATGCCGCGCAGAGTCCTGGGCCTCCTCGCAGTGGTGGCACTGCGATCCTCCTAGTGCCAGTTATGAACACACAGTTTGAGGAAACGGCGGTATGCAGGTAATTTAACTTATGCGCATGCATTGCTGCAACTTGTGCTGTATAATTTAGAATTTTTGTTACCGCGCCATCCGATTTTTATACATGTGCAGATACTCGTACACGCTGCATTGTATTTTTTTCCGCACGCTACAAGGAGGGGACAGAGGCGAGTTCCGGCTCGCGTCTGTCCCCTCCCCCTGTCCCATCCCCAACGTCGACCCGCATAAAACTTAAAAATACGATAAAATAAAAGATAAAATCAATAAATGAAAACGTGTATAGATAAAATAGATAAAATAAAAGTCAATAAATAAATAAATAATAATAAGTAAATAAATTCAATGGACAAAACACAAAAAACATAAGAAGGGGGGGCAAAATAAAGGGGAATAAAAGATAAAGATAAAATTTATAATATAGAATATAAAATATATATAGAATAGAATTAAATATCATAAAATAAAAGGAGGGGGGTCGACCGGCAGGTCGCATCTTTGTAGAGGAGGGGAGGGGATTATTGCTCCACCTCGCCCCCCCCCGCGACCTGCCCACCCCGGGGGCGCCTTAACGGCCAACCCCCCTTGGCGGCGGTGGAAGTACTATGTAGTCCTAACGCCTGCGTCATTACGTCTAACATTACGTCTGCGGCTCCTTACAGGGGGCCGTCGGGCTCGTCGTGGTTGCCCCGCCGATGCTAACCTCCTGGCGGAGAAGGGGGCGGCTTCCCTGTCCCTCTCCGCTGCCTCCTTCTGCGTTATCACAATCTCGCAGAAGGAGGCAAACGCTGCTTTGACTTCTCGCTGCCGATCATGTGGTCGACCACGACCGGCAACGAGAGGTCCATCCCAATAACGCCCCTTAGGTCTCTGCGCGGCGCCGACCACGCTGGACATTCTTCCAGCGTATGCCGCGCAGAGTCCTGAGCCTCCTCGCAGTGGTGGCACTGCGATCCTCCCAGTGCCAGTTATGAACACACAATTTGAGGAAACGGCGTTATGCAGGTAATTTAACTTATGCGCATGCATTCCTGCAACTTGTGCTGTATAATTTAGAATTTTTGTTACCGCCATCCGATTTTTATACATGTGCAGATACTCGTACACGCTGCATTGTATTTTTTTCCGCACGCTACAAGGAGGGGACAGAGGCGAGTTCCGGCTCGCGTCTGTCCCCTCCCCCGGTCCCTCCCCCCTGGTCGACCCGCATAAAACTTAAAAATATGATAAAATAAAAGATAAAACCAATAAATGAAAACGTGTATAGATAAAATAGATAAAATAAAAGTCAATAAATAAATAAATAATAATAAGTAAATAAATACAATGGACAAAACACAACAAACATAAGAAGGGGGGGAAAAATAGAGGGGAATAAAAGATAAAGATAAAATTTATAATATAGAGTAAAATGAAATATTATAAAATAAAAGGAGGGGGGTCGACCGGCAGGTCGCATCATTGTAGAGGGGGGGGGGAGGGGATTATTGCTCCACCTCGCCCCCCGCGACCTGTCCACCTCGGGGGCGCCTTAACGGCCAGCCCCCCTTGGCGGCGGTGGAAGTACTAAGTAGTACCACCGCCGCCATAACGTCTGCGGCCCCTTACAGGGGGCCGTCGGCCTCGTCGGGGTTGCCCCGCCGATGCTAGCCTCCTGGCGGAGAGCGGGTCGGCTTCCCTCTCCCTCTCCGCTGCCGCCTTCTGCGTTATCACAATCTCGCTGAAGGAGGCAATCGCTGCTCTTGACCTCTCGCTGCCGACCATGTGGTCGACCACGACCGGCAACGGGAGGTCCATCCCAACAACACCCCTTAGGTCTCTACGCGGCGCCGACGACGCTGTACATTCTTTCAGCGTATGCCGCGCAGAGTCCTGGGCCTCCTCGCAGTGGTGGCACTGCGATCCTCCCAGTGCCAGTTATGAACACACAGTTTGAGGAAACGGCGGTATGCAGGTAATTTAACTTATGCGCATGCACTGCGTGCAATATATACAGAATAAAATTAAATATCATAAAATAAAAGGAGGGCGGTCGACCGGCAGGTCGCATCTTTGTAGAGGGGGAGGGGAGTATTGCTCCACCTCGCCCCCCCCCCCGCGACCTGCCCACCCCGGGGGCGCCTTAACGGCCAGCCCCCCTTGACGGCGGTGGAAGTACTAAGTAGTCCCACCGCCGCCATTACGACTGCGGCCCCTTACAGGGGGCCGTCGGCCTCATCGTGGTTGCCCCGCCGATGCTAACCTCCTGGCGGAGAGGGGGTCGGCTTCCCTCTCCCTCTCCGCTGCCTCCTTCTGCGTTACCACAATCTCGCAGAAGGAGGCAAACGCTGCTCTTGACTTCTCGCTGCCCATCATGTGGTCGACCACGACCGGCAACGAGAGGTCCATCCCAATAACGCCCCTTAGGTCTCTGCGCGGCGCCGACCACGCAGGACATTCTTCCAGCGTATGCCGCGCAGAGTCCTGGGCCTCCTCGCAGTGGTGGCACTGCGATCCTCCCAGTGCCAGTTATGAACACACAGTTTGAGGAAACGGCGGTATGCAGGTAATTTAACTTATGCGCATGCACTGCGTGCAATATATACAGAATAAAATTAAATATCATAAAATAAAAGGAGGGGGGTCGACCGGCAGGTCGCATCTTTGTAGAGGGGGAGGGGAGTATTGCTCCACCTCGCCCCCCCACCCGCGACCTGCCCACCCCGGGGGCGCCTTAACGGCCAGCCCCCCTTGACGGCGGTGGAAGTACTAAGTAGTCCCACCGCCGCCATTACGACTGCGGCCCCTTACAGAGGGCCGTCGGCCTCGTCGGGGTTGCCCCGCCGATGTTAGCCTCCTGGCGGAGAGCGGGTCGGCTTCCCTCTCCCTCTCCGCTGCCTCCTTCTGCGTTATCACAATCTCGCTGAAGGAGGCAATCGCTGCTCTTGACCTCTCGCTGCCGATCATGTGGTCGACCACGACCGGCAACGGGAGGTCCATCCCAACAACACCCCTTAGGTCTCTACGCGGCGCCGACCACGCAGGACATTCTTCCAGCGTATGCCGCGCAGAGTCCTGGGCCTCCTCGCAGTGGTGGCAATGCGATCCTCCCAGTGCCAGTTATGAACACACAGTTTGAGGAACCGGCGGTATGCAGGTAATTTAACTTATGCGCATGCATTGCTGCAACTTGTGCTGTATAATTTAGAATTTTTGTTACCGTGCCATCCGATTTTTATACATGTGCAAATACTCGTACACGCTGCATTGTATTTTTTTCCGCACGCGACAAGGAGGGGACAGAGGCGAGTTCCGGCTCGCGTCTGTCCCCTCCCCCGGTCCCACCCCCCTGGTCGACCCGCATAAAACTTAAAAATATGATAAAATAAAAGATAATATCAATAAATGAAAACGTGTATAGATAAAATAGATAAAATAAAAGTCAATAAATAAATAAATAATAATAAGTAAATAAATACAATGGACAAAACACAAAAAACATAAGAAGGGGGGAAAAATAGAGGGGAATAAAAGATAAAGATAAAATTTATAATATAGAGTAAAATGAAATATTATAAAATAAAAGGAGGGGGGTCGACCGGCAGGTCGCATCATTGTAGAGGGGGGGGAGGGGATTATTGCTCCACCTCGCCCCCCGCGACCTGTCCACCTCGGGGGCGCCTTAACGGCCAGCCCCCCTTGGCGGCGGTGGAAGTACTAAGTAGTACCACCGCCGCCATAACGTCTGCGGCCCCTTACAGGGGGCCGTCGGCCTCGTCGGGGTTGCCCCGCCGATGCTCGCCTCCTGGCGGAGAGCGGGTCGGCTTCCCTCTCCCTCTCCGCTGCCTCCTTCTGCGTTATCACAATCTCGCTGAAGGAGGCAATCGCTGCTCTTGACCTCTCGCTGCCGATCATGTGGTCGACCACGACCGGCAACGGGAGGTCCATCCCAACAACACCCCTTAGGTCTCTACGCGGCGCCGACCACGCTGTACATTCTTTCAGCGTATGCCGCGCAGAGTCCTGGGCCTCCTCGCAGTGGTGGCACTGCGATCCTCCCAGTGCCAGTTATGAACACACAGTTTGAGGAAACGGCGGTATGCAGGTAATTTAACTTATGCGCATGCACTGCGTGCAATATATACAGAATAAAATAAAATATCATAAAATAAAAGGAGGGGGGTCGACCGGCAGGTCGCATCTTTGTAGAGGGGGAGGGGAGTATTGCTCCACCTCGCCCCCCCCCGCGACCTGCCCACCCCGGGGGCGCCTTAACGGCCAGCCCCCCTTGACGGCGGTGGAAGTACTAAGTAGTCCCACCGCCGCCATTACGACTGCGGCCCCTTACAGGGGGCCGTCGGCCTCATCGTGGTTGCCCCGCCGATGATAACCTCCTGGCGGAGAGGGGGTCGGCTTCCCTGTTCCTCTCCGCTGCCTCCTTCTGCGTTATCACAATCTCGCAGAAGGAGGCAAACGCTGCTCTTGACCTCTCGCTGCCGATCATGTGGTCGACCACGACCGGCAACGGGAGGTCCATCCCAACAACACCCCTTAGGTCTCTACGCGGCGCCGACCACGCAGGACATTCTTCCAGCGTATGCCGCGCAGAGTCCTGGGCCTCCTCGCAGTGGTGGCAATGCGATCCTCCCAGTGCCAGTTATGAACACACAGTTTGAGGAACCGGCGGTATGCAGGTAATTTAACTTATGCGCATGCATTGCTGCAACTTGTGCTGTATAATTTAGAATTTTTGTTACCGTGCCATCCGATTTTTATACATGTGCAAATACTCGTACACGCTGCATTGTATTTTTTTCCGCACGCGACAAGGAGGGGACAGAGGCGAGTTCCGGCTCGCGTCTGTCCCCTCCCCCGGTCCCACCCCCCTGGTCGACCCGCATAAAACTTAAAAATATGATAAAATAAAAGATAATATCAATAAATGAAAACGTGTATAGATAAAATAGATAAAATAAAAGTCAATAAATAAATAAATAATAATAAGTAAATAAATACAATGGACAAAACACAAAAAACATAAGAAGGGGGGAAAAATAGAGGGGAATAAAAGATAAAGATAAAATTTATAATATAGAGTAAAATGAAATATTATAAAATAAAAGGAGGGGGGTCGACCGGCAGGTCGCATCATTGTAGAGGGGGGGGAGGGGATTATTGCTCCACCTCGCCCCCCGCGACCTGACCACCTCGGGGGCGCCTTAACGGCCAGTCCCCCTTGGCGGCGGTGGAAGTACTAAGTAGTACCACCGCCGCCATAACGTCTGCGGCCCCTTACAGGGGGCCGTCGGCCTCGTCGGGGTTGCCCCGCCGATGCTCGCCTCCTGGCGGAGAGCGGGTCGGCTTCCCTCTCCCTCTCCGCTGCCTCCTTCTGCGTTATCACAATCTCGCTGAAGGAGGCAATCGCTGCTCTTGACCTCTCGCTGCCGATCATGTGGTCGACCACGACCGGCAACGGGAGGTCCATCCCAACAACACCCCTTAGGTCTCTACGCGGCGCCGACCACGCTGTACATTCTTTCAGCGTATGCCGCGCAGAGTCCTGGGCCTCCTCGCAGTGGTGGCACTGCGATCCTCCCAGTGCCAGTTATGAACACACAGTTTGAGGAAACGGCGGTATGCAGGTAATTTAACTTATGCGCATGCACTGCGTGCAATATATACAGAATAAAATAAAATATCATAAAATAAAAGGAGGGGGGTCGACCGGCAGGTCGCATCTTTGTAGAGGGGGAGGGGAGTATTGCTCCACCTCGCCCCCCCCCGCGACCTGCCCACCCCGGGGGCGCCTTAACGGCCAGCCCCCCTTGACGGCGGTGGAAGTACTAAGTAGTCCCACCGCCGCCATTACGACTGCGGCCCCTTACAGGGGGCCGTCGGCCTCATCGTGGTTGCCCCGCCGATGATAACCTCCTGGCGGAGAGGGGGTCGGCTTCCCTGTTCCTCTCCGCTGCCTCCTTCTGCGTTATCACAATCTCGCAGAAGGAGGCAAACGCTGCTCTTGACCTCTCGCTGCCGATCATGTGGTCGACCACGACCGGCAACGGGAGGTCCAACCCAACAACGCCCCTTAGGTCTCTGCGCGGCGCCGACCACGCTGTACATTCTTTCAGCGTATGCCGCGCAGAGTCCTGGGCCTCCTCGCAGTGGTGGCACTGCGATCCTCCAAGTGCCAGTTATGAACACACAGTTTGAGGAACCGGCGGTATGCAGGTAATTTAACTTATGCCCATGCATTGCTGCAACTTGTGCTGTATAATTTAGAATTTTTGTTACCGCCATCCGATTTTTATACATGTGCAAATACTCGTACACGCTGCATTGTATTTTTTTCCGCACGCGACAAGGAGGGGACAGAGGCGAGTTCCGGCTCGTGTCTGTCCCCTCCCCCGGTCCCACCCCCCTGGTCGACCCGCATAAAACTTAAAAATATGATAAAATAAAAGATAATATCAATAAATGAAAACGTGTATAGATAAAATAGATAAAATAAAAGTCAATAAATAAATAAATAATAATAAGTAAATAAATACAATGGACAAAACACAAAAAACATAAGAAGGGGGGAAAAATAGAGGGGAATAAAAGATAAAGATAAAATTTATAATATAGAGTAAAATGAAATATTATAAAATAAAAGGAGGGGGGTCGACCGGCAGGTCGCATCATTGTAGAGGGGGGGGAGGGGATTATTGCTCCACCTCGCCCCCCGCGATCTGTCCACCTCGGGGGCGCCTTAACGGCCAGCCCCCCTTGGCGGCGGTGGAAGTACTAAGTAGTACCACCGCCGCCATTACGTCTGCGGCCCCTTACAGGGGGCCGTCGGCCTCGTCGGGGTTGCCCCGCCGATGCTAGCCTCCTGGCGGAGAGCGGGTCGGCTTCCCTCTCCCTCTCCGCTGCCTCCTTCTGCGTTATCACAATCTCGCTGAAGGAGGCAATCGCTGCTCTTGACCTCTCGCTGCCGATCATGTGGTCGACCACGACCGGCAACGGGAGGTCCATCCCAACAACACCCCTTAGGTCTCTACGAGGCGCCGACCACGCTGTACATTCTTTCAGCGTATGCCGCGCAGAGTCCTGGGCCTCCTCGCAGTGGTGGCACTGCGATCCTCCCAGTGCCAGTTATGAACACACAGTTTGAGGAAACGGCGGTATGCAGGTAATTTAACTTATGCGCATGCACTGCGTGCAATATATACAGAATAAAATTAAACATCATAAAATAAAAGGAGGGGGGTCGACCGGCAGGTCGCATCTTTGTAGAGGGGGAGGGGAGTATTGCTCCACCTCGCCCCCCCACCCGCGACCTGCCCACCCCGGGGGCGCCTTAACGGCCAGCCCCCCTTGACGGCGGTGGAAGTACTAAGTAGTCCCACCGCCGCCATTACGACTGCGGCCCCTTACAGAGGGCCGTCGGCCTCGTCGGGGTTGCCCCGCCGATGTTAGCCTCCTGGCGGAGAGCGGGTCGGCTTCCCTCTCCCTCTCCGCTGCCTCCTTCTGCGTTATCACAATCTCGCTGAAGGAGGCAATCGCTGCTCTTGACCTCTCGCTGCCGATCATGTGGTCGACCACGACCGGCAACGGGAGGTCCATCCCAACAACACCCCTTAGGTCTCTACGCGGCGCCGACCACGCAGGACATTCTTCCAGCGTATGCCGCGCAGAGTCCTGGGCCTCCTCGCAGTGGTGGCAATGCGATCCTCCCAGTGCCAGTTATGAACACACAGTTTGAGGAACCGGCGGTATGCAGGTAATTTAACTTATGCGCATGCATTGCTGCAACTTGTGCTGTATAATTTAGAATTTTTGTTACCGTGCCATCCGATTTTTATACATGTGCAAATACTCGTACACGCTGCATTGTATTTTTTTCCGCACGCGACAAGGAGGGGACAGAGGCGAGTTCCGGCTCGCGTCTGTCCCCTCCCCCGGTCCCACCCCCCTGGTCGACCCGCATAAAACTTAAAAATATGATAAAATAAAAGATAATATCAATAAATGAAAACGTGTATAGATAAAATAGATAAAATAAAAGTCAATAAATAAATAAATAATAATAAGTAAATAAATACAATGGACAAAACACAAAAAACATAAGAAGGGGGGAAAAATAGAGGGGAATAAAAGATAAAGATAAAATTTATAATATAGAGTAAAATGAAATATTATAAAATAAAAGGAGGGGGGTCGACCGGCAGGTCGCATCATTGTAGAGGGGGGGGAGGGGATTATTGCTCCACCTCGCCCCCCGCGACCTGTCCACCTCGGGGGCGCCTTAACGGCCAGCCCCCCTTGGCGGCGGTGGAAGTACTAAGTAGTACCAC
The DNA here is from genome assembly GCF_051020765.1 of Lasioglossum baleicum. Lineage (NCBI taxonomy): Eukaryota > Metazoa > Arthropoda > Insecta > Hymenoptera > Halictidae > Lasioglossum > Lasioglossum baleicum. The sequence goes on from NC_134930.1 coordinate 3,093,510, forward strand.
CGCCGCCATAACGTCTGCGGCCCCTTACAGGGGGCCGTCGGCCTCGTCGGGGTTGCCCCGCCGATGCTAGCCTCCTGGCGGAGAGCGGGTCGGCTTCCCTCTCCCTCTCCGCTGCCTCCTTCTGCGTTATCACAATCTCGCTGAAGGAGGCAATCGCTGCTCTTGACCTCTCGCTGCCGACCATGTGGTCGACCACGACCGGCAACGGGAGGTCCATCCCAACAACACCCCTTAGGTCTCTACGCGGCGCCGACCACGCTGTACATTCTTTCAGCGTATGCCGCGCAGAGTCCTGGGCCTCCTCGCAGTGGTGGCACTGCGATCCTCCCAGTGCCATTTATGAACACACAGTTTGAGGAAACGGCGGTATGCAGGTAATTTAACTTATGCGCATGCACTGCGTGCAATATATACAGAATAAAATGAAATATCATAGAATAAAAGGAGGGGGGTCGACCGGCAGGTCGCATCTTTGTAGAGGGGGAGGGGAGTATTGCTCCACCTCGCCCCCCCCCGCGACCAGCCCACCCCGGGGGCGCCTTAACGGCCAGCCCCCCTTGACGGTGGTGGAAGTACTAAGTAGTCCCACCGCCGCCATTACGACTGCGGCCCCTTACAGGGGGCCGTCGGCCTCATCGTGGTTGCCCCGCCGATGCTAACCTCCTGGCGGAGAGGGGGTCGGCTTCCCTGTTCCTCTCCGCTGCCTCCTTCTGCGTTATCACAATCTCGCAGAAGGAGGCAAACGCTGCTCTTGACCTCTCGCTGCCGATCATGTGGTCGACCACGACCGGCAACGGGAGGTCCAACCCAACAACGCCCCTTAGGTCTCTGCGCGGCGCCGACCACGCTGTACATTCTTTCAGCGTATGCCGCGCAGAGTCCTGGGCCTCCTCGCAGTGGTGGCACTGCGATCCTCCAAGTGCCAGTTATGAACACACAGTTTGAGGAACCGGCGGTATGCAGGTAATTTAACTTATGCCCATGCATTGCTGCAACTTGTGCTGTATAATTTAGAATTTTTGTTACCGCCATCCGATTTTTATACATGTGCAAATACTCGTACACGCTGCATTGTATTTTTTTCCGCACGCGACAAGGAGGGGACAGAGGCGAGTTCCGGCTCGTGTCTGTCCCCTCCCCCGGTCCCACCCCCCTGGTCGACCCGCATAAAACTTAAAAATATGATAAAATAAAAGATAATATCAATAAATGAAAACGTGTATAGATAAAATAGATAAAATAAAAGTCAATAAATAAATAAATAATAATAAGTAAATAAATACAATGGACAAAACACAAAAAACATAAGAAGGGGGGAAAAATAGAGGGGAATAAAAGATAAAGATAAAATTTATAATATAGAGTAAAATGAAATATTATAAAATAAAAGGAGGGGGGTCGACCGGCAGGTCGCATCATTGTAGAGGGGGGGGAGGGGATTATTGCTCCACCTCGCCCCCCGCGATCTGTCCACCTCGGGGGCGCCTTAACGGCCAGCCCCCCTTGGCGGCGGTGGAAGTACTAAGTAGTACCACCGCCGCCATTACGTCTGCGGCCCCTTACAGGGGGCCGTCGGCCTCGTCGGGGTTGCCCCGCCGATGCTAGCCTCCTGGCGGAGAGCGGGTCGGCTTCCCTCTCCCTCTCCGCTGCCTCCTTCTGCGTTATCACAATCTCGCTGAAGGAGGCAATCGCTGCTCTTGACCTCTCGCTGCCGATCATGTGGTCGACCACGACCGGCAACGGGAGGTCCATCCCAACAACACCCCTTAGGTCTCTACGAGGCGCCGACCACGCTGTACATTCTTTCAGCGTATGCCGCGCAGAGTCCTGGGCCTCCTCGCAGTGGTGGCACTGCGATCCTCCCAGTGCCAGTTATGAACACACAGTTTGAGGAAACGGCGGTATGCAGGTAATTTAACTTATGCGCATGCACTGCGTGCAATATATACAGAATAAAATTAAACATCATAAAATAAAAGGAGGGGGGTCGACCGGCAGGTCGCATCTTTGTAGAGGGGGAGGGGAGTATTGCTCCACCTCGCCCCCCCACCCGCGACCTGCCCACCCCGGGGGCGCCTTAACGGCCAGCCCCCCTTGACGGCGGTGGAAGTACTAAGTAGTCCCACCGCCGCCATTACGACTGCGGCCCCTTACAGAGGGCCGTCGGCCTCGTCGGGGTTGCCCCGCCGATGTTAGCCTCCTGGCGGAGAGCGGGTCGGCTTCCCTCTCCCTCTCCGCTGCCTCCTTCTGCGTTATCACAATCTCGCTGAAGGAGGCAATCGCTGCTCTTGACCTCTCGCTGCCGATCATGTGGTCGACCACGACCGGCAACGGGAGGTCCATCCCAACCACACCCCTTAGGTCTCTACGCGGCGCCGACCACGCAGGACATTCTTCCAGCGTATGCCGCGCAGAGTCCTGGGCCTCCTCGCAGTGGTGGCAATGCGATCCTCCCAGTGCCAGTTATGAACACACAGTTTGAGGAAACGGCGGTATGCAGGTAATTTAACTTATGCGCATGCACTGCGTGCAATATATACAGAATAAAATTAAACATCATAAAATAAAAGGAGGGGGGTCGACCGGCAGGTCGCATCTTTGTAGAGGGGGAGGGGAGTATTGCTCCACCTCGCCCCCCCACCCGCGACCTGCCCACCCCGGGGGCGCCTTAACGGCCAGCCCCCCTTGACGGCGGTGGAAGTACTAAGTAGTCCCACCGCCGCCATTACGACTGCGGCCCCTTACAGGGGGCCGTCGGCCTCGTCGGGGTTGCCCCGCCGATGCTCGCCTCCTGGCGGAGAGCGGGTCGGCTTCCCTCTCCCTCTCCGCTGCCTCCTTCTGCGTTATCACAATCTCGCTGAAGGAGGCAATCGCTGCTCTTGACCTCTCGCTGCCGATCATGTGGTCGACCACGACCGGCAACGGGAGCTCCATCCCAACAACACCCCTTAGGTCTCTACGCGGCGCCGACCACGCTGTACATTCTTTCAGCGTATGCCGCGCAGAGTCCTGGGCCTCCTCGCAGTGGTGGCACTGCGATCCTCCCAGTGTCAGTTATGAACACACAGTTTGAGGAAACGGCGGTATGCAGGTAATTTAACTTATGCGCATGCACTGCGTGCAATATATACAGAATAAAATTAAATATCATAAAATAAAAGGAGGGGGGTCGACCGGCAGGTCGCATCTTTGTAGAGGGGGAGGGGAGTATTGCTCCACCTCGCCCCCCCACCCGCGACCTGCCCACCCCGGGGGCGCCTTAACGGCCAGCCCCCCTTGACGGCGGTGGAAGTACTAAGTAGTCCCACCGCCGCCATTACGACTGCGGCCCCTTACAGAGGGCCGTCGGCCTCGTCGGGGTTGCCCCGCCGATGTTAGCCTCCTGGCGGAGAGCGGGTCGGCTTCCCTCTCCCTCTCCGCTGCCTCCTTCTGCGTTATCACAATCTCGCTGAAGGAGGCAATCGCTGCTCTTGACCTCTCGCTGCCGATCATGTGGTCGACAACGACCGGCAACGGGAGGTCCATCCCAACAACACCCCTTAGGTCTCTACGCGGCGCCGACCACGCAGGACATTCTTCCAGCGTATGCCGCGCAGAGTCCTGGGCCTCCTCGCAGTGGTGGCAATGCGATCCTCCCAGTGCCAGTTATGAACACACAGTTTGAGGAACCGGCGGTATGCAGGTAATTTAACTTATGCGCATGCATTGCTGCAACTTGTGCTGTATAATTTAGAATTTTTGTTACCGTGCCATCCGATTTTTATACATGTGCAAATACTCGTAAACGCTGCATTGTATTTTTTTCCGCACGCGACAAGGAGGGGACAGAGGCGAGTTCCGGCTCGCGTCTGTCCCCTCCCCCGGTCCCACCCCCCTGGTCGACCCGCATAAAACTTAAAAATATGATAAAATAAAAGATAATATCAATAAATGAAAACGTGTATAGATAAAATAGATAAAATAAAAGTCAATAAATAAATAAATAATAATAAGTAAATAAATACAATGGACAAAACACAAAAAACATAAGAAGGGGGGAAAAATAGAGGGGAATAAAAGATAAAGATAAAATTTATAATATAGAGTAAAATGAAATATTATAAAATAAAAGGAGGGGGGTCGACCGGCAGGTCGCATCATTGTAGAGGGGGGGGGAGGGGATTATTGCTCCACCTCGCCCCCCGCGACCTGTCCACCTCGGGGGCGCCTTAACGGCCAGCCCCCCTTGGCGGCGGTGGAAGTACTAAGTAGTACCACCGCCGCCATAACGTCTGCGGCCCCTTACAGGGGGCCGTCGGCCTCGTCGGGGTTGCCCCGCCGATGCTAGCCTCCTGGCGGAGAGCGGGTCGGCTTCCCTCTCCCTCTCCGCTGCCTCCTTCTGCGTTATCACAATCTCGCTGAAGGAGGCAATCGCTGCTCTTGACCTCTCGCTGCCTACCATGTGGTCGACCACGACCGGCAACGGGAGGTCCATCCCAACAACACCCCTTAGGTCTCTACGCGGCGCCGACCACGCTGTACATTCTTTCAGCGTATGCCGCGCAGAGTCCTGGGCCTCCTCGCAGTGGTGGCACTGCGATCCTCCCAGTGCCATTTATGAACACACAGTTTGAGGAAACGGCGGTATGCAGGTAATTTAACTTATGCGCATGCACTGCGTGCAATATATACAGAATAAAATAAAATATCATAAAATAAAAGGAGGGGGGTCGACCGGCAGGTCGCATCTTTGTAGAGGGGGAGGGGAGTATTGCTCCACCTCGCCCCCCCCCGCGACCTGCCCACCCCGGGGGCGCCCTTAACGGCCAGCCCCCCTTGACGGCGGTGGAAGTACTAAGTAGTCCCACCGCCGCCATTACGACTGCGGCCCCTTACAGGGGGCCGTCGGCCTCATCGTGGTTGCCCCGCCGATGATAACCTCCTGGCGGAGAGGGGGTCGGCTTCCCTGTTCCTCTCCGCTGCCTCCTTCTGCGTTATCACAATCTCGCAGAAGGAGGCAAACGCTGCTCTTGACCTCTCGCTGCCGATCATGTGGTCGACCACGACCGGCAACGGGAGGTCCAACCCAACAACGCCCCTTAGGTCTCTGCGCGGCGCCGACCACGCTGTACATTCTTTCAGCGTATGCCGCGCAGAGTCCTGGGCCTCCTCGCAGTGGTGGCACTGCGATCCTCCAAGTGCCAGTTATGAACACACAGTTTGAGGAACCGGCGGTATGCAGGTAATTTAACTTATGCCCATGCATTGCTGCAACTTGTGCTGTATAATTTAGAATTTTTGTTACCGCCATCCGATTTTTATACATGTGCAAATACTCGTACACGCTGCATTGTATTTTTTTCCGCACGCGACAAGGAGGGGACAGAGGCGAGTTCCGGCTCGTGTCTGTCCCCTCCCCCGGTCCCACCCCCCTGGTCGACCCGCATAAAACTTAAAAATATGATAAAATAAAAGATAATATCAATAAATGAAAACGTGTATAGATAAAATAGATAAAATAAAAGTCAATAAATAAATAAATAATAATAAGTAAATAAATACAATGGACAAAACACAAAAAACATAAGAAGGGGGGAAAAATAGAGGGGAATAAAAGATAAAGATAAAATTTATAATATAGAGTAAAATGAAATATTATAAAATAAAAGGAGGGGGGTCGACCGGCAGGTCGCATCATTGTAGAGGGGGGGGAGGGGATTATTGCTCCACCTCGCCCCCCGCGATCTGTCCACCTCGGGGGCGCCTTAACGGCCAGCCCCCCTTGGCGGCGGTGGAAGTACTAAGTAGTACCACCGCCGCCATTACGTCTGCGGCCCCTTACAGGGGGCCGTCGGCCTCGTCGGGGTTGCCCCGCCGATGCTAGCCTCCTGGCGGAGAGCGGGTCGGCTTCCCTCTCCCTCTCCGCTGCCTCCTTCTGCGTTATCACAATCTCGCTGAAGGAGGCAATCGCTGCTCTTGACCTCTCGCTGCCGATCATGTGGTCGACCACGACCGGCAACGGGAGGTCCATCCCAACAACACCCCTTAGGTCTCTACGAGGCGCCGACCACGCTGTACATTCTTTCAGCGTATGCCGCGCAGAGTCCTGGGCCTCCTCGCAGTGGTGGCACTGCGATCCTCCCAGTGCCAGTTATGAACACACAGTTTGAGGAAACGGCGGTATGCAGGTAATTTAACTTATGCGCATGCACTGTGTGCAATATATACAGAATAAAATTAAACATCATAAAATAAAAGGAGGGGGGTCGACCGGCAGGTCGCATCTTTGTAGAGGGGGAGGGGAGTATTGCTCCACCTCGCCCCCCCACCCGCGACCTGCCCACCCCGGGGGCGCCTTAACGGCCAGCCCCCCTTGACGGTGGTGGAAGTACTAAGTAGTCCCACCGCCGCCATTACGACTGCGGCCCCTTACAGGGGGCCGTCGGCCTCATCGTGGTTGCCCCGCCGATGCTAACCTCCTGGCGGAGAGGGGGTCGGCTTCCCTGTTCCTCTCCGCTGCCTCCTTCTGCGTTATCACAATCTCGCAGAAGGAGGCAAACGCTGCTCTTGACCTCTCGCTGCCGATCATGTGGTCGACCACGACCGGCAACGGGAGGTCCAACCCAACAACGCCCCTTAGGTCTCTGCGCGGCGCCGACCACGCTGTACATTCTTTCAGCGTATGCCGCGCAGAGTCCTGGGCCTCCTCGCAGTGGTGGCACTGCGATCCTCCAAGTGCCAGTTATGAACACACAGTTTGAGGAACCGGCGGTATGCAGGTAATTTAACTTATGCCCATGCATTGCTGCAACTTGTGCTGTATAATTTAGAATTTTTGTTACCGCCATCCGATTTTTATACATGTGCAAATACTCGTACACGCTGCATTGTATTTTTTTCCGCACGCGACAAGGAGGGGACAGAGGCGAGTTCCGGCTCGTGTCTGTCCCCTCCCCCGGTCCCACCCCCCTGGTCGACCCGCATAAAACTTAAAAATATGATAAAATAAAAGATAATATCAATAAATGAAAACGTGTATAGATAAAATAGATAAAATAAAAGTCAATAAATAAATAAATAATAATAAGTAAATAAATACAATGGACAAAACACAAAAAACATAAGAAGGGGGGAAAAATAGAGGGGAATAAAAGATAAAGATAAAATTTATAATATAGAGTAAAATGAAATATTATAAAATAAAAGGAGGGGGGTCGACCGGCAGGTCGCATCATTGTAGAGGGGGGGGAGGGGATTATTGCTCCACCTCGCCCCCCGCGATCTGTCCACCTCGGGGGCGCCTTAACGGCCAGCCCCCCTTGGCGGCGGTGGAAGTACTAAGTAGTACCACCGCCGCCATTACGTCTGCGGCCCCTTACAGGGGGCCGTCGGCCTCGTCGGGGTTGCCCCGCCGATGCTAGCCTCCTGGCGGAGAGCGGGTCGGCTTCCCTCTCCCTCTCCGCTGCCTCCTTCTGCGTTATCACAATCTCGCTGAAGGAGGCAATCGCTGCTCTTGACCTCTCGCTGCCGATCATGTGGTCGACCACGACCGGCAACGGGAGGTCCATCCCAACAACACCCCTTAGGTCTCTACGCGGCGCCGACCACGCTGTACATTCTTTCAGCGTATGCCGCGCAGAGTCCTGGGCCTCCTCGCAGTGGTGGCACTGCGATCCTCCCAGTGCCAGTTGTGAACACACAGTTTGAGGAAACGGCGGTATGCAGGTAATTTAACTTATGCGCATGTGTCACGTCCGTCACTGTGTTTTTGTTACAGGTACCAAGAGAGAGAAAAGGATGGCACTCAAGAACAGTGACAGACGGACGGTGGATATATGACAAGTAATTGAGGAGTGGTCTTTCGTGCCGAGACAGCCGCGGGCTGTCATATGCACTAGGACAACCGATATTGCTATGGATGCAGTCAAGAAGAGAACGTCCGACGCGGTTACAAGAAGTGTCCCGACAAGAATCACGCGCGAGATGATGCAACGAAAACGGTGAGTTTACAGGATTCAGCAATTATACAAGACATTATACGACTCACCGCAATGCTGTATTAACGCCTAATAATATTGTTGCAGCAGGAACTGGCGGTACTGACAGTAGGTGTCGTACATCGGGTCTTCTATACAGATGTCCTCGAGGTGGGGAAGATCTGGCAGAGTTGCTGCTGCTCGGTTCGGGACGACGTTAGTGGCCTTGGATGCTGGCCGCAAGATGACACGTTGATGAGTTGGCAGTGGGACGTCACTGATGATTCGGCAACGGACCCTGGGAACGATGATCGTGTCTCGGCTGTCGTCGTCGTCGGCTATGTCGATTACCTCAGGACGATCGACCGGATGCAGAACTGGCGTCGGAGCTCGCGAGAGGTCCGCGTGGTTGACCTCTTTAGGAGGGTTGCAAGGGCAACCGTATACAGAAACGTAATCGGACGCGTCACACGGAATGTGCTCGGTGGTTCCCAGAAGTTCGGTCCACTCGGTAGTGGCAATGATTTGATCGAGCACCGCTTTATTTCTCAACGCGCGTCTCAATTTAGCAAGTTGATACTTGCGTCCCGCTCGACGTGGGCGTCGCATAGGTAAGGAATAGTAATGATGGAATATTAATAATATAATGAAAATGAACTTCCACTTGTTATTAACCTTTTTGGTAGTTAACTCGCTTCACGTCTATAGTGGCGGCTCAGCGTTTCCACTGCGCTCTTTAGACCAATTCTAGACGTGGCACGAGAACTTCTCTATGACTCGCTTCAAATTCCTTATTGGCGGCTCAGCGTTTCCACTGCGCACTTTAGACCAAGTCCGGATATGTCACGAGTTTAATATATTCGATGCAAGAACTGAATTGGAAGATGGTGTTGAACTAACACAAGAATAACAAGATCGAAGCACTGGTATAACAACGATATATTAAATAAGAACTGGTAAGTACACTGCTATACAATATGTAAGTAGTATTATAATAGGAGTAGTAATTGGATTAATGAATAATGGATATAGTAATATGTTGTAGGAATAACGTATGAGAATTAGGACTTGAGTTGAGTTGAGTTAGAGTTGGAATTGGAATTGGAATTAGGAGTGAAGGATCGACACACTTCACTTTCGCGGAGCTAGACTGAACACGTCTGCTCTTGAAGCCGGAAGAAGCCGGACTGGCGGCTGAGGCCAGGTAGGCACGTCTGTGCGAGTCGCTGGCTGAAGACGGACTGCTCGAGTCGCGAGATGGAGGCGGACTGATGCAAGCGTCCGCTCTGCCCTGCCTTCTTCGGTCGGAGTGGGGATGGCTGACGCTGCAGTCTCTTTGTTCTTCAGTCGTCGGAGTGGGAGAACCGCTGACGCAGCAGCGTCTTTGCTCCCGGGGACTGCACGTGCATTTCTGCTGACGCTGCAGTCTCGTGGCTGTCCTATTGCCCTCTACGAGCGTGGGACTGCTGATGCAGCAGTCTTTGGACTTCTCGACGTTTCTAGAAGCTTCTAGATGCTTCCAGAGTGATGCAATACTTTATTGCATTATGTGTCGTGGTGATGGGTTGAAACTGAGGTAAGGTGTTGATCAAGGTGAAGTTATGGTGATGGGTAGAGACGGAGATAAGGATTAGAACAATAGAGTAATGAGATCTTAATACTATGCTCTTATGTCTAGGGGACGGTGTATGGATCTTATGCAGATCAGACCTTGTATACATAGTGTGTGTACAAGGCCAACGTCGTACATCGGACGACGTAACACATGCACTGCGTGCAATATATACAGAATAAAATTAAATATCATAAAATAAAAGGAGGGGGGTCGACCGGCAGGTCGCATCTTTGTAGAGGGGGAGGGGAGTATTGCTCCACCTCGCCCCCCCCCGCGACCTGCCCACCCCGGGGGCGCCTTAACGGCCAGCCCCCCTTGACGGCGGTGGAAGTACTAAGTAGTCCCACCGCCGCCATTACGACTGCGGCCCCTTACAGGGGGCCGTCGGCCTCATCGTGGTTGCCCCGCCGATGCTAACCTCCTGGCGGAGAGGGGGTCGGCTTCCCTCTCCCTCTCCGCTGCCTCCTTCTGCGTTACCACAATCTCGCAGAAGGAGGCAAACGCTGCTCTTGACTTCTCGCTGCCGATCATGTGGTCGACCACGACCGGCAACGAGAGGTCCATCCCAATAACGCCCCTTAGGTCTCTGCGCGGCGCCGACCACGCAGGACATTCTTCCAGCGTATGCCGCGCAGAGTCCTGGGCCTCCTCGCAGTGGTGGCACTGCGATCCTCCCAGTGCCAGTTATGAACACACAGTTTGAGGAAACGGCGGTATGCAGGTAATTTAACTTATGCGCATGCACTGCGTGCAATATATACAGAATAAAATTAAATATCATAAAATAAAAGGAGGGGGGTCGACCGGCAGGTCGCATCTTTGTAGAGGGGGAGGGGAGTATTGCTCCACCTCGCCCCCCCCCGCGACCTGCCCACCCCGGGGGCGCCTTAACGGCCAGCCCCCCTTGACGGCGGTGGAAGTACTAAGTAGTCCCACCGCCGCCATTACGACTGTGGCCCCTTACAGGGGGCCGTCGGCCTCATCGTGGTTGCCCCGCCGATGCTAACCTCCTGGCGGAGAGGGGGTCGGCTTCCCTGTTCCTCTCCGCTGCCTCCTTCTGCGTTATCACAATCTCGCAGAAGGAGGCAAACGCTGCTCTTGACCTCTCGCTGCCGATCATGTGGTCGACCACGACCGGCAACGGGAGGTCCAACCCAACAACGCCCCTTAGGTCTCTGCGCGGCGCCGACCACGCTGTACATTCTTTCAGCGTATGCCGCGCAGAGTCCTGGGCCTCCTCGCAGTGATGGCACTGCGATCCTCCAAGTGCCAGTTATGAACACACAGTTTGAGGAACCGGCGGTATGCAGGTAATTTAACTTATGCCCATGCATTGCTGCAACTTGTGCTGTATAATTTAGAATTTTTGTTACCGCCATCCGATTTTTATACATGTGCAAATACTCGTACACGCTGCATTGTATTTTTTTCCGCACGCGACAAGGAGGGGACAGAGGCGAGTTCCGGCTCGTGTCTGTCCCCTCCCCCGGTCCCACCCCCCTGGTCGACCCGCATAAAACTTAAAAATATGATAAAATAAAAGATAATATCAATAAATGAAAACGTGTATAGATAAAATAGATAAAATAAAAGTCAATAAATAAATAAATAATAATAAGTAAATAAATACAATGGACAAAACACAAAAAACATAAGAAGGGGGGAAAAATAGAGGGGAATAAAAGATAAAGATAAAATTTATAATATAGAGTAAAATGAAATATTATAAAATAAAAGGAGGGGGGTCGACCGGCAGGTCGCATCATTGTAGAGGGGGGGGAGGGGATTATTGCTCCACCTCGCCCCCCGCGACCTGTCCACCTCGGGGGCGCCTTAACGGCCAGCCCCCCTTGGCGGCGGTGGAAGTACTAAGTAGTACCACCGCCGCCATTACGTCTGCGGCCCCTTACAGGGGGCCGTCGGCCTCGTCGGGGTTGCCCCGCCGATGCTAGCCTCCTGGCGGAGAGCGGGTCGGCTTCCCTCTCCCTCTCCGCTGCCTCCTTCTGCGTTATCACAATCTCGCTGAAGGAGGCAATCGCTGCTCTTGACCTCTCGCTGCCGATCATGTGGTCGACCACGACCGGCAACGGGAGGTCCATCCCAACAACACCCCTTAGGTCTCTACGCGGCGCCGACCACGCTGTACATTCTTTCAGCGTATGCCGCGCAGAGTCCTGGGCCTCCTCGCAGTGGTGGCACTGCGATCCTCCCAGTGCCAGTTATGAACACACAGTTTGAGGAAACGGCGGTATGCAGGTAATTTAACTTATGCGCATGCACTGCGTGCAATATATACAGAATAAAATTAAATATCATAAAATAAAAGGAGGGGGGTCGACCGGCAGGTCGCATCTTTGTAGAGGGGGAGGGGAGTATTGCTCCACCTCGCCCCCCCCCGCGACCTGCCCACCCCGGGGGCGCCTTAACGGCCAGCCCCCCTTGACGGCGGTGGAAGTACTAAGTAGTCCCACCGCCGCCATTACGACTGCGGCCCCTTACAGAGGGCCGTCGGCCTCGTCGGGGTTGCCCCGCCGATGTTAGCCTCCTGGCGGAGAGCGGGTCGGCTTCCCTCTCCCTCTCCGCTGCCTCCTACTGCGTTATCACAATCTCGCTGAAGGAGGCAATCGCTGCTCTTGACCTCTCGCTGCCGATCATGTGGTCGACCACGACCGGCAACGGGAGGTCCATCCCAACAACACCCCTTAGGTCTCTACGCGGCGCCGACCACGCTGTACATTCTTTCAGCGTATGCCGCGCAGAGTCCTGGGCCTCCTCGCAGTGGTGGCACTGCGATCCTCCCAGTGCCAGTTATGAACACACAGTTTGAGGAAACGGCTGTATGCAGGTAATTTAACTTATGCGCATGCACTCCGTGCAATATATACAGAATAATATTAAATATCATAAAATAAAAGGAGGGGGGTCGACCGGCAGGTCGCTTCTTTGTGGAGGGGGAGGGGAGTATTGCTCCACCTCGCCCCCCCCCCCCCGCGGCCTGCCCGCCCCGGGGGCGCCTTAACGGCCAGCCCCCCTTGACGGCGGTGGAAGTACTAAGTAGTCCCACCGCCGCCATTACGACTGTGGCCCCTTACAGGGGGCCGTCGGCCTCGTCGAGGTTGCCCCGCCGATGCTAGCCTCCTGGCGGAGAGCGGGTCGGCTTCCCTCTCCCTCTCCGCTGCCTCCTTCTGCGTTATCACAATCTCGTTGAAGGAGGCAATCGCTGCTCTTGACCTCTCGCTGCCGATCATGTGGTCGACCACGACCGGCAACGGCAGGTCCATCCCAACAACACCCCTTAGGTCTCTACGCGGCGCCGACCACGCTGTACATTCTTTCAGCGTATGCCGCGCAGAGTCCTGGGCCTCCTCGCAGTGGTGGCACTGCGATCCTCCCAGTGCCAGTTATGAACACACAGTTTGAGGAAACGGCGGTATGCAGGTAATTTAACTTATGCGCATGCACTGCGTGCAATATATACAGAATAAAATTAAATATCATAAAATAAAAGGAGGGGGGTCGACCGGCAGGTCGCATCTTTGTAGAGGGGGAGGGGAGTATTGCTCCACCTCGCCCCCCCCCCGCGACCTGCCCACCCCGGGGGCGCCTTAACGGCCAGCCCCCCTTGACGGCGGTGGAAGTACTAAGTAGTCCCACCGCCGCCATTACGACTGCGGCCCCTTACAGGGGGCCGTCGGCCTCATCGTGGTTGCCCCGCCGATGCTAACCTCCTGGCGGAGAGGGGGTCGGCTTCCCTCTCCCTCTCCGCTGCCTCCTTCTGCGTTACCACAATCTCGCAGAAGGAGGCAAACGCTGCTCTTGACTTCTCGCTGCCGATCATGTGGTCGACCACGACCGGCAACGAGAGGTCCATCCCAATAACGCCCCTTAGGTCTCTGCGCGGCGCCGACCACGCAGGTCATTCTTCCAGCGTATGCCGCGCAGAGTCCTGGGCCTCCTCGCAGTGGTGGCAATGCGATCCTCCCAGTGCCAGTTATGAACACACAGTTTGAGGAACCGGCGGTATGCAGGTAATTTAACTTATGCGCATGCATTGCTGCAACTTGTGCTGTATAATTTAGAATTTTTGTTACCGTGCCATCCGATTTTTATACATGTGCAAATACTCGTACACGCTGCATTGTATTTTTTTCCGCACGCGACAAGGAGGGGACAGAGGCGAGTTCCGGCTCGCGTCTGTCCCCTCCCCCGGTCCCACCCCCCTGGTCGACCCGCTTAAAACTTAAAAATATGATAAAATAAAAGATAATATCAATAAATGAAAACGTGTATAGATAAAATAGATAAAATAAAAGTCAATAAATAAATAAATAATAATAAGTAAATAAATACAATGGACAAAACACAAAAAACATAAGAAGGGGGGAAAAATAGAGGGGAATAAAAGATAAAGATAAAATTTATAATATAGAGTAAAATGAAATATTATAAAATAAAAGGAGGGGGGTCGACCGGCAGGTCGCATCATTGTAGAGGGTGGGGAGGGGATTATTGCTCCACCTCGCCCCCCGCGACCTGTCCACCTCGGGGGCGCCTTAACGGCCAGCCCCCCTTGGCGGCGGTGGAAGTACTAAGTAGTACCACCGCCGCCATTACGTCTGCGGCCCCTTACAGGGGGCCGTCGGCCTCGTCGGGGTTGCCCCGCCGATGCTAGCCTCCTGGCGGAGAGCGGGTCGGCTTCCCTCTCCCTCTCCGCTGCCTCCTTCTGCGTTATCACAATCTCGCTGAAGGAGGCAATCGCTGCTCTTGACCTCTCGCTGCCGATCATGTGGTCGACCACGACCGGCAACGGGAGGTCCATCCCAACAACACCCCTTAGGTCTCTACGCGGCGCCGACCACGCTGTACATTCTTTCAGCGTATGCCGCGCAGAGTCCTGGGCCTCCTCGCAGTGGTGGCACTGCGATCCTCCCAGTGCCAGTTGTGAACACACAGTTTGAGGAAACGGCGGTATGCAGGTAATTTAACTTATGCGCATGTGTCACGTCCGTCACTGTGTTTTTGTTACAGGTACCAAGAGAGAGAAAAGGATGGCACTCAAGAACAGTGACAGACGGACGGTGGATATATGACAAGTAATTGAGGAGTGGTCTTTCGTGCCGAGACAGCCGCGGGCTGTCATATGCACTAGGACAACCGATATTGCTATGGATGCAGTCAAGAAGAGAACGTCCGACGCGGTTACAAGAAGTGTCCCGACAAGAATCACGCGCGAGATGATGCAACGAAAACGGTGAGTTTACAGGATTCAGCAATTATACAAGACATTATACGACTCACCGCAATGCTGTATTAACGCCTAATAATATTGTTGCAGCAGGAACTGGCGGTACTGACAGTAGGTGTCGTACATCGGGTCTTCTATACAGATGTCCTCGAGGTGGGGAAGGTCTGGCAGAGTTGCTGCTGCTCGGTTCGGGACGACGTTAGTGGCCTTGGATGCTGGCCGCAAGATGACACGTTGATGAGTTGGCAGTGGGACGTCACTGATGATTCGGCAACGGACCCTGGGAACGATGATCGTGTCTCGGCTGTCGTCGTCGTCGGCTATGTCGATTACCTCAGGACGATCGACCGGATGCAGAACTGGCGTCGGAGCTCGCGAGAGGTCCGCGTGGTTGACCTCTTTAGGAGGGTTGCAAGGGCAACCGTATACAGAAACGTAATCGGACGCGTCACACGGAATGTGCTCGGTGGTTCCCAGAAGTTCGGTCCACTCGGTAGTGGCAATGATTTGATCGAGCACCGCTTTATTTCTCAACGCGCGTCTCAATTTAGCAAGTTGATACTTGCGTCCCGCTCGACGTGGGCGTCGCATAGGTAAGGAATAGTAATGATGGAATATTAATAATATAATGAAAATGAACTTCCACTTGTTATTAACCTTTTTGGTAGTTAACTCGCTTCACGTCTATAGTGGCGGCTCAGCGTTTCCACTGCGCTCTTTAGACCAATTCTAGACGTGGCACGAGAACTTCTCTATGACTCGCTTCAAATTCCTTATTGGCGGCTCAGCGTTTCCACTGCGCACTTTAGACCAAGTCCGGATATGTCACGAGTTTAATATATTCGATGCAAGAACTGAATTGGAAGATGGTGTTGAACTAACACAAGAATAACAAGATCGAAGCACTGGTATAACAACGATATATTAAATAAGAACTGGTAAGTACACTGGTATACAATATGTAAGTAGTATTATAATAGGAGTAGTAATTGGATTAATGAATAATGGATATAGTAATATGTTGTAGGAATAACGTATGAGAATTAGGACTTGAGTTGAGTTGAGTTAGAGTTGGAATTGGAATTGGAATTAGGAGTGAAGGATCGACACACTTCACTTTCGCGGAGCTAGACTGAACACGTCTGCTCTTGAAGCCGGAAGAAGCCGGACTGGCGGCTGAGGCCAGGTAGGCACGTCTGTGCGAGTCGCTGGCTGAAGACGGACTGCTCGAGTCGCGAGATGGAGGCGGACTGATGCAAGCGTCCGCTCTGCCTTGCCTCCTTCGTTCGGAGTGGGGATAGCTGACGCTGCAGTCTCTTTGTTCTTCGGTCGTCGGAGTGGGAGAACCGCTGACGCAGCAGCGTCTTCGCTCCCGGGGACTGCACGTGCATTTCTGCTGACGGTGCAGTCTCGTGGCTGTCCTATTGCCCTCTACGAGCGTGGGACTGCTGATGCAGCAGTCTTTGGACTTCTCGACGTTTCTAGAAGCTTCTAGATGCTTCCAGAGTGATGCAATACTTTATTGCATTATGTGTCGTGGTGATGGGTTGAAACTGAGGTAAGGTGTTGATCAAGGTGAAGTTATGGTGATGGGTAGAGACGGAGATAAGGATTAGAACAATAGAGTAATGAGATCTTAATACTATGCTCTTGTCACGTCCTGGCGGGGCTATAAGAGCAAGAGAAGAGAATACCGCGGCCCGGCTACTCTACTCTTCCACTGACTGACATTTAATAAAAGTGTTGGTCTTTTTATCAACAGACTAGGACCCGATGCCGACACCTGCATGCAGTCTTACACAGATGAATGATGCACGCGACCCTGAAACATACGCGGTAATATGTTCCACTTACTTTTACGCTTCGCTTGTTTGTCGATTGACACGAGACATGAATTCGCAACGGATGAACAGCTACGGTTGCGCTGATGGCCTTGAATACGGTCCGCTCTGCTTGACAGGGGTTGATCCAAATGGCTGGAAACGACCTTCAAGGATTGACGACTGCGCCAAACTCTGTCACGTCGATATTTGACAGGAACGACCTCCAATGATTGACAGCTGGCTGCTACGGTATTGTAGACGGATGCGCTCGTTGAGGAAACGGGCGTGGACGCTGTACGATACCGTGAATCTAACTCACGAATATCGTCCGCGTGATTGACGATATTTTAACTAGCGAAAACGGGCGTGGACGCTGTGCGATCCCGTGAATTTATCTCGCGAATATCGTCCGCGTGGTTGACGATATTTTGATTCGAGAAAACGGACGTGGATGCTGCGGAGCTTGCTATGCGAGCAAGTCTATCACTATCACGCACGTACGCGAACACGTAACAGGAAATTGAATAAGGAATACTATTCGCGAACTTTCCAGTGAGAACTCTATCTCTAACTAACAACGTGTCACTTCAAACTACGAAGTTAGGAGCAAGGAAATAATAATTGGGATTTAGATTGACTCTGGTAAAACAAAGTATATTATAAACGTAAAAGAATACAAAGGTAAAGATGCTTATTATTAACGAAATCGAAATACGTACTAAGTACGAAATATGAAACGCAATAAAAATGTTTAATTGAATAAACGAAGTAATATTTGAATTAAACGAATAAGAATACGATATTACTGAATGGTATTAGGGACTGTGTCTAAACAGTATGGATTTGGGAAGATTGTGTCTAAACAATCTGGATTTGGAAAGACTATGTCTAAATAGTCTGGACTTGGAAGATTGACGAAAACTCGACTGACCCACTCGGGTCCCCGGAGAGGACTGGGGAGAATCGAACGTTCGTCGACGAACAACGTTCGTTCGAAAAATGCTGACTTCGCAAAAGGGGACCGTGTCCTCTTTGTGCCGGTCTTCGTCGTAAACAGCGCGATGGCCGCCGCACTAGAGTCAGCAGTTTTCGTTCCCAGTGGTGCAGGACTCGAAAATTAAGTGGTAACCATTGGCGTACCTATTTATTTATTTAAATAAATTGGGACTTAGAATATTTTCGAGCGCTTGCTCTTGCAAGGCGTTTCGATGTAAATTTTATATGTCATATGATTAGTTGACATCATTTGTCGACCGATCATATGTTTGAAAATATTCTAAGTACTTTTGAAAATTACCAAAAATCGAAATTTTGGTAAAGTCTAAACAAACGCGAATTGAGAACATAACCTACAAATTTTTAGGTTAGTTTCATGATTTTCGCTCACGAGTCCAATGATATTTCAATCTTCGAGTTTGGGCCATTTTTGGCTATTTTAGGATTTTGACAGATTTTGGATTTTAGGTTATGTTGATGGATTTCAGTCAGATGTACGTGGTGTTAAGGATTCATTGTTATGAAGGATTTTTTAGGAGTTTTGGAATCTTTAAAGGGGAACGCTCGCTCTTATGTATCTAATTTTACATGTAGTCTTAAAGCTAACGTCGGAGGTGCGACCGACGTCACACCTCCCCCCTTAGAGAAGAGATTTCACGCAGTGGAATCTCTGCCTCTGGGTGGCGGTAGACAGGATGCACTGAAATGTCATCCCTGTCTCGCAACGCTGGGTCAAGGGAATCGCAAATTAACGTTCGTTTCGTCAAGGGAGGACGGGTTCGGAATTCTCCGACACTGGCACTATCACTAGCTTCCGCTTAAATGTCACCATTGTCTGAATCGGTGTCATCGCTGGAACTATCGGATATCCAGTCAGGGTCGTCCCGTTGTGCGATCCATCTTGCCGATAGAATCTGTCCGCAAGGGATGCACTCCAATACTGGTGTTTCGGTGCATAGCCTTATTCCACAATACTCGCATCTATTTGGGATGTTATACATCCGCTGATGCTCCCATCGTTCCACTCTAACAATTCGGGTGTATTGGCTGCAGTTGCGGCACAGCAACTTGCCGTTGCAAGCCACTCGAACTATCCCATTGTAACAGATAGTGTTGTTGTATCGTCTCATGTATCGGTGAGCTTTCAGCACGGTCGGCCGTCTTCCTCCCATCGGTCCGCACATCTTTCTGTCGTGGATAGCTATGGGATCCGCAATGTGACTCGGAGCTTGATCGGATGAGGATTGAATAGTCTCGTAAGCTGACTCCTCTGGTTGGACCCTTGGCTCGCTATCGTCTTTCTTAGAAGGATCAGAGATTAAGTTTGCAGTTACAATATTTCGCTGACGCGTGTCCTGTCTCGGGCTACCTGGAAGACGTTTAATCTTATTTGCATGGACAATTTTGAAATGGTTTCCTATTCGTAATTTGACATTGTTCGTATCAAGCATTTCTATTATCTCATGCGGTCCAGTATATTGCGCGTCGAATTTTCCTTTACGAGGTTCTTTTAACAAGTATACCTGTTCGCCTACCGTGAACTGCACGGGGTTAATCTTCCTATCATAATAAGTCTTTGATTTCTGCTTTGCCGCTACTAAATTATCGCGCGCGCGGGATTGTGTCTCGTTTATCTTTCTTTGTAGGTCAAAGAGGTAACCTGCGTAGGACTCGTTCTCTACTGCGTACAGATGGGAATCAGAGGAAGGAACACGGGCCAGGGAACCGAATACCAACTCGTGTGGGGTGAAGTCTGTTCCCTCGTGTACGCTGGTATTGTAGCTAAACATTGCCAAGTTTATCCATTTATCCCAGTTATTTTTGTTGACGTACTGCTTTAAATATTCCGTCAGTACATGATGCGATCTCTCAATGGATCCGTTGCTTTGTGGATGGAAAGCAGTGGTTTGGAGGCGTGTAATCCTGAATCTTTTTGCGATAGCCTTCATAAGGGAGCTTGTGAAGTTAGTCCCTTGATCCGTTAATATTGCCTTAGGCGTTCCAAAGCGACATATCAGGTGGTCGATGAAGGCGTTTGCTGTACTGACGGAGTCGGTAGATTTGAGCGGCACTGCGACGGAGTACTTTGTAAGAAGGTCTTGCATCGTCATTACATATGTGTTGCCATCTTCGGTAGTGGGTAATGGTCCCACGATGTCTAGCGAGACCTTATCAAACGCCCTGCCGGGCGTATCCGTTAACTTCATTGGTAGGCGAGTTTTTACTCTTGTTAACTTGTTACGCTGGCAACTCAGGCAATTGTTAACGTAGTTGGTTACGTCCCTTTTGAGGCTGTTCCACCAGTATTTTTCTCTTATCCTTTTGTATGTCTTGGTTATGCCTTTATGGCCGGCATACGCTGATACATGGTTCTCCGTGATGATCTCCATCCTTCTATCCTCAGCGGGGATTTGGACCTCGTTCGAACAGAGAAATATTTGGACTGGTGTGTCCTCGAATGTTTCTGTGAGTAGATTGATCACGTATTCTCTCGACAAATGGTCGAGGAATGTTTTAGAGATTGAAAAGGATTCCAACGCGAGCTCGTTGACAACGTCGATCAACGTTCTAAGACATTCTTTGAGGTCGTCTGCAGATACCTCATGAAGCGGTGATTGTTTAATCGGTATCTGGATTAACTTGTATTTACCGTGATCTGTTACCCTAGCTCTATGTAGGAGTAAGTCTTGGGATTTGGCCAGTTTGCCTTGTCTATAGAGATCTACGGCCCCGAGATCGATGGGCCGTCCGTCCATCGTTATGAAGCAAACTAAATTGTCCCTTCTCATTATTAATCGGTCCCTTGTATGAATTATTCTTCTTTTACGTGGTGTAGGATTGCTTCTTCTTCTTCTTCTTCTTCTTCTTCTTCTTCTTCTTCTGAGGGAATACTCTCTTCTCGCTCATCGAAGACATCTGGTCCGGTCAAGGAAGGCGGAAATATAGGAGAAAAGGAAAGAGTTTCTTCGACTCCCAGATCCCGTAGTAATCCTTGATCGGCGATTGAAATAAGAGGCGGGGATGCTGCGCGGGGGTCATCAGAATGCGATGGCGTACCCATCGATGGTCCCGGTGACGAAGCTGCCGATGATCTTCTCGTTTTTGGGGGCATTGACTTCGGTGGGGGCATGAGAATTGAATCGTCTCTATCTTTCTTCCTGCGGCGTGCGTCGAAAAGAGGAGTCCCCGGGCTTGATAATGGCGTTCTAGGCGGAGTCGTTTCCTCTGAATCGGTCCATGAGATGGGCAATGCCACCGGATTCCGGGATAGGGCATCCGCATTAGAGTTGGCTCTGCCAGGTTTGTAGATAACCTGGTATTCGAATTCTGCCAATTTTAATCTCCACCGGAGGAGCCGGGATGTGGGATCCTTTACGGATGTCATCCACACCAGTGGTCTGTGATCGGTGATGAGTAAGAATTTCCTGCCGTAAATGTACGGGCGGAAATATTGGACGGCGAATATTATGGCTAAACACTCCTTTTCTATTGTGGAGTAGTTTAGTTCAGCGCCGTGAAGGATACGTGACGCGTACGCGATAGGGCGATCCTTTCCCACGTCGCCTTGGCTTAGGACAGCGCCGATCGCGTACCCTGAGGCGTCGCACGTTACGTTGAATGGTTTCCCAAAATCTGGGTACTGGAGGACAGGCTCCGTACACAATGCCTGTCGTAAAGTCTCGAAGGCTTCCTCCTGCTTTGACCCCCACACGAATTTCGTATCCTTGGTAAGGAGTTGGGTGAGGGGTTTGGAAATATGAGCGAATCTATCTATGAATCTGCGGTAATAGCCCGCTAGACCTAAAAATTCGCGGACGTTCTTTGCGTTTTTCGGTCGAGGATAATTTTGGACCGCGTTAATTTTTTTAGGGCATGGCCGTACGCCATCCTCCCTAATCTGGTGTCCTAGGTAAGCTACCTCTCTGTGCAAAAACCCGCATTTAGACGGTTGTAATTTCAAATTGGCGGCTCTCAATCGGCGAGCCAATTTATCAAATTTCGCTTTGTGTTCTTCTAGGGAACGCGCGTATATGACTATATCGTCAAGATAAACGAAGAGTTCGTTACCCTGGAGACCGGTTAGGATCGTATCCATTAATCGCTGGAACGTAGCCGGCGCATTACGCAATCCGAACGGCATTCTATTATACTGGTAGTGTCCGAACGGAGTTGAGAAGGCGGTTTTTGCGGCGTCCTCCTTTTCCATGCCTATTTGGTGAAACCCGCTTGCCAGATCAAATACGCTAAAATATTTGGCACTACCCAGCTGATCTAAGATCTCGTTTATGCTGGGCAGTGGATAAGCGTCTGCTATTGACTTCTCGTTTAAAGCGCGATAGTCAATTACCATTCTCCATTTCTTATTTCCTTCGGCATCCGCTTTCTTCGGTACGATCCACAAAGGGGAGTTATACGGTGAACTAGAGGGTGCGACTATATCATTTTGTAAGAGTTCACACATTTGTTTGTCGATCTCCTCTTTGTGAATCGGCGGATACCGGTATTGCTTGGTATGTACGGGGATGTCGTCCGTCGTGGGGATTTTATGTGTTACAGCGTTAGTTTTCCCCAGACGATCCCCTTGAAGGTGGAAGAGATCATTATTCTCCTCCAATAAAGATTTGACATGGTCTATCTCGTCGTGATCGAGGTGATCCATGGGAATAGTTTCCATAAGCTCATTAACGCGAGCATTACGGGACTTGGTAATGGAATGGACCCTTTTGGGTATGAATTCGAAGCCTTTCATAAGGGGTTTCGAGTATGAGTGATCGGGATGGTTACCGGAATTGCTTAGGAAATCGGGATGGCTACCGGAATCGTCGGGATGGTTACCGGAATTATTTAAAGAATCGGGATGGCTACCGGAATCGTCGGAATGGTTACCGGAATTGTTTAGGAAATCGGGATGGCTACCGGAATCGTCGGAATGGTTACCGGAATTATTTAAAGAATCGGGATGGCTACCGGAATCGTCGGAATGGTTACCGGAATTATTTAAAGAATCGGGATGGCTACCGGAATCGTCGGAATGGTTACCGGAATTATTAGAAGACGCGAGTTGATCGTTAACGATCGTCTCGTGCGCGCGGCACGCACGAGCATTGAATAAGTCCGAATTGACTTCGGCTTGAATATTCGAAAAGGGAACCTCGATCTCTTCCACCTCCAACGTAGGCAGGGAGAAGGACGCCACTTCGGACGATGCGTTAAAGCATCGCAGGTATGCCTTTCCGTTACGGTTGGTGACTAAACAATCACCTAAGAACACATCGGGTTTTACATCTACTTTTCGCACATACCCTTCGCTTGGGCCCTTTACGTTGACGGCTATGCAGGCGGCGGTACGGCTTTCGATGGAATATTCCCGAGGATTCGAAAAGGGAATACGTAGGTTTTTATACTCTACGCATTCCTTCGCAAATGATATCTCTGCTCCCTCTCTGAAGAAGGGGGAGCCTAAGATACCATCTATATTAATTGGAAAACTGTCAGGCAGAACGTGTAGCGTGACTTTAATGGAATTTGCTAGCTCCGCATTGATATAACCGAGGGTCGCAATTTCTCCTTCTGTCACGCCATGGACGTGTATGACGCTGTCAGTTTTTAGATGAACGTCAGATTTGATACCAGACGCTCGGATTAAGTTGACCTCGGACCCGGTGTCCAAGAGGAACTCACACTCTTTTGAGAAGAGTGACGATTTTGCTTTTATTCGAGGGATAGGGGAGTCCGGCGCGAGATTTATTGCCGAGACTAATTTCGCGGATGGTCGTTCATTCTGCTGACCGTCCGGGTTATCTCTCCTATCTACTCGAATTTCATCTACTGCTGGTCGTCGCTGATGACGGCCAGCTGTGTTGCCTTTTGGCGATTCTCTTGGGATGCCTCCCGTCCTTTGGTCGCGTTTGTCGGGAGGCTTGATTCGTTTCCCGACTCATTTCT
Source organism: Lasioglossum baleicum (assembly GCF_051020765.1). Taxonomy (NCBI): domain Eukaryota; kingdom Metazoa; phylum Arthropoda; class Insecta; order Hymenoptera; family Halictidae; genus Lasioglossum; species Lasioglossum baleicum. Next base: position 3,117,090 of record NC_134930.1, read on the forward strand.
ACTGTAATATTCGCGGCGGCGACATTCGTGTATGTCATGTCCCGTGCGCTTACAATATTTACAATACTTCTGATTCTCCGTAGGAAAGCGATCGCGACCTGGGGACTGGGAAGCGCGATCTTCGCGTTTATACGTTTCGCGCTGATTTGATTGCGACGGTTCGTGACGTCGCGGAGGAGGAGAGCGATACGCGTCTCTGTTATCGGGTTTCCTGTCTCGCCAGGATTCACGAGGTGAAAAGGAAGGTCGTTGATCTTTCCTTTCCGAAGATCTATTGCGCTGCTCTGGCGCATTCCTATCATAAGGAGAGTTGCTTGATCGCTCTGGTGTGCGATTACGAGAGTCGGAGAATGCAACGCGGCGTCCGTCGTCGCGATAACGAACACGGTCAAGCTCGTACTGTTTGTACGCGGTTACTGCTTCATCGAATATTTTCTGTAATTCGAGTGACGCGCAGAGCCTGACCTCGGCTCGAAGCGCTGGGATAAGACCACGCATGAAACAATCAACTGTGAATTTATCAATCTCGTCTAGATTGGGGACCCCGCGGCCTGAAACTATGATCGCCGTTCTAAGGTCCTTTACTCGCGTAATATAATTCAACACGTGCTCGGACTGTCCCTGGTGTATCGAAGCTAATTCTCCGCGATACTGATCGATGAATTTATATGGGCCTAGTACATCTTTCAGGCGGTTGCACAATTCAGAGATTGTGTTAATATTTACGTCTTCAATCGCGGCGTATGCCTGTCCTCTAAGCTTATTGCATACTAATCTAGTGAGGGTACGCTCAGCTGTGGCTGGAACAGCCTCCAAGGCTCGCTTGCACGCGCGAACGAATTGTAGCACGGTTATGGAGGTGCCGTCAAAGGTAGGCACAAGTTCAACCGCTTGTTTAACGGTGAAATTCGAAGAATCGTGCGTTATGGGTTCGCGGGGCGCAACGACTGGGCTAGCTGGAATTGATTGAGAATCTCTGGCCGATCGGATTTCTGCTATCTCGCGGCGTATATCCTCGTACGTTACTCTTTGCTCACGCGTTTCTGTTTCGTATTGCAATTTGAGTTGAGTCAACGCGGCGGTTTGATTAATGAGAGCTGCTTCTCTACGAGCTAAATCTTTCTGGAATTCAATTAATTCCTCTTCCGTAGGAGGAACCTTCTTTCTAGCCTCGCTACGCGTTTCCATGATTGCGTCGCTTGAAAATTTCTAAGTATGAAATTCGCGAAAAATAATCCGACTATATAACGTGGGCGAAGGGGCGTTTTCTAAACCGCCCGTCGCACTTTAACGTTCACTAAAACTCTCGATGAATTTGTACTGAGTACGAACATCGCGAAAAATAATTTGAGTATGTAACGTGGGCGAAAGGGCATTTCCTTCACTGCCCGTCGCACTTTTAACTGACACTATGCTTTCACGGACTCTAAGTCTACTGCGTTAAATTGTCAAACAATGATGGAACGCGCAGGGGTTCGCGTGCTAACACTGATTCTATTTTTATTCCTCGATGCCGTGCTTCTAACATCGGTGACCAACGACTGTCCTACCGACTGCGCCAAATTTGTCACGTCCTGGCGGGGCTATAAGAGCAAGAGAAGAGAATACCGCGGCCCGGCTACTCTACTCTTCCACTGACTGACATTTAATAAAAGTGTTGGTCTTTTTATCAACAGACTAGGACCCGATGCCGACACCTGCATGCAGTCTTACACAGATGAATGATGCACGCGACACTGAAACATACGCGGTAATATGTTCCACTTACTTTTACGCTTCGCTTGTTTGTCGATTGACACGAGACATGAATTCGCAACGGATGAACAGCTACGGTTGCGCTGATGGCCTTGAATACGGTCCGCTCTGCTTGACAGGGGTTGATCCAAATGGCTGGAAACGACCTTCAAGGATTGACGACTGCGCCAAACTCTGTCACGTCAATATTTGACAGGAACGACCTCCAATGATTGACAGCTGGCTGCTACGGTATTGTAGACGGATGCGCTCGTTGAGGGAACGGGCGTGGACGCTGTACGATAGCGTGAATCTAACTCACGAATATCGTCCGCGTGATTGACGATATTTTAACTAGCGAAAACGGGCGTGGACGCTGTGCGATCCCGTGAATTTATCTCGCGAATATCGTCCGCGTGGTTGACGATATTTTGATTCGAGAAAACGGACGTGGATGCTGCGGAGCTTGCTATGCGAGCAAGTCTATCACTATCACGCACGTACGCGAACACGTAACAGGAAATTGAATAAGGAATACTATTCGCGAACTTTCCAGTGAGAACTCTATCTCTAACTAACAACGTGTCACTTCAAACTACGAAGTTAGGAGCAAGGAAATAATAATTGGGATTTAGATTGACTCTGGTAAAACAAAGTATATTAATAACGTAAAAGAATACAAAGGTAAAGATGCTTATTATTAACGAAATCGAAATACGTACTAAGTACGAAATATGAAACGCAATAAAAATGTTTAATTGAATAAACGAAGTAATATTTGAATTAAACGAATAAGAATACGATATTACTGAATGGTATTAGGGACTGTGTCTAAACAGTATGGATTTGGGAAGATTGTGTCTAAACAATCTGGATTTGGAAAGACTATGTCTAAATAGTCTGGACTTGGAAGATTGACGAAAACTCGACTGACCCACTCGGGTCCCCGGAGAGGACTGGGGAGAATCGAACGTTCGTCGACGAACAACGTTCGTTCGAAAAATGCTGACTTCGCAAAAGGGGACCGTGTCCTCTTTGTGCCGGTCTTCGTCGTAAACAGCGCGATGGCCGCCGCATAGAGTCAGCAGTTTTCGTTCCCAGTGGTGCAGGACTCGAAAATTAAGTGGTAACCATTGGCGTACCTATTTATTTATTTAAATAAATTGGGACTTAGAATATTTTCGAGCGCTTGCTCTTGCAAGGCGTTTCGATGTAAATTTTATATGTCATATGATTAGTTGACATCATTTGTCGACCGATCATATGTTTGAAAATATTCTAAGTACTTTTGAAAATTACCAAAAATCGAAATTTTGGTAAAGTCTAAACAAACGCGAATTGAGAACATAACCTACAAATTTTTAGGTTAGTTTCATGATTTTCGCTCACGAGTCCAATGATATTTCAATCTTCGAGTTTGGGCCATTTTTGGCTATTTTAGGATTTTGACAGATTTTGGATTTTAGGTTATGTTGATGGATTTCAGTCAGATGTACGTGGTGTTAGGGATTCATTGTTATGAAGGATTTTTAGGAGTTTTGGAATCTTTAAAGGGGAACGCTCGCTCTTATGTATCTAATTTTACATGTAGTCTTAAAGCTAACGTCGGAGGTGCGACCGACGTCACACTCTTATGTCTAGGGGACGGTGTATGGATCTTATGCAGATCAGACCTTGTATACATAGTGTGTGTACAAGGCCAACGTCGTACATCGGACGACGTAACACCTCCCAACGCGGAAAAGAAATTTCTTACATGGGAGAAATTTCTCGCTCAACACTCGATCTCACACTCATTCATGCGACGCATCGTCCGGGGGTACTCCACGCAGGGAGCACAGTTCTCGGCGAGTATTTCCTATATTTGTACGAAACACTGGTCGCACTGAAATGTTGTCGGTGTCGGCACGTGGGGCTGGGGCTGGTTTTGTAATGTCCGACAAGTCGTATTCGCAATGTTCATTTTTCGACTGTCTTTTCTCGGGGTTTAGGGTGGGTGGGGAATCACTTTGTTCACTAACACTTTCACTTGCACTTTTCTTGTATCTTGCTGCATACGTGTAAGTATTGTCCTTTTGCTTCAGGAAGATGAAGAATCTTGTGAGGGAGCTCCATACGGCGACTGCTAGATGCAAACTCCATCCGTAAAGTGAGTGCAATGCAATACCATTGATTATGGTACTTATGATAGTGTGACGTCGGTCGCACCTCCGACGTTAGCTTTAAGACTACATGTAAAATTAGATACATAAGAGCGAGCGTTCCCCTTTAAAGATTCCAAAACTCCTAAAAATCCTTCATAACAATGAATCCTAAACACCACGTACATCTGATCGAAATCCACCAACATAACCTAAAATCCAAAATCTGTCAAAATCCTAAAATAGCCAAAAATGGCCCAAACTCGAAGATTGAAATATCATTGGACTCGTGAGCGAAAATCATGAAACTAACCTAAAAATTTGTAGGTTATGTTCTCAATTCGCGTTTGTTTAGACTTTACCAAAATTTCGATTTTTGGTAATTTTCAAAAGTACTTAGAATATTTTCAAACATATGATCGGTCGACAAATGATGTCAACTAATCATATGACATATAAAATTTACATCGAAACGCCTTGCAAGAGCAAGCGCTCGAAAATATTCTAAGTCCCAATTTATTTAAATAAATAAATAGGTACGCCAATGGTTACCACTTAATTTTCGAGTCCTGCACCACTGGGAACGAAAACTGCTGACTCTAGTGCGGCGGCCATCGCGCTGTTTACGACGAAGACCGGCACAAGGAGGACACGGTCCCCTTTTGCGAAGTCAGCATTTTTCGGACGAACATTATTCGTCGACGAACGTTCGATTCTCCCCAGTCCTCTCCGGGGACCCGAGTGGGTCAGTCGAGTTTTCGTCAATCTTCCAAGTCCAGACTATTTAGACATAGTCTTTCCAAATCCAGATTGTTTAGACACAATCTTTCCAAATCCATACTGTTTAGACACAGTCCCTAATACCATTCAGTAATATCGTATTCTTATTCGTTTAATTCAAACATTACTTCGTTTATTCAATTAAACATTTTTATTGCGTTTCATATTTCGTACTTAGTACGTATTTCGATTTCGTTAATAATAAGCACCTTTACCTTTGTATTCTTTTACGTTTATAATATACTTTGTTTTACCAGAGTCAATCTAAATCCCAATTATTATTTCCTTGCTCCTAACTTCGTAGTTTGAAGTGACACGTTGTTAGTTAGAGATAGAGTTCTCACTGGAAAGTTCGCGAATAGTATTCCTTATTCAATTTCCTGTTACGTGTTCGCGTACGTGCGTGATAGTGATAGACTTGCTCGCATAGCAAGCTCCGCAGCATCCACGTCCGTTTTCTCGAATCAAAATATCGTCAACCACGCGGACGATATTCGCGAGATAAATTCACGGGATCGTACAGCGTCCACGTCCGTTTTCGCTAGTTAAAATATCGTCAATCACGCGGACGATATTCGTGAGTTAGATTCACGGTATCGTACAGCGTCCACGCCCGTTTCCTCAACGAGCGCATCCGTCTACAATACCGTAGCCGCCAGCTGTCCACCATTGGAGGTCGTTCCTGCCAAATATTGACGTGACAGAATTTGGCGCAGTCGTCAATCCTTGAAGGTCGTTTCCAGCCATTTGGATCAACGCCTGTCAAGCAGAGAGGACCGAATTCAAGGCCATCAGCGCAACCGTAGCTGTTCATCCGTTGCGAACTCATTTCTCGTGTCAATCGACAAACAAGCGAAGCGTAAAAGTAAGTGGAACATATTATCGCGTATGTTTCAGGGTCGCGTGCATCATTCATCTGTGTAAGACTGCATGCAGGTGTCGGCATCGGGTCCTAGTCTGTTGATAAAAAGACCAACACTTTTATTAAATGTCAGTCAGTGGAAGAGCAGAGTAGCCGGGCCGCGGTATTCTCTTCTCTTGCTCTTATAGCCCCGCCAGGACGTGACAAATTTGGCGCAGTCGGTAGGACAGTCGTTGGTCACCGATGTTAGAAGCACGGCATCGAGGAATAAAAATAGAATCAGTGTTAGCACGCGAACCCCTGCGCGTTCCATCATTGTTTGACAATTTAACGCAGTAGACTTAGAGTCCGTGAAAGCATAGTGTCAGTTAAAAGTGCGACGGGCAGTGAAGGAAATGCCCTTTCGCCCACGTTACATACTCAAATTATTTTTCGCGATGTTCGTACTCAGTACAAATTCATCGAGAGTTTTAGTGAACGTTAAAGTGCGACGGGCGGTTTAGAAAACGCCCCTTCGCCCACGTTATATAGTCGGATTATTTTTCGCGAATTTCATACTTAGAAATTTTCAAGCGACGCAATCATGGAAACGCGTAGCGAGGCTAGAAAGAAGGTTCCTCCTACGGAAGAGGAATTGATTGAATTCCAGAAAGATTTAGCTCGTAGAGAAGCAGCTCTCATTAATCAAACCGCCGCGTTGACTCAACTCAAATTGCAATACGAAACAGAAACGCGTGAGCAGAGAGAAACGTACGAGGATATACGCCGCGAGATAGCAGAAATCCGATCGGCCAGAGATTCTCAATCAATTCCAGCTAGCCCAGTCGTTGCGCCCCGCGAACCCATAATGCACGATTCTTCGAATTTCACCGTTAAACAAGCGGTTGAACTTGTGCCTACCTTTGACGGCACCTCCATAACCGTGCTACAATTCGTTCGCGCGTGCAAGCGAGCCTTGGAGGCTGTTCCAGCCACAGCTGAGCGTACCCTCACTAGATTAGTATGCAATAAGCTTAGAGGACAGGCATACGCCGCGATTGAAGACGTAAATATTAACACAATCTCTGAATTGTGCAACCGCCTGAAAGATGTACTAGGCCCATATAAATTCATCGATCAGTATCGCGGAGAATTAGCTTCGATACACCAGGGACAGTCCGAGCACGTGTTGAATTATATTACGCGAGTAAAGGACCTTAGAACGGCGATCATAGATTCAGGCCGCGGGGTCCCCAATCTAGACGAGATTGATAAATTCACAATTGATTGTTTCATGCGTGGTCTTATCCCAGCGCTTCGAGCCGAGGTCAGGCTCTGCGCGTCACTCGAATTACAGAAAATATTCGACGAAGCAGTAACCGCGTACAAACAGTACGAGCTTGACCGTGTTCGTTATCGTGACGACGGACGCCGCGTTGCATTCTCCGACTCTCGTAATCGCACACCAGAGCGATCAAGCAACTCTTATTATGATAGGAATGCGCCTGAGCAGCGCAACAGATCTTCGGAAAGGAAAGATCAACGACCTTCCTTTTCACCTCGTGAATCCTGGCGAGACAGGAAACCCGATAACAGAGACGCGTATCGCTCTCCTCCTCCGCGACGTCACGAACCGTCGCAATCAAATCAGCGCGAAACGTATAAACGCGAAGATCGCGCTTCCCAGTCCCCAGGTCGCGATCGCTTTCCTACGGAGAATCAGAAGTATTGTAAATATTGTAAGCGCACGGGACATGACATACACGAATGTCGCCGCCGCGAATATTACAGTAGAAATGAGTCGGGAAACGAATCAAGCCTCCCGACAAACGCGACCAAAGGACGGGAGGCATCCCAAGAGAATCGCCAAAAGGCAACACAGCTGGCCGTCATCAGCGACGACCAGCAGTAGATGAAATTCGAGTAGATAGGAGAGATAACCCGGACGGTCAGCAGAATGAACGACCATCCGCGAAATTAGTCTCGGCAATAAATCTCGCGCCGGACTCCCCTATCCCTCGAATAAAAGCAAGATCGTCACTCTTCTCAAAAGAGTGTGAGTTCCTCTTGGACACCGGGTCCGAGGTCAACTTAATCCGAGCGTCTGGTATCAAATCTGACGTTCATCTAAAAACTGACAGCGTCATACACGTCCATGGCGTGACAGAAGGAGAAATTGCGACCCTCGGTTATATCAATGCGGAGCTAGCAGATTCCATTAAAGTCACGCTACACGTTCTGCCTGACAGTTTTCCAATTAATATAGATGGTATCTTAGGCTCCCCCTTCTTCAGAGAGGGAGCAGAGATATCATTTGCGAAGGAATGCGTAGAGTATAAAAACCTACGTATTCCCTTTTCGAATCCTCGGGAATATTCCATCGAAAGCCGTACCGCCGCCTGCATAGCCGTCAACGTAAAGGGCCCAAGCGAAGGGTATGTGCGAAAAGTAGATGTAAAACCCGATGTGTTCTTAGGTGATTGTTTAGTCACCAACCGTAACGGAAAGGCATACCTGCGATGCTTTAACGCATCGTCCGAAGTGGCGTCCTTCTCCCTGCCTACGTTGGAGGTGGAAGAGATCGAGGCTCCCTTTTCGAATATTCAAGCCGAAGTCAATTCGGACTTATTCAATGCTCGTGCGTGCCGCGCGCACGAGACGATCGTTAACGATCAACTCGCGTCTTCTATTAATTCCGGTAACCATCCCGACGATTCCGGTAGCCATCCCGATTCTTTAGATAATTCCGGTAACCATTCCGACGATTCCGGTAGCCATCCCGATTCTTTAAATAATTCCGGTAACCATTCCGACGATTCCGGTAGCCATCCCGATTCTTTAAATAATTCCGGTAACCATCCCGACGATTCCGGTAGCCATCCCGATTTCCTAAGCAATTCCGGTAACCATCCCGATCACTCATACTCGAAACCCCTTATGAAAGGCTTCGAATTCATACCCAAAAGGGTCCATTCCATTACCAAGTCCCGTAATGCTCGCGTTAATGAGCTTATGGAAACTATTTCCATGGATCACCTCGATCACGACGAGATAGACCATGTCAAATCTTTATTGGAGGAGAATAATGATCTCTTCCACCTTCAAGGGGATCGTCTGGGGAAAACTAACGCTGTAACACATAAAATCCCCACGACGGACGACATCCCCGTACATACCAAGCAATACCGGTATCCGCCGATTCACAAAGAGGAGATCGACAAACAAATGTGTGAACTCTTACAAAATGATATAGTCGCACCCTCTAGTTCACCGTATAACTCCCCTTTGTGGATCGTACCGAAGAAAGCGGATGCCGAAGGAAATAAGAAATGGAGAATGGTAATTGACTATCGCGCTTTAAACGAGAAGTCAATAGCAGACGCTTATCCACTGCCCAGCATAAACGAGATCTTAGATCAGCTGGGTAGTGCCAAATATTTTAGCGTATTTGATCTGGCAAGCGGGTTTCACCAAATAGGCATGGAAAAGGAGGACGCCGCAAAAACCGCCTTCTCAACTCCGTTCGGACACTACCAGTATAATAGAATGCCGTTCGGATTGCGTAATGCGCCGGCTACGTTCCAGCGACTAATGGATACGATCCTAACCGGTCTCCAGGGTAACGAACTCTTCGTTTATCTTGACGATATAGTCATATACGCGCGTTCCCTAGAAGAACACAAAGCGAAATTTGATAAATTGGCTCGCCGATTGAGAGCCGCCAATTTGAAATTACAACCGTCTAAATGCGGGTTTTTGCACAGAGAGGTAGCTTACCTAGGACACCAGATTAGCGAGGATGGCGTACGGCCATGCCCTAAAAAAATTAACGCGGTCCAAAATTATCCTCGACCGAAAAACGCAAAGAACGTCCGCGAATTTTTAGGTCTAGCGGGCTATTACCGCAGATTCATAGATAGATTCGCTCATATTTCCAAACCCCTCACCCAACTCCTTACCAAGGATACGAAATTCGTGTGGGGGTCAAAGCAGGAGGAAGCCTTCGAGACTTTACGACAGGCATTGTGTACGGAGCCTGTCCTCCAGTACCCAGATTTTGGGAAACCATTCAACGTAACGTGCGACGCCTCAGGGTACGCGATCGGCGCTGTCCTAAGCCAAGGCGACGTGGGAAAGGATCGCCCTATCGCGTACGCGTCACGTATCCTTCACGGCGCTGAACTAAACTACTCCACAATAGAAAAGGAGTGTTTAGCCATAATATTCGCCGTCCAATATTTCCGCCCGTACATTTACGGCAGGAAATTCTTACTCATCACCGATCACAGACCGCTGGTGTGGATGACATCCGTAAAGGATCCCACATCCCGGCTCCTCCGGTGGAGATTAAAATTGGCAGAGTTCGAATACCAGGTTATCTACAAACCTGGCAGAGCCAACTCTAATGCGGATGCCCTATCCCGGAATCCGGTGGCATTGCCCATCTCATGGACCGATTCAGAGGAAACGACTCCGCCTAGAACGCCATTATCAAGCCCGGGGACTCCTCTTTTCGACGCACGCCGCAGGAAGAAAGATAGTGTCACGTCCTGGCGGGGCTATAAGAGCAAGAGAAGAGAATACCGCGGCCCGGCTACTCTACTCTTCCACTGACTGACATTTAATAAAAGTGTTGGTCTTTTTATCAACAGACTAGGACCCGATGCCGACACCTGCACGCAGTCTTACACAGATGAATGATGCACGCGACCCTGAAACATACGCGGTAATATGTTCCACTTACTTTTACGCTTCGCTTGTTTGTCGATTGACACGAGACATGAATTCGCAACGGATGAACAGCTACGGTTGCGCTGATGGCCTTGAATACGGTCCGCTCTGCTTGACAGGGGTTGATCCAAATGGCTGGAAACGACCTTCAAGGATTGACGACTGCGCCAAACTCTGTCACGTCGATATTTGACAGGAACGACCTCCAATGATTGACAGCTGGCTGCTACGGTATTGTAGACGGATGCGCTCGTTGAGGAAACGGGCGTGGACGCTGTACGATACCGTGAATCTAACTCACGAATATCGTCCGCGTGATTGACGATATTTTAACTAGCGAAAACGGGCGTGGACGCTGTGCGATCCCGTGAATTTATCTCGCGAATATCGTCCGCGTGGTTGACGATATTTTGATTCGAGAAAACGGACGTGGATGCTGCGGAGCTTGCTATGCGAGCAAGTCTATCACTATCACGCACGTACGCGAACACGTAACAGGAAATTGAATAAGGAATACTATTCGCGAACTTTCCAGTGAGAACTCTATCTCTAACTAACAACGTGTCACTTCAAACTACGAAGTTAGGAGCAAGGAAATAATAATTGGGATTTAGATTGACTCTGGTAAAACAAAGTATATTATAAACGTAAAAGAATACAAAGGTAAAGATGCTTATTATTAACGAAATCGAAATACGTACTAAGTACGAAATATGAAACGTGTGACGTCGGTCGCACCTCCGACGTTAGCTTTAAGACTACATGTAAAATTAGATACATAAGAGCGAGCGTTCCCCTTTAAAGATTCCAAAACTCCTAAAAATCCTTCATAACAATGAATCCTTAACACCACGTACATCTGATCGAAATCCATCAACATAACCTAAAATCCAAAATCTGTCAAAATCCTAAAATAGCCAAAAATGGCCCAAACTCGAAGATTGAAATATCATTGGACTCGTGAGCGAAAATCATGAAACTAACCTAAAAATTTGTAGGTTATGTTCTCAATTCGCGTTTGTTTAGACTTTACCAAAATTTCGATTTTTGGTAATTTTCAAAAGTACTTAGAATATTTTCAAACATATGATCGGTCGACAAATGATGTCAACTAATCATATGACATATAAATTTACATCGAAACGCCTTGCAAGAGCAAGCGCTCGAAAATATTCTAAGTCCCAATTTATTTAAATAAATAAATAGGTACGCCAATGGTTACCACTTAATTTTCGAGTCCTGCACCACTGGGAACGAAAACTGCTGACTCTAGTGCGGCGGCCATCGCGCTGTTTACGACGAAGACCGGCACAAAGAGGACACGGTCCCCTTTTGCGAAGTCAGCATTTTTCGAACGAACGTTGTTCGTCGACGAACGTTCGATTCTCCTCAGTCCTCTCCGGGGACCCGAGTGGGTCAGTCGAGTTTTCGTCAATCTTCCAAGTCCAGACTATTTAGACATAGTCTTTCCAAATCCAGATTGTTTAGACACAATCTTTCCAAATCCATACTGTTTAGACACAGTCCCTAATACCATTCAGTAATATCGTATTCTTATTCGTTTAATTCAAATATTACTTCGTTTATTCAATTAAACATTTTTATTGCGTTTCATATTTCGTACTTAATACGTATTTCGATTTCGTTAATAATAAGCATCTTTACCTTTGTATTCTTTTACGTTATTAATATACTTTGTTTTACCAGAGTCAATCTAAATCCCAATTATTATTTCCTTGCTCCTAACTTCGTAGTTTGAAGTGACACGTTGTTAGTTAGAGATAGAGTTCTCACTGGAAAGTTCGCGAATAGTATTCCTTATTCAATTTCCTGTTACGTGTTCGCGTACGTGCGTGATAGTGATAGACTTGCTCGCATAGCAAGCTCCGCAGCATCCACGTCCGTTTTCTCGAATCAAAATATCGTCAACCACGCGGACGATATTCGCGAGATAAATTCACGGGATCGCACAGCGTCCACGCCCGTTTTCGCTAGTTAAAATATCGTCAATCACGCGGACGATATTCGTGAGTTAGATTCACGGTATCGTACAGCGTCCACGCCCGTTTCCTCAACGAGCGCATCCGTCTACAATACCGTAGCAGCCAGCTGTCAATCATTGGAGGTCGTTCCTGTCAAATATCGACGTGACAGAGTTTGGCGCAGTCGTCAATCCTTGAAGGTCGTTTCCAGCCATTTGGATCAACCCCTGTCAAGCAGAGCGGACCGTATTCAAGGCCATCAGCGCAACCGTAGCTGTTCATCCGTTGCGAATTCATGTCTCGTGTCAATCGACAAACAAGCGAAGCGTAAAAGTAAGTGGAACATATTACCGCGTATGTTTCAGTGTCGCGTGCATCATTCATCTGTGTAAGACTGCATGCAGGTGTCGGCATCGGGTCCTAGTCTGTTGATAAAAAGACCAACACTTTTATTAAATGTCAGTCAGTGGAAGAGTAGAGTAGCCGGGCCGCGGTATTCTCTTCTCTTGCTCTTATAGCCCCGCCAGGACGTGACAAATTTGGCGCAGTCGGTAGGACACTCGTTGGTCACCGATGTTAGAGACACCGTCAACACTTTTGTAGGATACGTCATGTGTCCTACCTCTGCCAAAATTTGTTGTGACAAATTTGGCGCAGTCGGTAGGACAGTCGTTGGTCACCGATGTTAGAAGCACGGCATCGAGGAATAAAAATAGAATCAGTGTTAGCACGCGAACCCCTGCGCGTTCCATCATTGTTTGACAATTTAACGCAGTAGACTTAGAGTCCGTGAAAGCATAGTGTCAGTTAAAAGTGCGACGGGCAGTGAAGGAAATGCCCTTTCGCCCACGTTACATACTCAAATTATTTTTCGCGATGTTCGTACTCAGTACAAATTCATCGAGAGTTTTAGTGAACGTTAAAGTGCGACGGGCTGTTTAGAAAACGCCCCTTCGCCCACGTTATATAGTCGGATTATTTTTCGCGAATTTCATACTTAGAAATTTTCAAGCGACGCAATCATGGAAACGCGTAGCGAGGCTAGAAAGAAGGTTCCTCCTACGGAAGAGGAATTAATTGAATTCCAGAAAGATTTAGCTCGTAGAGAAGCAGCTCTCATTAATCAAACCGCCGCGTTGACTCAACTCAAATTGCAATACGAAACAGAAACGCGTGAGCAAAGAGTAACGTACGAGGATATACGCCGCGAGATAGCAGAAATCCGATCGGCCAGAGATTCTCAATCAATTCCAGCTAGCCCAGTCGTTGCGCCCCGCGAACCCATAATGCACGATTCTTCGAATTTCACCGTTAAACAAGCGGTTGAACTTGTGCCTACCTTTGACGGCACCTCCATAACCGTGCTACAATTCGTTCGCGCGTGCAAGCGAGCCTTGGAAGCTGTTCCAGCCACAGCTGAGCGTACCCTCACTAGATTAGTATGCAATAAGCTTAGAGGACAGGCATACGCCGCGATTGAAGACGTAAATATTAACACAATCTCTGAATTGTGCAACCGCCTGAAAGATGTACTAGGCCCATATAAATTCATCGATCAGTATCGCGGAGAATTAGCTTCGATACACCAGGGACAGTCCGAGCACGTGTTGAATTATATTACGCGAGTAAAGGACCTTAGAACGGCGATCATAGATTCAGGCCGCGGGGTCCCCAATCTAGACGAGATTGATAAATTCACAATTGATTGTTTCATGCGTGGTCTTATCCCAGCGCTTCGAGCCGAGGTCAGGCTCTGCGCGTCACTCGAATTACAGAAAATATTCGACGAAGCAGTAACCGCGTACAAACAGTACGAGCTTGACCGTGTTCGTTATCGCGACGACGGACGCCGCGTTGCATTCTCCGACTCTCGTAATCGCACACCAGAGCGATCAAGCAACTCTTCTTATGATAGGAATGCGCCAGAGCAGCGCAACAGATCTTCGGAAAGGAAAGATCAACGACCTTCCTTTTCACCTCGTGAATCCTGGCGAGACAGGAAACCCGATAACAGAGACGCGTATCGCTCTCCTCCTCCGCGACGTCACGAACCGTCGCAATCAAATCAGCGCGAAACGTATAAACGCGAAGATCGCGCTTCCCAGTCCCCAGGTCGCGATCGCTTTCCTACGGAGAATCAGAAGTATTGTAAATATTGTAAGCGCACGGGACATGACATACACGAATGTCGCCGCCGCGAATATTACAGTAGAAATGAGTCGGGAAACGAATCAAGCCTCCCGACAAACGCGACCAAAGGACGGGAGGCATCCCAAGAGAATCGCCAAAAGGCAACACAGCTGGCCGTCATCAGCGACGACCAGCAGTAGATGAAATTCGAGTAGATAGGAGAGATAACCCGGACGGTCAGCAGAATGAACGACCATCCGCGAAATTAGTCTCGGCAATAAATCTCGCGCCGGACTCCCCTATCCCTCGAATAAAAGCAAAATCGTCACTCTTCTCAAAAGAGTGTGAGTTCCTCTTGGACACCGGGTCCGAGGTCAACTTAATCCGAGCGTCTGGTATCAAATCTGACGTTCATCTAAAAACTGACAGCGTCATACACGTCCATGGCGTGACAGAAGGAGAAATTGCGACCCTCGGTTATATCAATGCGGAGCTAGCAAATTCCATTAAAGTCACGCTACACGTTCTGCCTGACAGTTTTCCAATTAATATAGATGGTATCTTAGGCTCCCCCTTCTTCAGAGAGGGAGCAGAGATATCATTTGCGAAGGAATGCGTAGAGTATAAAAACCTACGTATTCCCTTTTCGAATCCTCGGGAATATTCCATCGAAAGCCGTACCGCCGCCTGCATAGCCGTCAACGTAAAGGGCCCAAGCGAAGGGTATGTGCGAAAAGTAGATGTAAAACCCGATGTGTTCTTAGGTGATTGTTTAGTCACCAACCGTAACGGAAAGGCATACCTGCGATGCTTTAACGCATCGTCCGAAGTGGCGTCCTTCTCCCTGCCTACGTTGGAGGTGGAAGAGATCGAGGTTCCCTTTTCGAATATCCAAGCCGAAGTCAATTCGGACTTATTCAATGCTCGTGCGTGCCGCGCGCACGAGACGATCGTTAACGATCAACTCGCGTCTTCTAATAATTCCGGTAACCATTCCGACGATTCCGGTAGCCATCCCGATTCTTTAAATAATTCCGGTAACCATCCCGACGATTCCGGTAGCCATCCCGATTCTTTAAATAATTCCGGTAACCATCCCGACGATTCCGGTAGCCATCCCGATACTTTAAAGAATTCCGGTAACCATCCCGACGATTTATATTCAAAGTCCTGTGTGGAAAGAAACATCAACGCCTTCGCCTCAGATGAACTTTTAGAATGTTCATATGAGAACAATTTAGAAAACATTTCCATTCCTAAAGTTAAATCAAAAGGAGTTTATGTTTTGCCACAAACTCCTATCTTCAAATCCTCGCCGGAACAAGACCTCTTGCAGCTTCAACGATCAAGTATCCGTGCGACCGAAAACAAAGTCCATGCGTCTGGCAAATACAATTCCGCGAGATTCGCGTCAGCAAGAAAAAGAAATAAAGCCGATATATTATACTCGCCCGAGACAACTAAGTCTGATTATAAGCTTTCGTTATGTATCTTGCGAAACGAATTCAATCTTCCTAGCGTTAACAGAGTCTCCAATATCGTTACGCCAACGATAAACTATCGCAGCGACCCAAGAGCGAAATTTAAAACCTCTGGTCAGCATCACCCCACTCCACAGCAGGAAGACGATATCCCTGCGACGCAACGAGATCTTCAAGGAGAAACCGTCACCCCTGAAGATCAACAGTCTCTCGACAACGCTATAACAGCAACCATGCAGCCGATACAAGCAGCTATCTTGCTCTCTATTGCCACGCAAGCCTCAACACTCATTGGATATGACTGTGGAGGTTCAACCTTGAATATTACCACGTATTCAACTATTGACACTCTTAACTGCGAGCCAGAAGACATCGCACCAGCTGAAAATTTAGAAAGAATTCAGCTCCTGCAGCTAGCTGAATTCTCGCAAGCAATTATAAATTGGGACTTAGAATATTTTCGAGCGCTTGCTCTTGCAAGGCGTTTCGATGTAAATTTTATATGTCATATGATTAGTTGACATCATTTGTCGACCGATCATATGTTTGAAAATATTCTAAGTACTTTTGAAAATTACCAAAAATCGAAATTTTGGTAAAGTCTAAACAAACGCGAATTGAGAACATAACCTACAAATTTTTAGGTTAGTTTCATGATTTTCGCTCACGAGTCCAATGATATTTCAATCTTCGAGTTTGGGCCATTTTTGGCTATTTTAGGATTTTGACAGATTTTGGATTTTAGGTTATGTTGATGGATTTCAGTCAGATGTACGTGGTGTTAAGGATTCATTGTTATGAAGGATTTTTTAGGAGTTTTGGAATCTTTAAAGGGGAACGCTCGCTCTTATGTATCTAATTTTACATGTAGTCTTAAAGCTAACGTCGGAGGTGCGACCGACGTCACACCTCCCCCCTTAGAGAAGAGATTTCACGCAGTGGAATCTCTGCCTCTGGGTGGCGGTAGACAGGATGCACTGAAATGTCATCCCTGTCTCGCAACGCTGGGTCAAGGGAATCGCAAATTAACGTTCGTTTCGTCAAGGGAGGACGGGTTCGGAATTCTCCGACACTGGCACTATCACTATCTTTGTCCTCGATGGCCGCTGAAGTCTTGTTGTCCCTCTGCTTCATGAATATAAAGAACCGGGTCAGTGAACTCCAGATGGCGACAACGAGATGCAGGCTCCAGCCGTATAGTGAGTGTAATGCGATGCCGTTAACGATCGTACTGATGATTGTTTTGATCGTGCGGATCGCTACATACACTCCGATTATTCCAGCACTTATTGATCCGAATGTAGTGAATCCGGACCATAATTTCTGTGCTGTAGACTCCGCTATCTGCTGTAGGGAGTTTTCATCGAGCAGGTTGAACATGTTGATGTTTCCTGCTGCAAACTGTCTTCCCGTCGCACCCTGTGCGATTGAATTTATAACTGCTACCTTCTCTACAGGAAACATTATATGATCCTGTAGTTTGTCCAGGTCGTCTTGTGAATAAATGCCTCCCGTTGCCAAGTTCTTCGGATCTATGTATTTCCAGGTTGGCTTGGCGAGGGGGTGAAGCTCCGAAGGAGTGATGGCCTCCATCAATGACGGTGTTAGGCGATACCATGTTCCGTGCAGTCTATAATATGGGGGAAGTAGCTCATTGCATGGCTTTTCTGTCCCCGTATTTGAAATGATGTGGTCCCTTGGCTTCAGGAATTTTGATGTGTTCCGATATGTGATGGGTAGCTCATCATAACACCGTTCGGTTTTCCTCACTTGGACCGTGACTGGTATGCACTTTATTATGTGCACTACCTCTCCTGCTGGAACTGCGATAAATCCGACATCCTTCATGATGGCAGTGGCAACTTCTTCGGGTGCTGAATGTAATAATGTGAGGGCGTTCTGGAGAATCTGACGCTCTAGCTCACACTTCTGACGGATTACATCTTTGTAGAGTTGAGAAAATTGTTTCCGGAGGTGCTTCTCCACGTAAACAAATTTGCTGTTGACATACGTGAAGATGTCCAGATTGTTGACCAAGGTGTGTGTTTTCTCCTTGAATTTTCCTGAACTTCCAACTTCCAGAATGAACAGCTTGGGGTGTTCCGTACGGATTATGACATATCCGCAAACTGACGATCTGCCTGTCTCCGTGAGTGCAAAAGTCGTGTCCTGCGATGCTACGGTATTGTCACGTCCTGGCGGGGCTATAAGAGCAAGAGAAGAGAATACCGCGGCCCGGCTACTCTACTCTTCCACTGACTGACATTTAATAAAAGTGTTGGTCTTTTTATCAACAGACTAGGACCCGATGCCGACACCTGCATGCAGTCTTACACAGATGAATGATGCACGCGACCCTGAAACATACGCGATAATATGTTCCACTTACTTTTACGCTTCGCTTGTTTGTCGATTGACACGAGAAATGAATTCGCAACGGATGAACAGCTACGGTTGCGCTGATGGCCTTGAATTCGGTCCTCTCTGCTTGACAGGCGTTGATCCAAATGGCTGGAAACGACCTTCAAGGATTGACGACTGCGCCAAATTCTGTCACGTCAATATTTGGCAGGAACGACCTCCAATGGTGGACAGCTGGCGGCTACGGTATTGTAGACGGATGCGCTCGTTGAGGAAACGGGCGTGGACGCTGTACGATACCGTGAATCTAACTCACGAATATCGTCCGCGTGATTGACGATATTTTAACTAGCGAAAACGGGCGTGGACGCTGTGCGATCCCGTGAATTTATCTCGCGAATATCGTCCGCGTGGTTTACGATATTTTGATTCAAGAAAACGGACGTGGATGCTGCGGAGCTTGCTATGCGAACAAGTCTATCACTATCACGCACGTACGCGAACACGTAACAGGAAATTGAATAAGGAATACTATTCTCGAACTTTCCAGTGAGAACTCTATCTCTAACTAACAACGTGTCACTTCAAACTACGAAGTTAGGAGCAAGGAAATAATAATTGGGATTTAGATTGACTCTGGTAAAACAAAGTATATTATAAACGTAAAAGAATACAAAGGTAAAGATGCTTATTATTAACGAAATCGAAATACGTACTAAGTACGAAATATGAAACGCAATAAAAATGTTTAATTGAATAAACGAAGTAATATTTGAATTAAACGAATAAGAATACGATATTACTGAATGGTATTAGGGACTGTGTCTAAACAGTATGGATTTGGAAAGATTGTGTCTAAACAATCTGGATTTGGAAAGACTATGTCTAAATAGTCTGGACTTGGAAGATTGACGAAAACTCGACTGACCCACTCGGGTCCCCGGAGAGGACTGGGGAGAATCGAACGTTCGTCGACGAACAACGTTCGTTCGAAAAATGCTGACTTCGCAAAAGGGGACTGTGTCCTCTTTGTGCCGGTCTTCGTCGTAAACAGCGCGATGGCCGCCGCACTAGAGTCAGCAGTTTTCGTTCCCAGTGGTGCAGGACTCGAAAATTAAGTGGTAACCATTGGCGTACCTATTTATTTATTTAAATAAATTGGGACTTAGAATATTTTCGAGCGCTTGCTCTTGCAAGGCGTTTCGATGTAAATTTTATATGTCATATGATTAGTTGACATCATTTGTCGACCGATCATATGTTTGAAAATATTCTAAGTACTTTTGAAAATTACCAAAAATCGAAATTTTGGTAAAGTCTAAACAAACGCGAATTGAGAACATAACCTACAAATTTTTAGGTTAGTTTCATGATTTTCGCTCACGAGTCCAATGATATTTCAATCTTCGAGTTTGGGCCATTTTTGGCTATTTTAGGATTTTGACAGATTTTGGATTTTAGGTTATGTTGATGGATTTCAGTCAGATGTACGTGGTGTTAAGGATTCATTGTTATGAAGGATTTTTTAGGAGTTTTGGAATCTTTAAAGGGGAACGCTCGCTCTTATGTATCTAATTTTACATGTAGTCTTAAAGCTAACGTCGGAGGTGCGACCGACGTCACACCTTCCCCCTTAGAGAAGAGATTTCACGCAGTGGAATCTCTGCCTCTGGGTGGCGGTAGACAGGATGCACTGAAATGTCATC
The DNA here is from genome assembly GCF_051020765.1 of Lasioglossum baleicum. Taxonomy (NCBI): domain Eukaryota; kingdom Metazoa; phylum Arthropoda; class Insecta; order Hymenoptera; family Halictidae; genus Lasioglossum; species Lasioglossum baleicum. The sequence goes on from NC_134930.1 coordinate 3,136,977, forward strand.
CCTGTCTCGCAACGCTGGGTCAAGGGAATCGCAAATTAACGTTCGTTTCGTCAAGGGAGGACGGGTTCGGAATTCTCCGACACTGGCACTATCACTAGCTTCCGCTTAAATGTCACCATTGTCTGAATCGGTGTCATCGCTGGAACTATCGGATATCCAGTCAGGGTCGTCCCGTTGTGCGATCCATCTTGCCGATAGAATCTGTCCGCAAGGGATGCACTCCAATACTGGTGTTTCGGTGCATAGCCTTATTCCACAATACTCGCATCTATTTGGGATGTTATACATCCGCTGATGCTCCCATCGTTCCACTCTAACAATTCGGGTGTATTGGCTGCAGTTGCGGCACAGCAACTTGCCGTTGCAAGCCACTCGAACTATCCCATTGTAACAGATAGTGTTGTTGTATCGTCTCATGTATCGGTGAGCTTTCAGCACGGTCGGCCGTCTTCCTCCCATCGGTCCGCACATCTTTCTGTCGTGGATAGCTATGGGATCCGCAATGTGACTCGGAGCTTGATCGGAGGAGGATTGAATAGTCTCGTAAGCTGACTCCTCTGGTTGGACCCTTGGCTCGCTATCGTCTTTCTTAGAAGGATCAGAGATTAAGTTTGCAGTTACAATATTTCGCTGACGCGTGTCCTGTCTCGGGCGAGTATAATGTATCGGCTTTATTTCTTTTTCTTGCTGACGCGAATCTCGCGGAATTGTATTTGCCAGACGCATGGACTTTGTTTTCGGTCGCACGGATACCTGATCGTTGAAGCTGGAAGAGGTGTTGTTCCGGCGAGGATTTGAAGATAGGAGTTTGCGGCAAAACATAAACTCCTTTTGATTTAACTTTAGGAATAGAAATGTTTTCTAAATTGTTCTCATATGAACATTCTAAAAGTTCATCTGAGGCGAAGGCGTTGATGTTTCTTTCCACACAGGACTTTGAATATAAATCGTCGGGATGGTTACCGGAATTCTTTAAAGTATCGGGATGGCTACCGGAATCGTCGGGATGGTTACCGGAATTATTCAAAGAATCGGGATGGCTACCGGAATCGTCGGAATGGTTACCGGAATTATTTAAAGAATCGGGATGGCTACCGGAATCGTCGGAATGGTTACCGGAATTATTTAAAGAATCGGGATGGCTACCGGAATCGTCGGGATGGTTACCGGAATTAATAGAAGACGCGAGTTGATCGTTAACGATCGTCTCGTGCGCGCGGCACGCACGAGCATTGAATAAGTCCGAATTGACTTCGGCTTGAATATTCGAAAAGGGAACCTCGATCTCTTCCACCTCCAACGTAGGCAGGGAGAAGGACGCCACCTCGGACGATGCGTTAAAGCATCGCAGGTATGCCTTTCCGTTACGGTTGGTGACTAAACAATCACCTAAGAACACATCGGGTTTTACATCTACTTTTCGCACATACCCTTCGCTTGGGCCCTTTACGTTGACGGCTATGCAGGCGGCGGTACGGCTTTCGATTCCCGAGGATTCGAAAAGGGAATACGTAGGTTTTTATACTCTACGCATTCCTTCGCAAATGATATCTCTGCTCCCTCTCTGAAGAAGGGGGAGCCTAAGATACCATCTATATTAATTGGAAAACTGTCAGGCAGAACGTGTAGCGTGACTTTAATGGAATCTGCTAGCTCCGCATTGATATAACCGAGGGTCGCAATTTCTCCTTCTGTCACGCCATGGACGTGTATGACGCTGTCAGTTTTTAGATGAACGTCAGATTTGACACCAGACGCTCGGATTAAGTTAACCTCGGACCCGGTGTCCAAGAGGAACTCACACTCTTTTGAGAAGAGTGACGATTTTGCTTTTATTCGAGGGATAGGGGAGTCCGGCGCGAGATTTATTGCCGAGACTAATTTCGCGGATGGTCGTTCATTCTGCTGACCGTCCGGGTTATCTCTCCTATCTACTCGAATTTCATCTACTGCTGGTCGTCGCTGATGACGGCCAGCTGTGTTGCCTTTTGGCGATTCTCTTGGGATGCCTCCCGTCCTTTGGTCGCGTTTGTCGGGAGGCTTGATTCGTTTCCCGACTCATTTCTACTGTAATATTCGCGGCGGCGACATTCGTGTATGTCATGTCCCGTGCGCTTACAATATTTACAATACTTCCGATTCTCCGTAGGAAAGCGATCGCGACCTGGGGACTGGGAAGCGCGATCTTCGCGTTTATACGTTTCGCGCTGATTTGATTGCGACGGTTCGTGACGTCGCGGAGGAGGAGAGCGATACGCGTCTCTGTTATCGGGTTTCCTGTCTCGCCAGGATTCACGAGGTGAAAAGGAAGGTCGTTGATCTTTCCTTTCCGAAGATCTGTTGCGCTGCTCAGGCGCATTCCTATCATAATAAGAGTTGCTTGATCGCTCTGGTGTGCGATTACGAGAGTCGGAGAATGCAACGCGGCGTCCGTCGTCACGATAACGAACACGGTCAAGCTCGTACTGTTTGTACGCGGTTACTGCTTCGTCGAATATTTTCTGTAATTCGAGTGACGCGCAGAGCCTGACCTCGGCTCGAAGCGCTGGGATAAGACCACGCATGAAACAATCAATTGTGAATTTATCAATCTCGTCTAGATTGGGGACCCCGCGGCCTGAATCTATGATCGCCGTTCTAAGGTCCTTTACTCGCGTAATATAATTCAACACGTGCTCGGACTGTCCCTGGTGTATCGAAGCTAATTCTCCGCGATACTGATCGATGAATTTATATGGGCCTAGTACATCTTTCAGGCGGTTGCACAATTCAGAGATTGTGTTAATATTTACGTCTTCAATCGCGGCGTATGCCTGTCCTCTAAGCTTATTGCATACTAATCTAGTGAGGGTACGCTCAGCTGTGGCTGGAACAGCCTCCAAGGCTCGCTTGCACGCGCGAACGAATTGTAGCACGGTTATGGAGGTGCCGTCAAAGGTAGGCACAAGTTCAACCGCTTGTTTAACGGTGAAATTCGAAGAATCGTGCATTATGGGTTCGCGGGGCGCAACGACTGGGCTAGCTGGAATTGATTGAGAATCTCTGGCCGATCGGATTTCTGCTATCTCGCGGCGTATATCCTCGTACGTTACTCTTTGCTCACGCGTTTCTGTTTCGTATTGCAATTTGAGTTGAGTCAACGCGGCGGTTTGATTAATGAGAGCTGCTTCTCTACGAGCTAAATCTTTCTGGAATTCAATTAATTCCTCTTCCGTAGGAGGAACCTTCTTTCTAGCCTCGCTACGCGTTTCCATGATTGCGTCGCTTGAAAATTTCTAAGTATGAAATTCGCGAAAAATAATCCGACTATATAACGTGGGCGAAGGGGCGTTTTCTAAACCGCCCGTCGCACTTTAACGTTCACTAAAACTCTCGATGAATTTGTACTGAGTACGAACATCGCGAAAAATAATTTGAGTATGTAACGTGGGCGAAAGGGCATTTCCTTCACTGCCCGTCGCACTTTTAACTGACACTATGCTTTCACGGACTCTAAGTCTACTGCGTTAAATTGTCAAACAATGATGGAACGCGCAGGGGTTCGCGTGCTAACACTGATTCTATTTTTATTCCTCGATGCCGTGCTTCTAACATCGGTGACCAACGACTGTCCTACCGACTGCGCCAAATTTGTCACAACAAATTTTGGCAGAGGTAGGACACATGACGTATCCTACAAAAGTGTTGACGGTGTCTCTAACATCGGTGACCAACGAGTGTCCTACCGACTGCGCCAAATTTGTCACGTCCTGGCGGGGCTATAAGAGCAAGAGAAGAGAATACCGCGGCCCGGCTACTCTACTCTTCCACTGACTGACATTTAATAAAAGTGTTGGTCTTTTTATCAACAGACTAGGACCCGATGCCGACACCTGCATGCAGTCTTACACAGATGAATGATGCACGCGACCCTGAAACATACGCGATAATATGTTCCACTTACTTTTACGCTTCGCTTGTTTGTCGATTGACACGAGAAATGAATTCGCAACGGATGAACAGCTACGGTTGCGCTGATGGCCTTGAATTCGGTCCTCTCTGCTTGACAGGCGTTGATCCAAATGGCTGGAAACGACCTTCAAGGATTGACGACTGCGCCAAATTCTGTCACGTCAATATTTGGCAGGAACGACCTCCAATGGTGGACAGCTGGCGGCTACGGTATTGTAGACGGATGCGCTCGTTGAGGAAACGGGCGTGGACGCTGTACGATACCGTGAATCTAACTCACGAATATCGTCCGCGTGATTGACGATATTTTAACTAGCGAAAACGGGCGTGGACGCTGTGCGATCCCGTGAATTTATCTCGCGAATATCGTCCGCGTGGTTTACGATATTTTGATTCAAGAAAACGGACGTGGATGCTGCGGAGCTTGCTATGCGAACAAGTCTATCACTATCACGCACGTACGCGAACACGTAACAGGAAATTGAATAAGGAATACTATTCTCGAACTTTCCAGTGAGAACTCTATCTCTAACTAACAACGTGTCACTTCAAACTACGAAGTTAGGAGCAAGGAAATAATAATTGGGATTTAGATTGACTCTGGTAAAACAAAGTATATTATAAACGTAAAAGAATACAAAGGTAAAGATGCTTATTATTAACGAAATCGAAATACGTACTAAGTACGAAATATGAAACGCAATAAAAATGTTTAATTGAATAAACGAAGTAATATTTGAATTAAACGAATAAGAATACGATATTACTGAATGGTATTAGGGACTGTGTCTAAACAGTATGGATTTGGAAAGATTGTGTCTAAACAATCTGGATTTGGAAAGACTATGTCTAAATAGTCTGGACTTGGAAGATTGACGAAAACTCGACTGACCCACTCGGGTCCCCGGAGAGGACTGGGGAGAATCGAACGTTCGTCGACGAACAACGTTCGTTCGAAAAATGCTGACTTCGCAAAAGGGGACCGTGTCCTCTTTGTGCCGGTCTTCGTCGTAAACAGCGCGATGGCCGCCGCACTAGAGTCAGCAGTTTTCGTTCCCAGTGGTGCAGGACTCGAAAATTAAGTGGTAACCATTGGCGTACCTATTTATTTATTTAAATAAATTGGGACTTAGAATATTTTCGAGCGCTTGCTCTTGCAAGGCGTTTCGATGTAAATTTTATATGTCATATGATTAGTTGACATCATTTGTCGACCGATCATATGTTTGAAAATATTCTAAGTACTTTTGAAAATTACCAAAAATCGAAATTTTGGTAAAGTCTAAACAAACGCGAATTGAGAACATAACCTACAAATTTTTAGGTTAGTTTCATGATTTTCGCTCACGAGTCCAATGATATTTCAATCTTCGAGTTTGGGCCATTTTTGGCTATTTTAGGATTTTGACAGATTTTGGATTTTAGGTTATGTTGATGGATTTCAGTCAGATGTACGTGGTGTTAAGGATTCATTGTTATGAAGGATTTTTTAGGAGTTTTGGAATCTTTAAAGGGGAACGCTCGCTCTTATGTATCTAATTTTACATGTAGTCTTAAAGCTAACGTCGGAGGTGCGACCGACGTCACAGTATACAGGGTTGGAGAAGGATTCACCTTGGAGGATAGTTTAGTGGCTATCCCTTCGTACAAGACATCATAATTATTGAATTTGCACGAGTCCGTCGGCGTGGTTTCCCAGAACGTATGGCCATCTTGTGCGTCTAAGCAGCTTCCTTTTTGAAGGGGGCAGGTTTGCCCAGTTTGTAGATGAATCTGTCCGGTTGACAATCTGATTGGAGCGATGTAGTCGCGGATCGTGATTCGGACTAAAGCTTGTACCACGACATCGGTCCAAGTCCCAAACGGATCACTATACGTGGTTCCAGCGCAGCTACCATCGTTCTGAATAACTCCTGCTAACGTGAGGCCGTGAGAGGAGGTCGAGTTCGGCTGAATACCTGTGATCTGGGCGGCTGGGGTGATGAATATTGTCCCCGTCGTGTGTAGGCTCGAACAGGTTTCGCTGGAGATCGGTAATATATAGTCTTGTCGACCATTGGATACTACCGAATTATGTGAGTGCATGCCACAATAGTATATGGTTCTGTCTATTCCGATATGGCATTGCAAGACACGAGCTTGCGAGAATTCAGCTAGCTGCAGGAGCTGAATTCTTTCTAAATTTTCAGCTGGTGCGATGTCTTCTGGCTCGCAGTTAAGAGTGTCAATAGTTGAATACGTGGTAATATTCAAGGTTGAACCTCCACAGTCATATCCAATGAGTGTTGAGGCTTGCGTGGCAATAGAGAGCAAGATAGCTGCTTGTATCGGCTGCATGGTTGCTGTTATAGCGTTGTCGAGAGACTGATGATCTTCAGGGGTGACGGTTTCTCCTTGAAGATCTCGTTGCGTCGCAGGGATATCGTCTTCCTGCTGTGGAGTGGGGTGATGCTGACCAGAGGTTTTAAATTTCGCTCTTGGGTCGCTGCGATAGTTTATCGTTGGTGTAACGATATTGGAGACTCTGTTAACGCTAGGAAGATTGAATTCGTTTCGCAAGATACATAACGAAAGCTTATAATCAGACTTAGTTGTCTCGGGCGAGTATAATATATCGGCTTTATTTCTTTTTCTTGCTGACGCGAATCTCGCGGAATTGTATTTGCCAGACGCATGGACTTTGTTTTCGGTCGCACGGATACCTGATCGTTGAAGCTGGAAGAGGTGTTGTTCCGGCGAGGATTTGAAGATAGGAGTTTGCGGCAAAACATAAACTCCTTTTGATTTAACTTTAGGAATAGAAATGTTTTCTAAATTGTTCTCATATGAACATTCTAAAAGTTCATCTGAGGCGAAGGCGTTGATGTTTCTTTCCACACAGGACTTTGAATATAAATCGTCGGGATGGTTACCGGAATTCTTTAAAGTATCGGGATGGCTACCGGAATCGTCGGGATGGTTACCGGAATTCTTTAAAGAATCGGGATGGCTACCGGAATCGTCGGGATGGTTACCGGAATTATTTAAAGAATCGGGATGGCTACCGGAATCGTCGGGATGGTTACCGGAATTAATAGAAGACGCGAGTTGACCGTTAACGATCGTCTCGTGCGCGCGGCACGCACGAGCATTGAATAAGTCCGAATTGACTTCGGCTTGAATATTCGAAAAGGGAACCTCGATCTCTTCCACCTCCAACGTAGGCAGGGAGAAGGACGCCACTTCGGACGATGCGTTAAAGCATCGCAGGTATGCCTTTCCGTTACGGTTGGTGACTAAACAATCACCTAAGAACACATCGGGTTTTACATCTACTTTTCGCACATACCCTTCGCTTGGGCCCTTTACGTTGACGGCTATGCAGGCGGCGGTACGGCTTTCGATGGAATATTCCCGAGGATTCGAAAAGGGAATACGTAGGTTTTTATACTCTACGCATTCCTTCGCAAATGATATCTCTGCTCCCTCTCTGAAGAAGGGGGAGCCTAAGATACCATCTATATTAATTGGAAAACTGTCAGGCAGAACGTGTAGCGTGACTTTAATGGAATCTGCTAGCTCCGCATTGATATAACCGAGGGTCGCAATTTCTCCTTCTGTCACGCCATGGACGTGTATGACGCTGTCAGTTTTTAGATGAACGTCAGATTTGATACCAGACGCTCGGATTAAGTTGACCTCGGACCCGGTGTCCAAGAGGAACTCACACTCTTTTGAGAAGAGTGACGATTTTGCTTTTATTCGAGGAATAGGGGAGTCCGGCGCGAGATTTATTGCCGAGACTAATTTCGCGGATGGTCGTTCATTCTGCTGACCGTCCGGGTTATCTCTCCTATCTACTCGAATTTCATCTACTGCTGGTCGTCGCTGATGACGGCCAGCTGTGTTGCCTTTTGGCGATTCTCTTGGGATGCCTCCCGTCCTTTGGTCGCGTTTGTCGGGAGGCTTGATTCGTTTCCCGACTCATTTCTACTGTAATATTCGCGGCGGCGACATTCGTGTATGTCATGTCCCGTGCGCTTACAATATTTACAATACTTCTGATTCTCCGTAGGAAAGCGATCGCGACCTGGGGACTGGGAAGCGCGATCTTCGCGTTTATACGTTTCGCGCTGATTTGATTGCGACGGTTCGTGACGTCGCGGAGGAGGAGAGCGATACGCGTCTCTGTTATCGGGTTTCCTGTCTCGCCAGGATTCACGAGGTGAAAAGGAAGGTCGTTGATCTTTCCTTTCCGAAGATCTGTTGCGCTGCTCAGGCGCATTCCTATCATAATAAGAGTTGCTTGATCGCTCTGGTGTGCGATTACGAGAGTCGGAGAATGCAACGCGGCGTCCGTCGTCACGATAACGAACACGGTCAAGCTCGTACTGTTTGTACGCGGTTACTGCTTCGTCGAATATTTTCTGTAATTCGAGTGACGCGCAGAGCCTGACCTCGGCTCGAAGCGCTGGGATAAGACCACGCATGAAACAATCAATTGTGAATTTATCAATCTCGTCTAGATTGGGGACCCCGCGGCCTGAATCTATGATCGCCGTTCTAAGGTCCTTTACTCGCGTAATATAATTCAACACGTGCTCGGACTGTCCCTGGTGTATCGAAGCTAATTCTCCGCGATACTGATCGATGAATTTATATGGGCCTAGTACATCTTTCAGGCGGTTGCACAATTCAGAGATCGTGTTAATATTTACGTCTTCAATCGCGGCGTATGCCTGTCCTCTAAGCTTATTGCATACTAATCTAGTGAGGGTACGCTCAGCTGTGGCTGGAACAGCTTCCAAGGCTCGCTTGCACGCGCGAACGAATTGTAGCACGGTTATGGAGGTGCCGTCAAAGGTAGGCACAAGTTCAACCGCTTGTTTAACGGTGAAATTCGAAGAATCGTGCATTATGGGTTCGCGGGGCGCAACGACTGGGCTAGCTGGAATTGATTGAGAATCTCTGGCCGATCGGATTTCTGCTATCTCGCGGCGTATATCCTCGTACGTTTCTCTCTGATCGCGCGTTTCTGTTTCGTATTGCAATTTGAGTTGAGTCAACGCGGCGGTTTGATTAATGAGAGCTGCTTCTCTACGAGCTAAATCTTTCTGGAATTCAATTAATTCCTCTTCCGTAGGAGGAACCTTCTTTCTAGCCTCGCTACGCGTTTCCATGATTGCGTCGCTTGAAAATTTCTAAGTATGAAATTCGCGAAAAATAATCCGACTATATAACGTGGGCGAAGGGGCGTTTTCTAAACCGCCCGTCGCACTTTAACGTTCACTAAAACTCTCGATGAATTTGTACTGAGTACGAACATCGCGAAAAATAATTTGAGTATGTAACGTGGGCGAAAGGGCATTTCCTTCACTGCCCGTCGCACTTTTAACTGACACTATGCTTTCACGGACTCTAAGTCTACTGCGTTAAATTGTCAAACAATGATGGAACGCGCAGGGGTTCGCGTGCTAACACTGATTCTATTTTTATTCCTCGATGCCGTGCTTCTAACATCGGTGACCAACGACTGTCCTACCGACTGCGCCAAATTTGTCACAACAAATTTTGGCAGAGGTAGGACACATGACGTATCCTACAAAAGTGTTGACGGTGTCTCTAACATCGGTGACCAACGAGTGTCCTACCGACTGCGCCAAATTTGTCACGTCCTGGCGGGGCTATAAGAGCAAGAGAAGAGAATACCGCGGCCCGGCTACTCTACTCTTCCACTGACTGACATTTAATAAAAGTGTTGGTCTTTTTATCAACAGACTAGGACCCGATGCCGACACCTGCATGCAGTCTTACACAGATGAATGATGCACGCGACCCTGAAACATACGCGGTAATATGTTCCACTTACTTTTACGCTTCGCTTGTTTGTCGATTGACACGAGACATGAATTCGCAACGGATGAACAGCTACGGTTGCGCTGATGGCCTTGAATACGGTCCGCTCTGCTTGACAGGGGTTGATCCAAATGGCTGGAAACGACCTTCAAGGATTGACGACTGCGCCAAACTCTGTCACGTCGATATTTGACAGGAACGACCTCCAATGATTGACAGCTGGCTGCTACGGTATTGTAGACGGATGCGCTCGTTGAGGAAACGGGCGTGGACGCTGTACGATACCGTGAATCTAACTCACGAATATCGTCCGCGTGATTGACGATATTTTAACTAGCGAAAACGGGCGTGGACGCTGTGCGATCCCGTGAATTTATCTCGCGAATATCGTCCGCGTGGTTGACGATATTTTGATTCGAGAAAACGGACGTGGATGCTGCGGAGCTTGCTATGCGAGCAAGTCTATCACTATCACGCACGTACGCGAACACGTAACAGGAAATTGAATAAGGAATACTATTCGCGAACTTTCCAGTGAGAACTCTATCTCTAACTAACAACGTGTCACTTCAAACTACGAAGTTAGGAGCAAGGAAATAATAATTGGGATTTAGATTGACTCTGGTAAAACAAAGTATATTATAAACGTAAAAGAATACAAAGGTAAAGATGCTTATTATTAACGAAATCGAAATACGTACTAAGTACGAAATATGAAACGCAATAAAAATGTTTAATTGAATAAACGAAGTAATATTTGAATTAAACGAATAAGAATACGATATTACTGAATGGTATTAGGGACTGTGTCTAAACAGTATGGATTTGGAAAGATTGTGTCTAAACAATCTGGATTTGGAAAGACTATGTCTAAATAGTCTGGACTTGGAAGATTGACGAAAACTCGACTGACCCACTCGGGTCCCCGGAGAGGACTGGGGAGAATCGAACGTTCGTCGACGAATAACGTTCGTCCGAAAAATGCTGACTTCGCAAAAGGGGACCGTGTCCTCTTTGTGCCGGTCTTCGTCGTAAACAGCGCGATGGCCGCCGCACTAGAGTCAGCAGTTTTCGTTCCCAGTGGTGCAGGACTCGAAAATTAAGTGGTAACCATTGGCGTACCTATTTATTTATTTAAATAAATTGGGACTTAGAATATTTTCGAGCGCTTGCTCTTGCAAGGCGTTTCGATGTAAATTTTATATGTCATATGATTAGTTGACATCATTTGTCGACCGATCATATGTTTGAAAATATTCTAAGTACTTTTGAAAATTACCAAAAATCGAAATTTTGGTAAAGTCTAAACAAACGCGAATTGAGAACATAACCTACAAATTTTTAGGTTAGTTTCATGATTTTCGCTCACGAGTCCAATGATATTTCAATCTTCGAGTTTGGGCCATTTTTGGCTATTTTAGGATTTTGACAGATTTTGGATTTTAGGTTATGTTGATGGATTTCAGTCAGATGTACGTGGTGTTAAGGATTCATTGTTATGAAGGATTTTTTAGGAGTTTTGGAATCTTTAAAGGGGAACGCTCGCTCTTATGTATCTAATTTTACATGTAGTCTTAAAGCTAACGTCGGAGGTGCGACCGACGTCACAATAGAGACGATTCAATTCTCATGCCCCCACCGAAGTCAATGCCCCCAAAAACGAGAAGATCATCGGCAGCTTCGTCACCGGGACCATCGATAGGTACGCCATCGCATTCTGATGACCCCCGCGCAGCATCCCCGCCTCTTATTTCAATCGCCGATCAGGGATTACTACGGGATCTGGGAGTCGAAGAAACTCTTTCCTTTTCTCCTATATTTCCGCCTTCCTTGACCGGACCAGATGTCTTCGATGAGCGAGAAGAGAGTATTCCCTCAGAAGAAGAAGAAGAAGAAGAAGAAGAAGAAGAAGAAGAAAGCAATCCTACACCACGTAAAAGAAGAATAATTCATACAAGGGACCGATTAATAATGAGAAGGGACAATTTAGTTTGCTTCATAACGATGGACGGACGGCCCATCGATCTCGGGGCCGTAGATCTCTATAGACAAGGCAAACTGGCCAAATCCCAAGACTTACTCCTACATAGAGCTAGGGTAACAGATCACGGTAAATACAAGTTAATCCAGATACCGATTAAACAATCACCGCTTCATGAGGTATCTGCAGACGACCTCAAAGAATGTCTTAGAACGTTGGTCGACGTTGTCAACGAGCTCGCGTTGGAATCCTTTTCAATCTCTAAAACATTCCTCGACCATTTGTCGAGAGAATACGTGGTCAATCTACTCACAGAAACATTCGAGGACACACCAGTCCAAATATTTCTCTGTTCGAACGAGGTCCAAATCCCCGCTGAGGATAGAAGGATGGAGATCATCACGGAGAACCATGTATCAGCGTATGCCGGCCATAAAGGCATAACCAAGACATACAAAAGGATAAGAGAAAAATACTGGTGGAACAGCCTCAAAAAGGACGTAACCAACTACGTTAACAATTGCCTGAGTTGCCAGCGTAACAAGTTAACAAGAGTAAAAACTCGCCTACCAATGAAGTTAACGGATACGCCCGGCAGGGCGTTTGATAAGGTCTCGCTAGACATCGTGGGACCATTACCCACTACCGAAGATGGCAACACGTATGTAATGACGATGCAAGACCTTCTTACAAAGTACTCCGTCGCAGTGCCGCTCAAATCTACCGACTCCGTCAGTACAGCAAACGCCTTCATCGACCACCTGATATGTCGCTTTGGAACGCCTAAGGCAATATTAACGGATCAAGGGACTAACTTCACAAGCTCCCTTATGAAGGCTATCGCAAAAAGATTCAGGATTACACGCCTCCAAACCACTGCTTTCCACCCACAAAGCAACGGATCCATTGAGAGATCGCATCATGTACTGACGGAATATTTGAAGCAGTACGTCAACAAAAATAACTGGGATAAATGGATAAACTTGGCAATGTTTAGCTACAATACCAGCGTACACGAGGGAACAGACTTCACCCCACACGAGTTGGTATTCGGTTCCCTGGCCCGTGTTCCTTCCTCTGATTCCCATCTCTACGCAGTAGAGAACGAGTCCTACGCAGGTTACCTCTTTGACCTACAAAGAAAGATAAGCGAGACACAATCCCGCGCGCGCGATAATTTAGTAGCGGCAAAGCAGAAATCAAAGACTTATTATGATAGGAAGATTAACCCCGTGCAGTTCACGGTAGGCGAACAGGTATACTTGTTAAAAGAACCTCGTAAAGGAAAATTCGACGCGCAATATACTGGACCGCATGAGATAATAGAAATGCTTGATACGAACAATGTCAAATTACGAATAGGAAACCATTTCAAAATTGTCCATGCAAATAAGATTAAACGTCTTCCAGGTAGCCCGAGACAGGACACGCGTCAGCGAAATATTGTAACTGCAAACTTAATCTCTGATCCTTCTAAGAAAGACGATAGCGAGCCAAGGGTCCAACCAGAGGAGTCAGCTTACGAGACTCTTCAATCCTCATCCGATCAAGCTCCGAGTCACATTGCGGATCCCATAGCTATCCACGACAGAAAGATGTGCGGACCGATGGGAGGAAGACGGCCGACCGTGCTGAAAGCTCACCGATACATGAGACGATACAACAACACTATCTGTTACAATGGGATAGTTCGAGTGGCTTGCAACGGCAAGTTGCTGTGCCGCAACTGCAGCCAATACACCCGAATTGTTAGAGTGGAACGATGGGAGCATCAGCGGATGTATAACATCCCAAATAGATGCGAGTATTGTGGAATAAGGCTATGCACCGAAACACCAGTATTGGAGTGCATCCCTTGCGGACAGATTCTATCGGCAAGATGGATCGCACAACGGGACGACCCTGACTGGATATCCGATAGTTCCAGCGATGACACCGATTCAGACAATGGTGACATTTAAGCAGAAGCTAGTGATAGTGCCAGTGTCGGAGAATTCCGAACCCGTCCTCCCTTGACGAAACGAACGTTAATTTGCGATTCCCTTGACCCAGCGTTGCGAGACAGGGATGACATTTCAGTGCATCCTGTCTACCGCCACCCAGAGGCAGAGATTCCACTGCGTGAAATCTCTTCTCTAAGGGGGGAGGTGTGACGTCGGTCGCACCTCCGACGTTAGCTTTAAGACTACATGTAAAATTAGATACATAAGAGCGAGCGTTCCCCTTTAAAGATTCCAAAACTCCTAAAAATCCTTCATAACAATGAATCCTTAACACCACGTACATCTGATTGAAATCCATCAACATAACCTAAAATCCAAAATCTGTCAAAATCCTAAAATAGCCAAAAATGGCCCAAACTCGAAGATTGAAATATCATTGGACTCGTGAGCGAAAATCATGAAACTAACCTAAAAATTTGTAGGTTATGTTCTCAATTCGCGTTTGTTTAGACTTTACCAAAATTTCGATTTTTGGTAATTTTCAAAAGTACTTAGAATATTTTCAAACATATGATCGGTCGACAAATGATGTCAACTAATCATATGACATATAAATTTACATCGAAACGCCTTGCAAGAGCAAGCGCTCGAAAATATTCTAAGTCCCAATTTATTTAAATAAATAAATAGGTACGCCAATGGTTACCACTTAATTTTCGAGTCCTGCACCACTGGGAACGAAAACTGCTGACTCTAGTGCGGCGGCCATCGCGCTGTTTACGACGAAGACCGGCACAAAGAGGACACGGTCCCCTTTTGCGAAGTCAGCATTTTTCGGACGAACGTTATTCGTCGACGAACGTTCGATTCTCCCCAGTCCTCTCCGGGGACCCGAGTGGGTCAGTCGAGTTTTCGTCAATCTTCCAAGTCCAGACTATTTAGACATAGTCTTTCCAAATCCAGATTGTTTAGACACAATCTTTCCAAATCCATACTGTTTAGACACAGTCCCTAATACCATTCAGTAATATCGTATTCTTATTCGTTTAATTCAAATATTACTTCGTTTATTCAATTAAACATTTTTATTGCGTTTCATATTTCGTACTTAGTACGTATTTCGATTTCGTTAATAATAAGCATCTTTACCGTTGTATTCTTTTACGTTTATAATATACTTTGTTTTACCAGAGTCAATCTAAATCCCAATTATTATTTCCTTGCTACTAACTTCGTAGTTTGAAGTGACACGTTGTTAGTTAGAGATAGAGTTCTCACTGGAAAGTTCGCGAATAGTATTCCTTATTCAATTTCCTGTTACGTGTTCGCGTACGTGCGTGATAGTGATAGACTTGCTCGCATAGCAAGCTCCGCAGCATCCACGTCCGTTTTCCCGAATCAAAATATCGTCAACCACGCGGACGATATTCGCGAGATAAATTCACGGGATCGTACAGCGTCCACGTCCGTTTTCGCTAGTTAAAATATCGTCAATCACGCGGACGATATTCGTGAGTTAGATTCACGGTATCGTACAGCGTCCACGCCCGTTTCCTCAACGAGCGCATCCGTCTACAATACCGTAGCCGCCAGCTGTCCACCATTGGAGGTCGTTCCTGCCAAGTATTGACGTGACAGAGTTTGGCGCAGTCGTCAATCCTTGAAGGTCGTTTCCAGCCATTTGGATCAACGCCTGTCAAGCAGAGCGGACCGTATTCAAGGCCATCAGCGCAACCGTAGCTGTTCATCCGTTGCGAATTCATGTCTCGTGTCAATCGACAAACAAGCGAAGCGTAAAAGTAAGTGGAACATATTACCGCGTATGTTTCAGGGTCGCGTGCATCATTCATCTGTGTAAGACTGCATGCAGGTGTCGGCATCGGGTCCTAGTCTGTTGATAAAAAGACCAACACTTTTATTAAATGTCAGTCAGTGGAAGAGTAGAGTAGCCGGGCCGCGGTATTCTCTTCTCTTGCTCTTATAGCCCCGCCAGGACGTGACAAATTTGGCGCAGTCGGTAGGACACTCGTTGGTCACCGATGTTAGAGACACCGTCAACACTTTTGTAGGATACGTCATGTGTCCTACCTCTGCCAAAATTTGTTGTGACAAATTTGGCGCAGTCGGTAGGACAGTCGTTGGTCACCGATGTTAGAAGCACGGCATCGAGGAATAAAAATAGAATCAGTGTTAGCACGCGAACCCCTGCGCGTTCCATCATTGTTTGACAATTTAACGCAGTAGACTTAGAGTCCGTGAAAGCATAGTGTCAGTTAAAAGTGCGACGGGCAGTGAAGGAAATGCCCTTTCGCCCACGTTACATACTCAAATTATTTTTCGCGATGTTCGTACTCAGTACAAATTCATCGAGAGTTTTAGTGAACGTTAAAGTGCGACGGGCGGTTTAGAAAACGCCCCTTCGCCCACGTTATATAGTCGGATTATTTTTCGCGAATTTCATACTTAGAAATTTTCAAGCGACGCAATCATGGAAACGCGTAGCGAGGCTAGAAAGAAGGTTCCTCCTACGGAAGAGGAATTAATTGAATTCCAGAAAGATTTAGCTCGTAGAGAAGCAGCTCTCATTAATCAAACCGCCGCGTTGACTCAACTCAAATTGCAATACGAAACAGAAACGCGCGATCAGAGAGAAACGTACGAGGATATACGCCGCGAGATAGCAGAAATCCGATCGGCCAGAGATTCTCAATCAATTCCAGCTAGCCCAGTCGTTGCGCCCCGCGAACCCATAATGCACGATTCTTCGAATTTCACCGTTAAACAAGCGGTTGAACTTGTGCCTACCTTTGACGGCACCTCCATAACCGTGCTACAATTCGTTCGCGCGTGCAAGCGAGCCTTGGAAGCTGTTCCAGCCACAGCTGAGCGTACCCTCACTAGATTAGTATGCAATAAGCTTAGAGGACAGGCATACGCCGCGATTGAAGACGTAAATATTAACACGATCTCTGAATTGTGCAACCGCCTGAAAGATGTACTAGGCCCATATAAATTCATCGATCAATATCGCGGAGAATTAGCTTCGATACACCAAGGACAGTCCGAGCACGTGTTGAATTATATTACGCGAGTAAAGGACCTTAGAACGGCGATCATAGATTCAGGCCGCGGGGTCCCCAATCTAGACGAGATTGACAAATTCACAATTGATTGTTTCATGCGTGGTCTTATCCCAGCGCTTCGAGCCGAGGTCAGGCTCTGTGCGTCACTCGAATTACAGAAAATATTCGATGAAGCAGTAACCGCGTACAAACAGTACGAGCTTGACCGTGTTCGTTATCGCGACGACGGACGCCGCGTTGCATTCTCCGACTCTCGTAATCGCACACCAGAGCGATCAAGCAACTCTCCTTATGATAGGAATGCGCCAGAGCAGCGCAATAGATCTTCGGAAAGGAAAGATCAACGACCTTCCTTTTCACCTCGTGAATCCTGGCGAGACAGGAAACCCGATAACAGAGACGCGTATCGCTCTCCTCCTCCGCGACGTCACGAACCGTCGCAATCAAATCAGCGCGAAACGTATAAACGCGAAGATCGCGCTTCCCAGTCCCCAGGTCGCGATCGCTTTCCTACGGAGAATCAGAAGTATTGTAAATATTGTAAGCGCACGGGACATGACATACACGAATGTCGCCGCCGCGAATATTACAGTAGAAATGAGTCGGGAAACGAATCAAGCCTCCCGACAAACGCGACCAAAGGACGGGAGGCATCCCAAGAGAATCGCCAAAAGGCAACACAGCTGGCCGTCATCAGCGACGACCAGCAGTAGATGAAATTCGAGTAGATAGGAGAGATAACCCGGACGGTCAGCAGAATGAACGACCATCCGCGAAATTAGTCTCGGCAATAAATCTCGCGCCGGACTCCCCTATTCCTCGAATAAAAGCAAAATCGTCACTCTTCTCAAAAGAGTGTGAGTTCCTCTTGGACACCGGGTCCGAGGTCAACTTAATCCGAGCGTCTGGTATCAAATCTGACGTTCATCTAAAAACTGACAGCGTCATACACGTCCATGGCGTGACAGAAGGAGAAATTGCGACCCTCGGTTATATCAATGCGGAGGTAGCAGATTCCATTAAAGTCACGCTACACGTTCTGCCTGACAGTTTTCCAATTAATATAGATGGTATCTTAGGCTCCCCCTTCTTCAGAGAGGGAGCAGAGATATCATTTGCGAAGGAATGCGTAGAGTATAAAAACCTACGTATTCCCTTTTCGAATCCTCGGGAATATTCCATCGAAAGCCGTACCGCCGCCTGCATAGCCGTCAACGTAAAGGGCCCAAGCGAAGGGTATGTGCGAAAAGTAGATGTAAAACCCGATGTGTTCTTAGGTGATTGTTTAGTCACCAACCGTAACGGAAAGGCATACCTGCGATGCTTTAACGCATCGTCCGAAGTGGCGTCCTTCTCCCTGCCTACGTTGGAGGTGGAAGAGATCGAGGTTCCCTTTTCGAATATTCAAGCCGAAGTCAATTCGGACTTATTCAATGCTCGTGCGTGCCGCGCGCACGAGACGATCGTTAACGATCAACTCGCGTCTTCTATTAATTCCGGTAACCATTCCGACGATTCCGGTAGCCATCCCGATTCTTTAAATAATTCCGGTAGCCATCCCGATTCTATAAATAATTCCGGTAACCATCCCGACGATTCCGGTAGCCATCCCGATTCTTTAAACAATTCCGGTAACCATCCCGACGATTCCGGTAGCCATCCCGATACTTTAAAGAATTCCGGTAACCATCCCGACGATTTATATTCAAAGTCCTGTGTGGAAAGAAACATCAACGCCTTCGCCTCAGATGAACTTTTAGAATGTTCATATGAGAACAATTTAGAAAACATTTCTATTCCTAAAGTTAAATCAAAAGGAGTTTATGTTTTGCCGCAAACTCCTATCTTCAAATCCTCGCCGGAACAACGCCTCTTCCAGCTTCAACGATCAGGTATCCGTGCGACCGAAAACAAAGTCCATGCGTCTGGCAAATACAATTCCGCGAGATTCGCGTCAGCAAGAAAAAGAAATAAAGCCGATACATTATACTCGCCCGAGACAACTAAGTCTGATTATAAGCTTTCGTTATGTATCTTGCGAAACGAATTCAATCTTCCTAGCGTTAACAGAGTCTCCAATATCGTTACGCCAACGATAAACTATCGCAGCGACCCAAGAGCGAAATTTAAAACCTCTGGTCAGCATCACCCCACTCCACAGCAGGAAGACGATATCCCTGCGACGCAACGAGATCTTCAAGGAGAAACCGTCACCCCTGAAGATCATCAGTCTCTCGACAACGCTATAACAGCAACCATGCAGCCGATACAAGCAGCTATCTTGCTCTCTATTGCCACGCAAGCCTCAACACTCATTGGATATGACTGTGGAGGTTCAACCTTGAATATTACCACGTATTCAACTATTGACACTCTTAACTGCGAGCCAGAAGACATCGCACCAGCTGAAAACTTAGAAAGAATTCAGCTCCTGCAGCTAGCTGAATTCTCGCAAGCTCGTGTTTTGCAATGCCATATCGGAATAGACAGAACCATATACTATTGTGGCATGCATTCGCATAATTCGGTGGTATCCAATGGTCGACAAGACTATATATTACCGATCTCCAGCGAAACCTGTTCGAGCCTACACACGACGGGGACAATATTCATCACCCCAGCCGCCCAGATCACAGGTATTCAGCCGAACTCGACCTCCTCTCACGGCCTCACGTTAGCAGGAGTTATTCAGAACGATGGTAGCTGCGCTGGAACCACGTATAGTGATCCGTTTGGGACTTGGACCGATGTCGTGGTACAAGCTTTAGTCCGAATCACGATCCGCGACTACATCGCTCCAATCAGATTGTCAACCGGACAGATTCATCTACAAACTGGGCAAACCTGCCCCCTTCAAAAAGGAAGCTGCTTAGACGCACAAGATGGCCATACGTTCTGGGAAACCACGCCGACGGACTCGTGCAAATTCAATAATTATGATGTCTTGTACGAAGGGATAGCCACTAAACTATCCTCCAAGGTGAATCCTTCTCCAACCCTGTATACCGTAGCATCGCAGGACACGACTTTTGCACTCACGGAGACAGGCAGATCGTCAGTTTGCGGATATGTCATAATCCGTACGGAACACCCCAAGCTGTTCATTCTGGAAGTTGGAAGTTCAGGAAAATTCAAGGAGAAAACACACACCTTGGTCAACAATCTGGACATCTTCACGTATGTCAACAGCAAATTTGTTTACGTGGAGAAGCACCTCCGGAAACAATTTTCTCAACTCTACAAAGATGTAATCCGTCAGAAGTGTGAGCTAGAGCGTCAGATTCTCCAGAACGCCCTCACATTATTACATTCAGCACCCGAAGAAGTTGCCACTGCCATCATGAAGGATGTCGGATTTATCGCAGTTCCAGCAGGAGAGGTAGTGCACATAATAAAGTGCATACCAGTCACGGTCCAAGTGAGGAAAACCGAACGGTGTTATGATGAGCTACCCATCACATATCGGAACACATCAAAATTCCTGAAGCCAAGGGACCACATCATTTCAAATACGGGGACAGAAAAGCCATGCAATGAGCTACTTCCCCCATATTATAGACTGCACGGAACATGGTATCGCCTAACACCGTCATTGATGGAGGCCATCACTCCTTCGGAGCTTCACCCCCTCGCCAAGCCAACCTGGAAATACATAGATCCGAAGAACTTGGCAACGGGAGGCATTTATTCACAAGACGACCTGGACAAACTACAGGATCATATAATGTTTCCTGTAGAGAAGGTAGCAGTTATAAATTCAATCGCACAGGGTGCGACGGGAAGACAGTTTGCAGCAGGAAACATCAACATGTTCAACCTGCTCGATGAAAACTCCCTACAGCAGATAGCGGAGTCTACAGCACAGAAATTATGGTCCGGATTCACTACATTCGGATCAATAAGTGCTGGAATAATCGGAGTGTATGTAGCGATCCGCACGATCAAAACAATCATCAGTACGATCGTTAACGGCATCGCATTACACTCACTATACGGCTGGAGCCTGCATCTCGTTGTCGCCATCTGGAGTTCACTGACCCGGTTCTTTATATTCATGAAGCAGAGGGACAACAAGACTTCAGCGGCCATCGAGGACAAAGATAGTGATAGTGCCAGTGTCGGAGAATTCCGAACCCGTCCTCCCTTGACGAAACGAACGTTAATTTGCGATTCCCTTGACCCAGCGTTGCGAGACAGGGATGACATTTCAGTGCATCCTGTCTACCGCCACCCAGAGGCAGAGATTCCACTGCGTGAAATCTCTTCTCTAAGGGGGGAGGTGTGACGTCGGTCGCACCCCCGACGTTAGCTTTAAGACTACATGTAAAATTAGATACATGAGAGCGAGCGTTCCCCTTTAAAGATTCCAAAACTCCTAAAAATCCTTCATAACAATGAATCCTTAACACCACGTACATCTGATCGAAATCCATCAACATAACCTAAAATCCAAAATCTGTCAAAATCCTAAAATAGCCAAAAATGGCCCAAACTCGAAGATTGAAATATCATTGGACTCGTGAGCGAAAATCATGAAACTAACCTAAAAATTTGTAGGTTAGGTTCTCAATTCGCGTTTGTTTAGACTTTACCAAAATTTCGATTTTTGGTAATTTTCAAAAGTACTTAGAATATTTTCAAACATATGATCGGTCGACAAATGATGTCAACTAATCATATGACATATAAAATTTACATCGAAACGCCTTGCAAGAGCAAGCGCTCGAAAATATTCTAAGTCCCAATTTATTTAAATAAATAAATAGGTACGCCAATGGTTACCACTTAATTTTCGAGTCCTGCACCACTGGGAACGAAAACTGCTGACTCTAGTGCGGCGGCCATCGCGCTGTTTACGACGAAGACCGGCACAAAGAGGACACGGTCCCCTTTTGCGAAGTCAGCATTTTTCGGACGAACGTTATTCGTCGACGAACGTTCGATTCTCCCCAGTCCTCTCCGGGGACCCGAGTGGGTCAGTCGAGTTTTCGTCAATCTTCCAAGTCCAGACTATTTAGACATAGTCTTTCCAAATCCAGATTGTTTAGACACAATCTTCCCAAATCCATACTGTTTAGACACAGTCCCTAATACCATTCAGTAATATCGTATTCTTATTCGTTTAATTCAAATATTACTTCGTTTATTCAATTAAACATTTTTATTGCGTTTCATATTTCGTACTTAGTACGTATTTCGATTTCGTTAATAATAAGCATCTTTACCGTTGTATTCTTTTACGTTTATAATATACTTTGTTTTACCAGAGTCAATCTAAATCCCAATTATTATTTCCTTGCTCCTAACTTCGTAGTTTGAAGTGACACGTTGTTAGTTAGAGATAGAGTTCTCACTGGAAAGTTCGCGAATAGTATTCCTTATTCAATTTCCTGTTACGTGTTCGCGTACGTGCGTGATAGTGATAGACTTGCTCGCATAGCAAGCTCCGCAGCATCCACGTCCGTTTTCCCGAATCAAAATATCGTCAACCACGCGGACGATATTCGCGAGATAAATTCACGGGATCGTACAGCGTCCACGTCCGTTTTCGCTAGTTAAAATATCGTCAATCACGCGGACGATATTCGTGAGTTAGATTTACGGTATCGTACAGCGTCCACGCCCGTTTCCTCAACGAGCGCATCCGTCTACAATACCGTAGCCGCCAGCTGTCCACCATTGGAGGTCGTTCCTGCCAAGTATTGACGTGACAGAGTTTGGCGCAGTCGTCAATCCTTGAAGGTCGTTTCCAGCCATTTGGATCAACGCCTGTCAAGCAGAGCGGACCGTATTCAAGGCCATCAGCGCAACCGTAGCTGTTCATCCGTTGCGAATTCATGTCTCGTGTCAATCGAGAAACAAGCGAAGCGTAAAAGTAAGTGGAACATATTACCGCGTATGTTTCAGGGTCGCGTGCATCATTCATCTGTGTAAGACTGCATGCAGGTGTCGGCATCGGGTCCTAGTCTGTTGATAAAAAGACCAACACTTTTATTAAATGTCAGTCAGTGGAAGAGTAGAGTAGCCGGGCCGCGGTATTCTCTTCTCTTGCTCTTATAGCCCCGCCAGGACGTGACACAGGTATTCAGCCGAACTCGACCTCCTCTCACGGCCTCACGTTAGCAGGAGTTATTCAGAACGATGGTAGCTGCGCTGGAACCACGTATAGTGATCCGTTTGGGACTTGGACCGATGTCGTGGTACAAGCTTTAGTCCGAATCACGATCCGCGACTACATCGCTCCAATCAGATTGTCAACCGGACAGATTCATCTACAAACTGGGCAAACCTGCCCCCTTCAAAAGGGAAGCTGCTTAGACGCACAAGATGGCCATACGTTCTGGGAAACCACGCCGACGGACTCGTGCAAATTCAATAATTATGATGTCTTGTACGAAGGGATAGCCACTAAACTATCCTCCAAGGTGAATCCTTCTCCAACCCTGTATACCGTAGCATCGCAGGACACGACTTTTGCACTCACGGAGACAGGCAGATCGTCAGTTTGCGGATATGTCATAATCCGAACGGAACACCCCAAGCTGTTCATTCTGGAAGTTGGAAGTTCAGGAAAATTCAA
Organism: Lasioglossum baleicum; assembly: GCF_051020765.1. NCBI lineage: Eukaryota > Metazoa > Arthropoda > Insecta > Hymenoptera > Halictidae > Lasioglossum > Lasioglossum baleicum. Next base: position 3,160,350 of record NC_134930.1, read on the forward strand.
GGAGAAAACACACACCTTGGTCAACAATCTGGACATCTTCACGTATGTCAACAGCAAATTTGTTTACGTGGAGAAGCACCTCCGGAAACAATTTTCTCAACTCTACAAAGATGTAATCCGTCAGAAGTGTGAGCTAGAGCGTCAGATTCTCCAGAACGCCCTCACATTATTACATTCAGCACCCGAAGAAGTTGCCACTGCCATCATGAAGGATGTCGGATTTATCGCAGTTCCAGCAGGAGAGGTAGTGCACATAATAAAGTGCATACCAGTCACGGTCCAAGTGAGGAAAACCGAACGGTGTTATGATGAGCTACCCATCACGTATCGGAACACATCAAAATTCCTGAAGCCAAGGGACCACATCATTTCAAATACGGGGACAGAAAAGCCATGCAATGAGCTACTTCCCCCATATTATAGACTGCACGGAACATGGTATCGCCTAACACCGTCATTGATGGAGGCCATCACTCCTTCGGAGCTTCACCCCCTCGCCAAGTCAACCTGGAAATACATAGATCCGAAGAACTTGGCAACGGGAGGCATTTATTCACAAGACGACCTGGACAAACTACAGGATCATATAATGTTTCCTGTAGAGAAGGTAGCAGTCATAAATTCAATCGCACAGGGTGCGACGGGAAGACAGTTTGCAGCAGGAAACATCAATATGTTCAACCTGCTCGATGAAAACTCCCTACAGCAGATAGCGGAGTCTACAGCACAGAAATTATGGTCCGGATTCACTACATTCGGATCAATAAGTGCTGGAATAATCGGAGTGTATGTAGCGATCCGCACGATCAAAACAATCATCAGTACGATCGTTAACGGCATCGCATTACACTCACTATACGGCTGGAGCCTGCATCTCGTTGTCGCCATCTGGAGTTCACTGACCCGGTTCTTTATATTCATGAAGCAGAGGGACAACAAGACTTCAGCGGCCATCGAGGACAAAGATAGTGATAGTGCCAGTGTCGGAGAATTCCGAACCCGTCCTCCCTTGACGAAACGAACGTTAATTTGCGATTCCCTTGACCCAGCGTTGCGAGACAGGGATGACATTTCAGTGCATCCTGTCTACCGCCACCCAGAGGCAGAGATTCCACTGCGTGAAATCTCTTCTCTAAGGGGGGAGGTGTGACGTCGGTCGCACCCCCGACGTTAGCTTTAAGACTACATGTAAAATTAGATACATGAGAGCGAGCGTTCCCCTTTAAAGATTCCAAAACTCCTAAAAATCCTTCATAACAATGAATCCTTAACACCACGTACATCTGATCGAAATCCATCAACATAACCTAAAATCCAAAATCTGTCAAAATCCTAAAATAGCCAAAAATGGCCCAAACTCGAAGATTGAAATATCATTGGACTCGTGAGCGAAAATCATGAAACTAACCTAAAAATTTGTAGGTTATGTTCTCAATTCGCGTTTGTTTAGACTTTACCAAAATTTCGATTTTTGGTAATTTTCAAAAGTACTTAGAATATTTTCAAACATATGATCGGTCGACAAATGATGTCAACTAATCATATGACATATAAATTTACATCGAAACGCCTTGCAAGAGCAAGCGCTCGAAAATATTCTAAGTCCCAATTTATTTAAATAAATAAATAGGTACGCCAATGGTTACCACTTAATTTTCGAGTCCTGCACCACTGGGAACGAAAACTGCTGACTCTAGTGCGGCGGCCATCGCGCTGTTTACGACGAAGACCGGCACAAAGAGGACACGGTCCCCTTTTGCGAAGTCAGCATTTTTCGGACGAACGTTATTCGTCGACGAACGTTCGATTCTCCCCAGTCCTCTCCGGGGACCCGAGTGGGTCAGTCGAGTTTTCGTCAATCTTCCAAGTCCAGACTATTTAGACATAGTCTTTCCAAATCCAGATTGTTTAGACACAATCTTTCCAAATCCATACTGTTTAGACACAGTCCCTAATACCATTCAGTAATATCGTATTCTTATTCGTTTAATTCAAATATTACTTCGTTTATTCAATTAAACATTTTTATTGCGTTTCATATTTCGTACTTAGTACGTATTTCGATTTCGTTAATAATAAGCATCTTTACCGTTGTATTCTTTTACGTTTATAATATACTTTGTTTTACCAGAGTCAATCTAAATCCCAATTATTATTTCCTTGCTCCTAACTTCGTAGTTTGAAGTGACACGTTGTTAGTTAGAGATAGAGTTCTCACTGGAAAGTTCGCGAATAATATTCCTTATTCAATTTCATGTTTCAACGTGTTCGCGTACGTGCGTGATAGTGATAGACTTGCTCGCATAGCAAGCTCCGCAGCATCCACGTCCGTTTTCTCGAATCAAAATATCGTCAACCACGCGGACGATATTCGCGAGATAAATTCACGGGATCGTACAGCGTCCACGTCCGTTTTCGCTAGTTAAAATATCGTCAATCACGCGGACGATATTCGTGAGTTAGATTCACGGTATCGTACAGCGTCCACGCCCGTTTCCTCAACGAGCGCATCCGTCTACAATACCGTAGCCGCCAGCTGTCCACCATTGGAGGTCGTTCCTGCCAAATATTGACGTGACAGAATTTGGCGCAGTCGTCAATCCTTGAAGGTCGTTTCCAGCCATTTGGATCAACGCCTGTCAAGCAGAGCGGACCGAATTCAAGGCCATCAGCGCAACCGTAGCTGTTCATCCGTTGCGAACTCATTTCTCGTGTCAATCGACAAACAAGCGAAGCGTAAAAGTAAGTGGAACATATTATCGCGTATGTTTCAGGGTCGCGTGCATCATTCATCTGTGTAAGACTGCATGCAGGTGTCGGCATCGGGTCCTAGTCTGTTGATAAAAAGACCAACACTTTTATTAAATGTCAGTCAGTGGAAGAGCAGAGTAGCCGGGCCGCGGTATTCTCTTCTCTTGCTCTTATAGCCCCGCCAGGACGTGACACTAAAGTGAAGTGACAGTTTTAATAGTGCCCTCGTTGTCGCACGGTGACCCGGTTCGGAGGCCAGTTCGTCTGCTCTGCTGGGTAGTGCCGATTAACGAGTGGACATTTTCGAGTCAGGTAAATTACCTCTGGCCAGCGCCTACGGGGAACCCCTGGCCAATTTTTCTTTCACGTTTGGGACTTAGACAAAATCCGACAAAAGGATTTTCAGAGTATTAACTCTTCCGAAACAGTTCCTTCCATACCCATCCCTTATGCGTCGTACACGTCGTGCAGGCCGAAAGTATCAACAGAGATCAATCACGCGGATCTCTCGCGTTCCACGCCTGTCAACGTTACACCAGCTGCCCGCTATGAGATCATCGATCTCATAGACATCTCTGACGACGACGACGACGCCAGGAATACCATAAACCTGTCAAGTGACAACAACAACCCGCCTGCCGTCCGTTACGAGGTCATTGATCTCGTCACCATCTCTGATGACGATGACAGCAGGAGCACGATAATCTTGCCGCACGTTCGCTGTAGCATCATCAAGGACGAGTACCTACCGTCCAACAGACGCATTGTCGTGCGTACCCCAGCGAGACAGCTGCCAAACCTTCCACATCTCGATGAGATCTGTCTGGACGACCCGTTATACCAGACCCATGCTGACCGACGAGCTCAGCTCCTTCAACAGTACTACTAAGATACAACAACTAACCGGTGAGAATTCGTATCTTTTGTAACCCCTTTTGTTTCCATGTCAACTCACCGCGTTCGTTGCGTCTGCGTAGAAGTATCGCCATCCGCGTTGACTGCTAGCGGGTGTCGGTCTCAAATGACTATCGGTGTCCTAACGCATATGACTGCCCGTCTGGCTGTCTTGGCGTAAAAGACCGTTTCCTCTTCAATTCCACGTGCCGCCTCCTGGGGTCATCTTCTTTGCCTAGGACGTGGGACGTGACGTTACAAATTTTGGTGCAGTCGGTAGGACACGAAAACGGTCGCCGGTAGTCGAACCATTAACAAATTGTTTTCGTACGTCTGACATTTGTTCTCTATATCGTGTGTCGAGTAAGAATTCACACTAATATCGCAAAATGTCTCGCCCAATCACACGATCCCAAACGGATCCCCGAGCGGATCCTAATCAAGACCTTCCTCCGCCAACCGAGGAAGAGCTACTTCTTTACGCGCAAGATCTCGCCCGTAAAGAGGAATATTTAAAAGAGCAAACCGAATTCATTGCTAAATTGCGTCTTAAATATGAAGAAGACGCACAGAATCAAAATAACATGCTCGATGAAATACGCAAAGAGCTTCACAATATTCAAGTCGTGAATCAAAACTTAACTCACCAAACGCCTACACCAGGCCCCAGTAACGTCTCTAACACGCGAGAACCTTCATTGTCAGAGCCACGCGAAATCCCGCAATATGAGCTAACGGGAAATTTCGCGTTGAAACAAGCCGCAGAACTCGTACCCAAATTCGACGGAACATCGATTCCCGTCCTAAAATTCATCCGCGCCTGCAAACGCGCGCGTGATTCTATCCCCGAATCCATAGAACGTGCCCTTACTAAACTAATCTGCAATAAACTTTCCGATCGTGCGTACGCTGCCATTGAAGGCGAAAACATACGTACGATCTCACAACTTTGCGATAAGCTGCGAACAGTACTGGGACCCTACAAATTCGTGGACCAGTACCGTGGCGAATTGGCAAGCGTAGCCCAGGGCAACAATGAGCATATTCTTGACTTCATAAATCGAGTCAAGGATTTACGAACCGCCATCAGCGATTCTACCGAAGGACATTACGACTACAGAGAAATCGATCGTTTCACAGTCGAGTGCTTCCTTCGCGGCCTACTCCCACAACTTCGCAGCGAAGTTTTGCATTGCCGTTCTCAGAATTCGGCAGAGATCTTCGAAGCAGCCATCTCTGCATATAAGCAATACGAGCTGTATCAAAACCGTCGTCGCGAATCTAATCGTGACGATTCCCGCAAGGTAAGCTTCTCAGATAACAGAAGCTCCTATCGCCCACGCTCTTCTGACAATTTCAATTCTCGCGAACGCATCCCTGAACGTCGCGACAACAGACCGGATGAGCGTCGCGATAACGGGTCCGACCAACGTCGAGACTCGTGGAGAAATTCGAACCGCAACTCTTATCGTTCTCCAACTCCGCAGTGGTGGTCCGAAACCCCTCGCGAACAAAACCCGCAGCGCGAAAACCGGGACCCGAATTCAAATCGCGACAGACGTTCGGGAGAGCCCCGCAAGTTTTGCAACTATTGCAAAACTCCCGGGCATGACATTCACGAATGTCGAAAAAGAGCCTATAACAATAACCTGCGCTCGGGAAACGAGTCAGGCCTCCCGACCGGAACGAATCAACAGCGGGAGGCCGCCCCAACAAAGCGCAACCAAACATTCACGCAGACCGCCGTTCGAACGAACGAGCTTCCCGAAGACCAAATCGACGATTCGTCTCTGCAGTTAACGTCGCAGTAGACTCGCCGATCCCGCGCGTACAAATCTCCGCCCCTCAGCTTCGCGAGAAAAGTGAATTCTTATTAGACACGGGCTCGGAAGTCAATTTGATACGCGCGTCCAGTTTAAAACCTGGGATAACCATTGATCCCACGAGCACGATCGAAGTTCATGGAATAACCGTGTGTTCCATCGTAACACTCGGCGAAGTCGTTATATTCATTCAAGGGACAATCACTGTCAAATTCCACGTGCTCGGGGACGATTTCCCAGTCAGTATTAACGGAATTCTCGGCTCGCCCTTCTTTATAGGAGGAGCTGAGATTTCCTTTGCAAAGCAATTTGTTTTAATCGGAAACATTTCTATTCCGTTCTCTAATTCTCGCGCACTGCCGACTGAGCCCCGTGATAGTTCAATGACGAGGGTTATTTCAATGCCTTCTCCGAAAACGGAGGTCTCTCTTGAAAAGCACGCCGCAAGGACAGAGGAAGAAACATTCCCTCTCTCAAAACGTCGGGTGCAACCGGGAGAGATTCGTATCACATCGAATAATATCGTAGAGGAACCGGTCGATAAGCGCGAAAATCCAAATCAACAGTCCGAACCAAAGACTGCATCAGACTCCAATGAGTTTGTCGTTGAGCCCCGAACAGCCGCCTGCATCGCAGTCAGCGTACAGGGCCCGAAACAGGGATATATCCGCCGCGTCAGCGTAGCGCCGGATGTATTCCTCGGTGACTGTGTAGTCACTGTTACGTCACGTCCCACGTCCTAGGCAAAGAAGATGACCCCAGGAGGCGGCACGTGGAATTGAAGAGGAAACGGTCTTTTACGCCAAGACAGCCAGACGGGCAGTCATATGCGCTAGGACACCGATAGTCATTTGGGACCGACACCCGCTAGCAGTCAACGCGGATGGCGATACTTCTACGCTGACGCAACGAACGCGGTGAGTTGACATGGAACAAAAGGGGTTACAAAAGATACGAATTCTCACCGGTTAGTTGTTGTATCTTAGTAGTACTGTTGAAGGAGCTGAGCTCGTCGGTCAGCATGGGTCTGGTATAACGGGTCGTCCAGACAGATCTCATCGAGATGTGGAAGGTTTGGCAGCTGTCTCGCTGGGGTACGCACGACAATGCGTCTGTTGGACGGTAGGTACTCGTCCTTGATGATCCTACAGCGAACGTGCGGCAAGATTATGGTGCTCCTGCTGTCATCGTCATCAGAGCTGGTGACGAGATCAATGACCTCGTAACGAATGGCAGGCGGGTTGTTGTTGTCACTTGACAGGTTTATGGTATTCCTGACGTCGTCGTCGTCGTCGGAGATGTCAACGAGATCGGCTATCTCGTAGCGACCAGCAGACGGTTTGGCGGCAGGTGAAGAACGCGAGAGGTCCGCGTGGTCGACCTCTGTGTTCGGAATCGGACGGCACGGACAACCGTATACCGATACGTAATCTGACGCGTCACACTCGATATTCTCGGTCGTTCCGAGAAGTTCAGTCCAATCAGTCGAACTTAAGACGCGGTTCAAGATGGCTGTTTGATTTAATGCCCGCTTGAACTTGGCCAGTTGATACTTTCGGCCTGCACGACGTGTACGACGCATAAGGGATGGGTATGGAAGGAACTGTTTCGGAAGAGTTAATACTCTGAAAATCCTTTTGTCGGATTTTGTCTAAGTCCCAAACGTGAAAGAAAAATTGGCCAGGGGTTCCCCGTAGGCGCTGGCCAGAGGTAATTTACCTGTGTGACGTCGGTCGCACCTCCGACGTTAGCTTTAAGACTACATGTAAAATTAGATACATAAGAGCGAGCGTTCCCCTTTAAAGATTCCAAAACTCCTAAAAATCCTTCATAACAATGAATCCTTAACACCACGTACATCTGATTGAAATCCATCAACATAACCTAAAATCCAAAATCTGTCAAAATCCTAAAATAGCCAAAAATGGCCCAAACTCGAAGATTGAAATATCATTGGACTCGTGAGCGAAAATCATGAAACTGTGACGTCGGTCGCACCCCCGACGTTAGCTTTAAGACTACATGTAAAATTAGATACATGAGAGCGAGCGTTCCCCTTTAAAGATTCCAAAACTCCTAAAAATCCTTCATAACAATGAATCCTTAACACCACGTACATCTGATCGAAATCCATCAACATAACCTAAAATCCAAAATCTGTCAAAATCCTAAAATAGCCAAAAATGGCCCAAACTCGAAGATTGAAATATCATTGGACTCGTGAGCGAAAATCATGAAACTAACCTAAAAATTTGTAGGTTATGTTCTCAATTCGCGTTTGTTTAGACTTTACCAAAATTTCGATTTTTGGTAATTTTCAAAAGTACTTAGAATATTTTCAAACATATGATCGGTCGACAAATGATGTCAACTAATCATATGACATATAAATTTACATCGAAACGCCTTGCAAGAGCAAGCGCTCGAAAATATTCTAAGTCCCAATTTATTTAAATAAATAAATAGGTACGCCAATGGTTACCACTTAATTTTCGAGTCCTGCACCACTGGGAACGAAAACTGCTGACTCTAGTGCGGCGGCCATCGCGCTGTTTACGACGAAGACCGGTGTCACGTCCTGGCGGGGCTATAAGAGCAAGAGAAGAGAATACCGCGGCCCGGCTACTCTGCTCTTCCACTGACTGACATTTAATAAAAGTGTTGGTCTTTTTATCAACAGACTAGGACCCGATGCCGACACCTGCATGCAGTCTTACACAGATGAATGATGCACGCGACCCTGAAACATACGCGATAATATGTTCCACTTACTTTTACGCTTCGCTTGTTTGTCGATTGACACGAGAAATGAGTTCGCAACGGATGAACAGCTACGGTTGCGCTGATGGCCTTGAATTCGGTCCGCTCTGCTTGACAGGCGTTGATCCAAATGGCTGGAAACGACCTTCAAGGATTGACGACTGCGCCAAATTCTGTCACGTCAATATTTGGCAGGAACGACCTCCAATGGTGGACAGCTGGCGGCTACGGTATTGTAGACGGATGCGCTCGTTGAGGAAACGGGCGTGGACGCTGTACGATACCGTGAATCTAACTCACGAATATCGTCCGCGTGATTGACGATATTTTAACTAGCGAAAACGGACGTGGACGCTGTACGATCCCGTGAATTTATCTCGCGAATATCGTCCGCGTGGTTGACGATATTTTGATTCGAGAAAACGGACGTGGATGCTGCGGAGCTTGCTATGCGAGCAAGTCTATCACTATCACGCACGTACGCGAACACGTAACAGGAAATTGAATAAGGAATACTATTCGCGAACTTTCCAGTGAGAACTCTATCTCTAACTAACAACGTGTCACTTCAAACTACGAAGTTAGGAGCAAGGAAATAATAATTGGGATTTAGATTGACTCTGGTAAAACAAAGTATATTATAAACGTAAAAGAATACAAAGGTAAAGGTGCTTATTATTAACGAAATCGAAATACGTACTAAGTACGAAATATGAAACGCAATAAAAATGTTTAATTGAATAAACGAAGTAATGTTTGAATTAAACGAATAAGAATACGATATTACTGAATGGTATTAGGGACTGTGTCTAAACAGTATGGATTTGGAAAGATTGTGTCTAAACAATCTGGATTTGGAAAGACTATGTCTAAATAGTCTGGACTTGGAAGATTGACGAAAACTCGACTGACCCACTCGGGTCCCCGGAGAGGACTGGGGAGAATCGAACGTTCGTCGACGAATAACGTTCGTCCGAAAAATGCTGACTTCGCAAAAGGGGACCGTGTCCTCTTTGTGCCGGTCTTCGTCGTAAACAGCGCGATGGCCGCCGCACTAGAGTCAGCAGTTTTCGTTCCCAGTGGTGCAGGACTCGAAAATTAAGTGGTAACCATTGGCGTACCTATTTATTTATTTAAATAAATTGGGACTTAGAATATTTTCGAGCGCTTGCTCTTGCAAGGCGTTTCGATGTAAATTTATATGTCATATGATTAGTTGACATCATTTGTCGACCGATCATATGTTTGAAAATATTCTAAGTACTTTTGAAAATTACCAAAAATCGAAATTTTGGTAAAGTCTAAACAAACGCGAATTGAGAACATAACCTACAAATTTTTAGGTTAGTTTCATGATTTTCGCTCACGAGTCCAATGATATTTCAATCTTCGAGTTTGGGCCATTTTTGGCTATTTTAGGATTTTGACAGATTTTGGATTTTAGGTTATGTTGATGGATTTCAATCAGATGTACGTGGTGTTAAGGATTCATTGTTATGAAGGATTTTTAGGAGTTTTGGAATCTTTAAAGGGGAACGCTCGCTCTTATGTATCTAATTTTACATGTAGTCTTAAAGCTAATGTCGGAGGTGCGACCGACGTCACACCGGCACAAAGAGGACACGGTCCCCTTTTGCGAAGTCAGCATTTTTCGAACGAACGTTGTTCGTCGACGAACGTTCGATTCTCCCCAGTCCTCTCCGGGGACCCGAGTGGGTCAGTCGAGTTTTCGTCAATCTTCCAAATCCAGATTGTTTAGACACAATCTTTCCAAATCCATACTGTTTAGACACAGTCCCTAATACCATTCAGTAATATCGTATTCTTATTCGTTTAATTCAAACATTACTTCGTTTATTCAATTAAACATTTTTATTGCGTTTCATATTTCGTACTTAGTACGTATTTCGATTTCGTTAATAATAAGCATCTTTACCTTTGTATTCTTTTACGTTTATAATATACTTTGTTTTACCAGAGTCAATCTAAATCCCAATTATTATTTCCTTGCTCCTAACTTCGTAGTTTGAAGTGACACGTTGTTAGTTAGAGATAGAGTTCTCACTGGAAAGTTCGCGAATAGTATTCCTTATTCAATTTCCTGTTTCAACGTGTTCGCGTACGTGCGTGATAGTGATAGACTTGCTCGTGTCACGTCCTGGCGGGGCTATAAGAGCAAGAGAAGAGAATACCGCGGCCCGGCTACTCTACTCTTCCACTGACTGACATTTAATAAAAGTGTTGGTCTTTTTATCAACAGACTAGGACCCGATGCCGACACCTGCATGCAGTCTTACACAGATGAATGATGCACGCGACCCTGAAACATACGCGATAATATGTTCCACTTACTTTTACGCTTCGCTTGTTTGTCGATTGACACGAGACATGAATTCGCAACGGATGAACAGCTACGGTTGCGCTGATGGCCTTGAATACGGTCCGCTCTGCTTGACAGGCGTTGATCCAAATGGCTGGAAACGACCTTCAAGGATTGACGACTGCGCCAAACTCTGTCACGTCAATATTTGACAGGAACGACCTCCAATGATTGACAGCTGGCTGCTACGGTATTGTAGACGGATGCGCTCGTTGAGGAAACGGGCGTGGACGCTGTACGATACCGTGAATCTAACTCACGAATATCGTCCGCGTGATTGACGATATTTTAATTAGCGAAAACGGGCGTGGACGCTGTGCGATCCCGTGAATTTATCTCGCGAATATCGTCCGCGTGGTTGACGATATTTTGATTCGAGAAAACGGACGTGGATGCTGCGGAGCTTGCTATGCGAGCAAGTCTATCACTATCACGCACGTACGCGAACACGTTGAAACAGGAAATTGAATAAGGAATACTATTCGCGAACTTTCCAGTGAGAACTCTATCTCTAACTAACAACGTGTCACTTCAAACTACGAAGTTAGGAGCAAGGAAATAATAATTGGGATTTAGATTAACTCTGGTAAAACAAAGTATATTAAAAACGTAAAAGAATACAACGGTAAAGATGCTTATTATTAACGAAATCGAAATACGTACTAAGTACGAAATATGAGACGCAATAAAAATGTTTAATTGAATAAACGAAGTAATATTTGAATTAAACGAATAAGAATACGATATTACTGAATGGTATTAGGGACTGTGTCTAAACAGTATGGATTTGGAAAGATTGTGTCTAAACAATCTGGATTTGGAAAGACTATGTCTAAATAGTCTGGACTTGGAAGATTGACGAAAACTCGACTGACCCACTCGGGTCCCCGGAGAGGACTGGGGAAAATCGAACGTTCGTCGACGAACAACGTTCGTTCGAAAAATGCTGACTTCGCAAAAGGGGACCGTGTCCTCTTTGTGCCGGTCTTCGTCGTAAACAGCGCGATGGCCGCCGCACTAGAGTCAGCAGTTTTCGTTCCCAGTGGTGCAGGACTCGAAAATTAAGTGGTAACCATTGGCGTACCTATTTATTTATTTAAATAAATTGGGACTTAGAATATTTTCGAGCGCTTGCTCTTGCAAGGCGTTTCGATGTAAATTTTATATGTCATATGATTAGTTGACATCATTTGTCGACCGATCATATGTTTGAAAATATTCTAAGTACTTTTGAAAATTACCAAAAATCGAAATTTTGGTAAAGTCTAAACAAACGCGAATTGAGAACCTAACCTACAAATTTTTAGGTTAGTTTCATGATTTTCGCTCACGAGTCCAATGATATTTCAATCTTCGAGTTTGGGCCATTTTTGGCTATTTTAGGATTTTGACAGATTTTGGATTTTAGGTTATGTTGATGGATTTCAATCAGATGTACGTGGTGTTAAGGATTCATTGTTATGAAGGATTTTTAGGAGTTTTGGAATCTTTAAAGGGGAACGCTCGCTCTTATGTATCTAATTTTACATGTAGTCTTAAAGCTAACGTCGGAGGTGCGACCGACGTCACACCTCCCCCCTTAGAGAAGAGATTTCACGCAGTGGAATCTCTGCCTCTGGGTGGCGGTAGACAGGATGCACTGAAATGTCATCCCTGTCTCGCAACGCTGGGTCAAGGGAATCGCAAATTAACGTTCGTTTCGTCAAGGGAGGACGGGTTCGGAATTCTCCGACACTGGCACTATCACTGGCTTCCGCTTAAATGTCACCATTGTCTGAATCGGTGTCATCGCTGGAACTATCGGATATCCAGTCAGGGTCGTCCCGTTGTGCGATCCATCTTGCCGATAGAATCTGTCCGCAAGGGATGCACTCCAATACTGGTGTTTCGGTGCATAGCCTTATTCCGCAATACTCGCATCGATTTGGGATGTTATACATCCGCTGATGCTCCCATCGTTCCACTCTAACAATTCGGGTGTATTGGCTGCAGTTGCGGCACAGCAACTTGCCGTTGCAAGCCACTCGAACTATCCCATTGTAACAGATAGTGTTGTTGTATCGTCTCATGTATCGGTGAGCTTTCAGCACGGTCGGCCGTCTTCCTCCCATCGGTCCGCACATCTTTCTGTCGTGGATAGCTATGGGATCCGCAATGTGACTCGGAGCTTGATCGGATGAGGAGTGAAGAGTCTCGTAAGCTGACTCCTCTGGTTGGACCCTTGGCTCGCTATCGTCTTTCTTAGAAGGATCAGAGATTAAGTTTGCAGTTACAATATTTCGCTGACGCGTGTCCTGTCTCGGGCTACCTGGAAGACGTTTAATCTTATTTGCATGGACAATTTTGAAATGGTTTCCTATTCGTAATTTGACATTGTTCGTATCAAGCATTTCTATTATCTCATGCGGTCCAGTATATTGCGCGTCGAATTTTCCTTTACGAGGTTCTTTTAACAAGTATACCTGTTCGCCTACCGTGAACTGCACGGGGTTAATCTTCCTATCATAATAAGTCTTTGATTTCTGCTTTGCCGCTACTAAATTATCGCGCGCGCGGGATTGTGTCTCGCTTATCTTTCTTTGTAGGTCAAAGAGGTAACCTGCGTAGGACTCGTTCTCTACTGCGTAGAGATGGGAATCAGAGGAAGGAACACGGGCCAGGGAACCGAATACCAACTCGTGTGGGGTGAAGTCTGTTCCCTCGTGTACGCTGGTATTGTAGCTAAACATTGCCAAGTTTATCCATTTATCCCAGTTATTTTTGTTGACGTACTGCTTCAAATATTCCGTCAGTACATGATGCGATCTCTCAATGGATCCGTTGCTTTGTGGATGGAAAGCAGTGGTTTGGAGGCGTGTAATCCTGAATCTTTTTGCGATAGCCTTCATAAGGGAGCTTGTGAAGTTAGTCCCTTGATCCGTTAATATTGCCTTAGGCGTTCCAAAGCGACATATCAGGTGGTCGATGAAGGCGTTTGCTGTACTGACGGAGTCGGTAGATTTGAGCGGCACTGCGACGGAGTATTTTGTAAGAAGGTCTTGCATCGTCATTACATACGTGTTGCCATCTTCGGTAGTGGGTAATGGTCCCACGATGTCTAGCGAGACCTTATCAAACGCCCTGCCGGGCGTATCCGTTAACTTCATTGGTAGGCGAGTTTTTACTCTTGTTAACTTGTTACGCTGGCAACTCAGGCAATTGTTAACGTAGTTGGTTACGTCCTTTTTGAGGCTGTTCCACCAGTATTTTTCTCTTATCCTTTTGTATGTCTTGGTTATGCCTTTATGGCCGGCATACGCTGATACATGGTTCTCCGTGATGATCTCCATCCTTCTATCCTCAGCGGGGATTTGGACCTCGTTCGAACAGAGAAATATTTGGACTGGTGTGTCCTCGAATGTTTCTGTGAGTAGATTGATCACGTATTCTCTCGACAAATGGTCGAGGAATGTTTTAGAGATTGAAAAGGATTCCAACGCGAGCTCGTTGACAACGTCGATCAACGTTCTAAGACATTCTTTGAGGTCGTCTGCAGATACCTCATGAAGCGGCGATTGTTTAATCGGTATCTGGATTAACTTGTATTTACCGTGATCTGTTACCCTAGCTCTATGTAGGAGTAAGTCTTGGGATTTGGCCAGTTTGCCTTGTCTATAGAGATCTACGGCCCCGAGATCGATGGGCCGTCCGTCCATCGTTATGAAGCAAACTAAATTGTCCCTTCTCATTATTAATCGGTCCCTTGTATGAATTATTCTTCTTCTACGTGGTGTAGGATTGCTTTCTTCTTCTTCTTCTTCTTCTTCTTCTTCTTCTTCTTCTTCTGAGGGAATACTCTCTTCTCGCTCATCGAAGACATCTGGTCCGGTCAAGGAAGGCGGAAATATAGGAGAAAAGGAAAGAGTTTCTTCGACTCCCAGATCCCGTAGTAATCCTTGATCGGCGATTGAAATAAGAGGCGGGGATGCTGCGCGGGGGTCATCAGAATGCGATGGCGTACCCATCGATGGTCCCGGTGACGAGGCTGCCGATGATCTTCTCCTTTTTGGGGGCATTGACTTCGGTGGGGGCATGAGAATTGAATCGTCTCTATCTTTCTTCCTGCGGCGTGCGTCGAAAAGAGGAGTCCCCGGGCTTGACAATGGCGTCCTAGGCGGAGTCGTTTCCTCTGAATCGGTCCATGAGATGGGCAATGCCACCGGATTCCGGGATAGGGCATCCGCATTAGAGTTGGCTCTGCCAGGTTTGTAGATAACCTGGTATTCGAACTCTGCCAATTTTAATCTCCACCGGAGGAGCCGGGATGTGGGATCCTTTACGGATGTCATCCACACCAGCGGTCTGTGATCGGTGATGAGTAAGAATTTCCTGCCGTAAATGTACGGGCGGAAATATTGGACGGCGAATATTATGGCTAAACACTCCTTTTCTATTGTGGAGTAGTTTAGTTCAGCGCCGTGAAGGATACGTGACGCGTACGCGATAGGGCGATCCTTTCCCACGTCGCCTTGGCTTAGGACAGCGCCGATCGCGTACCCTGAGGCGTCGCAAGTTACGTTGAATGGTTTCCCAAAATCTGGGTACTGGAGGACAGGCTCCGTACACAATGCCTGTCGTAAAGTCTCGAAGGCTTCCTCCTGCTTTGACCCCCACACGAATTTCGTGTCCTTGGTAAGGAGTTGGGTGAGGGGTTTGGAAATATGAGCGAATCTATCTATGAATCTGCGGTAATAGCCCGCTAGACCTAAAAATTCGCGGACGTTCTTTGCGTTTTTCGGTCGAGGATAATTTTGGACCGCGTTAATTTTTTTAGGGCATGGCCGTACGCCATCCTCGCTAATCTGGTGTCCTAGGTAAGCTACCTCTCTGTGCAAAAACCCGCATTTAGACGGTTGTAATTTCAAATTGGCGGCTCTCAATCGGCGAGCCAATTTATCAAATTTCGCTTTGTGTTCTTCTAGGGAACGCGCGTATATGACTATATCGTCGAGATAAACGAAGAGTTCGTTACCCTGGAGACCGGTTAGGATCGTATCCATTAGTCGCTGGAACGTAGCCGGCGCATTACGCAATCCGAACGGCATTCTATTATACTGGTAGTGTCCGAACGGAGTTGAGAAGGCGGTTTTTGCGGCGTCCTCCTTTTCCATGCCTATTTGGTGAAACCCGCTTGCCAGATCAAATACGCTAAAATATTTGGCACTACCCAGCTGATCTAAGATCTCGTTTATGCTGGGCAGTGGATAAGCGTCTGCTATTGACTTCTCGTTTAAAGCGCGATAGTCAATTACCATTCTCCATTTCTTATTTCCTTCGGCATCCGCTTTCTTCGGTACGATCCACAAAGGGGAGTTATACGGTGAACTAGAGGGTGCGACTATATCATTTTGTAAGAGTTCACACATTTGTTTGTCGATCTCCTCTTTGTGAATCGGCGGATACCGGTATTGTTTGGTATGTACGGGGATGTCGTCCGTCGTGGGGATTTTATGTGTTACAGCGTTAGTTTTCCCCAGACGATCCCCTTGAAGGTGGAAGAGATCATTATTCTCCTCCAATAAAGATTTGACATGGTCTATCTCGTCGTGATCGAGGTGATCCATGGGAATAGTTTCCATAAGCTCATTAACGCGAGCATTACGGGACTTGGTAATGGAATGGACCCTTTTGGGTATGAATTCGAAGCCTTTCATAAGGGGTTTCGAGTATGAGTGATCGGGATGGTTACCGGAATTGCTTAGGAAATCGGGATGGCTACCGGAATCGTCGGGATGGTTACCGGAATTATTTAAAGAATCGGGATGGCTACCGGAATCGTCGGGATGGTTACCGGAATTATTTAAAGAATCGGGATGGCTACCGGAATCGTCGGGATGGTTACCGGAATTATTTAAAGAATCGGGATGGCTACCGGAATCGTCGGAATGGTTACCGGAATTATTTAAAGAATCGGGATGGCTACCGGAATCGTCGGGATGGTTACCGGAATTAATAGAAGACGCGAGTTGATCGTTAACGATCGTCTCGTGCGCGCGGCACGCACGAGCATTGAATAAGTCCGAATTGACTTCGGCTTGAATATTCGAAAAGGGAACCTCGATCTCTTCCACCTCCAACGTAGGCAGGGAGAAGGACGCCACTTCGGACGATGCGTTAAAGCATCGCAGGTATGCCTTTCCGTTACGGTTGGTGACTAAACAATCACCTAAGAACACATCGGGTTTTACATCTACTTTTCGCACATACCCTTCGCTTGGGCCCTTTACGTTGACGGCTATGCAGGCGGCGGTACGGCTTTCGACGGAATATTCCCGAGGATTCGAAAAGGGAATACGTAGGTTTTTATACTCTACGCATTCCTTCGCAAATGATATCTCTGCTCCCTCTCTGAAGAAGGGGGAGCCTAAGATACCATCTATATTAATTGGAAAACTGTCAGGCAGAACGTGTAGCGTGACTTTAATGGAATTTGCTAGCTCCGCATTGATATAACCGAGGGTCGCAATTTCTCCTTCTGTCACGCCATGGACGTGTATGACGCTGTCAGTTTTTAGATGAACGTCAGATTTGATACCAGACGCTCGGATTAAGTTGACCTCGGACCCGGTGTCCAAGAGGAACTCACACTCTTTTGAGAAGAGTGACGATTTTGCTTTTATTCGAGGAATAGGGGAGTCCGGCGCGAGATTTATTGCCGAGACTAATTTCGCGGATGGTCGTTCATTCTGCTGACCGTCCGGGTTATCTCTCCTATCTACTCGAATTTCATCTACTGCTGGTCGTCGCTGATGACGGCCAGCTGTGTTGCCTTTTGGCGATTCTCTTGGGATGCCTCCCGTCCTTTGGTCGCGTTTGTCGGGAGGCTTGATTCGTTTCCCGACTCATTTCTACTGTAATATTCGCGGCGGCGACATTCGTGTATGTCATGTCCCGTGCGCTTACAATATTTACAATACTTCTGATTCTCCGTAGGAAAGCGATCGCGACCTGGGGACTGGGAAGCGCGATCTTCGCGTTTATACGTTTCGCGCTGATTTGATTGCGACGGTTCGTGACGTCGCGGAGGAGGAGAGCGATACGCGTCTCTGTTATCGGGTTTCCTGTCTCGCCAGGATTCACGAGGTGAAAAGGAAGGTCGTTGATCTTTCCTTTCCGAAGATCTGTTGCGCTGCTCAGGCGCATTCCTATCATAATAAGAGTTGCTTGATCGCTCTGGTGTGCGATTACGAGAGTCGGAGAATGCAACGCGGCGTCCGTCGTCACGATAACGAACACGGTCAAGCTCGTACTGTTTGTACGCGGTTACTGCTTCGTCGAATATTTTCTGTAATTCGAGTGACGCGCAGAGCCTGACCTCGGCTCGAAGCGCTGGGATAAGACCACGCATGAAACAATCAATTGTGAATTTATCAATCTCGTCTAGATTGGGGACCCCGCGGCCTGAATCTATGATCGCCGTTCTAAGGTCCTTTACTCGCGTAATATAATTCAACACGTGCTCGGACTGTCCCTGGTGTATCGAAGCTAATTCTCCGCGATACTGATCGATGAATTTATATGGGCCTAGTACATCTTTCAGGCGGTTGCACAATTCAGAGATCGTGTTAATATTTACGTCTTCAATCGCGGCGTATGCCTGTCCTCTAAGCTTATTGCATACTAATCTAGTGAGGGTACGCTCAGCTGTGGCTGGAACAGCTTCCAAGGCTCGCTTGCACGCGCGAACGAATTGTAGCACGGTTATGGAGGTGCCGTCAAAGGTAGGCACAAGTTCAACCGCTTGTTTAACGGTGAAATTCGAAGAATCGTGCATTATGGGTTCGCGGGGCGCAACGACTGGGCTAGCTGGAATTGATTGAGAATCTCTGGCCGATCGGATTTCTGCTATCTCGCGGCGTATATCCTCGTACGTTTCTCTCTGATCGCGCGTTTCTGTTTCGTATTGCAATTTGAGTTGAGTCAACGCGGCGGTTTGATTAATGAGAGCTGCTTCTCTACGAGCTAAATCTTTCTGGAATTCAATTAATTCCTCTTCCGTAGGAGGAACCTTCTTTCTAGCCTCGCTACGCGTTTCCATGATTGCGTCGCTTGAAAATTTCTAAGTATGAAATTCGCGAAAAATAATCCGACTATATAACGTGGGCGAAGGGGCGTTTTCTAAACCGCCCGTCGCACTTTAACGTTCACTAAAACTCTCGATGAATTTGTACTGAGTACGAACATCGCGAAAAATAATTTGAGTATGTAACGTGGGCGAAAGGGCATTTCCTTCACTGCCCGTCGCACTTTTAACTGACACTATGCTTTCACGGACTCTAAGTCTACTGCGTTAAATTGTCAAACAATGATGGAACGCGCAGGGGTTCGCGTGCTAACACTGATTCTATTTTTATTCCTCGATGCCGTGCTTCTAACATCGGTGACCAACGACTGTCCTACCGACTGCGCCAAATTTGTCACAACAAATTTTGGCAGAGGTAGGACACATGACGTATCCTACAAAAGTGTTGACGGTGTCTCTAACATCGGTGACCAACGAGTGTCCTACCGACTGCGCCAAATTTGTCACGTCCTGGCGGGGCTATAAGAGCAAGAGAAGAGAATACCGCGGCCCGGCTACTCTACTCTTCCACTGACTGACATTTAATAAAAGTGTTGGTCTTTTTATCAACAGACTAGGACCCGATGCCGACACCTGCATGCAGTCTTACACAGATGAATGATGCACGCGACCCTGAAACATACGCGATAATATGTTCCACTTACTTTTACGCTTCGCTTGTTTGTCGATTGACACGAGACATGAATTCGCAACGGATGAACAGCTACGGTTGCGCTGATGGCCTTGAATACGGTCCGCTCTGCTTGACAGGCGTTGTCCAAATGGCTGGAAACGACCTTCAAGGATTGACGACTGCGCCAAACTCTGTCACGTCAATATTTGACAGGAACGACCTCCAATGATTGACAGCTGGCTGCTACGGTATTGTAGACGGATGCGCTCGTTGAGGAAACGGGCGTGGACGCTGTACGATACCGTGAATTTATCTCGCGAATATCGTCCGCGTGGTTGACGATATTTTGATTCGAGAAAACGGACGTGGATGCTGCGGAGCTTGCTATGCGAGCAAGTCTATCACTATCACGCACGTACGCGAACACGTTGAAACAGGAAATTGAATAAGGAATACTATTCGCGAACTTTCCAGTGAGAACTCTATCTCTAACTAACAACGTGTCACTTCAAACTACGAAGTTAGGAGCAAGGAAATAATAATTGGGATTTAGATTAACTCTGGTAAAACAAAGTATATTAAAAACGTAAAAGAATACAACGGTAAAGATGCTTATTATTAACGAAATCGAAATACGTACTAAGTACGAAATATGAGACGCAATAAAAATGTTTAATTGAATAAACGAAGTAATATTTGAATTAAACGAATAAGAATACGATATTACTGAATGGTATTAGGGACTGTGTCTAAACAGTATGGATTTGGAAAGATTGTGTCTAAACAATCTGGATTTGGAAAGACTATGTCTAAATAGTCTGGACTTGGAAGATTGACGAAAACTCGACTGACCCACTCGGGTCCCCGGAGAGGACTGAGGAGAATCGAACGTTCGTCGACGAACAACGTTCATTCGAAAAATGCTGACTTCGAAAAAGGGGACCGTGTCCTCTTTGTGCCGGTCTTCGTCGTAAACAGCGCGATGGCCGCCGCACTAGAGTCAGCAGTTTTCGTTCCCAGTGGTGCAGGACTCGAAAATTAAGTGGTAACCATTGGCGTACCTATTTATTTATTTAAATAAATTGGGACTTAGAATATTTTCGAGCGCTTGCTCTTGCAAGGCGTTTCGATGTAAATTTTATATGTCATATGATTAGTTGACATCATTTGTCGACCGATCATATGTTTGAAAATATTCTAAGTACTTTTGAAAATTACCAAAAATCGAAATTTTGGTAAAGTCTAAACAAACGCGAATTGAGAACCTAACCTACAAATTTTTAGGTTAGTTTCATGATTTTCGCTCACGAGTCCAATGATATTTCAATCTTCGAGTTTGGGCCATTTTTGGCTATTTTAGGATTTTGACAGATTTTGGATTTTAGGTTATGTTGATGGATTTCAATCAGATGTACGTGGTGTTAAGGATTCATTGTTATGAAGGATTTTTAGGAGTTTTGGAATCTTTAAAGGGGAACGCTCGCTCTTATGTATCTAATTTTACATGTAGTCTTAAAGCTAACGTCGGAGGTGCGACCGACGTCACACTCGCATAGCAAGCTCCGCAGCATCCACGTCCGTTTTCTCGAATCAAAATATCGTCATCCACGCGGACGATATTCGCGAGATAAATTCACGGGATCGCACAGCGTCCACGCCCGTTTTCGCTAGTTAAAATATCGTCAATCACGCGGACGATATTCGTGAGTTAGATTCACGGTATCGTACAGCGTCCACGCCCGTTTCCTCAACGAGCGCATCCGTCTACAATACCGTAGCCGCCGGCTGTCAACCATTGGAGATCGTTCCTGTCAAATATTGACGTGACAGAATTTGGCGCAGTCGTCAATCCTTGAAGGTCGTTTCCAGCTATTTGGATCAACGCCTGTCAAGCAGAGCGGACCGAATTCAAGGCCATCAGCGCAACCGTAGCCGTTCATCCGTTGCGAATCCATTTCTCGTGTCAATCGACAAACAAGCGAAGCGTAAAAGTAAGTGGAACATATTATCGCGTATGTTTCAGGGTCGCGTGCATCTTTCATCTGTGTAAGACTGCATGCAGGTGTCGGCATCGGGTCCTAGTCTGTTGATAAAAAGACCAACACTTTTATTAAATGTCAGTCAGTGGAAGAGCAGAGTAGCCGGGCCGCGGTATTCTCTTCTCTTGCTCTTATAGCCCCGCCAGGACGTTACACCTGACTCGAAAATGTCCACTCGTTAATCGACACTACCCAGCAGAGCAGACGAACTGGCCTCCGAGCCGGGTCACCGTGCGACAACGAGGGCACTATTAAAACTGTCACTTCACTTTAGACACTGATATGTTTCCTTTCACAAACTGTCACTTTAACTTCGATAGTCTTTTGACTAAGTGTCACCTCGTTGACGTATTGCCTCGGCGGAGCTGTAAGCTTCTCCCTTTGTGACCGAGGTTGAACACGTAAGCGAGAGCTCAATTATTTATTATTAATATTAAATGCGTTTATCTGATTTGGAAAGTTATTATTTCCAAACGTCTACTCGTCAACCACTACTTCTCAGCGGAGCGGACGAACTGACCTCCAAGCCGAGTTCTGTATGATTAACGAGGGCACGATTCGAATTTCGAAAAGAAACTGTCACTGGATTTAGTAGAATGATGTGGAAATCAACTTCACGTAACACTGGTAAAATATAATATATATATTGAAATAAAGAACGTTGAGTACACTTGAGTATAAACTTGGTAGTATAATAATAAATGAATTAAACGTAATAATCGTATACGGAGTATGAGTTAGTAAGAGTTAGAATTGGAATTGATTTAGGAATTGAATTGGAATGGATTTGGAATAGTAGAACAAACGTCGATGAACGTCGAAGCGCGAATTAGAAGAGCGCAGATCGACACGTCTGCTCGCTTCGCTGGCTTGGGCCAGACTGACTGATGTCGTTGTGTGAGAATGGAGTGAGCGCAGACCGACACGTCCGCTCACTTCGCTGGCTAGCACCAGACTGATGCAAGAGGCAGCTCTGCGTTGCCTCCTTCGCTCGGAGTGGGGGTTGCTGACGCTGCAGTCCCTTTGTCCTCGCTCGTCGGAGTGGTGACGGGTGCAAGACTGCTGACGTTGCAGTCTCTTTGTCCTCGCTCTCGACAGAGTGGTGACGCGTGCAAGACTGCTGACGTTGCGATCTCTTTGTTCTCGAGGTGGCGTTTACTCGAGCGGAGTTGAGGATTTGAACAAGTTGTAAGTGTAGATGAGGGTTTGAACAAGTGTTAAGTGTAGATGAGGGTTCAAACAAGTTATAAGTGTAGATGAGGGTTTGAACAAGTGTTAGGTAAGATTGAGAGTTTGGAGTGGTGGTTGGGTTTAGAACAATTGGGAGAGTCGAGATTTAAGTAGTGATGGGTATTAGAACAAGTTTAGGGAAAGTCGTGGGTGAAGTAGTGATGGGTTTAAGAGGTATTAGAATTAGAACAAGAGTTTGATAGCAATGGGTTTAAGAGATATTAGAATTAGAACAAGAGTTTGATAGCGATGGGTTTAAGAGGTTGTTATGTACTTAATATTTAGTCTTAACCTAGAATCGAGGTACGGTCCTCGATTGGAGGAATTTATGGTGAATTTATCAATCTCGTCTAGATTGGGGACCCCGCGGCCTGAATCTATGATCGCCGTTCTAAGGTCCTTTACTCGCGTAATATAATTCAACACGTGCTCGGACTGTCCCTGGTGTATCGAAGCTAATTCTCCGCGATACTGTGTCACGTCCGTCACTGTGTTTTTGTTACAGGTACCAAGAGAGAGAAAAGGATGTTATGAAGGAACAGTGACAGACGGACGGTGGAGATATGAATAGTAATTGAGGAGTGGTCTTTCGTGCCGAGACAGCCGCGGGCTGTCATATGCACTAGGACAACCGATATTGCTATAGATGCAGTCAAGGAGAGAACGTCCGACGCGGTTACAAGAAGTGTCCCGACAAGAATCGCGCGCGAGAGGATGCAACGAAAACGGTGAGTTTACAGGATTCAGCAATTATACAAGACATTATACGACTCACCGCAATGCTGTATTAACGCCTAATAATATTGTTGCAGCAGGAACTGGCGGTACTGGCAGTAGGTGTCGTACATCGGGTCTTCTATACAGATGTCCTCGAGGTGGGGAAGATCTGGCAGAGCTGCTGCTCGGTTCGGGACGACGTTAGTGGCCTTGGATGCTGGCCGCAAGACGACACGTTGATGAGTTGGCAGAGGGACGTCACTGATGATTCGGCAACGGACCCTGGGAACGATGATCGTGTCTCGGCTGTCGTCGTCGTCGGCTATGTCGATCACCTCTGGACAATCGACCGGATGCAGAACTGGCGTCGGAGCTCGCGAGAGGTCCGCGTGGTTGACCTCTTTAGGAGGGTTGCAAGGGCAACCGTATACAGAAACGTAATCGGACGCGTCACACGGAATGTGCTCGGTGGTTCCCAGAAGTTCGGTCCACTCGGTAGTGGCAATGATTTGATCGAGCACCGCTTTATTTCTCAACGCGCGTCTCAATTTAGCAAGTTGATACTTGCGTCCCGCTCGACGTGGGCGTCGCATGGGTAAGGAATAGTAATGATGGAATATTAATAATATAATGAAAATGAACTTCCATTTGTTATTAACCTTTTAGGTAGTTAACTCGCTTCACGTCAGCGTTTCCACTGCGCTCTTTAGACCAATTCTAGACGTGGCACGAGAACTTCTCTATGACTCGCTTCAAATTCCTTATTGGCGGCTCAGCGTTTCCACTGCGCACTTTAGACCAAGTCCGGATATGTCACGAGTTTAATATATTCAATGTAAGAACTGAATTGGAAGATGGTGTTGAATTAACACAAGAATAACAAGATCGAAGCACTGGTATAACAACGATATATTAAATAAGAACTGGTAAGTACACTGGTATACAATATGTAAGTAATATTATAATAGGAGTAGTAATTGGATTAATGAATAATGGATATTGTAATATGTTATAGGAATAATGTATGAGAATTAGGACTTGAGTTGAGTTGAGTTAGAGTTGGAATTGGAATTGGAATTAGGAGTGAAGGATCGACACACTTCACTTTCGCGGAGCTAGACTGAACACGTCTGCTCTTGAAGCCGGACTGGCGGCTGAGGCCAGGTAGGCACGTCTGTGCGAGTCGCTGGCTGAAGGCGGACTGCTCGAGTCGCGAGATGGAGGCGGACTGATGCAAGCGTCCGCTCTGCCTTGCCTCCTTCGTTCGGAGTGGGGATAGCTGACGCTGCAGTCTCTTTGTTCTTCAGTCGTCGGAGTGGGAGAACCGCTGACGCAGCAGCGTCTTTGCTCCCGGGGACTGCACGTGCATTTCTGCTGACGCTGCAGTCTCGTGGCTGTCCTATTGCCCTCTACGAGCGTGGGACTGCTGATGCAGCAGTCTTTGGACTTCTCGACGTTTCTAGAAGCTTCTAGATGCTTCCAGAGTGATGCAATACTTTATTGCATTATGTGTCGTGGTGATGGGTTGGAACTGAGGTAAGGTGTTGATCAAGGTGAAGTTATGGTGATGGGTAGAGACGGAGATAAGGATTAGAACAATACAATAATGAGATCTTAATACTATGCTCTTATGTCTAGGGGACGGTGTATGGATCTTATGCAGATCAGACCTTGTATACATAGTGTGTGTTGTCACGTCCTGGCGGGGCTATAAGAGCAAGAGAAGAGAATACCGCGGCCCGGCTACTCTGCTCTTCCACTGACTGACATTTAATAAAAGTGTTGGTCTTTTTATCAACAGACTAGGACCCGATGCCGACACCTGCATGCAGTCTTACACAGATGAATGATGCACGCGACCCTGAAACATACGCGATAATATGTTCCACTTACTTTTACGCTTCGCTTGTTTGTCGATTGACACGAGAAATGAGTTCGCAACGGATGAACAGCTACGGTTGCGCTGATGGCCTTGAATTCGGTCCTCTCTGCTTGACAGGCGTTGATCCAAATGGCTGGAAACGACCTTCAAGGATTGACGACTGCGCCAAATTCTGTCACGTCAATATTTGGCAGGAACGACCTCCAATGGTGGACAGCTGGCGGCTACGGTATTGTAGACGGATGCGCTCGTTGAGGAAACGGGCGTGGACGCTGTACGATACCGTGAATCTAACTCACGAATATCGTCCGCGTGATTGACGATATTTTAACTAGCGAAAACGGACGTGGACGCTGTACGATCCCGTGAATTTATCTCGCGAATATCGTCCGCGTGGTTGACGATATTTTGATTCGAGAAAACGGACGTGGATGCTGCGGAGCTTGCTATGCGAGCAAGTCTATCACTATCACGCACGTACGCGAACACGTAACAGGAAATTGAATAAGGAATACTATTCGCGAACTTTCCAGTGAGAACTCTATCTCTAACTAACAACGTGTCACTTCAAACTACGAAGTTAGGAGCAAGGAAATAATAATTGGGATTTAGATTGACTCTGGTAAAACAAAGTATATTATAAACGTAAAAGAATACAAAGGTAAAGGTGCTTATTATTAACGAAATCGAAATACGTACTAAGTACGAAATATGAAACGCAATAAAAATGTTTAATTGAATAAACGAAGTAATGTTTGAATTAAACGAATAAGAATACGATATTACTGAATGGTATTAGGGACTGTGTCTAAACAGTATGGATTTGGAAAGATTGTGTCTAAACAATCTGGATTTGGAAAGACTATGTCTAAATAGTCTGGACTTGGAAGATTGACGAAAACTCGACTGACCCACTCGGGTCCCCGGAGAGGACTGGGGAGAATCGAACGTTCGTCGACGAACAACGTTCGTTCGAAAAATGCTGACTTCGCAAAAGGGGACCGTGTCCTCTTTGTGCCGGTCTTCGTCGTAAACAGCGCGATGGCCGCCGCACTAGAGTCAGCAGTTTTCGTTCCCAGTGGTGCAGGACTCGAAAATTAAGTGGTAACCATTGGCGTACCTATTTATTTATTTAAATAAATTGGGACTTAGAATATTTTCGAGCGCTTGCTCTTGCAAGGCGTTTCGATGTAAATTTTATATGTCATATGATTAGTTGACATCATTTGTCGACCGATCATATGTTTGAAAATATTCTAAGTACTTTTGAAAATTACCAAAAATCGAAATTTTGGTAAAGTCTAAACAAACGCGAATTGAGAACATAACCTACAAATTTTTAGGTTAGTTTCATGATTTTCGCTCACGAGTCCAATGATATTTCAATCTTCGAGTTTGGGCCATTTTTGGCTATTTTAGGATTTTGACAGATTTTGGATTTTAGGTTATGTTGATGGATTTCAGTCAGATGTACGTGGTGTTAGGGATTCATTGTTATGAAGGATTTTTAGGAGTTTTGGAATCTTTAAAGGGGAACGCTCGCTCTTATGTATCTAATTTTACATGTAGTCTTAAAGCTAACGTCGGAGGTGCGACCGACGTCACACCTCCCCCCTTAGAGAAGAGATTTCACGCAGTGGAATCTCTGCCTCTGGGTGGCGGTAGACAGGATGCACTGAAATGTCATCCCTGTCTCGCAACGCTGGGTCAAGGGAATCGCAAATTAACGTTCGTTTCGTCAAGGGAGGACGGGTTCGGAATTCTCCGACACTGGCACTATCACTAGCTTCGTCCTCGATGGCCGCTGAAGTCTTGTTGTCCCTCTGCTTCATGAATATAAAGAACCGGGTCAATGAACTCCAGATGGCGACAACGAGATGCAGGCTCCAGCCGTATAGTGAGTGTAATGCGATGCCGTTAACGATCGTACTGATGATTGTTTTGATCGTTCGAATCGCTACGTACACTCCGATTATTCCAGCACTTATTGATCCGAATGTAGTGAATCCGGACCATAATTTCTGTGCTGTAGACTCCGCTATCTGCTGTAAGGAGTTTTCATCGAGCAGATTGAACATATTGATGTTTCCTGCTGCAAACTGTCTTCCCGTCGCACCCTGTGCGATTGAATTTATGACTGCTACCTTCTCTACAGGAAACATTATATGATCCTGTAGTTTGTCCAGGTCGTCTTGTGAATAAATGCCTCCCGTTGCCAAGTTCTTCGGATCTATGTATTTCCAGGTTGACTTGGCGAGGGGGTGAAGCTCCGAAGGAGTGATGGCCTCCATCAATGACGGTGCTAGGCGATACCATGTTCCGTGGAGTCTGTAATATGGGGGAAGTAGCTCATTGCATGGCTTTTCTGTCCCCGTATTTGAAATGATGTGGTCCCTTGGCTTCAGGAATTTTGATGTGTTCCGATACGTGATGGGTAGCTCATCATAACACCGTTCGGTTTTCCTCACTTGGACCGTGACTGGTATGCACTTTATTATGTGCACTACCTCTCCTGCTGGAACTGCGATAAATCCGACATCCTTCATGATGGCAGTGGCAACTTCTTCGGGTGCTGAATGTAATAATGTGAGGGCGTTCTGGAGAATCTGACGCTCTAGCTCACACTTCTGACGGATTACATCTTTGTAGAGTTGAGAAAATTGTTTCCGGAGGTGCTTCTCCACGTAAACAAATTTGCTGTTGACATACGTGAAGATGTCCAGATTGTTGACCAAGGTGTGTGTTTTCTCCTTGAATTTTCCTGAACTTCCAACTTCCAGAATGAACAGCTTGGGGTGTTCCGTTCGGATTATGACATATCCGCAAACTGACGATCTGCCTGTCTCCGTGAGTGCAAAAGTCGTGTCCTGCGATGCTACGGTATACAGGGTTGGAGAAGGATTCACCTTGGAGGATAGTTTAGTGGCTATCCCTTCGTACAAGACATCATAATTATTGAATTTGCACGAGTCCGTCGGCGTGGTTTCCCAGAACGTATGGCCATGTTGTGCGTCTAAGCAGCTTCCTTTTTGAAGGGGGCAGGTTTGCCCAGTTTGTAGATGAATCTGTCCGGTTGACAATCTGATTGGAGCGATGTAGTCGCGGATCGTGATTCGGACTAAAGCTTGTACCACGACATCGGTCCAAGTCCCAAACGGATCACTATACGTGGTTCCAGCGCAGCTACCATCGTTCTGAATAACTCCTGCTAACGTGAGGCCGTGAGAGGAGGTTGAGTTCGGCTGAATACCTGTGATCTGGGCGGCTGGGGTGATGAATATTGTCCCCGTCGTGTGTAGGCTCGAACAGGTTTCGCTGGAGATCGGTAATATATAGTCTTGTCGACCAGTGGATACTACCGAATTATGTGAGTGCATGCCACAATAGTATATGGTTCTGTCTATTCCGATATGGCATTGCAAGACACGAGCTTGCGAGAATTCAGCTAGCTGCAGGAGCTGAATTCTTTCTAAATTTTCAGCTGGTGCGATGTCTTCTGGCTCGCAGTTAAGAGTGTCAATAGTTGAATACGTGGTAATATTCAAGGTTGAACCTCCACAGTCATATCCAATGAGTGTTGAGGCTTGCGTGGCAATAGAGAGCAAGATAGCTGCTTGTATCGGCTGCATGGTTGCTGTTATAGCGTTGTCGAGAGACTGATGATCTTCAGGGGTGACGGTTTCTCCTTGAAGATCTCGTTGCGTCGCAGGGATATCGTCTTCCTGCTGTGGAGTGGGGTGATGCTGACCAGAGGTTTTAAATTTCGCTCTTGGGTCGCTGCGATAGTTTATCGTTGGCGTAACGATATTGGAGACTCTGTTAACGCTAGGAAGATTGAATTCGTTTCGCAAGATACATAACGAAAGCTTATAATCAGACTTAGTTGTCTCGGGCGAGTATAGTGTATCGGCTTTATTTCTTTTTCTTGCTCTTCTTCTTCTTCTTCTTCTTCTTCTGAGGGAATACTCTCTTCTCGCTCATCGAAGACATCTGGTCCGGTCAAGGAAGGCGGAAATATAGGAGAAAAGGAAAGAGTTTCTTCGACTCCCAGATCCCGTAGTAATCCTTGATCGGCGATTGAAATAAGAGGCGGGGATGCTGCGCGGGGGTCATCAGAATGCGATGGCGTACCCATCGATGGTCCCGGTGACGAAGCTGCCGATGATCTTCTCGTTTTTGGGGGCATTGACTTCGGTGGGGGCATGAGAATTGAATCGTCTCTATCTTTCTTCCTGCGGCGTGCGTCGAAAAGAGGAGTCCCCGGGCTTGATAATGGCGTTCTAGGCGGAGTCGTTTCCTCTGAATCGGTCCATGAGATGGGCAATGCCACAGGATTCCGGGATAGGGCATCCGCATTAGAGTTGGCTCTGCCAGGTTTGTAGATAACCTGGTATTCGAATTCTGCCAATTTTAATCTCCACCGGAGGAGCCGGGATGTGGGATCCTTTACGGATGTCATCCACACCAGTGGTCTGTGATCGGTGATGAGTAAGAATTTCCTGCCGTAAATGTACGGGCGGAAATATTGGACGGCGAATATTATGGCTAAACACTCCTTTTCTATTGTGGAGTAGTTTAGTTCAGCGCCGTGAAGGATACGTGACGCGTACGCGATAGGGCGATCCTTTCCCACGTCGCCTTGGCTTAGGACAGCGCCGATCGCGTACCCTGAGGCGTCGTACGTTACGTTGAATGGTTTCCCAAAATCTGGGTACTGGAGGACAGGCTCCGTACACAATGCCTGTCGTAAAGTCTCGAAGGCTTCCTCCTGCTTTGACCCCCACACGAATTTCGTATCCTTGGTAAGGAGTTGGGTGAGGGGTTTGGAAATATGAGCGAATCTATCTATGAATCTGCGGTAATAGCCCGCTAGACCTAAAAATTCGCGGACGTTCTTTGCGTTTTTCGGTCGAGGATAATTTTGGACCGCGTTAATTTTTTTAGGGCATGGCCGTACGCCATCCTCGCTAATCTGGTGTCCTAGGTAAGCTACCTCTCTGTGCAAAAACCCGCATTTAGACGGTTGTAATTTCAAATTGGCGGCTCTCAATCGGCGAGCCAATTTATCAAATTTCGCTTTGTGTTCTTCTAGGGAACGCGCGTATATGACTATATCGTCAAGATAAACGAAGAGTTCGTTACCCTGGAGACCGGTTAGGATCGTATCCATTAGTCGCTGGAACGTAGCCGGCGCATTACGCAATCCGAACGGCATTCTATTATACTGGTAGTGTCCGAACGGAGTTGAGAAGGCGGTTTTTGCGGCGTCCTCCTTTTCCATGCCTATTTGGTGAAACCCGCTTGCCAGATCAAATACGCTAAAATATTTGGCACTACCCAGCTGATCTAAGATCTCGTTTATGCTGGGCAGTGGATAAGCGTCTGCTATTGACTTCTCGTTTAAAGCGCGATAGTCAATTACCATTCTCCATTTCTTATTTCCTTCGGCATCCGCTTTCTTCGGTACGATCCACAAAGGGGAGTTATACGGTGAACTAGAGGGTGCGACTATATCATTTTGTAAGAGTTCACACATTTGTTTGTCGATCTCCTCTTTGTGAATCGGCGGATACCGGTATTGCTTGGTATGTACGGGGATGTCGTCCGTCGTGGGGATTTTATGTGTTACAGCGTTAGTTTTCCCCAGACGATCCCCTTGAAGGTGGAAGAGATCATTATTCTCCTCCAATAAAGATTTGACATGGTCTATCTCGTCGTGATCGAGGTGATCCATGGGAATAGTTTCCATAAGCTCATTAACGCGAGCATTACGGGACTTGGTAATGGAATGGACCCTTTTGGGTATGAATTCGAAGCCTTTCATAAGGGGTTTCGAGTATGAGTGATCGGGATGGTTACCGGAATTGCTTAGGAAATCGGGATGGCTACCGGAATCGTCGGGATGGTTACCGGAATTATTTAAAGAATCGGGATGGCTACCGGAATCGTCGGAATGGTTACCGGAATTGTTAAGGAAATCGGGATGGCTACCGGAATCGTCGGAATGGTTACCGGAATTATTTAAAGAATCGGGATGGCTACCGGAATCGTCGGAATGGTTACCGGAATTATTTAAAGAATCGGGATGGCTACCGGAATCGTCGGAATGGTTACCGGAATTGTTTAGGAAATCGGGATGGCTACCGGAATCGTCGGAATGGTTACCGGAATTATTTAAAGAATCGGGATGGCTACCGGAATCGTCGGAATGGTTACCGGAATTATTAGAAGACGCGAGTTGATCGTTAACGATCGTCTCGTGCGCGCGGCACGCACGAGCATTGAATAAGTCCGAATTGACTTCGGCTTGAATATTCGAAAAGGGAACCTCGATCTCTTCCACCTCCAACGTAGGCAGGGAGAAGGACGCCACTTCGGACGATGCGTTAAAGCATCGCAGGTATGCCTTTCCGTTACGGTTGGTGACTAAACAATCACCTAAGAACACATCGGGTTTTACATCTACTTTTCGCACATACCCTTCGCTTGGGCCCTTTACGTTGACGGCTATGCAGGCGGCGGTACGGCTTTCGATGGAATATTCCCGAGGATTCGAAAAGGGAATACGTAGGTTTTTATACTCTACGCATTCCTTCGCAAATGATATCTCTGCTCCCTCTCTGAAGAAGGGGGAGCCTAAGATACCATCTATATTAATTGGAAAACTGTCAGGCAGAACGTGTAGCGTGACTTTAATGGAATTTGCTAGCTCCGCATTGATATAACCGAGGGTCGCAATTTCTCCTTCTGTCACGCCATGGACGTGTATGACGCTGTCAGTTTTTAGATGAACGTCAGATTTGATACCAGACGCTCGGATTAAGTTGACCTCGGACCCGGTGTCCAAGAGGAACTCACACTCTTTTGAGAAGAGTGACGATTTTGCTTTTATTCGAGGGATAGGGGAGTCCGGCGCGAGATTTATTGCCGAGACTAATTTCGCGGATGGTCGTTCATTCTGCTGACCGTCCGGGTTATCTCTCCTATCTACTCGAATTTCATCTACTGCTGGTCGTCGCTGATGACGGCCAGCTGTGTTGCCTTTTGGCGATTCTCTTGGGATGCCTCCCGTCCTTTGGTCGCGTTTGTCGGGAGGCTTGATTCGTTTCCCGACTCATTTCTACTGTAATATTCGCGGCGGCGACATTCGTGTATGTCATGTCCCGTGCGCTTACAATATTTACAATACTTCTGATTCTCCGTAGGAAAGCGATCGCGACCTGGGGACTGGGAAGCGCGATCTTCGCGTTTATACGTTTCGCGCTGATTTGATTGCGACGGTTCGTGACGTCGCGGAGGAGGAGAGCGATACGCGTCTCTGTTATCGGGTTTCCTGTCTCGCCAGGATTCACGAGGTGAAAAGGAAGGTCGTTGATCTTTCCTTTCCGAAGATCTATTGCGCTGCTCTGGCGCATTCCTATCATAAGGAGAGTTGCTTGATCGCTCTGGTGTGCGATTACGAGAGTCGGAGAATGCAACGCGGCGTCCGTCGTCGCGATAACGAACACGGTCAAGCTCGTACTGTTTGTACGCGGTTACTGCTTCATCGAATATTTTCTGTAATTCGAGTGACGCGCAGAGCCTGACCTCGGCTCGAAGCGCTGGGATAAGACCACGCATGAAACAATCAACTGTGAATTTGTCAATCTCGTCTAGATTGGGGACCCCGCGGCCTGAATCTATGATCGCCGTTCTAAGGTCCTTTACTCGCGTAATATAATTCAACACGTGCTCGGACTGTCCCTGGTGTATCGAAGCTAATTCTCCGCGATACTGATCGATGAATTTATATGGGCCTAGTACATCTTTCAGGCGGTTGCACAATTCAGAGATTGTGTTAATATTTACGTCTTCAATCGCGGCGTATGCCTGTCCTCTAAGCTTATTGCATACTAATCTAGTGAGGGTACGCTCAGCTGTGGCTGGAACAGCTTCCAAGGCTCGCTTGCACGCGCGAACGAATTATAGCACGGTTATGGAGGTGCCGTCAAAGGTAGGCACAAGTTCAACCGCTTGTTTAACGGTGAAATTCGAAGAATCGTGCATCATGGGTTCGCGGGGCGCAACGACTGGGCTAGCTGGAATTGATTGAGAATCTCTGGCCGATCGGATTTCTGCTATCTCGCGGCGTATATCCTCGTACGTTTCTCTCTGATCGCGCGTTTCTGTTTCGTATTGCAATTTGAGTTGAGTCAACGCGGCGGTTTGATTAATGAGAGCTGCTTCTCTACGAGCTAAATCTTTCTGGAATTCAATTAATTCCTCTTCCGTAGGAGGAACCTTCTTTCTAGCCTCGCTACGCGTTTCCATGATTGCGTCGCTTGAAAATTTCTAAGTATGAAATTCGCGAAAAATAATCCGACTATATAACGTGGGCGAAGGGGCGTTTTCTAAACCGCTCGTCGCACTTTAACGTTCACTAAAACTCTCGATGAATTTGTACTGAGTACGAACATCGCGAAAAATAATTTGAGTATGTAACGTGGGCGAAAGTGCATTTCCTTCACTGCCCGTCGCACTTTTAACTGACACTATGCTTTCACGGACTCTAAGTCTACTGCGTTAAATTGTCAAACAATGATGGAACGCGCAGGGGTTCGCGTGCTAACACTGATTCTATTTTTATTCCTCGATGCCGTGCTTCTAACATCGGTGACCAACGAGTGTCCTACCGACTGCGCCAAATTTGTCACAACAAATTTTGGCAGAGGTAGGACACATGACGTATCCTACAAAAGTGTTGACGGTGTCTCTAACATCGGTGACCAACGAGTGTCCTACCGACTGCGCCAAATTTGTCACGTCCTGGCGGGGCTATAAGAGCAAGAGAAGAGAATACCGCGGCCCGGCTACTCTACTCTTCCACTGACTGACATTTAATAAAAGTGTTGGTCTTTTTATCAACAGACTAGGACCCGATGCCGACACCTGCATGCAGTCTTACACAGATGAATGATGCACGCGACACTGAAACATACGCGGTAATATGTTCCACTTACTTTTACGCTTCGCTTGTTTGTCGATTGAC
This sequence comes from Lasioglossum baleicum, assembly GCF_051020765.1. Lineage (NCBI taxonomy): Eukaryota > Metazoa > Arthropoda > Insecta > Hymenoptera > Halictidae > Lasioglossum > Lasioglossum baleicum. Next base: position 3,194,589 of record NC_134930.1, read on the forward strand.
ACGAGACATGAATTCGCAACGGATGAACAGCTACGGTTGCGCTGATGGCCTTGAATACGGTCCGCTCTGCTTGACAGGGGTTGATCCAAATGGCTGGAAACGACCTTCAAGGATTGACGACTGCGCCAAACTCTGTCACGTCGATATTTGACAGGAACGACCTCCAATGATTGACAGCTGGCTGCTACGGTATTGTAGACGGATGCGCTCGTTGAGGAAACGGGCGTGGACGCTGTACGATACCGTGAATCTAACTCACGAATATCGTCCGCGTGATTGACGATATTTTAACTAGCGAAAACGGGCGTGGACGCTGTGCGATCCCGTGAATTTATCTCGCGAATATCGTCCGCGTGGTTGACGATATTTTGATTCGAGAAAACGGACGTGGATGCTGCGGAGCTTGCTATGCGAGCAAGTCTATCACTATCACGCACGTACGCGAACACGTAACAGGAAATTGAATAAGGAATACTATTCGCGAACTTTCCAGTGAGAACTCTATCTCTAACTAACAACGTGTCACTTCAAACTACGAAGTTAGGAGCAAGGAAATAATAATTGGGATTTAGATTGACTCTGGTAAAACAAAGTATATTAATAACGTAAAAGAATACAAAGGTAAAGATGCTTATTATTAACGAAATCGAAATACGTACTAAGTACGAAATATGAAACGCAATAAAAATGTTTAATTGAATAAACGAAGTAATATTTGAATTAAACGAATAAGAATACGATATTACTGAATGGTATTAGGGACTGTGTCTAAACAGTATGGATTTGGAAAGATTGTGTCTAAACAATCTGGATTTGGAAAGACTATGTCTAAATAGTCTGGACTTGGAAGATTGACGAAAACTCGACTGACCCACTCGGGTCCCCGGAGAGGACTGGGGAGAATCGAACGTTCGTCGACGAACAACGTTCGTTCGAAAAATGCTGACTTCGCAAAAGGGGACCGTGTCCTCTTTGTGCCGGTCTTCGTCGTAAACAGCGCGATGGCCGCCGCACTAGAGTCAGCAGTTTTCGTTCCCAGTGGTGCAGGACTCGAAAATTAAGTGGTAACCATTGGCGTACCTATTTATTTATTTAAATAAATTGGGACTTAGAATATTTTCGAGCGCTTGCTCTTGCAAGGCGTTTCGATGTAAATTTTATATGTCATATGATTAGTTGACATCATTTGTCGACCGATCATATGTTTGAAAATATTCTAAGTACTTTTGAAAATTACCAAAAATCGAAATTTTGGTAAAGTCTAAACAAACGCGAATTGAGAACATAACCTACAAATTTTTAGGTTAGTTTCATGATTTTCGCTCACGAGTCCAATGATATTTCAATCTTCGAGTTTGGGCCATTTTTGGCTATTTTAGGATTTTGACAGATTTTGGATTTTAGGTTATGTTGATGGATTTCAGTCAGATGTACGTGGTGTTAGGGATTCATTGTTATGAAGGATTTTTAGGAGTTTTGGAATCTTTAAAGGGGAACGCTCGCTCTTATGTATCTAATTTTACATGTAGTCTTAAAGCTAACGTCGGAGGTGCGACCGACGTCACAATATTGTAACCGTAATTATTACGAATATTGATTAGTTATAAGTAGTCATACTTCGCTCCGTTCATCAGATCCGATTCTCACCTCATACCATATACCCATTCTTATCTTAACCCTTGTATAATAATCATATCTTAATGTATTCCCCGTAGCAGTATCACGTAGCATTCACCGTAATCATTAATCGCGCGCTCCTCATAACATCCATAGCGTTATGTCTAACGAGACATCCGGTAGAAAATAAGACACCTATGTATTCGACCTCACGATCCTAAAAAGAGTTCAGTCAGTTCAGTTCAATTCGGACAGCCAGTCTGACACGTTCGTTCAAGACTCCAGCGAGGCTCGTCGCCTCCTGGATGTCCCGGTCCAGACTCCGACGAGTCCTCGCTCTCATCCGCCTTTGAGCGGTCCTGCTATAACACGCGCTTCTAGTTCATTATAATTTCATTTCATACGTTACAAATATATTCCCAGTTATTAATTTAATAAGTGAGTCTCGCTTAGTTCTTCTCCCTACATCCTCGCGTTTGCAATACTCTCCTATTCAATTCGCGTTCGTCGCTATCAATTACGAAAGCTCGTGCGCGTCAACGAACGCGAGACGAAGGACAACAGCGGGGTATCTCCCGCCAACCGAGGATCACCGACGACGTGATCTTCCCAGGACGAGTGAGGATCATCGTCCTTCCTACGACGATCCAGCCTGATTCGACTGCAGCCGTCAGCGAGCAACGGAAGCAGCTCGCATAAAGGAAGCCTGCCTGTCTTCACCGATCGCTATACTCAACTGTTCGATAAGTTGCTAGATATTTCCCTGCGAAGATTCGTGCCGTCTCAGTTATCTCTGTTCTCGTCCGCCGCTTTGGGGCGAATCTACTGTAATTGTTAAGTAGAATACGCGTGTTCGCGAAAGTCGTGGTTCCCAGTCAGACGTCGGACGTAACGTGCCGCGTGGACAAAAGGTTGTATCGCATTTGAGAGCGTCCAGTAAGGGGAATGGGTCGCGGAACGATAGTTTTCGCAAAAGTCAGACTCCGGGACGTAACAAATTGGTGGCAGCGGTGGGATCGATCAACCACCACGACGAAAGGGCGAACCCAACGAGAAACACGCGTTCTCAGCGAACAGAAAATTTGATTAACTTTCCGTTGCACCTGTTAGCAAAGCCTCTTCAAGACGATCCGATGCCAACTCGTAGAGATTACTCGCCTGAGCGAGAAGATTCGCGACTAGTTATAAAAGCCGCAATAGATTCGATTCCTTCATTCGATGGCACGAACATTTCTGTGCTGCAATTCACGCGAGCCTGCAAGCGCGCCCGCGATCTCGTTCCTCGACATGCGGAAAGAACGCTGTCGAAATTGATTATCATTAAACTCCGCGGAATCGCGTATACCGCAATCGAAGACGAAAACGTCGAAACAGTAACCGAACTGTGCAACCGTCTCAAAGACGTTTTCGGCACCTGTCACACCGTCGACCACTACCGAGGTCAGATGGCAAATATTTTCATGCGGCAAAACGAGCATATTCTCGATTACATTTGCCGCGTAAAAGATCTCCGCGCCGCGATCCTCGACTGCGATCGCGATCGACCGAACATACCGAACGTAGACGATCTCACGATAGATAGTTTCATCCGCGGGTTAATCCCGAACCTCCGAAGTGAAATCCGGCGCCTTCGACACGGATCACTGAATCACGTATTCAATAAAGCGATAGAATTATATAAAGAGGCCGAAATAGACAGAGACCGATACGAACAAGTATCATTCCAATTCAGATTCAATTTCTATTCCGAGTTCAAAGCAGAACTCATCGTTGAATCTCAATTCTACTAATTCCGATACGAACAAGTATCATTCCAATTCAGATTCAATTTCTATTCCGAGTTCAAAGCAGAACTCATCGTTGAATCTCAATTCTACTAATTCCGATACGAACATGTATCATTCCAATTCAGATTCAATTTCTATTTCGAGTTCAAAGCAGAACTCATCGTTGAATCTCAATTCTACTAATTCCGATACGAACAAGTATCATTCAAATTCAGATTCAATTTCTATTTCGAATTCAAAACCGAATTCATTGTTGAATCTCAACTCTACTAATTCCGATACGAACAAGTATCATTCCCATTTAGATTCAATTTCTATTTCGAGTTCAAAGCAGAACTCATCGTTGAATCTCAATTCTACTAATTCCGATACGAACAAGTATCATTCAAATTCAGATTCAATTTCTATTTCGAATTCAAAACCGAATTCATTGTTGAATCTCGATTCTTCCATTTTAGATACCAACGCGTATCCCAAGTCCAATCCAAATCTAAAAATCCTAAATCTTCGTCCCAATTCATCTAATTCTCTTTCCAATTCATATTCTCTCGATTCCCGCTGCGACGAGGTCACGGACATAATTAGTACCGACCATCTCAGCAAGAAGAGAAATATTCAAAGTTCAACGCGCGATAATCACGATAAACCTCACCTCTCCAGCGACCGCTTATACAAGACAGACCGAGTCATTCGCACGAAACCGAAACCCGTGAAATCAAAAACGTTTACATTTAGAGCGATAGCCGCGAAGCGTAACATGCATATTGTAAACTCTCCGAAATCTAAGATGTTTGTGTTACAGCCGATAAGTCGCAAGCGATATACATTTTCAGCGAAGACGATGACGCGTCAACCCTTCCCTATTTCCTCTACGATGGATTACGACTCGTCCGACATGTTTGACGATGCGAGTCCAAGACGACATTTTATGAAACGTTACGTTGAACCGCGACGTTCGACTCCGAGGATGAGAAATAATTTTCGTACCGAAAATTATTTCCCCAAGGGGTGAGGTGTCACGTCTGCCGACGTGTTGCCATAGGTTATAAGCATAGCCAATAAGAGTAGGATATTGTAACCGTAATTATTAAGAATATTGATTAGTTATAAGTAGTCATACTTCGCTCCGTTCATCAGATCCGATTCTCACCTCATACCATATACCCATTCTTATCTTAACCCTTGTATAATAATCATATCTTAATGTATTCCCCGTAGCAGTATCACGTAGCATTCACCGTAATCATTAATCGCGCGCTTCTCATAACATCCATAGCGTTATGTCTAACGAGACATCCGGTAGAAAATAAGACACCTATGTATTCGACCTCACGATCCTAAAAAGAGTTCAGTCAGTTCAGTTCAATTCGGACAGCCAGTCTGACACGTTCGTTCAAGACTCCAGCGAGGCTCGTCGCCTCCTGGATGTCCCGGTCCAGACTCCGACGAGTCCTCGCTCTCATCCGCCTTTGAGCGGTCCTGCTATAACACGCGCTTCTAGTTCATTATAATTTCATTTCATACGTTACAAATATATTCCCAGTTATTAATTTAATAAGTGAGTCTCGCTTAGTTCTTCTCCCTACATCCTCGCGTTTGCAATACTCTCCTATTCAATTCGCGTTCGTCGCTATCAATTACGAAAGCTCGTGCGCGTCAACGAACGCGAGACGAAGGACAACAGCGGGGTATCTCCCGCCAACCGAGGATCACCGACGACGTGATCTTCCCAGGACGAGTGAGGATCATCGTCCTTCCTACGACGATCCAGCCTGATTCGACTGCAGCCGTCAGCGAGCAACGGAAGCAGCTCGCATAAAGGAAGCCTGCCTGTCTTCACCGATCGCTATACTCAACTGTTCGATAAGTTGCTAGATATTTCCCTGCGAAGATTCGTGCCGTCTCAGTTATCTCTGTTCTCGTCCGCCGCTTTGGGGCGAATCTACTGTAATTGTTAAGTAGAATACGCGTGTTCGCGAAAGTCGTGGTTCCCAGTCAGACGTCGGACGTAACGTGCCGCGTGGACAAAAGGTTGTATCGCATTTGAGAGCGTCCAGTAAGGGGAATGGGTCGCGGAACGATAGTTTTCGCAAAAGTCAGACTCCGGGACGTAACACTTATTATTAACGAAATCGAAATACGTACTAAGTACGAAATATGAAACGCAATAAAAATGTTTAATTGAATAAACGAAGTAATGTTTGAATTAAACGAATAAGAATACGATATTACTGAATGGTATTAGGGACTGTGTCTAAACAGTATGGATTTGGAAAGATTGTGTCTAAACAATCTGGATTTGGAAAGACTATGTCTAAATAGTCTGGACTTGGAAGATTGACGAAAACTCGACTGACCCACTCGGGTCCCCGGAGAGGACTGGGGAGAATCGAACGTTCGTCGACGAACAACGTTCGTTCGAAAAATGCTGACTTCGCAAAAGGGGACCGTGTCCTCTTTGTGCCGGTCTTCGTCGTAAACAGCGCGATGGCCGCCGCACTAGAGTCAGCAGTTTTAGTTCCCAGTGGTACAGGACTCGAAAATTAAGTGGTAACCATTGGCGTACCTATTTATTTATTTAAATAAATTGGGACTTAGAATATTTTCGAGCGCTTGCTCTTGCAAGGCGTTTCGATGTAAATTTTATATGTCATATGATTAGTTGACATCATTTGTCGACCGATCATATGTTTGAAAATATTCTAAGTACTTTTGAAAATTACCAAAAATCGAAATTTTGGTAAAGTCTAAACAAACGCGAATTGAGAACATAACCTACAAATTTTTAGGTTGGTTTCATGATTTTCGCTCACGAGTCCAATGATATTTCAATCTTCGAGTTTGGGCCATTTTTGGCTATTTTAGGATTTTGACAGATTTTGGATTTTAGGTTATGTTGATGGATTTCAGTCAGATGTACGTGGTGTTAGGGATTCATTGTTATGAAGGATTTTTAGGAGTTTTGGAATCTTTAAAGGGGAACGCTCGCTCTTATGTATCTAATTTTACATGTAGTCTTAAAGCTAACGTCGGAGGTGCGACCGACGTCACACCTCCCCCCTTAGAGAAGAGATTTCACGCAGTGGAATCTCTGCCTCTGGGTGGCGGTAGACAGGATGCACTGAAATGTCATCCCTGTCTCGCAACGCTGGGTCAAGGGAATCGCAAATTAACGTTCGTTTCGTCAAGGGAGGACGGGTTCGGAATTCTCCGACACTGGCACTATCACTAGCTTCGTCCTCGATGGCCGCTGAAGTCTTGTTGTCCCTCTGCTTCATGAATATAAAGAACCGGGTCAATGAACTCCAGATGGCGACAACGAGATGCAGGCTCCAGCCGTATAGTGAGTGTAATGCGATGCCGTTAACGATCGTACTGATGATTGTTTTGATCGTTCGAATCGCTACGTACACTCCGATTATTCCAGCACTTATTGATCCGAATGTAGTGAATCCGGACCATAATTTCTGTGCTGTAGACTCCGCTATCTGCTGTAAGGAGTTTTCATCGAGCAGATTGAACATATTGATGTTTCCTGCTGCAAACTGTCTTCCCGTCGCACCCTGTGCGATTGAATTTATGACTGCTACCTTCTCTACAGGAAACATTATATGATCCTGTAGTTTGTCCAGGTCGTCTTGTGAATAAATGCCTCCCGTTGCCAAGTTCTTCGGATCTATGTATTTCCAGGTTGACTTGGCGAGGGGGTGAAGCTCCGAAGGAGTGATGGCCTCCATCAATGACGGTGCTAGGCGATACCATGTTCCGTGGAGTCTGTAATATGGGGGAAGTAGCTCATTGCATGGCTTTTCTGTCCCCGTATTTGAAATGATGTGGTCCCTTGGCTTCAGGAATTTTGATGTGTTCCGATACGTGATGGGTAGCTCATCATAACACCGTTCGGTTTTCCTCACTTGGACCGTGACTGGTATGCACTTTATTATGTGCACTACCTCTCCTGCTGGAACTGCGATAAATCCGACATCCTTCATGATGGCAGTGGCAACTTCTTCGGGTGCTGAATGTAATAATGTGAGGGCGTTCTGGAGAATCTGACGCTCTAGCTCACACTTCTGACGGATTACATCTTTGTAGAGTTGAGAAAATTGTTTCCGGAGGTGCTTCTCCACGTAAACAAATTTGCTGTTGACATACGTGAAGATGTCCAGATTGTTGACCAAGGTGTGTGTTTTCTCCTTGAATTTTCCTGAACTTCCAACTTCCAGAATGAACAGCTTGGGGTGTTCCGTACGGATTATGACATATCCGCAAACTGACGATCTGCCTGTCTCCGTGAGTGCAAAAGTCGTGTCCTGCGATGCTACGGTATACAGGGTTGGAGAAGGATTCACCTTGGAGGATAGTTTAGTGGCTATCCCTTCGTACAAGACATCATAATTATTGAATTTGCACGAGTCCGTCGGCGTGGTTTCCCAGAACGTATGGCCATCTTGTGCGTCTAAGCAGCTTCCTTTTTGAAGGGGGCAGGTTTGCCCAGTTTGTAGATGAATCTGTCCGGTTGACAATCTGATTGGAGCGATGTAGTCGCGGATCGTGATTCGGACTAAAGCTTGTACCACGACATCGGTCCAAGTCCCAAACGGATCACTATACGTGGTTCCAGCGCAGCTACCATCGTTCTGAATAACTCCTGCTAACGTGAGGCCGTGAGAGGAGGTCGAGTTCGGCTGAATACCTGTGATCTGGGCGGCTGGGGTGATGAATATTGTCCCCGTCGTGTGTAGGCTCGAACAGGTTTCGCTGGAGATCGGTAATATATAGTCTTGTCGACCATTGGATACTACCGAATTATGTGAATGCATGCCACAATAGTATATGGTTCTGTCTATTCCGATATGGCATTGCAAGACACGAGCTTGCGAGAATTCAGCTAGCTGCAGGAGCTGAATTCTTTCTAAATTTTCAGCTGGTGCGATGTCTTCTGGCTCGCAGTTAAGAGTGTCAATAGTTGAATACGTGGTAATATTCAAGGTCGAACCTCCACAGTCATATCCAATGAGTGTTGAGGCTTGCGTGGCAATAGAGAGCAAGATAGCTGCTTGTATCGGCTGCATGGTTGCTGTTATAGCGTTGTCGAGAGACTGATGATCTTCAGGGGTGACGGTTTCTCCTTGAAGATCTCGTTGCGTCGCAGGGATATCGTCTTCCTGCTGTGGAGTGGGGTGATGCTGACCAGAGGTTTTAAATTTCGCTCTTGGGTCGCTGCGATAGTTTATCGTTGCGTAACGATATTGGAGACTCTGTTAACGCTAGGAAGATTGAATTCGTTTCGCAAGATACATAACGAAAGCTTATAATCAGACTTAGTTGTCTCGGGCGAGTATAATGTATCGGCTTTATTTCTTTTTCTTGCTGACGCGAATCTCGCGGAATTGTATTTGCCAGACGCATGGACTTTGTTTTCGGTCGCACGGATACCTGATCGTTGAAGCTGGAAGAGGCGTTGTTCCGGCGAGGATTTGAAGATAGGAGTTTGCGGCAAAACATAAACTCCTTTTGATTTAACTTTAGGAATAGAAATGTTTTCTAAATTGTTCTCATATGAACATTCTAAAAGTTCATCTGAGGCGAAGGCGTTGATGTTTCTTTCCACACAGGACTTTGAATATAAATCGTCGGGATGGTTACCGGAATTCTTTAAAGTATCGGGATGGCTACCGGAATCGTCGGGATGGTTACCGGAATTGTTTAAAGAATCGGGATGGCTACCGGAATCGTCGGGATGGTTACCGGAATTATTTAAAGAATCGGGATGGCTACCGGAATTATTTAAAGAATCGGGATGGCTACCGGAATCGTCGGAATGGTTACCGGAATTAATAGAAGACGCGAGTTGATCGTTAACGATCGTCTCGTGCGCGCGGCACGCACGAGCATTGAATAAGTCCGAATTGACTTCGGCTTGAATATTCGAAAAGGGAACCTCGATCTCTTCCACCTCCAACGTAGGCAGGGAGAAGGACGCCACTTCGGACGATGCGTTAAAGCATCGCAGGTATGCCTTTCCGTTACGGTTGGTGACTAAACAATCACCTAAGAACACATCGGGTTTTACATCTACTTTTCGCACATACCCTTCGCTTGGGCCCTTTACGTTGACGGCTATGCAGGCGGCGGTACGGCTTTCGATGGAATATTCCCGAGGATTCGAAAAGGGAATACGTAGGTTTTTATACTCTACGCATTCCTTCGCAAATGATATCTCTGCTCCCTCTCTGAAGAAGGGGGAGCCTAAGATACCATCTATATTAATTGGAAAACTGTCAGGCAGAACGTGTAGCGTGACTTTAATGGAATTTGCTAGCTCCGCATTGATATAACCGAGGGTCGCAATTTCTCCTTCTGTCACGCCATGGACGTGTATGACGCTGTCAGTTTTTAGATGAACGTCAGATTTGATACCAGACGCTCGGATTAAGTTGACCTCGGACCCGGTGTCCAAGAGGAACTCACACTCTTTTGAGAAGAGTGACGATTTTGCTTTTATTCGAGGGATAGGGGAGTCCGGCGCGAGATTTATTGCCGAGACTAATTTCGCGGATGGTCGTTCATTCTGCTGACCGTCCGGGTTATCTCTCCTATCTACTCGAATTTCATCTACTGCTGGTCGTCGCTGATGACGGCCAGCTGTGTTGCCTTTTGGCGATTCTCTTGGGATGCCTCCCGTCCTTTGGTCGCGTTTGTCGGGAGGCTTGATTCGTTTCCCGACTCATTTCTACTGTAATATTCGCGGCGGCGACATTCGTGTATGTCATGTCCCGTGCGCTTACAATATTTACAATACTTTTGATTCTCCGTAGGAAAGCGATCGCAACCTGGGGACTGGGAAGCGCGATCTTCGCGTTTATACGTTTCGCGCTGATTTGATTGCGACGGTTCGTGACGTCGCGGAGGAGGAGAGCGATACGCGTCTCTGTTATCGGATTTCCTGTCTCGCCAGGATTCACGAGGTGAAAAGGAAGGTCGTTGATCTTTCCTTTCCGAAGATCTGTTGCGCTGCTCAGGCGCATTCCTATCATAATAAGAGTTGCTTGATCGCTCTGGTGTGCGATTACGAGAGTCGGAGAATGCAACGCGGCGTCCGTCGTCACGATAACGAACACGGTCAAGCTCGTACTGTTTGTACGCGGTTACTGCTTCGTCGAATATTTTCTGTAATTCGAGTGACGCGCAGAGCCTGACCTCGGCTCGAAGCGCTGGGATAAGACCACGCATGAAACAATCAATTGTGAATTTGTCAATCTCGTCTAGATTGGGGACCCCGCGGCCTGAATCTATGATCGCCGTTCTAAGGTCCTTTACTCGCGTAATATAATTCAACACGTGCTCGGACTGTCCCTGGTGTATCGAAGCTAATTCTCCGCGATACTGATCGATGAATTTATATGGGCCTAGTACATCTTTCAGGCGGTTGCACAATTCAGAGATTGTGTTAATATTTACGTCTTCAATCGCGGCGTATGCCTGTCCTCTAAGCTTATTGCATACTAATCTAGTGAGGGTACGCTCAGCTGTGGCTGGAACAGCTTCCAAGGCTCGCTTGCACGCGCGAACGAATTGTAGCACGGTTATGGAGGTGCCGTCAAAGGTAGGCACAAGTTCAACCGCTTGTTTAACGGTGAAATTCGAAGAATCGTGCATTATGGGTTCGCGGGGCGCAACGACTGGGCTAGCTGGAATTGATTGAGAATCTCTGGCCGATCGGATTTCTGCTATCTCGCGGCGTATATCCTCGTACGTTTCTCTCTGATCGCGCGTTTCTGTTTCGTATTGCAATTTGAGTTGAGTCAACGCGGCGGTTTGATTAATGAGAGCTGCTTCTCTACGAGCTAAATCTTTCTGGAATTCAATTAATTCCTCTTCCGTAGGAGGAACCTTCTTTCTAGCCTCGCTACGCGTTTCCATGATTGCGTCGCTTGAAAATTTCTAAGTATGAAATTCGCGAAAAATAATCCGACTATATAACGTGGGCGAAGGGGCGTTTTCTAAACCGCTCGTCGCACTTTAACGTTCACTAAAACTCTCGATGAATTTGTACTGAGTACGAACATCGCGAAAAATAATTTGAGTATGTAACGTGGGCGAAAGTGCATTTCCTTCACTGCCCGTCGCACTTTTAACTGACACTATGCTTTCACGGACTCTAAGTCTACTGCGTTAAATTGTCAAACAATGATGGAACGCGCAGGGGTTCGCGTGCTAACACTGATTCTATTTTTATTCCTCGATGCCGTGCTTCTAACATCGGTGACCAACGAGTGTCCTACCGACTGCGCCAAATTTGTCACAACAAATTTTGGCAGAGGTAGGACACATGACGTATCCTACAAAAGTGTTGACGGTGTCTCTAACATCGGTGACCAACGAGTGTCCTACCGACTGCGCCAAATTTGTCACGTCCTGGCGGGGCTATAAGAGCAAGAGAAGAGAATACCGCGGCCCGGCTACTCTACTCTTCCACTGACTGACATTTAATAAAAGTGTTGGTCTTTTTATCAACAGACTAGGACCCGATGCCGACACCTGCATGCAGTCTTACACAGATGAATGATGCACGCGACCCTGAAACATACGCGATAATATGTTCCACTTACTTTTACGCTTCGCTTGTTTGTCGATTGACACGAGACATGAATTCGCAACGGATGAACAGCTACGGTTGCGCTGATGGCCTTGAATACGGTCCGCTCTGCTTGACAGGCGTTGATCCAAATGGCTGGAAACGACCTTCAAGGATTGACGACTGCGCCAAACTCTGTCACGTCAATATTTGACAGGAACGACCTCCAATGATTGACAGCTGGCTGCTACGGTATTGTAGACGGATGCGCTCGTTGAGGAAACGGGCGTGGACGCTGTACGATACCGTGAATCTAACTCACGAATATCGTCCGCGTGATTGACGATATTTTAATTAGCGAAAACGGGCGTGGACGCTGTGCGATCCCGTGAATTTATCTCGCGAATATCGTCCGCGTGGTTGACGATATTTTGATTCGAGAAAACGGACGTGGATGCTGCGGAGCTTGCTATGCGAGCAAGTCTATCACTATCACGCACGTACGCGAACACGTTGAAACAGGAAATTGAATAAGGAATACTATTCGCGAACTTTCCAGTGAGAACTCTATCTCTAACTAACAACGTGTCACTTCAAACTACGAAGTTAGGAGCAAGGAAATAATAATTGGGATTTAGATTAACTCTGGTAAAACAAAGTATATTAAAAACGTAAAAGAATACAACGGTAAAGATGCTTATTATTAACGAAATCGAAATACGTACTAAGTACGAAATATGAGACGCAATAAAAATGTTTAATTGAATAAACGAAGTAATATTTGAATTAAACGAATAAGAATACGATATTACTGAATGGTATTAGGGACTGTGTCTAAACAGTATGGATTTGGAAAGATTGTGTCTAAACAATCTGGATTTGGAAAGACTATGTCTAAATAGTCTGGACTTGGAAGATTGACGAAAACTCGACTGACCCACTCGGACCCAAACAGCTATCCGGACGAACGACCAGTCCGACGATTCGTCTCAGCAGTAAATCTTGCTGCAGACTCACCAATTCCGCGCGTAAAAATCTCCGCCCCTCAATTACAAAAGAAGTGTGAATTTTTATTGGACACGGGTTCGGAGATCAATTTAATTCGTGCGTCAAGTCTTGAACCAAATCTACCTATAGATCACACGAACATTATAGAAGTCCAAGGAATAACCGAGGGATCCATTCCAACTCTCGGTCAAATTAAAATACACTTACAGGGTCAAAACCCTATCGAATTTCATGTCTTGGAAGAAAACTTCCCAATTAACATCGACGGAATCCTCGGTTCTCCCTTCTTCAGAACAGGAGCCGAGATCTCCTTTGCGAATGAATACATTATGATAGGAAACATTCGGGTTCCCTTCTCGAACCCTTGCGCGCCCACGGCTGAGCCTCGCGATGAATTGGCAGCAGAGGTTATTTCAATGCCTTCGTCTATGACCAACGATCTCGTTAAAACTCCAGCCGCCAAGCGTGAGGAACATTCGGCAAGGAACGTTCGAGTGTCTTCCTCAAATCCTCGTGCACCCGCGGTCAGACCTTGCAGAGCTCCGGTGACGGAGGTTATTTCAATGCCTCCTCGGGATTCGATCGAGTACTCCCTAGAGAAAAACGCCGTGAAAAGCCGGCCGGAATCGAAGGAGACTCGAGAGATATCGGAGTACACTGCGAGAAGTCGGATCGTGGAGCGCGAGGATCGAGTCCGAACAAAGACTCCTCCGAAATCCGAAAAATTCGTCCTCGAACCTCGTACCGTTGCGTGTATAGCGGTCGACGTCGAAGGACCTAAACAGGGATATATCCGCCGTGTTAATGTAGCGCCGGATGTATTCCTGGGTGACTGCGTTGTCACCAATCGTAAAGGCAAAGCGAGCCTCCGGTGTTTTAACACCTCGTCGGAAAGAGTTTCATTTCGATTGCCCCCATTGGAGATGGAAGAAATCGAGTCGTACTCTTCCGACCTTTCTAATTCCGGGTACTATCCCGACGCATTCGGTAACCATCCCGACCTTTCTAATTCCGGGAATCATCCCGACGCATTCGGTAACCATCCCGACCTTTCCAATTCCGGGTACCATCCCGACGTATTCGGTAACCATCCCGACCTTTCTAATTCCGGGTATCATCCCGACGCATTCGGTAACCATCCCGACCTTTCTAACTCCGGTAACCAGCCCGATTCTCATACTAACTCCGGTAACCAGCCCGATTCTTATTCTAACTCCGGTAACCAGCCCGATTCTTATTCTAACTCCGGTAACCAGCCCGATTCTTATTCTAACTCCGGTAACCAGCCCGATCATTATTCTAACTCCGGTAACCATCCCGACGCATTCGGTAACCATCCCGACCTTTTCAATTCCGGTAACCATCCCGACGTATTCGGTAACCATCCCGACAATTTTAATCCAGAGTCCAAAGAAGACTCCCGCGAATTCAAACCTATGAAGGTTTATTCTACAAGCTCCGGTATCAAGTCCGATTGTTTCTATTCCGAGTCTAGGTTGAAAGGAAATGTCCCCGCCTTTGATTCTCTAAAGACGACAGAACGTCTACATAAAATAAAGCATAAAACTGTGACGTCGGTCGCACCTCCGACGTTAGCTTTAAGACTACATGTAAAATTAGATACATAAGAGCGAGCGTTCCCCTTTAAAGATTCCAAAACTCCTAAAAATCCTTCATAACAATGAATCCCTAACACCACGTACATCTGACTGAAATCCATCAACATAACCTAAAATCCAAAATCTGTCAAAATCCTAAAATAGCCAAAAATGGCCCAAACTCGAAGATTGAAATATCATTGGACTCGTGAGCGAAAATCATGAAACTAACCTAAAAATTTGTAGGTTATGTTCTCAATTCGCGTTTGTTTAGACTTTACCAAAATTTCGATTTTTGGTAATTTTCAAAAGTACTTAGAATATTTTCAAACATATGATCGGTCGACAAATGATGTCAACTAATCATATGACATATAAAATTTACATCGAAACGCCTTGCAAGAGCAAGCGCTCGAAAATATTCTAAGTCCCAATTTATTTAAATAAATAAATAGGTACGCCAATGGTTACCACTTAATTTTCGAGTCCTGCACCACTGGGAACGAAAACTGCTGACTCTAGTGCGGCGGCCATCGCGCTGTTTACGACGAAGACCGGCACAAAGAGGACACGGTCCCCTTTTGCGAAGTCAGCATTTTTCGGACGAACGTTATTCGTCGACGAACGTTCGATTCTCCCCAGTCCTCTCCGGGGACCCGAGTGGGTCAGTCGAGTTTTCGTCAATCTTCCAAGTCCAGACTATTTAGACATAGTCTTTCCAAATCCAGATTGTTTAGACACAATCTTTCCAAATCCATACTGTTTAGACACAGTCCCTAATACCATTCAGTAATATCGTATTCTTATTCGTTTAATTCAAACATTACTTCGTTTATTCAATTAAACATTTTTATTGCGTTTCATATTTCGTACTTAGTACGTATTTCGATTTCGTTAATAATAAGCATCTTTACCTTTGTATTCTTTTACGTTTATAATATACTTTGTTTTACCAGAGTCAATCTAAATCCCAATTATTATTTCCTTGCTCCTAACTTCGTAGTTTGAAGTGACACGTTGTTAGTTAGAGATAGAGTTCTCACTGGAAAGTTCGCGAATAGTATTCCTTATTCAATTTCCTGTTACGTGTTCGCGTACGTGCGTGATAGTGATAGACTTGCTCGCATAGCAAGCTCCGCAGCATCCACGTCCGTTTTCTCGAATCAAAATATCGTCAACCACGCGGACGATATTCGCGAGATAAATTCACGGGATCGCACAGCGTCCACGCCCGTTTTCGCTAGTTAAAATATCGTCAATCACGCGGACGATATTCGTGAGTTAGATTCACGGTATCGTACAGCGTCCACGCCCGTTTCCTCAACGAGCGCATCCGTCTACAATACCGTAGCAGCCAGCTGTCAATCATTGGAGGTCGTTCCTGTCAAATATTGACGTGACAGAGTTTGGCGCAGTCGTCAATCCTTGAAGGTCGTTTCCAGCCATTTGGATCAACGCCTGTTAAGCAGAGCGGACCGTATTCAAGGCCATCAGCGCAACCGTAGCTGTTCATCCGTTGCGAATTCATGTCTCATGTCAATCGACAAACAAGCGAAGCGTAAAAGTAAGTGGAACATATTACCGCGTATGTTTCAGGGTCGCGTGCATCATTCATCTGTGTAAGACTGCATGCAGGTGTCGGCATCGGGTCCTAGTCTGTTGATAAAAAGACCAACACTTTTATTAAATGTCAGTCAGTGGAAGAGTAGAGTAGCCGGGCCGCGGTATTCTCTTCTCTTGCTTTTATAGCCCCGCCAGGACGTGACAAATTTGGCGCAGTCGGTAGGACACTCGTTGGTCACCGATGTTAGAGACACCGTCAACACTTTTGTAGGATACGTCATGTGTCCTACCTCTGCCAAAATTTGTTGTGACAAATTTGGCGCAGTCGGTAGGACACTCGTTGGTCACCGATGTTAGAAGCACGGCATCGAGGAATAAAAATAGAATCAGTGTTAGCACGCGAACCCCTGCGCGTTCCATCATTGTTTGACAATTTAACGCAGTAGACTTAGAGTCCGTGAAAGCATAGTGTCAGTTAAAAGTGCGACGGGCAGTGAAGGAAATGCCCTTTCGCCCACGTTACATACTCAAATTATTTTTCGCGATGTTCGTACTCAGTACTAATTCATCGAGAGTTTTAGTGAACGTTAAAGTGCGACGAGCGGTTTAGAAAACGCCCCTTCGCCCACGTTATATAGTCGGATTATTTTTCGCGAATTTCATACTTAGAAATTTTCAAGCGACGCAATCATGGAAACGCGTAGCGAGGCTAGAAAGAAGGTTCCTCCTACGGAAGAGGAATTAATTGAATTCCAGAAAGATTTAGCTCGTAGAGAAGCAGCTCTCATTAATCAAACCGCCGCGTTGACTCAACTCAAATTGCAATACGAAACAGAAACGCGCGATCAGAGAGAAACGTACGAGGATATACGCCGCGAGATAGCAGAAATCCGATCGGCCAGAGATTCTCAATCAATTCCAGCTAGCCCAGTCGTTGCGCCCCGCGAACCCATGATGCACGATTCTTCGAATTTCACCGTTAAACAAGCGGTTGAACTTGTGCCTACCTTTGACGGCACCTCCATAACCGTGCTACAATTCGTTCGCGCGTGCAAGCGAGCCTTGGAAGCTGTTCCAGCCACAGCTGAGCGTACCCTCACTAGATTAGTATGCAATAAGCTTAGAGGACAGGCATACGCCGCGATTGAAGACGTAAATATTAACACAATCTCTGAATTGTGCAACCGCCTGAAAGATGTACTAGGCCCATATAAATTCATCGATCAGTATCGCGGAGAATTAGCTTCGATACACCAGGGACAGTCCGAGCACGTGTTGTATTATATTACGCGAGTAAAGGACCTTAGAACGGCGATCATAGATTCAGGCCGCGGGGTCCCCAATCTAGACGAGATTGACAAATTCACAGTTGATTGTTTCATGCGTGGTCTTATCCCAGCGCTTCGAGCCGAGGTCAGGCTCTGCGCGTCACTCGAATTACAGAAAATATTCGATGAAGCAGTAACCGCGTACAAACAGTACGAGCTTGACCGTGTTCGTTATCGCGACGACGGACGCCGCGTTGCATTCTCCGACTCTCGTAATCGCACACCAGAGCGATCAAGCAACTCTCCTTATGATAGGAATGCGCCAGAGCAGCGCAATAGATCTTCGGAAAGGAAAGATCAACGACCTTCCTTTTCACCTCGTGAATCCTGGCGAGACAGGAAACCCGATAACAGAGACGCGTATCGCTCTCCTCCTCCGCGACGTCACGAACCGTCGCAATCAAATCAGCGCGAAACGTATAAACGCGAAGATCGCGCTTCCCAGTCCCCAGGTCGCGATCGCTTTCCTACGGAGAATCAGAAGTATTGTAAATATTGTAAGCGCACGGGACATGACATACACGAATGTCGCCGCCGCGAATATTACAGTAGAAATGAGTCGGGAAACGAATCAAGCCTCCCGACAAACGCGACCAAAGGACGGGAGGCATCCCAAGAGAATCGCCAAAAGGCAACACAGCTGGCCGTCATCAGCGACGACCAGCAGTAGATGAAATTCGAGTAGATAGGAGAGATAACCCGGACGGTCAGCAGAATGAACGACCATCCGCGAAATTAGTCTCGGCAATAAATCTCGCGCCGGACTCCCCTATCCCTCGAATAAAAGCAAAATCGTCACTCTTCTCAAAAGAGTGTGAGTTCCTCTTGGACACCGGGTCCGAGGTCAACTTAATCCGAGCGTCTGGTATCAAATCTGACGTTCATCTAAAAACTGACAGCGTCATACACGTCCATGGCGTGACAGAAGGAGAAATTGCGACCCTCGGTTATATCAATGCGGAGCTAGCAAATTCCATTAAAGTCACGCTACACGTTCTGCCTGACAGTTTTCCAATTAATATAGATGGTATCTTAGGCTCCCCCTTCTTCAGAGAGGGAGCAGAGATATCATTTGCGAAGGAATGCGTAGAGTATAAAAACCTACGTATTCCCTTTTCGAATCCTCGGGAATATTCCATCGAAAGCCGTACCGCCGCCTGCATAGCCGTCAACGTAAAGGGCCCAAGCGAAGGGTATGTGCGAAAAGTAGATGTAAAACCCGATGTGTTCTTAGGTGATTGTTTAGTCACCAACCGTAACGGAAAGGCATACCTGCGATGCTTTAACGCATCGTCCGAAGTGGCGTCCTTCTCCCTGCCTACGTTGGAGGTGGAAGAGATCGAGGTTCCCTTTTCGAATATTCAAGCCGAAGTCAATTCGGACTTATTCAATGCTCGTGCGTGCCGCGCGCACGAGACGATCGTTAACGATCAACTCGCGTCTTCTAATAATTCCGGTAACCATTCCGACGATTCCGGTAGCCATCCCGATTCTTTAAATAATTCCGGTAACCATTCCGACGATTCCGGTAGCCATCCCGATTTCCTAAACAATTCCGGTAACCATTCCGACGATTCCGGTAGCCATCCCGATTCTTTAAATAATTCCGGTAACCATTCCGACGATTCCGGTAGCCATCCCGATTCTTTAAATAATTCCGGTAACCATTCCGACGATTCCGGTAGCCATCCCGATTTCCTTAACAATTCCGGTAACCATTCCGACGATTCCGGTAGCCATCCCGATTCTTTAAATAATTCCGGTAACCATCCCGACGATTCCGGTAGCCATCCCGATTTCCTAAGCAATTCCGGTAACCATCCCGATCACTCATACTCGAAACCCCTTATGAAAGGCTTCGAATTCATACCCAAAAGGGTCCATTCCATTACCAAGTCCCGTAATGCTCGCGTTAATGAGCTTATGGAAACTATTCCCATGGATCACCTCGATCACGACGAGATAGACCATGTCAAATCTTTATTGGAGGAGAATAATGATCTCTTCCACCTTCAAGGGGATCGTCTGGGGAAAACTAACGCTGTAACACATAAAATCCCCACGACGGACGACATCCCCGTACATACCAAGCAATACCGGTATCCGCCGATTCACAAAGAGGAGATCGACAAACAAATGTGTGAACTCTTACAAAATGATATAGTCGCACCCTCTAGTTCACCGTATAACTCCCCTTTGTGGATCGTACCGAAGAAAGCGGATGCCGAAGGAAATAAGAAATGGAGAATGGTAATTGACTATCGCGCTTTAAACGAGAAGTCAATAGCAGACGCTTATCCACTGCCCAGCATAAACGAGATCTTAGATCAGCTGGGTAGTGCCAAATATTTTAGCGTATTTGATCTGGCAAGCGGGTTTCACCAAATAGGCATGGAAAAGGAGGACGCCGCAAAAACCGCCTTCTCAACTCCGTTCGGACACTACCAGTATAATAGAATGCCGTTCGGATTGCGTAATGCGCCGGCTACGTTCCAGCGACTAATGGATACGATCCTAACCGGTCTCCAGGGTAACGAACTCTTCGTTTATCTTGACGATATAGTCATATACGCGCGTTCCCTAGAAGAACACAAAGCGAAATTTGATAAATTGGCTCGCCGATTGAGAGCCGCCAATTTGAAATTACAACCGTCTAAATGCGGGTTTTTGCACAGAGAGGTAGCTTACCTAGGACACCAGATTAGCGAGGATGGCGTACGGCCATGCCCTAAAAAAATTAACGCGGTCCAAAATTATCCTCGACCGAAAAACGCAAAGAACGTCCGCGAATTTTTAGGTCTAGCGGGCTATTACCGCAGATTCATAGATAGATTCGCTCATATTTCCAAACCCCTCACCCAACTCCTTACCAAGGATACGAAATTCGTGTGGGGGTCAAAGCAGGAGGAAGCCTTCGAGACTTTACGACAGGCATTGTGTACGGAGCCTGTCCTCCAGTACCCAGATTTTGGGAAACCATTCAACGTAACGTGCGACGCCTCAGGGTACGCGATCGGCGCTGTCCTAAGCCAAGGCGACGTGGGAAAGGATCGCCCTATCGCGTACGCGTCACGTATCCTTCACGGCGCTGAACTAAACTACTCCACAATAGAAAAGGAGTGTTTAGCCATAATATTCGCCGTCCAATATTTCCGCCCGTACATTTACGGCAGGAAATTCTTACTCATCACCGATCACAGACCACTGGTGTGGATGACATCCGTAAAGGATCCCACATCCCGGCTCCTCCGGTGGAGATTAAAATTGGCAGAATTCGAATACCAGGTTATCTACAAACCTGGCAGAGCCAACTCTAATGCGGATGCCCTATCCCGGAATCCGGTGGCATTGCCCATCTCATGGACCGATTCAGAGGAAACGACTCCGCCTAGAACGCCATTATCAAGCCCGGGGACTCCTCTTTTCGACGCACGCCGCAGGAAGAAAGATAGAGACGATTCAATTCTCATGCCCCCACCGAAGTCAATGCCCCCAAAAACGAGAAGATCATCGGCAGCTTCGTCACCGGGACCATCGATGGGTACGCCATCGCATTCTGATGACCCCCGCGCAGCATCCCCGCCTCTTATTTCAATCGCCGATCAAGGATTACTACGGGATCTGGGAGTCGAAGAAACTCTTTCCTTTTCTCCTATATTTCCGCCTTCCTTGACCGGACCAGATGTCTTCGATGAGCGAGAAGAGAGTATTCCCTCAGAAGAAGAAGAAGAAGAAGAAGAAGAAGAAGAAGAAGAAGAAAGCAATCCTACACCACGTAAAAGAAGAATAATTCATACAAGGGACCGATTAATAATGAGAAGGGACAATTTAGTTTGCTTCATAACGATGGACGGACGGCCCATCGATCTCGGGGCCGTAGATCTCTATAGACAAGGCAAACTGGCCAAATCCCAAGACTTACTCCTACATAGAGCTAGGGTAACAGATCACGGTAAATACAAGTTAATCCAGATACCGATTAAACAATCACCGCTTCATGAGGTATCTGCAGACGACCTCAAAGAATGTCTTAGAACGTTGATCGACGTTGTCAACGAGCTCGCGTTGGAATCCTTTTCAATCTCTAAAACATTCCTCGACCATTTGTCGAGAGAATACGTGATCAATCTACTCACAGAAACATTCGAGGACACACCAGTCCAAATATTTCTCTGTTCGAACGAGGTCCAAATCCCCGCTGAGGATAGAAGGATGGAGATCATCACGGAGAACCATGTATCAGCGTATGCCGGCCATAAAGGCATAACCAAGACATACAAAAGGATAAGAGAAAAATACTGGTGGAACAGCCTCAAAAGGGACGTAACCAACTACGTTAACAATTGCCTGAGTTGCCAGCGTAACAAGTTAACAAGAGTAAAAACTCGCCTACCAATGAAGTTAACGGATACGCCCGGCAGGGCGTTTGATAAGGTCTCGCTAGACATCGTGGGACCATTACCCACTACCGAAGATGGCAACACATATGTAATGACGATGCAAGACCTTCTTACAAAGTACTCCGTCGCAGTGCCGCTCAAATCTACCGACTCCGTCAGTACAGCAAACGCCTTCATCGACCACCTGATATGTCGCTTTGGAACGCCTAAGGCAATATTAACGGATCAAGGGACTAACTTCACAAGCTCCCTTATGAAGGCTATCGCAAAAAGATTCAGGATTACACGCCTCCAAACCACTGCTTTCCATCCACAAAGCAACGGATCCATTGAGAGATCGCATCATGTACTGACGGAATATTTAAAGCAGTACGTCAACAAAAATAACTGGGATAAATGGATAAACTTGGCAATGTTTAGCTACAATACCAGCGTACACGAGGGAACAGACTTCACCCCACACGAGTTGGTATTCGGTTCCCTGGCCCGTGTTCCTTCCTCTGATTCCCATCTCTACGCAGTAGAGAACGAGTCCTACGCAGGTTACCTCTTTGACCTACAAAGAAAGATAAACGAGACACAATCCCGCGCGCGCGGTAATTTAGTAGCGGCAAAGCAGAAATCAAAGACTTATTATGATAGGAAGATTAACCCCGTGCAGTTCACGGTAGGCGAACAGGTATACTTGTTAAAAGAACCTCGTAAAGGAAAATTCGACGCGCAATATACTGGACCGCATGAGATAATAGAAATGCTTGATACGAACAATGTCAAATTACGAATAGGAAACCATTTCAAAATTGTCCATGCAAATAAGATTAAACGTCTTCCAGGTAGCCCGAGACAGGACACGCGTCAGCGAAATATTGTAACTGCAAACTTAATCTCTGATCCTTCTAAGAAAGACGATAGCGAGCCAAGGGTCCAACCAGAGGAGTCAGCTTACGAGACTATTCAATCCTCATCCGATCAAGCTCCGAGTCACATTGCGGATCCCATAGCTATCCACGACAGAAAGATGTGCGGACCGATGGGAGGAAGACGGCCGACCGTGCTGAAAGCTCACCGATACATGAGACGATACAACAACACTATCTGTTACAATGGGATAGTTCGAGTGGCTTGCAACGGCAAGTTGCTGTGCCGCAACTGCAGCCAATACACCCGAATTGTTAGAGTGGAACGATGGGAGCATCAGCGGATGTATAACATCCCAAATAGATGCGAGTATTGTGGAATAAGGCTATGCACCGAAACACCAGTATTGGAGTGCATCCCTTGCGGACAGATTCTATCGGCAAGATGGATCGCACAACGGGACGACCCTGACTGGATATCCGATAGTTCCAGCGATGACACCGATTCAGACAATGGTGACATTTAAGCGGAAGCTAGTGATAGTGCCAGTGTCGGAGAATTCCGAACCCGTCCTCCCTTGACGAAACGAACGTTAAATTGCGATTCCCTTGACCCAGCGTTGCGAGACAGGGATGACATTTCAGTGCATCCTGTCTACCGCCACCCAGAGGCAGAGATTCCACTGCGTGAAATCTCTTCTCTAAGGGGGGAGGTGTGACGTCGGTCGCACCTCCGACGTTAGCTTTAAGACTACATGTAAAATTAGATACATAAGAGCGAGCGTTCCCCTTTAAAGATTCCAAAACTCCTAAAAATCCTTCATAACAATGAATCCCTAACACCACGTACATCTGACTGAAATCCATCAACATAACCTAAAATCCAAAATCTGTCAAAATCCTAAAATAGCCAAAAATGGCCCAAACTCGAAGATTGAAATATCATTGGACTCGTGAGCGAAAATCATGAAACTAACCTAAAAATTTGTAGGTTATGTTCTCAATTCGCGTTTGTTTAGACTTTACCAAAATTTCGATTTTTGGTAATTTTCAAAAGTACTTAGAATATTTTCAAACATATGATCGGTCGACAAATGATGTCAACTAATCATATGACATATAAAATTTACATCGAAACGCCTTGCAAGAGCAAGCGCTCGAAAATATTCTAAGTCCCAATTTATTTAAATAAATAAATAGGTACGCCAATGGTTACCACTTAATTTTCGAGTCCTGCACCACTGGGAACGAAAACTGCTGACTCTAGTGCGGCGGCCATCGCGCTGTTTACGACGAAGACCGGCACAAAGAGGACACGGTCCCCTTTTGCGAAGTCAGCATTTTTCGAACGAACGTTGTTCGTCGACGAACGTTCGATTCTCCCCAGTCCTCTCCGGGGACCCGAGTGGGTCAGTCGAGTTTTCGTCAATCTTCCAAGTCCAGACTATTTAGACATAGTCTTTCCAAATCCAGATTGTTTAGACACAATCTTCCCAAATCCATACTGTTTAGACACAGTCCCTAATACCATTCAGTAATATCGTATTCTTATTCGTTTAATTCAAATATTACTTCGTTTATTCAATTAAACATTTTTATTGCGTTTCATATTTCGTACTTAGTACGTATTTCGATTTCGTTAATAATAAGCATCTTTACCTTTGTATTCTTTTACGTTATTAATATACTTTGTTTTACCAGAGTCAATCTAAATCCCAATTATTATTTCCTTGCTCCTAACTTCGTAGTTTGAAGTGACACGTTGTTAGTTAGAGATAGAGTTCTCACTGGAAAGTTCGCGAATAGTATTCCTTATTCAATTTCCTGTTTCAACGTGTTCGCGTACGTGCGTGATAGTGATAGACTTGCTCGCATAGCAAGCTCCGCAGCATCCACGTCCGTTTTCTCGAATCAAAATATCGTCAACCACGCGGACGATATTCGCGAGATAAATTCACGGGATCGCACAGCGTCCACGCCCGTTTTCGCTAATTAAAATATCGTCAATCACGCGGACGATATTCGTGAGTTAGATTCACGGTATCGTACAGCGTCCACGCCCGTTTCCTCAACGAGCGCATCCGTCTACAATACCGTAGCAGCCAGCTGTCAATCATTGGAGGTCGTTCCTGTCAAATATTGACGTGACAGAGTTTGGCGCAGTCGTCAATCCTTGAAGGTCGTTTCCAGCCATTTGGATCAACGCCTGTCAAGCAGAGCGGACCGTATTCAAGGCCATCAGCGCAACCGTAGCTGTTCATCCGTTGCGAATTCATGTCTCGTGTCAATCGACAAACAAGCGAAGCGTAAAAGTAAGTGGAACATATTATCGCGTATGTTTCAGGGTCGCGTGCATCATTCATCTGTGTAAGACTGCATGCAGGTGTCGGCATCGGGTCCTAGTCTGTTGATAAAAAGACCAACACTTTTATTAAATGTCAGTCAGTGGAAGAGTAGAGTAGCCGGGCCGCGGTATTCTCTTCTCTTGCTCTTATAGCCCCGCCAGGACGTGACAAATTTGGCGCAGTCGGTAGGACACTCGTTGGTCACCGATGTTAGAAACACCGTCAACACTTTTGTAGGATACGTCATATGTCCTACCTCTGCCAAAATTTGTTGTGACAAATTTGGCGCAGTCGGTAGGACACTCGTTGGTCACCGATGTTAGAAGCACGGCATCGAGGAATAAAAATAGAATCAGTGTTAGCACGCGAACCCCTGTGCGTTCCATCATTGTTTGACAATTTAACGCAGTAGACTTAGAGTCCGTGAAAGCATAGTGTCAGTTAAAAGTGCGACGGGCAGTGAAGGAAATGCCCTTTCGCCCACGTTACATACTCAAATTATTTTTCGCGATGTTCGTACTCAGTACTAATTCATCGAGAGTTTTAGTGAACGTTAAAGTGCGACGGGCGGTTTAGAAAACGCCCCTTCGCCCACGTTATATAGTCGGATTATTTTTCGCGAATTTCATACTTAGAAATTTTCAAGCGACGCAATCATGGAAACGCGTAGCGAGGCTAGAAAGAAGGTTCCTCCTACGGAAGAGGAATTAATTGAATTCCAGAAAGATTTAGCTCGTAGAGAAGCAGCTCTCATTAATCAAACCGCCGCGTTGACTCAACTCAAATTGCAATACGAAACAGAAACGCGCGATCAGAGAGAAACGTACGAGGATATACGCCGCGAGATAGCAGAAATCCGATCGGCCAGAGATTCTCAATCAATTCCAGCTAGCCCAGTCGTTGCGCCCCGCGAACCCATAATGCACGATTCTTCGAATTTCACCGTTAAACAAGCGGTTGAACTTGTGCCTACCTTTGACGGCACCTCCATAACCGTGCTACAATTCGTTCGCGCGTGCAAGCGAGCCTTGGAAGCTGTTCCAGCCACAGCTGAGCGTACCCTCACTAGATTAGTATGCAATAAGCTTAGAGGACAGGCATACGCCGCGATTGAAGACGTAAATATTAACACAATCTCTGAATTGTGCAACCGCCTGAAAGATGTACTAGGCCCATATAAATTCATCGATCAGTATCGCGGAGAATTAGCTTCGATACACCAGGGACAGTCCGAGCACGTGTTGAATTATATTACGCGAGTAAAGGACCTTAGAACGGCGATCATAGATTCAGGCCGCGGGGTCCCCAATCTAGACGAGATTGACAAATTCACAGTTGATTGTTTCATGCGTGGTCTTATCCCAGCGCTTCGAGCCGAGGTCAGGCTCTGCGCGTCACTCGAATTACAGAAAATATTCGATGAAGCAGTAACCGCGTACAAACAGTACGAGCTTGACCGTGTTCGTTATCGCGACGACGGACGCCGCGTTGCATTCTCCGACTCTCGTAATCGCACACCAGAGCGATCAAGCAACTCTCCTTATGATAGGAATGCGCCAGAGCAGCGCAATAGATCTTCGGAAAGGAAAGATCAACGACCTTCCTTTTCACCTCGTGAATCCTGGCGAGACAGGAAACCCGATAACAGAGACGCGTATCGCTCTCCTCCTCCGCGACGTCACGAACCGTCGCAATCAAATCAGCGCGAAACGTATAAACGCGAAGATCGCGCTTCCCAGTCCCCAGGTCGCGATCGCTTTCCTACGGAGAGTCGGAAGTATTGTAAATATTGTAAGCGCACGGGACATGACATACACGAATGTCGCCGCCGCGAATATTACAGTAGAAATGAGTCGGGAAACGAATCAAGCCTCCCGACAAACGCGACCAAAGGACGGGAGGCATCCCAAGAGAATCGCCAAAAGGCAACACAGCTGGCCGTCATCAGCGACGACCAGCAGTAGATGAAATTCGAGTAGATAGGAGAGATAACCCGGACGGTCAGCAGAATGAACGACCATCCGCGAAATTAGTCTCGGCAATAAATCTCGCGCCGGACTCCCCTATCCCTCGAATAAAAGCAAAATCGTCACTCTTCTCAAAAGAGTGTGAGTTCCTCTTGGACACCGGGTCCGAGGTCAACTTAATCCGAGCGTCTGGTATCAAATCTGACGTTCATCTAAAAACTGACAGCGTCATACACGTCCATGGCGTGACAGAAGGAGAAATTGCGACCCTCGGTTATATCAATGCGGAGCTAGCAAATTCCATTAAAGTCACGCTACACGTTCTGCCTGACAGTTTTCCAATTAATATAGATGGTATCTTAGGCTCCCCCTTCTTCAGAGAGGGAGCAGAGATATCATTTGCGAAGGAATGCGTAGAGTATAAAAACCTACGTATTCCCTTTTCGAATCCTCGGGAATATTCCATCGAAAGCCGTACCGCCGCCTGCATAGCCGTCAACGTAAAGGGCCCAAGCGAAGGGTATGTGCGAAAAGTAGATGTAAAACCCGATGTGTTCTTAGGTGATTGTTTAGTCACCAACCGTAACGGAAAGGCATACCTGCGATGCTTTAACGCATCGTCCGAAGTGGCGTCCTTCTCCCTGCCTACGTTGGAGGTGGAAGAGATCGAGGTTCCCTTTTCGAATATTCAAGCCGAAGTCAATTCGGACTTATTCAATGCTCGTGCGTGCCGCGCGCACGAGACGATCGTTAACGATCAACTCGCGTCTTCTATTAATTCCGGTAACCATTCCGACGATTCCGGTAGCCATCCCGATTCTTTAAATAATTCCGGTAACCATCCCGACGATTCCGGTAGCCATCCCGATTCTTTAAACAATTCCGGTAACCATCCCGACGATTCCGGTAGCCATCCCGATACTTTAAAGAATTCCGGTAACCATCCCGACGATTTATATTCAAAGTCCTGTGTGGAAAGAAACATCAACGCCTTCGCCTCAGATGAACTTTTAGAATGTTCATATGAGAACAATTTAGAAAACATTTCTATTCCTAAAGTTAAATCAAAAGGAGTTTATGTTTTGCCGCAAACTCCTATCTTCAAATCCTCGCCGGAACAACGCCTCTTCCAGCTTCAACGATCAAGTATCCGTGCGACCGAAAACAAAGTCCATGCGTCTGGCAAATACAATTCCGCGAGATTCGCGTCAGCAAGAAAAAGAAATAAAGCCGATACATTATACTCGCCCGAGACAACTAAGTCTGATTATAAGCTTTCGTTATGTATCTTGCGAAACGAATTCAATCTTCCTAGCGTTAACAGAGTCTCCAATATCGTTACGCCAACGATAAACTATCGCAGCGACCCAAGAGCGAAATTTAAAACCTCTGGTCAGCATCACCCCACTCCACAGCAGGAAGACGATATCCCTGCGACGCAACGAGATCTTCAAGGAGAAACCGTCACCCCTGAAGATCATCAGTCTCTCGACAACGCTATAACAGCAACCATGCAGCCGATACAAGCAGCTATCTTGCTCTCTATTGCCACGCAAGCCTCAACACTCATTGGATATGACTGTGGAGGTTCGACCTTGAATATTACCACGTATTCAACTATTGACACTCTTAACTGCGAGCCAGAAGACATCGCACCAGCTGAAAATTTAGAAAGAATTCAGCTCCTGCAGCTAGCTGAATTCTCGCAAGCTCGTGTCTTGCAATGCCATATCGGAATAGACAGAACCATATACTATTGTGGCATGCATTCACATAATTCGGTAGTATCCAATGGTCGACAAGACTATATATTACCGATCTCCAGCGAAACCTGTTCGAGCCTACACACGACGGGGACAATATTCATCACCCCAGCCGCCCAGATCACAGGTATTCAGCCGAACTCGACCTCCTCTCACGGCCTCACGTTAGCAGGAGTTATTCAGAACGATGGTAGCTGCGCTGGAACCACGTATAGTGATCCGTTTGGGACTTGGACCGATGTCGTGGTACAAGCTTTAGTCCGAATCACGATCCGCGACTACATCGCTCCAATCAGATTGTCAACCGGACAGATTCATCTACAAACTGGGCAAACCTGCCCCCTTCAAAAAGGAAGCTGCTTAGACGCACAAGATGGCCATACGTTCTGGGAAACCACGCCGACGGACTCGTGCAAATTCAATAATTATGATGTCTTGTACGAAGGGATAGCCACTAAACTATCCTCCAAGGTGAATCCTTCTCCAACCCTGTATACCGTAGCATCGCAGGACACGACTTTTGCACTCACGGAGACAGGCAGATCGTCAGTTTGCGGATATGTCATAATCCGTACGGAACACCCCAAGCTGTTCACTCTGGAAGTTGGAAGTTCAGGAAAATTCAAGGAGAAAACACACACCTTGGTCAACAATCTGGACATCTTCACGTATGTCAACAGCAAATTTGGTTACGTGGAGAAGCACCTCCGGAAACAATTTTCTCAACTCTACAAAGATGTAATCCGTCAGAAGTGTGAGCTAGAGCGTCAGATTCTCCAGAACGCCCTCACATTATTACATTCAGCACCCGAAGAAGTTGCCACTGCCATCATGAAGGATGTCGGATTTATCGCAGTTCCAGCAGGAGAGGTAGTGCACATAATAAAGTGCATACCAGTCACGGTCCAAGTGAGGAAAACCGAACGGTGTTATGATGAGCTACCCATCACATATCGGAACACATCAAAATTCCTGAAGCCAAGGGACCACATCATTTCAAATACGGGGACAGAAAAGCCATGCAATGAGCTACTTCCCCCATATTATAGACTGCACGGAACATGGTATCGCCTAACACCGTCATTGATGGAGGCCATCACTCCTTCGGAGCTTCACCCCCTCGCCAAGCCAACCTGGAAATACATAGATCCGAAGAACTTGGCAACGGGAGGCATTTATTCACAAGACGACCTGGACAAACTACAGGATCATATAATGTTTCCTGTAGAGAAGGTAGCAGTTATAAATTCAATCGCACAGGGTGCGACGGGAAGACAGTTTGCAGCAGGAAACATCAACATGTTCAACCTGCTCGATGAAAACTCCCTACAGCAGATAGCGGAGTCTACAGCACAGAAATTATGGTCCGGATTCACTACATTCGGATCAATAAGTGCTGGAATAATCGGAGTGTATGTAGCGATCCGCACGATCAAAACAATCTTCAGTACGATCGTTAACGGCATCGCATTACACTCACTATACGGCTGGAGCCTGCATCTCGTTGTCGCCATCTGGAGTTCACTGACCCGGTTCTTTATATTCATGAAGCAGAGGGACAACAAGACTTCAGCGGCCATCGAGGACAAAGATAGTGATAGTGCCAGTGTCGGAGAATTCCGAACCCGTCCTCCCTTGACGAAACGAACGTTAATTTGCGATTCCCTTGACCCAGCGTTGCGAGACAGGGATGACATTTCAGTGCATCCTGTCTACCGCCACCCAGAGGCAGAGATTCCACTGCGTGAAATCTCTTCTCTAAGGGGGGAGGTGTGACGTCGGTCGCACCCCCGACGTTAGCTTTAAGACTACATGTAAAATTAGATACATGAGAGCGAGCGTTCCCCTTTAAAGATTCCAAACTCCTAAAAATCCTTCATAACAATGAATCCTTAACACCACGTACATCTGATCGAAATCCATCAACATAACCTAAAATCCAAAATCTGTCAAAATCCTAAAATAGCCAAAAAATGGCCCAAACTCGAAGATTGAAATATCATTGGACTCGTGAGCGAAAATCATGAAACTAACCTAAAAATTTGTAGGTTATGTTCTCAATTCGCGGTTGTTTAGACTTTACCAAAATTTCGATTTTTGGTAATTTTCAAAAGTACTTAGAATATTTTCAAACATATGATCGGTCGACAAATGATGTCAACTAATCATATGACATATAAAATTTACATCGAAACGCCTTGCAAGAGCAAGCGCTCGAAAATATTCTAAGTCCCAATTTATTTAAATAAATAAATAGGTACGCCAATGGTTACCACTTAATTTTCGAGTCCTGCACCACTGGGAACGAAAACTGCTGACTCTAGTGCGGCGGCCATCGCGCTGTTTACGACGAAGACCGGCACAAAGAGGACACGGTCCCCTTTTGCGAAGTCAGCATTTTTCGAACGAACGTTGTTCGTCGACGAACGTTCGATTCTCCCCAGTCCTCTCCGGGGACCCGAGTGGGTCAGTCGAGTTTTCGTCAATCTTCCAAGTCCAGACTATTTAGACATAGTCTTTCCAAATCCAGATTGTTTAGACACAATCTTCCCAAATCCATACTGTTTAGACACAGTCCCTAATACCATTCAGTAATATCGTATTCTTATTCGTTTAATTCAAATATTACTTCGTTTATTCAATTAAACATTTTTATTGCGTTTCATATTTCGTACTTAGTACGTATTTCGATTTCGTTAATAATAAGCATCTTTACCTTTGTATTCTTTTACGTTATTAATATACTTTGTTTTACCAGAGTCAATCTAAATCCCAATTATTATTTCCTTGCTCCTAACTTCGTAGTTTGAAGTGACACGTTGTTAGTTAGAGATAGAGTTCTCACTGGAAAGTTCGCGAATAGTATTCCTTATTCAATTTCCTGTTTCAACGTGTTCGCGTACGTGCGTGATAGTGATAGACTTGCTCGCATAGCAAGCTCCGCAGCATCCACGTCCGTTTTCTCGAATCAAAATATCGTCAACCACGCGGACGATATTCGCGAGATAAATTCACGGGATCGCACAGCGTCCACGCCCGTTTTCGCTAATTAAAATATCGTCAATCACGCGGACGATATTCGTGAGTTAGATTCACGGTATCGTACAGCGTCCACGCCCGTTTCCTCAACGAGCGCATCCGTCTACAATACCGTAGCAGCCAGCTGTCAATCATTGGAGGTCGTTCCTGTCAAATATTGACGTGACAGAGTTTGGCGCAGTCGTCAATCCTTGAAGGTCGTTTCCAGCCATTTGGATCAACGCCTGTCAAGCAGAGCGGACCGTATTCAAGGCCATCAGCGCAACCGTAGCTGTTCATCCGTTGCGAATTCATGTCTCGTGTCAATCGACAAACAAGCGAAGCGTAAAAGTAAGTGGAACATATTATCGCGTATGTTTCAGGGTCGCGTGCATCATTCATCTGTGTAAGACTGCATGCAGGTGTCGGCATCGGGTCCTAGTCTGTTGATAAAAAGACCAACACTTTTATTAAATGTCAGTCAGTGGAAGAGTAGAGTAGCCGGGCCGCGGTATTCTCTTCTCTTGCTCTTATAGCCCCGCCAGGACGTGACAAAGCTTAGAGGACAGGCATACGCCGCGATTGAAGACGTAAATATTAACACAATCTCTGAATTGTGCAACCGCCTGAAAGATGTACTAGGCCCATATAAATTCATCGATCAGTATCGCGGAGAATTAGCTTCGATACACCAGGGACAGTCCGAGCACGTGTTGAATTATATTACGCGAGTAAAGGACCTTAGAACGGCGATCATAGATTCAGGCCGCGGGGTCCCCAATCTAGACGAGATTGACAAATTCACAGTTGATTGTTTCATGCGTGGTCTTATCCCAGCGCTTCGAGCCGAGGTCAGGCTCTGCGCGTCACTCGAATTACAGAAAATATTCGATGAAGCAGTAACCGCGTACAAACAGTACGAGCTTGACCGTGTTCGTTATCGCGACGACGGACGCCGCGTTGCATTCTCCGACTCTCGTAATCGCACACCAGAGCGATCAAGCAACTCTCCTTATGATAGGAATGCGCCAGAGCAGCGCAATAGATCTTCGGAAAGGAAAGATCAACGACCTTCCTTTTCACCTCGTGAATCCTGGCGAGACAGAAAACCCGATAACAGAGACGCGTATCGCTCTCCTCCTCCGCGACGTCACGAACCGTCGCAATCAAATCAGCGCGAAACGTATAAACGCGAAGATCGCGCTTCCCAGTCCCCAGGTCGCGATCGCTTTCCTACGGAGAATCAGAAGTATTGTAAATATTGTAAGCGCACGGGACATGACATACACGAATGTCGCCGCCGCGAATATTACAGTAGAAATGAGTCGGGAAACGAATCAAGCCTCCCGACAAACGCGACCAAAGGACGGGAGGCATCCCAAGAGAATCGCCAAAAGGCAACACAGCTGGCCGTCATCAGCGACGACCAGCAGTAGATGAAATTCGAGTAGATAGGAGAGATAACCCGGACGGTCAGCAGAATGAACGACCATCCGCGAAATTAGTCTCGGCAATAAATCTCGCGCCGGACTCCCCTATCCCTCGAATAAAAGCAAAATCGTCACTCTTCTCAAAAGAGTGTGAGTTCCTCTTGGACACCGGGTCCGAGGTCAACTTAATCCGAGCGTCTGGTATCAAATCTGACGTTCATCTAAAAACTGACAGCGTCATACACGTCCATGGCGTGACAGAAGGAGAAATTGCGACCCTCGGTTATATCAATGCGGAGCTAGCAAATTCCATTAAAGTCACGCTACACGTTCTGCCTGACAGTTTTCCAATTAATATAGATGGTATCTTAGGCTCCCCCTTCTTCAGAGAGGGAGCAGAGATATCATTTGCGAAGGAATGCGTAGAGTATAAAAACCTACGTATTCCCTTTTCGAATCCTCGGGAATATTCCATCGAAAGCCGTACCGCCGCCTGCATAGCCGTCAACGTAAAGGGCCCAAGCGAAGGGTATGTGCGAAAAGTAGATGTAAAACCCGATGTGTTCTTAGGTGATTGTTTAGTCACCAACCGTAACGGAAAGGCATACCTGCGATGCTTTAACGCATCGTCCGAAGTGGCGTCCTTCTCCCTGCCTACGTTGGAGGTGGAAGAGATCGAGGTTCCCTTTTCGAATATTCAAGCCGAAGTCAATTCGGACTTATTCAATGCTCGTGCGTGCCGCGCGCACGAGACGATCGTTAACGATCAACTCGCGTCTTCTATTAATTCCGGTAACCATTCCGACGATTCCGGTAGCCATCCCGATTCTTTAAATAATTCCGGTAGCCATCCCGATTCTTTAAATAATTCCGGTAACCATCCCGACGATTCCGGTAGCCATCCCGATTCTTTAAACAATTCCGGTAACCATCCCGACGATTCCGGTAGCCATCCCGATACTTTAAAGAATTCCGGTAACCATCCCGACGATTTATATTCAAAGTCCTGTGTGGAAAGAAACATCAACGCCTTCGCCTCAGATGAACTTTTAGAATGTTCATATGAGAACAATTTAGAAAACATTTCTATTCCTAAAGTTAAATCAAAAGGAGTTTATGTTTTGCCGCAAACTCCTATCTTCAAATCCTCGCCGGAACAACGCCTCTTCCAGCTTCAACGATCAGGTATCCGTGCGACCGAAAACAAAGTCCATGCGTCTGGCAAATACAATTCCGCGCGATTCGCGTCAGCAAGAAAAAGAAATAAAGCCGATACATTATACTCGCCCGAGACAACTAAGTCTGATTATAAGCTTTCGTTATGTATCTTGCGAAACGAATTCAATCTTCCTAGCGTTAACAGAGTCTCCAATATCGTTACGCCAACGATAAACTATCGCAGCGACCCAAGAGCGTAATTTAAAACCTCTGGTCAGCATCACCCCACTCCACAGCAGGAAGACGATATCCCTGCGACGCAACGAGATCTTCAAGGAGAAACCGTCACCCCTGAAGATCATCAGTCTCTCGACAACGCTATAACAGCAACCATGCAGCCGATACAAGCAGCTATCTTGCTCTCTATTGCCACGCAAGCCTCAACACTCATTGGATATGACTGTGGAGGTTCAACCTTGAATATTACCACGTATTCAACTATTGACACTCTTAACTGCGAGCCAGAAGACATCGCACCAGCTGAAAATTTAGAAAGAATTCAGCTCCTGCAGCTAGCTGAATTCTCGCAAGCTCGTGTCTTGCAATGCCATATCGGAATAGACAGAACCATATACTATTGTGGCATGCACTCACATAATTCGGTAGTATCCAATGGTCGACAAGACTATATATTACCGATCTCCAGCGAAACCTGTTCGAGCCTACACACGACAGGGACAATATTCATCACCCCAGCCGCCCAGATCACAGGTATTCAGCCGAACTCGACCTCCTCTCACGGCCTCACGTTAGCAGGAGTTATTCAGAACGATGGTAGCTGCGCTGGAACCACGTATAGTGATCCGTTTGGGACTTGGACCGATGTCGTGGTACAAGCTTTAGTCCGAATCACGATCCGCGACTACATCGCTCCAATCAGATTGTCAACCGGACAGATTCATCTACAAACTGGGCAAACCTGCCCCCTTCAAAAGGGAAGCTGCTTAGACGCACAAGATGGCCATACGTTCTGGGAAACCACGCCGACGGACTCGTGCAAATTCAATAATTATGATGTCTTGTACGAAGGGATAGCCACTAAACTATCCTCCAAGGTGAATCCTTCTCCAACCCTGTATACCGTAGCATCGCAGGACACGACTTTTGCACTCACGGAGACAGGCAGATCGTCAGTTTGCGGATATGTCATAATCCGAACGGAACACCCCAAGCTGTTCATTCTGGAAGTTGGAAGTTCAGGAAAATTCAAGGAGAAAACACACACCTTGGTCAACAATCTGGACATCTTCACGTATGTCAACAGCAAATTTGTTTACGTGGAGAAGCACCTCCGGAAACAATTTTCTCAACTCTACAAAGATGTAATCCGTCAGAAGTGTGAGCTAGAGCGTCAGATTCTCCAGAACGCCCTCACATTATTACATTCAGCACCCGAAGAAGTTGCCACTGCCATCATGAAGGATGTCGGATTTATCGCAGTTCCAGCAGGAGAGGTAGTGCACATAATAAAGTGCATACCAGTCACGGTCCAAGTGAGGAAAACCGAACGGTGTTATGATGAGCTACCCATCACGTATCGGAACACATCAAAATTCCTGAAGCCAAGGGACCACATCATTTCAAATACGGGGACAGAAAAGCCATGCAATGAGCTACTTCCCCCATATTATAGACTGCACGGAACATGGTATCGCCTAACACCGTCATTGATGGAGGCCATCACTCCTTCGGAGCTTCACCCCCTCGCCAAGTCAACATGGAAATACATAGATCCGAAGAACTTGGCAACGGGAGGCATTTATTCACAAGACGACCTGGACAAACTACAGGATCATATAATGTTTCCTGTAGAGAAGGTAGCAGTCATAAATTCAATCGCACAGGGTGCGACGGGAAGACAGTTTGCAGCAGGAAACATCAATATGTTCAATCTGCTCGATGAAAACTCCTTACAGCAGATAGCGGAGTCTACAGCACAGAAATTATGGTCCGGATTCACTACATTCGGATCAATAAGTGCTGGAATAATCGGAGTGTACGTAGCGATTCGAACGATCAAAACAATCATCAGTACGATCGTTAACGGCATCGCATTACACTCACTATACGGCTGGAGCCTGCATCTCGTTGTCGCCATCTGGAGTTCATTGACCCGGTTCTTTATATTCATGAAGCAGAGGGACAACAAGACTTCAGCGGCCATCGAGGACGAAGCTAGTGATAGTGCCAGTGTCGGAGAATTCCGAACCCGTCCTCCCTTGACGAAACGAACGTTAATTTGCGATTCCCTTGACCCAGCGTTGCGAGACAGGGATGACATTTCAGTGCATCCTGTCTACCGCCACCCAGAGGCAGAGATTCCACTGCGTGAAATCTCTTCTCTAAGGGGGGAGGTGTGACGTCGGTCGCACCTCCGACGTTAGCTTTAAGACTACATGTAAAATTAGATACATAAGAGCGAGCGTTCCCCTTTAAAGATTCCAAAACTCCTAAAAATCCTTCATAACAATGAATCCCTAACACCACGTACATCTGACTGAAATCCATCAACATAACCTAAAATCCAAAATCTGTCAAAATCCTAAAATAGCCAAAAATGGCCCAAACTCGAAGATTGAAATATCATTGGACTCGTGAGCGAAAATCATGAAACTAACCTAAAAATTTGTAGGTTATGTTCTCAATTCGCGTTTGTTTAGACTTTACCAAAATTTCGATTTTTGGTAATTTTCAAAAGTACTTAGAATATTTTCAAACATATGATCGGTCGACAAATGATGTCAACTAATCATATGACATATAAAATTTACATCGAAACGCCTTGCAAGAGCAAGCGCTCGAAAATATTCTAAGTCCCAATTTATTTAAATAAATAAATAGGTACGCCAATGGTTACCACTTAATTTTCGAGTCCTGCACCACTGGGAACGAAAACTGCTGACTCTAGTGCGGCGGCCATCGCGCTGTTTACGACGAAGACCGGCACAAAGAGGACACGGTCCCCTTTTGCGAAGTCAGCATTTTTCGGACGAACGTTATTCGTCGACGAACGTTCGATTCTCCCCAGTCCTCTCCGGGGACCCGAGTGGGTCAGTCGAGTTTTCGTCAATCTTCCAAGTCCAGACTATTTAGACATAGTCTTTCCAAATCCAGATTGTTTAGACACAATCTTTCCAAATCCATACTGTTTAGACACAGTCCCTAATACCATTCAGTAATATCGTATTCTTATTCGTTTAATTCAAATATTACTTCGTTTATTCAATTAAACATTTTTATTGCGTTTCATATTTCGTACTTAGTACGTATTTCGATTTCGTTAATAATAAGCATCTTTACCTTTGTATTCTTTTACGTTATTAATATACTTTGTTTTACCAGAGTCAATCTAAATCCCAATTATTATTTCCTTGCTCCTAACTTCGTAGTTTGAAGTGACACGTTGTTAGTTAGAGATAGAGTTCTCACTGGAAAGTTCGCGAATAGTATTCCTTATTCAATTTCCTGTTACGTGTTCGCGTACGTGCGTGATAGTGATAGACTTGCTCGCATAGCAAGCTCCGCAGCATCCACGTCCGTTTTCTCGAATCAAAATATCGTCAACCACGCGGACGATATTCGCGAGATAAATTCACGGGATCGCACAGCGTCCACGCCCGTTTTCGCTAGTTAAAATATCGTCAATCACGCGGACGATATTCGTGAGTTAGATTCACGGTATCGTACAGCGCCCACGCCCGTTTCCTCAACGAGCGCATCCGTCTACAATACCGTAGCAGCCAGCTGTCAATCATTGGAGGTCGTTCCTGTCAAATATCGACGTGACAGAGTTTGGCGCAGTCGTCAATCCTTGAAGGTCGTTTCCAGCCATTTGGATCAACCCCTGTCAAGCAGAGCGGACCGTATTCAAGGCCATCAGCGCAACCGTAGCTGTTCATCCGTTGCGAATTCATGTCTCGTGTCAATCGACAAACAAGCGAAGCGTAAAAGTAAGTGGAACATATTACCGCGTATGTTTCAGGGTCGCGTGCATCATTCATCTGTGTAAGACTGCATGCAGGTGTCGGCATCGGGTCCTAGTCTGTTGATAAAAAGACCAACACTTTTATTAAATGTCAGTCAGTGGAAGAGTAGAGTAGCCGGGCCGCGGTATTCTCTTCTCTTGCTCTTATAGCCCCGCCAGGACGTGACAAATTTGGCGCAGTCGGTAGGACACTCGTTGGTCACCGATGTTAGAGACACCGTCAACACTTTTGTAGGATACGTCATGTGTCCTACCTCTGCCAAAATTTGTTGTGACAAATTTGGCGCAGTCGGTAGGACAGTCGTTGGTCACCGATGTTAGAAGCACGGCATCGAGGAAGAAAAATAGAATCAGTGTTAGCACGCGAACCCCTGCGCGTTCCATCATTGTTTGACAATTTAACGCAGTAGACTTAGAGTCCGTGAAAGCATAGTGTCAGTTAAAAGTGCGACGGGCAGTGAAGGAAATGCCCTTTCGCCCACGTTACATACTCAAATTATTTTTCGCGATGTTCGTACTCAGTACAAATTCATCGAGAGTTTTAGTGAACGTTAAAGTGCGACGGGCGGTTTAGAAAACGCCCCTTCGCCCACGTTATATAGTCGGATTATTTTTCGCGAATTTCATACTTAGAAATTTTCAAGCGACGCAATCATGGAAACGCGTAGCGAGGCTAGAAAGAAGGTTCCTCCTACGGAAGAGGAATTAATTGAATTCCAGAAAGATTTAGCTCGTAGAGAAGCAGCTCTCATTAATCAAACCGCCGCGTTGACTCAACTCAAATTGCAATACGAAACAGAAACGCGTGAGCAAAGAGTAACGTACGAGGATATACGCCGCGAGATAGCAGAAATCCGATCGGCCAGAGATTCTCAATCAATTCCAGCTAGCCCAGTCGTTGCGCCCCGCGAACCCATAATGCACGATTCTTCGAATTTCACCGTTAAACAAGCGGTTGAACTTGTGCCTACCTTTGACGGCACCTCCATAACCGTGCTACAATTCGTTCGCGCGTGCAAGCGAGCCTTGGAGGCTGTTCCAGCCACAGCTGAGCGTACCCTCACTAGATTAGTATGCAATAAGCTTAGAGGACAGGCATACGCCGCGATTGAAGACGTAAATATTAACACAATCTCTGAATTGTGCAACCGCCTGAAAGATGTACTAGGCCCATATAAATTCATCGATCAGTATCGCGGAGAATTAGCTTCGATACACCAGGGACAGTCCGAGCACGTGTTGAATTATATTACGCGAGTAGAGGACCTTAGAACGGCGATCATAGATTCAGGCCGCGGGGTCCCCAATCTAGACGAGATTGACAAATTCACAGTTGATTGTTTCATGCGTGGTCTTATCCCAGCGCTTCGAGCCGAGGTCAGGCTCTGCGCGTCACTCGAATTACAGAAAATATTCGATGAAGCAGTAACCGCGT
Source organism: Lasioglossum baleicum (assembly GCF_051020765.1). Lineage (NCBI taxonomy): Eukaryota > Metazoa > Arthropoda > Insecta > Hymenoptera > Halictidae > Lasioglossum > Lasioglossum baleicum. The sequence goes on from NC_134930.1 coordinate 3,234,489, forward strand.
ACAAACAGTACGAGCTTGACCGTGTTCGTTATCGCGACGACGGACGCCGCGTTGCATTCTCCGACTCTCGTAATCGCACACCAGAGCGATCAAGCAACTCTCCTTATGATAGGAATGCGCCAGAGCAGCGCAATAGATCTTCGGAAAGGAAAGATCAACGACCTTCCTTTTCACCTCGTGAATCCTGGCGAGACAGGAAACCCGATAACAGAGACGCGTATCGCTCTCCTCCTCCGCGACGTCACGAACCGTCGCAATCAAATCAGCGCGAAACGTATAAACGCGAAGATCGCGCTTCCCAGTCCCCAGGTCGCGATCGCTTTCCTACGGAGAATCAGAAGTATTGTAAATATTGTAAGCGCACGGGACATGACATACACGAATGTCGCCGCCGCGAATATTACAGTAGAAATGAGTCGGGAAACGAATCAAGCCTCCCGACAAACGCGACCAAAGGACGGGAGGCATCCCAAGAGAATCGCCAAAAGGCAACACAGCTGGCCGTCATCAGCGACGACCAGCAGTAGATGAAATTCGAGTAGATAGGAGAGATAACCCGGACGGTCAGCAGAATGAACGACCATCCGCGAAATTAGTCTCGGCAATAAATCTCGCGCCGGACTCCCCTATTCCTCGAATAAAAGCAAAATCGTCACTCTTCTCAAAAGAGTGTGAGTTCCTCTTGGACACCGGGTCCGAGGTCAACTTAATCCGAGCGTCTGGTATCAAATCTGACGTTCATCTAAAAACTGACAGCGTCATACACGTCCATGGCGTGACAGAAGGAGAAATTGCGACCCTCGGTTATATCAATGCGGAGCTAGCAGATTCCATTAAAGTCACGCTACACGTTCTGCCTGACAGTTTTCCAATTAATATAGATGGTATCTTAGGCTCCCCCTTCTTCAGAGAGGGAGCAGAGATATCATTTGCGAAGGAATGCGTAGAGTATAAAAACCTACGTATTCCCTTTTCGAATCCTCGGGAATATTCCATCGAAAGCCGTACCGCCGCCTGCATAGCCGTCAACGTAAAGGGCCCAAGCGAAGGGTATGTGCGAAAAGTAGATGTAAAACCCGATGTGTTCTTAGGTGATTGTTTAGTCACCAACCGTAACGGAAAGGCATACCTGCGATGCTTTAACGCATCGTCCGAAGTGGCGTCCTTCTCCCTGCCTACGTTGGAGGTGGAAGAGATCGAGGTTCCCTTTTCGAATATTCAAGCCGAAGTCAATTCGGACTTATTCAATGCTCGTGCGTGCCGCGCGCACGAGACGATCGTTAACGATCAACTCGCGTCTTCTATTAATTCCGGTAACCATTCCGACGATTCCGGTAGCCATCCCGATTCTTTAAATGATTCCGGTAGCCATCCCGATTCTTTAAATAATTCCGGTAACCATTCCGACGATTCCGGTTGTTACGTCGTCCGATGTACGACGTTGGCCTTGTACACACACTATGTATACAAGGTCTGATCTGCATAAGATCCATACACCGTCCCCTAGACATAAGAGCATAGTATTAAGATCTCATTATTGTATTGTTCTAATCCTTACCTCCGTCTCTACCCATCACCATAACTTCACCTTGATCAACACCTTACCTCAGTTTCAACCCATCACCACGACACATAATGCAATAAAGTATTGCATCACTCTGGAAGCATCTAGAAGCTTCTAGAAACGTCGAGAAGTCCAAAGACTGCTGCATCAGCAGTCCCACGCTCGTAGAGGGCAATAGGACAGCCACGAGACTGCAGCGTCAGCAGAAATGCACGTGCAGTCCCCGGGAGCGAAGACGCTGCTGCGTCAGCGGTTCTCCCACTCCGACGACCGAAGAACAAAGAGACTGCAGCGTCAGCTATCCCCACTCCAAACGAAGGAGGCAAGGCAGAGCGGACGCTTGCATCAGTCCGCCTTCAGCCAGCGACTCGCACAGACGTGCCTACCTGGCCTCAGCCGCCAGTCCGGCTTCTTCCGACTTCAAGAGCAGACGTGTTCAGTCTAGCTCCGCGATAGTGAAGTGTGTCGATCCTTCACTCCTAATTCCAATTCCAATTCCAACTCTAACTCAACTCAACTCAAGTCCTAATTCTCATACATTATTCCTACAACATATTACTATATCCATTATTCATTAATCCAATTACTACTCCTATTATAATACTACTTATATATTGTATACCAGTGTACTTACCAGTTCTTATTTAATATATCGTTGTTATACCAGTGCTTCGATCTTGTTATTCTTGTGTTAGCTCAACACCATCTTCCAATTCAGTTCTTGCATCGAATATATTAAACTCGTGACATATCCGGACTTGGTCTAAAGTGCGCAGTGGAAACGCTGAGCCGCCAATAAGGAATTTGAAGCGAGTCATAGAGAAGTTCTCGTGCCGCGTCTAGAATTGGTCTAAAGTGCGCAGTGGAAACGCTGAGCCGCCACTATAGACGTGAAGCGAGTTAACTACCAAAAAGGTTAATAACAAATGGAAGTTCATTTTCATTATCTTATTAATATTCCGTCATTACTATTCCTTACCCATGCGACGCCCACGTCGAGCGGGACGCAAGTATCAACTTGCTAAATCGAGACGCGCGTTGAGAAATAAAGCGGTGCTCGATCAAATCATTGCCACTACCGAGTGGACAGAACTTCTGGGAACCACCGAGCACATTCCGTGTGACGCGTCCGATTACGTTTCTGTATACGGTTGCCCTTGCAACCCTCCTAAAGAGGTCAACCACGCGGACCTCTCGCGAGCTCCGACGCCAGTCCTACATCCGGTCGATTGTCCAGAGGTGATCAACATAGCCGACGATGACGACAGCCGAGACACGATCATCGTTCCCAGGGTCCGTTGCCGAATCATCCGTGACGTTCCTCTGCCAGCTCATCAACGTGTCATCTTGCGGCCAGCATCCAAGGCCACTAACGTCGTCCCGAACCGAGCAGCAGCAACTCTACCAGATCTTCCCCACCTCGAGGACATCTGTATAGAAGACCCGATGTACTACACCTACTGCCAGTACCGCCAGTTCCTGCTGCAACAATATTATTAGGTGTTAATACAACATTGCGGTGAGTCGTATAATATCTTGTATAATTGCTGAATCCTGTAAACTCACCGTTCTCGTTGCATCATCTCGCGTGTGATTCTTGTCGGGACACTTCTTGTAACCGCGTCGGACGTTCTTTTCTTGACTGCATCCATAGCAATATCGGTTGTCCTACTGCATATGACAGCCCGCGGCTGTCTCGGCACGAAAGACCACTCCTCATTTTAATCATAATATCTCAACCGTCCGTCTGTCACTGTTCTCTTTTCTCTCTCCTGGTACCTGTAACAAAAACACAGTGACGGACGTGACACGGTAGCCATCCCGATTTCCTAAACAATTCCGGTAACCATTCCGACGATTCCGGTAGCCATCCCGATTCTTTAAATAATTCCGGTAACCATCCCGACGATTCCGGTAGCCATCCCGATACTTTAAAGAATTCCGGTAACCATCCCGACGATTTATATTCAAAGTCCTGTGTGGAAAGAAACATCAACGCCTTCGCCTCAGATGAACTTTTAGAATGTTCATATGAGAACAATTTAGAAAACATTTCCATTCCTAAAGTTAAATCAAAAGGAGTTTATGTTTTGCCACAAACTCCTATCTTCAAATCCTCGCCGGAACAAGACCTCTTGCAGCTTCAACGATCAAGTATCCGTGCGACCGAAAACAAAGTCCATGCGTCTGGCAAATACAATTCCGCGAGATTCGCGTCAGCAAGAAAAAGAAATAAAGCCGATATATTATACTCGCCCGAGACAACTAAGTCTGATTATAAGCTTTCGTTATGTATCTTGCGAAACGAATTCAATCTTCCTAGCGTTAACAGAGTCTCCAATATCGTTACGCCAACGATAAACTATCGCAGCGACCCAAGAGCGAAATTTAAAACCTCTGGTCAGCATCACCCCACTCCACAGCAGGAAGACGATATCCCTGCGACGCAACGAGATCTTCAAGGAGAAACCGTCACCCCTGAAGATCAACAGTCTCTCGACAACGCTATAACAGCAACCATGCAGCCGATACAAGCAGCTATCTTGCTCTCTATTGCCACGCAAGCCTCAACACTCATTGGATATGACTGTGGAGGTTCAACCTTGAATATTACCACGTATTCAACTATTGACACTCTTAACTGCGAGCCAGAAGACATCGTGTTACGTCGTCCGATGTACGACGTTGGCCTTGTACACACACTATGTATACAAGGTCTGATCTACATAAGATCCACACACCGTCCCCTAGACATAAGAGCATAGTATTAAGATTTCATTATTCTATTGTTCTAATCCTTATCTCCGTCTTTACCCATCACCATAACTTCACCTTGATCAACACCTTACCTCAGTTTCAACCCATCACCACGACACATAATGCAATAAAGTATTGCATCACTCTGGAAGCATCTAGAAGCTTCTAGAAACGTCGAGAAGTCCAAGGACTGCTGCATCAGCAGTCCCACGCTCGTAGAGGGCAATAGGACAGCCACGAGACTGCAGCGTCAGCAGAAATGCACGTGCAGTCCCCGGGAGCGAAGACGCTGCTGCGTCAGCGGTTCTCCCACTCCGACGACTGAAGAACAAAGAGACTGCAGCGTCAGCTATCCCCACTCCGAACGAAGGAGGCAAGGCAGAGCGGACGCTTGCATCAGTCCGCCTCCAGACAGCGACTCGAACGGTCCGCTCCAAGCGAGCGACTCGCACGGACGTGCCAGTCCGGCTTCTTCCGACTTCAAGAGCAGACGTGTTCAGTCTAGCTCCGCGATAGTGAAGTGTGTCGATCCTTCACTCCTAATTCCAATTCCAATTCCAACTCTAACTCAACTCAACTCAAGTCTTAATTCTCATACATTATTCCTATAACATATTACAATATCCATTATTCATTAATCCAATTACTACTCCTATTATAATACTACTTACATATTGTATACCAGTGTACTTACCAGTTCTTATTTAATATATCGTTGTTATACCAGTGCTTCGATCTTGTTATTCTTGTGTTAGTTCAACACCATCTTCCAATTCAGTTCTTGCATCAAATATATTAAACTCGTGACATATCCGGACTTGGTCTAAAGTGCGCAGTGGAAACGCTGAGCCGCCAATGAGGAATTTGAAGCGAGTCATAGAGAAGTTCTCGTGCCACGTCTAGAATTGGTCTAAAGAGCGCAGTGGAAACGCTGAGCCGCCACTATAGACGTGAAGCGAGTTAACTACCTAAAAGGTTAATAACAAATGGAAGTTCATTTTCATTATATTATTAATATTCCATCATTACTATTCCTTACCCATGCGACGCCCACGTCGAGCGGGACGCAAGTATCAACTTGCTAAATTGAGACGCGCGTTAAGAAATAAAGCGGTGCTCGATCAAATCATTGCCACTACCGAGTGGACCGAACTTCTGGGAACCACCGAGCACATTCCGTGTGACGCGTCCGATTACGTTTCTGTATACGGTTGCCCTTGCAACCCTCCTAAAGAGGTCAACCACGCGGACCTCTCGCGAGCTCCGACGCCAGTTCTACATCCGGTCGATTGTCCAGAGGTGATCGACATAGCCGACGACGACGACAGCCGAGACACGATCATCGTTCCCAGGGTCCGTTGCCGAATCATCCGTGACGTTCCTCTGCCAGCTCATCAACGTGTCGTCTTGCGGCCAGCATCCAAGGCCACTAACGTCGTCCCGAACCGAGCAGCAGCAACCCTGCCAGATCTTCCCCACCTCGAGGACATCTGTATAGAAGATCCGATGTACGACACCTACTGTCAGTACCGCCAGTTCCTGCTGCAACAATATTATTAGGCGTCAATACAGCATTGCGGTGAGTCGTATAATGTCTTGTATAATTGCTGAATCCTGTAAACTCACCGTTTTCGTTGCATCATCTCGCGCGTGATTCTTGTCGGACACTTCTTGTAACCGCGTCGGACGTTCTCTTCTTGACTGCATCCATAGCAATATCGGTTGTCCTAGTGCATATGACAGCCCGCGGCTGTCTCGGCACGAAAGACCACTCCTCAATTACTTTTCATATATCCACCGTCCGTCTGTCACTGTTCTTGAGTGCCATCCTTTTCTCTCTCTTGGTACCTGTAACAAAAACACAGTGACGGACGTGACAATCGCACCAGCTGAAAATTTAGAAAGAATTCAGCTCCTGCAGCTAGCTGAATTCTCGCAAGCTCGTGTCTTGCAATGCCATATCGGAATAGACAGAACCATATACTATTGTGGCATGCACTCACATAATTCGGTAGTATCCAATGGTCGACAAGACTATATATTACCGATCTCCAGCGAAACCTGTTCGAGCCTACACACGACAGGGACAATATTCATCACCCCAGCCGCCCAGATCACAGGTATTCAGCCGAACTCGACCTCCTCTCACGGCCTCACGTTAGCAGGAGTTATTCAGAACGATGGTAGCTGCGCTGGAACCACGTATAGTGATCCGTTTGGGACTTGGACCGATGTCGTGGTACAAGCTTTAGTCCGAATCACGATCCGCGACTACATCGCTCCAATCAGATTGTCAACCGGACAGATTCATCTACAAACTGGGCAAACCTGCCCCCTTCAAAAAGGAAGCTGCTTAGACGCACAAGATGGCCATACGTTCTGGGAAACCACGCCGACGGACTCGTGCAAATTCAATAATTATGATGTCTTGTACGAAGGGATAGCCACTAAACTATCCTCCAAGGTGAATCCTTCTCCAACCCTGTATACCGTAGCATCGCAGGACACGACTTTTGCACTCACGGAGACAGGCAGATCGTCAGTTTGCGGATATGTCATAATCCGAACGGAACACCCCAAGCTGTTCATTCTGGAAGTTGGAAGTTCAGGAAAATTCAAGGAGAAAACACACACCTTGGTCAACAATCTGGACATCTTCACGTATGTCAACAGCAAATTTGTTTACGTGGAGAAGCACCTCCGGAAACAATTTTCTCAACTCTACATAGATGTAATCCGTCAGAAGTGTGAGCTAGAGCGTCAGATTCTCCAGAACGCCCTCACATTATTACATTCAGCACCCGAAGAAGTTGCCACTGCCATCATGAAGGATGTCGGATTTATCGCAGTTCCAGCAGGAGAGGTAGTGCACATAATAAAGTGCATACCAGTCACGGTCCAAGTGAGGAAAACCGAACGGTGTTATGATGAGCTACCCATCACGTATCGGAACACATCAAAATTCCTGAAGCCAAGGGACCACATCATTTCAAATACGGGGACAGAAAAGCCATGCAATGAGCTACTTCCCCCATATTACAGACTCCACGGAACATGGTATCGCCTAGCACCGTCATTGATGGAGGCCATCACTCCTTCGGAGCTTCACCCCCTCGCCAAGTCAACCTGGAAATACATAGATCCGAAGAACTTGGCAACGGGAGGCATTTATTCACAAGACGACCTGGACAAACTACAGGATCATATAATGTTTCCTGTAGAGAAGGTAGCAGTCATAAATTCAATCGCACAGGGTGCGACGGGAAGACAGTTTGCAGCAGGAAACATCAATATGTTCAATCTGCTCGATGAAAACTCCTTACAGCAGATAGCGGAGTCTACAGCACAGAAATTATGGTCCGGATTCACTACATTCGGATCAATAAGTGCTGGAATAATCGGAGTGTACGTAGCGATTCGAACGATCAAAACAATCATCAGTACGATCGTTAACGGCATCGCATTACACTCACTATACGGCTGGAGCCTGCATCTCGTTGTCGCCATCTGGAGTTCATTGACCCGGTTCTTTATATTCATGAAGCAGAGGGACAACAAGACTTCAGCGGCCATCGAGGACGAAGCTAGTGATAGTGCCAGTGTCGGAGAATTCCGAACCCGTCCTCCCTTGACGAAACGAACGTTAATTTGCGATTCCCTTGACCCAGCGTTGCGAGACAGGGATGACATTTCAGTGCATCCTGTCTACCGCCACCCAGAGGCAGAGATTCCACTGCGTGAAATCTCTTCTCTAAGGGGGGAGGTGTGACGTCGGTCGCACCTCCGACGTTAGCTTTAAGACTACATGTAAAATTAGATACATAAGAGCGAGCGTTCCCCTTTAAAGATTCCAAAACTCCTAAAAATCCTTCATAACAATGAATCCCTAACACCACGTACATCTGACTGAAATCCATCAACATAACCTAAAATCCAAAATCTGTCAAAATCCTAAAATAGCCAAAAATGGCCCAAACTCGAAGATTGAAATATCATTGGACTCGTGAGCGAAAATCATGAAACTAACCTAAAAATTTGTAGGTTAGGTTCTCAATTCGCGTTTGTTTAGACTTTACCAAAATTTCGATTTTTGGTAATTTTCAAAAGTACTTAGAATATTTTCAAACATATGATCGGTCGACAAATGATGTCAACTAATCATATGACATATAAAATTTACATCGAAACGCCTTGCAAGAGCAAGCGCTCGAAAATATTCTAAGTCCCAATTTATTTAAATAAATAAATAGGTACGCCAATGGTTACCACTTAATTTTCGAGTCCTGCACCACTGGGAACGAAAACTGCTGACTCTAGTGCGGCGGCCATCGCGCTGTTTACGACGAAGACCGGCACAAAGAGGACACGGTCCCCTTTTGCGAAGTCAGCATTTTTCGAACGAACGTTGTTCGTCGACGAACGTTCGATTCTCCCCAGTCCTCTCCGGGGACCCGAGTGGGTCAGTCGAGTTTTCGTCAATCTTCCAAGTCCAGACTATTTAGACATAGTCTTTCCAAATCCAGATTGTTTAGACACAATCTTTCCAAATCCATACTGTTTAGACACAGTCCCTAATACCATTCAGTAATATCGTATTCTTATTCGTTTAATTCAAATATTACTTCGTTTATTCAATTAAACATTTTTATTGCGTTTCATATTTCGTACTTAGTACGTATTTCGATTTCGTTAATAATAAGCATCTTTACCTTTGTATTCTTTTACGTTATTAATATACTTTGTTTTACCAGAGTCAATCTAAATCCCAATTATTATTTCCTTGCTCCTAACTTCGTAGTTTGAAGTGACACGTTGTTAGTTAGAGATAGAGTTCTCACTGGAAAGTTCGCGAATAGTATTCCTTATTCAATTTCCTGTTACGTGTTCGCGTACGTGCGTGATAGTGATAGACTTGCTCGCATAGCAAGCTCCGCAGCATCCACGTCCGTTTTCTCGAATCAAAATATCGTCAACCACGCGGACGATATTCGCGAGATAAATTCACGGGATCGCACAGCGTCCACGCCCGTTTTCGCTAGTTAAAATATCGTCAATCACGCGGACGATATTCGTGAGTTAGATTCACGGTATCGTACAGCGTCCACGCCCGTTTCCTCAACGAGCGCATCCGTCTACAATACCGTAGCAGCCAGCTGTCAATCATTGGAGGTCGTTCCTGTCAAATATCGACGTGACAGAGTTTGGCGCAGTCGTCAATCCTTGAAGGTCGTTTCCAGCCATTTGGATCAACCCCTGTCAAGCAGAGCGGACCGTATTCAAGGCCATCAGCGCAACCGTAGCTGTTCATCCGTTGCGAATTCATGTCTCGTGTCAATCGACAAACAAGCGAAGCGTAAAAGTAAGTGGAACATATTACCGCGTATGTTTCAGTGTCGCGTGCATCATTCATCTGTGTAAGACTGCATGCAGGTGTCGGCATCGGGTCCTAGTCTGTTGATAAAAAGACCAACACTTTTATTAAATGTCAGTCAGTGGAAGAGTAGAGTAGCCGGGCCGCGGTATTCTCTTCTCTTGCTCTTATAGCCCCGCCAGGACGTGACAAATTTGGCGCAGTCGGTAGGACACTCGTTGGTCACCGATGTTAGAAGCACGGCATCGAGGAATAAAAATAGAATCAGTGTTAGCACGCGAACCCCTGCGCGTTCCATCATTGTTTGACAATTTAACGCAGTAGACTTAGAGTCCGTGAAAGCATAGTGTCAGTTAAAAGTGCGACGGGCAGTGAAGGAAATGCACTTTCGCCCACGTTACATACTCAAATTATTTTTCGCGATGTTCGTACTCAGTACAAATTCATCGAGAGTTTTAGTGAACGTTAAAGTGCGACGAGCGGTTTAGAAAACGCCCCTTCGCCCACGTTATATAGTCGGATTATTTTTCGCGAATTTCATACTTAGAAATTTTCAAGCGACGCAATCATGGAAACGCGTAGCGAGGCTAGAAAGAAGGTTCCTCCTACGGAAGAGGAATTAATTGAATTCCAGAAAGATTTAGCTCGTAGAGAAGCAGCTCTCATTAATCAAACCGCCGCGTTGACTCAACTCAAATTGCAATACGAAACAGAAACGCGCGATCAGAGAGAAACGTACGAGGATATACGCCGCGAGATAGCAGAAATCCGATCGGCCAGATATTCTCAATCAATTCCAGCTAGCCCAGTCGTTGCGCCCCGCGAACCCATGATGCACGATTCTTCGAATTTCACCGTTAAACAAGCGGTTGAACTTGTGCCTACCTTTGACGGCACCTCCATAACCGTGCTACAATTCGTTCGCGCGTGCAAGCGAGCCTTGGAAGCTGTTCCAGCCACAGCTGAGCGTACCCTCACTAGATTAGTATGCAATAAGCTTAGAGGACAGGCATACGCCGCGATTGAAGACGTAAATATTAACACAATCTCTGAATTGTGCAACCGCCTGAAAGATGTACTAGGCCCATATCAATTCATCGATCAGTATCGCGGAGAATTAGCTTCGATACACCAGGGACAGTCCGAGCACGTGTTGAATTATATTACGCGAGTAAAGGACCTTAGAACGGCGATCATAGATTCAGGCCGCGGGGTCCCCAATCTAGACGAGATTGACAAATTCACAGTTGATTGTTTCATGCGTGGTCTTATCCCAGCGCTTCGAGCCGAGGTCAGGCTCTGCGCGTCACTCGAATTACAGAAAATATTCGATGAAGCAGTAACCGCGTACAAACAGTACGAGCTTGACCGTGTTCGTTATCGCGACGACGGACGCCGCGTTGCATTCTCCGACTCTCGTAATCGCACACCAGAGCGATCAAGCAACTCTCCTTATGATAGGAATGCGCCAGAGCAGCGCAATAGATCTTCGGAAAGGAAAGATCAACGACCTTCCTTTTCACCTCGTGAATCCTGGCGAGACAGGAAACCCGATAACAGAGACGCGTATCGCTCTCCTCCTCCGCGACGTCACGAACCGTCGCAATCAAATCAGCGCGAAACGTATAAACGCGAAGATCGCGCTTCCCAGTCCCCAGGTCGCGATCGCTTTCCTACGGAGAATCAGAAGTATTGTAAATATTGTAAGCGCACGGGACATGACATACACGAATGTCGCCGCCGCGAATATTACAGTAGAAATGAGTCGGGAAACGAATCAAGCCTCCCGACAAACGCGACCAAAGGACGGGAGGCATCCCAAGAGAATCGCCAAAAGGCAACACAGCTGGCCGTCATCAGCGACGACCAGCAGTAGATGAAATTCGAGTAGATAGGAGAGATAACCCGGACGGTCAGCAGAATGAACGACCATCCGCGAAATTAGTCTCGGCAATAAATCTCGCGCCGGACTCCCCTATCCCTCGAATAAAAGCAAAATCGTCACTCTTCTCAAAAGAGTGTGAGTTCCTCTTGGACACCGGGTCCGAGGTCAACTTAATCCGAGCGTCTGGTATCAAATCTGACGTTCATCTAAAAACTGACAGCGTCATACACGTCCATGGCGTGACAGAAGGAGAAATTGCGACCCTCGGTTATATCAATGCGGAGCTAGCAAATTCCATTAAAGTCACGCTACACGTTCTGCCTGACAGTTTTCCAATTAATATAGATGGTATCTTAGGCTCCCCCTTCTTCAGAGAGGGAGCAGAGATATCATTTGCGAAGGAATGCGTAGAGTATAAAAACCTACGTATTCCCTTTTCGAATCCTCGGGAATATTCCATCGAAAGCCGTACCGCCGCCTGCATAGCCGTCAACGTAAAGGGCCCAAGCGAAGGGTATGTGCGAAAAGTAGATGTAAAACCCGATGTGTTCTTAGGTGATTGTTTAGTCACCAACCGTAACGGAAAGGCATACCTGCGATGCTTTAACGCATCGTCCGAAGTGGCGTCCTTCTCCCTGCCTACGTTGGAGGTGGAAGAGATCGAGGTTCCCTTTTCGAATATTCAAGCCGAAGTCAATTCGGACTTATTCAATGCTCGTGCGTGCCGCGCGCACGAGACGATCGTTAACGATCAACTCGCGTCTTCTATTAATTCCGGTAACCATTCCGACGATTCCGGTAGCCATCCCGATTCTTTAAATAATTCCGGTAGCCATCCCGATTCTTTAAATAATTCCGGTAACCATCCCGACGATTCCGGTAGCCATCCCGATTCTTTAAACAATTCCGGTAACCATCCCGACGATTCCGGTAGCCATCCCGATACTTTAAAGAATTCCGGTAACCATCCCGACGATTTATATTCAAAGTCCTGTGTGGAAAGAAACATCAACGCCTTCGCCTCAGATGAACTTTTAGAATGTTCATATGAGAACAATTTAGAAAACATTTCTATTCCTAAAGTTAAATCAAAAGGAGTTTATGTTTTGCCGCAAACTCCTATCTTCAAATCCTCGCCGGAACAACGCCTCTTCCAGCTTCAACGATCAGGTATCCGTGCGACCGAAAACAAAGTCCATGCGTCTGGCAAATACAATTCCGCGAGATTCGCGTCAGCAAGAAAAAGAAATAAAGCCGATACATTATACTCGCCCGAGACAACTAAGTCTGATTATAAGCTTTCGTTATGTATCTTGCGAAACGAATTCAATCTTCCTAGCGTTAACAGAGTCTCCAATATCGTTACGCCAACGATAAACTATCGCAGCGACCCAAGAGCGAAATTTAAAACCTCTGGTCAGCATCACCCCACTCCACAGCAGGAAGACGATATCCCTGCGACGCAACGAGATCTTCAAGGAGAAACCGTCACCCCTGAAGATCATCAGTCTCTCGACAACGCTATAACAGCAACCATGCAGCCGATACAAGCAGCTATCTTGCTCTCTATTGCCACGCAAGCCTCAACACTCATTGGATATGACTGTGGAGGTTCAACCTTGAATATTACCACGTATTCAACTATTGACACTCTTAACTGCGAGCCAGAAGACATCGCACCAGCTGAAAACTTAGAAAGAATTCAGCTCCTGCAGCTAGCTGAATTCTCGCAAGCTCGTGTTTTGCAATGCCATATCGGAATAGACAGAACCATATACTATTGTGGCATGCATTCACATAATTCGGTGGTATCCAATGGTCGACAAGACTATATATTACCGATCTCCAGCGAAACCTGTTCGAGCCTACACACGACGGGGACAATATTCATCACCCCAGCCGCCCAGATCACAGGTATTCAGCCGAACTCGACCTCCTCTCACGGCCTCACGTTAGCAGGAGTTATTCAGAATGATGGTAGCTGCGCTGGAACCACGTATAGTGATCCGTTTGGGACTTGGACCGATGTCGTGGTACAAGCTTTAGTCCGAATCACGATCCGCGACTACATCGCTCCAATCAGATTGTCAACCGGACAGATTCATCTACAAACTGGGCAAACCTGCCCCCTTCAAAAAGGAAGCTGCTTAGACGCACAAGATGGCCATACGTTCTGGGAAACCACGCCGACGGACTCGTGCAAATTCAATAATTATGATGTCTTGTACGAAGGGATAGCCACTAAACTATCCTCCAAGGTGAATCCTTCTCCAACCCTGTATACCGTAGCATCGCAGGACACGACTTTTGCACTCACGGAGACAGGCAGATCGTCAGTTTGCGGATATGTCATAATCCGAACGGAACACCCCAAGCTGTTCATTCTGGAAGTTGGAAGTTCAGGAAAATTCAAGGAGAAAACACACACCTTGGTCAACAATCTGGACATCTTCACGTATGTCAACAGCAAATTTGTTTACGTGGAGAAGCACCTCCGGAAACAATTTTCTCAACTCTACAAAGATGTAATCCGTCAGAAGTGTGAGCTAGAGCGTCAGATTCTCCAGAACGCCCTCACATTATTACATTCAGCACCCGAAGAAGTTGCCACTGCCATCATGAAGGATGTCGGATTTATCGCAGTTCCAGCAGGAGAGGTAGTGCACATAATAAAGTGCATACCAGTCACGGTCCAAGTGAGGAAAACCGAACGGTGTTATGATGAGCTACCCATCACGTATCGGAACACATCAAAATTCCTGAAGCCAAGGGACCACATCATTTCAAATACGGGGACAGAAAAGCCATGCAATGAGCTACTTCCCCCATATTACAGACTCCACGGAACATGGTATCGCCTAGCACCGTCATTGATGGAGGCCATCACTCCTTCGGAGCTTCACCCCCTCGCCAAGTCAACCTGGAAATACATAGATCCGAAGAACTTGGCAACGGGAGGCATTTATTCACAAGACGACCTGGACAAACTACAGGATCATATAATGTTTCCTGTAGAGAAGGTAGCAGTCATAAATTCAATCGCACAGGGTGCGACGGGAAGACAGTTTGCAGCAGGAAACATCAATATGTTCAATCTGCTCGATGAAAACTCCTTACAGCAGATAGCGGAGTCTACAGCACAGAAATTATGGTCCGGATTCACTACATTCGGATCAATAAGTGCTGGAATAATCGGAGTGTACGTAGCGATTCGAACGATCAAAACAATCATCAGTACGATCGTTAACGGCATCGCATTACACTCACTATACGGCTGGAGCCTGCATCTCGTTGTCGCCATCTGGAGTTCATTGACCCGGTTCTTTATATTCATGAAGCAGAGGGACAACAAGACTTCAGCGGCCATCGAGGACGAAGCTAGTGATAGTGCCAGTGTCGGAGAATTCCGAACCCGTCCTCCCTTGACGAAACGAACGTTAATTTGCGATTCCCTTGACCCAGCGTTGCGAGACAGGGATGACATTTCAGTGCATCCTGTCTACCGCCACCCAGAGGCAGAGATTCCACTGCGTGAAATCTCTTCTCTAAGGGGGGAGGTGTGACGTCGGTCGCATCTCCGACGTTAGCTTTAAGACTACATGTAAAATTAGATACATAAGAGCGAGCGTTCCCCTTTAAAGATTCCAAAACTCCTAAAAATCCTTCATAACAATGAATCCCTAACACCACGTACATCTGACTGAAATCCATCAACATAACCTAAAATCCAAAATCTGTCAAAATCCTAAAATAGCCAAAAATGGCCCAAACTCGAAGATTGAAATATCATTGGACTCGTGAGCGAAAATCATGAAACTAACCTAAAAATTTGTAGGTTATGTTCTCAATTCGCGTTTGTTTAGACTTTACCAAAATTTCGATTTTTGGTAATTTTCAAAAGTACTTAGAATATTTTCAAACATATGATCGGTCGACAAATGATGTCAACTAATCATATGACATATAAAATTTACATCGAAACGCCTTGCAAGAGCAAGCGCTCGAAAATATTCTAAGTCCCAATTTATTTAAATAAATAAATAGGTACGCCAATGGTTACCACTTAATTTTCGAGTCCTGCACCACTGGGAACGAAAACTGCTGACTCTAGTGCGGCGGCCATCGCGCTGTTTACGACGAAGACCGGCACAAAGAGGACACGGTCCCCTTTTGCGAAGTCAGCATTTTTCGAACGAACGTTGTTCGTCGACGAACGTTCGATTCTCCCCAGTCCTCTCCGGGGACCCGAGTGGGTCAGTCGAGTTTTCGTCAATCTTCCAAGTCCAGACTATTTAGACATAGTCTTTCCAAATCCAGATTGTTTAGACACAATCTTTCCAAATCCATACTGTTTAGACACAGTCCCTAATACCATTCAGTAATATCGTATTCTTATTCGTTTAATTCAAATATTACTTCGTTTATTCAATTAAACATTTTTATTGCGTTTCATATTTCGTACTTAGTACGTATTTCGATTTCGTTAATAATAAGCATCTTTACCTTTGTATTCTTTTACGTTATTAATATACTTTGTTTTACCAGAGTCAATCTAAATCCCAATTATTATTTCCTTGCTCCTAACTTCGTAGTTTGAAGTGACACGTTGTTAGTTAGAGATAGAGTTCTCACTGGAAAGTTCGCGAATAGTATTCCTTATTCAATTTCCTGTTACGTGTTCGCGTACGTGCGTGATAGTGATAGACTTGCTCGCATAGCAAGCTCCGCAGCATCCACGTCCGTTTTCTCGAATCAAAATATCGTCAACCACGCGGACGATATTCGCGAGATAAATTCACGGGATCGCACAGCGTCCACGCCCGTTTTCGCTAGTTAAAATATCGTCAATCACGCGGACGATATTCGTGAGTTAGATTCACGGTATCGTACAGCGTCCACGCCCGTTTCCTCAACGAGCGCATCCGTCTACAATACCGTAGCAGCCAGCTGTCAATCATTGGAGGTCGTTCCTGTCAAATATCGACGTGACAGAGTTTGGCGCAGTCGTCAATCCTTGAAGGTCGTTTCCAGCCATTTGGATCAACCCCTGTCAAGCAGAGCGGACCGTATTCAAGGCCATCAGCGCAACCGTAGCTGTTCATCCGTTGCGAATTCATGTCTCGTGTCAATCGACAAACAAGCGAAGCGTAAAAGTAAGTGGAACATATTACCGCGTATGTTTCAGTGTCGCGTGCATCATTCATCTGTGTAAGACTGCATGCAGGTGTCGGCATCGGGTCCTAGTCTGTTGATAAAAAGACCAACACTTTTATTAAATGTCAGTCAGTGGAAGAGTAGAGTAGCCGGGCCGCGGTATTCTCTTCTCTTGCTCTTATAGCCCCGCCAGGACGTGACAAATTTGGCGCAGTCGGTAGGACACTCGTTGGTCACCGATGTTAGAAGCACGGCATCGAGGAATAAAAATAGAATCAGTGTTAGCACGCGAACCCCTGTGCGTTCCATCATTGTTTGACAATTTAACGCAGTAGACTTAGAGTCCGTGAAAGCATAGTGTCAGTTAAAAGTGCGACGGGCAGTGAAGGAAATGCCCTTTCGCCCACGTTACATACTCAAATTATTTTTCGCGATGTTCGTACTCAGTACTAATTCATCGAGAGTTTTAGTGAACGTTAAAGTGCGACGGGCGGTTTAGAAAACGCCCCTTCGCCCACGTTATATAGTCGGATTATTTTTCGCGAATTTCATACTTAGAAATTTTCAAGCGACGCAATCATGGAAACGCGTAGCGAGGCTAGAAAGAAGGTTCCTCCTACGGAAGAGGAATTAATTGAATTCCAGAAAGATTTAGCTCGTAGAGAAGCAGCTCTCATTAATCAAACCGCCGCGTTGACTCAACTCAAATTGCAATACGAAACAGAAACGCGCGATCAGAGAGAAACGTACGAGGATATACGCCGCGAGATAGCAGAAATCCGATCGGCCAGATATTCTCAATCAATTCCAGCTAGCCCAGTCGTTGCGCCCCGCGAACCCATGATGCACGATTCTTCGAATTTCACCGTTAAACAAGCGGTTGAACTTGTGCCTACCTTTGACGGCACCTCCATAACCGTGCTACAATTCGTTCGCGCGTGCAAGCGAGCCTTGGAAGCTGTTCCAGCCACAGCTGAGCGTACCCTCACTAGATTAGTATGCAATAAGCTTAGAGGACAGGCATACGCCGCGATTGAAGACGTAAATATTAACACAATCTCTGAATTGTGCAACCGCCTGAAAGATGTACTAGGCCCATATCAATTCATCGATCAGTATCGCGGAGAATTAGCTTCGATACACCAGGGACAGTCCGAGCACGTGTTGAATTATATTACGCGAGTAAAGGACCTTAGAACGGCGATCATAGATTCAGGCCGCGGGGTCCCCAATCTAGACGAGATTGACAAATTCACAGTTGATTGTTTCATGCGTGGTCTTATCCCAGCGCTTCGAGCCGAGGTCAGGCTCTGCGCGTCACTCGAATTACAGAAAATATTCGATGAAGCAGTAACCGCGTACAAACAGTACGAGCTTGACCGTGTTCGTTATCGCGACAACGGACGCCGCGTTGCATTCTCCGACTCTCGTAATCGCACACCAGAGCGATCAAGCAACTCTCCTTATGATAGGAATGCGCCAGAGCAGCGCAATAGATCTTCGGAAAGGAAAGATCAACGACCTTCCTTTTCACCTCGTGAATCCTGGCGAGACAGGAAACCCGATAACAGAGACGCGTATCGCTCTCCTCCTCCACGACGTCACGAACCGTCGCAATCAAATCAGCGCGAAACGTATAAACGCGAAGATCGCGCTTCCCAGTCCCCAGGTCGCGATCGCTTTCCTACGGAGAATCAGAAGTATTGTAAATATTGTAAGCGCACGGGACATGACATACACGAATGTCGCCGCCGCGAATATTACAGTAGAAATGAGTCGGGAAACGAATCAAGCCTCCCGACAAACGCGACCAAAGGACGGGAGGCATCCCAAGAGAATCGCCAAAAGGCAACACAGCTGGCCGTCATCAGCGACGACCAGCAGTAGATGAAATTCGAGTAGATAGGAGAGATAACCCGGACGGTCAGCAGAATGAACGACCATCCGCGAAATTAGTCTCGGCAATAAATCTCGCGCCGGACTCCCCTATCCCTCGAATAAAAGCAAAATCGTCACTCTTCTCAAAAGAGTGTGAGTTCCTCTTGGACACCGGGTCCGAGGTCAACTTAATCCGAGCGTCTGGTATCAAATCTGACGTTCATCTAAAAACTGACAGCGTCATACACGTCCATGGCGTGACAGAAGGAGAAATTGCGACCCTCGGTTATATCAATGCGGAGCTAGCAAATTCCATTAAAGTCACGCTACACGTTCTGCCTGACAGTTTTCCAATTAATATAGATGGTATCTTAGGCTCCCCCTTCTTCAGAGAGGGAGCAGAGATATCATTTGCGAAGGAATGCGTAGAGTATAAAAACCTACGTATTCCCTTTTCGAATCCTCGGGAATATTCCATCGAAAGCCGTACCGCCGCCTGCATAGCCGTCAACGTAAAGGGCCCAAGCGAAGGGTATGTGCGAAAAGTAGATGTAAAACCCGATGTGTTCTTAGGTGATTGTTTAGTCACCAACCGTAACGGAAAGGCATACCTGCGATGCTTTAACGCATCGTCCGAAGTGGCGTCCTTCTCCCTGCCTACGTTGGAGGTGGAAGAGATCGAGGTTCCCTTTTCGAATATTCAAGCCGAAGTCAATTCGGACTTATTCAATGCTCGTGCGTGCCGCGCGCACGAGACGATCGTTAACGATCAACTCGCGTCTTCTATTAATTCCGGTAACCATTCCGACGATTCCGGTAGCCATCCCGATTCTTTAAATAATTCCGGTAGCCATCCCGATTCTTTAAATAATTCCGGTAACCATCCCGACGATTCCGGTAGCCATCCCGATTCTTTAAACAATTCCGGTAACCATCCCGACGATTCCGGTAGCCATCCCGATACTTTAAAGAATTCCGGTAACCATCCCGACGATTTATATTCAAAGTCCTGTGTGGAAAGAAACATCAACGCCTTCGCCTCAGATGAACTTTTAGAATGTTCATATGAGAACAATTTAGAAAACATTTCTATTCCTAAAGTTAAATCAAAAGGAGTTTATGTTTTGCCGCAAACTCCTATCTTCAAATCCTCGCCGGAACAACGCCTCTTCCAGCTTCAACGATCAGGTATCCGTGCGACCGAAAACAAAGTCCATGCGTCTGGCAAATACAATTCCGCGAGATTCGCGTCAGCAAGAAAAAGAAATAAAGCCGATACATTATACTCGCCCGAGACAACTAAGTCTGATTATAAGCTTTCGTTATGTATCTTGCGAAACGAATTCAATCTTCCTAGCGTTAACAGAGTCTCCAATATCGTTACGCCAACGATAAACTATCGCAGCGACCCAAGAGCGAAATTTAAAACCTCTGGTCAGCATCACCCCACTCCACAGCAGGAAGACGATATCCCTGCGACGCAACGAGATCTTCAAGGAGAAACCGTCACCCCTGAAGATCATCAGTCTCTCGACAACGCTATAACAGCAACCATGCAGCCGATACAAGCAGCTATCTTGCTCTCTATTGCCACGCAAGCCTCAACACTCATTGGATATGACTGTGGAGGTTCAACCTTGAATATTACCACGTATTCAACTATTGACACTCTTAACTGCGAGCCAGAAGACATCGCACCAGCTGAAAACTTAGAAAGAATTCAGCTCCTGCAGCTAGCTGAATTCTCGCAAGCTCGTGTTTTGCAATGCCATATCGGAATAGACAGAACCATATACTATTGTGGCATGCATTCACATAATTCGGTGGTATCCAATGGTCGACAAGACTATATATTACCGATCTCCAGCGAAACCTGTTCGAGCCTACACACGACGGGGACAATATTCATCACCCCAGCCGCCCAGATCACAGGTATTCAGCCGAACTCGACCTCCTCTCACGGCCTCACGTTAGCAGGAGTTATTCAGAATGATGGTAGCTGCGCTGGAACCACGTATAGTGATCCGTTTGGGACTTGGACCGATGTCGTGGTACAAGCTTTAGTCCGAATCACGATCCGCGACTACATCGCTCCAATCAGATTGTCAACCGGACAGATTCATCTACAAACTGGGCAAACCTGCCCCCTTCAAAAAGGAAGCTGCTTAGACGCACAAGATGGCCATACGTTCTGGGAAACCACGCCGACGGACTCGTGCAAATTCAATAATTATGATGTCTTGTACGAAGGGATAGCCACTAAACTATCCTCCAAGGTGAATCCTTCTCCAACCCTGTATACCGTAGCATCGCAGGACACGACTTTTGCACTCACGGAGACAGGCAGATCGTCAGTTTGCGGATATGTCATAATCCGAACGGAACACCCCAAGCTGTTCATTCTGGAAGTTGGAAGTTCAGGAAAATTCAAGGAGAAAACACACACCTTGGTCAACAATCTGGACATCTTCACGTATGTCAACAGCAAATTTGTTTACGTGGAGAAGCACCTCCGGAAACAATTTTCTCAACTCTACAAAGATGTAATCCGTCAGAAGTGTGAGCTAGAGCGTCAGATTCTCCAGAACGCCCTCACATTATTACATTCAGCACCCGAAGAAGTTGCCACTGCCATCATGAAGGATGTCGGATTTATCGCAGTTCCAGCAGGAGAGGTAGTGCACATAATAAAGTGCATACCAGTCACGGTCCAAGTGAGGAAAACCGAACGGTGTTATGATGAGCTACCCATCACGTATCGGAACACATCAAAATTCCTGAAGCCAAGGGACCACATCATTTCAAATACGGGGACAGAAAAGCCATGCAATGAGCTACTTCCCCCATATTATAGACTGCACGGAACATGGTATCGCCTAACACCGTCATTGATGGAGGCCATCACTCCTTCGGAGCTTCACCCCCTCGCCAAGTCAACCTGGAAATACATAGATCCGAAGAACTTGGCAACGGGAGGCATTTATTCACAAGACGACCTGGACAAACTACAGGATCATATAATGTTTCCTGTAGAGAAGGTAGCAGTCATAAATTCAATCGCACAGGGTGCGACGGGAAGACAGTTTGCAGCAGGAAACATCAATATGTTCAATCTGCTCGATGAAAACTCCTTACAGCAGATAGCGGAGTCTACAGCACAGAAATTATGGTCCGGATTCACTACATTCGGATCAATAAGTGCTGGAATAATCGGAGTGTACGTAGCGATTCGAACGATCAAAACAATCATCAGTACGATCGTTAACGGCATCGCATTACACTCACTATACGGCTGGAGCCTGCATCTCGTTGTCGCCATCTGGAGTTCATTGACCCGGTTCTTTATATTCATGAAGCAGAGGGACAACAAGACTTCAGCGGCCATCGAGGACGAAGCTAGTGATAGTGCCAGTGTCGGAGAATTCCGAACCCGTCCTCCCTTGACGAAACGAACGTTAATTTGCGATTCCCTTGACCCAGCGTTGCGAGACAGGGATGACATTTCAGTGCATCCTGTCTACCGCCACCCAGAGGCAGAGATTCCACTGCGTGAAATCTCTTCTCTAAGGGGGGAGGTGTGACGTCGGTCGCACCTCCGACGTTAGCTTTAAGACTACATGTAAAATTAGATACATAAGAGCGAGCGTTCCCCTTTAAAGATTCCAAAACTCCTAAAAATCCTTCATAACAATGAATCCCTAACACCACGTACATCTGACTGAAATCCATCAACATAACCTAAAATCCAAAATCTGTCAAAATCCTAAAATAGCCAAAAATGGCCCAAACTCGAAGATTGAAATATCATTGGACTCGTGAGCGAAAATCATGAAACTAACCTAAAAATTTGTAGGTTATGTTCTCAATTCGCGTTTGTTTAGACTTTACCAAAATTTCGATTTTTGGTAATTTTCAAAAGTACTTAGAATATTTTCAAACATATGATCGGTCGACAAATGATGTCAACTAATCATATGACATATAAAATTTACATCGAAACGCCTTGCAAGAGCAAGCGCTCGAAAATATTCTAAGTCCCAATTTATTTAAATAAATAAATAGGTACGCCAATGGTTACCACTTAATTTTCGAGTCCTGCACCACTGGGAACGAAAACTGCTGACTCTAGTGCGGCGGCCATCGCGCTGTTTACGACGAAGACCGGCACAAAGAGGACACGGTCCCCTTTTGCGAAGTCAGCATTTTTCGGACGAACGTTATTCGTCGACGAACGTTCGATTCTCCCCAGTCCTCTCCGGGGACCCGAGTGGGTCAGTCGAGTTTTCGTCAATCTTCCAAGTCCAGACTATTTAGACATAGTCTTTCCAAATCCAGATTGTTTAGACACAATCTTTCCAAATCCATACTGTTTAGACACAGTCCCTAATACCATTCAGTAATATCGTATTCTTATTCGTTTAATTCAAATATTACTTCGTTTATTCAATTAAACATTTTTATTGCGTTTCATATTTCGTACTTAGTACGTATTTCGATTTCGTTAATAATAAGCATCTTTACCTTTGTATTCTTTTACGTTATTAATATACTTTGTTTTACCAGAGTCAATCTAAATCCCAATTATTATTTCCTTGCTCCTAACTTCGTAGTTTGAAGTGACACGTTGTTAGTTAGAGATAGAGTTCTCACTGGAAAGTTCGCGAATAGTATTCCTTATTCAATTTCCTGTTACGTGTTCGCGTACGTGCGTGATAGTGATAGACTTGCTCGCATAGCAAGCTCCGCAGCATCCACGTCCGTTTTCTCGAATCAAAATATCGTCAACCACGCGGACGATATTCGCGAGATAAATTCACGGGATCGCACAGCGTCCACGCCCGTTTTCGCTAGTTAAAATATCGTCAATCACGCGGACGATATTCGTGAGTTAGATTCACGGTATCGTACAGCGTCCACGCCCGTTTCCTCAACGAGCGCATCCGTCTACAATACCGTAGCAGCCAGCTGTCAATCATTGGAGGTCGTTCCTGTCAAATATCGACGTGACAGAGTTTGGCGCAGTCGTCAATCCTTGAAGGTCGTTTCCAGCCATTTGGATCAACCCCTGTCAAGCAGAGCGGACCGTATTCAAGGCCATCAGCGCAACCGTAGCTGTTCATCCGTTGCGAATTCATGTCTCGTGTCAATCGACAAACAAGCGAAGCGTAAAAGTAAGTGGAACATATTACCGCGTATGTTTCAGGGTCGCGTGCATCATTCATCTGTGTAAGACTGCATGCAGGTGTCGGCATCGGGTCCTAGTCTGTTGATAAAAAGACCAACACTTTTATTAAATGTCAGTCAGTGGAAGAGTAGAGTAGCCGGGCCGCGGTATTCTCTTCTCTTGCTCTTATAGCCCCGCCAGGACGTGACAAATTTGGCGCAGTCGGTAGGACACTCGTTGGTCACCGATGTTAGAGACACCGTCAACACTTTTGTAGGATACGTCATGTGTCCTACCTCTGCCAAAATTTGTTGTGACAAATTTGGCGCAGTCGGTAGGACAGTCGTTGGTCACCGATGTTAGAAGCACGGCATCGAGGAATAAAAATAGAATCAGTGTTAGCACGCGAACCCCTGCGCGTTCCATCATTGTTTGACAATTTAACGCAGTAGACTTAGAGTCCGTGAAAGCATAGTGTCAGTTAAAAGTGCGACGGGCAGTGAAGGAAATGCCCTTTCGCCCACGTTACATACTCAAATTATTTTTCGCGATGTTCGTACTCAGTACAAATTCATCGAGAGTTTTAGTGAACGTTAAAGTGCGACGGGCGGTTTAGAAAACGCCCCTTCGCCCACGTTATATAGTCGGATTATTTTTCGCGAATTTCATACTTAGAAATTTTCAAGCGACGCAATCATGGAAACGCGTAGCGAGGCTAGAAAGAAGGTTCCTCCTACGGAAGAGGAATTAATTGAATTCCAGAAAGATTTAGCTCGTAGAGAAGCAGCTCTCATTAATCAAACCGCCGCGTTGACTCAACTCAAATTGCAATACGAAACAGAAACGCGTGAGCAAAGAGTAACGTACGAGGATATACGCCGCGAGATAGCAGAAATCCGATCGGCCAGAGATTCTCAATCAATTCCAGCTAGCCCAGTCGTTGCGCCCCGCGAACCCATAATGCACGATTCTTCGAATTTCACCGTCAAACAAGCGGTTGAACTTGTGCCTACCTTTGACGGCACCTCCATAACCGTGCTACAATTCGTTCGCGCGTGCAAGCGAGCCTTGGAGGCTGTTCCAGCCACAGCTGAGCGTACCCTCACTAGATTAGTATGCAATAAGCTTAGAGGACAGGCATACGCCGCGATTGAAGACGTAAATATTAACACAATCTCTGAATTGTGCAACCGCCTGAAAGATGTACTAGGCCCATATAAATTCATCGATCAGTATCGCGGAGAATTAGCTTCGATACACCAGGGACAGTCCGAGCACGTGTTGAATTATATTACGCGAGTAAAGGACCTTAGAACGGCGATCATAGATTCAGGCCGCGGGGTCCCCAATCTAGACGAGATTGACAAATTCACAGTTGATTGTTTCATGCGTGGTCTTATCCCAGCGCTTCGAGCCGAGGTCAGGCTCTGCGCGTCACTCGAATTACAGAAAATATTCGATGAAGCAGTAACCGCGTACAAACAGTACGAGCTTGACCGTGTTCGTTATCGCGACGACGGACGCCGCGTTGCATTCTCCGACTCTCGTAATCGCACACCAGAGCGATCAAGCAACTCTCCTTATGATAGGAATGCGCCAGAGCAGCGCAATAGATCTTCGGAAAGGAAAGATCAACGACCTTCCTTTTCACCTCGTGAATCCTGGCGAGACAGGAAACCCGATAACAGAGACGCGTATCGCTCTCCTCCTCCGCGACGTCACGAACCGTCGCAATCAAATCAGCGCGAAACGTATAAACGCGAAGATCGCGCTTCCCAGTCCCCAGGTCGCGATCGCTTTCCTACGGAGAATCAGAAGTATTGTAAATATTGTAAGCGCACGGGACATGACATACACGAATGTCGCCGCCGCGAATATTACAGTAGAAATGAGTCGGGAAACGAATCAAGCCTCCCGACAAACGCGACCAAAGGACGGGAGGCATCCCAAGAGAATCGCCAAAAGGCAACACAGCTGGCCGTCATCAGCGACGACCAGCAGTAGATGAAATTCGAGTAGATAGGAGAGATAACCCGGACGGTCAGCAGAATGAACGACCATCCGCGAAATTAGTCTCGGCAATAAATCTCGCGCCGGACTCCCCTATCCCTCGAATAAAAGCAAAATCGTCACTCTTCTCAAAAGAGTGTGAGTTCCTCTTGGACACCGGGTCCGAGGTCAACTTAATCCGAGCGTCTGGTATCAAATCTGACGTTCATCTAAAAACTGACAGCGTCATACACGTCCATGGCGTGACAGAAGGAGAAATTGCGACCCTCGGTTATATCAATGCGGAGCTAGCAAATTCCATTAAAGTCACGCTACACGTTCTGCCTGACAGTTTTCCAATTAATATAGATGGTATCTTAGGCTCCCCCTTCTTCAGAGAGGGAGCAGAGATATCATTTGCGAAGGAATGCGTAGAGTATAAAAACCTACGTATTCCCTTTTCGAATCCTCGGGAATATTCCATCGAAAGCCGTACCGCCGCCTGCATAGCCGTCAACGTAAAGGGCCCAAGCGAAGGGTATGTGCGAAAAGTAGATGTAAAACCCGATGTGTTCTTAGGTGATTGTTTAGTCACCAACCGTAACGGAAAGGCATACCTGCGATGCTTTAACGCATCGTCCGAAGTGGCGTCCTTCTCCCTGCCTACGTTGGAGGTGGAAGAGATCGAGGTTCCCTTTTCGAATATTCAAGCCGAAGTCAATTCGGACTTATTCAATGCTCGTGCGTGCCGCGCGCACGAGACGATCGTTAACGATCAACTCGCGTCTTCTATTAATTCCGGTAACCATTCCGACGATTCCGGTAGCCATCCCGATTCTTTAAATAATTCCGGTAGCCATCCCGATTCTTTAAATAATTCCGGTAACCATCCCGACGATTCCGGTAGCCATCCCGATTCTTTAAACAATTCCGGTAACCATCCCGACGATTCCGGTAGCCATCCCGATACTTTAAAGAATTCCGGTAACCATCCCGACGATTTATATTCAAAGTCCTGTGTGGAAAGAAACATCAACGCCTTCGCCTCAGATGAACTTTTAGAATGTTCATATGAGAACAATTTAGAAAACATTTCTATTCCTAAAGTTAAATCAAAAGGAGTTTATGTTTTGCCGCAAACTCCTATCTTCAAATCCTCGCCGGAACAACGCCTCTTCCAGCTTCAACGATCAGGTATCCGTGCGACCGAAAACAAAGTCCATGCGTCTGGCAAATACAATTCCGCGAGATTCGCGTCAGCAAGAAAAAGAAATAAAGCCGATACATTATACTCGCCCGAGACAACTAAGTCTGATTATAAGCTTTCGTTATGTATCTTGCGAAACGAATTCAATCTTCCTAGCGTTAACAGAGTCTCCAATATCGTTACGCCAACGATAAACTATCGCAGCGACCCAAGAGCGAAATTTAAAACCTCTGGTCAGCATCACCCCACTCCACAGCAGGAAGACGATATCCCTGCGACGCAACGAGATCTTCAAGGAGAAACCGTCACCCCTGAAGATCATCAGTCTCTCGACAACGCTATAACAGCAACCATGCAGCCGATACAAGCAGCTATCTTGCTCTCTATTGCCACGCAAGCCTCAACACTCATTGGATATGACTGTGGAGGTTCAACCTTGAATATTACCACGTATTCAACTATTGACACTCTTAACTGCGAGCCAGAAGACATCGCACCAGCTGAAAACTTAGAAAGAATTCAGCTCCTGCAGCTAGCTGAATTCTCGCAAGCTCGTGTTTTGCAATGCCATATCGGAATAGACAGAACCATATACTATTGTGGCATGCATTCACATAATTCGGTGGTATCCAATGGTCGACAAGACTATATATTACCGATCTCCAGCGAAACCTGTTCGAGCCTACACACGACGGGGACAATATTCATCACCCCAGCCGCCCAGATCACAGGTATTCAGCCGAACTCGACCTCCTCTCACGGCCTCACGTTAGCAGGAGTTATTCAGAATGATGGTAGCTGCGCTGGAACCACGTATAGTGATCCGTTTGGGACTTGGACCGATGTCGTGGTACAAGCTTTAGTCCGAATCACGATCCGCGACTACATCGCTCCAATCAGATTGTCAACCGGACAGATTCATCTACAAACTGGGCAAACCTGCCCCCTTCAAAAAGGAAGCTGCTTAGACGCACAAGATGGCCATACGTTCTGGGAAACCACGCCGACGGACTCGTGCAAATTCAATAATTATGATGTCTTGTACGAAGGGATAGCCACTAAACTATCCTCCAAGGTGAATCCTTCTCCAACCCTGTATACCGTAGCATCGCAGGACACGACTTTTGCACTCACGGAGACAGGCAGATCGTCAGTTTGCGGATATGTCATAATCCGAACGGAACACCCCAAGCTGTTCATTCTGGAAGTTGGAAGTTCAGGAAAATTCAAGGAGAAAACACACACCTTGGTCAACAATCTGGACATCTTCACGTATGTCAACAGCAAATTTGTTTACGTGGAGAAGCACCTCCGGAAACAATTTTCTCAACTCTACAAAGATGTAATCCGTCAGAAGTGTGAGCTAGAGCGTCAGATTCTCCAGAACGCCCTCACATTATTACATTCAGCACCCGAAGAAGTTGCCACTGCCATCATGAAGGATGTCGGATTTATCGCAGTTCCAGCAGGAGAGGTAGTGCACATAATAAAGTGCATACCAGTCACGGTCCAAGTGAGGAAAACCGAACGGTGTTATGATGAGCTACCCATCACGTATCGGAACACATCAAAATTCCTGAAGCCAAGGGACCACATCATTTCAAATACGGGGACAGAAAAGCCATGCAATGAGCTACTTCCCCCATATTATAGACTGCACGGAACATGGTATCGCCTAACACCGTCATTGATGGAGGCCATCACTCCTTCGGAGCTTCACCCCCTCGCCAAGTCAACCTGGAAATACATAGATCCGAAGAACTTGGCAACGGGAGGCATTTATTCACAAGACGACCTGGACAAACTACAGGATCATATAATGTTTCCTGTAGAGAAGGTAGCAGTCATAAATTCAATCGCACAGGGTGCGACGGGAAGACAGTTTGCAGCAGGAAACATCAATATGTTCATCGACTTTCATCGACTAACGTATATCTGGTTAGACGTGCAAACTCGAGCTCTGTGTTTACACATTGCTTAGTGGTACAAAAATTTGGTCATTTTGCCTGGGTTATACATTGGACGATTCGTCCCAATACCCTCTTTACTTATCTGTAAGTGAAGTGCGAATTTGTTAACTAAACGTTGTTTTATTGAAGTTTTTCTGCATTATCTCAATCAGCTTTGAATTGTTTCGGTGCGAGGTCTGTATCCTTGGCTGTGTTTATCATTATCGGTTTGACGTGTCAGTGCTCACGGATATACCAACACTCTTCACCATATACTGTACAGTGGTTCGCAACTTGGAGTGTTAACTGGTTACCATCACGTATTGAGTAAAAATGTCTCAAGCTAAAAAACTTTTATGCAAAGGATGTGGGACAGCGGTATCTAAGCCTGTCACGTGCATATCGTGTGAAGTTGTTTCACATCCTGCCTGTGTTCACCGAACTCAACATCCATTCTTGAAAGGAAGGCTCTTAAATTGTGGGGATGATAGGACACACACTGACACCGCCTCGCCTAAATCGCCAACTCTCGACATTGTATCATCGAATGTTGATCTACTTAAAAAGATCGAAGAAATGCTCGATGCTAAATTCTCAAAACTTGAAAATGAGCTGATGGTTTTTCAATCGAATCTCGAGCTTCTAAACAACTCTTTGACTGATCTAAATGATAGAGTTTCTAAATTGGAAACGAATCATTCTGAAGAGGACATAATGGAAGAGCTAGTGGAAAGAAATAGAAGATCGCACAACATTATTCTGTTTAATCTGACTGATACTGACGCCGCCTCAGACATTAATGCAGTTAATAGTTTATTACGTGAGACCGATGTCACCGAAGCCATTAACAATTATTCCATAAAAAGACTGGGGAAAAAAAATTCCAGTAAACCTCGTCCTCTCTGCATCTCCTTCAAGTCTCCGAGCATACCGATTAAAATTCTTAAAAACAAAAGTGTATACTCAGGTTCGGCTAAAATATCAAATGACTCTACAGTGAAGCAGCGTTCGTTTTTAAATGATTTGCGTGTGAAGTTGCGTGATATGAACGATCATAACAAGACTATAAGATATGTCAACGGTACTCCGAAGATCGTTACGGTAAACCATCAACAATCAAAAAACTAGCCCAGAACTTGTCTATATATTATCAGAATGTCAGAGGTTTACGCACGAAATTGAACGAGTTACAGCAAGAGGTCGCTGGTTCTTCACTTCAATCTGACGTCATTATTCTAACGGAAACCTGGCTTACCGATAGTTTTACAGACAGCGAGCTAGGCTTGAATAACTACACCATTTATCGATGCGACAGATCGAAACAAACCAGCTCATATTCCAGAGGTGGCGGCGTTCTTATAGCGATTCGTAACACCTTACGTAGTAGTAGCACTATAAATACCATTTTAAATGTTGAACATCTATTTGTTGAAGTTACAACGGGAGCTCTTCCCCTAATAATTGGAGTAGTTTATCTTCCTCCGTTGAGTAGCGATTCCTTGTATAGTGCACACTGTTCTGCTATTTCTGACATTCTTGACAAACATCTGAACTGTAACTATATTATTTGTGGCGATTATAACCTTCCTCATATCACATGGTCCGGCCCCAACTCATTTCCCGCGAATCCAAATGTTCTCACCAATGAAATTGCATCTGCTGCAATTCTCTCCTCTACTTTTAACTTTTATAATGGATCCCAATGGAACTCGGTGTTAAATTCGCTCGGCAATACTTTAGATTTAATCTTTTCAAATATCTCTACGACTCGTGTTATGAACTCCACTGAGTCTATTGTACAGTGCGATAGTTACCATCCCGCTCTCTACATAACGATTAATATTCAGAACAAAAGTAATACTCGGTATACCACTTACACTTATTACAATTTTAAACAAGGTAACTACAGTAGTATTAATAATTACCTAAATCATATTGAATGGGATATTTTGCTTGCAAATACTAATGTAGATGATTCTACAAAAACTTTGTATGACCACCTATATTTTGCGATCGAGAACTTTGTTCCAAAAAAGTACAATAACCCTTCATATTTTCCCAAATGGTTTTCACATACCTTAATTGGATTAGTTCGAAAAAAGAAACGGGCTCATAGATTCTTTAAAAGGAGTAATCAACTATGTGACTACTTGACTTTTGTCAAATTGCGAGCTGAGTGTAAGAGAATTACAAAACATTGCTATTCTTTGTACGTGCGCAAAACTGAACTATCTGTTCAAAATAATATAAAATCCTTTTGGACTTATGTTAATTCCAAGCGAAAAGCGCCTGTCTTACCAAACAAAATGCTTTATAAGGAAAATGTGGCAATAAGTGATGACAAAATTGCGAATTTGTTTGGTTCGTTTTTTGGATCAGTCTATCGAAATGTCACTACGGATTATAAAATCCTTGAAAATGGTTGTAACCCCTGTTTTTCCGACCTCGATATTAACATTAGTGATATTTATATTAAATTAACTGAACTTGATGTCAACAAGGGACCTGGCATAGATGGCATTCCTCCCTTGTTTTTCAGAATGTGTAGCTTTATTTTATCACGGCCGCTTTGGATAATCTTCAACAAATCTTTAAAATCAGGTATATTCCCTTCACTTTGGAAAACCAGTCTGGTTACACCCATTTTCAAGAAAGGCGACAAATCTAATATTGAAAATTTTAGACCTATAAACATAAGTAGCGTTATGCCTAAGATCTTCGAAGATATTGTCACAAACAAGTTATACAATACTGTGTCTCTCTCGATATGTGAACAGCAGCATGGTTTCGTTAACAAGCGATCAACAATCACTAACCTAGCGGTGTATTTCAACTTTGTCTCATCTTCTTTAGATGCTAATCTACAGGTTGACACAATTTTTACAGATTTTCAAAAAGCTTTTGATACGGTAAATCATTCCCTTTTAATTGAGAAGCTTGCAGCATTTGGCTGCAAGGGAAATCTATTGTCATGGCTTGAAAGTTACCTCACGAACCGTTTTCAAATTGTGCGTATACGCAGTTGCCTATCATCTCCGATACATGTTCTATCAGGTGTACCTCAAGGCTCCCACCTCGGTCCGCTACTATTTATAATTTTCATCAACGATTTGACTACTATTTTTCAATATTGTAAGTACCTACTATTCGCAGACGATTTAAAAATCTTCTGCAGCATCTCGTCCTACGATGATGCTTCCAGATTACAAGCAGACCTAGATCGTTTTAGTGAGTGGTGTTGCAAGAATGGTATGGAACTCAATATTGAAAAATGCCATGTTATGCGGTCTTCCCGTCGCTCTGTACCATTCACATATCCTTACCGTCTCAATGATTGTATTCTCTCCTCAATAAGTGAGGTAAAGGACTTAGGTATTCTTTTCTCCTCAACCTTGAACTTTTCCAAACATATTCATAACATTGTTAATTCCGCATCAAGAACACTCGGGTTTATACTACGCTTTTCTACTGACTTTCACTCAATACGCACAATTAGATTGCTTTATATTGCCCTTGTCCGTCCCCAGTTGGAATATGCTTCAGTTATATGGTCTCCGAATAGCTTAAATTATGAAATCATGCTAGAGAGAGTGCAGCATAAATTTCTCAGGTTTTGTTCTCATAAGATTAATAATCCTATGTCAATCTTTGATCACGATTACTCCACAATATTAACCATAGTTAACCTGGAAACATTGTCTGCTCGCAGAAGAGTATCCGACCAGAGCTTTATTTTTAATTTAATTAATAACAATATAGACTGTACCTCTCTCCTTATGCAAATCAATTTTTACGCACCTGAACGTGCTTTGAGATCTCGAGCAGGTTTCCAAACACGTAAATGCAAATCCACATATGGATTAACAAATCCTATAAATCGAATTATTGCGAATTCCAACACTCTATATAATAGTATTGACTATTTTAATGGGTCGTTACAAACTTTCAAAAAAAAATTATGCAGGATTAACTCATAATATCAGTACCTTTATACCAATAGTTTTTTTTTTTGTTTTTTCTTTTATGCATGTCCTTTCTTAGTAATTTAGGTTAAGTCTTTATTCTATTGTAAGTCTTTACTCTATTGTAAATGGACCTCGGTCCGTGCATAATAAATAAATAATAAATAATATGTTCAATCTGCTCGATGAAAACTCCTTACAGCAGATAGCGGAGTCTACAGCACAGAAATTATGGTCCGGATTCACTACATTCGGATCAATAAGTGCTGGAATAATCGGAGTGTACGTAGCGATTCGAACGATCAAAACAATCATCAGTACGATCGTTAACGGCATCGCATTACACTCACTATACGGCTGGAGCCTGCATCTCGTTGTCGCCATCTGGAGTTCATTGACCCGGTTCTTTATATTCATGAAGCAGAGGGACAACAAGACTTCAGCGGCCATCGAGGACGAAGCTAGTGATAGTGCCAGTGTCGGAGAATTCCGAACCCGTCCTCCCTTGACGAAACGAACGTTAATTTGCGATTCCCTTGACCCAGCGTTGCGAGACAGGGATGACATTTCAGTGCATCCTGTCTACCGCCACCCAGAGGCAGAGATTCCACTGCGTGAAATCTCTTCTCTAAGGGGGGAGGTGTGACGTCGGTCGCACCTCCGACGTTAGCTTTAAGACTACATGTAAAATTAGATACATAAGAGCGAGCGTTCCCCTTTAAAGATTCCAAAACTCCTAAAAATCCTTCATAACAATGAATCCCTAACACCACGTACATCTGACTGAAATCCATCAACATAACCTAAAATCCAAAATCTGTCAAAATCCTAAAATAGCCAAAAATGGCCCAAACTCGAAGATTGAAATATCATTGGACTCGTGAGCGAAAATCATGAAACTAACCTAAAAATTTGTAGGTTATGTTCTCAATTCGCGTTTGTTTAGACTTTACCAAAATTTCGATTTTTGGTAATTTTCAAAAGTACTTAGAATATTTTCAAACATATGATCGGTCGACAAATGATGTCAACTAATCATATGACATATAAAATTTACATCGAAACGCCTTGCAAGAGCAAGCGCTCGAAAATATTCTAAGTCCCAATTTATTTAAATAAATAAATAGGTACGCCAATGGTTACCACTTAATTTTCGAGTCCTGCACCACTGGGAACGAAAACTGCTGACTCTAGTGCGGCGGCCATCGCGCTGTTTACGACGAAGACCGGCACAAAGAGGACACGGTCCCCTTTTGCGAAGTCAGCATTTTTCGGACGAACGTTATTCGTCGACGAACGTTCGATTCTCCCCAGTCCTCTCCGGGGACCCGAGTGGGTCAGTCGAGTTTTCGTCAATCTTCCAAGTCCAGACTATTTAGACATAGTCTTTCCAAATCCAGATTGTTTAGACACAATCTTTCCAAATCCATACTGTTTAGACACAGTCCCTAATACCATTCAGTAATATCGTATTCTTATTCGTTTAATTCAAATATTACTTCGTTTATTCAATTAAACATTTTTATTGCGTTTCATATTTCGTACTTAGTACGTATTTCGATTTCGTTAATAATAAGCATCTTTACCTTTGTATTCTTTTACGTTATTAATATACTTTGTTTTACCAGAGTCAATCTAAATCCCAATTATTATTTCCTTGCTCCTAACTTCGTAGTTTGAAGTGACACGTTGTTAGTTAGAGATAGAGTTCTCACTGGAAAGTTCGCGAATAGTATTCCTTATTCAATTTCCTGTTACGTGTTCGCGTACGTGCGTGATAGTGATAGACTTGCTCGCATAGCAAGCTCCGCAGCATCCACGTCCGTTTTCTCGAATCAAAATATCGTCAACCACGCGGACGATATTCGCGAGATAAATTCACGGGATCGCACAGCGTCCACGCCCGTTTTCGCTAGTTAAAATATCGTCAATCACGCGGACGATATTCGTGAGTTAGATTCACGGTATCGTACAGCGTCCACGCCCGTTTCCTCAACGAGCGCATCCGTCTACAATACCGTAGCAGCCAGCTGTCAATCATTGGAGGTCGTTCCTGTCAAATATCGACGTGACAGAGTTTGGCGCAGTCGTCAATCCTTGAAGGTCGTTTCCAGCCATTTGGATCAACCCCTGTCAAGCAGAGCGGACCGTATTCAAGGCCATCAGCGCAACCGTAGCTGTTCATCCGTTGCGAATTCATGTCTCGTGTCAATCGACAAACAAGCGAAGCGTAAAAGTAAGTGGAACATATTACCGCGTATGTTTCAGGGTCGCGTGCATCATTCATCTGTGTAAGACTGCATGCAGGTGTCGGCATCGGGTCCTAGTCTGTTGATAAAAAGACCAACACTTTTATTAAATGTCAGTCAGTGGAAGAGTAGAGTAGCCGGGCCGCGGTATTCTCTTCTCTTGCTCTTATAGCCCCGCCAGGACGTGACAAATTTGGCGCAGTCGGTAGGACACTCGTTGGTCACCGATGTTAGAGACACCGTCAACACTTTTGTAGGATACGTCATGTGTCCTACCTCTGCCAAAATTTGTTGTGACAAATTTGGCGCAGTCGGTAGGACAGTCGTTGGTCACCGATGTTAGAAGCACGGCATCGAGGAATAAAAATAGAATCAGTGTTAGCACGCGAACCCCTGCGCGTTCCATCATTGTTTGACAATTTAACGCAGTAGACTTAGAGTCCGTGAAAGCATAGTGTCAGTTAAAAGTGCGACGGGCAGTGAAGGAAATGCCCTTTCGCCCACGTTACATACTCAAATTATTTTTCGCGATGTTCGTACTCAGTACAAATTCATCGAGAGTTTTAGTGAACGTTAAAGTGCGACGGGCGGTTTAGAAAACGCCCCTTCGCCCACGTTATATAGTCGGATTATTTTTCGCGAATTTCATACTTAGAAATTTTCAAGCGACGCAATCATGGAAACGCGTAGCGAGGCTAGAAAGAAGGTTCCTCCTACGGAAGAGGAATTAATTGAATTCCAGAAAGATTTAGCTCGTAGAGAAGCAGCTCTCATTAATCAAACCGCCGCGTTGACTCAACTCAAATTGCAATACGAAACAGAAACGCGTGAGCAAAGAGTAACGTACGAGGATATACGCCGCGAGATAGCAGAAATCCGATCGGCCAGAGATTCTCAATCAATTCCAGCTAGCCCAGTCGTTGCGCCCCGCGAACCCATAATGCACGATTCTTCGAATTTCACCGTCAAACAAGCGGTTGAACTTGTGCCTACCTTTGACGGCACCTCCATAACCGTGCTACAATTCGTTCGCGCGTGCAAGCGAGCCTTGGAGGCTGTTCCAGCCACAGCTGAGCGTACCCTCACTAGATTAGTATGCAATAAGCTTAGAGGACAGGCATACGCCGCGATTGAAGACGTAAATATTAACACAATCTCTGAATTGTGCAACCGCCTGAAAGATGTACTAGGCCCATATAAATTCATCGATCAGTATCGCGGAGAATTAGCTTCGATACACCAGGGACAGTCCGAGCACGTGTTGAATTATATTACGCGAGTAAAGGACCTTAGAACGGCGATCATAGATTCAGGCCGCGGGGTCCCCAATCTAGACGAGATTGACAAATTCACAGTTGATTGTTTCATGCGTGGTCTTATCCCAGCGCTTCGAGCCGAGGTCAGGCTCTGCGCGTCACTCGAATTACAGAAAATATTCGATGAAGCAGTAACCGCGTACAAACAGTACGAGCTTGACCGTGTTCGTTATCGCGACGACGGACGCCGCGTTGCATTCTCCGACTCTCGTAATCGCACACCAGAGCGATCAAGCAACTCTCCTTATGATAGGAATGCGCCAGAGCAGCGCAATAGATCTTCGGAAAGGAAAGATCAACGACCTTCCTTTTCACCTCGCGAATCCTGGCGAGACAGGAAACCCGATAACAGAGACGCGTATCGCTCTCCTCCTCCGCGACGTCACGAACCGTCGCAATCAAATCAGCGCGAAACGTATAAACGCGAAGATCGCGCTTCCCAGTCCCCAGGTCGCGATCGCTTTCCTACGGAGAATCAGAAGTATTGTAAATATTGTAAGCGCACGGGACATGACATACACGAATGTCGCCGCCGCGAATATTACAGTAGAAATGAGTCGGGAAACGAATCAAGCCTCCCGACAAACGCGACCAAAGGACGGGAGGCATCCCAAGAGAATCGCCAAAAGGCAACACAGCTGGCCGTCATCAGCGA
The DNA here is from genome assembly GCF_051020765.1 of Lasioglossum baleicum. Taxonomy (NCBI): domain Eukaryota; kingdom Metazoa; phylum Arthropoda; class Insecta; order Hymenoptera; family Halictidae; genus Lasioglossum; species Lasioglossum baleicum. The sequence goes on from NC_134930.1 coordinate 3,271,589, forward strand.
CGACCAGCAGTAGATGAAATTCGAGTAGATAGGAGAGATAACCCGGACGGTCAGCAGAATGAACGACCATCCGCGAAATTAGTCTCGGCAATAAATCTCGCGCCGGACTCCCCTATTCCTCGAATAAAAGCAAAATCGTCACTCTTCTCAAAAGAGTGTGAGTTCCTCTTGGACACCGGGTCCGAGGTCAACTTAATCCGAGCGTCTGGTATCAAATCTGACGTTCATCTAAAAACTGACAGCGTCATACACGTCCATGGCGTGACAGAAGGAGAAATTGCGACCCTCGGTTATATCAATGCGGAGCTAGCAGATTCCATTAAAGTCACGCTACACGTTCTGCCTGACAGTTTTCCAATTAATATAGATGGTATCTTAGGCTCCCCCTTCTTCAGAGAGGGAGCAGAGATATCATTTGCGAAGGAATGCGTAGAGTATAAAAACCTACGTATTCCCTTTTCGAATCCTCGGGAATATTCCATCGAAAGCCGTACCGCCGCCTGCATAGCCGTCAACGTAAAGGGCCCAAGCGAAGGGTATGTGCGAAAAGTAGATGTAAAACCCGATGTGTTCTTAGGTGATTGTTTAGTCACCAACCGTAACGGAAAGGCATACCTGCGATGCTTTAACGCATCGTCCGAAGTGGCGTCCTTCTCCCTGCCTACGTTGGAGGTGGAAGAGATCGAGGTTCCCTTTTCGAATATTCAAGCCGAAGTCAATTCGGACTTATTCAATGCTCGTGCGTGCCGCGCGCACGAGACGATCGTTAACGATCAACTCGCGTCTTCTATTAATTCCGGTAACCATTCCGACGATTCCGGTAGCCATCCCGATTCTTTAAATGATTCCGGTAGCCATCCCGATTCTTTAAATAATTCCGGTAACCATTCCGACGATTCCGGTAGCCATCCCGATTTCCTAAACAATTCCGGTAACCATTCCGACGATTCCGGTAGCCATCCCGATTCTTTAAATAATTCCGGTAACCATCCCGACGATTCCGGTAGCCATCCCGATACTTTAAAGAATTCCGGTAACCATCCCGACGATTTATATTCAAAGTCCTGTGTGGAAAGAAACATCAACGCCTTCGCCTCAGATGAACTTTTAGAATGTTCATATGAGAACAATTTAGAAAACATTTCCATTCCTAAAGTTAAATCAAAAGGAGTTTATGTTTTGCCACAAACTCCTATCTTCAAATCCTCGCCGGAACAAGACCTCTTGCAGCTTCAACGATCAAGTATCCGTGCGACCGAAAACAAAGTCCATGCGTCTGGCAAATACAATTCCGCGAGATTCGCGTCAGCAAGAAAAAGAAATAAAGCCGATATATTATACTCGCCCGAGACAACTAAGTCTGATTATAAGCTTTCGTTATGTATCTTGCGAAACGAATTCAATCTTCCTAGCGTTAACAGAGTCTCCAATATCGTTACGCCAACGATAAACTATCGCAGCGACCCAAGAGCGAAATTTAAAACCTCTGGTCAGCATCACCCCACTCCACAGCAGGAAGACGATATCCCTGCGACGCAACGAGATCTTCAAGGAGAAACCGTCACCCCTGAAGATCAACAGTCTCTCGACAACGCTATAACAGCAACCATGCAGCCGATACAAGCAGCTATCTTGCTCTCTATTGCCACGCAAGCCTCAACACTCATTGGATATGACTGTGGAGGTTCAACCTTGAATATTACCACGTATTCAACTATTGACACTCTTAACTGCGAGCCAGAAGACATCGCACCAGCTGAAAATTTAGAAAGAATTCAGCTCCTGCAGCTAGCTGAATTCTCGCAAGCTCGTGTCTTGCAATGCCATATCGGAATAGACAGAACCATATACTATTGTGGCATGCACTCACATAATTCGGTAGTATCCAATGGTCGACAAGACTATATATTACCGATCTCCAGCGAAACCTGTTCGAGCCTACACACGACAGGGACAATATTCATCACCCCAGCCGCCCAGATCACAGGTATTCAGCCGAACTCGACCTCCTCTCACGGCCTCACGTTAGCAGGAGTTATTCAGAACGATGGTAGCTGCGCTGGAACCACGTATAGTGATCCGTTTGGGACTTGGACCGATGTCGTGGTACAAGCTTTAGTCCGAATCACGATCCGCGACTACATCGCTCCAATCAGATTGTCAACCGGACAGATTCATCTACAAACTGGGCAAACCTGCCCCCTTCAAAAAGGAAGCTGCTTAGACGCACAAGATGGCCATACGTTCTGGGAAACCACGCCGACGGACTCGTGCAAATTCAATAATTATGATGTCTTGTACGAAGGGATAGCCACTAAACTATCCTCCAAGGTGAATCCTTCTCCAACCCTGTATACCGTAGCATCGCAGGACACGACTTTTGCACTCACGGAGACAGGCAGATCGTCAGTTTGCGGATATGTCATAATCCGAACGGAACACCCCAAGCTGTTCATTCTGGAAGTTGGAAGTTCAGGAAAATTCAAGGAGAAAACACACACCTTGGTCAACAATCTGGACATCTTCACGTATGTCAACAGCAAATTTGTTTACGTGGAGAAGCACCTCCGGAAACAATTTTCTCAACTCTACAAAGATGTAATCCGTCAGAAGTGTGAGCTAGAGCGTCAGATTCTCCAGAACGCCCTCACATTATTACATTCAGCACCCGAAGAAGTTGCCACTGCCATCATGAAGGATGTCGGATTTATCGCAGTTCCAGCAGGAGAGGTAGTGCACATAATAAAGTGCATACCAGTCACGGTCCAAGTGAGGAAAACCGAACGGTGTTATGATGAGCTACCCATCACGTATCGGAACACATCAAAATTCCTGAAGCCAAGGGACCACATCATTTCAAATACGGGGACAGAAAAGCCATGCAATGAGCTACTTCCCCCATATTACAGACTCCACGGAACATGGTATCGCCTAGCACCGTCATTGATGGAGGCCATCACTCCTTCGGAGCTTCACCCCCTCGCCAAGTCAACCTGGAAATACATAGATCCGAAGAACTTGGCAACGGGAGGCATTTATTCACAAGACGACCTGGACAAACTACAGGATCATATAATGTTTCCTGTAGAGAAGGTAGCAGTCATAAATTCAATCGCACAGGGTGCGACGGGAAGACAGTTTGCAGCAGGAAACATCAATATGTTCAATCTGCTCGATGAAAACTCCTTACAGCAGATAGCGGAGTCTACAGCACAGAAATTATGGTCCGGATTCACTACATTCGGATCAATAAGTGCTGGAATAATCGGAGTGTACGTAGCGATTCGAACGATCAAAACAATCATCAGTACGATCGTTAACGGTGTCACGTCCGTCACTGTGTTTTTGTTACAGGTACCAGGAGAGAGAAAAGAGAACAGTGACAGACGGACGGTTGAGATATTATGATTAAAATGAGGAGTGGTCTTTCGTGCCGAGACAGCCGCGGGCTGTCATATGCACTAGGACAACCGATATTGCTATGATGCAGTCAAGAAAAGAACGTCCGACGCGGTTACAAGAAGTGTCCCGACAAGAATCGCGCGCGAGAGGATGCAACGAGAACGGTGAGTTTACAGGATTCAGCAATTATACAAGACATTATACGACTCACCGCAATGATGTATTAACGCCTAATAATATTGTTGCAGCAGGAACTGGCGGTACTGGCAGTAGGTGTCGTACATCGGGTCTTCTATACAGATGTCCTCGAGGTGGGGAAGATCTGGCAGAGTTGCTGCTGCTCTCCTCGGGACGACATTAGTGGCCTTGGATGCTGGCCGCAAGATGACACGTTGATGAGCTGGCAGAGGAACGTCACGGATGATTCGGCAACGGACCCTGGGAACGATGATCGTGTCTCGGCTGTCGTCGTCGTCGGCTATGTCGATCACCTCTGGACAATTGACCGGATGTAGAACTGGCGTCGGAGCTCGCGAGAGGTCCGCGTGGTTGACCTCTTTAGGAGGGTTGCAAGGGCAACCGTATACAGAAACGTAATCGGACGCGTCACACGGAATGTGTTCGGTGGTTCCCAGAAGTTCTGTCCACTCGGTAGTGGCGATGATTTGTTCGAGCACCGCTTTATTTCTTAACGCGCGTCTCAATTTAGCAAGTTGATACTTGCGTCTCGCTCGACGTGGGCGTCGCATGGGTAAGGAATAGTAATGATGGAATAATAATAATAATATAATGAAATGAACTTCCACTTGTTATTAACCTTTTTGGTAGTTAACTCGCTTCACGTCTATAGTGGCGGCTCAGCGTTACCACTGCGCACTTTAGACCAATTCTAGACGTGGCACGAGAACTTCTCTACGACTCGCTTCAAATTCCTTATTGGCGGCTCAGCGTTTCCACTGCGCACTTTAGACCAAGTCCGGATATGTCACGAGTTTAATATATTCGATGCAAGAACTGAATTGGAAGATGGTGTTGAACTAACACAAGAATAACAAGATCGAAGCACTGGTACAACAACGATATATTAAATAAGAACTGGTAAGTACACTGGTATACAATATGTAAGTAGTATTATAATAGGAGTAGTAATTGGATTAATGAATAATGGATATAGTAATATGTTGTAGGAATAATGTATGAGAATTAGGAGTTGAGTTGAGTTGAGTTAGAGTTGGAATTGGAATTGGAATTAGGAGTGAAGGATCGACACACTTCACTATCGCGGAGCTAGACTGAACACGTCTGCTCTTGAAGTCGGAAGAAGCCGGACTGGCGGCTGAGGCCAGGTTGGCACGACTGCTCGAGTCGCCGGTCGGAGGCGGACTGATGCAAGCGCCTGCTCTGCCTTGCCTCCTTCGTTCGGAGTGGGGATAGCTGACGCTGCAGTCTCTTTGTTCTTCAGTCGTCGGAGTGGGAGAACCGCTGACGCAGCAGCGTCTTCGCTCCCGGGGACTGCACGTGCATTTCTGCTAACGCTGCAGTCTCGTGGCTGTCCTATTGCCCTCTACGAGCGTGGGACTGCTGATGCAGCAGTCTTTGGACTTCTCGACGTTTCTAGAAGCTTCTAGATGCTTCCAGAGTGATGCAATACTTTATTGCATTATGTGTCGTGGTGATGGGTTGAAACTGAGGTAAGGTGTTGATCAAGGTGAAGTTATGGTGATGGATAGAGACGGAGATAAGGATTAGAACAATAGAATATATGAGATCTTAATATTATGTTCTTATGTCTAGGGGACGGTGTATGGATCTTATGCAGATCAGACCTTGAATACATAATGTATGTACAAGGCCAACGTCGTACATCGGACGACGTAACACCTCCCAACGCGGAAAAGAAATTTCTTACAAGGAAGAAATTTCTCGCTCAACACTCGATCACACACTCATTCATGCGACGCATCGTCCGGAGGTACTCCGCGCAGGGAGCACAGTTCTCGGCGAGTATTTCCTATATTTGTACGAAACACTGGTCGCACTGAAATGTTATCGGTGTCGGCACGTGGGGCTGGGGCTGGTTTTGTAATGTCCGACAAGTCGTATTCGCAATGTTCATTTTTCGACTGTCTTTTCTCGGGGTTTAGGGTGGGTGGGGAATCACTTTGTTCACTAACACTTTCACTTGCACTTTTCCTGTATCTTGCTGCATACGTGTAAGTATTGTCCTTTTGCTTCAGGAAGATGAAGAATCTTGTGAGGGAGCTCCATACGGCGACTGCTAGATGCAAACTCCATCCGTAAAGTGAGTGCAATGCAATACCATTGATTATGGTACTTATGATAGTCTTTATTGTTCGGATTGCTATATATATTCCTAGCACTCCAGCACTGATTGAACCAAATGTGGTGAATCCTGACCACAGTTTTTGTGCTGTTGATTCCGCTATTTGTTGCAGGGAGTTTTCGTCAAGCAGGTTGAACATATTAACGTTCCCTGTTGCGTAATCTCTGCCGGATGCTCCTTGGGCGATAGAATTTATTACGGCCACTCTTTCCACTGGAAACATGATGTGGTCCTGTAGTTTGTTGAGATCCTCTTGGGAATAGATTCCGCCTGTTGCGATATTTGTTGGATCCACGTACTTCCACGTGGGTTTGATGAGCGGTTGTAATGTTGCTGGGGCAACGGTCTCTGTGAGTGACGGCGTTAAACGATACCAAATTCCGTTTATTTTATAGAGAGGCGGCAGGAGTTCATTGCACGGCTTTTCTGTACCTGTGGCAACTATAATATGATCTCCTGGCTTTAAGAACTTGGAAGAATTCTGGTAAGTGATCGGAAGTTCATCGAAACACTTATCCGTTTTCCGAACTTGTACGGTTACTGGAATGCACTTTATAATATGCACCACTTCTCCAGCTGGAACTGCGACGAATCCTGGTTCTCGCATAATGGCAGCTGCTATTTCTTCAGGTGATGAGTGTAACATCGTTAGTGCGTTTTGAAGGACCTGTTTCTCCAGTTCGCACTTTTGCCGGATGACATCCTGGTACAACTGGGTAAGTTGACTTTTCAGATGTTTTTCTACGTAGATGAACTTACTATTCACGTAGGTGAATATGTCCAGATTGCTTACTATGGTGTGAGTGCGTTCCTTGAATTTACCGGACAAACTTGTATCTAGAATAAAGAGCTTGGGGTGCTCCGTGCGAATAATAATATAACCGCAAATTGATGTACGACCAGATTCTGTCAACGCGAATGTGGTGTCTTCAGATTCCACCATATATAGTGTAGGTGAGAACTTTGTCTTCGTAGAAACTCTGGTAGCTAGTCCTTCGTAGAGAACGTCGTAGCTATTGAACTTGCAGTAATCGTTGGGAACGACGTCCCAGAATGTATGTCCATCTTGCGTATCAAGGCAGCTTCCTTTTGTGAAGGAGCATATTTGTCCTGACTGTAGATGGATCTGACCTGTAGAGAGTTTCACTGTTGCTGTGTAGTCCCTCAGGGTTATTCGAACAATGGCCTGTACAACGACACTGGTCCAAGTGCCGAATGGGTCGTTGTACGTTGTTCCCGCGCATTGCCCGTTATTTTGAAGTTCTCCCGCCAATGTGAGGCTGCGGGATGTAGTAGAATTGGGCTGGACTCCCGTGACCTGGGCGGTCGGAGTGATGAGGATTGTTCCGGTCTTCTGCAACTCGGAACAGGTTTCACTGGTGGTTGCCAGTAAATATTCTTGTCGTCCGTTCGTGACGATGGAAACATGTGAGTGCATGCCACAATAGAATATCGTGCGGTCGATTTCTATGTGGCACTGGATTACTCTCGTCTGAGTAAACTCTGCTAGTTGTAGCAATTGGATTTTTACTGAGTCCTCCGTGGGCTTGATTTCTTCAGGCTCGCAATCAGGAATATCGATGATGGAGAACGTTGTCGTGTTCAGTGTAGATCCTCCACAATCGTATCCGATGAGGGTGTACACTCGCGTGGCTATAGAGAGTAAGATGGCAACTTGGATCGGCTGCATGATTACAGTTTCGTGTGTGTCTAAGGACTGACGGTCTTCTGAGGCGATTGCTGCTTCGGAGGAGCGGTGTTGCGATGTGATATGCTGATCTTCCAGTGGTGGAAGGAGATTTTGCTGACCAGAGGTTTCGTATTTCGCTCGTTTAATCTGGTAGGGGTATTCGTTATCGCGAGGGTACTCGGATTTATATTTCCTTCTTGCTGACGCGTATTTCGCTGTAGCGCAGAGATTAATTTTATCGTATTCGTTTCGCTTCGCATGGCAACGTGCAGATGGAAGTTGAAAGGAATCGAGTTTCTGTGGATCATCAAAGATATGATTTCGAAGTAAGTTATGAAGTTCTTTTACTTTGGAGGCTTTGATATCCTTCTCTGGTTTAGAACTGTCACTGGATTTATCGTGCAGTATAGAACAGACCTGCTTACATATGGGTCTTGAAAATCTTTGATTGTCGTAGGAATGGAGTTGGTCTTGGAATTGATCGGGCTGGTTACCGGAGTTAGTATAAGAATCGGGCTGGTTACCGGAGTTAGTATGAGAATCGGGCTGGTTACCGGAGTTAGTGTAATGATCGGGCTGGTTACCGAAGTTAGTATAATGATCGGGCTGGTTACCGGAGTTAGAATAAGGATCGGGCTGGTTACCGGAGTTAGTATGAGAATCGGGCTGGTTACCGGAGTTAGAAAGGTCGGGATGGTTACCGAATACGTCGGGATGATACCCGGAATTAGAAAGGTCGGGATGGTTACCGAATACGTCGGGATGATACCCGGAATTGGAAAGGTCGGGATGGTTACCGAATACGTCGGGATGGTTCCCGGAATTAGAAAGGTCGGGATGGTTACCGAATACGTCGGGATGGTTCCCGGAATTAGAAAGGTCGGAAGAGTACGACTCGATTTCTTCCATCTCCAATGGGGGCAATCGAAATGAAACTCTTTCCGACGAGGTGTTAAAACACCGGAGGCTCGCTTTGCCTTTACGATTGGTGACGACGCAGTCACCCAGGAATACATCCGGCGCTACATTAACACGGCGGATATATCCCTGTTTAGGTCCTACCGACTGCGCCAAATTTGTCACGTCCGTCACTGTGTTTTTGTTACAGGTACCAGGAGAGAGAAAAGAGAACAGTGACAGACGGACGGTTGAGATATTATGATTAAAATGAGGAGTGGTCTTTCGTGCCGAGACAGCCGCGGGCTGTCATATGCACTAGGACAACCGATATTGCTATGATGCAGTCAAGAAAAGAACGTCCGACGCGGTTACAAGAAGTGTCCCGACAAGAATCGCGCGCGAGAGGATGCAACGAGAACGGTGAGTTTACAGGATTCAGCAATTATACAAGACATTATACGACTCACCGCAATGATGTATTAACGCCTAATAATATTGTTGCAGCAGGAACTGGCGGTACTGGCAGTAGGTGTCGTACATCGGGTCTTCTATACAGATGTCCTCGAGGTGGGGAAGATCTGGCAGAGTTGCTGCTGCTCTCCTCGGGACGACATTAGTGGCCTTGGATGCTGGCCGCAAGATGACACGTTGATGAGCTGGCAGAGGAACGTCACGGATGATTCGGCAACGGACCCTGGGAACGATGATCGTGTCTCGGCTGTCGTCGTCGTCGGCTATGTCGATCACCTCTGGACAATTGACCGGATGTAGAACTGGCGTCGGAGCTCGCGAGAGGTCCGCGTGGTTGACCTCTTTAGGAGGGTTGCAAGGGCAACCGTATACAGAAACGTAATCGGACGCGTCACACGGAATGTGCTCGGTGGTTCCCAGAAGTTCTGTCCACTCGGTAGTGGCGATGATTTGTTCGAGCACCGCTTTATTTCTTAACGCGCGTCTCAATTTAGCAAGTTGATACTTGCGTCTCGCTCGACGTGGGCGTCGCATGGGTAAGGAATAGTAATGATGGAATAATAATAATAATATAATGAAATGAACTTCCACTTGTTATTAACCTTTTTGGTAGTTAACTCGCTTCACGTCTATAGTGGCGGCTCAGCGTTACCACTGCGCACTTTAGACCAATTCTAGACGTGGCACGAGAACTTCTCTACGACTCGCTTCAAATTCCTTATTGGCGGCTCAGCGTTTCCACTGCGCACTTTAGACCAAGTCCGGATATGTCACGAGTTTAATATATTCGATGCAAGAACTGAATTGGAAGATGGTGTTGAACTAACACAAGAATAACAAGATCGAAGCACTGGTACAACAACGATATATTAAATAAGAACTGGTAAGTACACTGGTATACAATATGTAAGTAGTATTATAATAGGAGTAGTAATTGGATTAATGAATAATGGATATAGTAATATGTTGTAGGAATAATGTATGAGAATTAGGAGTTGAGTTGAGTTGAGTTAGAGTTGGAATTGGAATTGGAATTAGGAGTGAAGGATCGACACACTTCACTATCGCGGAGCTAGACTGAACACGTCTGCTCTTGAAGTCGGAAGAAGCCGGACTGGCGGCTGAGGCCAGGTTGGCACGACTGCTCGAGTCGCCGGTCGGAGGCGGACTGATGCAAGCGCCTGCTCTGCCTTGCCTCCTTCGTTCGGAGTGGGGATAGCTGACGCTGCAGTCTCTTTGTTCTTCAGTCGTCGGAGTGGGAGAACCGCTGACGCAGCAGCGTCTTCGCTCCCGGGGACTGCACGTGCATTTCTGCTAACGCTGCAGTCTCGTGGCTGTCCTATTGCCCTCTACGAGCGTGGGACTGCTGATGCAGCAGTCTTTGGACTTCTCGACGTTTCTAGAAGCTTCTAGATGCTTCCAGAGTGATGCAATACTTTATTGCATTATGTGTCGTGGTGATGGGTTGAAACTGAGGTAAGGTGTTGATCAAGGTGAAGTTATGGTGATGGATAGAGACGGAGATAAGGATTAGAACAATAGAATATATGAGATCTTAATATTATGTTCTTATGTCTAGGGGACGGTGTATGGATCTTATGCAGATCAGACCTTGAATACATAATGTATGTACAAGGCCAACGTCGTACATCGGACGACGTAACAACGGCATCGCATTACACTCACTATACGGCTGGAGCCTGCATCTCGTTGTCGCCATCTGGAGTTCATTGACCCGGTTCTTTATATTCATGAAGCAGAGGGACAACAAGACTTCAGCGGCCATCGAGGACGAAGCTAGTGATAGTGCCAGTGTCGGAGAATTCCGAACCCGTCCTCCCTTGACGAAACGAACGTTAATTTGCGATTCCCTTGACCCAGCGTTGCGAGACAGGGATGACATTTCAGTGCATCCTGTCTACCGCCACCCAGAGGCAGAGATTCCACTGCGTGAAATCTCTTCTCTAAGGGGGGAGGTGTGACGTCGGTCGCACCTCCGACGTTAGCTTTAAGACTACATGTAAAATTAGATACATAAGAGCGAGCGTTCCCCTTTAAAGATTCCAAAACTCCTAAAAATCCTTCATAACAATGAATCCCTAACACCACGTACATCTGACTGAAATCCATCAACATAACCTAAAATCCAAAATCTGTCAAAATCCTAAAATAGCCAAAAATGGCCCAAACTCGAAGATTGAAATATCATTGGACTCGTGAGCGAAAATCATGAAACTAACCTAAAAATTTGTAGGTTATGTTCTCAATTCGCGTTTGTTTAGACTTTACCAAAATTTCGATTTTTGGTAATTTTCAAAAGTACTTAGAATATTTTCAAACATATGATCGGTCGACAAATGATGTCAACTAATCATATGACATATAAAATTTACATCGAAACGCCTTGCAAGAGCAAGCGCTCGAAAATATTCTAAGTCCCAATTTATTTAAATAAATAAATAGGTACGCCAATGGTTACCACTTAATTTTCGAGTCCTGCACCACTGGGAACGAAAACTGCTGACTCTAGTGCGGCGGCCATCGCGCTGTTTACGACGAAGACCGGCACAAAGAGGACACGGTCCCCTTTTGCGAAGTCAGCATTTTTCGAACGAACGTTGTTCGTCGACGAACGTTCGATTCTCCCCAGTCCTCTCCGGGGACCCGAGTGGGTCAGTCGAGTTTTCGTCAATCTTCCAAGTCCAGACTATTTAGACATAGTCTTTCCAAATCCAGATTGTTTAGACACAATCTTTCCAAATCCATACTGTTTAGACACAGTCCCTAATACCATTCAGTAATATCGTATTCTTATTCGTTTAATTCAAATATTACTTCGTTTATTCAATTAAACATTTTTATTGCGTTTCATATTTCGTACTTAGTACGTATTTCGATTTCGTTAATAATAAGCATCTTTACCTTTGTATTCTTTTACGTTATTAATATACTTTGTTTTACCAGAGTCAATCTAAATCCCAATTATTATTTCCTTGCTCCTAACTTCGTAGTTTGAAGTGACACGTTGTTAGTTAGAGATAGAGTTCTCACTGGAAAGTTCGCGAATAGTATTCCTTATTCAATTTCCTGTTACGTGTTCGCGTACGTGCGTGATAGTGATAGACTTGCTCGCATAGCAAGCTCCGCAGCATCCACGTCCGTTTTCTCGAATCAAAATATCGTCAACCACGCGGACGATATTCGCGAGATAAATTCACGGGATCGCACAGCGTCCACGCCCGTTTTCGCTAGTTAAAATATCGTCAATCACGCGGACGATATTCGTGAGTTAGATTCACGGTATCGTACAGCGTCCACGCCCGTTTCCTCAACGAGCGCATCCGTCTACAATACCGTAGCAGCCAGCTGTCAATCATTGGAGGTCGTTCCTGTCAAATATCGACGTGACAGAGTTTGGCGCAGTCGTCAATCCTTGAAGGTCGTTTCCAGCCATTTGGATCAACCCCTGTCAAGCAGAGCGGACCGTATTCAAGGCCATCAGCGCAACCGTAGCTGTTCATCCGTTGCGAATTCATGTCTCGTGTCAATCGACAAACAAGCGAAGCGTAAAAGTAAGTGGAACATATTACCGCGTATGTTTCAGGGTCGCGTGCATCATTCATCTGTGTAAGACTGCATGCAGGTGTCGGCATCGGGTCCTAGTCTGTTGATAAAAAGACCAACACTTTTATTAAATGTCAGTCAGTGGAAGAGTAGAGTAGCCGGGCCGCGGTATTCTCTTCTCTTGCTCTTATAGCCCCGCCAGGACGTGACAAATTTGGCGCAGTCGGTAGGACACTCGTTGGTCACCGATGTTAGAGACACCGTCAACACTTTTGTAGGATACGTCATGTGTCCTACCTCTGCCAAAATTTGTTGTGACAAATTTGGCGCAGTCGGTAGGACAGTCGTTGGTCACCGATGTTAGAAGCACGGCATCGAGGAATAAAAATAGAATCAGTGTTAGCACGCGAACCCCTGCGCGTTCCATCATTGTTTGACAATTTAACGCAGTAGACTTAGAGTCCGTGAAAGCATAGTGTCAGTTAAAAGTGCGACGGGCAGTGAAGGAAATGCCCTTTCGCCCACGTTACATACTCAAATTATTTTTCGCGATGTTCGTACTCAGTACAAATTCATCGAGAGTTTTAGTGAACGTTAAAGTGCGACGGGCGGTTTAGAAAACGCCCCTTCGCCCACGTTATATAGTCGGATTATTTTTCGCGAATTTCATACTTAGAAATTTTCAAGCGACGCAATCATGGAAACGCGTAGCGAGGCTAGAAAGAAGGTTCCTCCTACGGAAGAGGAATTAATTGAATTCCAGAAAGATTTAGCTCGTAGAGAAGCAGCTCTCATTAATCAAACCGCCGCGTTGACTCAACTCAAATTGCAATACGAAACAGAAACGCGTGAGCAAAGAGTAACGTACGAGGATATACGCCGCGAGATAGCAGAAATCCGATCGGCCAGAGATTCTCAATCAATTCCAGCTAGCCCAGTCGTTGCGCCCCGCGAACCCATAATGCACGATTCTTCGAATTTCACCGTCAAACAAGCGGTTGAACTTGTGCCTACCTTTGACGGCACCTCCATAACCGTGCTACAATTCGTTCGCGCGTGCAAGCGAGCCTTGGAGGCTGTTCCAGCCACAGCTGAGCGTACCCTCACTAGATTAGTATGCAATAAGCTTAGAGGACAGGCATACGCCGCGATTGAAGACGTAAATATTAACACAATCTCTGAATTGTGCAACCGCCTGAAAGATGTACTAGGCCCATATAAATTCATCGATCAGTATCGCGGAGAATTAGCTTCGATACACCAGGGACAGTCCGAGCACGTGTTGAATTATATTACGCGAGTAAAGGACCTTAGAACGGCGATCATAGATTCAGGCCGCGGGGTCCCCAATCTAGACGAGATTGACAAATTCACAGTTGATTGTTTCATGCGTGGTCTTATCCCAGCGCTTCGAGCCGAGGTCAGGCTCTGCGCGTCACTCGAATTACAGAAAATATTCGATGAAGCAGTAACCGCGTACAAACAGTACGAGCTTGACCGTGTTCGTTATCGCGACGACGGACGCCGCGTTGCATTCTCCGACTCTCGTAATCGCACACCAGAGCGATCAAGCAACTCTCCTTATGATAGGAATGCGCCAGAGCAGCGCAATAGATCTTCGGAAAGGAAAGATCAACGACCTTCCTTTTCACCTCGTGAATCCTGGCGAGACAGGAAACCCGATAACAGAGACGCGTATCGCTCTCCTCCTCCGCGACGTCACGAACCGTCGCAATCAAATCAGCGCGAAACGTATAAACGCGAAGATCGCGCTTCCCAGTCCCCAGGTCGCGATCGCTTTCCTACGGAGAATCAGAAGTATTGTAAATATTGTAAGCGCACGGGACATGACATACACGAATGTCGCCGCCGCGAATATTACAGTAGAAATGAGTCGGGAAACGAATCAAGCCTCCCGACAAACGCGACCAAAGGACGGGAGGCATCCCAAGAGAATCGCCAAAAGGCAACACAGCTGGCCGTCATCAGCGACGACCAGCAGTAGATGAAATTCGAGTAGATAGGAGAGATAACCCGGACGGTCAGCAGAATGAACGACCATCCGCGAAATTAGTCTCGGCAATAAATCTCGCGCCGGACTCCCCTATTCCTCGAATAAAAGCAAAATCGTCACTCTTCTCAAAAGAGTGTGAGTTCCTCTTGGACACCGGGTCCGAGGTCAACTTAATCCGAGCGTCTGGTATCAAATCTGACGTTCATCTAAAAACTGACAGCGTCATACACGTCCATGGCGTGACAGAAGGAGAAATTGCGACCCTCGGTTATATCAATGCGGAGCTAGCAGATTCCATTAAAGTCACGCTACACGTTCTGCCTGACAGTTTTCCAATTAATATAGATGGTATCTTAGGCTCCCCCTTCTTCAGAGAGGGAGCAGAGATATCATTTGCGAAGGAATGCGTAGAGTATAAAAACCTACGTATTCCCTTTTCGAATCCTCGGGAATATTCCATCGAAAGCCGTACCGCCGCCTGCATAGCCGTCAACGTAAAGGGCCCAAGCGAAGGGTATGTGCGAAAAGTAGATGTAAAACCCGATGTGTTCTTAGGTGATTGTTTAGTCACCAACCGTAACGGAAAGGCATACCTGCGATGCTTTAACGCATCGTCCGAAGTGGCGTCCTTCTCCCTGCCTACGTTGGAGGTGGAAGAGATCGAGGTTCCCTTTTCGAATATTCAAGCCGAAGTCAATTCGGACTTATTCAATGCTCGTGCGTGCCGCGCGCACGAGACGATCGTTAACGATCAACTCGCGTCTTCTATTAATTCCGGTAACCATTCCGACGATTCCGGTAGCCATCCCGATTCTTTAAATGATTCCGGTAGCCATCCCGATTCTTTAAATAATTCCGGTAACCATTCCGACGATTCCGGTAGCCATCCCGATTTCCTAAACAATTCCGGTAACCATTCCGACGATTCCGGTAGCCATCCCGATTCTTTAAATAATTCCGGTAACCATCCCGACGATTCCGGTAGCCATCCCGATACTTTAAAGAATTCCGGTAACCATCCCGACGATTTATATTCAAAGTCCTGTGTGGAAAGAAACATCAACGCCTTCGCCTCAGATGAACTTTTAGAATGTTCATATGAGAACAATTTAGAAAACATTTCCATTCCTAAAGTTAAATCAAAAGGAGTTTATGTTTTGCCACAAACTCCTATCTTCAAATCCTCGCCGGAACAAGACCTCTTGCAGCTTCAACGATCAAGTATCCGTGCGACCGAAAACAAAGTCCATGCGTCTGGCAAATACAATTCCGCGAGATTCGCGTCAGCAAGAAAAAGAAATAAAGCCGATATATTATACTCGCCCGAGACAACTAAGTCTGATTATAAGCTTTCGTTATGTATCTTGCGAAACGAATTCAATCTTCCTAGCGTTAACAGAGTCTCCAATATCGTTACGCCAACGATAAACTATCGCAGCGACCCAAGAGCGAAATTTAAAACCTCTGGTCAGCATCACCCCACTCCACAGCAGGAAGACGATATCCCTGCGACGCAACGAGATCTTCAAGGAGAAACCGTCACCCCTGAAGATCAACAGTCTCTCGACAACGCTATAACAGCAACCATGCAGCCGATACAAGCAGCTATCTTGCTCTCTATTGCCACGCAAGCCTCAACACTCATTGGATATGACTGTGGAGGTTCAACCTTGAATATTACCACGTATTCAACTATTGACACTCTTAACTGCGAGCCAGAAGACATCGCACCAGCTGAAAATTTAGAAAGAATTCAGCTCCTGCAGCTAGCTGAATTCTCGCAAGCTCGTGTCTTGCAATGCCATATCGGAATAGACAGAACCATATACTATTGTGGCATGCACTCACATAATTCGGTAGTATCCAATGGTCGACAAGACTATATATTACCGATCTCCAGCGAAACCTGTTCGAGCCTACACACGACAGGGACAATATTCATCACCCCAGCCGCCCAGATCACAGGTATTCAGCCGAACTCGACCTCCTCTCACGGCCTCACGTTAGCAGGAGTTATTCAGAACGATGGTAGCTGCGCTGGAACCACGTATAGTGATCCGTTTGGGACTTGGACCGATGTCGTGGTACAAGCTTTAGTCCGAATCACGATCCGCGACTACATCGCTCCAATCAGATTGTCAACCGGACAGATTCATCTACAAACTGGGCAAACCTGCCCCCTTCAAAAAGGAAGCTGCTTAGACGCACAAGATGGCCATACGTTCTGGGAAACCACGCCGACGGACTCGTGCAAATTCAATAATTATGATGTCTTGTACGAAGGGATAGCCACTAAACTATCCTCCAAGGTGAATCCTTCTCCAACCCTGTATACCGTAGCATCGCAGGACACGACTTTTGCACTCACGGAGACAGGCAGATCGTCAGTTTGCGGATATGTCATAATCCGAACGGAACACCCCAAGCTGTTCATTCTGGAAGTTGGAAGTTCAGGAAAATTCAAGGAGAAAACACACACCTTGGTCAACAATCTGGACATCTTCACGTATGTCAACAGCAAATTTGTTTACGTGGAGAAGCACCTCCGGAAACAATTTTCTCAACTCTACAAAGATGTAATCCGTCAGAAGTGTGAGCTAGAGCGTCAGATTCTCCAGAACGCCCTCACATTATTACATTCAGCACCCGAAGAAGTTGCCACTGCCATCATGAAGGATGTCGGATTTATCGCAGTTCCAGCAGGAGAGGTAGTGCACATAATAAAGTGCATACCAGTCACGGTCCAAGTGAGGAAAACCGAACGGTGTTATGATGAGCTACCCATCACGTATCGGAACACATCAAAATTCCTGAAGCCAAGGGACCACATCATTTCAAATACGGGGACAGAAAAGCCATGCAATGAGCTACTTCCCCCATATTACAGACTCCACGGAACATGGTATCGCCTAGCACCGTCATTGATGGAGGCCATCACTCCTTCGGAGCTTCACCCCCTCGCCAAGTCAACCTGGAAATACATAGATCCGAAGAACTTGGCAACGGGAGGCATTTATTCACAAGACGACCTGGACAAACTACAGGATCATATAATGTTTCCTGTAGAGAAGGTAGCAGTCATAAATTCAATCGCACAGGGTGCGACGGGAAGACAGTTTGCAGCAGGAAACATCAATATGTTCAATCTGCTCGATGAAAACTCCTTACAGCAGATAGCGGAGTCTACAGCACAGAAATTATGGTCCGGATTCACTACATTCGGATCAATAAGTGCTGGAATAATCGGAGTGTACGTAGCGATTCGAACGATCAAAACAATCATCAGTACGATCGTTAACGGTGTCACGTCCGTCACTGTGTTTTTGTTACAGGTACCAGGAGAGAGAAAAGAGAACAGTGACAGACGGACGGTTGAGATATTATGATTAAAATGAGGAGTGGTCTTTCGTGCCGAGACAGCCGCGGGCTGTCATATGCACTAGGACAACCGATATTGCTATGATGCAGTCAAGAAAAGAACGTCCGACGCGGTTACAAGAAGTGTCCCGACAAGAATCGCGCGCGAGAGGATGCAACGAGAACGGTGAGTTTACAGGATTCAGCAATTATACAAGACATTATACGACTCACCGCAATGATGTATTAACGCCTAATAATATTGTTGCAGCAGGAACTGGCGGTACTGGCAGTAGGTGTCGTACATCGGGTCTTCTATACAGATGTCCTCGAGGTGGGGAAGATCTGGCAGAGTTGCTGCTGCTCTCCTCGGGACGACATTAGTGGCCTTGGATGCTGGCCGCAAGATGACACGTTGATGAGCTGGCAGAGGAACGTCACGGATGATTCGGCAACGGACCCTGGGAACGATGATCGTGTCTCGGCTGTCGTCGTCGTCGGCTATGTCGATCACCTCTGGACAATTGACCGGATGTAGAACTGGCGTCGGAGCTCGCGAGAGGTCCGCGTGGTTGACCTCTTTAGGAGGGTTGCAAGGGCAACCGTATACAGAAACGTAATCGGACGCGTCACACGGAATGTGCTCGGTGGTTCCCAGAAGTTCTGTCCACTCGGTAGTGGCGATGATTTGTTCGAGCACCGCTTTATTTCTTAACGCGCGTCTCAATTTAGCAAGTTGATACTTGCGTCTCGCTCGACGTGGGCGTCGCATGGGTAAGGAATAGTAATGATGGAATAATAATAATAATATAATGAAATGAACTTCCACTTGTTATTAACCTTTTTGGTAGTTAACTCGCTTCACGTCTATAGTGGCGGCTCAGCGTTACCACTGCGCACTTTAGACCAATTCTAGACGTGGCACGAGAACTTCTCTACGACTCGCTTCAAATTCCTTATTGGCGGCTCAGCGTTTCCACTGCGCACTTTAGACCAAGTCCGGATATGTCACGAGTTTAATATATTCGATGCAAGAACTGAATTGGAAGATGGTGTTGAACTAACACAAGAATAACAAGATCGAAGCACTGGTACAACAACGATATATTAAATAAGAACTGGTAAGTACACTGGTATACAATATGTAAGTAGTATTATAATAGGAGTAGTAATTGGATTAATGAATAATGGATATAGTAATATGTTGTAGGAATAATGTATGAGAATTAGGAGTTGAGTTGAGTTGAGTTAGAGTTGGAATTTGAATTGGAATTAGGAGTGAAGGATCGACACACTTCACTATCGCGGAGCTAGACTGAACACGTCTGCTCTTGAAGTCGGAAGAAGCCGGACTGGCGGCTGAGGCCAGGTTGGCACGACTGCTCGAGTCGCCGGTCGGAGGCGGACTGATGCAAGCGCCTGCTCTGCCTTGCCTCCTTCGTTCGGAGTGGGGATAGCTGACGCTGCAGTCTCTTTGTTCTTCAGTCGTCGGAGTGGGAGAACCGCTGACGCAGCAGCGTCTTCGCTCCCGGGGACTGCACGTGCATTTCTGCTAACGCTGCAGTCTCGTGGCTGTCCTATTGCCCTCTACGAGCGTGGGACTGCTGATGCAGCAGTCTTTGGACTTCTCGACGTTTCTAGAAGCTTCTAGATGCTTCCAGAGTGATGCAATACTTTATTGCATTATGTGTCGTGGTGATGGGTTGAAACTGAGGTAAGGTGTTGATCAAGGTGAAGTTATGGTGATGGATAGAGACGGAGATAAGGATTAGAACAATAGAATATATGAGATCTTAATATTATGTTCTTATGTCTAGGGGACGGTGTATGGATCTTATGCAGATCAGACCTTGAATACATAATGTATGTACAAGGCCAACGTCGTACATCGGACGACGTAACACCTCCCAACGCGGAAAAGAAATTTCTTACAAGGAAGAAATTTCTCGCTCAACACTCGATCACACACTCATTCATGCGACGCATCGTCCGGAGGTACTCCGCGCAGGGAGCACAGTTCTCGGCGAGTATTTCCTATATTTGTACGAAACACTGGTCGCACTGAAATGTTATCGGTGTCGGCACGTGGGGCTGGGGCTGGTTTTGTAATGTCCGACAAGTCGTATTCGCAATGTTCATTTTTCGACTGTCTTTTCTCGGGGTTTAGGGTGGGTGGGGAATCACTTTGTTCACTAACACTTTCACTTGCACTTTTCCTGTATCTTGCTGCATACGTGTAAGTATTGTCCTTTTGCTTCAGGAAGATGAAGAATCTTGTGAGGGAGCTCCATACGGCGACTGCTAGATGCAAACTCCATCCGTAAAGTGAGTGCAATGCAATACCATTGATTATGGTACTTATGATAGTCTTTATTGTTCGGATTGCTATATATATTCCTAGCACTCCAGCACTGATTGAACCAAATGTGGTGAATCCTGACCACAGTTTTTGTGCTGTTGATTCCGCTATTTGTTGCAGGGAGTTTTCGTCAAGCAGGTTGAACATATTAACGTTCCCTGTTGCGTAATCTCTGCCGGATGCTCCTTGGGCGATAGAATTTATTACGGCCACTCTTTCCACTGGAAACATGATGTGGTCCTGTAGTTTGTTGAGATCCTCTTGGGAATAGATTCCGCCTGTTGCGATATTTGTTGGATCCACGTACTTCCACGTGGGTTTGATGAGCGGTTGTAATGTTGCTGGGGCAACGGTCTCTGTGAGTGACGGCGTTAAACGATACCAAATTCCGTTTATTTTATAGAGAGGCGGCAGGAGTTCATTGCACGGCTTTTCTGTACCTGTGGCAACTATAATATGATCTCCTGGCTTTAAGAACTTGGAAGAATTCTGGTAAGTGATCGGAAGTTCATCGAAACACTTATCCGTTTTCCGAACTTGTACGGTTACTGGAATGCACTTTATAATATGCACCACTTCTCCAGCTGGAACTGCGACGAATCCTGGTTCTCGCATAATGGCAGCTGCTATTTCTTCAGGTGATGAGTGTAACATCGTTAGTGCGTTTTGAAGGACCTGTTTCTCCAGTTCGCACTTTTGCCGGATGACATCCTGGTACAACTGGGTAAGTTGACTTTTCAGATGTTTTTCTACGTAGATGAACTTACTATTCACGTAGGTGAATATGTCCAGATTGCTTACTATGGTGTGAGTGCGTTCCTTGAATTTACCGGACAAACTTGTATCTAGAATAAAGAGCTTGGGGTGCTCCGTGCGAATAATAATATAACCGCAAATTGATGTACGACCAGATTCTGTCAACGCGAATGTGGTGTCTTCAGATTCCACCATATATAGTGTAGGTGAGAACTTTGTCTTCGTAGAAACTCTGGTAGCTAGTCCTTCGTAGAGAACGTCGTAGCTATTGAACTTGCAGTAATCGTTGGGAACGACGTCCCAGAATGTATGTCCATCTTGCGTATCAAGGCAGCTTCCTTTTGTGAAGGAGCATATTTGTCCTGACTGTAGATGGATCTGACCTGTAGAGAGTTTCACTGTTGCTGTGTAGTCCCTCAGGGTTATTCGAACAATGGCCTGTACAACGACACTGGTCCAAGTGCCGAATGGGTCGTTGTACGTTGTTCCCGCGCATTGCCCGTTATTTTGAAGTTCTCCCGCCAATGTGAGGCTGCGGGATGTAGTAGAATTGGGCTGGACTCCCGTGACCTGGGCGGTCGGAGTGATGAGGATTGTTCCGGTCTTCTGCAACTCGGAACAGGTTTCACTGATGGTTGCCAGTAAATATTCTTGTCGTCCGTTCGTGACGATGGAAACATGTGAGTGCATGCCACAATAGAATATCGTGCGGTCGATTTCTATGTGGCACTGGATTACTCTCGTCTGAGTAAACTCTGCTAGTTGTAGCAATTGGATTTTTACTGAGTCCTCCGTGGGCTTGATTTCTTCAGGCTCGCAATCAGGAATATCGATGATGGAGAACGTTGTCGTGTTCAGTGTAGATCCTCCACAATCGTATCCGATGAGGGTGTACACTCGCGTGGCTATAGAGAGTAAGATGGCAACTTGGATCGGCTGCATGATTACAGTTTCGTGTGTGTCTAAGGACTGACGGTCTTCTGAGGCGATTGCTGCTTCGGAGGAGCGGTGTTGCGATGTGATATGCTGATCTTCCAGTGGTGGAAGGAGATTTTGCTGACCAGAGGTTTCGTATTTCGCTCGTTTAATCTGGTAGGGGTATTCGTTATCGCGAGGGTACTCGGATTTATATTTCCTTCTTGCTGACGCGTATTTCGCTGTAGCGCAGAGATTAATTTTATCGTATTCGTTTCGCTTCGCATGGCAACGTGCAGATGGAAGTTGAAAGGAATCGAGTTTCTGTGGATCATCAAAGATATGATTTCGAAGTAAGTTATGAAGTTCTTTTACTTTGGAGGCTTTGATATCCTTCTCTGGTTTAGAACTGTCACTGGATTTATCGTGCAGTATAGAACAGACCTGCTTACATATGGGTCTTGAAAATCTTTGATTGTCGTAGGAATGGAGTTGGTCTTGGAATTGATCGGGCTGGTTACCGGAGTTAGTATAAGAATCGGGCTGGTTACCGGAGTTAGTATGAGAATCGGGCTGGTTACCGGAGTTAGTGTAATGATCGGGCTGGTTACCGAAGTTAGTATAATGATCGGGCTGGTTACCGGAGTTAGAATAAGGATCGGGCTGGTTACCGGAGTTAGTATGAGAATCGGGCTGGTTACCGGAGTTAGAAAGGTCGGGATGGTTACCGAATACGTCGGGATGATACCCGGAATTAGAAAGGTCGGGATGGTTACCGAATACGTCGGGATGATACCCGGAATTGGAAAGGTCGGGATGGTTACCGAATACGTCGGGATGGTTCCGGAATTAGAAAAGGTCGGGATGGTTACCGAATACGTCGGGATGGTTCCCGGAATTAGAAAGGTCGGAAGAGTACGACTCGATTTCTTCCATCTCCAATGGGGGCAATCGAAATGAAACTCTTTCCGACGAGGTGTTAAAACACCGGAGGCTCGCTTTGCCTTTACGATTGGTGACGACGCAGTCACCCAGGAATACATCCGGCGCTACATTAACACGGCGGATATATCCCTGTTTAGGTCCTACCGACTGCGCCAAATTTGTCACGTCCGTCACTGTGTTTTTGTTACAGGTACCAGGAGAGAGAAAAGAGAACAGTGACAGACGGACGGTTGAGATATTATGATTAAAATGAGGAGTGGTCTTTCGTGCCGAGACAGCCGCGGGCTGTCATATGCACTAGGACAACCGATATTGCTATGATGCAGTCAAGAAAAGAACGTCCGACGCGGTTACAAGAAGTGTCCCGACAAGAATCGCGCGCGAGAGGATGCAACGAGAACGGTGAGTTTACAGGATTCAGCAATTATACAAGACATTATACGACTCACCGCAATGATGTATTAACGCCTAATAATATTGTTGCAGCAGGAACTGGCGGTACTGGCAGTAGGTGTCGTACATCGGGTCTTCTATACAGATGTCCTCGAGGTGGGGAAGATCTGGCAGAGTTGCTGCTGCTCTCCTCGGGACGACATTAGTGGCCTTGGATGCTGGCCGCAAGATGACACGTTGATGAGCTGGCAGAGGAACGTCACGGATGATTCGGCAACGGACCCTGGGAACGATGATCGTGTCTCGGCTGTCGTCGTCGTCGGCTATGTCGATCACCTCTGGACAATTGACCGGATGTAGAACTGGCGTCGGAGCTCGCGAGAGGTCCGCGTGGTTGACCTCTTTAGGAGGGTTGCAAGGGCAACCGTATACAGAAACGTAATCGGACGCGTCACACGGAATGTGCTCGGTGGTTCCCAGAAGTTCTGTCCACTCGGTAGTGGCGATGATTTGTTCGAGCACCGCTTTATTTCTTAACGCGCGTCTCAATTTAGCAAGTTGATACTTGCGTCTCGCTCGACGTGGGCGTCGCATGGGTAAGGAATAGTAATGATGGAATAATAATAATAATATAATGAAATGAACTTCCACTTGTTATTAACCTTTTTGGTAGTTAACTCGCTTCACGTCTATAGTGGCGGCTCAGCGTTACCACTGCGCACTTTAGACCAATTCTAGACGTGGCACGAGAACTTCTCTACGACTCGCTTCAAATTCCTTATTGGCGGCTCAGCGTTTCCACTGCGCACTTTAGACCAAGTCCGGATATGTCACGAGTTTAATATATTCGATGCAAGAACTGAATTGGAAGATGGTGTTGAACTAACACAAGAATAACAAGATCGAAGCACTGGTACAACAACGATATATTAAATAAGAACTGGTAAGTACACTGGTATACAATATGTAAGTAGTATTATAATAGGAGTAGTAATTGGATTAATGAATAATGGATATAGTAATATGTTGTAGGAATAATGTATGAGAATTAGGAGTTGAGTTGAGTTGAGTTAGAGTTGGAATTGGAATTGGAATTAGGAGTGAAGGATCGACACACTTCACTATCGCGGAGCTAGACTGAACACGTCTGCTCTTGAAGTCGGAAGAAGCCGGACTGGCGGCTGAGGCCAGGTTGGCACGACTGCTCGAGTCGCCGGTCGGAGGCGGACTGATGCAAGCGCCTGCTCTGCCTTGCCTCCTTCGTTCGGAGTGGGGATAGCTGACGCTGCAGTCTCTTTGTTCTTCAGTCGTCGGAGTGGGAGAACCGCTGACGCAGCAGCGTCTTCGCTCCCGGGGACTGCACGTGCATTTCTGCTAACGCTGCAGTCTCGTGGCTGTCCTATTGCCCTCTACGAGCGTGGGACTGCTGATGCAGCAGTCTTTGGACTTCTCGACGTTTCTAGAAGCTTCTAGATGCTTCCAGAGTGATGCAATACTTTATTGCATTATGTGTCGTGGTGATGGGTTGAAACTGAGGTAAGGTGTTGATCAAGGTGAAGTTATGGTGATGGATAGAGACGGAGATAAGGATTAGAACAATAGAATATATGAGATCTTAATATTATGTTCTTATGTCTAGGGGACGGTGTATGGATCTTATGCAGATCAGACCTTGAATACATAATGTATGTACAAGGCCAACGTCGTACATCGGACGACGTAACAACGGCATCGCATTACACTCACTATACGGCTGGAGCCTGCATCTCGTTGTCGCCATCTGGAGTTCATTGACCCGGTTCTTTATATTCATGAAGCAGAGGGACAACAAGACTTCAGCGGCCATCGAGGACGAAGCTAGTGATAGTGCCAGTGTCGGAGAATTCCGAACCCGTCCTCCCTTGACGAAACGAACGTTAATTTGCGATTCCCTTGACCCAGCGTTGCGAGACAGGGATGACATTTCAGTGCATCCTGTCTACCGCCACCCAGAGGCAGAGATTCCACTGCGTGAAATCTCTTCTCTAAGGGGGGAGGTGTGACGTCGGTCGCACCTCCGACGTTAGCTTTAAGACTACATGTAAAATTAGATACATAAGAGCGAGCGTTCCCCTTTAAAGATTCCAAAACTCCTAAAAATCCTTCATAACAATGAATCCCTAACACCACGTACATCTGACTGAAATCCATCAACATAACCTAAAATCCAAAATCTGTCAAAATCCTAAAATAGCCAAAAATGGCCCAAACTCGAAGATTGAAATATCATTGGACTCGTGAGCGAAAATCATGAAACTAACCTAAAAATTTGTAGGTTATGTTCTCAATTCGCGTTTGTTTAGACTTTACCAAAATTTCGATTTTTGGTAATTTTCAAAAGTACTTAGAATATTTTCAAACATATGATCGGTCGACAAATGATGTCAACTAATCATATGACATATAAAATTTACATCGAAACGCCTTGCAAGAGCAAGCGCTCGAAAATATTCTAAGTCCCAATTTATTTAAATAAATAAATAGGTACGCCAATGGTTACCACTTAATTTTCGAGTCCTGCACCACTGGGAACGAAAACTGCTGACTCTAGTGCGGCGGCCATCGCGCTGTTTACGACGAAGACCGGCACAAAGAGGACACGGTCCCCTTTTGCGAAGTCAGCATTTTTCGAACGAACGTTGTTCGTCGACGAACGTTCGATTCTCCCCAGTCCTCTCCGGGGACCCGAGTGGGTCAGTCGAGTTTTCGTCAATCTTCCAAGTCCAGACTATTTAGACATAGTCTTTCCAAATCCAGATTGTTTAGACACAATCTTTCCAAATCCATACTGTTTAGACACAGTCCCTAATACCATTCAGTAATATCGTATTCTTATTCGTTTAATTCAAATATTACTTCGTTTATTCAATTAAACATTTTTATTGCGTTTCATATTTCGTACTTAGTACGTATTTCGATTTCGTTAATAATAAGCATCTTTACCTTTGTATTCTTTTACGTTATTAATATACTTTGTTTTACCAGAGTCAATCTAAATCCCAATTATTATTTCCTTGCTCCTAACTTCGTAGTTTGAAGTGACACGTTGTTAGTTAGAGATAGAGTTCTCACTGGAAAGTTCGCGAATAGTATTCCTTATTCAATTTCCTGTTACGTGTTCGCGTACGTGCGTGATAGTGATAGACTTGCTCGCATAGCAAGCTCCGCAGCATCCACGTCCGTTTTCTCGAATCAAAATATCGTCAACCACGCGGACGATATTCGCGAGATAAATTCACGGGATCGCACAGCGTCCACGCCCGTTTTCGCTAGTTAAAATATCGTCAATCACGCGGACGATATTCGTGAGTTAGATTCACGGTATCGTACAGCGTCCACGCCCGTTTCCTCAACGAGCGCATCCGTCTACAATACCGTAGCAGCCAGCTGTCAATCATTGGAGGTCGTTCCTGTCAAATATCGACGTGACAGAGTTTGGCGCAGTCGTCAATCCTTGAAGGTCGTTTCCAGCCATTTGGATCAACCCCTGTCAAGCAGAGCGGACCGTATTCAAGGCCATCAGCGCAACCGTAGCTGTTCATCCGTTGCGAATTCATGTCTCGTGTCAATCGACAAACAAGCGAAGCGTAAAAGTAAGTGGAACATATTACCGCGTATGTTTCAGGGTCGCGTGCATCATTCATCTGTGTAAGACTGCATGCAGGTGTCGGCATCGGGTCCTAGTCTGTTGATAAAAAGACCAACACTTTTATTAAATGTCAGTCAGTGGAAGAGTAGAGTAGCCGGGCCGCGGTATTCTCTTCTCTTGCTCTTATAGCCCCGCCAGGACGTGACAAATTTGGCGCAGTCGGTAGGACACTCGTTGGTCACCGATGTTAGAGACACCGTCAACACTTTTGTAGGATACGTCATGTGTCCTACCTCTGCCAAAATTTGTTGTGACAAATTTGGCGCAGTCGGTAGGACAGTCGTTGGTCACCGATGTTAGAAGCACGGCATCGAGGAATAAAAATAGAATCAGTGTTAGCACGCGAACCCCTGCGCGTTCCATCATTGTTTGACAATTTAACGCAGTAGACTTAGAGTCCGTGAAAGCATAGTGTCAGTTAAAAGTGCGACGGGCAGTGAAGGAAATGCCCTTTCGCCCACGTTACATACTCAAATTATTTTTCGCGATGTTCGTACTCAGTACAAATTCATCGAGAGTTTTAGTGAACGTTAAAGTGCGACGGGCGGTTTAGAAAACGCCCCTTCGCCCACGTTATATAGTCGGATTATTTTTCGCGAATTTCATACTTAGAAATTTTCAAGCGACGCAATCATGGAAACGCGTAGCGAGGCTAGAAAGAAGGTTCCTCCTACGGAAGAGGAATTAATTGAATTCCAGAAAGATTTAGCTCGTAGAGAAGCAGCTCTCATTAATCAAACCGCCGCGTTGACTCAACTCAAATTGCAATACGAAACAGAAACGCGTGAGCAAAGAGTAACGTACGAGGATATACGCCGCGAGATAGCAGAAATCCGATCGGCCAGAGATTCTCAATCAATTCCAGCTAGCCCAGTCGTTGCGCCCCGCGAACCCATAATGCACGATTCTTCGAATTTCACCGTCAAACAAGCGGTTGAACTTGTGCCTACCTTTGACGGCACCTCCATAACCGTGCTACAATTCGTTCGCGCGTGCAAGCGAGCCTTGGAGGCTGTTCCAGCCACAGCTGAGCGTACCCTCACTAGATTAGTATGCAATAAGCTTAGAGGACAGGCATACGCCGCGATTGAAGACGTAAATATTAACACAATCTCTGAATTGTGCAACCGCCTGAAAGATGTACTAGGCCCATATAAATTCATCGATCAGTATCGCGGAGAATTAGCTTCGATACACCAGGGACAGTCCGAGCACGTGTTGAATTATATTACGCGAGTAAAGGACCTTAGAACGGCGATCATAGATTCAGGCCGCGGGGTCCCCAATCTAGACGAGATTGACAAATTCACAGTTGATTGTTTCATGCGTGGTCTTATCCCAGCGCTTCGAGCCGAGGTCAGGCTCTGCGCGTCACTCGAATTACAGAAAATATTCGACGAAGCAGTAACCGCGTACAAACAGTACGAGCTTGACCGTGTTCGTTATCGCGACGACGGACGCCGCGTTGCATTCTCCGACTCTCGTAATCGCACACCAGAGCGATCAAGCAACTCTCCTTATGATAGGAATGCGCCAGAGCAGCGCAATAGATCTTCGGAAAGGAAAGATCAACGACCTTCCTTTTCACCTCGTGAATCCTGGCGAGACAGGAAACCCGATAACAGAGACGCGTATCGCTCTCCTCCTCCGCGACGTCACGAACCGTCGCAATCAAATCAGCGCGAAACGTATAAACGCGAAGATCGCGCTTCCCAGTCCCCAGGTCGCGATCGCTTTCCTACGGAGAATCAGAAGTATTGTAAATATTGTAAGCGCACGGGACATGACATACACGAATGTCGCCGCCGCGAATATTACAGTAGAAATGAGTCGGGAAACGAATCAAGCCTCCCGACAAACGCGACCAAAGGACGGGAGGCATCCCAAGAGAATCGCCAAAAGGCAACACAGCTGGCCGTCATCAGCGACGACCAGCAGTAGATGAAATTCGAGTAGATAGGAGAGATAACCCGGACGGTCAGCAGAATGAACGACCATCCGCGAAATTAGTCTCGGCAATAAATCTCGCGCCGGACTCCCCTATTCCTCGAATAAAACCAAAATCGTCACTCTTCTCAAAAGAGTGTGAGTTCCTCTTGGACACCGGGTCCGAGGTCAACTTAATCCGAGCGTCTGGTATCAAATCTGACGTTCATCTAAAAACTGACAGCGTCATACACGTCCATGGCGTGACAGAAGGAGAAATTGCGACCCTCGGTTATATCAATGCGGAGCTAGCAGATTCCATTAAAGTCACGCTACACGTTCTGCCTGACAGTTTTCCAATTAATATAGATGGTATCTTAGGCTCCCCCTTCTTCAGAGAGGGAGCAGAGATATCATTTGCGAAGGAATGCGTAGAGTATAAAAACCTACGTATTCCCTTTTCGAATCCTCGGGAATATTCCATCGAAAGCCGTACCGCCGCCTGCATAGCCGTCAACGTAAAGGGCCCAAGCGAAGGGTATGTGCGAAAAGTAGATGTAAAACCCGATGTGTTCTTAGGTGATTG
Source organism: Lasioglossum baleicum (assembly GCF_051020765.1). NCBI lineage: Eukaryota > Metazoa > Arthropoda > Insecta > Hymenoptera > Halictidae > Lasioglossum > Lasioglossum baleicum. The sequence continues at coordinate 3,300,899 of NC_134930.1, forward strand.
TTTAGTCACCAACCGTAACGGAAAGGCATACCTGCGATGCTTTAACGCATCGTCCGAAGTGGCGTCCTTCTCCCTGCCTACGTTGGAGGTGGAAGAGATCGAGGTTCCCTTTTCGAATATTCAAGCCGAAGTCAATTCGGACTTATTCAATGCTCGTGCGTGCCGCGCGCACGAGACGATCGTTAACGATCAACTCGCGTCTTCTAATAATTCCGGTAACCATTCCGACGATTCCGGTAGCCATCCCGATTCTTTAAATAATTCCGGTAACCATTCCGACGATTCCGGTAGCCATCCCGATTTCCTAAACAATTCCGGTAACCATTCCGACGATTCCGGTAGCCATCCCGATTCTTTAAATAATTCCTGTAACCATCCCGACGATTCCGGTAGCCATCCCGATTTCCTAAGCAATTCCGGTAACCATCCCGATCACTCATACTCGAAACCCCTTATGAAAGGCTTCGAATTCATACCCAAAAGGGTCCATTCCATTACCAAGTCCCGTAATGCTCGCGTTAATGAGCTTATGGAAACTATTCCCATGGATCACCTCGATCACGACGAGATAGACCATGTCAAATCTTTATTGGAGGAGAATAATGATCTCTTCCACCTTCAAGGGGATCGTCTGGGGAAAACTAACGCTGTAACACATAAAATCCCCACGACGGACGACATCCCCGTACATACCAAGCAATACCGGTATCCGCCGATTCACAAAGAGGAGATCGACAAACAAATGTGTGAACTCTTACAAAATGATATAGTCGCACCCTCTAGTTCACCGTATAAGTCCCCTTTGTGGATCGTACCGAAGAAAGCGGATGCCGAAGGAAATAAGAAATGGAGAATGGTAATTGACTATCGCGCTTTAAACGAGAAGTCAATAGCAGACGCTTATCCACTGCCCAGCATAAACGAGATCTTAGATCAGCTGGGTAGTGCCAAATATTTTAGCGTATTTGATCTGGCAAGCGGGTTTCACCAAATAGGCATGGAAAAGGAGGACGCCGCAAAAACCGCCTTCTCAACTCCGTTCGGACACTACCAGTATAATAGAATGCCGTTCGGATTGCGTAATGCGCCGGCTACGTTCCAGCGACTAATGGATACGATCCTAACCGGTCTCCAGGGTAACGAACTCTTCGTTTATCTTGACGATATAGTCATATACGCGCGTTCCCTAGAAGAACACAAAGCGAAATTTGATAAATTGGCTCGCCGATTGAGAGCCGCCAATTTGAAATTACAACCGTCTAAATGCGGGTTTTTGCACAGAGAGGTAGCTTACCTAGGACACCAGATTAGCGAGGATGGCGTACGGCCATGCCCTAAAAAAATTAACGCGGTCCAAAATTATCCTCGACCGAAAAACGCAAAGAACGTCCGCGAATTTTTAGGTCTAGCGGGCTATTACCGCAGATTCATAGATAGATTCGCTCATATTTCCAAACCCCTCACCCAACTCCTTACCAAGGATACGAAATTCGTGTGGGGGTCAAAGCAGGAGGAAGCCTTCGAGACTTTACGACAGGCATTGTGTACGGAGCCTGTCCTCCAGTACCCAGATTTTGGGAAACCATTCAACGTAACGTGCGACGCCTCAGGGTACGCGATCGGCGCTGTCCTAAGCCAAGGCGACGTGGGAAAGGATCGCCCTATCGCGTACGCGTCACGTATCCTTCACGGCGCTGAACTAAACTACTCCACAATAGAAAAGGAGTGTTTAGCCATAATATTCGCCGTCCAATATTTCCGCCCGTACATTTACGGCAGGAAATTCTTACTCATCACCGATCACAGACCACTGGTGTGGATGACATCCGTAAAGGATCCCACATCCCGGCTCCTCCGGTGGAGATTAAAATTGGCAGAATTCGAATACCAGGTTATCTACAAACCTGGCAGAGCCAACTCTAATGCGGATGCCCTATCCCGGAATCCGGTGGCATTGCCCATCTCATGGACCGATTCAGAGGAAACGACTCCGCCTAGAACGCCATTATCAAGCCCGGGGACTCCTCTTTTCGACGCACGCCGCAGGAAGAAAGATAGAGACGATTCAATTCTCATGCCCCCACCGAAGTCAATGCCCCCAAAAACGAGAAGATCATCGGCAGCTTCGTCACCGGGACCATCGATGGGTACGCCATCGCATTCTGATGACCCCCGCGCAGCATCCCCGCCTCTTATTTCAATCGCCGATCAAGGATTACTACGGGATCTGGGAGTCGAAGAAACTCTTTCCTTTTCTCCTATATTTCCGCCTTCCTTGACCGGACCAGATGTCTTCGATGAGCGAGAAGAGAGTATTCCCTCAGAAGAAGAAGAAGAAGAAGAAGAAGAAGAAGAAAGCAATCCTACACCACGTAAAAGAAGAATAATTCATACAAGGGACCGATTAATAATGAGAAGGGACAATTTAGTTTGCTTCATAACGATGGACGGACGGCCCATCGATCTCGGGGCCGTAGATCTCTATAGACAAGGCAAACTGGCCAAATCCCAAGACTTACTCCTACATAGAGCTAGGGTAACAGATCACGGTAAATACAAGTTAATCCAGATACCGATTAAACAATCACCGCTTCATGAGGTATCTGCAGACGACCTCAAAGAATGTCTTAGAACGTTGATCGACGTTGTCAACGAGTTCGCGTTGGAATCCTTTTCAATCTCTAAAACATTCCTCGACCATTTGTCGAGAGAATACGTGATCAATCTACTCACAGAAACATTCGAGGACACACCAGTCCAAATATTTCTCTGTTCGAACGAGGTCCAAATCCCCGCTGAGGATAGAAGGATGGAGATCATCACGGAGAACCATGTATCAGCGTATGCCGGCCATAAAGGCATAACCAAGACATACAAAAGGATAAGAGAAAAATACTGGTGGAACAGCCTCAAAAGGGACGTAACCAACTACGTTAACAATTGCCTGAGTTGCCAGCGTAACAAGTTAACAAGAGTAAAAACTCGCCTACCAATGAAGTTAACGGATACGCCCGGCAGGGCGTTTGATAAGGTCTCGCTAGACATCGTGGGACCATTACCCACTACCGAAGATGGCAACACATATGTAATGACGATGCAAGACCTTCTTACAAAGTACTCCGTCGCAGTGCCGCTCAAATCTACCGACTCCGTCAGTACAGCAAACGCCTTCATCGACCACCTGATATGTCGCTTTGGAACGCCTAAGGCAATATTAACGGATCAAGGGACTAACTTCACAAGCTCCCTTATGAAGGCTATCGCAAAAAGATTCAGGATTACACGCCTCCAAACCACTGCTTTCCATCCACAAAGCAACGGATCCATTGAGAGATCGCATCATGTACTGACGGAATATTTAAAGCAGTACGTCAACAAAAATAACTGGGATAAATGGATAAACTTGGCAATGTTTAGCTACAATACCAGCGTACACGAGGGAACAGACTTCACCCCACACGAGTTGGTATTCGGTTCCCTGGCCCGTGTTCCTTCCTCTGATTCCCATCTCTACGCAGTAGAGAACGAGTCCTACGCAGGTTACCTCTTTGACCTACAAAGAAAGATAAACGAGACACAATCCCGCGCGCGCGATAATTTAGTAGCGGCAAAGCAGAAATCAAAGACTTATTATGATAGGAAGATTAACCCCGTGCAGTTCACGGTAGGCGAACAGGTATACTTGTTAAAAGAACCTCGTAAAGGAAAATTCGACGCGCAATATACTGGACCGCATGAGATAATAGAAATGCTTGATACGAACAATGTCAAATTACGAATAGGAAACCATTTCAAAATTGTCCATGCAAATAAGATTAAACGTCTTCCAGGTAGCCCGAGACAGGACACGCGTCAGCGAAATATTGTAACTGCAAACTTAATCTCTGATCCTTCTAAGAAAGACGATAGCGAGCCAAGGGTCCAACCAGAGGAGTCAGCTTACGAGACTATTCAATCCTCATCCGATCAAGCTCCGAGTCACATTGCGGATCCCATAGCTATCCACGACAGAAAGATGTGCGGACCGATGGGAGGAAGACGGCCGACCGTGCTGAAAGCTCACCGATACATGAGACGATACAACAACACTATCTGTTACAATGGGATAGTTCGAGTGGCTTGCAACGGCAAGTTGCTGTGCCGCAACTGCAGCCAATACACCCGAATTGTTAGAGTGGAACGATGGGAGCATCAGCGGATGTATAACATCCCAAATAGATGCGAGTATTGTGGAATAAGGCTATGCACCGAAACACCAGTATTGGAGTGCATCCCTTGCGGACAGATTCTATCGGCAAGATGGATCGCACAACGGGACGACCCTGACTGGATATCCGATAGTTCCAGCGATGACACCGATTCAGACAATGGTGACATTTAAGCGGAAGCTAGTGATAGTGCCAGTGTCGGAGAATTCCGAACCCGTCCTCCCTTGACGAAACGAACGTTAATTTGCGATTCCCTTGACCCAGCGTTGCGAGACAGGGATGACATTTCAGTGCATCCTGTCTACCGCCACCCAGAGGCAGAGATTCCACTGCGTGAAATCTCTTCTCTAAGGGGGGAGGTGTGACGTCGGTCGCACCTCCGACGTTAGCTTTAAGACTACATGTAAAATTAGATACATAAGAGCGAGCGTTCCCCTTTAAAGATTCCAAAACTCCTAAAAAATCCTTCATAACAATGAATCCTTAACACCACGTACATCTGACTGAAATCCATCAACATAACCTAAAATCCAAAATCTGTCAAAATCCTAAAATAGCCAAAAATGGCCCAAACTCGAAGATTGAAATATCATTGGACTCGTGAGCGAAAATCATGAAACTAACCTAAAAATTTGTAGGTTATGTTCTCAATTCGCGTTTGTTTAGACTTTACCAAAATTTCGATTTTTGGTAATTTTCAAAAGTACTTAGAATATTTTCAAACATATGATCGGTCGACAAATGATGTCAACTAATCATATGACATATAAAATTTACATCGAAACGCCTTGCAAGAGCAAGCGCTCGAAAATATTCTAAGTCCCAATTTATTTAAATAAATAAATAGGTACGCCAATGGTTACCACTTAATTTTCGAGTCCTGCACCACTGGGAACGAAAACTGCTGACTCTAGTGCGGCGGCCATCGCGCTGTTTACGACGAAGACCGGCACAAAGAGGACACGGTCCCCTTTTGCGAAGTCAGCATTTTTCGAACGAACGTTGTTCGTCGACGAACGTTCGATTCTCCCCAGTCCTCTCCGGGGACCCGAGTGGGTCAGTCGAGTTTTCGTCAATCTTCCAAGTCCAGACTATTTAGACATAGTCTTTCCAAATCCAGATTGTTTAGACACAATCTTTCCAAATCCATACTGTTTAGACACAGTCCCTAATACCATTCAGTAATATCGTATTCTTATTCGTTTAATTCAAATATTACTTCGTTTATTCAATTAAACATTTTTATTGCGTTTCATATTTCGTACTTAGTACGTATTTCGATTTCGTTAATAATAAGCATCTTTACCTTTGTATTCTTTTACGTTATTAATATACTTTGTTTTACCAGAGTCAATCTAAATCCCAATTATTATTTCCTTGCTCCTAACTTCGTAGTTTGAAGTGACACGTTGTTAGTTAGAGATAGAGTTCTCACTGGAAAGTTCGCGAATAGTATTCCTTATTCAATTTCCTGTTACGTGTTCGCGTACGTGCGTGATAGTGATAGACTTGCTCGCATAGCAAGCTCCGCAGCATCCACGTCCGTTTTCTCGAATCAAAATATCGTCAACCACGCGGACGATATTCGCGAGATAAATTCACGGGATCGCACAGCGTCCACGCCCGTTTTCGCTAGTTAAAATATCGTCAATCACGCGGACGATATTCGTGAGTTAGATTCACGGTATCGTACAGCGTCCACGCCCGTTTCCTCAACGAGCGCATCCGTCTACAATACCGTAGCAGCCAGCTGTCAATCATTGGAGGTCGTTCCTGTCAAATATCGACGTGACAGAGTTTGGCGCAGTCGTCAATCCTTGAAGGTCGTTTCCAGCCATTTGGATCAACCCCTGTCAAGCAGAGCGGACCGTATTCAAGGCCATCAGCGCAACCGTAGCTGTTCATCCGTTGCGAATTCATGTCTCGTGTCAATCGACAAACAAGCGAAGCGTAAAAGTAAGTGGAACATATTACCGCGTATGTTTCAGTGTCGCGTGCATCATTCATCTGTGTAAGACTGCATGCAGGTGTCGGCATCGGGTCCTAGTCTGTTGATAAAAAGACCAACACTTTTATTAAATGTCAGTCAGTGGAAGAGTAGAGTAGCCGGGCCGCGGTATTCTCTTCTCTTGCTCTTATAGCCCCGCCAGGACGTGACAAATTTGGCGCAGTCGGTAGGACACTCGTTGGTCACCGATGTTAGAGACACCGTCAACACTTTTGTAGGATACGTCATGTGTCCTACCTCTGCCAAAATTTGTTGTGACAAATTTGGCGCAGTCGGTAGGACAGTCGTTGGTCACCGATGTTAGAAGCACGGCATCGAGGAATAAAAATAGAATCAGTGTTAGCACGCGAACCCCTGCGCGTTCCATCATTGTTTGACAATTTAACGCAGTAGACTTAGAGTCCGTGAAAGCATAGTGTCAGTTAAAAGTGCGACGGGCAGTGAAGGAAATGCCCTTTCGCCCACGTTACATACTCAAATTATTTTTCGCGATGTTCGTACTCAGTACAAATTCATCGAGAGTTTTAGTGAACGTTAAAGTGCGACGGGCGGTTTAGAAAACGCCCCTTCGCCCACGTTATATAGTCGGATTATTTTTCGCGAATTTCATACTTAGAAATTTTCAAGCGACGCAATCATGGAAACGCGTAGCGAGGCTAGAAAGAAGGTTCCTCCTACGGAAGAGGAATTAATTGAATTCCAGAAAGATTTAGCTCGTAGAGAAGCAGCTCTCATTAATCAAACCGCCGCGTTGACTCAACTCAAATTGCAATACGAAACAGAAACGCGTGAGCAAAGAGTAACGTACGAGGATATACGCCGCGAGATAGCAGAAATCCGATCGGCCAGAGATTCTCAATCAATTCCAGCTAGCCCAGTCGTTGCGCCCCGCGAACCCATAATGCACGATTCTTCGAATTTCACCGTCAAACAAGCGGTTGAACTTGTGCCTACCTTTGACGGCACCTCCATAACCGTGCTACAATTCGTTCGCGCGTGCAAGCGAGCCTTGGAGGCTGTTCCAGCCACAGCTGAGCGTACCCTCACTAGATTAGTATGCAATAAGCTTAGAGGACAGGCATACGCCGCGATTGAAGACGTAAATATTAACACAATCTCTGAATTGTGCAACCGCCTGAAAGATGTACTAGGCCCATATAAATTCATCGATCAGTATCGCGGAGAATTAGCTTCGATACACCAGGGACAGTCCGAGCACGTGTTGAATTATATTACGCGAGTAAAGGACCTTAGAACGGCGATCATAGATTCAGGCCGCGGGGTCCCCAATCTAGACGAGATTGACAAATTCACAGTTGATTGTTTCATGCGTGGTCTTATCCCAGCGCTTCGAGCCGAGGTCAGGCTCTGCGCGTCACTCGAATTACAGAAAATATTCGACGAAGCAGTAACCGCGTACAAACAGTACGAGCTTGACCGTGTTCGTTATCGCGACGACGGACGCCGCGTTGCATTCTCCGACTCTCGTAATCGCACACCAGAGCGATCAAGCAACTCTTCTTATGATAGGAATGCGCCAGAGCAGCGCAACAGATCTTCGGAAAGGAAAGATCAACGACCTTCCTTTTCACCTCGTGAATCCTGGCGAGACAGGAAACCCGATAACAGAGACGCGTATCGCTCTCCTCCTCCGCGACGTCACGAACCGTCGCAATCAAATCAGCGCGAAACGTATAAACGCGAAGATCGCGCTTCCCAGTCCCCAGGTCGCGATCGCTTTCCTACGGAGAATCAGAAGTATTGTAAATATTGTAAGCGCACGGGACATGACATACACGAATGTCGCCGCCGCGAATATTACAGTAGAAATGAGTCGGGAAACGAATCAAGCCTCCCGACAAACGCGACCAAAGGACGGGAGGCATCCCAAGAGAATCGCCAAAAGGCAACACAGCTGGCCGTCATCAGCGACGACCAGCAGTAGATGAAATTCGAGTAGATAGGAGAGATAACCCGGACGGTCAGCAGAATGAACGACCATCCGCGAAATTAGTCTCGGCAATAAATCTCGCGCCGGACTCCCCTATCCCTCGAATAAAAGCAAAATCGTCACTCTTCTCAAAAGAGTGTGAGTTCCTCTTGGACACCGGGTCCGAGGTCAACTTAATCCGAGCGTCTGGTATCAAATCTGACGTTCATCTAAAAACTGACAGCGTCATACACGTCCATGGCGTGACAGAAGGAGAAATTGCGACCCTCGGTTATATCAATGCGGAGCTAGCAAATTCCATTAAAGTCACGCTACACGTTCTGCCTGACAGTTTTCCAATTAATATAGATGGTATCTTAGGCTCCCCCTTCTTCAGGGAGGGAGCAGAGATATCATTTGCGAAGGAATGCGTAGAGTATAAAAACCTACGTATTCCCTTTTCGAATCCTCGGGAATATTCCATCGAAAGCCGTACCGCCGCCTGCATAGCCGTCAACGTAAAGGGCCCAAGCGAAGGGTATGTGCGAAAAGTAGATGTAAAACCCGATGTGTTCTTAGGTGATTGTTTAGTCACCAACCGTAACGGAAAGGCATACCTGCGATGCTTTAACGCATCGTCCGAAGTGGCGTCCTTCTCCCTGCCTACGTTGGAGGTGGAAGAGATCGAGGTTCCCTTTTCGAATATTCAAGCCGAAGTCAATTCGGACTTATTCAATGCTCGTGCGTGCCGCGCGCACGAGACGATCGTTAACGATCAACTCGCGTCTTCTAATAATTCCGGTAACCATTCCGACGATTCCGGTAGCCATCCCGATTCTTTAAATAATTCCGGTAACCATTCCGACGATTCCGGTAGCCATCCCGATTTCCTAAACAATTCCGGTAACCATTCCGACGATTCCGGTAGCCATCCCGATTCTTTAAATAATTCCTGTAACCATCCCGACGATTCCGGTAGCCATCCCGATTTCCTAAGCAATTCCGGTAACCATCCCGATCACTCATACTCGAAACCCCTTATGAAAGGCTTCGAATTCATACCCAAAAGGGTCCATTCCATTACCAAGTCCCGTAATGCTCGCGTTAATGAGCTTATGGAAACTATTCCCATGGATCACCTCGATCACGACGAGATAGACCATGTCAAATCTTTATTGGAGGAGAATAATGATCTCTTCCACCTTCAAGGGGATCGTCTGGGGAAAACTAACGCTGTAACACATAAAATCCCCACGACGGACGACATCCCCGTACATACCAAGCAATACCGGTATCCGCCGATTCACAAAGAGGAGATCGACAAACAAATGTGTGAACTCTTACAAAATGATATAGTCGCACCCTCTAGTTCACCGTATAAGTCCCCTTTGTGGATCGTACCGAAGAAAGCGGATGCCGAAGGAAATAAGAAATGGAGAATGGTAATTGACTATCGCGCTTTAAACGAGAAGTCAATAGCAGACGCTTATCCACTGCCCAGCATAAACGAGATCTTAGATCAGCTGGGTAGTGCCAAATATTTTAGCGTATTTGATCTGGCAAGCGGGTTTCACCAAATAGGCATGGAAAAGGAGGACGCCGCAAAAACCGCCTTCTCAACTCCGTTCGGACACTACCAGTATAATAGAATGCCGTTCGGATTGCGTAATGCGCCGGCTACGTTCCAGCGACTAATGGATACGATCCTAACCGGTCTCCAGGGTAACGAACTCTTCGTTTATCTTGACGATATAGTCATATACGCGCGTTCCCTAGAAGAACACAAAGCGAAATTTGATAAATTGGCTCGCCGATTGAGAGCCGCCAATTTGAAATTACAACCGTCTAAATGCGGGTTTTTGCACAGAGAGGTAGCTTACCTAGGACACCAGATTAGCGAGGATGGCGTACGGCCATGCCCTAAAAAAATTAACGCGGTCCAAAATTATCCTCGACCGAAAAACGCAAAGAACGTCCGCGAATTTTTAGGTCTAGCGGGCTATTACCGCAGATTCATAGATAGATTCGCTCATATTTCCAAACCCCTCACCCAACTCCTTACCAAGGATACGAAATTCGTGTGGGGGTCAAAGCAGGAGGAAGCCTTCGAGACTTTACGACAGGCATTGTGTACGGAGCCTGTCCTCCAGTACCCAGATTTTGGGAAACCATTCAACGTAACGTGCGACGCCTCAGGGTACGCGATCGGCGCTGTCCTAAGCCAAGGCGACGTGGGAAAGGATCGCCCTATCGCGTACGCGTCACGTATCCTTCACGGCGCTGAACTAAACTACTCCACAATAGAAAAGGAGTGTTTAGCCATAATATTCGCCGTCCAATATTTCCGCCCGTACATTTACGGCAGGAAATTCTTACTCATCACCGATCACAGACCACTGGTGTGGATGACATCCGTAAAGGATCCCACATCCCGGCTCCTCCGGTGGAGATTAAAATTGGCAGAATTCGAATACCAGGTTATCTACAAACCTGGCAGAGCCAACTCTAATGCGGATGCCCTATCCCGGAATCCGGTGGCATTGCCCATCTCATGGACCGATTCAGAGGAAACGACTCCGCCTAGAACGCCATTATCAAGCCCGGGGACTCCTCTTTTCGACGCACGCCGCAGGAAGAAAGATAGAGACGATTCAATTCTCATGCCCCCACCGAAGTCAATGCCCCCAAAAACGAGAAGATCATCGGCAGCTTCGTCACCGGGACCATCGATGGGTACGCCATCGCATTCTGATGACCCCCGCGCAGCATCCCCGCCTCTTATTTCAATCGCCGATCAAGGATTACTACGGGATCTGGGAGTCGAAGAAACTCTTTCCTTTTCTCCTATATTTCCGCCTTCCTTGACCGGACCAGATGTCTTCGATGAGCGAGAAGAGAGTATTCCCTCAGAAGAAGAAGAAGAAGAAGAAGAAGAAGAAGAAAGCAATCCTACACCACGTAAAAGAAGAATAATTCATACAAGGGACCGATTAATAATGAGAAGGGACAATTTAGTTTGCTTCATAACGATGGACGGACGGCCCATCGATCTCGGGGCCGTAGATCTCTATAGACAAGGCAAACTGGCCAAATCCCAAGACTTACTCCTACATAGAGCTAGGGTAACAGATCACGGTAAATACAAGTTAATCCAGATACCGATTAAACAATCACCGCTTCATGAGGTATCTGCAGACGACCTCAAAGAATGTCTTAGAACGTTGATCGACGTTGTCAACGAGCTCGCGTTGGAATCCTTTTCAATCTCTAAAACATTCCTCGACCATTTGTCGAGAGAATACGTGATCAATCTACTCACAGAAACATTCGAGGACACACCAGTCCAAATATTTCTCTGTTCGAACGAGGTCCAAATCCCCGCTGAGGATAGAAGGATGGAGATCATCACGGAGAACCATGTATCAGCGTATGCCGGCCATAAAGGCATAACCAAGACATACAAAAGGATAAGAGAAAAATACTGGTGGAACAGCCTCAAAAGGGACGTAACCAACTACGTTAACAATTGCCTGAGTTGCCAGCGTAACAAGTTAACAAGAGTAAAAACTCGCCTACCAATGAAGTTAACGGATACGCCCGGCAGGGCGTTTGATAAGGTCTCGCTAGACATCGTGGGACCATTACCCACTACCGAAGATGGCAACACATATGTAATGACGATGCAAGACCTTCTTACAAAGTACTCCGTCGCAGTGCCGCTCAAATCTACCGACTCCGTCAGTACAGCAAACGCCTTCATCGACCACCTGATATGTCGCTTTGGAACGCCTAAGGCAATATTAACGGATCAAGGGACTAACTTCACAAGCTCCCTTATGAAGGCTATCGCAAAAAGATTCAGGATTACACGCCTCCAAACCACTGCTTTCCATCCACAAAGCAACGGATCCATTGAGAGATCGCATCATGTACTGACGGAATATTTAAAGCAGTACGTCAACAAAAATAACTGGGATAAATGGATAAACTTGGCAATGTTTAGCTACAATACCAGCGTACACGAGGGAACAGACTTCACCCCACACGAGTTGGTATTCGGTTCCCTGGCCCGTGTTCCTTCCTCTGATTCCCATCTCTACGCAGTAGAGAACGAGTCCTACGCAGGTTACCTCTTTGACCTACAAAGAAAGATAAACGAGACACAATCCCGCGCGCGCGATAATTTAGTAGCGGCAAAGCAGAAATCAAAGACTTATTATGATAGGAAGATTAACCCCGTGCAGTTCACGGTAGGCGAACAGGTATACTTGTTAAAAGAACCTCGTAAAGGAAAATTCGACGCGCAATATACTGGACCGCATGAGATAATAGAAATGCTTGATACGAACAATGTCAAATTACGAATAGGAAACCATTTCAAAATTGTCCATGCAAATAAGATTAAACGTCTTCCAGGTAGCCCGAGACAGGACACGCGTCAGCGAAATATTGTAACTGCAAACTTAATCTCTGATCCTTCTAAGAAAGACGATAGCGAGCCAAGGGTCCAACCAGAGGAGTCAGCTTACGAGACTATTCAATCCTCATCCGATCAAGCTCCGAGTCACATTGCGGATCCCATAGCTATCCACGACAGAAAGATGTGCGGACCGATGGGAGGAAGACGGCCGACCGTGCTGAAAGCTCACCGATACATGAGACGATACAACAACACTATCTGTTACAATGGGATAGTTCGAGTGGCTTGCAACGGCAAGTTGCTGTGCCGCAACTGCAGCCAATACACCCGAATTGTTAGAGTGGAACGATGGGAGCATCAGCGGATGTATAACATCCCAAATAGATGCGAGTATTGTGGAATAAGGCTATGCACCGAAACACCAGTATTGGAGTGCATCCCTTGCGGACAGATTCTATCGGCAAGATGGATCGCACAACGGGACGACCCTGACTGGATATCCGATAGTTCCAGCGATGACACCGATTCAGACAATGGTGACAATTAAGCGGAAGCTAGTGATAGTGCCAGTGTCGGAGAATTCCGAACCCGTCCTCCCTTGACGAAACGAACGTTAATTTGCGATTCCCTTGACCCAGCGTTGCGAGACAGGGATGACATTTCAGTGCATCCTGTCTACCGCCACCCAGAGGCAGAGATTCCACTGCGTGAAATCTCTTCTCTAAGGGGGGAGGTGTGACGTCGGTCGCACCTCCGACGTTAGCTTTAAGACTACATGTAAAATTAGATACATAAGAGCGAGCGTTCCCCTTTAAAGATTCCAAAACTCCTAAAAAATCCTTCATAACAATGAATCCTTAACACCACGTACATCTGACTGAAATCCATCAACATAACCTAAAATCCAAAATCTGTCAAAATCCTAAAATAGCCAAAAATGGCCCAAACTCGAAGATTGAAATATCATTGGACTCGTGAGCGAAAATCATGAAACTAACCTAAAAATTTGTAGGTTATGTTCTCAATTCGCGTTTGTTTAGACTTTACCAAAATTTCGATTTTTGGTAATTTTCAAAAGTACTTAGAATATTTTCAAACATATGATCGGTCGACAAATGATGTCAACTAATCATATGACATATAAAATTTACATCGAAACGCCTTGCAAGAGCAAGCGCTCGAAAATATTCTAAGTCCCAATTTATTTAAATAAATAAATAGGTACGCCAATGGTTACCACTTAATTTTCGAGTCCTGCACCACTGGGAACGAAAACTGCTGACTCTAGTGCGGCGGCCATCGCGCTGTTTACGACGAAGACCGGCACAAAGAGGACACGGTCCCCTTTTGCGAAGTCAGCATTTTTCGAACGAACGTTGTTCGTCGACGAACGTTCGATTCTCCCCAGTCCTCTCCGGGGACCCGAGTGGGTCAGTCGAGTTTTCGTCAATCTTCCAAGTCCAGACTATTTAGACATAGTCTTTCCAAATCCAGATTGTTTAGACACAATCTTTCCAAATCCATACTGTTTAGACACAGTCCCTAATACCATTCAGTAATATCGTATTCTTATTCGTTTAATTCAAATATTACTTCGTTTATTCAATTAAACATTTTTATTGCGTTTCATATTTCGTACTTAGTACGTATTTCGATTTCGTTAATAATAAGCATCTTTACCTTTGTATTCTTTTACGTTATTAATATACTTTGTTTTACCAGAGTCAATCTAAATCCCAATTATTATTTCCTTGCTCCTAACTTCGTAGTTTGAAGTGACACGTTGTTAGTTAGAGATAGAGTTCTCACTGGAAAGTTCGCGAATAGTATTCCTTATTCAATTTCCTGTTACGTGTTCGCGTACGTGCGTGATAGTGATAGACTTGCTCGCATAGCAAGCTCCGCAGCATCCACGTCCGTTTTCTCGAATCAAAATATCGTCAACCACGCGGACGATATTCGCGAGATAAATTCACGGGATCGCACAGCGTCCACGCCCGTTTTCGCTAGTTAAAATATCGTCAATCACGCGGACGATATTCGTGAGTTAGATTCACGGTATCGTACAGCGTCCACGCCCGTTTCCTCAACGAGCGCATCCGTCTACAATACCGTAGCAGCCAGCTGTCAATCATTGGAGGTCGTTCCTGTCAAATATCGACGTGACAGAGTTTGGCGCAGTCGTCAATCCTTGAAGGTCGTTTCCAGCCATTTGGATCAACCCCTGTCAAGCAGAGCGGACCGTATTCAAGGCCATCAGCGCAACCGTAGCTGTTCATCCGTTGCGAATTCATGTCTCGTGTCAATCGACAAACAAGCGAAGCGTAAAAGTAAGTGGAACATATTACCGCGTATGTTTCAGTGTCGCGTGCATCATTCATCTGTGTAAGACTGCATGCAGGTGTCGGCATCGGGTCCTAGTCTGTTGATAAAAAGACCAACACTTTTATTAAATGTCAGTCAGTGGAAGAGTAGAGTAGCCGGGCCGCGGTATTCTCTTCTCTTGCTCTTATAGCCCCGCCAGGACGTGACAAATTTGGCGCAGTCGGTAGGACACTCGTTGGTCACCGATGTTAGAGACACCGTCAACACTTTTGTAGGATACGTCATGTGTCCTACCTCTGCCAAAATTTGTTGTGACAAATTTGGCGCAGTCGGTAGGACAGTCGTTGGTCACCGATGTTAGAAGCACGGCATCGAGGAATAAAAATAGAATCAGTGTTAGCACGCGAACCCCTGCGCGTTCCATCATTGTTTGACAATTTAACGCAGTAGACTTAGAGTCCGTGAAAGCATAGTGTCAGTTAAAAGTGCGACGGGCAGTGAAGGAAATGCCCTTTCGCCCACGTTACATACTCAAATTATTTTTCGCGATGTTCGTACTCAGTACAAATTCATCGAGAGTTTTAGTGAACGTTAAAGTGCGACGGGCGGTTTAGAAAACGCCCCTTCGCCCACGTTATATAGTCGGATTATTTTTCGCGAATTTCATACTTAGAAATTTTCAAGCGACGCAATCATGGAAACGCGTAGCGAGGCTAGAAAGAAGGTTCCTCCTACGGAAGAGGAATTAATTGAATTCCAGAAAGATTTAGCTCGTAGAGAAGCAGCTCTCATTAATCAAACCGCCGCGTTGACTCAACTCAAATTGCAATACGAAACAGAAACGCGTGAGCAAAGAGTAACGTACGAGGATATACGCCGCGAGATAGCAGAAATCCGATCGGCCAGAGATTCTCAATCAATTCCAGCTAGCCCAGTCGTTGCGCCCCGCGAACCCATAATGCACGATTCTTCGAATTTCACCGTCAAACAAGCGGTTGAACTTGTGCCTACCTTTGACGGCACCTCCATAACCGTGCTACAATTCGTTCGCGCGTGCAAGCGAGCCTTGGAGGCTGTTCCAGCCACAGCTGAGCGTACCCTCACTAGATTAGTATGCAATAAGCTTAGAGGACAGGCATACGCCGCGATTGAAGACGTAAATATTAACACAATCTCTGAATTGTGCAACCGCCTGAAAGATGTACTAGGCCCATATAAATTCATCGATCAGTATCGCGGAGAATTAGCTTCGATACACCAGGGACAGTCCGAGCACGTGTTGAATTATATTACGCGAGTAAAGGACCTTAGAACGGCGATCATAGATTCAGGCCGCGGGGTCCCCAATCTAGACGAGATTGACAAATTCACAGTTGATTGTTTCATGCGTGGTCTTATCCCAGCGCTTCGAGCCGAGGTCAGGCTCTGCGCGTCACTCGAATTACAGAAAATATTCGACGAAGCAGTAACCGCGTACAAACAGTACGAGCTTGACCGTGTTCGTTATCGCGACGACGGACGCCGCGTTGCATTCTCCGACTCTCGTAATCGCACACCAGAGCGATCAAGCAACTCTTCTTATGATAGGAATGCGCCAGAGCAGCGCAACAGATCTTCGGAAAGGAAAGATCAACGACCTTCCTTTTCACCTCGTGAATCCTGGCGAGACAGGAAACCCGATAACAGAGACGCGTATCGCTCTCCTCCTCCGCGACGTCACGAACCGTCGCAATCAAATCAGCGCGAAACGTATAAACGCGAAGATCGCGCTTCCCAGTCCCCAGGTCGCGATCGCTTTCCTACGGAGAATCAGAAGTATTGTAAATATTGTAAGCGCACGGGACATGACATACACGAATGTCGCCGCCGCGAATATTACAGTAGAAATGAGTCGGGAAACGAATCAAGCCTCCCGACAAACGCGACCAAAGGACGGGAGGCATCCCAAGAGAATCGCCAAAAGGCAACACAGCTGGCCGTCATCAGCGACGACCAGCAGTAGATGAAATTCGAGTAGATAGGAGAGATAACCCGGACGGTCAGCAGAATGAACGACCATCCGCGAAATTAGTCTCGGCAATAAATCTCGCGCCGGACTCCCCTATCCCTCGAATAAAAGCAAAATCGTCACTCTTCTCAAAAGAGTGTGAGTTCCTCTTGGACACCGGGTCCGAGGTCAACTTAATCCGAGCGTCTGGTATCAAATCTGACGTTCATCTAAAAACTGACAGAGTCATACACGTCCATGGCGTGACAGAAGGAGAAATTGCGACCCTCGGTTATATCAATGCGGAGCTAGCAAATTCCATTAAAGTCACGCTACACGTTCTGCCTGACAGTTTTCCAATTAATATAGATGGTATCTTAGGCTCCCCCTTCTTCAGGGAGGGAGCAGAGATATCATTTGCGAAGGAATGCGTAGAGTATAAAAACCTACGTATTCCCTTTTCGAATCCTCGGGAATATTCCATCGAAAGCCGTACCGCCGCCTGCATAGCCGTCAACGTAAAGGGCCCAAGCGAAGGGTATGTGCGAAAAGTAGATGTAAAACCCGATGTGTTCTTAGGTGATTGTTTAGTCACCAACCGTAACGGAAAGGCATACCTGCGATGCTTTAACGCATCGTCCGAAGTGGCGTCCTTCTCCCTGCCTACGTTGGAGGTGGAAGAGATCGAGGTTCCCTTTTCGAATATTCAAGCCGAAGTCAATTCGGACTTATTCAATGCTCGTGCGTGCCGCGCGCACGAGACGATCGTTAACGATCAACTCGCGTCTTCTAATAATTCCGGTAACCATTCCGACGATTCCGGTAGCCATCCCGATTCTTTAAATAATTCCGGTAACCATTCCGACGATTCCGGTAGCCATCCCGATTTCCTAAACAATTCCGGTAACCATTCCGACGATTCCGGTAGCCATCCCGATTCTTTAAATAATTCCTGTAACCATCCCGACGATTCCGGTAGCCATCCCGATTTCCTAAGCAATTCCGGTAACCATCCCGATCACTCATACTCGAAACCCCTTATGAAAGGCTTCGAATTCATACCCAAAAGGGTCCATTCCATTACCAAGTCCCGTAATGCTCGCGTTAATGAGCTTATGGAAACTATTCCCATGGATCACCTCGATCACGACGAGATAGACCATGTCAAATCTTTATTGGAGGAGAATAATGATCTCTTCCACCTTCAAGGGGATCGTCTGGGGAAAACTAACGCTGTAACACATAAAATCCCCACGACGGACGACATCCCCGTACATACCAAGCAATACCGGTATCCGCCGATTCACAAAGAGGAGATCGACAAACAAATGTGTGAACTCTTACAAAATGATATAGTCGCACCCTCTAGTTCACCGTATAACTCCCCTTTGTGGATCGTACCGAAGAAAGCGGATGCCGAAGGAAATAGGAAATGGAGAATGGTAATTGACTATCGCGCTTTAAACGAGAAGTCAATAGCAGACGCTTATCCACTGCCCAGCATAAACGAGATCTTAGATCAGCTGGGTAGTGCCAAATATTTTAGCGTATTTGATCTGGCAAGCGGGTTTCACCAAATAGGCATGGAAAAGGAGGACGCCGCAAAAACCGCCTTCTCAACTCCGTTCGGACACTACCAGTATAATAGAATGCCGTTCGGATTGCGTAATGCGCCGGCTACGTTCCAGCGACTAATGGATACGATCCTAACCGGTCTCCAGGGTAACGAACTCTTCGTTTATCTTGACGATATAGTCATATACGCGCGTTCCCTAGAAGAACACAAAGCGAAATTTGATAAATTGGCTCGCCGATTGAGAGCCGCCAATTTGAAATTACAACCGTCTAAATGCGGGTTTTTGCACAGAGAGGTAGCTTACCTAGGACACCAGATTAGCGAGGATGGCGTACGGCCATGCCCTAAAAAAATTAACGCGGTCCAAAATTATCCTCGACCGAAAAACGCAAAGAACGTCCGCGAATTTTTAGGTCTAGCCGGCTATTACCGCAGATTCATAGATAGATTCGCTCATATTTCCAAACCCCTCACCCAACTCCTTACCAAGGATACGAAATTCGTGTGGGGGTCAAAGCAGGAGGAAGCCTTCGAGACTTTACGACAGGCATTGTGTACGGAGCCTGTCCTCCAGTACCCAGATTTTGGGAAACCATTCAACGTAACGTGCGACGCCTCAGGGTACGCGATCGGCGCTGTCCTAAGCCAAGGCGACGTGGGAAAGGATCGCCCTATCGCGTACGCGTCACGTATCCTTCACGGCGCTGAACTAAACTACTCCACAATAGAAAAGGAGTGTTTAGCCATAATATTCGCCGTCCAATATTTCCGCCCGTACATTTACGGCAGGAAATTCTTACTCATCACCGATCACAGACCACTGGTGTGGATGACATCCGTAAAGGATCCCACATCCCGGCTCCTCCGGTGGAGATTAAAATTGGCAGAATTCGAATACCAGGTTATCTACAAACCTGGCAGAGCCAACTCTAATGCGGATGCCCTATCCCGGAATCCGGTGGCATTGCCCATCTCATGGACCGATTCAGAGGAAACGACTCCGCCTAGAACGCCATTATCAAGCCCGGGGACTCCTCTTTTCGACGCACGCCGCAGGAAGAAAGATAGAGACGATTCAATTCTCATGCCCCCACCGAAGTCAATGCCCCCAAAAACGAGAAGATCATCGGCAGCTTCGTCACCGGGACCATCGATGGGTACGCCATCGCATTCTGATGACCCCCGCGCAGCATCCCCGCCTCTTATTTCAATCGCCGATCAAGGATTACTACGGGATCTGGGAGTCGAAGAAACTCTTTCCTTTTCTCCTATATTTCCGCCTTCCTTGACCGGACCAGATGTCTTCGATGAGCGAGAAGAGAGTATTCCCTCAGAAGAAGAAGAAGAAGAAGAAGAAGAAGAAGAAAGCAATCCTACACCACGTAAAAGAAGAATAATTCATACAAGGGACCGATTAATAATGAGAAGGGACAATTTAGTTTGCTTCATAACGATGGACGGACGGCCCATCGATCTCGGGGCCGTAGATCTCTATAGACAAGGCAAACTGGCCAAATCCCAAGACTTACTCCTACATAGAGCTAGGGTAACAGATCACGGTAAATACAAGTTAATCCAGATACCGATTAAACAATCACCGCTTCATGAGGTATCTGCAGACGACCTCAAAGAATGTCTTAGAACGTTGATCGACGTTGTCAACGAGCTCGCGTTGGAATCCTTTTCAATCTCTAAAACATTCCTCGACCATTTGTCGAGAGAATACGTGATCAATCTACTCACAGAAACATTCGAGGACACACCAGTCCAAATATTTCTCTGTTCGAACGAGGTCCAAATCCCCGCTGAGGATAGAAGGATGGAGATCATCACGGAGAACCATGTATCAGCGTATGCCGGCCATAAAGGCATAACCAAGACATACAAAAGGATAAGAGAAAAATACTGGTGGAACAGCCTCAAAAGGGACGTAACCAACTACGTTAACAATTGCCTGAGTTGCCAGCGTAACAAGTTAACAAGAGTAAAAACTCGCCTACCAATGAAGTTAACGGATACGCCCGGCAGGGCGTTTGATAAGGTCTCGCTAGACATCGTGGGACCATTACCCACTACCGAAGATGGCAACACATATGTAATGACGATGCAAGACCTTCTTACAAAGTACTCCGTCGCAGTGCCGCTCAAATCTACCGACTCCGTCAGTACAGCAAACGCCTTCATCGACCACCTGATATGTCGCTTTGGAACGCCTAAGGCAATATTAACGGATCAAGGGACTAACTTCACAAGCTCCCTTATGAAGGCTATCGCAAAAAGATTCAGGATTACACGCCTCCAAACCACTGCTTTCCATCCACAAAGCAACGGATCCATTGAGAGATCGCATCATGTACTGACGGAATATTTAAAGCAGTACGTCAACAAAAATAACTGGGATAAATGGATAAACTTGGCAATGTTTAGCTACAATACCAGCGTACACGAGGGAACAGACTTCACCCCACACGAGTTGGTATTCGGTTCCCTGGCCCGTGTTCCTTCCTCTGATTCCCATCTCTACGCAGTAGAGAACGAGTCCTACGCAGGTTACCTCTTTGACCTACAAAGAAAGATAAACGAGACACAATCCCGCGCGCGCGATAATTTAGTAGCGGCAAAGCAGAAATCAAAGACTTATTATGATAGGAAGATTAACCCCGTGCAGTTCACGGTAGGCGAACAGGTATACTTGTTAAAAGAACCTCGTAAAGGAAAATTCGACGCGCAATATACTGGACCGCATGAGATAATAGAAATGCTTGATACGAACAATGTCAAATTACGAATAGGAAACCATTTCAAAATTGTCCATGCAAATAAGATTAAACGTCTTCCAGGTAGCCCGAGACAGGACACGCGTCAGCGAAATATTGTAACTGCAAACTTAATCTCTGATCCTTCTAAGAAAGACGATAGCGAGCCAAGGGTCCAACCAGAGGAGTCAGCTTACGAGACTATTCAATCCTCATCCGATCAAGCTCCGAGTCACATTGCGGATCCCATAGCTATCCACGACAGAAAGATGTGCGGACCGATGGGAGGAAGACGGCCGACCGTGCTGAAAGCTCACCGATACATGAGACGATACAACAACACTATCTGTTACAATGGGATAGTTCGAGTGGCTTGCAACGGCAAGTTGCTGTGCCGCAACTGCAGCCAATACACCCGAATTGTTAGAGTGGAACGATGGGAGCATCAGCGGATGTATAACATCCCAAATAGATGCGAGTATTGTGGAATAAGGCTATGCACCGAAACACCAGTATTGGAGTGCATCCCTTGCGGACAGATTCTATCGGCAAGATGGATCGCACAACGGGACGACCCTGACTGGATATCCGATAGTTCCAGCGATGACACCGATTCAGACAATGGTGACATTTAAGCGGTAGCTAGTGATAGTGCCAGTGTCGGAGAATTCCGAACCCGTCCTCCCTTGACGAAACGAACGTTAATTTGCGATTCCCTTGACCCAGCGTTGCGAGACAGGGATGACATTTCAGTGCATCCTGTCTACCGCCACCCAGAGGCAGAGATTCCACTGCGTGAAATCTCTTCTCTAAGGGGGGAGGTGTGACGTCGGTCGCACCTCCGACGTTAGCTTTAAGACTACATGTAAAATTAGATACATAAGAGCGAGCGTTCCCCTTTAAAGATTCCAAAACTCCTAAAAAATCCTTCATAACAATGAATCCTTAACACCACGTACATCTGACTGAAATCCATCAACATAACCTAAAATCCAAAATCTGTCAAAATCCTAAAATAGCCAAAAATGGCCCAAACTCGAAGATTGAAATATCATTGGACTCGTGAGCGAAAATCATGAAACTAACCTAAAAATTTGTAGGTTATGTTCTCAATTCGCGTTTGTTTAGACTTTACCAAAATTTCGATTTTTGGTAATTTTCAAAAGTACTTAGAATATTTTCAAACATATGATCGGTCGACAAATGATGTCAACTAATCATATGACATATAAAATTTACATCGAAACGCCTTGCAAAAGCAAGCGCTCGAAAATATTCTAAGTCCCAATTTATTTAAATAAATAAATAGGTACGCCAATGGTTACCACTTAATTTTCGAGTCCTGCACCACTGGGAACGAAAACTGCTGACTCTAGTGCGGCGGCCATCGCGCTGTTTACGACGAAGACCGGCACAAAGAGGACACGGTCCCCTTTTGCGAAGTCAGCATTTTTCGAACGAACGTTGTTCGTCGACGAACGTTCGATTCTCCCCAGTCCTCTCCGGGGACCCGAGTGGGTCAGTCGAGTTTTCGTCAATCTTCCAAGTCCAGACTATTTAGACATAGTCTTTCCAAATCCAGATTGTTTAGACACAATCTTTCCAAATCCATACTGTTTAGACACAGTCCCTAATACCATTCAGTAATATCGTATTCTTATTCGTTTAATTCAAATATTACTTCGTTTATTCAATTAAACATTTTTATTGCGTTTCATATTTCGTACTTAGTACGTATTTCGATTTCGTTAATAATAAGCATCTTTACCTTTGTATTCTTTTACGTTATTAATATACTTTGTTTTACCAGAGTCAATCTAAATCCCAATTATTATTTCCTTGCTCCTAACTTCGTAGTTTGAAGTGACACGTTGTTAGTTAGAGATAGAGTTCTCACTGGAAAGTTCGCGAATAGTATTCCTTATTCAATTTCCTGTTACGTGTTCGCGTACGTGCGTGATAGTGATAGACTTGCTCGCATAGCAAGCTCCGCAGCATCCACGTCCGTTTTCTCGAATCAAAATATCGTCAACCACGCGGACGATATTCGCGAGATAAATTCACGGGATCGCACAGCGTCCACGCCCGTTTTCGCTAGTTAAAATATCGTCAATCACGCGGACGATATTCGTGAGTTAGATTCACGGTATCGTACAGCGTCCACGCCCGTTTCCTCAACGAGCGCATCCGTCTACAATACCGTAGCAGCCAGCTGTCAATCATTGGAGGTCGTTCCTGTCAAATATCGACGTGACAGAGTTTGGCGCAGTCGTCAATCCTTGAAGGTCGTTTCCAGCCATTTGGATCAACCCCTGTCAAGCAGAGCGGACCGTATTCAAGGCCATCAGCGCAACCGTAGCTGTTCATCCGTTGCGAATTCATGTCTCGTGTCAATCGACAAACAAGCGAAGCGTAAAAGTAAGTGGAACATATTACCGCGTATGTTTCAGTGTCGCGTGCATCATTCATCTGTGTAAGACTGCATGCAGGTGTCGGCATCGGGTCCTAGTCTGTTGATAAAAAGACCAACACTTTTATTAAATGTCAGTCAGTGGAAGAGTAGAGTAGCCGGGCCGCGGTATTCTCTTCTCTTGCTCTTATAGCCCCGCCAGGACGTGACAAATTTGGCGCAGTCGGTAGGACACTCGTTGGTCACCGATGTTAGAAGCACGGCATCGAGGAATAAAAATAGAATCAGTGTTAGCACGCGAACCCCTGCGCGTTCCATCATTGTTTGACAATTTAACGCAGTAGACTTAGAGTCCGTGAAAGCATAGTGTCAGTTAAAAGTGCGACGGGCAGTGAAGGAAATGCCCTTTCGCCCACGTTACATACTCAAATTATTTTTCGCGATGTTCGTACTCAGTACAAATTCATCGAGAGTTTTAGTGAACGTTAAAGTGCGACGGGCGGTTTAGAAAACGCCCCTTCGCCCACGTTATATAGTCGGATTATTTTTCGCGAATTTCATACTTAGAAATTTTCAAGCGACGCAATCATGGAAACGCGTAGCGAGGCTAGAAAGAAGGTTCCTCCTACGGAAGAGGAATTAATTGAATTCCAGAAAGATTTAGCTCGTAGAGAAGCAGCTCTCATTAATCAAACCGCCGCGTTGACTCAACTCAAATTGCAATACGAAACAGAAACGCGTGAGCAAAGAGTAACGTACGAGGATATACGCCGCGAGATAGCAGAAATCCGATCGGCCAGAGATTCTCAATCAATTCCAGCTAGCCCAGTCGTTGCGCCCCGCGAACCCATAATGCACGATTCTTCGAATTTCACCGTTAAACAAGCGGTTGAACTTGTGCCTACCTTTGACGGCACCTCCATAACCGTGCTACAATTCGTTCGCGCGTGCAAGCGAGCCTTGGAGGCTGTTCCAGCCACAGCTGAGCGTACCCTCACTAGATTAGTATGCAATAAGCTTAGAGGACAGGCATACGCCGCGATTGAAGACGTAAATATTAACACAATCTCTGAATTGTGCAACCGCCTGAAAGATGTACTAGGCCCATATAAATTCATCGATCAGTATCGCGGAGAATTAGCTTCGATACACCAGGGACAGTCCGAGCACGTGTTGAATTATATTACGCGAGTAAAGGACCTTAGAACGGCGATCATAGATTCAGGCCGCGGGGTCCCCAATCTAGACGAGATTGATAAATTCACAGTTGATTGTTTCATGCGTGGTCTTATCCCAGCGCTTCGAGCCGAGGTCAGGCTCTGCGCGTCACTCGAATTACAGAAAATATTCGATGAAGCAGTAACCGCGTACAAACAGTACGAGCTTGACCGTGTTCGTTATCGCGACGACGGACGCCGCGTTGCATTCTCCGACTCTCGTAATCGCACACCAGAGCGATCAAGCAACTCTCCTTATGATAGGAATGCGCCAGAGCAGCGCAATAGATCTTCGGAAAGGAAAGATCAACGACCTTCCTTTTCACCTCGTGAATCCTGGCGAGACAGGAAACCCGATAACAGAGACGCGTATCGCTCTCCTCCTCCGCGACGTCACGAACCGTCGCAATCAAATCAGCGCGAAACGTATAAACGCGAAGATCGCGCTTCCCAGTCCCCAGGTCGCGATCGCTTTCCTACGGAGAATCAGAAGTATTGTAAATATTGTAAGCGCACGGGACATGACATACACGAATGTCGCCGCCGCGAATATTACAGTAGAAATGAGTCGGGAAACGAATCAAGCCTCCCGACAAACGCGACCAAAGGACGGGAGGCATCCCAAGAGAATCGCCAAAAGGCAACACAGCTGGCCGTCATCAGCGACGACCAGCAGTAGATGAAATTCGAGTAGATAGGAGAGATAACCCGGACGGTCAGCAGAATGAACGACCATCCGCGAAATTAGTCTCGGCAATAAATCTCGCGCCGGACTCCCCTATCCCTCGAATAAAAGCAAAATCGTCACTCTTCTCAAAAGAGTGTGAGTTCCTCTTGGACACCGGGTCCGAGGTCAACTTAATCCGAGCGTCTGGTATCAAATCTGACGTTCATCTAAAAACTGACAGCGTCATACACGTCCATGGCGTGACAGAAGGAGAAATTGCGACCCTCGGTTATGTGACGTCGGTCGCACCTCCGACGTTAGCTTTAAGACTACATGTAAAATTAGATACATAAGAGCGAGCGTTCCCCTTTAAAGATTCCAAAACTCCTAAAAATCCTTCATAACAATGAAACCTTAACACCACGTACATCTGATTGAAATCCATCAACATAACCTAAAATCCAAAATCTGTCAAAATCCTAAAATAGCCAAAAATGGCCCAAACTCGAAGATTAAAATATCATTGGACTCGTGAGCGAAAATCATGAAACTAACCTAAAAATTTGTAGGTTATGTTCTCAATTCGCGTTTGTTTAGACTTTACCAAAATTTCGATTTTTGGTAATTTTCAAAAGTACTTAGAATATTTTCAAACATATGATCGGTCGACAAATGATGTCAACTAATCATATGACATATAAAATTTACATCGAAACGCCTTGCAAAAGCAAGCGCTCGAAAATATTCTAAGTCCCAATTTATTTAAATAAATAAATAGGTACGCCAATGGTTACCACTTAATTTTCGAGTCCTGCACCACTGGGAACGAAAACTGCTGACTCTAGTGCGGCGGCCATCGCGCTGTTTACGACGAAGACCGGCACAAAGAGGACACGGTCCCCTTTTGCGAAGTCAGCATTTTTCGGACGAACGTTGTTCGTCGACGAACGTTCGATTTTCCCCAGTCCTCTCCGGGGACCCGAGTGGGTCAGTCGAGTTTTCGTCAATCTTCCAAGTCCAGACTATTTAGACATAGTCTTTCCAAATCCAGATTGTTTAGACACAATCTTCCCAAATCCATACTGTTTAGACACAGTCCCTAATACCATTCAGTAATATCGTATTCTTATTCGTTTAATTCAAATATTACTTCGTTTATTCAATTAAACATTTTTATTGCGTTTCATATTTCGTACTTAGTACGTATTTCGATTTCGTTAATAATAAGCATCTTTACCTTTGTATTCTTTTACGTTATTAATATACTTTGTTTTACCAGAGTCAATCTAAATCCCAATTATTATTTCCTTGCTCCTAACTTCGTAGTTTGAAGTGACACGTTGTTAGTTAGAGATAGAGTTCTCACTGGAAAGTTCGCGAATAGTATTCCTTATTCAATTTCCTGTTACGTGTTCGCGTACGTGCGTGATAGTGATAGACTTGCTCGCATAGCAAGCTCCGCAGCATCCATGTCCGTTTTCTCGAATCAAAATATCGTCAACCACGCGGACGATATTCGCGAGATAAATTCACGGGATCGCACAGCGTCCACGCCCGTTTTCGCTAGTTAAAATATCGTCAATCACGCGGACGATATTCGTGAGTTAGATTCACGCTATCGTACAGCGTCCACGCCCGTTCCCTCAACGAGCGCATCCGTCTACAATACCGTAGCAGCCAGCTGTCAATCATTGGAGGTCGTTCCTGTCAAATATTGACGTGACAGAGTTTGGCGCAGTCGTCAATCCTTGAAGGTCGTTTCCAGCCATTTGGATCAACCCCTGTCAAGCAGAGCGGACCGTATTCAAGGCCATCAGCGCAACCGTAGCTGTTCATCCGTTGCGAATTCATGTCTCGTGTCAATCGACAAACAAGCGAAGCGTAAAAGTAAGTGGAACATATTACCGCGTATGTTTCAGGGTCGCGTGCATCATTCATCTGTGTAAGACTGCATGCAGGTGTCGGCATCGGGTCCTAGTCTGTTGATAAAAAGACCAACACTTTTATTAAATGTCAGTCAGTGGAAGAGTAGAGTAGCCGGGCCGCGGTATTCTCTTCTCTTGCTCTTATAGCCCCGCCAGGACGTGACAAATTTGGCGCAGTCGGTAGGACACTCGTTGGTCACCGATGTTAGAGACACCGTCAACACTTTTGTAGGATACGTCATGTGTCCTACCTCTGCCAAAATTTGTTGTGACAAATTTGGCGCAGTCGGTAGGACAGTCGTTGGTCACCGATGTTAGAAGCACGGCATCGAGGAATAAAAATAGAATCAGTGTTAGCACGCGAACCCCTGCGCGTTCCATCATTGTTTGACAATTTAACGCAGTAGACTTAGAGTCCGTGAAAGCATAGTGTCAGTTAAAAGTGCGACGGGCAGTGAAGGAAATGCCCTTTCGCCCACGTTACATACTCAAATTATTTTTCGCGATGTTCGTACTCAGTACAAATTCATCGAGAGTTTTAGTGAACGTTAAAGTGCGACGGGCGGTTTAGAAAACGCCCCTTCGCCCACGTTATATAGTCGGATTATTTTTCGCGAATTTCATACTTAGAAATTTTCAAGCGACGCAATCATGGAAACGCGTAGCGAGGCTAGAAAGAAGGTTCCTCCTACGGAAGAGGAATTAATTGAATTCCAGAAAGATTTAGCTCGTAGAGAAGCAGCTCTCATTAATCAAACCGCCGCGTTGACTCAACTCAAATTGCAATACGAAACAGAAACGCGTGAGCAGAGAGAAACGTACGAGGATATACGCCGCGAGATAGCAGAAATCCGATCGGCCAGAGATTCTCAATCAATTCCAGCTAGCCCAGTCGTTGCGCCCCGCGAACCCATAATGCACGATTCTTCGAATTTCACCGTTAAACAAGCGGTTGAACTTGTGCCTACCTTTGACGGCACCTCCATAACCGTGCTACAATTCGTTCGCGCGTGCAAGCGAGCCTTGGAGGCTGTTCCAGCCACAGCTGAGCGTACCCTCACTAGATTAGTATGCAATAAGCTTAGAGGACAGGCATACGCCGCGATTGAAGACGTAAATATTAACACAATCTCTGAATTGTGCAACCGCCTGAAAGATGTACTAGGCCCATATAAATTCATCGATCAGTATCGCGGAGAATTAGCTTCGATGCACCAGGGACAGTCCGAGCACGTGTTGAATTATATTACGCGAGTAAAGGACCTTAGAACGGCGATCATAGATTCAGGCCGCGGGGTCCCCAATCTAGACGAGATTGATAAATTCACAATTGATTGTTTCATGCGTGGTCTTATCCCAGCGCTTCGAGCCGAGGTCAGGCTCTGCGCGTCACTCGAATTACAGAAAATATTCGACGAAGCAGTAACCGCGTACAAACAGTACGAGCTTGACCGTGTTCGTTATCGTGACGACGGACGCCGCGTTGCATTCTCCGACTCTCGTAATCGCACACCAGAGCGATCAAGCAACTCTTATTATGATAGGAATGCGCCTGAGCAGCGCAACAGATCTTCGGAAAGGAAAGATCAACGACCTTCCTTTTCACCTCGTGAATCCTGGCGAGACAGGAAACCCGATAACAGAGACGCGTATCGCTCTCCTCCTCCGCGACGTCACGAACCGTCGCAATCAAATCAGCGCGAAACGTATAAACGCGAAGATCGCGCTTCCCAGTCCCCAGGTCGCGATCGCTTTCCTACGGAGAATCAAAAGTATTGTAAATATTGTAAGCGCACGGGACATGACATACACGAATGTCGCCGCCGCGAATATTACAATAAAAATGAGTCGGGAAACGAATCAAGCCTCCCGACAAACGCGACCAAAGGACGGGAGGCATCCCAAGAGAATCGCCAAAAGGCAACACAGCTGGCCGTCATCAGCGACGACCAGCAGTAGATGAAATTCGAGTAGATAGGAGAGATAACCCGGACGGTCAGCAGAATGAACGACCATCCGCGAAATTAGTCTCGGCAATAAATCTCGCGCCGGACTCCCCTATCCCTCGAATAAAAGCAAGATCGTCACTCTTCTCAAAAGAGTGTGAGTTCCTCTTGGACACCGGGTCCGAGGTCAACTTAATCCGAGCGTCTGGTATCAAATCTGACGTTCATCTAAAAACTGACAGCGTCATACACGTCCATGGCGTGACAGAAGGAGAAATTGCGACCCTCGGTTATATCAATGCGGAGCTAGCAGATTCCATTAAAGTCACGCTACACGTTCTGCCTGACAGTTTTCCAATTAATATAGATGGTATCTTAGGCTCCCCCTTCTTCAGAGAGGGAGCAGAGATATCATTTGCGAAGGAATGCGTAGAGTATAAAAACCTACGTATTCCCTTTTCGAATCCTCGGGAATATACCGTCGAAAGCCGTACCGCCGCCTGCATAGCCGTCAACGTAAAGGGCCCAAGCGAAGGGTATGTGCGAAAAGTAGATGTAAAACCCGATGTGTTCTTAGGTGATTGTTTAGTCACCAACCGTAACGGAAAGGCATACCTGCGATGCTTTAACGCATCGTCCGAAGTGGCGTCCTTCTCCCTGCCTACGTTGGAGGTGGAAGAGATCGAGGTTCCCTTTTCGAATATTCAAGCCGAAGTCAATTCGGACTTATTCAATGCTCGTGCGTGCCGCGCGCACGAGACGATCGTTAACGATCAACTCGCGTCTTCTATTAATTCCGGTAACCATCCCGACGATTCCGGTAGCCATCCCGATTCTTTAAATAATTCCGGTAACCATCCCGACGATTCCGGTAGCCATTCCGATTCTTTAAATAATTCCGGTAACCATCCCGACGATTCCGGTAGCCATCCCGATACTTTAAAGAATTCCGGTAACCATCCCGACGATTTATATTCAAAGTCCTGTGTGGAAAGAAACATCAACGCCTTCGCCTCAGATGAACTTTTAGAATGTTCATATGAGAACAATTTAGAAAACATTTCTATTCCTAAAGTTAAATCAAAAGGAGTTTATGTTTTGCCACAAACTCCTATCTTCAAATCCTCGCCGGAACAAGACCTCTTGCAGCTTCAACGATCAGGTATCCGTGCGACCGAAATCAAAGTCCATGCGTCTGGCAAATACAATTCCGCGAGATTCGCGTCAGCAAGAAAAAGAAATAAAGCCGATACATTATACTCGCCCGAGACAACTAAGTCTGATTATAAGCTTTCGTTATGTATCTTGCGAAACGAATTCAATCTTCCTAGCGTTAACAGAGGCTCCAATATCGTTACGCCAACGATAAACTATCGCAGCGACCCAAGAGCGAAATTTAAAACCTCTGGTCAGCATCACCCCACTCCACAGCAGGAAGACGATATCCCTGCGACGCAACGAGATCTTCAAGGAGAAACCGTCACCCCTGAAGATCATCAGTCTCTCGACAACGCTATAACAGCAACCATGCAGCCGATACAAGCAGCTATCTTGCTCTCTATTGCCACGCAAGCCTCAACACTCATTGGATATGACTGTGGAGGTTCAACCTTGAATATTACCACGTATTCAACCATTGACACTCTTAACTGCGAGCCAGAAGACATCGCACCAGCTGAAAATTTAGAAAGAATTCAGCTCCTGCAGCTAGCTGAATTCTCGCAAGCTCGCGTCTTGCAATGCCATATCGGAATAGACAGAACCATATACTATTGTGGCATGCATTCACATAATTCGGTAGTATCCAATGGTCGACAAGACTATATATTACCGATCTCCAGCGAAACCTGTTCGAGCCTACACACGACGGGGACAATATTCATCACCCCAGCCGCCCAGATCACAGGTATTCAGCCGAACTCGACCTCCTCTCACGGCCTCACGTTAGCAGGAGTTATTCAGAACGATGGTAGCTGCGCTGGAACCACGTATAGTGATCCGTTTGGGACTTGGACCGATGTCGTGGTACAAGCTTTAGTCCGAATCACGATCCGCGACTACATCGCTCCAATCAGATTGTCAACCGGACAGATTCATCTACAAACTGGGCAAACCTGCCCCCTTCAAAAGGGAAGCTGCTTAGACGCACAAGATGGCCATACGTTCTGGGAAACCACGCCGACGGACTCGTGCAAATTCAATAATTATGATGTCTTGTACGAAGGGATAGCCACTAAACTATCCTCCAAGGTGAATCCTTCTCCAACCCTGTATACCGTAGCATCGCAGGACACAACTTTTGCACTCACGGAGACAGGCAGATCGTCAGTTTGCGGATATGTCATAATCCGAACGGAACACCCCAAGCTGTTCATTCTGGAAGTTGGAAATTCAGGAAAATTCAAGGAGAAAACACACACCTTGGTCAACAATCTGGACATCTTCACGTATGTCAACAGCAAATTTGTTTACGTGGAGAAGCACCTCCGGAAACAATTTTCTCAACTCTACAAAGATGTAATCCGTCAGAAGTGTGAGCTAGAGCGTCAGATTCTCCAGAACGCCCTCACATTATTACATTCAGCACCCGAAGAAGTTGCCACTGCCATCATGAAGGATGTCGGATTTATCGCAGTTCCAGCAGGAGAGGTAGTGCACATAATAAAGTGCATACCAGTCACGGTCCAAGTGAGGAAAACCGAACGGTGTTATGATGAGCTACCCATCACGTATCGGAACACATCAAAATTCCTGAAGCCAAGGGACCACATCATTTCAAATACGGGGACAGAAAAGCCATGCAATGAGCTACTTCCCCCATATTATAGACTGCACGGAACATGGTATCGCCTAACACCGTCATTGATGGAGGCCATCACTCCTTCGGAGCTTCACCCCCTCGCCAAGTCAACCTGGAAATACATAGATCCGAAGAACTTGGCAACGGGAGGCATTTATTCACAAGACGACCTGGACAAACTACAGGATCATATAATGTTTCCTGTAGAGAAGGTAGCAGTCATAAATTCAATCGCACAGGGTGCGACGGGAAGACAGTTTGCAGCGGGAAACATCAATATGTTCAATCTGCTCGATGAAAACTCCCTACAGCAGATAGCGGAGTCTACAGCACAGAAATTATGGTCCGGATTCACTACATTCGGATCAATAAGTGCTGGAATAATCGGAGTGTATGTAGCGATCCGCACGATCAAAACAATCATCAGTACGATCGTTAACGGCATCGCATTACACTCACTATACGGCTGGAGCCTGCATCTCGTTGTCGCCATCTGGAGTTCACTGACCCGGTTCTTTATATTCATGAAGCAGAGGGACAACAAGACTTCAGCGGCCATCGAGGACAAAGATAGTGATAGTGCCAGTGTCGGAGAAATCCGAACCCGTCCTCCCTTGACGAAACGAACGTTAATTTGCGATTCCCTTGACCCAGCGTCGCGAGACAGGGATGACATTTCAGTGCATCCTGTCTACCGCCACCCAGAGGCAGAGATTCCACTGCGTGAAATCTCTTCTCTAAGGGGGGAGGTGTGACGTCGGTCGCACCTCCGACGTTAGCTTTAAGACTACATGTAAAATTAGATACATAAGAGCGAGCGTTCCCCTTTAAAGATTCCAAAACTCCTAAAAATCCTTCATAACAATGAAACCTTAACACCACGTACATCTGATTGAAATCCATCAACATAACCTAAAATCCAAAATCTGTCAAAATCCTAAAATAGCCAAAAATGGCCCAAACTCGAAGATTAAAATATCATTGGACTCGTGAGCGAAAATCATGAAACTAACCTAAAAATTTGTAGGTTATGTTCTCAATTCGCGTTTGTTTAGACTTTACCAAAATTTCGATTTTTGGTAATTTTCAAAAGTACTTAGAATATTTTCAAACATATGATCGGTCGACAAATGATGTCAACTAATCATATGACATATAAAATTTACATCGAAACGCCTTGCAAAAGCAAGCGCTCGAAAATATTCTAAGTCCCAATTTATTTAAATAAATAAATAGGTACGCCAATGGTTACCACTTAATTTTCGAGTCCTGCACCACTGGGAACGAAAACTGCTGACTCTAGTGCGGCGGCCATCGCGCTGTTTACGACGAAGACCGGCACAAAGAGGACACGGTCCCCTTTTGCGAAGTCAGCATTTTTCGGACGAACGTTGTTCGTCGACGAACGTTCGATTTTCCCCAGTCCTCTCCGGGGACCCGAGTGGGTCAGTCCAGTTTTCGTCAATCTTCCAAGTCCAGACTATTTAGACATAGTCTTTCCAAATCCAGATTGTTTAGACACAATCTTCCCAAATCCATACTGTTTAGACACAGTCCCTAATACCATTCAGTAATATCGTATTCTTATTCGTTTAATTCAAATATTACTTCGTTTATTCAATTAAACATTTTTATTGCGTTTCATATTTCGTACTTAGTACGTATTTCGATTTCGTTAATAATAAGCATCTTTACCTTTGTATTCTTTTACGTTATTAATATACTTTGTTTTACCAGAGTCAATCTAAATCCCAATTATTATTTCCTTGCTCCTAACTTCGTAGTTTGAAGTGACACGTTGTTAGTTAGAGATAGAGTTCTCACTGGAAAGTTCGCGAATAGTATTCCTTATTCAATTTCCTGTTACGTGTTCGCGTACGTGCGTGATAGTGATAGACTTGCTCGCATAGCAAGCTCCGCAGCATCCACGTCCGTTTTCTCGAATCAAAATATCGTCAACCACGCGGACGATATTCGCGAGATAAATTCACGGGATCGCACAGCGTCCACGCCCGTTTTCGCTAGTTAAAATATCGTCAATCACGCGGACGATATTCGTGAGTTAGATTCACGCTATCGTACAGCGTCCACGCCCGTTCCCTCAACGAGCGCATCCGTCTACAATACCGTAGCAGCCAGCTGTCAATCATTGGAGGTCGTTCCTGTCAAATATTGACGTGACAGAGTTTGGCGCAGTCGTCAATCCTTGAAGGTCGTTTCCAGCCATTTGGATCAACCCCTGTCAAGCAGAGCGGACCGTATTCAAGGCCATCAGCGCAACCGTAGCTGTTCATCCGTTGCGAATTCATGTCTCGTGTCAATCGACAAACAAGCGAAGCGTAAAAGTAAGTGGAACATATTACCGCGTATGTTTCAGGGTCGCGTGCATCATTCATCTGTGTAAGACTGCATGCAGGTGTCGGCATCGGGTCCTAGTCTGTTGATAAAAAGACCAACACTTTTATTAAATGTCAGTCAGTGGAAGAGTAGAGTAGCCGGGCCGCGGTATTCTCTTCTCTTGCTCTTATAGCCCCGCCAGGACGTGACAGTTATATCAATGCGGAGCTAGCAAATTCCATTAAAGTCACGCTACACGTTCTGCCTGACAGTTTTCCAATTAATATAGATGGTATCTTAGGCTCCCCCTTCTTCAGAGAGGGAGCAGAGATATCTGTTACGTCGTCCGATGTACGACGTTGGCCTTGTACACACACTATGTATACAAGGTCTGATCTGCATAAGATCCACACACCGTCCCCTAGACATAAGAGCATAATATTAAGATCTCATATATTCTATTGTTCTAATCCTTATCTCCGTCTCTACCCATCACCATAACTTCACCTTGATCAACACCTTACCTCAGTTTCAACCCATCACCACGACACATAATGCAATAAAGTATTGCATCACTCTGGAAGCATCTAGAAGCTTCTAGAAACGTCGAGAAGTCCAAAGACTGCTGCATCAGCAGTCCCACGCTCGTAGAGGGCAATAGGACAGCCACGAGACTGCAGCGTCAGCAGAAATGCACGTGCAGTCCCCGGGAGCGAAGACGCTGCTGCGTCAGCGGTTCTCCCACTCCGACGACCGAAGAACAAAGAGACTGCAGCGTCAGCTATCCCCACTCCGAACGAAGGAGGCAAGGCAGAGCGGACGCTTGCATCAGTCCGCCTCCATCTCGCGACTCGAGCAGTCCGCTTTCAGCCAGCGACTCGAACGGTTCGCTCCAAGCGAGCGACTCGCACGGACGTGCCAGTCCGGCTTCTTCCGACGACAAGAGCAGACGTGTTCAGTCTAGCTCCGCGAAAGTGAAGTGTGTCGATCCTTCACTCCTAATTCCAATTCCAATTCCAACTCTAACTCAACTCAACTCAAGTCCTAATTCTCATACGTTATTCCTATAACATATTACAATATCCATTATTCATTAATCCAATTACTACTCCTATTATAATACTACTTACATATTGTATACCAGTGTACTTACCAGTTCTTATTTAATATATCGTTGTTATACCAGTGCTTCGATCTTGTTATTCTTGTGTTAGTTCAACACCATCTTCCAATTCAGTTCTTGCATCGAATATATTAAACTCGTGACATATCCGGACTTGGTCTAAAGTGCGCAGTGGAAACGCTGAGCCGCCAATAAGGAATTTGAAGCGAGTCATAGAGAAGTTCTCGTGCCACGTCTAGAATTGGTCTAAAGAGCGCAGTGGAAACGCTGAGCCGCCACTATAGACGTGAAGCGAGTTAACTACCAAAAAGGTTAATAACAAGTGGAAGTTCATTTTCATTATATTATTAATATTCCATCATTACTATTCCTTACCCATGCGACGCCCACGTCGAGCGGGACGCAAGTATCAACTTGCTAAATTGAGACGCGCGTTGAGAAATAAAGCGGTGCTCGATCAAATCATTGCCACTACCGAGTGGACAGAACTTCTGGGAACCACCGAGCACATTCCGTGTGACGCGTCCGATTACGTTTCTGTATACGGTTGCCCTTGCAGCCTTCCTAAAGAGGTCAACCACGCGGACCTCTCGCGAGCTCCGACGCCAGTTCTGCATCCGGTCGATCGTCCAGAAGTGATCGACATAGCCGACGACGACGACAGCCGAGACACGATCATCGTTCCCAGGGTCCGTTGCCGAATCATCAGTGACGTTCCTCTGCCAACTCATCAACGTGTCGTCTTGCGGCCAGCATCCAAGGCCACTAATGTCGTCCCGAACCGAGCAGCAGCAACTCTGCCAGATCTTCCCCACCTCGAGGACATCTGTATAGAAGACCCGATGTACGACACCTACTGCCAGTACCGCCAGTTCCTGCTGCAACAATATTATTAGGCGTTAATACAGCATTGCGGTGAGTCGTATAATGTCTTGTATAATTGCTGAATCCTGTAAACTCACCGTTTTCGTTGCATCATCTCGCGCGTGATTCTTGTCGGGACACTTCTTGTAACCGCGTCGGACGTTCTCTTCTTGACTGCATCCATAGCAATATCGGTTGTCCTAGTGCATATGACAGCCCGCGGCTGTCTCGGCACGAAAGACCACTCCTCAATTACTTTTCATATATCCACCGTCCGTCTGTCACTGTTCTTGAGTGCCATCCTTTTCTCTCTCCTGGTACCTGTAACAAAAACACAGTGACGGACGTGACAAATTTGGCGCAGTCGGTAGGACACTCGTTGGTCACCGATGTTAGAGACACCGTCAACACTTTTGTAGGATACGTCATGTGTCCTACCTCTGCCAAAATTTGTTGTGACAAATTTGGCGCAGTCGGTAGGACAGTCGTTGGTCACCGATGTTAGAAGCACGGCATCGAGGAATAAAAATAGAATCAGTGTTAGCACGCGAACCCCTGCGCGTTCCATCATTGTTTGACAATTTAACGCAGTAGACTTAGAGTCCGTGAAAGCATAGTGTCAGTTAAAAGTGCGACGGGCAGTGAAGGAAATGCCCTTTCGCCCACGTTACATACTCAAATTGTTTTTCGCGATGTTCGTACTCAGTACAAATTCATCGAGAGTTTTAGTGAACGTTAAAGTGCGACGGGCGGTTTAGAAATCGCCCCTTCGCCCACGTTATATAGTCGGATTATTTTTCGCGAATTTCATACTTAGAAATTTTCAAGCGACGCAATCATGGAAACGCGTAGCGAGGCTAGAAAGAAGGTTCCTCCTACGGAAGAGGAATTAATTGAATTCCAGAAAGATTTAGCTCGTAGAGAAGCAGCTCTCATTAATCAAACCGCCGCGTTGACTCAACTCAAATTGCAATACGAAACAGAAACGCGTGAGCAAAGAGTAACGTACGAGGATATACGCCGCGAGATAGCAGAAATCCGATCGGCCAGAGATTCTCAATCAATTCCAGCTAGCCCAGTCGTTGCGCCCCGCGAACCCATAATGCACGATTCTTCGAATTTCACCGTTAAACAAGCGGTTGAACTTGTGCCTACCTTTGACGGCACCTCCATAACCGTGCTACAATTCGTTCGCGCGTGCAAGCGAGCCTTGGAGGCTGTTCCAGCCACAGCTGAGCGTACCCTCACTAGATTAGTATGCAATAAGCTTAGAGGACAGGCATACGCCGCGATTGAAGACGTAAATATTAACACAATCTCTGAATTGTGCAACCGCCTGAAAGATGTACTAGGCCCATATAAATTCATCGATCAGTATCGCGGAGAATTAGCTTCGATACATCAGGGACAGTCCGAGCACGTGTTGAATTATATTACGCGAGTAAAGGACCTTAGAACGGCGATCATAGATTCAGGCCGCGGGGTCCCCAATCTAGACGAGATTGATAAATTCACAATTGATTGTTTCATGCGTGGTCTTATCCCAGCGCTTCGAGCCGAGGTCAGGCTCTGCGCGTCACTCGAATTACAGAAAATATTCGACGAAGCAGTAACCGCGTACAAACAGTACGAGCTTGACCGTGTTCGTTATCGTGACGACGGACGCCGCGTTGCATTCTCCGACTCTCGTAATCGCACACCAGAGCGATCAAGCAACTCTTATTATGATAGGAATGCGCCTGAGCAGCGCAACAGATCTTCGGAAAGGAAAGATCAACGACCTTCCTTTTCACCTCGTGAATTCTGGCGAGACAGGAAACCCGATAACAGAGACGCGTATCGCTCTCCTCCTCAGCGACGTCACGAACCGTCGCAATCAAATCAGCGCGAAACGTATAAACGCGAAGATCGCGCTTCCCAGTGTCACGTCCTGGCGGGGCTATAAGAGCAAGAGAAGAGAATACCGCGGCCCGGCTACTCTACTCTTCCACTGACTGACATTTAATAAAAGTGTTGGTCTTTTTATCAACAGACTAGGACCCGATGCCGACACCTGCATGCAGTCTTACACAGATGAATGATGCACGCGACCCTGAAACATACGCGGTAATATGTTCCACTTACTTTTACGCTTCGCTTGTTTGTCGATTGACACGAGACATGAATTCGCAACGGATGAACAGCTACGGTTGCGCTGATGGCCTTGAATGCGGTCCGCTCTGCTTGACAGGGGTTGATCCAAATGGCTGGAAACGACCTCCAATGATTGACAGCTGGCTGCTACGGTATTGTAGACGGATGCGCTCGTTGAGGAAACGGGCGTGGACGCTGTACGATACCGTGAATCTAACTCACGAATATCGTCCGCGTGATTGACGATATTTTAACTAGCGAAAACGGGCGTGGACGCTGTGCGATCCCGTGAATTTATCTCGCGAATATCGTCCGCGTGGTTGACGATATTTTGATTCGAGAAAACGGACGTGGATGCTGCGGAGCTTGCTATGCGAGCAAGTCTATCACTATCACGCACGTACGCGAACACGTAACAGGAAATTGAATAAGGAATACTATTCGCGAACTTTCCAGTGAGAACTCTATCTCTAACTAACAACGTGTCACTTCAAACTACGAAGTTAGGAGCAAGGAAATAATAATTGGGATTTAGATTGACTCTGGTAAAACAAAGTATATTAATAACGTAAAAGAATACAAAGGTAAAGATGCTTATTATTAACGAAATCGAAATACGTACTAAGTACGAAATATGAAACGCAATAAAAATGTTTAATTGAATACACGAAGTAATATTTGAATTAAACGAATAAGAATACGATATTACTGAATGGTATTAGGGACTGTGTCTAAACAGTATGGATTTGGGAAGATTGTGTCTAAACAATCTGGATTTGGAAAGACTATGTCTAAATAGTCTGGACTTGGAAGATTGACGAAAACTCGACTGACCCACTCGGGTCCCCGGAGAGGACTGGGGAGAATCGAACGTTCGTCGACGAATAACGTACGTCCGAAAAATGCTGACTTCGCAAAAGGGGACCGTGTCCTCTTTGTGCCGGTCTTCGTCGTAAACAGCGCGATGGCCGCCGCACTAGAGTCAGCAGTTCTCGTTCCCAGTGGTGCAGGACTCGAAAATTAAGTGGTAACCATTGGCGTACCTATTTATTTATTTAAATAAATTGGGACTTAGAATATTTTCGAGCGCTTGCTCTTGCAAGGCGTTTCGATGTAAATTTTATATGTCATATGATTAGTTGACATCATTTGTCGACCGATCATATGTTTGAAAATATTCTAAGTACTTTTGAAAATTACCAAAAATCGAAATTTTGGTAAAGTCTAAACAAACGCGAATTGAGAACCCAACCTACAAATTTTTAGGTTAGTTTCATGATTTTCGCTCACGAGTCCAATGATATTTCAATCTTCGAGTTTGGGCCATTTTTGGCTATTTTAGGAATTTGACAGATTTTGGATTTTAGGTTATGTTGATGGATTTCAATCAGATGTACGTGGTGTTAAGGATTCATTGTTATGAAGGATTTTTAGGAGTTTTGGAATCTTTAAAGGGGAACGCTCGCTCTTATGTATCTAATTTTACATGTAGTCTTAAAGCTAACGTCGGAGGTGCGACCGACGTCACACCTCCCCCCTTAGAGAAGAGATTTCACGCAGTGGAATCTCTGCCTCTGGGTGGCGGTAGACAGGATGCACTGAAATGTCATCCCTGTCTCGCAACGCTGGGTCAAGGGAATCGCAAATTAACGTTCGTTTCGTCAAGGGAGGACGGGTTCGGAATTCTCCGACACTGGCACTATCACTGGCTTCCGCTTAAATGTCACCATTGTCTGAATCGGTGTCATCGCTGGAACTATCGGATATCCAGTCAGGGTCGTCCCGTTGTGCGATCCATCTTGCCGATAGAATCTGTCCGCAAGGGATGCACTCCAATACTGGTGTTTCGGTGCATAGCCTTATTCCGCAATACTCGCATCTATTTGGGATGTTATACATCCGCTGATGCTCCCATCGTTCCACTCTAACAATTCGGGTGTATTGGCTGCAGTTGCGGCACAGCAACTTGCCGTTGCAAGCCACTCGAACTATCCCATTGTAACAGATAGTGTTGTTGTATCGTCTTATGTATCGGTGAGCTTTCAGCACGGTCGGCCGTCTTCCTCCCATCGGTCCGCACATCTTTCTGTCGTGGATAGCTATGGGATCCGCAATGTGACTCGGAGCTTGATCGGATGAGGAGTGAAGAGTCTCGTAAGCTGACTCCTCTGGTTGGACCCTTGGCTCGCTATCGTCTTTCTTAGAAGGATCAGAGATTAAGTTTGCAGTTACAATATTTCGCTGACGCGTGTCCTGTCTCGGGCTACCTGGAAGACGTTTAATCTTATTTGCATGGACAATTTTGAAATGGTTTCCTATTCGTAATTTGACATTGTTCGTATCAAGCATTTCTATTATCTCATGCGGTCCAGTATATTGCGCGTCGAATTTTCCTTTACGAGGTTCTTTTAACAAGTATACCTGTTCGCCTACCGTGAACTGCACGGGGTTAATCTTCCTATCATAATAAGTCTTTGATTTCTGCTTTGCCGCTACTAAATTATCGCGCGCGCGGGATTGTGTCTCGCTTATCTTTCTTTGTAGGTCAAAGAGGTAACCTGCGTAGGACTCGTTCTCTACTGCGTAGAGATGGGAATCAGAGGAAGGAACACGGGCCAGGGAACCGAATACCAACTCGTGTGGGGTGAAGTCTGTTCCCTCGTGTACGCTGGTATTGTAGCTAAACATTGCCAAGTTTATCCATTTATCCCAGTTATTTTTGTTGACGTACTGCTTCAAATATTCCGTCAGTACATGATGCGATCTCTCAATGGATCCGTTGCTTTGTGGATGGAAAGCAGTGGTTTGGAGGCGTGTAATCCTGAATCTTTTTGCGATAGCCTTCATAAGGGAGCTTGTGAAGTTAGTCCCTTGATCCGTTAATATTGCCTTAGGCGTTCCAAAGCGACATATCAGGTGGTCGATGAAGGCGTTTGCTGTACTGACGGAGTCGGTAGATTTGAGC
Source organism: Lasioglossum baleicum (assembly GCF_051020765.1). Classification (NCBI taxonomy): domain Eukaryota; kingdom Metazoa; phylum Arthropoda; class Insecta; order Hymenoptera; family Halictidae; genus Lasioglossum; species Lasioglossum baleicum. The sequence continues at coordinate 3,342,496 of NC_134930.1, forward strand.
GGCACTGCGACGGAGTATTTTGTAAGAAGGTCTTGCATCGTCATTACATATGTGTTGCCATCTTCGGTAGTGGGTAATGGTCCCACGATGTCTAGCGAGACCTTATCAAACGCCCTGCCGGGCGTATCCGTTAACTTCATTGGTAGGCGAGTTTTTACTCTTGTTAACTTGTTACGCTGGCAACTCAGGCAATTGTTAACGTAGTTGGTTACGTCCTTTTTGAGGCTGTTCCACCAGTATTTTTCTCTTATCCTTTTGTATGTCTTGGTTATGCCTTTATGGCCGGCATACGCTGATACATGGTTCTCCGTGATGATCTCCATCCTTCTATCCTCAGCGGGGATTTGGACCTCGTTCGAACAGAGAAATATTTGGACTGGTGTGTCCTCGAATGTTTCTGTGAGTAGATTGATCACGTATTCTCTCGACAAATGGTCGAGGAATGTTTTAGAGATTGAAAAGGATTCCAACGCGAGCTCGTTGACAACGTCGATCAACGTTCTAAGACATTCTTTGAGGTCGTCTGCAGATACCTCATGAAGCGGCGATTGTTTAATCGGTATCTGGATTAACTTGTATTTACCGTGATCTGTTACCCTAGCTCTATGTAGGAGTAAGTCTTGGGATTTGGCCAGTTTGCCTTGTCTATAGAGATCTACGGCCCCGAGATCGATGGGCCGTCCGTCCATCGTTATGAAGCAAACTAAATTGTCCCTTCTCATTATTAATCGGTCCCTTGTATGAATTATTCTTCTTCTACGTGGTGTAGGATTGCTTTCTTCTTCTTCTTCTTCTTCTTCTTCTTCTTCTTCTTCTGAGGGAATACTCTCTTCTCGCTCATCGAAGACATCTGGTCCGGTCAAGGAAGGCGGAAATATAGGAGAAAAGGAAAGAGTTTCTTCGACTCCCAGATCCCGTAGTAATCCTTGATCGGCGATTGAAATAAGAGGCGGGGATGCTGCGCGGGGGTCATCAGAATGCGATGGCGTACCCATCGATGGTCCCGGTGACGAGGCTGCCGATGATCTTCTCCTTTTTGGGGGCATTGACTTCGGTGGGGGCATGAGAATTGAATCGTCTCTATCTTTCTTCCTGCGGCGTGCGTCGAAAAGAGGAGTCCCCGGGCTTGACAATGGCGTTGTCACGTCCGTCACTGTGTTTTTGTTACAGGTACCAGGAGAGAGAAAAGAGAACAGTGACAGACGGACGGTTGAGATATTATGATTAAAATGAGGAGTGGTCTTTCGTGCCGAGACAGCCGCGGGCTGTCATATGCACTAGGACAACCGATATTGCTATGGATGCAGTCAAGAAGAGAACGTCCGACGCGGTTACAAGAAGTGTCCCGACAAGAATCACGCGCGAGGTGATGCAACTAAAACGGTGAGTTTACAGGATTCAGCAATTATACAAGATATTATACGACTCACCGCAATGTTGTATTAACACCTAATAATGTTGTTGTAGCAGGAACTGGCGGTACTGGCAGTAGGTGTAGTACATCGGGTCTTCTATACAGATGTCCTCGAGGTGGGGAAGATCTGGCAGAGTTGCTGCTGCTCGGTTCGGGACGACGTTAGTGGCCTTGGATGCTGGCCGCAAGACGACACGTTGATGAGCTGGCAGAGGATCGTCACGGATGATTCGGCAACGGACCCTGGGAACGATGATCGTGTCTCGGCTGTCGTCGTCGTCGGCTATGTCGATTACCTCAGGACGATCGACCGGATGTAGAACTGGCGTCGGAGCTCGCGAGAGGTCCGCGTGGTTGACCTCTTTAGGAGGGTTGCAAGGGCAACCGTATACAGAAACGTAATCGGACGCGTCACACGGAATGTGCTCGGTGGTTCCCAGAAGTTCTGTCCACTCGGTAGTGGCGATGATTTGTTCGAGCACCGCTTTATTTCTTAACGCGCGTCTCAATTTAGCAAGTTGATACTTGCGTCCCGCTCGACGTGGGCGTCGCATGGGTAAGGAATAGTAATGATGGAATATTAATAATATATAATGAAATGAACTTCCACTTGTTATTAACCTTTTTGGTAGTTAACTCGCTTCGCGTCTATAGTGGCGGCTCAGCGTTTCCACTGCGCACTTTAGACCAATTCTAGACGTGGCACGAGAACTTTATGACTCGCTTCAAATTCCTTATTGGCGGCTCAGCGTTTCCACTGCGCACTTTAGACCAAGTCCGGATATGTCACGAGTTTAATATATTCGATGCAAGAACTGAATTGGAAGATGGTGTTGAACTAACACAAGAATAACAAGATCGAAGCACTGGTATAACAACGATATATTAAATAAGAACTGGTAAGTACACTGGTATACAATATGTAAGTAGTATTATAATAGGAGTAGTAATTGGATTAATGAATAATGGATATAGTAATATGTTGTAGGAATAACGTATGAGAATTAGGACTTGAGTTGAGTTGAGTTAGAGTTGGAATTGGAATTAGGAGTGAAGGATCGACACACTTCACTATCGCGGAGCTAGACTGAACACGTCTGCTCTTGAAGCCGGACTGGCGGCTGAGGCCAGGTAGGCACGTCTGTGCGAGTCGCTGGCTGAAGGCGGACTGATGCAAGCGTCCGCTCTGCCTTGCCTCCTTCGGTCGGAGTGGGGATAGCTGACGCTGCAGTCTCTTTGTTCTTCAGTCGTCGGAGTGGGAGAACCGCTGACGCAGCAGCGTCTTCGCTCCCGGGGACTGCACGTGCATTTCTGCTGACGCTGCAGTCTCGTGGCTGTCCTATTGCCCTCTACGAGCGTGGGACTGCTGATGCAGCAGTCCTTGGACTTCTCGACGTTTCTAGAAGCTTCTAGATGCTTCCAGAGTGATGCAATACTTTATTGCATTATGTGTCGTGGTGATGGGTTGAAACTGAGGTAAGGTGTTGATCAAGGTGAAGTTATGGTAATGGGTAGAGACGAAGATAAGGATTAGAACAATAGAATAATGAGATCTTAATACTATGCTCTTATGTCTAGGGGACGGTGTGTGGATCTTATGCAGATCAGACCTTGTATACATAGTGTGTGTACAAGGCCAACGTCGTACATCGGACGACGTAACACCTCCCAACGCGGAAAAGAAATTTCTTACAAGGAAGAAATTTCTCGCTCAACACTCGACCTCACATTCATTCATGCGACGCATCGTCCGGGGGTACTCCGCGCAGGGAGCACAGTTCTCGGCGAGTATTTCTTATATTTGTACGAAACACTGGTCGCACTGAAATGTTGTCGGTGTCGGCACGTGGGGCTGGGGCTGGTTTTATGCAATTTATTTCGCTTTGTTCATTTTGCATAGTTGGGTTTTGGGTGGGTGGGGAATCACTGGTGTCACTGTCACTTTTGTCTTTTCTTATCTGCGTCCAGATGAGTGTCACGTTTCGCTGACGCGGGGTTTGCGTTAGATTATTCGGCGCACGCTTGAGTTTGTTTGCATGTACAATCTTAAAATGGTTCCCTACTTTAATTTTTACATTGTTTGAGTCTAGGATGTCGCAAATTTCGTGAGTACCCGTATATTGCGCATCGAATTTGCCTTTGCGGGGTTCTTTGAGTAGGAATACTTGTTCTATATCTTCCGGTGGTCGAAGGAGATTTTGCCGATGCTGGGCTTCGAATTTCGCTCGCTTATTCTCATAGGAATATCCGTTATCGCGAGGGTACTCGGATTTATATTGCTTTCTTGCTGACGCGTATTTCGCTGTAGCGCAGAGATTAATTTTATCGTATTCGTTTCGCTTCGCATGGCAACGTGCAGATGGAAGTTGAAAGGAATCGAGTTTCTGTGGATCATCAAAGATATGATTTTGAAGTAAGTTATGAAGTTCTTTTACTCTGGAGGCTTTGATATCCTTCTCTGGTTTAGAACTGTCGCTGGATTTATTGTGCAATATGGAACAGACCTGCTTACATATGGGTCTTGAAGATCTTTGATTGTCGTAGGAATGGAGTTGGTCTTGGAATTGATCGGGCTGGTTACCGGAGTTAGAATAAGGATCGGGCTGGTTACCGGAGTTAGTATGAGAATCGGGCTGGTTACCGGAGTTAGTATAAGGATCGGGCTGGTTACCGGAGTTAGTATAAGAATCGGGCTGGTTACCGGAGTTAGTATAATGATCGGGCTGGTTACCGGAGTTAGTATAAGAATCGGGCTGGTTACCGGAGTTAGAAAGGTCGGGATGGTTACCGAATACGTTGGGACGATACCCGGAATTAGAAAGGTCGGGATGGTTACCGAATACGTCGGGATGGTTCCCGGAATTAGAAAGGTCGGGATGGTTACCGAATGCGTCGGGATGATTCCCGGAATTAGAAAGGTCGGAAGAGTACGACTCGATTTCTTCCATCTCCAATGGGGGCAATCGAAATGAAACTCTTTCCGACGAGGTGTTAAAACACCGGAGGCTCGCTTTGCCTTTACGATTGGTGACGACGCAGTCACCCAGGAATACATCCGGCGCTACATTAACACGGCGGATATATCCCTGTTTAGGTCCTTCGACGTCGACCGCTATGCACGCAACGGTACGAGGTTCGAGGACGAATTCTTCGGATTTCGGAGGAGTCTTTGTTCGGACTCGATCCTCACGCTCCACGACCCGACTTCTCGCAGTGTACTCCGATATCTCTCGAGTCTCCTTCGATTCCGGCCGGCTTTCCACGGCGTTTTTCTCTAGGGAGTACTCGATCGAATCCCGAGGAGGCATTGAAATAACCTCCGTCACCGGAGCTCTGCAAGGTCTGACCGCGGGTGCACGAGGATTTGAGGAAGACACTCGAACGTTCCTTGCCGAATGTTCCTCACGCTTGGCGGCTGGAGTTTTAACGAGATCGTTGGTCATAGACGAAGGCATTGAAATAACCTCTGCTGCCAATTTATCGCGAGGCTCAGCCGCGGGCGCGCAAGGGTTCGAGAAGGGAACCCGAATGTTTCCTATCATAATGTATTCATTCGCAAAGGAGATCTCGGCTCCTGTTCTGAAGAAGGGAGAACCGAGGATTCCGTCGATGTTAATTGGGAAGTTTTCTTCCAAGACATGAAATTCGATAGGGTTTTGACCCTGTAAGTGTATTTTAATTTGACCGAGAGTTGGAATGGATCCCTCGGTTATTCCTTGGACTTCTATAGTGTTCGTATGATCTATAGGTAGATTTGGTTCTAGACTTGACGCACGAATTAAATTGATCTCCGAACCCGTGTCCAACAAAAATTCACACTTCTTTTGTAATTGAGGGGCGGAGATTTTTACGCGCGGAATTGGTGAGTCTGCAGCAAGATTTACTGCTGAGACGAATCGTCGGACTGGTCGTTCGTCCGGATAGCTGTTTGGGTGCGGGCTGTAGTTTGAGTTGAAGATGCGGCCTCCCGCCTGGGGTTGGCTTCGGTCGGGAGGCCGGACTCGTTTCCCGACCTCCTATTATTATTAAAAGCGCGCTTACGGCACTCGTGAATATCGTGCCCGGGGACTTTGCAGTAGTTGCAAAATTTGTTAGGGCTTGAGGGGCGATCTGTGCGACCATCGCGGTACGTGTTTGGGTCGCGAGGATTATTTTCCCATCGCCGTTGCGGCGTCGGGGAGCGATAAGAGTCCCGGTTTAAGTTTCTTGAGGACTGCTGAGACGAGTCCGGTCTGTTATCGCGGCGTTCTTGAGTTCGCTCTGGAATGTCACGAGGGGACTCGTACGTGGAACGCGGGCGATACGGCCGGTTATCAGAGAAGCTGACTCGTTTTTCTTCGCGGATCAGTTCTCGTCGACGAGTCTGGTCTGACTCATACTGCCTGTAAGCAGAGATGGCTGCTTCGAAAACAGTGGCAGGATTTCGCGAAGGGCAATGAAGCACTTCGGCACGAAGCTGAGGAAGGAGACCTCGTAGAAAACAATCTACTACGAAGCGATCTAGTTCTTCGTAATCGAGGCCAATATCTGTGGCATCTTGAATCGCGGTTCGAAGGTCTTTAACGCGATTGATGAAGTCTAAGATGTGCTCGTTTGGAGCTTGGAGTACACTCGCGAGATCGCCACGGTACTGGTCCACGAATTTGTATGGGCCCAGTACTGTACGTAACTTTTTGCATAGTGCAGAAATTGTGACTATGTGCTCGCCTTCTATAGCGGCATAAGCACGATCGTGGAGTTTATTGCAGAGCAATTTCGTGAGGGCACGCTCTGCAGTGGCCGGTACGGTGTCACGCGCGCGTTTGCATGCACGTATGAATTGTAGGACGGAAGACGAAGTTCCGTCGAATCTAGGGACAAGCTCGGCGGCTTGTTTTAGAGCAAAATTGCCAGTAGGTTCATACTGTGGGATTTCGCGTGGCTCTGGCGGTGAAGGTTCCCGCATATTAGAGACGTTGCTAGGGCCTGGTGTAGGCGATTGTTGACGTAGGGTTTGACTCGTGATTTGGATGTTATGAAGCTCTTTTCGTATTTCATCGAGCATATTCTTTTGGTTTTGTGCGTCTTCTTCATATTTGAGACGCAATTTGGCAATAAAATCAGTTTCTTCTTTGAGATATTGCTCTCTACGGGCGAGGTCTTGCGCATAAAGGAGTAGCTCTTCCTCGGTCATTGGAGGAAGGTCTGCGTTAGGATCTGCTCGGAGATCCTTTTGAGATCGCGTGATTGGGCGAGACATTTTGAAAGATATGAATGGGATTTATATAATGTGAACTTCGCACTGACACGCGTCGGGGCTTATTAATGCAAATATCGGCGACCACTTCGATGTCCTACCGACTGCGCCAAATTTGTCACGTCCGTCACTGTGTTTTTGTTACAGGTACCAGGAGAGAGAAAAGAGAACAGTGACAGACGGACGGTTGAGATATTATGATTAAAATGAGGAGTGGTCTTTCGTGCCGAGACAGCCGCGGGCTGTCATATGCACTAGGACAACCGATATTGCTATGGATGCAGTCAAGAAGAGAACGTCCGACGCGGTTACAAGAAGTGTCCCGACAAGAATCACGCGCGAGGTGATGCAACTAAAACGGTGAGTTTACAGGATTCAGCAATTATACAAGATATTATACGACTCACCGCAATGTTGTATTAACACCTAATAATGTTGTTGTAGCAGGAACTGGCGGTACTGGCAGTAGGTGTAGTACATCGGGTCTTCTATACAGATGTCCTCGAGGTGGGGAAGATCTGGCAGAGTTGCTGCTGCTCGGTTCGGGACGACGTTAGTGGCCTTGGATGCTGGCCGCAAGACGACACGTTGATGAGCTGGCAGAGGAACGTCACGGATGATTCGGCAACGGACCCTGGGAACGATGATCGTGTCTCGGCTGTCGTCGTCGTCGGCTATGTCGATCACCTCTGGACAATCGACCGGATGTAGAACTGGCGTCGGAGCTCGCGAGAGGTCCGCGTGGTTGACCTCTTTAGGAGGGTTGCAAGGGCAACCGTATACAGAAACGTAATCGGACGCGTCATACGGAATGTGCTCGGTGGTTCCCAGAAGTTCTGTCCACTCGGTAGTGGCGATGATTTGTTCGAGCACCGCTTTATTTCTTAACGCGCGTCTCAATTTAGCAAGTTGATACTTGCGTCCCGCTCGACGTGGGCGTCGCATGGGTAAGGAATAGTAATGATGGAATATTAATAATATAATGAAAATGAACTTCCATTTGTTATTAACCTTTTAGGTAGTTAACTCGCTTCACGTCTATAGTGGCGGCTCAGCGTTTCCACTGCGCTCTTTAGACCAATTCTAGACGTGGCACGAGAACTTCTCTATGACTCGCTTCAAATTCCTTATTGGCGGCTCAGCGTTTCCACTGCGCACTTTAGACCAAGTCCGGATATGTCACGAGTTTAATATATTCGATGCAAGAACTGAATTGGAAGATGGTGTTGAACTAACACAAGAATAACAAGATCGAAGCACTGGTATAACAACGATATATTAAATAAGAACTGGTAAGTACACTGGTATACAATATGTAAGTAATATTATAATAGGAGTAGTAATTGGATTAATGAATAATGGATATTGTAATATGTTATAGGAATAACGTATGAGAATTAGGACTTGAGTTGAGTTGAGTTAGAGTTGGAATTGGAATTGGAATTAGGAGTGAAGGATCGACACACTTCACTTTCGCGGAGCTAGACTGAACACGTCTGCTCTTGAAGTCGGAAGAAGCCGGACTGGCACGTCCGTGCGAGTCGCTCGCTTGGAGCGGACCGTTCGAGTCGCTGTCTGGAGGCGGACTGCTCGAGTCGCGAGATGGAGGCGGACTGATGCAAGCGTCCGCTCTGCCTTGCCTCCTTCGGTCGGAGTGGGGATAGCTGACGCTGCAGTCTCTTTGTTCTTCAGTCGTCGGAGTGGGAGAACCGCTGACGCAGCAGCGTCTTTGCTCCCGGGGACTGCACGTGCATTTCCGCTGACGCTGCAGTCTCGTGGCTGTCCTATTGCCCTCTACGAGCGCGGGACTGCTGATGCAGCAGTCCCTGGACTTCTCGACGCTTCTAGAAGCTTCTAGATGCTTCCAGAGTGATGCAATACTTTATTGCATTATGTGTCGTGGTGATGGGTTGAAACTGAGGTAAGGTGTTGATCAAGGTGAAGTTATGGTGATGGATAGAGACGGAGATAAGGAATAGAACAATACAATATATGAGATCTTAATATTATGTTCTTATGTCTAGGGGACGGTGTATGGATCTTATGCAGATCAGACCTTGAATACATAATGTATGTACAAGGCCAACGTCGTACATCGGACGACGTAACACCTCCCAACGCGGAAAAGAAATTTCTTACAAGGAAGAAATTTCTCGCTCAACACTCGATCACACACTCATTCATGCGACGCATCGTCCGGAGGTACTCCGCGCAGGGAGCACAGTTCTCGGCGAGTATTTCCTATACTTGTACGAAACACTGGTCGCACTGAAATGTTGTCGGTGTCGGCACGTGGGGCTGGGGCTGGTTTTGTAATGTCCGACAAGTCGTATTCGCAATGTTCATTTTTCGACTGTCTTTTCTCGGGGTTTAGGGTGGGTGGGGAATCACTTTGTTCACTAACACTTTCACTTGCACTTTTGTCTTTTCTTATCTGCGTCCAGATGAGTGTCACGTTTCGCTGACGCGGGGTTTGCGTTGGATTATTCGGCGCACGCTTGAGTTTGTTTGCATGTACAATCTTAAAATGGTTCCCTACTTTAATTTTTACATTGTTTGAGTCTAGGATGTCGCAAATTTCGTGAGGACCCGTATATTGCGCATCGAATTTGCCCTTGCAGGGTTCTTTGAGTAGGAATACCTGTTCTCCTACCTTGAATTCCACCGGGTTAATTCTTCTATCGTAGTATGATTTTGATTTTCTTTTCGCTTTCTTTGCAATTGGGAGAGGTAGTGGGTATAGGAGTCGTTTTCGCATTCGTAGGAGTAGGAATCGGCGGATGGGACTCGTGCCAAAGAGCCGAATACTAACTCGTGCGGCGTGAAATCTGTGCCCTCGTGGACACTTGTATTGTAACTAAACATTGCTAAATCGACCCATTTGTCCCAGTTGTTTTTGTGGACGTATTGCTTCAGGTATTCTGCTAAGACGTGGTGGGATCTCTCGATTGACCCATTGCTTTGAGGGTGGAAGGCTGTTGTTTGCAGCCGAGTTATTCTGAATCGTTTTGCGATGGCCTTCATCAGGGAACTTGTGAAATTCGCTCCTTGATCCGTTAGGATGGCTTTAGGTGTTCCGTAACGGCAGATAAAATTGTTTATAAATGCGTCCGCAGTGCTGATGGCATCGGCGGATTTAAGAGGGATTGCGGTTGAGTGTTTCGTTAATAAATCCTGTATGGTTAAGATGTATGTGTTTCCGTCGTTGGTTGTTGGAAGGGGCCCTACAATGTCCATGGACACCTTATCGAACGCTCTACCGGGTGTATCCGTTATTCTCATCGGCAGGCGCGTTTTTACCCTGGTCAGTTTATTACGTTGGCAACTGAGGCAGTTATTAACGTAGTTCGTTATCTGGATCTTCATACCGCTCCACCAATATCTTTCGCGGATTCTCTTCAGGGTTTTTGTAATTCCTTTGTGCCCTGCGTACGCAGAGACGTGATTTTCTGCGATAATATCATTCCATCTATCTTCGGCCGGTATCTGGATTTCGTTTGCGCAGAAGAATATGTGTACGGGGGTGTCTTCGAATGTCGCGATGAGGAGGTTCGAGACGTACTCCATGGAATTGTCATCTATATATGTTTTAGAGATTGAAAATGTTCGCAATCTGAGTTCGTTGGCTACATCAAGTAATGTCCGGAAACATTCTTTTAGGTCGTCAGTTGAAACCTCGTGAGTCAGGGATGGTTTGATGGGTATCTGTATCAGCTTGTTGCTACCGAAATTACTTATCTTTGCTTTGAATAAGGTCAGATCTCGACCGTCGGACAGTTTCCTTTGTCTATGGAGGTCTACGGCTCCTGGGTCTATAGGTTGACCATCCAGGGTTGTGAAACATACTAAATTATCTTTCCTCATAATTAGTCGGTCGCGGAGGTACGTTATTCTCCCTTGTCGTCTTGGCTCCTCATCTTCTTCCTCGTCCTCGGAGGGTAAGGTTTCTTCTTCTTCATCGAGCCAGTTTGGTCCCGTTGGTTGGGGAATCAGGCTGGGGACGGCGGTTAAAATGTCCTCTAGTCCTGTTATGGGTGACTCCTCTTGACTGGAGGCGGGTACTAGGGGTGGTGATACCAAAAGCCTGTCGTCATCTGAACTCGCCCTAGGGCGTGGTGGCGTTTTCGATGGTGGTTCAGATGTTGAGTTTGACGATGATTTCCTCTTCCTCGGGGGAATTGACTGAGGCGGTGGCATAAGATGCGAGTCGGCCCATCTCCTTCGGCGGTTATCGAAGAGAGGGGTTCCTGGATTTGATAACGGTGCTCTTGGCGGCGATGTGCCTCCAGGGGTGCTCCATGAGAGGGGCAACGTAACTGGGTTTCGGGAGAGGGCATCAGCGTTAGAATTCGCTTTTCCAGGTTTGTAGACGACTTTATATTCAAACTCGGCCAGTTTTAGGCGCCATCTGAGGAGGCGCGACGTAGGGTCTTTTACTGACGTCATCCAGACCAGCGGTTTATGGTCTGTGATTAGTGTAAATTTTCGGCCGTAAATATATGGTCTAAAATACTGTACTGCGAATATTATTGCTAAGCACTCCTTCTCTATTGTAGAATAGTTCACTTCAGCGCCCTGCAGGATCCTTGAGGCATAGGCAACGGGACGATCCTTGCCTACTTCGCCTTGGCTTAGTACGGCGCCGATGGCATATCCAGATGCATCGCAGGTGACGTTAAACGGCTTATCGAAATCCGGGTATTGAAGGACCGGTTCGTCACACAGAGCTTGTCGTAGGTCTTCGAAGGCCTTTTCTTGTTTTGGACCCCATTCGAAATTGTGCTCTTTGGCGAGGAGTTGGGTTAGGGGTTTGGAGATTTTAGCGAAGTCATTAATAAATTTGCGGTAGTACCCTGCAAGGCCTAGAAATTCGCGCACGTTTTTCGCGTTCTTAGGTCGTGGGAAATTTTGTACGGCATTAATTTTCTTTGGACATGGTCTGACGCCGTCTTGACTAATCTGATGTCCCAGGTATGCCACTTCCTTATGAAGGAAGCCGCATTTCGAGGGCTGTAATTTGAGGTTGGCTCCGCGCAGTCGGCGGGCTAGTTTATTGAATTTGGCATAATGTTCTTCTAATGAACGCGCGTAGATCACGATATCATCGAGGTACACGAAGAGTTCGTTGCCTTGTAGGCCGCAGAGGACTGTGTCCATTAATCTTTGGAAGGTAGCCGGAGCATTACGGAGACCGAATGGCATTCTGTTGAATTCGTAGTGGCCGAAAGGCGTGGAGAAGGCGGTCTTCGCGGCATCCTCATTCTCCATTCCTATCTGATGGAATCCGCTGGCTAAGTCAAACACACTGAAGTATGTAGCGCTGCCTAACTGATCTAGGATTTCGTTAATGCTAGGTAGCGGGTACGCGTCGGCCACCGATTTCTCGTTTAATGCGCGGTAATCGATTACCATGCGCCATTTTTTGTTACCCTCGGCGTCCGCTTTCTTAGGAACAATCCACAAGGGGGAATTATAAGGTGAGTTAGATGGAACGACTATGTCATTCCGTAAGAGTTCGGACATTTGCTTGTTGATTTCGTCCTTGTGGATTGGTGGGTAGCGATACTGTTTAACATGGATTGGAATATCATCCGTCGTGATGATTTTGTGAGTCACCGCATTTGTTTTTCCCAAACGATCCCCTTGGAGATGGAAAAGATCATTGTGCTTTTCTAACAAAGATTTAACATGGTTCATTTCGTCACCGCTGAGATGATCCATGGGGATAGTTTCTAATAGCTCTTTCACGCGAGCTTCGTGGGAATTTGCGATGGAATAGGTCATTCTGACCTTGGTTTTATCGGGCTGGTTACCGGAGTTAGTATAATGATCGGGCTGGTTACCGGAGTTAGTATGAGAATCGGGCTGGTTACCGGAGTTAGTATAATGATCGGGCTGGTTACCGGAGTTAGAAAGGTCGGGATGGTTACCGAATGCGTCGGGATGATACCCGGAATTAGAAAGGTCGGGATGGTTACCGAATACGTCGGGATGATACCCGGAAGTAGAAAGGTCGGGATGGTTACCGAATGCGTCGGGATAGTTCCCGGAATTAGAAAGGTCGGGATGGTTACCGAATGCGTCGGGATGATACCCGGAATTAGAAAGGTCGGGATGGTTACCGAATACGTCGGGATGGTTCCCGGAATTAGAAAGGTCGGGATGGTTACCGAATGCGTCGGGATAGTTCCCGGAATTAGAAAGGTCGGAAGAGTACGACTCGATTTCTTCCATCTCCAATGGGGGCAATCGAAATGAAACTCTTTCCGACGAGGTGTTAAAACACCGGAGGCTCGCTTTGCCTTTACGATTGGTGACAACGCAGTCACCCAGGAATACATCCGGCGCTACATTAACACGGCGGATATATCCCTGTTTAGGTCCTTCGACGTCGACCGCTATGCACGCAACGGTACGAGGTTCGAGGACGAATTCTTCGGATTTCGGAGGAGTCTTTGTTCGGACTCGATCCTCACGCTCCACGACCCGACTTCTCGCAGTGTACTCCGATATCTCTCGAGTCTCCTTCGATTCCGGCCGGCTTTTCACGGCGTTTTTCTCTAGGGAGTACTCGATCGAATCCCGAGGAGGCATTGAAATAACCTCCGTCACCGGAGCTCTGCAAGGTCTGACCGCGGGTGCACGAGGATTTGAGGAAGACACTCGAACGTTCCCTGCCGAATGTTCCTCACGCTCGGCGGCTGGAGTTTTAACGAGATCGTTGGTCATAGACGAAGGCATTGAAATAACCTCTGCTGCCAATTTATCGCGAGGCTCAGCCGTGGGCGCGCAAGGGTTCGAGAAGGGAACCCGAATGTTTCCTATCGTTATGTATTCATTCGCAAAGGAGATCTCGGCTCCTGTTCTGAAGAAGGGAGAACCGAGGATTCCGTCGATGTTAATTGGGAAGTTTTCTTCCAAGACATGAAATTCAATAGGGTTTTGACCCTGTAAGTGTATTTTAATTTGACCGAGAGTTGGAATGGATCCCTCGGTTATTCCTTGGACTTCTATAGTGTTCGTATGATCTATAGGTAGATTTGGTTCTAGACTTGACGCACGAATTAAATTGATCTCCGAACCCGTGTCCAACAAAAATTCACACTTCTTTTGTAATTGAGGGGCGGAGATTTTTACGCGCGGAATTGGTGAGTCTGCAGCAAGATTTACTGCTGAGACGAATCGTCGGACTGGTCGTTCGTCCGGATAGTCGTTTGGGTGCGGGCTGTAGTTTGGGTTGAAGATGCGGCCTCCCGCCTGGGGTTGGCTTCGGTCGGGAGGCCGGACTCGTTTCCCGACCTCCTATTATTATTAAAAGCGCGCTTACGGCACTCGTGAATATCGTGCCCGGGGACTTTGCAGTAGTTGCAAAATTTGTTAGGGCTTGAGGGGCGATCTGTGCGACCATCGCGGTACGTGTTTTGGTCGCGAGGATTATTTTCCCATCGCCGTTGCGGCGTCGGGGAGCGATAAGAGTCCCGGTTTAAGTTTCTCGAGGACTGCTGAGACGAGTCCGGTCTGTTATCGCGGCGTTCTTGAGTTCGCTCTGGAATGTCACGAGCGGACTCGTACGTGGAACGCGGGCGATACGGCCGGTTATCAGAGAAGCTGACTCGTTTTTCTTCGCGGATCAGTTCTCGTCGACGAGTCTGGTCTGACTCATACTGCCTGTAAGCAGAGATGGCTGCTTCGAAAACAGTGGCAGGATTTCGCGAAGGGCAATGAAGCACTTCGGCACGCAGCTGGGGAAGGAGACCTCGTAGAAAACAATCTACTACGAAGCGATCTAGTTCTTCGTAATCAAGGCCAATGTCTGTGGCATCTTGAATCGCGGTTCGAAGGTCTTTAACGCGATTGATGAAGTCTAAGATGTGCTCGTTTGGAGCTTGGAGTACACTCGCGAGATCGCCACGGTACTGGTCCACGAATTTGTATGGGCCCAGTACTGTACGTAACTTTTCGCATAGTGCAGAAATTGTGACTATGTGCTCGCCTTCTATAGCGGCATAAGCACGATCGTGGAGTTTATTGCAGAGCAATTTCGTGAGGGCACGCTCTGCAGTGGCCGGTACGGTGTCACGCGCGCGTTTGCATGCACGTATGAATTGTAGGACGGAAGACGAAGTTCCGTCGAATCTAGGGACAAGCTCGGCGGCTTGCTTTAGAGCGAAATTACCAGTAGGTTCATACTGTGGGATTTCGCGTGGCTCTGGCGGTGAAGGTTCCCGCATATTAGAGACGTTACTAGGGCCTGGTGTAGGCGATTGTTGACGTAGGGTTTGACTCGTGATTTGGATGTTATGAAGCTCTTTTCGTATTTCGTCGAGCATATTCTTTTGGTTTTGTGCGTCTTCTTCATATTTGAGACGCAATTTGGCAATAAAATCAGTTTCTTCTTTGAGATATTGCTCTCTACGGGCGAGGTCTTGCGCATAAAGGAGTAACTCTTCCTCGGTCATTGGAGGAAGGTCTGCGTTAGGATCTGCTCGGAGATCCTTTTGAGATCGCGTGATTGGGCGAGACATTTTGAAAGATATAAATGGGATTTAAGAAATGTGAACTTCGCTCTGACACGCGTCGGGGCTTATTAATGCAAATATCGGCGACCACTTCGATGTCCTACCGACTGCGCCAAATTTGTCACGTCCGTCACTGTGTTTTTGTTACAGGTACCAGGAGAGAGAAAAGAGAACAGTGACAGACGGACGGTTGAGATATTATGATTAAAATGAGGAGTGGTCTTTCGTGCCGAGACAGCCGCGGGCTGTCATATGCACTAGGACAACCGATATTGCTATGGATGCAGTCAAGAAAAGAACGTCCGACGCGGTTACAAGGAGTGTCCCGACAAGAATCGCGCGCGAGAGAATGCAACGAGAACGGTGAGTTTACAGGATTCAACAATTATACAAGATATTATACGACTCACCGCAATGTTGTATTAACGCCTAATAATATTGTTGCAGCAGGAACTGGCGGTACTGACAGTAGGTGTCGTACATCGGATCTTCTATACAGATGTCCTCGAGGTGGGGAAGATCTGGCAGAGTTGCTGCTGCTCGGTTCGGGACGACGTTAGTGGCCTTGGATGCTGGCCGCAAGACGACACGTTGATGAGCTGGCAGAGGAACGTCACGGATGATTCGGCAACGGACCCTGGGAACGATGATCGTGTCTCGGCTGTCGTCGTCGTCGGCTATGTCGATCACCTCTGGACAATCGACCGGATGTAGAACTGGCGTCGGAGCTCGCGAGAGGTCCGCGTGGTTGACCTCTTTAGGAGGGTTGCAAGGGCAACCGTATACAGAAACGTAATCGGACGCGTCACACGGAATGTGCTCGGTGGTTCCCAGAAGTTCTGTCCACTCGGTAGTGGCGATGATTTGTTCGAGCACCGCTTTATTTCTTAACGCGCGTCTCAATTTAGCAAGTTGATACTTGCGTCCCGCTCGACGTGGGCGTCGCATGGGTAAGGAATAGTAATGATGGAATATTAATAATATAATGAAAATGAACTTCCATTTGTTATTAACCTTTTAGGTAGTTAACTCGCTTCACGTCTATAGTGGCGGCTCAGCGTTTCCACTGCGCTCTTTAGACCAATTCTAGACGTGGCACGAGAACTTCTCTATGACTCGCTTCAAATTCCTTATTGGCGGCTCAGCGTTTCCACTGCGCACTTTAGACCAAGTCCGGATATGTCACGAGTTTAATATATTCGATGCAAGAACTGAATTGGAAGATGGTGTTGAACTAACACAAGAATAACAAGATCGAAGCACTGGTATAACAACGATATATTAAATAAGAACTGGTAAGTACACTGGTATACAATATGTAAGTAATATTATAATAGGAGTAGTAATTGGATTAATGAATAATGGATATTGTAATATGTTATAGGAATAACGTATGAGAATTAGGACTTGAGTTGAGTTGAGTTAGAGTTGGAATTGGAATTAGGAGTGAAGGATCGACACACTTCACTTTCGCGGAGCTAGACTGAACACGTCTGCTCTTGAAGTCGGAAGAAGCCGGACTGGCACGTCCGTGCGAGTCGCTCGCTTGGAGCGGACCGTTCGAGTCGCTGTCTGGAGGCGGACTGCTCGAGTCGCGAGATGGAGGCGGACTGATGCAAGCGTCCGCTCTGCCTTGCCTCCTTCGGTCGGAGTGGGGATAGCTGACGCTGCAGTCTCTTTGTTCTTCAGTCGTCGGAGTGGGAGAACCGCTGACGCAGCAGCGTCTTTGCTCCCGGGGACTGCACGTGCATTTCCGCTGACGCTGCAGTCTCGTGGCTGTCCTATTGCCCTCTACGAGCGCGGGACTGCTGATGCAGCAGTCCCTGGACTTCTCGACGCTTCTAGAAGCTTCTAGATGCTTCCAGAGTGATGCAATACTTTATTGCATTATGTGTCGTGGTGATGGGTTGAAACTGAGGTAAGGTGTTGATCAAGGTGAAGTTATGGTGATGGATAGAGACGGAGATAAGGAATAGAACAATACAATATATGAGATCTTAATATTATGTTCTTATGTCTAGGGGACGGTGTATGGATCTTATGCAGATCAGACCTTGAATACATAATGTATGTACAAGGCCAACGTCGTACATCGGACGACGTAACAATACGGGTCCACATGAAATCTGCGACATCTTAGACTCAAACAATGTGAAAATTAAAGTAGGGAACCATTTTAAGATTGTACATGCAAACAAACTCAAGCGTGCGCCGAATAATCCAACGCAAACCCCGCGTCAGCGAAACGTGACACTCATCTGGACGCAGATAAGAAAAGACAAAAGTGACAGTGACACCAGTGATTCCCCACCCACCCAAAACCCAACTATGCAAAATGAACAAAGCGAAATAAATTGCATAAAATCAGCCCCAGCCCCACGTGCCGACACCGACAACATTTCAGTGCGACCAGTGTTTCGTACAAATATAGGAAATACTCGCCGAGAACTGTGCTCCCTGCGCGGAGTACCCCCGGACGATGCGTCGCATGAATGAGTGTGTAATCGAGTGTTGAGCGAGAAATTTCTTCCTTGTAAGAAATTTCTTTTCCGCGTTGGGAGGTGTTACGTCGTCCGATGTACGACGTTGGCCTTGTACACACACTATGTATACAAGGTCTGATCTGCATAAGATCCACACACCGTCCCCTAGACATAAGAGCATAATATTAAGATCTCATATATTCTATTGTTCTAATCCTTATCTCCGTCTCTACCCATCACCATAACTTCACCTTGATCAACACCTTACCTCAGTTTCAACCCATCACCACGACACATAATGCAATAAAGTATTGCATCACTCTGGAAGCATCTAGAAGCTTCTAGAAACGTCGAGAAGTCCAAAGACTGCTGCATCAGCAGTCCCACGCTCGTAGAGGGCAATAGGACAGCCACGAGACTGCAGCGTCAGCAGAAATGCACGTGCAGTCCCCGGGAGCGAAGACGCTGCTGCGTCAGCGGTTCTCCCACTCCGACGACCGAAGAACAAAGAGACTGCAGCGTCAGCTATCCCCACTCCGAACGAAGGAGGCAAGGCAGAGCGGACGCTTGCATCAGTCCGCCTCCATCTCGCGACTCGAGCAGTCCGCTTTCAGCCAGCGACTCGAACGGTTCGCTCCAAGCGAGCGACTCGCACGGACGTGCCAGTCCGGCTTCTTCCGACGACAAGAGCAGACGTGTTCAGTCTAGCTCCGCGAAAGTGAAGTGTGTCGATCCTTCACTCCTAATTCCAATTCCAATTCCAACTCTAACTCAACTCAACTCAAGTCCTAATTCTCATACGTTATTCCTATAACATATTACAATATCCATTATTCATTAATCCAATTACTACTCCTATTATAATACTACTTACATATTGTATACCAGTGTACTTACCAGTTCTTATTTAATATATCGTTGTTATACCAGTGCTTCGATCTTGTTATTCTTGTGTTAGTTCAACACCATCTTCTGTCACGTCCGTCACTGTGTTTTTGTTACAGGTACCAAGAGAGAGAAAAGAGAACAGTGACAGACGGACGGTTGAGATATGAAGATTAAAATGAGGAGTGGTCTTTCGTGCCGAGACAGCCGCGGGCTGTCATATGCACTAGGACAACCGATATTGCTATGGATGCAGTCAAGAAGAGAACGTCCGACGCGGTTACAAGAAGTGTCCGACAAGAATCACGCGCGAGGTGATGCAACGAAAACGGTGAGTTTACAGGATTCAGCAATTATACAAGACATTATACGACTCACCGCAATGCTGTATTAACGCCTAATAATATTGTTGCAGCAGGAACTGGCGGTACTGACAGTAGGTGTGGTACATCGGGTCTTCTATACAGATGTCCTCGAGGTGGGGAAGATCTGGCAGAGTTGCTGCTGCTCGGTTCGGGACGACATTAGTGGCCTTGGATGCTGGCCGCAAGACGACACGTTGATGAGTTGGCAGAGGGACGTCACTGATGATTCGGCAACGGACCCTGGGAACGATGATCGTGTCTCGGCTGTCGTCGTCGTCGGCTATGTCGATCACCTCTGGACAATCGACCGGATGCAGAACTGGCGTCGGAGCTCGCGAGAGGTCCGCGTGGTTGACCTCTTTAGGAGGGTTGCAAGGGCAACCGTATACAGAAACGTAATCGGACGCGTCACACGGAATGTGCTCGGTGGTTCCCAGAAGTTCGGTCCACTCGGTAGTGGCAATGATTTGATCGAGCACCGCTTTATTTCTCAACGCGCGTCTCAATTTAGCAAGTTGATACTTGCGTCCCGCTCGACGTGGGCGTCGCATGGGTAAGGAATAGTAATGATGGAATATTAATAATATAATGAAAATGAAACTCCATTTGTTATTAACCTTTTAGGTAGTTAACTCGCTTCACGTCTATAGTGGCGGCTCAGCGTTTCCACTGCGCTCTTTAGACCAATTCTAGACGTGGCACGAGAACTTCTCTGTGACTCGCTTCAAATTCCTTATTGGCGGCTCAGCGTTTCCACTGCGCACTTTAGACCAAGTCCGGATATGTCACGAGTTTAATATATTCGATGCAAGAACTGAATTGGAAGATGGTGTTGAACTAACACAAGAATAACAAGATCGAAGCACTGGTATAACAACGATATATTAAATAAGAACTGGTAAGTACACTGGTATACAATATGTAAGTAGTATTATAATAGGAGTAGTAATTGGATTAATGAATAATGGATATTGTAATATGTTATGAGAATTAGGACTTGAGTTGAGTTGAGTTAGAGTTGGAATTGGAATTGGAATTAGGAGTGAAGGATCGACACACTTCACTTTCGCGGAGCTAGACTGAACACGTCTGCTCTTGAAGCCGGACTGACGGCTGAGGCCAGGTAGGCACGTCTGTGCGAGTCGCTGGCTGAAGGCGGACTGCTCGAGTCGCGAGATGGAGGCGGACTGATGCAAGCGCCTGCTCTGCCTTGCCTCCTTCGTTCGGAGTGGGGATAGCTGACGCTGCAGTCTCTTTGTTCTTCAGTCGTCGGAGTGGGAGAACCGCTGACGCAGCAGCGTCTTTGCTCCCGGGGACTGCACGTGCATTTCTGCTGACGCTGCAGTCTCGTGGCTGTCCTATTGCCCTCTACGAGCGTGGGACTGCTGATGCAGCAGTCTTTGGACTTCTCGACGTTTCTAGAAGCTTCTAGATGCTTCCAGAGTGATGCAATACTTTATTGCATTATGTGTCGTGGTGATGGGTTGAAACTGAGGTAAGGTGTTGATCAAGGTGAAGTTATGGTGATGGGTAGAGACGGAGATAAGGATTAGAACAATAGAATATATGAGATCTTAATATTATGTTCTTATGTCTA
Organism: Lasioglossum baleicum; assembly: GCF_051020765.1. NCBI lineage: Eukaryota > Metazoa > Arthropoda > Insecta > Hymenoptera > Halictidae > Lasioglossum > Lasioglossum baleicum. The sequence continues at coordinate 3,362,995 of NC_134930.1, forward strand.
GGGGACGGTGTATGGATCTTATGCAGATCAGACCTTGAATACATAATGTATGTACAAGGCCAACGTCGTACATCGGACGACGTAACACCTCCCAACGCGGAAAAGAAATTTCTTACAAGGAAGAAATTTCTCGCTCAACACTCGATCACACACTCATTCATGCGACGCATCGTCCGGAGGTACTCCGTGCAGGGAGCACAGTTCTCGGCGAGTATTTGTACGAAACACTGGTCGCACTGAAATGTTGTCGGTGTCGGCACGTGGGGCTGGGGCTGGTTTTGTAATGTCCGACAAGTCGTATTCGCAATGTTCATTTTTCGACTGTCTTTTCTCGGGGTTTAGGGTGGGTGGGGAATCACTTTGTTCACTAACACTTTCACTTGCACTTTTGTCTTTTCTTATCTGCGTCCAGATGAGTGTCACGTTTCGCTGACGCGGGTTTTGCGTTGGATTATTCGGCGCACGCTTGAGTTTGTTTGCATGTACAATCTTAAAATGGTTCCCTACTTTAATTTTTACATTGTTTGAGTCTAGGATGTCGCAAATTTCGTGAGGACCCGTATATTGCGCATCGAATTTGCCCTTGCAGGGTTCTTTGAGTAGGAATACTTGTTCTCCCACCTTGAATTCTACCGGGTTAATTCTTCTATCGTAGTATGATTTGGATTTTCTTTTCGCGGAGACTAAGTTTCCGCGCGCGCGAATCTGGGTTTCGGTTATCTTTCTTTGCAATTGGGAGAGGTAGTGGGTATAGGAGTCGTTTTCGCATTCGTAGGAGTAGGAATCGGCGGATGGGACTCGCGCCAAAGAGCCGAATACTAACTCGTGCGGCGTGAAATCTGTGCCCTCGTGGACACTTGTATTGTAACTAAACATTGCTAAATCGACCCATTTGTCCCAGTTGTTTTTGTGGACGTATTGCTTCAGGTATTCTGCTAAGACGTGGTGGGATCTTTCGATTGACCCGTTGCTTTGAGGGTGGAAGGCTGTTGTTTGCAGCCGAGTTATTCTGAATCGTTTTGCGATGGCCTTCATCAGGGAACTTGTGAAATTCGCTCCTTGATCCGTTAGGATGGCTTTAGGTGTTCCGAAACGGCAGATAAAATTGTTTATAAATGCGTCCGCAGTGCTGATGGCATCGGCGGATTTAAGAGGGATTGCAGTTGAGTGTTTCGTTAATAAATCCTGTATGGTTAAGATGTATGTGTTTCCGTCGTTGGTTGTTGGAAGGGGCCCTACAATGTCCATGGACACCTTATCGAACGCTCTACCGGGTGTATCCGTTATTCTCATCGGCAGGCGCGTTTTTACCCTGGTCAGTTTATTACGTTGGCAACTGAGGCAGTTATTAACGTAGTTCGTTATCTGGATCTTCATACCGCTCCACCAATATCTTTCGCGGATTCTCTTCAGGGTTTTTGTAATTCCTTTGTGCCCTGCGTACGCAGAGACGTGATTTTCTGCGATAATATCATTCCATCTATCTTCGGCCGGTATCTGGATTTCGTTTGCGCAGAAGAATATGTGTACGGGGGTGTCTTCGAATGTTGCGATGAGGAGGTTCGAGACGTACTCCATGGAATTGTCGTCTATATAGGTTTTAGAGATTGAAAATGTTCGCAGTCTGAGTTCGTTGGCTACATCAAGTAATGTCCGGAAACATTCTTTTAGGTCGTCAGTTGAAACCTCGTGAGTCAGGGATGGTTTGATGGGTATCTGTATCAGCTTGTTGCTACCGAAATTACTTATCTTTGCTTTGAATAAGGTCAGATCTCGACCGTCGGACAGTTTCCTTTGTCTATGGAGGTCTACAGCTCCTGGGTCTATAGGTTGACCATCCAGGGTTGTGAAACATACTAAATTATCTTTCCTCATAATTAGTCGGTCGCGGAGGTACGTTATTCTCCCTTGTCGTCTTGGCTCCTCATCTTCTTCCTCGTCCTCGGAGGGTAAGGTTTCTTCTTCTTCATCGAGCCAGTTTGGTCCCGTTGGTTGGGGAATTAGGCTGGGGACGGCGGTTAAAATGTCCTCTAGTCCTGTTATGGGTGACTCCTCTTGACTGGAGGCGGGTACTAGGGGTGGTGATACCAAAAGGCTGTCGTCATCTGAACTCGCCCTAGGGCGTGGTGGCGTTTTTGATGGTGGTTCAGATGTTGAGTTCGACGATGATTTCCTCTTCCTCGGGGGAATTGACTGAGGCGGTGGCATAAGATGCGAGTCGGCCCATCTCCTTCGGCGGTTATCGAAGAGAGGGGTTCCTGGATTTGATAACGGTGCTCTTGGCGGCGATGTGCCTCCAGGGGTGCTCCATGAGAGGGGCAACGTAACTGGGTTTCGGGAGAGGGCATCAGCGTTAGAATTCGCTTTTCCAGGTTTGTAGACAACTTTATATTCAAACTCGGCCAGTTTTAGGCGCCATCTGAGGAGGCGCGACGTAGGGTCTTTTACTGACGTCATCCAGACCAGCGGTTTATGGTCTGTGATTAGTGTAAATTTTCGGCCGTAAATATATGGTCTAAAATACTGTACTGCGAATATTATGGCTAAGCACTCCTTCTCTATTGTAGAATAGTTCACTTCGGCGCCCTGCAGGATCCTTGAGGCATAGGCAACGGGACGATCCTTGCCTACTTCGCCTTGGCTTAATACGGCGCCGATGGCATATCCAGATGCATCGCAGGTGACGTTAAACGGCTTATCGAAATCCGGGTATTGAAGGACCGGTTCGTCACACAGAGCTTGTCGTAGGTCTTCGAAGGCCTTTTCTTGTTTTGGACCCCATTCGAAATTGTGCTCTTTGGCGAGGAGTTGGGTTAGGGGTTTGGAGATTTTAGCGAAGTCATTAATAAATTTGCGGTAGTACCCTGCAAGGCCTAAAAATTCGCGCACGTTTTTCGCGTTCTTAGGTCGTGGGAAATTTTGTACGGCATTAATTTTCTTTGGACATGGTCTGACGCCGTCTTGGCTAATCTGATGTCCCAGGTATGCCACTTCCTTATGAAGGAAGCCGCATTTCGAGGGCTGTAATTTGAGGTTGGCTCCGCGCAGTCGGCGGGCTAGTTTATTGAATTTGGCATAATGTTCTTCTAATGAACGCGCGTAGATCACGATATCATCGAGGTACACGAAGAGTTCGTTGCCTTGTAGGCCGCAGAGGACTGTGTCCATTAATCTTTGGAAGGTAGCCGGAGCATTACGGAGACCGAATGGCATTCTGTTGAATTCGTAGTGGCCGAAAGGCGTGGAGAAGGCGGTCTTCGCGGCATCCTCCTTCTCCATTCCTATCTGATGGAATCCGCTGGCTAAGTCAAACACACTGAAGTATGTGGCGCTGCCTAACTGATCTAGGATTTCGTTAATGCTAGGTAGCGGGTACGCGTCGGCCACCGATTTCTCGTTTAATGCGCGGTAATCGATTACCATGCGCCATTTTTTGTTACCCTCGGCGTCCGCTTTCTTAGGAACAATCCACAAGGGGGAATTATAAGGTGAGTTAGATGGAACGACTATGTCATTCCGTAAGAGTTCGGACATTTGTTTGTTGATTTCGTCCTTGTGGATTGGTGGGTAGCGATACTGTTTAACATGGATTGGAATATCATCCGTCGTGATGATTCTGTGAGTCACCGCATTTGTTTTTCCCAAACGATCCCCTTGGAGATGGAAAAGATCATTGTGCTTTTCTAACAAAGATTTAACATGGTCCATTTCGTCGCCGCTGAGATGATCCATGGGGATAGTTTCTAATAGCTCTTTCACGCGAGCTTCGTGGGAATTTGCGATGGAATAGGTCATTCTGACCTTGGTTTTATCGGGCTGGTTACCGGAGTTAGTATAAGAATCGGGCTGGTTACCGGAGTTAGTATAAGAATCGGGCTGGTTACCGGAGTTAGTATGAGAATCGGGCTGGTTACCGGAGTTAGAATAAGAATCGGGCTGGTTACCGGAGTTAGTATAAGAATCGGGCTGGTTACCGGAGTTAGTAATGTCGGGATGGTTACCGAATACGTCGGGATGATACCCGGAATTAGAAAGGTCGGGATGGTTACCGAATGCGTCGGGATGGTTCCCGGAATTAGAAAGGTCGGGATGGTTACCGAATACGTCGGGATGATACCCGGAATTAGAAAGGTCGGAAGAGTACGACTCGATTTCTTCCATCTCCAATGGGGGCAATCGAAATGAAACTCTTTCCGACGAGGTGTTAAAACACCGGAGGCTCGCTTTGCCCTTACGATTGGTGACGACGCAGTCACCCAGGAATACATCCGGCGCTACGTTAACACGGCGGATATATCCCTGTTTAGGTCCTTCGACGTCGACCGCTATGCACGCAACGGTACGAGGTTCGAGGACGAATTCTTCGGATTTCGGAGGAGTCTTTGTTCGGACTCGATCCTCACGCTCCACGATCCGACTTCTCGCAGTGTACTCCGATATCTCTCGAGTCTCCTTCGATTCCGGCCGGCTTTTCACGGCGTTTTTCTCTAGGGAGTACTCGATCGAATCCCGAGGAGGCATTGAAATAACCTCCGTCACCGGAGCTCTGCAAGGTCTGACCGCGGGTGCACGAGGATTTGAGGAAGACACCCGAACGTTCCTTGCCGAATGTTCCTCACGCTTGGCGGCTGGAGTTTTAACGAGATCGTTGGTCATAGACGAAGGCATTGAAATAACCTCTGCTGCCAATTCATCGCGAGGCTCAGCCGTGGGCGCGCAAGGGTTCGAGAAGGGAACCCGAATGTTTCCTATCGTAATGTATTCATTCGCAAAGGAGATCTCGGCTCCTGTTCTGAAGAAGGGAGAACCGAGGATTCCGTCGATGTTAATTGGGAAGTTTTCTTCCAAGACATGAAATTCAATAGGGTTTTGACCCTGTAAGTGTATTTTAATTTGACCGAGAGTTGGAATGGATCCCTCGGTTATTCCTTGGACTTCTATAGTGTTCGTATGATCTATAGGTAGATTTGGTTCTAGACTTGACGCACGAATTAAATTGATCTCCGAACCCGTGTCTAACAAAAATTCACACTTCTTTTGTAATTGAGGGGCGGAGATTTTTACGCGCGGAATTGGTGAGTCTGCAGCAAGATTTACTGCTGAGACGAATCGTCGGACTGGTCGTTCGTCCGGATAGCTGTTTGGGTGCGGGCTGTAGTTTGGGTTGAAGATGCGGCCTCCCGCCTGGGGTTGGCTTCGGTCGGGAGGCCGGACTCGTTTCCCGACCTCCTATTATTATTAAAAGCGCGCTTACGGCACTCGTGAATATCGTGCCCGGGGGTTTTGCAGTAGTTGCAAAATTTGTTAGGGCTTGAGGGGCGATCTGTGCGACCATCGCGGTACGTGTTTTGGTCGCGAGGATTGTTTTCCCATCGCCGTTGCGGCGTCGGGGAGCGATAAGAGTCCCGGTTTAAGTTTCTCGAGGACTGCTGAGACGAGTTCGGTCTGTTATCGCGGCGTTCTTGAGTTCGCTCTGGAATGTCACGAGCGGACTCGTACGTGGAACGCGGGCGATACGGCCGGTTATCAGAGAAGCTGACTCGTTTTTCTTCGCGGATCAGTTCTCGTCGACGAGTCTGGTCTGACTCATACTGCCTGTAAGCAGAGATGGCTGCTTCGAAAACAGTGGCAGGATTTCGCGAAGGGCAATGAAGCACTTCGGCACGCAGCTGGGGAAGGAGACCTCGTAGAAAACAATCTACTACGAAGCGATCCAGCTCTTCGTAATCAAGGCCAATGTCTGTGGCATCTTGAATCGCGGTTCGAAGGTCTTTGACGCGATTGATGAAGTCTAGGATGTGCTCGTTTGGAGCTTGGAGTACACTCGCGAGATCGCCACGGTACTGGTCAACGAATTTGTATGGGCCCAGTACTGTTCGTAATTTCTCGCATAGTGCAGAAATTGTGAATATGTGCTGGCCTTCTATAGCGGCATAAGCACGATCGTGGAGTTTATTGCAGAGCAATTTTGTGAGGGCACGCTCTGTAGTGGCCGGTACGGTGTCACGCGCGCGTTTGCATGCACGTATGAATTGCAGGACGGAAGACGAAGTTCCGTCGAATCTAGGGACAAGCTCGGCGGCTTGTTTTAGAGCGAAATTGCCAGTAGGTTCATACTGTGGGATTTCGCGTGGCTCTGGCGGTGAAGGTTCCCGCATATTAGAGACGTTACTAGGGCCTGGTGTAGGCGATTGTTGACGTAGGGTTTGACTCGTGATTTGGATGTTATGAAGCTCTTTTCGTATTTCGTCGAGCATATTCTTTTGGTTTTGTGCGTCTTCTTCATATTTGAGACGCAATTTGGCAATAAAATCAGTTTCCTCTTTGAGATATTGCTCTCTACGGGCGAGGTCTTGCGCATAAAGGAGTAGCTCTTCCTCGGTCATTGGGGGAAGGTCTGCGTTAGGATCTGCTTGGAGATCCCTTTGAGATCGCGTGATTGGGCGAGACATTTTGAAAGATATGAATGGGATTTAGAAATGTGAATTTCGCACTGACACGCGTCGGCTTATTAATGCAAATATCGGCGACCACTTCGATGTCCTACCGACTGCGCCAAATTTGTCACGTCCGTCACTGTGTTTTTGTTACAGGTACCAAGAGAGAGAAAAGAGAACAGTGACAGACGGACGGTTGAGATATGAAGATTAAAATGAGGAGTGGTCTTTCGTGCCGAGACAGCCGCGGGCTGTCATATGCACTAGGACAACCGATATTGCTATGGATGCAGTCAAGAAGAGAACGTCCGACGCGGTTACAAGAAGTGTCCGACAAGAATCACGCGCGAGGTGATGCAACGAAAACGGTGAGTTTACAGGATTCAGCAATTATACAAGACATTATACGACTCACCGCAATGCTGTATTAACGCCTAATAATATTGTTGCAGCAGGAACTGGCGGTACTGACAGTAGGTGTGGTACATCGGGTCTTCTATACAGATGTCCTCGAGGTGGGGAAGATCTGGCAGAGTTGCTGCTGCTCGGTTCGGGACGACATTAGTGGCCTTGGATGCTGGCCGCAAGACGACACGTTGATGAGTTGGCAGAGGGACGTCACTGATGATTCGGCAACGGACCCTGGGAACGATGATCGTGTCTCGGCTGTCGTCGTCGTCGGCTATGTCGATCACCTCTGGACAATCGACCGGATGCAGAACTGGCGTCGGAGCTCGCGAGAGGTCCGCGTGGTTGACCTCTTTAGGAGGGTTGCAAGGGCAACCGTATACAGAAACGTAATCGGACGCGTCACACGGAATGTGCTCGGTGGTTCCCAGAAGTTCGGTCCACTCGGTAGTGGCAATGATTTGATCGAGCACCGCTTTATTTCTCAACGCGCGTCTCAATTTAGCAAGTTGATACTTGCGTCCCGCTCGACGTGGGCGTCGCATGGGTAAGGAATAGTAATGATGGAATATTAATAATATAATGAAAATGAAACTCCATTTGTTATTAACCTTTTAGGTAGTTAACTCGCTTCACGTCTATAGTGGCGGCTCAGCGTTTCCACTGCGCTCTTTAGACCAATTCTAGACGTGGCACGAGAACTTCTCTGTGACTCGCTTCAAATTCCTTATTGGCGGCTCAGCGTTTCCACTGCGCACTTTAGACCAAGTCCGGATATGTCACGAGTTTAATATATTCGATGCAAGAACTGAATTGGAAGATGGTGTTGAACTAACACAAGAATAACAAGATCGAAGCACTGGTATAACAACGATATATTAAATAAGAACTGGTAAGTACACTGGTATACAATATGTAAGTAGTATTATAATAGGAGTAGTAATTGGATTAATGAATAATGGATATTGTAATATGTTATGAGAATTAGGACTTGAGTTGAGTTGAGTTAGAGTTGGAATTGGAATTGGAATTAGGAGTGAAGGATCGACACACTTCACTTTCGCGGAGCTAGACTGAACACGTCTGCTCTTGAAGCCGGACTGGCGGCTGAGGCCAGGTAGGCACGTCTGTGCGAGTCGCTGGCTGAAGGCGGACTGCTCGAGTCGCGAGATGGAGGCGGACTGATGCAAGCGCCTGCTCTGCCTTGCCTCCTTCGTTCGGAGTGGGGATAGCTGACGCTGCAGTCTCTTTGTTCTTCAGTCGTCGGAGTGGGAGAACCGCTGACGCAGCAGCGTCTTTGCTCCCGGGGACTGCACGTGCATTTCTGCTGACGCTGCAGTCTCGTGGCTGTCCTATTGCCCTCTACGAGCGTGGGACTGCTGATGCAGCAGTCTTTGGACTTCTCGACGTTTCTAGAAGCTTCTAGATGCTTCCAGAGTGATGCAATACTTTATTGCATTATGTGTCGTGGTGATGGGTTGAAACTGAGGTAAGGTGTTGATCAAGGTGAAGTTATGGTGATGGGTAGAGACGGAGATAAGGATTAGAACAATAGAATATATGAGATCTTAATATTATGTTCTTATGTCTAGGGGACGGTGTATGGATCTTATGCAGATCAGACCTTGAATACATAATGTATGTACAAGGCCAACGTCGTACATCGGACGACGTAACACTTCCAATTCAGTTCTTGCATCGAATATATTAAACTCGTGACATATCCGGACTTGGTCTAAAGTGCGCAGTGGAAACGCTGAGCCGCCAATAAGGAATTTGAAGCGAGTCATAGAGAAGTTCTCGTGCCACGTCTAGAATTGGTCTAAAGAGCGCAGTGGAAACGCTGAGCCGCCACTATAGACGTGAAGCGAGTTAACTACCAAAAAGGTTAATAACAAGTGGAAGTTCATTTTCATTATATTATTAATATTCCATCATTACTATTCCTTACCCATGCGACGCCCACGTCGAGCGGGACGCAAGTATCAACTTGCTAAATTGAGACGCGCGTTGAGAAATAAAGCGGTGCTCGATCAAATCATTGCCACTACCGAGTGGACAGAACTTCTGGGAACCACCGAGCACATTCCGTGTGACGCGTCCGATTACGTTTCTGTATACGGTTGCCCTTGCAGCCTTCCTAAAGAGGTCAACCACGCGGACCTCTCGCGAGCTCCGACGCCAGTTCTGCATCCGGTCGATCGTCCAGAAGTGATCGACATAGCCGACGACGACGACAGCCGAGACACGATCATCATTCCCAGGGTCCGTTGCCGAATCATCAGTGACGTTCCTCTGCCAACTCATCAACGTGTCGTCTTGCGGCCAGCATCCAAGGCCACTAATGTCGTCCCGAACCGAGCAGCAGCAACTCTGCCAGATCTTCCCCACCTCGAGGACATCTGTATAGAAGACCCGATGTACCACACCTACTGTCAGTACCGCCAGTTCCTGCTGTAACAATATTATTAGGCGTTAATACAACATTGCGGTGAGTCGTATAATATCTTGTATAATTGTTGAATCCTGTAAACTCACCGTTCTCGTTGCATCCTCTCGCGCGCGATTCTTGTCGGGACACTCCTTGTAACCGCGTCGGACGTTCTCTTCTTGACTGCATCCATAGCAATATCGGTTGTCCTAGTGCATATGACAGCCCGCGGCTGTCTCGGCACGAAAGACCACTCCTCAATTACTTTTCATATATCCACCGTCCGTCTGTCACTGTTCTTGAGTGCCATCCTTTTCTCTCTCTTGGTACCTGTAACAAAAACACAGTGACGGACGTGACAAATTTGGCGCAGTCGGTAGGACATCGAAGTGGTCGCCGATAATTGCATTAATAAACCCCGACGCGTGTCAGTGCGAAGTTCACATTTCTTAAATCCCATTCATATCTTTCAAAATGTCTCGCCCAATCACGCGATCTCAAAGGGATCTCCAAGCAGATCCTAACGCAGACCTTCCCCCAATGACCGAGGAAGAGCTACTCCTTTACGCACAAGACCTCGCCCGTAGAGAGCAATATCTCAAAGAGGAAACAGATTTCATTGCCAAATTGCGTCTCAAATATGAAGAAGACGCACAAAACCAAAAGAATATGCTCGACGAAATACGAAAAGAGCTTCGCAATATCCAAATCACGAATCAAACCCTACGTCAGCAAACGCCTACACCAGGCCCTAGTAACGTCTCTAATATGCGGGAACCTTCACCGCCAGAGCCACGCGAAATCCCACAGTATGAACCTACTGGTAATTTCGCTCTAAAACAAGCCGCCGAGCTTGTCCCTAGATTCGACGGAACTTCGTCTTCCGTCCTACAATTCATACGTGCATGCAAACGCGCGCGTGACACCGTACCGGCCACTGCAGAGCGTGCCCTCACGAAATTGCTCTGCAATAAACTCCACGATCGTGCTTATGCCGCTATAGAAGGCGAGCACATATCCACAATTTCTGCACTATGCGAAAAGTTACGTACAGTACTGGGCCCATACAAATTCGTGGACCAGTACCGTGGCGATCTCGCGAGTGTACTCCAGGCTCCAAACGAGCACATCTTAGACTTCATCAATCGCGTTAAGGACCTTCGAACCGCGATTCAAGATGCCACAGATATTGGCCTTGATTACGAAGAACTAGATCGCTTCGTAGTAGATTGTTTTCTACGAGGTCTCCTTCCCCAGCTGCGTGCCGAAGTGCTTCATTGCCCTTCGCGAAATCCTGCCACTGTTTTCGAAGCAGCCATCTCTGCTTACAGGCAGTATGAGTCAGACCAGACTCGTCGACGAGAACTGATCCGCGAAGAAAAACGAGTCAGCTTCTCTGATAACCGGCCGTATCGCCAGCGTTCCACGTACGAGTCCGCTCGTGACGTTCCAGAGCGAACTCAAGAACGCCGCGATAACAGACCGGATTCGTCTCAGCAGTCCTCAAGAAACTCAAATCGGGACTCTTATCGCTCCCCGACGCCGCAACGGCGATGGGAAAACAATCCTCGCGACCAAAACACGTACCGCGATGGTCGCACAGATCGCCCCTCAAGCCCTAACAAATTTTGCAACTACTGCAAAGTCCCCGGGCACGATATTCACGAGTGCCGTAAGCGCGCTTTTAATAATAATAGGAGGTCGGGAAACGAGTCCGGCCTCCCGACCGAAGCCAACCCAAGGCGGGAGGCCGCATCTTCAACCCAAACTACAGCCCGCACCCAAACGACTATCCGGACGAACGACCAGTCCGACGATTCGTCTCAGCAGTAAATCTTGCTGCAGACTCACCAATTCCGCGCGTAAAAATCTCCGCCCCTCAATTACAAAAGAAGTGTGAATTTTTGTTGGACACGGGTTCGGAGATCAATTTAATTCGTGCGTCAAGTCTTGAACCAAATCTACCTATAGATCACACGAACATTATAGAAGTCCAAGGAATAACCGAGGGATCCATTCCAACTCTCGGTCAAATTAAAATACACTTACAGGGTCAAAACCCTATCGAATTTCATGTCTTGGAAGAAAACTTCCCAATTAACATCGACGGAATCCTCGGTTCTCCCTTCTTCAGAACAGGAGCCGAGATCTCCTTTGCGAATGAATACATTACGATAGGAAACATTCGGGTTCCCTTCTCGAACCCTTGCGCGCCCACGGCTGAGCCTCGCGATAAATTGGCAGCAGAGGTTATTTCAATGCCTTCGTCTATGACCAACGATCTCGTTAAAACTCCAGCCGCCAAGCGTGAGGAACATTCGGCAAGGAACGTTCGAGTGTCTTCCTCAAATCCTCGTGCACCCGCGGTCAGACCTTGCAGAGCTCCGGTGACGGAGGTTATTTCAATGCCTCCTCGGGATTCGATCGAGTACTCCCTAGAGAAAAACGCCGTGAAAAGCCGGCCGGAATCGAAGGAGACTCGAGAGATATCGGAGTACACTGCGAGAAGTCAAATCGTGGAGCGTGAGGATCGAGTCCGAACAAAGACTCCTCCGAAATCCGAAGAATTCGTCCTCGAACCTCGTACCGTTGCGTGCATAGCGGTCGACGTCGAAGGACCTAAACAGGGATATATCCGCCGTGTTAACGTAGCGCCGGATGTATTCCTGGGTGACTGCGTCGTCACCAATCGTAAAGGCAAAGCGAGCCTCCGGTGTTTTAACACCTCGTCGGAAAGAGTTTCATTTCGATTGCCCCCATTGGAGATGGAAGAAATCGAGTCGTACTCTTCCGATTCTTATACTACTTCCGGGTATCATCCCGACGCATTCGGTAACCATCCCGACCTTTCTAATTCCGGGTATCATCCCGACGTATTCGGTAACCATCCCGACCATTCTAATTCCGGGTATCATCCCGACGCATTCGGTAACCATCCCGACATTACTAACTCCGGTAACCAGCCCGATTCTCATACTAACTCCGGTAACCATCCCGACGCATTCGGTAACCATCCCGACCTTTTCAATTCCGGTAACCATCCCGACGTATTCGGTAACCATCCCGACAATTTTAATCCAGAGTCCAAAGAAGACTCCCGCGAATTCAAACCTATGAAGGTTTATTCTACAAGCTCCGGTATCAAGTCCGATTGTTTCTATTCCGAGTCTAAGTTGAAAGGAAATGTCCCCGCCTTTGATTCTCTAAAGACGACAGAACGTCTACATAAAATAAAGCATAAAACTCTACCTCGTATAGACCGAGCATACGAGTCGATCATAAAAGATCATCCCGCGATAATTTCTAAATCAGAGTCAAAGAGAGTCTATATTTCATTTCAAAAACCTACCTCTGATTTTTCGCCGGAACATGATCTCTTCCAGTCTCAACGGTCAAGTATCCGTGCACCGCAAAGCGATTTCCATCCATCTAGGAATTATACGTCTGTAAAATACGCGTCAGCAAAAAGGAGAAACAAATTTCGTATTATACTATACCTTTGCAATAACCCGCGAACAATGATTGTAGCGTCTCCTGCGATTTGCGATAAGAAACCCTCCCAGGAGATTTCATTACAGTCCTCCGCTGACGCGAAATTAGAATCCGCGATAATCACGCGTCCGGTCAACACCGATAAGCGAGCGAAATCCGAAACCCAGCGTCGACAGAATCTCCTTCCACCGCCGGAAGATACAGAACAAACGACAGCAGCACTTCGAAGAAGTTCCTACAGCCTGAATCCCAGCCTGTTCCCAGCCGCCTACCACATCGTGTCCAGTATCCACAAACACGATCAACATGTGCGGACACTTACAACCGGCGAGACCATCGGCGAACAAAGCCGGAGACTTCATCTACAGATACCAGGGAATATTCTGCTACAATGGCAGACACAGAATCTCCCTAAATGGCAGAGAACTATGCCTTGCCTGCAGCCTCACTGCGGTAGTCAGGAGGGTCATCGTATACACGCACGTTCTTACAAGGAAAAGGAAGAACGCATGCGACGCGTGTACAAAACCCATATTGAGGGAAACCCCAATATTGGAATGCATCCACTGCAGCTTCCTCCTCGCACTGGATCGGGCAGCAACAGACACTGCCAGAATAAGAAGAGAAAGAGGCGAAATTCTCACGGACGACGAAGAAGAGGACGAAAACTCAAGCACCTCTTCCTCGGACGAAGACACCAATACTCAAGCAAATTAGAGATGCAGAGTGTTTGTGCCAAAGCCGTAATCTCGTCACCTGAGACAAAAGTGACAGTGACACCAGTGATTCCCCACCCACCCAAAACCCAACTATGCAAAATGAACAAAGCGAAATAAGTTGCATAAAACCAGCCCCAGCCCCACGTGCCGACACCGACAACATTTCAGTGCAACCAGTGTTTCGTACAAATATAGGAAATACTCGCCGAGAACTGTGCTCCCTGCGCGGAGTACCCCCGGACGATGCGTCGCATAAATGAGTGTGATATCGAGTGTTGAGCGAGAAATTTCTTCCTTGTAAGAAATTTCTTTTCCGCGTTGGGAGGTGTTACGTCGTCCGATGTACGACGTTGGCCTTGTACACACACTATGTATACAAGGTCTGATCTGCATAAGATCCATACACCGTCCCCTAGACATAAGAGCATAGTATTAAGATCTCATTATTCTATTGTTCTAATCCTTATCTCCGTCTCTACCCATCACCATAACTTCACCTTGATCAACACCTTACCTCAGTTTCAACCCATCACCACGACACAAAATGCAATAAAGTATTGCATCACTCTGGAAGCATCTAGAAGCTTCTAGAAACGTCGAGAAGTCCAAAGACTGCTGCATCAGCAGTCCCACGCTCGTAGAGGGCAATAGGACAGCCACGAGACTGCAGCGTCAGCAGAAATGCACGTGCAGTCCCCGGGAGCGAAGACGCTGCTGCGTCAGCGGTTCTCCCACTCCGACGACTGAAGAACAAAGAGACTGCAGCGTCAGCCATCCCCACTCCGAACGAAGGAGGCAAGGCAGAGCGGACGCTTGCATCAGTCCGCCTTCAGCCAGCGACTCGAACGGTTCGCTCCAAGCGAGCGACTCGCACGGACGTGCCAGTCCGGCTTCTTCCGACTTCAAGAGCAGACGTGTTCAGTCTAGCTCCGCGAAAGTGAAGTGTGTCGATCCTTCACTCCTAATTCCAATTCCAATTCCAACTCTAACTCAACTCAACTCAAGTCCTAATTCTCATACGTTATTCCTACAACATATTACTATATCCATTATTCATTAATCCAATTACTACTCCTATTATAATACTACTTACATATATTGTATACCAGTGTACTTACCAGTTCTTATTTAATATATCGTTGTTATACCAGTGCTTCGATCTTGTTATTCTTGTGTTAGTTCAACACCATCTTCCAATTCAGTTCTTGCATCGAATATATTAAACTCGTGACATATCCGGACTTGGTCTAAAGTGCGCAGTGGAAACGCTGAGCCGCCAATAAGGAATTTGAAGCGAGTCATAGAGAAGTTCTCGTGCCACGTCTAGAATTGGTCTAAAGAGCGCAGTGGAAACGCTGAGCCGCCACTATAGACGTGAAGCGAGTTAACTACCTAAAAGGTTAACAACAAATGGAAGTTCATTTTCATTATATTATTAATATTCCATCATTACTATTCCTTACCCATGCGACGCCCACGTCGAGCGGGACGCAAGTATCAACTTGCTAAATTGAGACGCGCGTTGAGAAATAAAGCGGTGCTCGATCAAATCATTGCCACTACCGAGTGGACCGAACTTCTGGGAACCACCGAGCACATTCCGTGTGACGCGTCCGATTACGTTTCTGTATACGGTTGCCCTGTCACGTCCGTCACTGTGTTTTTGTTACAGGTACCAAGAGAGAGAAAAGGATGGCACTCAAGAACAGTGACAGACGGACGGTGGATATATGAAAAGTAATTGAGGAGTGGTCTTTCGTGCCGAGACAGCCGCGGGCTGTCATATGCACTAGGACAACCGATATTGCTATGGATGCAGTCAAGAAGAGAACGTCCGACGCGGTTACAAGAAGTGTCCCGACAAGAATCACGCGCGAGATGATGCAACGAAAACGGTGAGTTACAGGATTCAGCAATTATACAAGACATTATACGACTCACCGCAATGCTGTATTAACGCCTAATAATATTGTTGCAGCAGGAACTGGCGGTACTGGCGGTAGGTGTCGTACATCGGGTCCTCTATACAGATGTCCTCGAGGTGGGGAAGATCTGGCAGAGTTGCTGCTGCTCGGTTCGGGACGACATTAGTGGCCTTGGATGCTGGCCGCAAGACGACACGTTGATGAGCTGGCAGAGGAACGTCACGGATGATTCGGCAACGGACCCTGGGAACGATGATCGTGTCTCGGCTGTCGTCGTCGTCGGCTATGTCGATTACCTCAGGACGATCGACCGGATGCAGAACTGGCGTCGGAGCTCGCGAGAGGTCCGCGTGGTTGACCTCTTTAGGAAGGTTGCAAGGGCAACCGTATACAGAAACGTAATCGGACGCGTCACACGGAATGTGCTCGGTGGTTCCCAGAAGTTCTGTCCACTCGGTAGTGGCAATGATTTGATCGAGCACCGCTTTATTTCTCAACGCGCGTCTCGATTTAGCAAGTTGATACTTGCGTCCCGCTCGACGTGGGCGTCGCATGGGTAAGGAATAATAATGATGGAATATTAATGATATAATGAAAATGAACTTCCACTTGTTATTAACCTTTTTGGTAGTTAACTCGCTTCACGTCTATAGTGGCGGCTCAGCGTTTCCACTGCGCACTTTAGACCAATTCTAGACGTGGCACGAGAACTTCTCTATGACTCGCTTCAAATTCCTTATTGGCGGCTCAGCGTTTCCACTGCGCACTTTAGACCAAGTCCGGATATGTCACGAGTTTAATATATTCGATGCAAGAACTGAATTGGAAGATGGTGTTGAACTAACACAAGAATAACAAGATCGAAGCACTGGTATAACAACGATATATTAAATAAGAACTGGTAAGTACACTGGTATACAATATGTAAGTAGTATTATAATAGGAGTAGTAATTGGATTAATGAATAATGGATATTGTAATATGTTATAGGAATAATGTATGAGAATTAGGACTTGAGTTGAGTTGAGTTAGAGTTGGAATTGGAATTGGAATTAGGAGTGAAGGATCGACACACTTCACTATCGCGGAGCTAGACTGAACACGTCTGCTCTTGAAGTCGGAAGAAGCCGGACTGGCACGTCCGTGCGAGTCGCTCGCTTGGAGCGGACCGTTCGAGTCGCTGTCTGGAGGCGGACTGATGCAAGCGTCCGCTCTGCCTTGCCTCCTTCGGTCGGAGTGGGGATAGCTGACGCTGCAGTCTCTTTGTTCTTCAGTCGTCGGAGTGGGAGAACCGCTGACGCAGCAGCGTCTTCGCTCCCGGGGACTGCACGTGCATTTCTGCTGACGGTGCAGTCTCGTGGCTGTCCTATTGCCCTCTACGAGCGTGGGACTGCTGATGCAGCAGTCTTTGGACTTCTCGACGTTTCTAGAAGCTTCTAGATGCTTCCAGAGTGATGCAATACTTTATTGCATTATGTGTCGTGGTGATGGGTTGAAACTGAGGTAAGGTGTTGATCAAGGAGAAGTTATGGTGATGGGTAGAGACGGAGATAAGGATTAGAACAATAGAATAATGAAATCTTAATACTATGCTCTTATGTCTAGGGGACGGTGTATGGATCTTATGCAGATCAGACCTTGTATACATAGTGTGTGTACAAGGCCAACGTCGTACATCGGACGACGTAACAGCCCTTGCAACCCTCCTAAAGAGGTCAACCACGCGGACCTCTCGCGAGCTCCGACGCCAGTTCTACATCCGGTTGATTGTCCAGAGGTGATCGACATAGCCGACGACGATGACAGCCGAGACACGATCATCGTTCCCAGGGTCCGTTGCCGAATCATCCGTGACGTTCCTCTGCCAGCTCATCAACGTGTCGTTGTTACGTCGTCCGATGTACGACGTTGGCCTTGTACACACACTATGTATACAAGGTCTGATCTACATAAGATCCATACACCGTCCCCTAGACATAAGAGCATAGTATTAAGATCTCATTATTCTATTGTTCTAATCCTTATCTCCGTCTCTACCCATCACCATAACTTCACCTTGATCAACACCTTACCTCAGCTTCAACCCATCACCACGACACATAATGCAATAAAGTATTGCATCACTCTGGAAGCATCTAGAAGCTTCTAGAAACGTCGAGAAGTCCAAAGACTGCTGCATCAGCAGTCCCACGCTCGTAGAGGGCAATAGGACAGCCACGAGACTGCAGCGTCAGCAGAAATGCACGTGCAGTCCCCGGGAGCAAAGACGCTGCTGCGTCAGCGGTTCTCCCACTCCGACGACTGAAGAACAAAGAGACTGCAGCGTCAGCTATCCCCACTCCGACCGAAGGAGGCAAGGCAGAGCGGACGCTTGCATCAGTCCGCCTCCAGACAGCGACTCGAACGGTCCGCTCCAAGCGAGCAACTCGCACGGACGTGCCAGTCCGGCTTCTTCCGACTTCAAGAGCAGACGTGTTCAGTCTAGCTCCGCGAAAGTGAAGTGTGTCGATCCTTCACTCCTAATTCCAATTCCAATTCCAACTCTAACTCAACTCAACTCAAGTCCTAATTCTCATACGTTATTCCTACAACATATTACTATATCCATTATTCATTAATCCAATTACTACTCCTATTATAATACTACTTACATATATTGTATACCAGTGTACTTACCAGTTCTTATTTAATATATCGTTGTTATACCAGTGCTTCGATCTTGTTATTCTTGTGTTAGTTCAACACCATCTTCCAATTCAGTTCTTGCATCGAATATATTAAACTCGTGACATATCCGGACTTGGTCTAAAGTGCGCAGTGGAAACGCTGAGCCGCCAATAAGGAATTTGAAGCGAGTCATAGAGAAGTTCTCGTGCCACGTCTAGAATTGGTCTAAAGAGCGCAGTGGAAACGCTGAGCCGCCACTATAGACGTGAAGCGAGTTAACTACCTAAAAGGTTAACAACAAATGGAAGTTCATTTTCATTATATTATTAATATTCCATCATTACTATTCCTTACCCATGCGACGCCCACGTCGAGCGGGACGCAAGTATCAACTTGCTAAATTGAGACGCGCGTTGAGAAATAAAGCGGTGCTCGATCAAATCATTGCCACTACCGAGTGGACCGAACTTCTGGGAACCACCGAGCACATTCCGTGTGACGCGTCCGATTACGTTTCTGTATACGGTTGCCCTGTCACGTCCGTCACTGTGTTTTTGTTACAGGTACCAAGAGAGAGAAAAGGATGGCACTCAAGAACAGTGACAGACGGACGGTGGATATATGAAAAGTAATTGAGGAGTGGTCTTTCGTGCCGAGACAGCCGCGGGCTGTCATATGCACTAGGACAACCGATATTGCTATGGATGCAGTCAAGAAGAGAACGTCCGACGCGGTTACAAGAAGTGTCCCGACAAGAATCACGCGCGAGATGATGCAACGAAAACGGTGAGTTACAGGATTCAGCAATTATACAAGACATTATACGACTCACCGCAATGCTGTATTAACGCCTAATAATATTGTTGCAGCAGGTGTCACGTCCGTCACTGTGTTTTTGTTACAGGTGCCAGGAGAGAGAAAAGAGAACAGTGACAGACGGACGGTTGAGATATGAAGATTAAAATGAGGAGTGGTCTTTCGTGCCGAGACAGCCGCGGGCTGTCATATGCACTAGGACAACCGATATTGCTATGGATGCAGTCAAGAAGAGAACGTCCGACGCGGTTACAAGAAGTGTCCGACAAGAATCACGCGCGAGATGATGCAACGAAAACGGTGAGTTTACAGGATTCAGCAATTATACAAGATATTATACGACTCACCGCAATGCTGTATTAACGCCTAATAATATTGTTGCAGCAGGAACTGGCGGTACTGGCGGTAGGTGTCGTACATCGGGTCCTCTATACAGATGTCCTCGAGGTGGGGAAGATCTGGCAGAGTTGCTGCTGCTCGGTTCGGGACGACATTAGTGGCCTTGGATGCTGGCCGCAAGACGACACGTTGATGAGCTGGCAGAGGAACGTCACGGATGATTCGGCAACGGACCCTGGGAACGATGATCGTGTCTCGGCTGTCGTCGTCGTCGGCTATGTCGATTACCTCAGGACGATCGACCGGATGCAGAACTGGCGTCGGAGCTCGCGAGAGGTCCGCGTGGTTGACCTCTTTAGGAAGGTTGCAAGGGCAACCGTATACAGAAACGTAATCGGACGCGTCACACGGAATGTGCTCGGTGGTTCCCAGAAGTTCTGTCCACTCGGTAGTGGCAATGATTTGATCGAGCACCGCTTTATTTCTCAACGCGCGTCTCGATTTAGCAAGTTGATACTTGCGTCCCGCTCGACGTGGGCGTCGCATGGGTAAGGAATAATAATGATGGAATATTAATGATATAATGAAAATGAACTTCCACTTGTTATTAACCTTTTTGGTAGTTAACTCGCTTCACGTCTATAGTGGCGGCTCAGCGTTTCCACTGCGCACTTTAGACCAATTCTAGACGTGGCACGAGAACTTCTCTATGACTCGCTTCAAATTCCTTATTGGCGGCTCAGCGTTTCCACTGCGCACTTTAGACCAAGTCCGGATATGTCACGAGTTTAATATATTCGATGCAAGAACTGAATTGGAAGATGGTGTTGAACTAACACAAGAATAACAAGATCGAAGCACTGGTATAACAACGATATATTAAATAAGAACTGGTAAGTACACTGGTATACAATATGTAAGTAGTATTATAATAGGAGTAGTAATTGGATTAATGAATAATGGATATTGTAATATGTTATAGGAATAATGTATGAGAATTAGGACTTGAGTTGAGTTGAGTTAGAGTTGGAATTGGAATTGGAATTAGGAGTGAAGGATCGACACACTTCACTATCGCGGAGCTAGACTGAACACGTCTGCTCTTGAAGTCGGAAGAAGCCGGACTGGCACGTCCGTGCGAGTCGCTCGCTTGGAGCGGACCGTTCGAGTCGCTGTCTGGAGGCGGACTGATGCAAGCGTCCGCTCTGCCTTGCCTCCTTCGGTCGGAGTGGGGATAGCTGACGCTGCAGTCTCTTTGTTCTTCAGTCGTCGGAGTGGGAGAACCGCTGACGCAGCAGCGTCTTCGCTCCCGGGGACTGCACGTGCATTTCTGCTGACGGTGCAGTCTCGTGGCTGTCCTATTGCCCTCTACGAGCGTGGGACTGCTGATGCAGCAGTCTTTGGACTTCTCGACGTTTCTAGAAGCTTCTAGATGCTTCCAGAGTGATGCAATACTTTATTGCATTATGTGTCGTGGTGATGGGTTGAAACTGAGGTAAGGTGTTGATCAAGGAGAAGTTATGGTGATGGGTAGAGACGGAGATAAGGATTAGAACAATAGAATAATGAAATCTTAATACTATGCTCTTATGTCTAGGGGACGGTGTATGGATCTTATGCAGATCAGACCTTGTATACATAGTGTGTGTACAAGGCCAACGTCGTACATCGGACGACGTAACAGCCCTTGCAACCCTCCTAAAGAGGTCAACCACGCGGACCTCTCGCGAGCTCCGACGCCAGTTCTACATCCGGTTGATTGTCCAGAGGTGATCGACATAGCCGACGACGATGACAGCCGAGACACGATCATCGTTCCCAGGGTCCGTTGCCGAATCATCCGTGACGTTCCTCTGCCAGCTCATCAACGTGTCGTTGTTACGTCGTCCGATGTACGACGTTGGCCTTGTACACACACTATGTATACAAGGTCTGATCTACATAAGATCCATACACCGTCCCCTAGACATAAGAGCATAGTATTAAGATCTCATTATTCTATTGTTCTAATCCTTATCTCCGTCTCTACCCATCACCATAACTTCACCTTGATCAACACCTTACCTCAGCTTCAACCCATCACCACGACACATAATGCAATAAAGTATTGCATCACTCTGGAAGCATCTAGAAGCTTCTAGAAACGTCGAGAAGTCCAAAGACTGCTGCATCAGCAGTCCCACGCTCGTAGAGGGCAATAGGACAGCCACGAGACTGCAGCGTCAGCAGAAATGCACGTGCAGTCCCCGGGAGCAAAGACGCTGCTGCGTCAGCGGTTCTCCCACTCCGACGACTGAAGAACAAAGAGACTGCAGCGTCAGCTATCCCCACTCCGACCGAAGGAGGCAAGGCAGAGCGGACGCTTGCATCAGTCCGCCTCCAGACAGCGACTCGAACGGTCCGCTCCAAGCGAGCGACTCGCACGGACGTGCCAGTCCGGCTTCTTCCGACTTCAAGAGCAGACGTGTTCAGTCTAGCTCCGCGAAAGTGAAGTGTGTCGATCCTTCACTCCTAATTCCAATTCCAATTCCAACTCTAACTCAACTCAACTCAAGTCCTAATTCTCATACGTTATTCCTACAACATATTACTATATCCATTATTCATTAATCCAATTACTACTCCTATTATAATACTACTTACATATATTGTATACCAGTGTACTTACCAGTTCTTATTTAATATATCGTTGTTATACCAGTGCTTCGATCTTGTTATTCTTGTGTTAGTTCAACACCATCTTCCAATTCAGTTCTTGCATCGAATATATTAAACTCGTGACATATCCGGACTTGGTCTAAAGTGCGCAGTGGAAACGCTGAGCCGCCAATAAGGAATTTGAAGCGAGTCATAGAGAAGTTCTCGTGCCACGTCTAGAATTGGTCTAAAGAGCGCAGTGGAAACGCTGAGCCGCCACTATAGACGTGAAGCGAGTTAACTACCTAAAAGGTTAACAACAAATGGAAGTTCATTTTCATTATATTATTAATATTCCATCATTACTATTCCTTACCCATGCGACGCCCACGTCGAGCGGGACGCAAGTATCAACTTGCTAAATTGAGACGCGCGTTGAGAAATAAAGCGGTGCTCGATCAAATCATTGCCACTACCGAGTGGACCGAACTTCTGGGAACCACCGAGCACATTCCGTGTGACGCGTCCGATTACGTTTCTGTATACGGTTGCCCTGTCACGTCCGTCACTGTGTTTTTGTTACAGGTACCAAGAGAGAGAAAAGGATGGCACTCAAGAACAGTGACAGACGGACGGTGGATATATGAAAAGTAATTGAGGAGTGGTCTTTCGTGCCGAGACAGCCGCGGGCTGTCATATGCACTAGGACAACCGATATTGCTATGGATGCAGTCAAGAAGAGAACGTCCGACGCGGTTACAAGAAGTGTCCCGACAAGAATCACGCGCGAGATGATGCAACGAAAACGGTGAGTTACAGGATTCAGCAATTATACAAGACATTATACGACTCACCGCAATGCTGTATTAACGCCTAATAATATTGTTGCAGCAGGTGTCACGTCCGTCACTGTGTTTTTGTTACAGGTACCAGGAGAGAGAAAAGAGAACAGTGACAGACGGACGGTTGAGATATGAAGATTAAAATGAGGAGTGGTCTTTCGTGCCGAGACAGCCGCGGGCTGTCATATGCACTAGGACAACCGATATTGCTATGGATGCAGTCAAGAAGAGAACGTCCGACGCGGTTACAAGAAGTGTCCGACAAGAATCACGCGCGAGATGATGCAACGAAAACGGTGAGTTTACAGGATTCAGCAATTATACAAGATATTATACGACTCACCGCAATGCTGTATTAACGCCTAATAATATTGTTGCAGCAGGAACTGGCGGTACTGGCGGTAGGTGTCGTACATCGGGTCCTCTATACAGATGTCCTCGAGGTGGGGAAGATCTGGCAGAGTTGCTGCTGCTCGGTTCGGGACGACATTAGTGGCCTTGGATGCTGGCCGCAAGACGACACGTTGATGAGCTGGCAGAGGAACGTCACGGATGATTCGGCAACGGACCCTGGGAACGATGATCGTGTCTCGGCTGTCGTCGTCGTCGGCTATGTCGATTACCTCAGGACGATCGACCGGATGCAGAACTGGCGTCGGAGCTCGCGAGAGGTCCGCGTGGTTGACCTCTTTAGGAAGGTTGCAAGGGCAACCGTATACAGAAACGTAATCGGACGCGTCACACGGAATGTGCTCGGTGGTTCCCAGAAGTTCTGTCCACTCGGTAGTGGCAATGATTTGATCGAGCACCGCTTTATTTCTCAACGCGCGTCTCGATTTAGCAAGTTGATACTTGCGTCCCGCTCGACGTGGGCGTCGCATGGGTAAGGAATAATAATGATGGAATATTAATGATATAATGAAAATGAACTTCCACTTGTTATTAACCTTTTTGGTAGTTAACTCGCTTCACGTCTATAGTGGCGGCTCAGCGTTTCCACTGCGCACTTTAGACCAATTCTAGACGTGGCACGAGAACTTCTCTATGACTCGCTTCAAATTCCTTATTGGCGGCTCAGCGTTTCCACTGCGCACTTTAGACCAAGTCCGGATATGTCACGAGTTTAATATATTCGATGCAAGAACTGAATTGGAAGATGGTGTTGAACTAACACAAGAATAACAAGATCGAAGCACTGGTATAACAACGATATATTAAATAAGAACTGGTAAGTACACTGGTATACAATATGTAAGTAGTATTATAATAGGAGTAGTAATTGGATTAATGAATAATGGATATTGTAATATGTTATAGGAATAATGTATGAGAATTAGGACTTGAGTTGAGTTGAGTTAGAGTTGGAATTGGAATTGGAATTAGGAGTGAAGGATCGACACACTTCACTATCGCGGAGCTAGACTGAACACGTCCGTGCTCTTGACGATGCGACTCGCTTCTGAGCGGACGTCGATCGACTGATGCAAGCGTCGCTCTGCCTTATTCCTCTTCCGTTGTATATTACGCTGCAGTCTCTTTGTTCTTCAGTCGTCTGAGTGGGAAGAAACCTACGTGACGTCGTTTGTTCCGCTCGGAGTGAGTCCTCTCGCCTGGACTGCACGTGCATTTCTGCTGACGGTGCAGTCTCGTGGCTGTCCTTTTGCCCTCTACGAGCGTGGGACTGCTGATGCAGCAGTCTTTGGACTTCTCGACGTTTCTAGAAGCTTCTAGATGCTTCCAGAGTGATGCAATACTTTATTGCATTATGTGTCGTGGTGATGGGTTGAAACTGAGGTAAGGTGTTGATCAAGGAGAAGTTATGGTGATGGGTAGAGACGGAGATAAGGATTAGAACAATAGAATAATGAAATCTTAATACTATGCTCTTATGTCTAGGGGACGGTGTATGGATCTTATGCAGATCAGACCTTGTATACATAGTGTGTGTACAAGGCCAACGTCGTACATCGGACGACGTAACAGCCCTTGCAACCCTCCTAAAGAGGTCAACCACGCGGACCTCTCGCGAGCTCCGACGCCAGTTCTACATCCGGTTGATTGTCCAGAGGTGATCGACATAGCCGACGACGATGACAGCCGAGACACGATCATCGTTCCCAGGGTCCGTTGCCGAATCATCCGTGACGTTCCTCTGCCAGCTCATCAACGTGTCGTTGTTACGTCGTCCGATGTACGACGTTGGCCTTGTACACACACTATGTATACAAGGTCTGATCTACATAAGATCCATACACCGTCCCCTAGACATAAGAGCATAGTATTAAGATCTCATTATTCTATTGTTCTAATCCTTATCTCCGTCTCTACCCATCACCATAACTTCACCTTGATCAACACCTTACCTCAGCTTCAACCCATCACCACGACACATAATGCAATAAAGTATTGCATCACTCTGGAAGCATCTAGAAGCTTCTAGAAACGTCGAGAAGTCCAAAGACTGCTGCATCAGCAGTCCCACGCTCGTAGAGGGCAATAGGACAGCCACGAGACTGCAGCGTCAGCAGAAATGCACGTGCAGTCCCCGGGAGCAAAGACGCTGCTGCGTCAGCGGTTCTCCCACTCCGACGACTGAAGAACAAAGAGACTGCAGCGTCAGCTATCCCCACTCCGACCGAAGGAGGCAAGGCAGAGCGGACGCTTGCATCAGTCCGCCTCCAGACAGCGACTCGAACGGTCCGCTCCAAGCGAGCGACTCGCACGGACGTGCCAGTCCGGCTTCTTCCGACTTCAAGAGCAGACGTGTTCAGTCTAGCTCCGCGAAAGTGAAGTGTGTCGATCCTTCACTCCTAATTCCAATTCCAATTCCAATTCTAACTCAACTCAACTCAACTCATACATTATTCCTACAACATATTACTATATCCATTATTCATTAATCCAATTACTACTCCTATTATAATATTACTTACATATTGTATACCAGTGTACTTACCAGTTCTTATTTAATATATCGTTGTTATACCAGTGTTTCGATCTTGTTATTCTTGTGTTAGTTCAACACCATCTTCCAATTCAGTTCTTGCATCGAATATATTAAACTCGTGACATATCCGGACTTGGTCTAAAGTGCGCAGTGGAAACGCTGAGCCGCCAATAAGGAATTTGAAGCGAGTCATAGAGAAGTTCTCGTGCCACGTCTAGAATTGGTCTAAAGAGCGCAGTGGAAACGCTGAGCCGCCACTATAGACGTGAAGCGTGTTAACTACCAAAAAGGTTAATAACAAGTGGAAGTTCATTTTCATTATATTATTAATATTCCATCATTACTATTCCTTACCCATGCGACGCCCACGTCGAGCGGGACGCAAGTATCAACTTGCTAAATTGAGACGCGCGTTGAGAAATAAAGCGGTGCTCGATCAAATCATCGCCACTACCGAGTGGACCGAACTTCTGGGAACCACCGAGCACATTCCGTGTGACGCGTCCGATTACGTTTCTGTATACGGTTGCCCTTGCAGCCTTCCTAAAGAGGTCAACCACGCGGACCTCTCGCGAGCTCCGACGCCAGTTCTGCATCCGGTCGATCGTCCAGAGGTGATCGACATAGCCGACGACGACGACAGCCGAGACACGATCATCGTCCCCAGGGTCCGTTGCCGAATCATCAGTGACGTCCCTCTGCCAACTCATCAACGTGTCGTCTTGCGGCCAGCATCCAAGGCCACTAACGTCGTCCCGAACCGAGCAGCAGCTCTGCCAGATCTTCCCCACCTCGAGGACATCTGTATAGAAGACCCGATGTACGACACCTACTGCCAGTACCGCCAGTTCCTGCTGCAACAATATTATTAGGCGTTAATACAGCATTGCGGTGAGTCGTATAATATCTTGTATAATTGTTGAATCCTGTAAACTCACCGTTCTCGTTGCATCATCTCGCGCGTGATTCTTGTCGGGACACTTCTTGTAACCGCGTCGGACGTTCTCTTCTTGACTGCATCCAAAGCAATATCGGTTGTCCTAGTGCATATGACAGCCCGCGGCTGTCTCGGCACGAAAGACCACTCCTCATTTTAATCATAATATCTCAACGGTCCGTCTGTCACTGTTCTCTTTTCTCTCTCCTGGTACCTGTAACAAAAACACAGTGACGGACGTGACATCGTCTTGCGGCCAGCATCCAAGGCCACTAATGTCGTCCCGAACCGAGCAGCAGCAACTCTGCCAGATCTTCCCCACCTCGAGGACATCTGTATAGAAGACCCGATGTACCACACCTACTGTCAGTACCGCCAGTTCCTGCTGCAACAATATTATTAGGCGTTAATACAACATTGCGGTGAGTCGTATTGTCACGTCCGTCACTGTGTTTTTGTTACAGGTACCAGGAGAGAGAAAAGAGAACAGTGACAGACGGACGGTTGAGATATGAAGATTAAAATGAGGAGTGGCCTTTCGTGCCGAGACAGCCGCGGGCTGTCATATGCACTAGGACAACCGATATTGCTATGATGCAGTCAAGAAGAGAACGTCCGACGCGGTTACAAGAAGTGTCCCGACAAGAATCGCGCGCGAGAGGATGCAACGAAAACGGTGAGTTTACAGGATTCAGCAATTATACAAGTTATTATACGACTCACCGCAATGTTGTATTGACACCTAATAATATTGTTGCAGCAGGAACTGGCGGTACTGACAGTAGGTGTCGTACATCGGATCTTCTATACAGATGTCCTCGAGGCGGGGAAGATCTGGCAGAGTTGCTGCTGCTCGGTTCGGGACGACATTAGTGGCCTTGGATGCTGGCCGCAAGATGACACGTTGATGAGTTGGCAGAGGAACGTCACGGATGATTCGGCAACGGACCCTGGGAACGATGATCGTGTCTCGGCTGTCGTCGTCGTCGGCTATGTTGATCACCTCTGGACAATCGACCGGATGTAGAACTGGCGTCGGAGCTCGCGAGAGGTCCGCGTGGTTGACCTCTTTAGGAGGATTGCAAGGGCAACCGTATACAGAAACGTAATCGGACGCGTCACACGGAATGTGCTCGGTGGTTCCCAGAAGTTCTGTCCACTCGGTAGTGGCAATGATTTGATCGAGCACCGCTTTATTTCTCAACGCGCGTCTCAATTTAGCAAGTTGATACTTGCGTCCCGCTCGACGTGGGCGTCGCATGGGTAAGGAATAGTAATGATGGAATATTAATAATAATATAATGAAATGAACTTCCACTTGTTATTAACCTTTTTGGTAGTTAACTCGCTTCACGTCTATAGTGGCGGCTCAGCGTTTCCACTGCGCACTTTAGACCAATTCTAGACGTGGCACGAGAACTTCTCTATGACTCGCTTCAAATTCCTTATTGGCGGCTCAGCGTTTCCACTGCGCTCTTTAGACCAAGTCCGGATATGTCACGAGTTTAATATATTCGATGCAAGAACTGAATTGGAAGATGGTGTTGAACTAACACAAGAATAACAAGATCGAAGCACTGGTATAACAACGATATATTAAATAAGAACTGGTAAGTACACTGGTATACAATATGTAAGTAGTATTATAATAGGAGTAGTAATTGGATTAATGAATAATGGATATAGTAATATGTTGTAGGAATAATGTATGAGAATTAGGACTTGAGTTGAGTTGAGTTAGAGTTGGAATTGGAATTGGAATTAGGAGTGAAGGATCGACACACTTCACTTTCGCGGAGCTAGACTGAACACGTCTGCTCTTGAAGCCGGACTGGCGGCTGAGGCCAGGTAGGCACGTCTGTGCGAGTCGCTGGCTGAAGGCGGACTGATGCAAGCGTCCGCTCTGCCTTGCCTCCTTCGTTCGGAGTGGGGATAGCTGACGCTGCAGTCTCTTTGTTCTTCGGTCGTCGGAGTGGGAGAACCGCTGACGCAGCAGCGTCTTCGCTCCCGGGGACTGCACGTGCATTTCTGCTGACGCTGCAGTCTCGTGGCAGTCCTATTGCCCTCTACGAGCGTGGGACTGCTGATGCAGCAGTCTTTGGACTTCTCGACGTTTCTAGAAGCTTCTAGATGCTTCTAGAGTGATGCAATACTTTGTTGCATTATGTGTCGTGGTGATGGGTTGAAACTGAGGTAAGGTGTTGATCAAGGAGAAGTTATGGTGATGGGTAGAGACGGAGATAAGGATTAGAACAATAGAATAATGAGATCTTAATGCTATGCTCTTATGTCTAGGGGACGGTGTGTGGATCTTATGCAGATCAGACCTTGTATACATAGTGTGTGTACAAGGCCAACGTCGTACATCGGACGACGTAACACCTCCCAACGCGGAAAAGAAATTTCTTACAAGGAAGAAATTTCTCGCTCAACACTCGATATCACACTCATTCATGCGATGCATCGCCCGGGGGTACTCCGCGCAGGGAGCACAGTTCTCGGCGAGTATTTCCTATATTTGTACGAAACACTGGTCGCACTGAAATGTTGTCGGTGTCGGCACGTGGGGCTGGGGCTGGTTTTGTAATGTCCGACAAGTCGTATTCGCAATGTTCATTTTTCGACTGTCTTTTCTCGGGGTTTAGGGTGGGTGGGGAATCACTTTGTTCACTAACACTTTCACTTTTGTCTTTTCTTATCTGCGTCCAGATGAGTGTCACGTTTCGCTGACGCGGGGTGTGCGTTGGATTATTCGGCGCACGCTTGAGTTTGTTTGCGTGTACAATCTTAAAATGGTTCCCTACTTTAATTTTTACATTGTTTGAGTCTAGGATGTCGCAAATTTCGTGAGGACCCGTATATTGCGCATCGAATTTGCCCTTGCAGGGTTCTTTGAGTAGGAATACCTGTTCTCCCACCTTGAATTCTACAGGGTTAATTCTTCTATCGTAGTATGATTTGGATTTCCTTTTCGCGGAGACTAAGTTTCCGCGCGCGCGAATCTGGGTTTCGGTTATCTTTCTTTGCAATTGGGAGAGGTAGTGGGTATAGGAGTCGTTTTCGCATTCGTAGGAGTAGGAATCGGCGGATGGGACTCGCGCCAAAGAGCCGAATACTAACTCGTGCGGCGTGAAATCTGTGCCCTCGTGGACACTCGTATTGTAACTAAACATTGCCAAATCGACCCATTTGTCCCAGTTGTTCTTGTGGACGTATTGCTTCAGGTACTCTGCTAAGACGTGGTGGGATCTCTCGATTGACCCGTTGCTTTGAGGGTGGAAGGCTGTTGTTTGCAGCCGAGTTATTCTGAATCGTTTTGCGATGGCCTTCATCAGGGAACTTGTGAAATTCGCTCCTTGATCCGTTAGGATGGCTTTAGGTGTTCCGAAACGGCAGATAAAATTGTTTATAAATGCGTCCGCAGTGCTGATGGCATCGGCGGATTTAAGAGGGATTGCGGTTGAGTGTTTCGTTAATAGATCCTGTATGGTTAAGATGTATGTGTTTCCGTCGTTGGTTGTTGGAAGGGGCCCTACAATGTCCATGGACACCTTATCGAACGCTCTACCGGGTGTATCCGTTATTCTCATCGGCAGGCGCGTTTTTACCCTGGTCAGTTTATTACGTTGGCAACTGAGGCAGTTATTAACGTAGTTCGTTATCTGGATCTTCATACCGCTCCACCAATATCTTT
The DNA here is from genome assembly GCF_051020765.1 of Lasioglossum baleicum. Lineage (NCBI taxonomy): Eukaryota > Metazoa > Arthropoda > Insecta > Hymenoptera > Halictidae > Lasioglossum > Lasioglossum baleicum. The sequence goes on from NC_134930.1 coordinate 3,393,286, forward strand.
CGCGGATTCTCTTCAGGGTTTTTGTAATTCCCTTGTGCCCTGCGTACGCAGAGACGTGATTTTCTGCGATAATATCATTCCATCTATCTTCGGCCGGTATCTGGATTTCGTTTGCGCAGAAGAATATGTGTACGGGGGTGTCTTCGAATGTCGCGATGAGGAGGTTCGAGACGTACTCCATGGAATTGTCATCTATATAGGTTTTAGAGATTGAAAATGTTCGCAGTCTGAGTTCGTTGGCTACATCAAGTAATGTCCGGAAACATTCTTTTAGGTCGTCAGTTGAAACCTCGTGAGTCAGGGATGGTTTGATGGGTATCTGTATCAGCTTGTTGCTACCGAAATTACTTATCTTTGCTTTGAATAAGGTCAGATCTCGACCGTCGGACAGTTTCCTTTGTCTATGGAGGTCTACGGCTCCTGGGTCTATAGGTTGACCATCCAGGGTTGTGAAACATACTAAATTATCTTTCCTCATAATTAGTCGGTCGCGGAGATACGTTATTCTCCCTTGTCGTCTTGGCTCCTCATCTTCTTCCTCGTCCTCGGAGGGTAAGGTTTCTTCTTCTTCATCGAGCCAGTTTGGTCCCGTTGGTTGGGGAATTAGGCTGGGGACGGCGGTTAAAATGTCCTCTAGTCCTGTTATGGGTGACTCCTCTTGACTGGAGGCGGGTACTAGGGGTGGTGATACCAAAAGGCTGTCGTCATCTGAACTCGCCCTAGGGCGTGGTGGCGTTTTCGATGGTGGTTCAGATGTTGAGTTCGACGATGATTTCCTCTTCCTCGGGGGAATTGACTGAGGCGGTGGCATAAGATGCGAGTCGGCCCATCTCCTTCGGCGGTTATCGAAGAGAGGGGTTCCTGGATTTGATAACGGTGCTCTTGGCGGCGATGTGCCTCCAGGGGTGCTCCATGAGAGGGGCAACGTAACTGGGTTTCGGGAGAGGGCATCAGCGTTAGAATTCGCTTTTCCCGGTTTGTAGACGACTTTATATTCAAACTCGGCCAGTTTTAGGCGCCATCTGAGGAGGCGCGACGTAGGGTCTTTTACTGACGTCATCCAGACCAGCGGTTTATGGTCTGTGATTAGTGTAAATTTTCGGCCGTAGATATATGGTCTAAAATACTGTACTGCGAATATTATTGCTAAGCACTCCTTCTCTATTGTAGAATAGTTCACTTCAGCGCCCTGCAGGATCCTTGAGGCATAGGCAACGGGACGATCCTTGCCTACTTCGCCTTGGCTTAGTACGGCGCCGATGGCATATCCAGATGCATCGCAGGTGACGTTAAACGGCTTATCGAAATCCGGGTATTGAAGGACCGGTTCGTCACACAGAGCTTGTCGTAGGTCTTCGAAGGCCTTTTCTTGTTTTGGACCCCATTCGAAATTGTGCTCTTTGGCGAGGAGTTGGGTTAGGGGTTTGGAGATTTTAGCGAAGTCATTAATAAATTTGCGGTAGTACCCTGCAAGGCCTAAAAATTCGCGCACGTTTTTCGCGTTCTTAGGTCGTGGGAAATTTTGTACGGCATTAATTTTCTTTGGACATGGTCTGACGCCGTCTTGACTGATCTGATGTCCCAGGTATGCCACTTCCTTATGAAGGAAGCCGCATTTCGAGGGCTGTAATTTGAGGTTGGCTCCGCGCAGTCGGCGGGCTAGTTTATTGAATTTGGCATAATGTTCTTCTAATGAACGCGCGTAGATCACGATATCATCGAGGTACACGAAGAGTTCGTTGCCTTGTAGGCCGCAGAGGACTGTGTCCATTAATCTTTGGAAGGTAGCCGGAGCATTACGGAGACCGAATGGCATTCTGTTGAATTCGTAGTGGCCGAAAGGCGTGGAGAAGGCGGTCTTCGCGGCATCCTCCTTCTCCATTCCTATCTGATGGAATCCGCTGGCTAAGTCAAACACACTGAAGTATGCGGCGCTGCCTAACTGATCTAGGATTTCGTTAATGCTAGGTAGCGGGTACGCGTCGGCCACCGACTTCTCGTTTAATGCGCGGTAATCGATTACCATGCGCCACTTTTTGTTACCCTCGGCGTCCGCTTTCTTAGGAACAATCCACAAGGGGGAATTATAAGGTGAGTTAGATGGAACGACTATGTCATTCCGTAAGAGTTCGGACATTTGCTTGTTGATTTCGTCCTTGTGGATTGGTGGGTAGCGATACTGTTTAACATGGATTGGAATATCATCCGTCGTAATGATTTTGTGAGTCACCGCGTTTGTTTTTCCCAAACGATCCCCTTGGAGATGGAAAAGATCATTGTGCTTTTCTAACAAAGATTTAACATGATCCATTTCGTCGCCGCTGAGGTGATCCATGGGGATAGTTTCTAATAACTCTTTCACGCGAGCTTCGTGGGAATTTGCGATGGAATAGGTCATTCTGACCTTGGTTTTATCGGGCTGGTTACCGGAGTTAGTATAAGAATCGGGCTGGTTACCGGAGTTAGTATGAGAATCGGGCTGGTTACCGGAGTTAGAATAAGAATCGGGCTGGTTACCGGAGTTAGTATAAGAATCGGGCTGGTTACCGGAGTTAGTAATGTCGGGATGGTTACCGAATACGTCGGGATGATACCCGGAAGTAGAATGGTCGGGATGGTTACCGAATACGTCGGGATGGTTCCCGGAATTAGAAAGGTCGGGATGGTTACCGAATACGTCGGGATGGTTCCCGGAATTAGAAAGGTCGGGATGGTTACCGAATGCGTCGGGATAGTACCCGGAATTAGAAAGGTCGGGATGGTTACCGAATGCGTCGGGATGATTCCCGGAATTAGAAAGGTCGGAAGAGTACGACTCGATTTCTTCCATCTCCAATGGGGGCAATCGAAATGAAACTCTTTCCGACGAGGTGTTAAAACACCGGAGGCTCGCTTTGCCTTTACGATTGGTGACGACGCAGTCACCCAGGAATACATCCGGCGCTACATTAACACGGCGGATATATCCCTGTTTAGGTCCCTCGACGTCGACCGCTATGCACGCAACGGTACGAGGTTCGAGGACGAATTCTTCGGATTTCAGAGGAGTCTTTGTTCGGACTCGATCCTCACGCTCCACGATCCGACTTCTCGCAGTGTACTCCGATATCTCTCGAGTCTCCTTCGATTCCGGCCGGCTTTTCACGGCGTTTTTCTCTAGGGAGTACTCGATCGAATCCCGAGGAGGCATTGAAATAACCTCCGTCACCGGAGCTCTGCAAGGTCTGACCGCGGGTGCACGAGGATTTGAGGAAGACACTCGAACGTTCCCTGCCGAATGTTCCTCACGCTTGGCGGCTGGAGTTTTAACGAGATCGTTGGTCATAGAAGAAGGCATTGAAATAACCTCTGCTGCCAATTTATCGCGAGGCTCAGCCGTGGGCGCGCAAGGGTTCGAGAAGGGAACCCGAATGTTTCCTATCGTAATGTATTCATTCGCAAAGGAGATCTCGGCTCCTGTTCTGAAGAAGGGAGAACCGAGGATTCCGTCGATGTTAATTGGGAAGTTTTCTTCCAAGACATGAAATTCAATAGGGTTTTGACCCTGTAAGTGTATCTTAATTTGACCGAGGGTTGGAATGGATCCCTCGGTTATTCCTTGGACTTCTATAGTGTTCGTATGATCTATAGGTAGATTTGGTTCTAGACTTGACGCACGAATTAAATTGATCTCCGAACCCGTGTCTAACAAAAATTCACACTTCTTTTGTAATTGAGGGGCGGAGATTTTTACGCGCGGAATTGGTGAGTCTGCAGCAAGATTTACTGCTGAGACGAATCGTCGGACTGGTCGTTCGTCCGGATAGCCGTTTGGGTGCGGGCTGTAGTTTGGGTTGAAGATGCGGCCTCCCGCCTTGGGTTGGCTTCGGTCGGGAGGCCGGACTCGTTTCCCGACCTCCTATTATTATTAAAAGCGCGCTTACGGCACTCGTGAATATCGTGCCCGGGGACTTTGCAGTAGTTGCAAAATTTGTTAGGGCTTGAGGGGCGGTCTGTGCGACCATCGCGGTACGTGTTTTGGTCGCGAGGATTATTTTCCCATCGCCGTTGCGGCGTCGGGGAGCGATAAGAGTCCCGGTTTAAGTTTCTTGAGGACTGCTGAGACGAGTCCGGTCTGTTATCGCGGCGTTCTTGAGTTCGCTCTGGAATGTCACGAGGGGACTCGTACGTGGAACGCGGGCGATACGGCCGGTTATCAGAGAAGCTGACTCGTTTTTCTTCGCGGATCAATTCTCGTCGACGAGTCTGGTCTGACTCATACTGCCTGTAAGCAGAGATGGCTGCTTCGAAAACAGTGGCAGGATTTCGCGAAGGGCAATGAAGCACTTCGGCACGCAGCTGGGGAAGGAGACCTCGTAGAAAACAATCTACTACGAAGCGATCTAGTTCTTCGTAATCAAGGCCAATATCTGTGGCATCTTGAATCGCGGTTCGAAGGTCTTTAACGTGATTGATGAAGTCTAAGATGTGCTCGTTTGGAGCTTGGAGTACACTCGCGAGATCGCCACGGTACTGGTCAACGAATTTGTATGGGCCCAGTACTGTTCGTAATTTCTCGCATAGTGCAGAAATTGTGAATATGTGCTGGCCTTCTATAGCGGCATAAGCACGATCGTGGAGTTTATTGCAGAGCAATTTCGTGAGGGCACGCTCTGCAGTGGCCGGTACGGTGTCACGCGCGCGTTTGCATGCACGTATGAATTGTAGGACGGAAGACGAAGTACCGTCGAATCTAGGGACAAGCTCGGCGGCTTGTTTTAGAGCGAAATTGCCAGTAGGTTCATACTGTGGGATTTCGCGTGGCTCTGGCGGTGAAGGTTCCCGCATATTAGAGACGTTACTAGGGCCTGGTGTAGGCGATTGTTGACGTAGGCTTTGACTCGTGATTTGGATGTTATGAAGCTCTTTTCGTATTTCGTCGAGCATATTCTTTTGGTTTTGTGCGTCTTCTTCATATTTGAGACGCAATTTGGCAATAAAATCAGTTTCTTCTTTGAGATATTGCTCTCTACGGGCGAGGTCTTGCGCATAAAGGAGTAACTCTTCCTCGGTCATTGGAGGAAGGTCTGCGTTAGGATCTGCTCGGAGATCCTTTTGAGATCGCGTGATTGGGCGAGACATTTTGAAAGATATAAATGGGATTTAAGAAATGTGAACTTCGCACTGACACGCGTCGGAGCTTATCAATGCAAATATCGGCGACCACTTCGTGTCCTACCGACTGCGCCAAATTTGTCACGTCCGTCACTGTGTTTTTGTTACAGGTACCAGGAGAGAGAAAAGAGAACAGTGACAGACGGACGGTTGAGATATGAAGATTAAAATGAGGAGTGGCCTTTCGTGCCGAGACAGCCGCGGGCTGTCATATGCACTAGGACAACCGATATTGCTATGATGCAGTCAAGAAGAGAACGTCCGACGCGGTTACAAGAAGTGTCCCGACAAGAATCGCGCGCGAGAGGATGCAACGAAAACGGTGAGTTTACAGGATTCAGCAATTATACAAGTTATTATACGACTCACCGCAATGTTGTATTGACACCTAATAATATTGTTGCAGCAGGAACTGGCGGTACTGACAGTAGGTGTCGTACATCGGATCTTCTATACAGATGTCCTCGAGGCGGGGAAGATCTGGCAGAGTTGCTGCTGCTCGGTTCGGGACGACATTAGTGGCCTTGGATGCTGGCCGCAAGATGACACGTTGATGAGTTGGCAGAGGAACGTCACGGATGATTCGGCAACGGACCCTGGGAACGATGATCGTGTCTCGGCTGTCGTCGTCGTCGGCTATGTTGATCACCTCTGGACAATCGACCGGATGTAGAACTGGCGTCGGAGCTCGCGAGAGGTCCGCGTGGTTGACCTCTTTAGGAGGATTGCAAGGGCAACCGTGTACAGAAACGTAATCGGACGCGTCACACGGAATGTGCTCGGTGGTTCCCAGAAGTTCTGTCCACTCGGTAGTGGCAATGATTTGATCGAGCACCGCTTTATTTCTCAACGCGCGTCTCAATTTAGCAAGTTGATACTTGCGTCCCGCTCGACGTGGGCGTCGCATGGGTAAGGAATAGTAATGATGGAATATTAATAATAATATAATGAAATGAACTTCCACTTGTTATTAACCTTTTTGGTAGTTAACTCGCTTCACGTCTATAGTGGCGGCTCAGCGTTTCCACTGCGCACTTTAGACCAATTCTAGACGTGGCACGAGAACTTCTCTATGACTCGCTTCAAATTCCTTATTGGCGGCTCAGCGTTTCCACTGCGCTCTTTAGACCAAGTCCGGATATGTCACGAGTTTAATATATTCGATGCAAGAACTGAATTGGAAGATGGTGTTGAACTAACACAAGAATAACAAGATCGAAGCACTGGTATAACAACGATATATTAAATAAGAACTGGTAAGTACACTGGTATACAATATGTAAGTAGTATTATAATAGGAGTAGTAATTGGATTAATGAATAATGGATATAGTAATATGTTGTAGGAATAATGTATGAGAATTAGGACTTGAGTTGAGTTGAGTTAGAGTTGGAATTGGAATTGGAATTAGGAGTGACACACTAGGAGGATCGACACACTTCACTTTCGCGGAGCTAGACTGAACACGTCTGCTCTTGAAGCCGGACTGGCGGCTGAGGCCAGGTAGGCACGTCTGTGCGAGTCGCTGGCTGAAGGCGGACTGATGCAAGCGTCCGCTCTGCCTTGCCTCCTTCGTTCGGAGTGGGGATAGCTGACGCTGCAGTCTCTTTGTTCTTCGGTCGTCGGAGTGGGAGAACCGCTGACGCAGCAGCGTCTTCGCTCCCGGGGACTGCACGTGCATTTCTGCTGACGCTGCAGTCTCGTGGCAGTCCTATTGCCCTCTACGAGCGTGGGACTGCTGATGCAGCAGTCTTTGGACTTCTCGACGTTTCTAGAAGCTTCTAGATGCTTCTAGAGTGATGCAATACTTTGTTGCATTATGTGTCGTGGTGATGGGTTGAAACTGAGGTAAGGTGTTGATCAAGGAGAAGTTATGGTGATGGGTAGAGACGGAGATAAGGATTAGAACAATAGAATAATGAGATCTTAATGCTATGCTCTTATGTCTAGGGGACGGTGTGTGGATCTTATGCAGATCAGACCTTGTATACATAGTGTGTGTACAAGGCCAACGTCGTACATCGGACGACGTAACACCTCCCAACGCGGAAAAGAAATTTCTTACAAGGAAGAAATTTCTCGCTCAACACTCGATATCACACTCATTCATGCGATGCATCGCCCGGGGGTACTCCGCGCAGGGAGCACAGTTCTCGGCGAGTATTTCCTATATTTGTACGAAACACTGGTCGCACTGAAATGTTGTCGGTGTCGGCACGTGGGGCTGGGGCTGGTTTTGTAATGTCCGACAAGTCGTATTCGCAATGTTCATTTTTCGACTGTCTTTTCTCGGGGTTTAGGGTGGGTGGGGAATCACTTTGTTCACTAACACTTTCACTTTTGTCTTTTCTTATCTGCGTCCAGATGAGTGTCACGTTTCGCTGACGCGGGGTTTGCGTTGGATTATTCGGCGCACGCTTGAGTTTGTTTGCGTGTACAATCTTAAAATGGTTCCCTACTTTAATTTTTACATTGTTTGAGTCTAGGATGTCGCAAATTTCGTGAGGACCCGTATATTGCGCATCGAATTTGCCCTTGCAGGGTTCTTTGAGTAGGAATACCTGTTCTCCCACCTTGAATTCTACAGGGTTAATTCTTCTATCGTAGTATGATTTGGATTTCCTTTTCGCGGAGACTAAGTTTCCGCGCGCGCGAATCTGGGTTTCGGTTATCTTTCTTTGCAATTGGGAGAGGTAGTGGGTATAGGAGTCGTTTTCGCATTCGTAGGAGTAGGAATCGGCGGATGGGACTCGCGCCAAAGAGCCGAATACTAACTCGTGCGGCGTGAAATCTGTGCCCTCGTGGACACTCGTATTGTAACTAAACATTGCCAAATCGACCCATTTGTCCCAGTTGTTCTTGTGGACGTATTGCTTCAGGTACTCTGCTAAGACGTGGTGGGATCTCTCGATTGACCCGTTGCTTTGAGGGTGGAAGGCTGTTGTTTGCAGCCGAGTTATTCTGAATCGTTTTGCGATGGCCTTCATCAGGGAACTTGTGAAATTCGCTCCTTGATCCGTTAGGATGGCTTTAGGTGTTCCGAAACGGCAGATAAAATTGTTTATAAATGCGTCCGCAGTGCTGATGGCATCGGCGGATTTAAGAGGGATTGCGGTTGAGTGTTTCGTTAATAGATCCTGTATGGTTAAGATGTATGTGTTTCCGTCGTTGGTTGTTGGAAGGGGCCCTACAATGTCCATGGACACCTTATCGAACGCTGGTCATTTTTACCCTGGTCAGTTTATTACGTTGGCAACTGAGGCAGTTATTAACGTAGTTCGTTATCTGGATCTTCATACCGCTCCACCAATATCTTTCGCGGATTCTCTTCAGGGTTTTTGTAATTCCCTTGTGCCCTGCGTACGCAGAGACGTGATTTTCTGCGATAATATCATTCCATCTATCTTCGGCCGGTATCTGGATTTCGTTTGCGCAGAAGAATATGTGTACGGGGGTGTCTTCGAATGTCGCGATGAGGAGGTTCGAGACGTACTCCATGGAATTGTCATCTATATAGGTTTTAGAGATTGAAAATGTTCGCAGTCTGAGTTCGTTGGCTACATCAAGTAATGTCCGGAAACATTCTTTTAGGTCGTCAGTTGAAACCTCGTGAGTCAGGGATGGTTTGATGGGTATCTGTATCAGCTTGTTGCTACCGAAATTACTTATCTTTGCTTTGAATAAGGTCAGATCTCGACCGTCGGACAGTTTCCTTTGTCTATGGAGGTCTACGGCTCCTGGGTCTATAGGTTGACCATCCAGGGTTGTGAAACATACTAAATTATCTTTCCTCATAATTAGTCGGTCGCGGAGATACGTTGTTCTCCCTTGTCGTCTTGGCTCCTCATCTTCTTCCTCGTCCTCGGAGGGTAAGGTTTCTTCTTCTTCATCGAGCCAGTTTGGTCCCGTTGGTTGGGGAATTAGGCTGGGGACGGCGGTTAAAATGTCCTCTAGTCCTGTTATGGGTGACTCCTCTTGACTGGAGGCGGGTACTAGGGGTGGTGATACCAAAAGGCTGTCGTCATCTGAACTCGCCCTAGGGCGTGGTGGCGTTTTCGATGGTGGTTCAGATGTTGAGTTCGACGATGATTTCCTCTTCCTCGGGGGAATTGACTGAGGCGGTGGCATAAGATGCGAGTCGGCCCATCTCCTTCGGCGGTTATCGAAGAGAGGGGTTCCTGGATTTGATAACGGTGCTCTTGGCGGCGATGTGCCTCCAGGGGTGCTCCATGAGAGGGGCAACGTAACTGGGTTTCGGGAGAGGGCATCAGCGTTAGAATTCGCTTTTCCCGGTTTGTAGACGACTTTATATTCAAACTCGGCCAGTTTTAGGCGCCATCTGAGGAGGCGCGACGTAGGGTCTTTTACTGACGTCATCCAGACCAGCGGTTTATGGTCTGTGATTAGTGTAAATTTTCGGCCGTAGATATATGGTCTAAAATACTGTACTGCGAATATTATTGCTAAGCACTCCTTCTCTATTGTAGAATAGTTCACTTCAGCGCCCTGCAGGATCCTTGAGGCATAGGCAACGGGACGATCCTTGCCTACTTCGCCTTGGCTTAGTACGGCGCCGATGGCATATCCAGATGCATCGCAGGTGACGTTAAACGGCTTATCGAAATCCGGGTATTGAAGGACCGGTTCGTCACACAGAGCTTGTCGTAGGTCTTCGAAGGCCTTTTCTTGTTTTGGACCCCATTCGAAATTGTGCTCTTTGGCGAGGAGTTGGGTTAGGGGTTTGGAGATTTTAGCGAAGTCATTAATAAATTTGCGGTAGTACCCTGCAAGGCCTAAAAATTCGCGCACGTTTTTCGCGTTCTTAGGTCGTGGGAAATTTTGTACGGCATTAATTTTCTTTGGACATGGTCTGACGCCGTCTTGACTGATCTGATGTCCCAGGTATGCCACTTCCTTATGAAGGAAGCCGCATTTCGAGGGCTGTAATTTGAGGTTGGCTCCGCGCAGTCGGCGGGCTAGTTTATTGAATTTGGCATAATGTTCTTCTAATGAACGCGCGTAGATCACGATATCATCGAGGTACACGAAGAGTTCGTTGCCTTGTAGGCCGCAGAGGACTGTGTCCATTAATCTTTGGAAGGTAGCCGGAGCATTACGGAGACCGAATGGCATTCTGTTGAATTCGTAGTGGCCGAAAGGCGTGGAGAAGGCGGTCTTCGCGGCATCCTCCTTCTCCATTCCTATCTGATGGAATCCGCTGGCTAAGTCAAACACACTGAAGTATGCGGCGCTGCCTAACTGATCTAGGATTTCGTTAATGCTAGGTAGCGGGTACGCGTCGGCCACCGACTTCTCGTTTAATGCGCGGTAATCGATTACCATGCGCCACTTTTTGTTACCCTCGGCGTCCGCTTTCTTAGGAACAATCCACAAGGGGGAATTATAAGGTGAGTTAGATGGAACGACTATGTCATTCCGTAAGAGTTCGGACATTTGCTTGTTGATTTCGTCCTTGTGGATTGGTGGGTAGCGATACTGTTTAACATGGATTGGAATATCATCCGTCGTAATGATTTTGTGAGTCACCGCGTTTGTTTTTCCCAAACGATCCCCTTGGAGATGGAAAAGATCATTGTGCTTTTCTAACAAAGATTTAACATGATCCATTTCGTCGCCGCTGAGGTGATCCATGGGGATAGTTTCTAATAACTCTTTCACGCGAGCTTCGTGGGAATTTGCGATGGAATAGGTCATTCTGACCTTGGTTTTATCGGGCTGGTTACCGGAGTTAGTATAAGAATCGGGCTGGTTACCGGAGTTAGTATAAGAATCGGGCTGGTTACCGGAGTTAGTATGAGAATCGGGCTGGTTACCGGAGTTAGAATAAGAATCGGGCTGGTTACCGGAGTTAGTATAAGAATCGGGCTGGTTACCGGAGTTAGTAATGTCGGGATGGTTACCGAATACGTCGGGATGATACCCGGAAGTAGAATGGTCGGGATGGTTACCGAATACGTCGGGATGGTTCCCGGAATTAGAAAGGTCGGGATGGTTACCGAATACGTCGGGATGGTTCCCGGAATTAGAAAGGTCGGGATGGTTACCGAATGCGTCGGGATAGTACCCGGAATTAGAAAGGTCGGGATGGTTACCGAATGCGTCGGGATGATTCCCGGAATTAGAAAGGTCGGAAGAGTACGACTCGATTTCTTCCATCTCCAATGGGGGCAATCGAAATGAAACTCTTTCCGACGAGGTGTTAAAACACCGGAGGCTCGCTTTGCCTTTACGATTGGTGACGACGCAGTCACCCAGGAATACATCCGGCGCTACATTAACACGGCGGATATATCCCTGTTTAGGTCCCTCGACGTCGACCGCTATGCACGCAACGGTACGAGGTTCGAGGACGAATTCTTCGGATTTCAGAGGAGTCTTTGTTCGGACTCGATCCTCACGCTCCACGATCCGACTTCTCGCAGTGTACTCCGATATCTCTCGAGTCTCCTTCGATTCCGGCCGGCTTTTCACGGCGTTTTTCTCTAGGGAGTACTCGATCGAATCCCGAGGAGGCATTGAAATAACCTCCGTCACCGGAGCTCTGCAAGGTCTGACCGCGGGTGCACGAGGATTTGAGGAAGACACTCGAACGTTCCCTGCCGAATGTTCCTCACGCTTGGCGGCTGGAGTTTTAACGAGATCGTTGGTCATAGAAGAAGGCATTGAAATAACCTCTGCTGCCAATTTATCGCGAGGCTCAGCCGTGGGCGCGCAAGGGTTCGAGAAGGGAACCCGAATGTTTCCTATCGTAATGTATTCATTCGCAAAGGAGATCTCGGCTCCTGTTCTGAAGAAGGGAGAACCGAGGATTCCGTCGATGTTAATTGGGAAGTTTTCTTCCAAGACATGAAATTCAATAGGGTTTTGACCCTGTAAGTGTATCTTAATTTGACCGAGGGTTGGAATGGATCCCTCGGTTATTCCTTGGACTTCTATAGTGTTCGTATGATCTATAGGTAGATTTGGTTCTAGACTTGACGCACGAATTAAATTGTTCTCCGAACCCGTGTCTAACAAAAATTCACACTTCTTTTGTAATTGAGGGGCGGAGATTTTTACGCGCGGAATTGGTGAGTCTGCAGCAAGATTTACTGCTGAGACGAATCGTCGGACTGGTCGTTCGTCCGGATAGCCGTTTGGGTGCGGGCTGTAGTTTGGGTTGAAGATGCGGCCTCCCGCCTTGGGTTGGCTTCGGTCGGGAGGCCGGACTCGTTTCCCGACCTCCTATTATTATTAAAAGCGCGCTTACGGCACTCGTGAATATCGTGCCCGGGGACTTTGCAGTAGTTGCAAAATTTGTTAGGGCTTGAGGGGCGGTCTGTGCGACCATCGCGGTACGTGTTTTGGTCGCGAGGATTATTTTCCCATCGCCGTTGCGGCGTCGGGGAGCGATAAGAGTCCCGGTTTAAGTTTCTTGAGGACTGCTGAGACGAGTCCGGTCTGTTATCGCGGCGTTCTTGAGTTCGCTCTGGAATGTCACGAGGGGACTCGTACGTGGAACGCGGGCGATACGGCCGGTTATCAGAGAAGCTGACTCGTTTTTCTTCGCGGATCAATTCTCGTCGACGAGTCTGGTCTGACTCATACTGCCTGTAAGCAGAGATGGCTGCTTCGAAAACAGTGGCAGGATTTCGCGAAGGGCAATGAAGCACTTCGGCACGCAGCTGGGGAAGGAGACCTCGTAGAAAACAATCTACTACGAAGCGATCTAGTTCTTCGTAATCAAGGCCAATATCTGTGGCATCTTGAATCGCGGTTCGAAGGTCTTTAACGTGATTGATGAAGTCTAAGATGTGCTCGTTTGGAGCTTGGAGTACACTCGCGAGATCGCCACGGTACTGGTCAACGAATTTGTATGGGCCCAGTACTGTTCGTAATTTCTCGCATAGTGCAGAAATTGTGAATATGTGCTGGCCTTCTATAGCGGCATAAGCACGATCGTGGAGTTTATTGCAGAGCAATTTCGTGAGGGCACGCTCTGCAGTGGCCGGTACGGTGTCACGCGCGCGTTTGCATGCACGTATGAATTGTAGGACGGAAGACGAAGTACCGTCGAATCTAGGGACAAGCTCGGCGGCTTGTTTTAGAGCGAAATTGCCAGTAGGTTCATACTGTGGGATTTCGCGTGGCTCTGGCGGTGAAGGTTCCCGCATATTAGAGACGTTACTAGGGCCTGGTGTAGGCGATTGTTGACGTAGGCTTTGACTCGTGATTTGGATGTTATGAAGCTCTTTTCGTATTTCGTCGAGCATATTCTTTTGGTTTTGTGCGTCTTCTTCATATTTGAGACGCAATTTGGCAATAAAATCAGTTTCTTCTTTGAGATATTGCTCTCTACGGGCGAGGTCTTGCGCATAAAGGAGTAACTCTTCCTCGGTCATTGGAGGAAGGTCTGCGTTAGGATCTGCTCGGAGATCCTTTTGAGATCGCGTGATTGGGCGAGACATTTTGAAAGATATAAATGGGATTTAAGAAATGTGAACTTCGCACTGACACGCGTCGGAGCTTATCAATGCAAATATCGGCGACCACTTCGTGTCCTACCGACTGCGCCAAATTTGTCACGTCCGTCACTGTGTTTTTGTTACAGGTACCAGGAGAGAGAAAAGAGAACAGTGACAGACGGACGGTTGAGATATGAAGATTAAAATGAGGAGTGGCCTTTCGTGCCGAGACAGCCGCGGGCTGTCATATGCACTAGGACAACCGATATTGCTATGATGCAGTCAAGAAGAGAACGTCCGACGCGGTTACAAGAAGTGTCCCGACAAGAATCGCGCGCGAGAGGATGCAACGAAAACGGTGAGTTTACAGGATTCAGCAATTATACAAGTTATTATACGACTCACCGCAATGTTGTATTGACACCTAATAATATTGTTGCAGCAGGAACTGGCGGTACTGACAGTAGGTGTCGTACATCGGATCTTCTATACAGATGTCCTCGAGGCGGGGAAGATCTGGCAGAGTTGCTGCTGCTCGGTTCGGGACGACATTAGTGGCCTTGGATGCTGGCCGCAAGATGACACGTTGATGAGTTGGCAGAGGAACGTCACGGATGATTCGGCAACGGACCCTGGGAACGATGATCGTGTCTCGGCTGTCGTCGTCGTCGGCTATGTTGATCACCTCTGGACAATCGACCGGATGTAGAACTGGCGTCGGAGCTCGCGAGAGGTCCGCGTGGTTGACCTCTTTAGGAGGATTGCAAGGGCAACCGTGTACAGAAACGTAATCGGACGCGTCACACGGAATGTGCTCGGTGGTTCCCAGAAGTTCTGTCCACTCGGTAGTGGCAATGATTTGATCGAGCACCGCTTTATTTCTCAACGCGCGTCTCAATTTAGCAAGTTGATACTTGCGTCCCGCTCGACGTGGGCGTCGCATGGGTAAGGAATAGTAATGATGGAATATTAATAATAATATAATGAAATGAACTTCCACTTGTTATTAACCTTTTTGGTAGTTAACTCGCTTCACGTCTATAGTGGCGGCTCAGCGTTTCCACTGCGCACTTTAGACCAATTCTAGACGTGGCACGAGAACTTCTCTATGACTCGCTTCAAATTCCTTATTGGCGGCTCAGCGTTTCCACTGCGCTCTTTAGACCAAGTCCGGATATGTCACGAGTTTAATATATTCGATGCAAGAACTGAATTGGAAGATGGTGTTGAACTAACACAAGAATAACAAGATCGAAGCACTGGTATAACAACGATATATTAAATAAGAACTGGTAAGTACACTGGTATACAATATGTAAGTAGTATTATAATAGGAGTAGTAATTGGATTAATGAATAATGGATATAGTAATATGTTGTAGGAATAATGTATGAGAATTAGGACTTGAGTTGAGTTGAGTTAGAGTTGGAATTGGAATTGGAATTAGGAGTGAAGGATCGACACACTTCACTTTCGCGGAGCTAGACTGAACACGTCTGCTCTTGAAGCCGGACTGGCGGCTGAGGCCAGGTAGGCACGTCTGTGCGAGTCGCTGGCTGAAGGCGGACTGATGCAAGCGTCCGCTCTGCCTTGCCTCCTTCGTTCGGAGTGGGGATAGCTGACGCTGCAGTCTCTTTGTTCTTCGGTCGTCGGAGTGGGAGAACCGCTGACGCAGCAGCGTCTTCGCTCCCGGGGACTGCACGTGCATTTCTGCTGACGCTGCAGTCTCGTGGCTGTCCTATTGCCCTCTACGAGCGTGGGACTGCTGATGCAGCCGTCTTTGGACTTCTCGACGTTTCTAGAAGCTTCTAGATGCTTCTAGAGTGATGCAATACTTTGTTGCATTATGTGTCGTGGTGATGGGTTGAAACTGAGGTAAGGTGTTGATCAAGGAGAAGTTATGGTGATGGGTAGAGACGGAGATAAGGATTAGAACAATAGAATAATGAGATCTTAATGCTATGCTCTTATGTCTAGGGGACGGTGTGTGGATCTTATGCAGATCAGACCTTGTATACATAGTGTGTGTACAAGGCCAACGTCGTACATCGGACGACGTAACAGTATAATATCTTGTATAATTGTTGAATCCTGTAAACTCACCGTTCTCGTTGCATCCTCTCGCGCGCGATTCTTGTCGGGACACTCCTTGTAACCGCGTCGGACGTTCTCTTCTTGACTGCATCCATAGCAATATCGGTTGTCCTAGTGCATATGACAGCCCGCGGCTGTCTCGGCACGAAAGACCACTCCTCAATTACTTTTCATATATCCACCGTCCGTCTGTCACTGTTCTTGAGTGCCATCCTTTTCTCTCTCTTGGTACCTGTAACAAAAACACAGTGACGGACGTGACACGACGAGCGGTTTAGAAAACGCCCCTTCGCCCACGTTATATAGTCGGATTATTTTTCGCGAATTTCATACTTAGAAATTTTCAAGCGACGCAATCATGGAAACGCGTAGCGAGGCTAGAAAGAAGGTTCCTCCTACGGAAGAGGAATTAATTGAATTCCAGAAAGATTTAGCTCGTAGAGAAGCAACTCTCATTAATCAAACCGCCGCGTTGACTCAACTCAAATTGCAATACGAAACAGAAACGCGCGATCAGAGAGAAACGTACGAGGATATACGCCGCGAGATAGCAGAAATCCGATCGGCCAGAGATTCTCAATCAATTCCAGCTAGCCCAGTCGTTGCGCCCCGCGAACCCATAATGCACGATTCTTCGAATTTCACCGTTAAACAAGCGGTTGAACTTGTGCCTACCTTTGACGGCACCTCCATAACCGTGCTACAATTCGTTCGCGCGTGCAAGCGAGCCTTGGAGGCTGTTCCAGCCACAGCTGAGCGTACCCTCACTAGATTAGTATGCAATAAGCTTAGAGGACAGGCATACGCCGCGATTGAAGACGTAAATATTAACACAATCTCTGAATTGTGCAACCGCCTGAAAGATGTACTAGGCCCATATAAATTCATCGATCAGTATCGCGGAGAATTAGCTTCGATACACCAGGGACAGTCCGAGCACGTGTTGAATTATATTACGCGAGTAAAGGACCTTAGAACGGCGATCATAGATTCAGGCCGCGGGGTCCCCAATCTAGACGAGATTGATAAATTCACGGTTGATTGTTTCATGCGTGGTCTTATCCCAGCGCTTCGAGCCGAGGTCAGGCTCTGCGCGTCACTCGAATTACAGAAAATATTCGACGAAGCAGTAACCGCGTACAAACAGTACGAGCTTGACCGTGTTCGTTATCGTGACGACGGACGCCGCGTTGCATTCTCCGACTCTCGTAATCGCACACCAGAGCGATCAAGCAACTCTTATTATGATAGGAATGCGCCTGAGCAGCGCAACAGATCTTCGGAAAGGAAAGATCAACGACCTTCCTTTTCACCTCGTGAATCCTGGCGAGACAGGAAACCCGATAACAGAGACGCGTATCGCTCTCCTCCTCCGCGACGTCACGAACCGTCGCAATCAAATCAGCGCGAAACGTATAAACGCGAAGATCGCGCTTCCCAGTCCCCAGGTCGCGATCGCTTTCCTACGGAGAATCGGAAGTATTGTAAATATTGTAAGCGCACGGGACATGACATACACGAATGTCGCCGCCGCGAATATTACAGTAGAAATGAGTCGGGAAACGAATCAAGCCTCCCGACAAACGCGACCAAAGGACGGGAGGCATCCCTGTTACGTCGTCCGATGTACGACGTTGGCCTTGTACACACACTATGTATACAAGGTCTGATCTGCATAAGATCCATACACCGTCCCCTAGACATAAGAGCATAGTATTAAGATCTCATTATTGTATTGTTCTAATCCTTATCTCCGTCTCTACCCATCACCATAACTTCACCTTGATCAACACCTTACCTCAGTTTCAACCCATCACCACGACACATAATGCAATAAAGTATTGCATCACTCTGGAAGCATCTAGAAGCTTCTAGAAACGTCGAGAAGTCCAAAGACTGCTGCATCAGCAGTCCCACGCTCGTAGAGGGCAATAGGACAGCCACGAGACTGCAGCGTCAGCAGAAATGCACGTGCAGTCCCCGGGAGCGAAGACGCTGCTGCGTCAGCGGTTCTCCCACTCCGACGACTGAAGAACAAAGAGACTGCAGCGTCAACTATCCCCACTCCGAACGAAGGAGGCAAGGCAGAGCGGACGCTTGCATCAGTCCGCCTTCAGCCAGCGACTCGCACAGACGTGCCTACCTGGCCTCAGCCGCCAGTCCGGCTTCAAGAGCAGACGTGTTCAGTCTAGCTCCGCGAAAGTGAAGTGTGTCGATCCTTCACTCCTAATTCCAATTCCAATTCCAACTCTAACTCAACTCAACTCAAGTCCTAATTCTCATACATTATTCCTACAACATATTACTATATCCATTATTCATTAATCCAATTACTACTCCTATTATAATACTACTTACATATTGTATACCAGTGTACTTACCAGTTCTTATTTAATATATCGTTGTTATACCAGTGCTTCGATCTTGTTATTCTTGTGTTAGTTAACACCATCTTCCAATTCAGTTCTTGCATCGAATATATTAAACTCGTGACATATCCGGACTTGGTCTAAAGTGCGCAGTGGAAACGCTGAGCCGCCAATAAGGAATTTGAAGCGAGTCATAGAGAAGTTCTCGTGCCACGTCTAGAATTGGTCTAAAGTGCGCAGTGGAAACGCTGAGCCGCCACTATAGACGTGAAGCGAGTTAACTACCAAAAAGGTTAATAACAAGTGGAAGTTCATTTTCATTATATTATTAATATTCCATCATTACTATTCCTTACCCATGCGACGCCCACGTCGAGCGGGACGCAAGTATCAACTTGCTAAATTGAGACGCGCGTTGAGAAATAAAGCGGGGCTCGATCAAATCATTGCCACTACCGAGTGGACAGAACTTCTGGGAACTACCGAGCACATTCCGTGTGACGCGTCCGATTACGTTTCTGTATACGGTTGCCCTTGCAACCCTCCTAAAGAGGTCAACCACGCGGACCTCTCGCGAGCTCCGACGCCAGTTCTACATCCGGTCGATCGTCCTGAGGTAATCGACATAGCCGACGACGACGACAGCCGAGACACGATCATCGTTCCCAGGGTCCGTTGCCGAATCATCAGTGACGTTCCTCTGCCAACTCATCAACGTGTCGTCTTGCGGCCAGCATCCAAGGCCACTAATGTCGTCCCGAACCGAGCAGCAGCAACTCTGCCAGATCTTCCCCACCTCGAGGACATCTGTATAGAAGACCCGATGTACCACACCTACTGCCAGTACCGCCAGTTCCTGCTGCAACAATATTATTAGGCGTTAATACAGCATTGCGGTGAGTCGTATAATGTCTTGTATAATTGCTGAATCCTGTAAACTCACCGTTTTCGTTGCATCATCTCGCGCGTGATTCTTGTCGGGACACTTCTTGTAACCGCGTCGGACGTTCTTTTCTTGACTGCATCCATAGCAATATCGGTTGTCCTAGTGCATATGACAGCCCGCGGCTGTCTCGGCACGAAAGACCACTCCTCATTTTAATCATAATATCTCAACCGTCCGTCTGTCACTGTTCTCTTTTCTCTCTCCTGGTACCTGTAACAAAAACACAGTGACGGACGTGACATCCCAAGAGAATCGCCAAAAGGCAACACAGCTGGCCGTCATCAGCGACGACCAGCAGTAGATGAAATTCGAGTAGATAGGAGAGATAACCCGGACGGTCAGCAGAATGAACGACCATCCGCGAAATTAGTCTCGGCAATAAATCTCGCGCCGGACTCCCCTATCCCTCGAATAAAAGCAAAATCGTCACTCTTCTCAAAAGAGTGTGAGTTCCTCTTGGACACCGGGTCCGAGGTTAACTTAATCCGAGCGTCTGGTGTCAAATCTGACGTTCATCTAAAAACTGACAGCGTCATACACGTCCATGGCGTGACAGAAGGAGAAATTGCGACCCTCGGTTATATCAATGCGGAGCTAGCAGATTCCATTAAAGTCACGCTACACGTTCTGCCTGACAGTTTTCCAATTAATATAGATGGTATCTTAGGCTCCCCCTTCTTCAGAGAGGGAGCAGAGATATCATTTGCGAAGGAATGCGTAGAGTATAAAAACCTACGTATTCCCTTTTCGAATCCTCGGGAATATTCCATCGAAAGCCGTACCGCCGCCTGCATAGCCGTCAACGTAAAGGGCCCAAGCGAAGGGTATGTGCGAAAAGTAGATGTAAAACCCGATGTGTTCTTAGGTGATTGTTTAGTCACCAACCGTAACGGAAAGGCATACCTGCGATGCTTTAACGCATCGTCCGAAGTGGCGTCCTTCTCCCTGCCTACGTTGGAGGTGGAAGAGATCGAGGTTCCCTTTTCGAATATTCAAGCCGAAGTCAATTCGGACTTATTCAATGCTCGTGCGTGCCGCGCGCACGAGACGATCGTTAACGATCAACTCGCGTCTTCTAATAATTCCGGTAACCATTCCGACGATTCCGGTAGCCATCCCGATTCTTTAAATAATTCCGGTAACCATTCCGACGATTCCGGTAGCCATCCCGATTTCCTAAACAATTCCGGTAACCATTCCGACGATTCCGGTAGCCATCCCGATTCTTTAAATAATTCCGGTAACCATTCCGACGATTCCGGTAGCCATCCCGATTCTTTAAATAATTCCGGTAACCATTCCGACGATTCCGGTAGCCATCCCGATTTCCTAAACAATTCCGGTAACCATTCCGACGATTCCGGTAGCCATCCCGATTCTTTAAATAATTCCGGTAACCATCCCGACGATTCCGGTAGCCATCCCGATTTCCTAAGCAATTCCGGTAACCATCCCGATCACTCATACTCGAAACCCCTTATGAAAGGCTTCGAATTCATACCCAAAAGGGTCCATTCCATTACCAAGTCCCGTAATGCTCGCGTTAATGAGCTTATGGAAACTATTCCCATGGATCACCTCGATCACGACGAGATAGACCATGTCAAATCTTTATTGGAGGAGAATAATGATCTCTTCCACCTTCAAGGGGATCGTCTGGGGAAAACTAACGCTGTAACACATAAAATCCCCACGACGGACGACATCCCCGTACATACCAAGCAATACCGGTGTTACGTCGTCCGATGTACGACGTTGGCCTTGTACACACACTATGTATACAAGGTCTGATCTGCATAAGATCCATACACCGTCCCCTAGACATAAGAACATAATATTAAGATCTCATTATTCTATTGTTCTAATCCTTATCTCCGTCTCTACCCATCACCATAACTTCTCCTTGATCAACACCTTACCTCAGTTTCAACCCATCACCACGACACATAATGCAATAAAGTATTGCATCACTCTGGAAGCATCTAGAAGCTTCTAGAAACGTCGAGAAGTCCAAAGACTGCTGCATCAGCAGTCCCACGCTCGTAGAGGGCAATAGGACAGCCACGAGACTGCACCGTCAGCAGAAATGCACGTGCAGTCCCCGGGAGCGAAGACGCTGCTGCGTCAGCGGTTCTCCCACTCCGACGACTGAAGAACAAAGAGACTGCAGCGTCAGCTATCCCCACTCCGACCGAAGGAGGCAAGGCAGAGCGGACGCTTGCATCAGTCCGCCTCCAGACAGCGACTCGAACGGTCCGCTCCAAGCGAGCGACTCGCACGGACGTGCCAGTCCGGCTTCTTCCGACTTCAAGAGCAGACGTGTTCAGTCTAGCTCCGCGAAAGTGAAGTGTGTCGATCCTTCACTCCTAATTCCAATTCCAATTCCAACTCTAACTCAACTCAACTCAAGTCCTAATTCTCATACGTTATTCCTATAACATATTACAATATCCATTATTCATTAATCCAATTACTACTCCTATTATAATATTACTTACATATTGTATACCAGTGTACTTACCAGTTCTTATTTAATATATCGTTGTTATACCAGTGCTTCGATCTTGTTATTCTTGTGTTAGTTCAACACCATCTTCCAGTTCAGTTCTTACATTGAATGTATTATACTCGTGACATATCCGGACTTGGTCTAAAGTGCGCAGTGGAAACGCTGAGCCGCCAATAAGGAATTTGAAGCGAGTCATAGAGAAGTTCTCGTGCCACGTCTAGAATTGGTCTAAAGTGCGCAGTGGAAACGCTGAGCCGCCACTATAGACGTGAAGCGAGTTAACTACCAAAAAGGTTAATAACAAGTGGAAGTTCATTTTCATTATATTATTAATATTCCATCATTACTATTCCTTACCCATGCGACGCCCACGTCGAGCGGGACGCAAGTATCAACTTGCTAAATTGAGACGCGCGTTGAGAAATAAAGCGGTGCTCGATCAAATCATTGCCACTACCGAGTGGACCGAACTTCTGGGAACCACCGAGCACATTCCGTGTGACGCGTCCGATTACGTTTCTGTATACGGTTGCCCTTGCAACCCTCCTAAAGAGGTCAACCACGCGGACCTCTCGCGAGCTCCGACGCCAGTTCTACATCCGGTCGATCGTCCTGAGGTAATCGACATAGCCGACGACGACGACAGCCGAGACACGATCATCGTTCCCAGGGTCCGTTGCCGAATCATCAGTGACGTTCCTCTGCCAACTCATCAACGTGTCGTCTTGCGGCCAGCATCCAAGGCCACTAATGTCGTCCCGAACCGAGCAGCAGCAACTCTGCCAGATCTTCCCCACCTCGAGGACATCTGTATAGAAGACCCGATGTACCACACCTACTGCCAGTACCGCCAGTTCCTGCTGCAACAATATTATTAGGCGTTAATACAGCATTGCGGTGAGTCGTATAATGTCTTGTATAATTGCTGAATCCTGTAAACTCACCGTTTTCGTTGCATCATCTCGCGCGTGATTCTTGTCGGGACACTTCTTGTAACCGCGTCGGACGTTCTTTTCTTGACTGCATCCATAGCAATATCGGTTGTCCTAGTGCATATGACAGCCCGCGGCTGTCTCGGCACGAAAGACCACTCCTCATTTTAATCATAATATCTCAACCGTCCGTCTGTCACTGTTCTCTTTTCTCTCTCCTGGTACCTGTAACAAAAACACAGTGACGGACGTGACAAATTTGGCCCAGTCGGTAGGACATCGAAGTGGTCGCCGATATTTGCATTAATAAGCCCGACGCGTGTCAGTGCGAAATTCACATTTCTAAATCCCATTCATATCTTTCAAAATGTCTCGCCCAATCACGCGATCTCAAAGGGATCTCCAAGCAGATCCTAACGCAGACCTTCCCCCAATGACCGAGGAAGAGCTACTCCTATACGCACAAGACCTCGCCCGTAGAGAGCAATATCTCAAAGAGGAAACAGATTTCATTGCCAAATTGCGTCTCAAACATGAAGAAGACGCACAAAACCAAAAAAATATGCTCGACGAAATACGAAAAGAGCTTCGCAACATTCAAATCACGAGTAAAAGCCTACGTCAACAATCGCCTACACCAGGCCCTAGTAACGTCTCTAATATGCGGGAACCTTCACCGCCAGAGCCACGCGAAATCCCACAGTATGAACCTACTGGCAATTTCGCTCTAAAACAAGCCGCCGAGCTTGTCCCTAGATTCGACGGAACTTCGTCTTCCGTCCTACAATTCATACGCGCATGCAAACGCGCGCGTGACACCGTACCGGCCACTGCAGAGCGTGCCCTCACAAAATTGCTCTGCAATAAACTCCACGATCGTGCTTATGCCGCTATAGAAGGCCAGCACATATTCACAATTTCTGCACTATGCGAGAAATTACGAACAGTACTGGGCCCATACAAATTCGTTGACCAGTACCGTGGCGATCTCGCGAGTGTACTCCAAGCTCCAAACGAGCACATCCTAGACTTCATCAATCGCGTTAAAGACCTTCGAACCGCGATTCAAGATGCCACAGATATTGGCCTTGATTACGAAGAACTAGATCGCTTCGTAGTAGATTGTTTTCTACGAGGTCTCCTTCCTCAGCTGCGTGCCGAAGTGCTTCATTGCCCTTCGCGAAATCCTGCCACTGTTTTCGAAGCAGCCATCTCTGCTTACAGGCAGTATGAGTCAGACCAGACTCGTCGACGAGAACTGATCCGCGAAGAAAAACGAGTCAGCTTCTCTGATAACCGGCCGTATCGCCAGCGTTCCACGTACGAGTCCCCTCGTGACATTCCAGAGCGAACTCAAGAACGCCGCGATAACAGACCGGACTCGTCCCAGCAGTCCTCGAGAAACTTAAACCGGGACTCTTATCGCTCCCCGACGCCGCAACGGCGATGGGAAAATAATCCTCGCGACCAAAACACGTACCGCGATGGTCGCACAGATCGCCCTTCAAGCTCTAACAAATTTTGCAACTACTGCAAAGTCCCCGGGCACGATATTCACGAGTGCCGTAAGCGCGCTTTTAATAATAATAGGAGGTCGGGAAACGAGTCCGGCCTCCCGACCGAAGCCAACCCAAGGCGGGAGGCCGCATCTTCAACCCAAACTACAGCCCGCACCCAAACAGCTATCCGGACGAACGACCAGTCCGACGATTCGTCTCAGCAGTAAATCTTGCTGCAGACTCACCAATTCCGCGCGTAAAAATCTCCGCCCCTCAATTACAAAAGAAGTGTGAATTTTTGCTAGACACGGGTTCGGAGATCAATTTAATTCGTGCGTCAAGTCTAGAACCAAATCTACCTATAGATCATACGAACACTATAGAAGTCCAAGGAATAACCGAGGGATCCATTCCAACTCTCGGTCAAATTAAAATATACTTACAGGGTCAAAACCCTATCGAATTTCATGTCTTGGAAGAAAACTTCCCAATTAACATCGACGGAATCCTCGGTTCTCCCTTCTTCAGAACAGGAGCCGAAATCTCCTTTGCGAATCAATCCATAACGATAGGAAACATTCGGGTTCCCTTCTCGAACCCTTGCGCGCCCACGGCTGAGCCTCGCGATAAATTGGCAGCAGAGGTTATTTCAATGCCTTCGTCTATGACCAACGATCTCGTTAAAACTCCAGCCGTCAAGCGTGAGGAACATTCGGCAGGGAACGTTCGAGTGTCTTCCTCAAATCCTCGTGCACCCGCGGTCAGACCTTGCAGAGCTCCGGTGACGGAGGTTATTTCAATGCCTCCTCGGGATTCGATCGAGTGCTCCCTAGAGAAAAACGCCGTGAAAAGCCGGCCGGAATCGAAGGAGACTCGAGAGATATCGGAGTACACTGCGAGAAGTCGGATCGTGGAGCGTGAGGATCGAGTCCGAACAAAGACTCCTCCGAAATCCGAAGAATTCGTCCTCGAACCTCGTACCGTTGCGTGCATAGCGGTCGACGTCGAAGGACCTAAACAGGGATATATCCGCCGTGTTAATGTAGCGCCGGATGTATTCCTTGGTGACTGCGTTGTCACCAATCGTAAAGGCAAAGCGAGCCTCCGGTGTTTCAACACCTCGTCGGAAAGAGTTTCGTTTCGATTGCCCCCATTGGAGATGGAAGAAATCGAGTCGTACTCTTCCGACCTTTCTAATTCCGGGTATCATCCCGACGCATTCGGTAACCATCCCGACCTTTCTAATTCCGGGTATCATCCCGACGCATTCGGTAACCATCCCGACCTATCTAATTCCGGGAACTATCCCGACGCATTCGGTAACCATCCCGACCTTTCTAATTCCGGGTACCATCCCGACGCATTCGGTAACCATCCCGACCTTTCTAATTCCGGTAACCATCCCGACGCATTCGGTAACCATCCCGACCTTTCTAATTCCGGTAACCATCCCGACGCATTCGGTAACCATCCCGACCTTTTCAATTCCGGTAACCATCCCGACGTATTCGGTAACCATCCCGACAATTTTAATCCAGAGTCCAAAGAAGACTCCCGCGAATTCAAACCTATGAAGGTTTATTCTACAAGCTCCGGTATCAAGTCCGATTGTTTCTATTCCGAGTCTAGGTTGAAAGGAAATGTCCCCGCCTTTGATTCTCTAAAGACGACAGAACGTCTACATAAAATAAAGCATAAAACTCTACCTCGTATAGACCGAGCATACGAGTCGATCATAAAAGATCATCCCGCGATAATTTCTAAATCAGAGTCAAAGAGAGTCTATATTTCATTTCAAAAACCTACCTCTGATTTTTCGCCGGGACATGATCTCTTCCAGTCTCAACGGTCAAGTATCCGTGCACCGCAAAGCGATTTCCATCCATCTAGGAATTATACGTCTGTAAAATACGCGTCAGCAAAAAGGAGAAACAAATTTCGTATTATACTATACCTTTGCAATAACCCGCGAACAATGATTGTAGCGTCTCCTGCGATTTGCGATAAGAAACCCTCCCAGGAGATTTCATTACAGTCCTCCGCTGACGCGAAATTAGAATCCGCGATAATCACGCGTCCGGTCAACACCGATAAGCGAGCGAAATCCGAAACCCAGCGTCGACAGAATCTCCTTCCACCGCCGGAAGATACAGAACAAACGACAGCAGCACTTCGAAGAAGTTCCTACAGCCAGAATCCCAGCCTGTTCCCAGCCGCCTACCACATCGTGTCCAGTATCCACAAACACAATCAACATGTGCGGACACTTACAACCGGCGAGACCATCGGCGAACAAAGCCGGAGACTTCATCTACAGATACCAGGGAATATTCTGCTACAATGGCAGACACAGAATCTCCCTAAATGGCAGAGAACTATGCCTTGCCTGCAGCCTCACTGCGGTAGTCAGGAGGGTCATCGTATACACGCACGTTCTTACAAGGAAAAGGAAGAACGCATGCGACGCGTGTACAAAACCCATATTGAGGGAAACCCCAATATTGGAATGCATCCACTGCAGTTTCCTCCTCGCACTGGATCGGGCAGCAATAGACACTGCCAGAATAAGAAGAGAAAGAGGCGAAATTCTCACGGACGACGAAGAAGAGGACGAAAACTCAAGCACCTCTTCCTCGGACGAAGACACCAATACTCAAGCAAATTAGAGATGCAGAGTGTTTGTGCCAAAGCCGTAATCTCGTCACCTGAGACAAAAGTGACAGTGACACCAGTGATTCCCCACCCACCCAAAACCCAATTATGCAAAATGAACAAAGCGAAATAAATTGCACAAAACCAGCCCCAGCCCCACGTGCCGACACCGACAACATTTCAGTGCGACCAGTGTTTCGTACAAATATAGGAAATACTCGCCGAGAACTGTGCTCCCTGCGCGGAGTACCCCCGGACGATGCGTCGCATGAATGAGGTGATCGAGTGTTGAGCGAGAAATTTCTTCCTTTGTAAGAAATTTCTTTTCCGCGTTGGGAGGTGTTACGTCGTCCGATGTACGACGTTGGCCTTGTACACACACTATGTATAGAAGGTCTGATCTGCATAAGATCCATACACCGTCCCCTAGACATAAGAACATAATATTAAGATCTCATTATTCTATTGTTCTAATCCTTATCTCCGTCTCTACCCATCACCATAACTTCTCCTTGATCAACACCTTACCTCAGTTTCAACCCATCACCACGACACATAATGCAATAAAGTATTGCATCACTCTGGAAGCATCTAGAAGCTTCTAGAAACGTCGAGAAGTCCAAAGACTGCTGCATCAGCAGTCCCACGCTCGTAGAGGGCAATAGGACAGCCACGAGACTGCACCGTCAGCAGAAATGCACGTGCAGTCCCCGGGAGCGAAGACGCTGCTGCGTCAGCGGTTCTCCCACTCCGACGACTGAAGAACAAAGAGACTGCAGCGTCAGCTATCCCCACTCCGACCGAAGGAGGCAAGGCAGAGCGGACGCTTGCATCAGTCCGCCTCCAGACAGCGACTCGAACGGTCCGCTCCAAGCGAGCGACTCGCACGGACGTGCCAGTCCGGCTTCTTCCGACTTCAAGAGCAGACGTGTTCAGTCTAGCTCCGCGAAAGTGAAGTGTGTCGATCCTTCACTCCTAATTCCAATTCCAATTCCAACTCTAACTCAACTCAACTCAAGTCCTAATTCTCATACGTTATTCCTATAACATATTACAATATCCATTATTCATTAATCCAATTACTACTCCTATTATAATATTACTTACATATTGTATACCAGTGTACTTACCAGTTCTTATTTAATATATCGTTGTTATACCAGTGCTTCGATCTTGTTATTCTTGTGTTAGTTCAACACCATCTTCCAGTTCAGTTCTTACATTGAATGTATTATACTCGTGACATATCCGGACTTGGTCTAAAGTGCGCAGTGGAAACGCTGAGCCGCCAATAAGGAATTTGAAGCGAGTCATAGAGAAGTTCTCGTGCCACGTCTAGAATTGGTCTAAAGTGCGCAGTGGAAACGCTGAGCCGCCACTATAGACGTGAAGCGAGTTAACTACCAAAAAGGTTAATAACAAGTGGAAGTTCATTTTCATTATATTATTAATATTCCATCATTACTATTCCTTACCCATGCGACGCCCACGTCGAGCGGGACGCAAGTATCAACTTGCTAAATTGAGACGCGCGTTGAGAAATAAAGCGGTGCTCGATCAAATCATTGCCACTACCGAGTGGACCGAACTTCTGGGAACCACCGAGCACATTCCGTGTGACGCGTCCGATTACGTTTCTGTATACGGTTGCCCTTGCAACCCTCCTAAAGAGGTCAACCACGCGGACCTCTCGCGAGCTCCGACGCCAGTTCTACATCCGGTCGATCGTCCTGAGGTAATCGACATAGCCGACGACGACGACAGCCGAGACACGATCATCGTTCCCAGGGTCCGTTGCCGAATCATCAGTGACGTTCCTCTGCCAACTCATCAACGTGTCGTCTTGCGGCCAGCATCCAAGGCCACTAATGTCGTCCCGAACCGAGCAGCAGCAACTCTGCCAGATCTTCCCCACCTCGAGGACATCTGTATAGAAGACCCGATGTACCACACCTACTGCCAGTACCGCCAGTTCCTGCTGCAACAATATTATTAGGCGTTAATACAGCATTGCGGTGAGTCGTATAATGTCTTGTATAATTGCTGAATCCTGTAAACTCACCGTTTTCGTTGCATCATCTCGCGCGTGATTCTTGTCGGGACACTTCTTGTAACCGCGTCGGACGTTCTTTTCTTGACTGCATCCATAGCAATATCGGTTGTCCTAGTGCATATGACAGCCCGCGGCTGTCTCGGCACGAAAGACCACTCCTCATTTTAATCATAATATCTCAACCGTCCGTCTGTCACTGTTCTCTTTTCTCTCTCCTGGTACCTGTAACAAAAACACAGTGACGGACGTGACACCGGTATCCGCCGATTCACAAAGAGGAGATCGACAAACAAATGTGTGAACTCTTACAAAATGATATAGTCGCACCCTCTAGTTCACCGTATAACTCCCCTTTGTGGATCGTACCGAAGAAAGCGGATGCCGAAGGAAATAAGAAATGGAGAATGGTAATTGACTATCGCGCTTTAAACGAGAAGTCAATAGCAGACGCTTATCCACTGCCCAGCATAAACGAGATCTTAGATCAGCTGGGTAGTGCCAAATATTTTAGCGTATTTGATCTGGCAAGCGGGTTTCACCAAATAGGCATGGAAAAGGAGGACGCCGCAAAAACCGCCTTCTCAACTCCGTTCGGACACTACCAGTATAATAGAATGCCGTTCGGATTGCGTAATGCGCCGGCTACGTTCCAGCGACTAATGGATACGATCCTAACCGGTCTCCAGGGTAACGAACTCTTCGTTTATCTTGACGATATAGTCATATACGCGCGTTCCCTAGAAGAACACAAAGCGAAATTTGATAAATTGGCTCGCCGATTGAGAGCCGCCAATTTGAAATTACAACCGTCTAAATGCGGGTTTTTGCACAGAGAGGTAGCTTACCTAGGACACCAGATTAGCGAGGATGGCGTACGGCCATGCCCTAAAAAAATTAACGCGGTCCAAAATTATCCTCGACCGAAAAACGCAAAGAACGTCCGCGAATTTTTAGGTCTAGCGGGCTATTACCGCAGATTCATAGATAGATTCGCTCATATTTCCAAACCCCTCACCCAACTCCTTACCAAGGATACGAAATTCGTGTGGGGGTCAAAGCAGGAGGAAGCCTTCGAGACTTTACGACAGGCATTGTGTACGGAGCCTGTCTTCCAGTACCCAGATTTTGGGAAACCATTCAACGTAACGTGCGACGCCTCAGGGTACGCGATCGGCGCTGTCCTAAGCCAAGGCGACGTGGGAAAGGATCGCCCTATCGCGTACGCGTCACGTATCCTTCACGGCGCTGAACTAAACTACTCCACAATAGAAAAGGAGTGTTTAGCCATAATATTCGCCGTCCAATATTTCCGCCCGTACATTTACGGCAGGAAATTCTTACTCATCACCGATCACAGACCACTGGTGTGGATGACATCCGTAAAGGATCCCACATCCCGGCTCCTCCGGTGGAGATTAAAATTGGCAGAATTCGAATACCAGGTTATCTACAAACCTGGCAGAGCCAACTCTAATGCGGATGCCCTATCCCGGAATCCGGTGGCATTGCCCATCTCATGGACCGATTCAGAGGAAACGACTCCGCCTAGAACGCCATTATCAAGCCCGGGGACTCCTCTTTTCGACGCACGCCGCAGGAAGAAAGATAGAGACGATTCAATTCTCATGCCCCCACCGAAGTCAATGCCCCCAAAAACGAGAAGATCATCGGCAGCTTCGTCACCGGGACCATCGATGGGTACGCCATCGCATTCTGATGACCCCCGCGCAGCATCCCCGCCTCTTATTTCAATCGCCGATCAAGGATTACTACGGGATCTGGGAGTCGAAGAAACTCTTTCCTTTTCTCCTATATTTCCGCCTTCCTTGACCGGACCAGATGTCTTCGATGAGCGAGAAGAGAGTATTCCCTCAGAAGAAGAAGAAGAAGAAGAAGAAGAAGAAGAAAGCAATCCTACACCACGTAAAAGAAGAATAATTCATACAAGGGACCGATTAATAATGAGAAGGGACAATTTAGTTTGCTTCATAACGATGGACGGACGGCCCATCGATCTCGGGGCCGTAGATCTCTATAGACAAGGCAAACTGGCCAAATCCCAAGACTTACTCCTACATAGAGCTAGGGTAACAGATCACGGTAAATACAAGTTAATCCAGATACCGATTAAACAATCACCGCTTCATGAGGTATCTGCAGACGACCTCAAAGAATGTCTTAGAACGTTGATCGACGTTGTCAACGAGCTCGCGTTGGAATCCTTTTCAATCTCTAAAACATTCCTCGACCATTTGTCGAGAGAATACGTGATCAATCTACTCACAGAAACATTCGAGGACACACCAGTCCAAATATTTCTCTGTTCGAACGAGGTCCAAATCCCCGCTGAGGATAGAAGGATGGAGATCATCACGGAGAACCATGTATCAGCGTATGCCGGCCATAAAGGCATAACCAAGACATACAAAAGGATAAGAGAAAAATACTGGTGGAACAGCCTCAAAAGGGACGTAACCAACTACGTTAACAATTGCCTGAGTTGCCAGCGTAACAAGTTAACAAGAGTAAAAACTCGCCTACCAATGAAGTTAACGGATACGCCCGGCAGGGCGTTTGATAAGGTCTCGCTAGACATCGTGGGACCATTACCCACTACCGAAGATGGCAACACATATGTAATGACGATGCAAGACCTTCTTACAAAGTACTCCGTCGCAGTGCCGCTCAAATCTACCGACTCCGTCAGTACAGCAAACGCCTTCATCGACCACCTGATATGTCGCTTTGGAACGCCTAAGGCAATATTAACGGATCAAGGGACTAACTTCACAAGCTCCCTTATGAAGGCTATCGCAAAAAGATTCAGGATTACACGCCTCCAAACCACTGCTTTCCATCCACAAAGCAACGGATCCATTGAGAGATCGCATCATGTACTGACGGAATATTTAAAGCAGTACGTCAACAAAAATAACTGGGATAAATGGATAAACTTGGCAATGTTTAGCTACAATACCAGCGTACACGAGGGAACAGACTTCACCCCACACGAGTTGGTATTCGGTTCCCTGGCCCGTGTTCCTTCCTCTGATTCCCATCTCTACGCAGTAGAGAACGAGTCCTACGCAGGTTACCTCTTTGACCTACAAAGAAAGATAAACGAGACACAATCCCGCGCGCGCGATAATTTAGTAGCGGCAAAGCAGAAATCAAAGACTTATTATGATAGGAAGATTAACCCCGTGCAGTTCACGGTAGGCGAACAGGTATACTTGTTAAAAGAACCTCGTAAAGGAAAATTCGACGCGCAATATACTGGACCGCATGAGATAATAGAAATGCTTGATACGAACAATGTCAAATTACGAATAGGAAACCATTTCAAAATTGTCCATGCAAATAAGATTAAACGTCTTCCAGGTAGCCCGAGACAGGACACGCGTCAGCGAAATATTGTAACTGCAAACTTAATCTCTGATCCTTCTAAGAAAGACGATAGCGAGCCAAGGGTCCAACCAGAGGAGTCAGCTTACGAGACTATTCAATCCTCATCCGATCAAGCTCCGAGTCACATTGCGGATCCCATAGCTATCCACGACAGAAAGATGTGCGGACCGATGGGAGGAAGACGGCCGACCGTGCTGAAAGCTCACCGATACATGAGACGATACAACAACACTATCTGTTACAATGGGATAGTTCGAGTGGCTTGCAACGGCAAGTTGCTGTGCCGCAACTGCAGCCAATACACCCGAATTGTTAGAGTGGAACGATGGGAGCATCAGCGGATGTATAACATCCCAAATAGATGCGAGTATTGTGGAATAAGGCTATGCACCGAAACACCAGTATTGGAGTGCATCCCTTGCGGACAGATTCTATCGGCAAGATGGATCGCACAACGGGACGACCCTGACTGGATATCCGATAGTTCCAGCGATGACACCGATTCAGACAATGGTGACATTTAAGCGGAAGCTAGTGATAGTGCCAGTGTCGGAGAATTCCGAACCCGTCCTCCCTTGACGAAACGAACGTTAATTTGCGATTCCCTTGACCCAGCGTTGCGAGACAGGGATGACATTTCAGTGCATCCTGTCTACCGCCACCCAGAGGCAGAGATTCCACTGCGTGAAATCTCTTCTCTAAGGGGGGAGGTGTGACGTCGGTCGCACCTCCGACGTTAGCTTTAAGACTACATGTAAAATTAGATACATAAGAGCGAGCGTTCCCCTTTAAAGATTCCAAAACTCCTAAAAATCCTTCATAACAATGAATCCCTAACACCACGTACATCTGACTGAAATCCATCAACATAACCTAAAATCCAAAATCTGTCAAAATCCTAAAATAGCCAAAAATGGCCCAAACTCGAAGATTGAAATATCATTGGACTCGTGAGCGAAAATCATGAAACTAACCTAAAAATTTGTAGGTTATGTTCTCAATTCGCGTTTGTTTAGACTTTACCAAAATTTCGATTTTTGGTAATTTTCAAAAGTACTTAGAATATTTTCAAACATATGATCGGTCGACAAATGATGTCAACTAATCATATGACATATAAAATTTACATCGAAACGCCTTGCAAGAGCAAGCGCTCGAAAATATTCTAAGTCCCAATTTATTTAAATAAATAAATAGGTACGCCAATGGTTACCACTTAATTTTCGAGTCCTGCACCACTGGGAACGAAAACTGCTGACTCTAGTGCGGCGGCCATCGCGCTGTTTACGACGAAGACCGGCACAAAGAGGACACGGTCCCCTTTTGCGAAGTCAGCATTTTTCGGACGAACGTTATTCGTCGACGAACGTTCGATTCTCCCCAGTCCTCTCCGGGGACCCGAGTGGGTCAGTCGAGTTTTCGTCAATCTTCCAAGTCCAGACTATTTAGACATAGTCTTTCCAAATCCAGATTGTTTAGACACAATCTTTCCAAATCCATACTGTTTAGACACAGTCCCTAATACCATTCAGTAATATCGTATTCTTATTCGTTTAATTCAAATATTACTTCGTTTATTCAATTAAACATTTTTATTGCGTTTCATATTTCGTACTTAGTACGTATTTCGATTTCGTTAATAATAAGCATCTTTACCTTTGTATTCTTTTACGTTTATAATATACTTTGTTTTACCAGAGTCAATCTAAATCCCAATTATTATTTCCTTGCTCCTAACTTCGTAGTTTGAAGTGACACGTTGTTAGTTAGAGATAGAGTTCTCACTGGAAAGTTCGCGAATAGTATTCCTTATTCAATTTCCGTTACGTGTTCGCGTACGTGCGTGATAGTGATAGACTTGCTCGCATAGCAAGCTCCGCAGCATCCACGTCCGTTTTCTCGAATCAAAATATCGTCAACCACGCGGACGATATTCGCGAGATAAATTCACGGGATCGCACAGCGTCCACGCCCGTTTTCGCTAGTTAAAATATCGTCAATCACGCGGACGATATTCGTGAGTTAGATTCACGGTATCGTACAGCGTCCACGCCCGTTTCCTCAACGAGCGCATCCGTCTACAATACCGTAGCAGCCAGCTGTCAATCATTGGAGGTCGTTCCTGTCAAATATCGACGTGACAGAGTTTGGCGCAGTCGTCAATCCTTGAAGGTCGTTTCCAGCCATTTGGATCAACCCCTGTCAAGCAGAGCGGACCGTATTCAAGGCCATCAGCGCAACCGTAGCTGTTCATCCGTTGCGAATTCATGTCTCGTGTCAATCGACAAACAAGCGAAGCGTAAAAGTAAGTGGAACATATTACCGCGTATGTTTCAGTGTCGCGTGCATCATTCATCTGTGTAAGACTGCATGCAGGTGTCGGCATCGGGTCCTAGTCTGTTGATAAAAAGACCAACACTTTTATTAAATGTCAGTCAGTGGAAGAGTAGAGTAGCCGGGCCGCGGTATTCTCTTCTCTTGCCACGTCCTGGCGGGGCTATAAGAGCAAGAGAAGAGAATACCGCGGCCCGGCTACTCTGCTCTTCCACTGACTGACATTTAATAAAAGTGTTGGTCTTTTTATCAACAGACTAGGACCCGATGCCGACACCTGCATGCGATCTTACACAGATGAATGATGCACGCGACCCTGAAACATACGCGATAATATGTTCCACTTACTTTTACGCTTCGCTTGTTTGTCGATTGACACGAGAAATGGGTTCGCAACGGATGAACAGCTACGGTTGCGCTGATGGCCTTGAATACGGTCCGCTCTGCTTGACAGGCGTTGATCCAAATGGCTGGAAACGACCTTCAAGGATTGACGACTGCGCCAAATTCTGTCACGTCAATATTTGGCAGGAACGACCTCCAATGGTTGACAGCTGGCGGCTACGGTATTGTAGACGGATGTGCTCGTTGAGGAAACGGGCGTGGACGCTGTACGATACCGTGAATCTAACTCACGAATATCGTCCGCGTGATTGACGATATTTTAACTAGCGAAAACGGGCGTGGACGCTGTGCGATCCCGTGAATTTATCTCGCGAATATCGTCCGCGTGGTTGACGATATTTTGATTCGAGAAAACGGACGTGGATGCTGCGGAGCTTGCTATGCGAGCAAGTCTATCACTATCACGCACGTACGCGAACACGTAACAGGAAATTGAATAAGGAATACTATTCGCGAACTTTCCAGTGAGAACTCTATCTCTAACTAACAACGTGTCACTTCAAACTACGAAGTTAGGAGCAAGGAAATAATAATTGGGATTTAGATTGACTCTGGTAAAACAAAGTATATTATAAACGTAAAAGAATACAAAGGTAAAGATGCTTATTATTAACGAAATCGAAATACGTACTAAGTACGAAATATGAAACGCAATAAAAATGTTTAATTGAATAAACGAAGTAATATTTGAATTAAACGAATAAGAATACGATATTACTGAATGGTATTAGGGACTGTGTCTAAACAGTATGGATTTGGAAAGATTGTGTCTAAACAATCTGGATTTGGAAAGACTATGTCTAAATAGTCTGGACTTGGAAGATTGACGAAAACTCGACTGACCCACTCGGGTCCCCGGAGAGGACTGGGGAGAATCGAACGTTCGTCGACGAATAACGTTCGTCCGAAAAATGCTGACTTCGCAAAAGGGAACCGTGTCCTCTTTGTGCCGGTCTTCGTCGTAAACAGCGCGATGGCCGCCGCACTAGAGTCAGCAGTTTTCGTTCCCAGTGGTGCAGGACTCGAAAATTAAGTGGTAACCATTGGCGTACCTATTTATTTATTTAAATAAATTGGGACTTAGAATATTTTCGAGCGCTTGCTCTTGCAAGGCGTTTCGATGTAAATTTTATATGTCATATGATTAGTTGACATCATTTGTCGACCGATCATATGTTTGAAAATATTCTAAGTACTTTTGAAAATTACCAAAAATCGAAATTTTGGTAAAGTCTAAACAAACGCGAATTGAGAACATAACCTACAAATTTTTAGGTTAGTTTCATGATTTTCGCTCACGAGTCCAATGATATTTCAATCTTCGAGTTTGGGCCATTTTTGGCTATTTTAGGATTTTGACAGATTTTGGATTTTAGGTTATGTTGATGGATTTCAGTCAGATGTACGTGGTGTTAAGGATTCATTGTTATGAAGGATTTTTTAGGAGTTTTGGAATCTTTAAAGGGGAACGCTCGCTCTTATGTATCTAATTTTACATGTAGTCTTAAAGCTAACGTCGGAGGTGCGACCGACGTCACACCTCCCCCCTTAGAGAAGAGATTTCACGCAGTGGAATCTCTGCCTCTGGGTGGCGGTAGACAGGATGCACTGAAATGTCATCCCTGTCTCGCAACGCTGGGTCAAGGGAATCGCAAATTAACGTTCGTTTCGTCAAGGGAGGACGGGTTCGGAATTCTCCGACACTGGCACTATCACTAGCTTTGTCCTCGATGGCCGCTGAAGTCTTATTGTCCCTCTGCTTCATGAATATAAAGAACCGGGTCAATGAACTCCAGATGGCGACAACGAGATGCAGGCTCCAGCCGTATAGTGAGTGTAATGCGATGCCGTTAACGATCGTACTGATGATTGTTTTGATCGTTCGAATCGCTACGTACACTCCGATTATTCCAGCACTTATTGATCCGAATGTAGTGAATCCGGACCATAATTTCTGTGCTGTAGACTCCGCTATCTGCTGTAAGGAGTTTTCATCGAGCAGATTGAACATATTGATGTTTCCTGCTGCAAACTGTCTTCCCGTCGCACCCTGTGCGATTGAATTTATGACTGCTACCTTCTCTACGGGAAACATTATATGATCCTGTAGTTTGTCCAGGTCGTCTTGTGAATAAATGCCTCCCGTTGCCAAGTTCTTCGGATCTATGTATTTCCAGGTTGACTTGGCGAGGGGGTGAAGCTCCGAAGGAGTGATGGCCTCCATCAATGACGGTGTTAGGCGATACCATGTTCCGTGCAGTCTATAATATGGGGGAAGTAGCTCATTGCATGGCTTTTCTGTCCCCGTATTTGAAATGATGTGGTCCCTTGGCTTCAGGAATTTTGATGTGTTCCGATACGTGATGGGTAGCTCATCATAACACCGTTCGGTTTTCCTCACTTGGACCGTGACTGGTATGCACTTTATTATGTGCACTACCTCTCCTGCTGGAACTGCGATAAATCCGACATCCTTCATGATGGCAGTGGCAACTTCTTCGGGTGCTGAATGTAATAATGTGAGGGCGTTCTGGAGAATCTGACGCTCTAGCTCACACTTCTGACGGATTACATCTTTGTAGAGTTGAGAAAATTGTTTCCGGAGGTGCTTCTCCACGTAAACAAATTTGCTGTTGACATACGTGAAGATGTCCAGATTGTTGACCAAGGTGTGTGTTTTCTCCTTGAATTTTCCTGAACTTCCAACTTCCAGAATGAACAGCTTGGGGTGTTCCGTTCGGATTATGACATATCCGCAAACTGACGATCTGCCTGTCTCCGTGAGTGCAAAAGTCGTGTCCTGCGATGCTACGGTATACAGGGTTGGAGAAGGATTCACCTTGGAGGATAGTTTAGTGGCTATCCCTTCGTACAAGACATTGTTACGTCGTCCGATGTACGACGTTGGCCTTGTACACACACTATGTATACAAGGTCTGATCTACATAAGATCCATACACCGTCCCCTAGACATAAGAGCATAATATTAAGATCTCATTATTCTATTGTTCTAATCCTTATCTCCGTCTCTACCCATCACCATAACTTCACCTTGATCAACACCTTACCTCAGTTTCAACCCATCACCACGACACATAATGCAATAAAGTATTGCATCACTCTGGAAGCATCTAGAAGCTTCTAGAAACGTCGAGAAGTCCAAAGACTGCTGCATCAGCAGTCCCACGCTCGTAGAGGGCAATAGGACAGCCACGAGACTGCAGCGTCAGCAGAAATGCACGTGCAGTCCCCGGGAGCGAAGACGCTGCTGCGTCAGCGGTTCTCCCACTCCGACGACTGAAGAACAAAGAGACTGCAGCGTCAGCTATCCCCACTCCGAACGAAGGAGGCAAGGCAGAGCAGGCGCTTGCATCAGTCCGCCTTCAGCCAGCGACTCGCACAGACGTGCCTACCTGGCCTCAGAGTCAGTCCGGCTTCTTCCGACTTCAAGAGCAGACGTGTTCAGTCTAGCTCCGCGATAGTGAAGTGTGTCGATCCTTCACTCCTAATTCCAATTCCAATTCCAACTCTAACTCAACTCAACTCAAGTCCTAATTCTCATACGTTATTCCTATAACATATTACAATATCCATTATTCATTAATCCAATTACTACTCCTATTATAATATTACTTACATATTGTATACCAGTGTACTTACCAGTTCTTATTTAATATATCGTTGTTATACCAGTGCTTCGATCTTGTTATTCTTGTGTTAGTTCAACACCATCTTCCAATTCAGTTCTTGCATAGAATATATTAAACTCGTGACATATCCGGACTTGGTCTAATGTTACGTCGTCCGATGTACGACGTTGGCCTTGTACACACACTATGTATACAAGGTCTGATCTGCATAAGATCCATACACCGTCCCCTAGACATAAGAGCATAGTATTAAGATCTCATTATTCTATTGTTCTAATCCTTATCTCCGTCTCTACCCATCACCATAACTTCTCCTTGATCAACACCTTACCTCAGTTTCAACCCATCACCACGACACATAATGCAATAAAGTATTGCATCACTCTGGAAGCATCTAGAAGCTTCTAGAAACGTCGAGAAGTCCAAAGACTGCTGCATCAGCAGTCCCACGCTCGTAGAGGGCAATAGGACAGCCACGAGACTGCAGCGTCAGCAGAAATGCACGTGCAGTCCCCGGGAGCGAAGACGCTGCTGCGTCAGCGGTTCTCCCACTCCGACGACTGAAGAACAAAGAGACTGCAGCGTCAGCTATCCCCACTCCGAACGAAGGAGGCAAGGCAGAGCGGACGCTTGCATCAGTCCGCCTTCAGACAGCGACTCGAACGGTCCGCTCCAAGCGAGCGACTCGCACGGACGTGCCAGTCCGGCTTCGTCCGGCTTCAAGAGCAGACGTGTTCAGTCTAGCTCCGCGAAAGTGAAGTGTGTCGATCCTTCACTCCTAATTCCAATTCCAATTCCAACTCTAACTCAACTCAACTCAACTCATACATTATTCCTACAACATATTACTATATCCATTATTCATTAATCCAATTACTACTCCTATTATAATACTACTTACATATTGTATACCAGTGTACTTACCAGTTCTTATTTAATATATCGTTGTTATACCAGTGCTTCGATCTTGTTATTCTTGTGTTAGTTCAACACCATCTTCCAATTCAGTTCTTGCATCGAATATATTAAACTCGTGACATATCCGGACTTGGTCTAAAGTGCGCAGTGGAAACGCTGAGCCGCCAATAAGGAATTTGAAGCGAGTCATAGAGAAGTTCTCGTGCCACGTCTAGAATTGGTCTAAAGTGCGCAGTGGAAACGCTGAGCCGCCACTATAGACGTGAAGCGAGTTAACTACCAAAAAGGTTAATAACAAGTGGAAGTTCATTTTCATTATATTATTAATATTCCATCATTACTATTCCTTACCCATGCGACGCCCACGTCGAGCGGGACGCAAGTATCAACTTGCTAAATTGAGACGCGCGTTGAGAAATAAAGCGGTGCTCGATCAAATCATTGCCACTACCGAGTGGACAGAACTTCTGGGAACCACCGAGCACATTCCGTGTGACGCGTCCGATTACGTTTCTGTATACGGTTGCCCTTGCAACCCTCCTAAAGAGGTCAACCACGCGGACCTCTCGCGAGCTCCGACGCCAGTTCTACATCCGGTCGATTGTCCAGAGGTGATCGACATAGCCGACGACGACGACAGCCGAGACACGATCATCGTTCCCAGGGTCCGTTGCCGAATCATCCGTGACGTTCCTCTGCCAGCTCATCAACGTGTCGTCTTGCGGCCAGCATCCAAGGCCACTAACGTCGTCCCGAACCGAGCAGCAGCAACTCTGCCAGATCTTCCCCACCTCGAGGACATCTGTATAGAAGATCCGATGTACGACACCTACTGTCAGTACCGCCAGTTCCTGCTGCAACAATATTATTAGGCGTTAATACAACATTGCGGTGAGTCGTATAATATCTTGTATAATTGTTGAATCCTGTAAACTCACCGTTCTCGTTGCATCCTCTCGCGCGCGATTCTTGTCGGGACACTCCTTGTAACCGCGTCAGACGTTCTCTTCTTGACTGCATCCATAGCAATATCGGTTGTCCTAGTGCATATGACAGCCCGCGGCTGTCTCGGCACGAAAGACCACTCCTCAATTACTTGTCATATATCCACCGTCCGTCTGTCACTGTTCTTGAGTGCCACCCTTTTCTCTCTCTTGGTACCTGTAACAAAAACACAGTGACGGACGTGACAAATTTGGCTTTTAATCATAATATCTCAACCGTCCGTCTGTCACTGTTTTCTTTTCTCTCTCCTGGTACCTGTAACAAAAACACAGTGACGGACGTGACAAATTTGGCGCAGTCGGTAGGACATCGAAGTGGTCGCCGATATTTGCATTAATAAGACCCGACGCGTGTCAATGCGAAATTCACATTTCT
This sequence comes from Lasioglossum baleicum, assembly GCF_051020765.1. Taxonomy (NCBI): domain Eukaryota; kingdom Metazoa; phylum Arthropoda; class Insecta; order Hymenoptera; family Halictidae; genus Lasioglossum; species Lasioglossum baleicum. The sequence goes on from NC_134930.1 coordinate 3,434,054, forward strand.
AAATCCCATTTATATCCTCCAAAATGTCTCGCCCAATCACGCGATCTCAAAGGGATCTCCAAGCAGATCCTAACGCAGACCTTCCTCCAATGACCGAGGAAGAGTTACTCCTTTATGCGCAAGACCTCGCCCGTAAAGAGCAATATCTCAAAGAGGAAACTGATTTTATTGCCAAATTGCGTCTCAAATATGAAGAAGACGCACAAAACCAAAAGAATATGCTCGACGAAATACGAAAAGAGCTTCATAACATCCAAATCACGAGTCAAACCCTACGTCAACAATCGCCTACACCAGGCCCTAGTAACGTCTCTAATATGCGGGAACCTTCACCGCCAGAGCCACGCGAAATCCCACAGTATGAACCTACTGGCAATTTCGCTCTAAAACAAGCCGCCGAGCTTGTCCCTAGATTCGACGGAACTTCGTCTTCCGTCCTACAATTCATACGTGCATGCAAACGCGCGCGTGACACCGTACCGGCCACTGCAGAGCGTGCCCTCACAAAATTGCTCTGCAATAAACTCCACGATCGTGCTTATGCCGCTATAGAAGGCCAGCACATATTCACAATTTCTGCACTATGCGAGAAATTACGAACAGTACTGGGCCCATACAAATTCGTTGACCAGTACCGTGGCGATCTCGCGAGTGTACTCCAAGCTCCAAACGAGCACATCTTAGACTTCATCAATCGCGTTAAAGACCTTCGAACCGCGATTCAAGATGCCACAGATATTGGCCTTGATTACGAAGAACTAGATCGCTTCGTAGTAGATTGTTTTCTACGAGGTCTCCTTCCCCAGCTGCGTGCCGAAGTGCTTCATTGCCCTTCGCGAAATCCTGCCACTGTTTTCGAAGCCGCCATCTCTGCTTACAGGCAGTATGAGTCAGACCAGACTCGTCGACGAGAACTGATCCGCGAAGAAAAACGAGTCAGCTTCTCTGATAACCGGCCGTATCGCCCGCGTTCCACGTACGAGTCCGCTCGTGACATTCCAGAGCGAACTCAAGAACGCCGCGATAACAGACCGGACTCGTCTCAGCAGTCCTCGAGAAACTTAAACCGGGACTCTTATCGCTCCCCGACGCCGCAACGGCGATGGGAAAATAATCCTCGCGACCAAAACACGTACCGCGATGGTCGCACAGATCGCCCTTCAAGCTCTAACAAATTTTGCAACTACTGCAAAGTCCCCGGGCACGATATTCACGAGTGCCGTAAGCGCGCTTTTAATAATAATAGGAGGTCGGGAAACGAGTCCGGCCTCCCGACCGAAGCCAACCCCAGGCGGGAGGCCGCATCTTCAACCCAAACTACAGCCCGCACCCAAACAGCTATCCGGACGAACGACCAGTCCGACGATTCGTCTCAGCAGTAAATCTTGCTGCAGACTCACCAATTCCGCGCGTAAAAATCTCCGCCCCTCAATTACAAAAGAAGTGTGAATTTTTGTTGGACACGGGTTCGGAGATCAATTTAATTCGTGCGTCAAGTCTTGAACCAAATCTACCTATAGATCACACGAACATTATAGAAGTCCAAGGAATAACCGAGGGATCCATTCCAACTCTCGGTCAAATTAAAATACACTTACAGGGTCAAAACCCTATCGAATTTCATGTCTTGGAAGAAAACTTCCCAATTAACATCGACGGAATCCTCGGTTCTCCCTTCTTCAGAACAGGAGCCGAGATCTCCTTTGCGAATGAATACATTACGATAGGAAACATTCGGGTTCCCTTCTCGAACCCTTGCGCGCCCACGGCTGAGCCTCGCGATGAATTGGCAGCAGAGGTTATTTCAATGCCTTCGTCTATGACCAACGATCTCGTTAAAACTCCAGCCGCCAAGCGTGAGGAATATTCGGCAAGGAACGTTCGAGTGTCTTCCTCAAATCCTCGTGCACCCGCGGTCAGACCTTGCAGAGCCCCGGTGACGGAGGTTATTTCAATGCCTCCTCGGGATTCGATCGAGTACTCCCTAGAGAAAAACGCCGTGAAAAGCCGGCCGGAATCGAAGGAGACTCGAGAGATATCGGAGTACACTGCGAGAAGTCGGATCGTGGAGCGTGAGGATCGAGTCCGAACAAAGACTCCTCCGAAATCCGAAGAATTCGTCCTCGAACCTCGTACCGTTGCGTGCATAGCGGTCGACGTCGAAGGACCTAAACAGGGATATATCCGCCGTGTTAATGTAGCGCCGGATGTATTCCTGGGTGACTGCGTTGTCACCAATCGTAAAGGCAAAGCGAGCCTCCGGTGTTTTAACACCTCGTCGGAAAGAGTTTCATTTCGATTGCCCCCATTGGAGATGGAAGAAATCGAGTCGTACTCTTCCGATTCTTATACTACTTCCGGGTATCATCCCGACGCATTCGGTAACCATCCCGACCTTTCTAATTCCGGGAACCATCCCGACGTATTCGGTAACCATCCCGACCTTTCTAATTCCGGGTATCATCCCGACGTATTCGGTAACCATCCCGACCTTTCTAATTCCGGGTACCATCCCGACGCATTCGGTAACCATCCCGACCATACTAACTCCGGTAACCAGCCCGATTCTTATACTAACTCCGGTAACCAGCCCGATTCTCATACTAACTCCGGTAACCAGCCCGATCCTTATTCTAACTCCGGTAACCAGCCCGATCAATTCCAAGACCAACTCCATTCCTACGACAATCAAAGATCTTCAAGACCCATATGTAAGCAGGTCTGTTCTATATTGCACAATAAATCCAGCGACAGTTCTAAACCAGAGAAGGATATCAAAGCCTCCAGAGTAAAAGAACTTCATAACTTACTTCAAAATCATATCTTTGATGATCCACAGAAACTCGATTCCTTTCAACTTCCATCTGCACATTGCCATGCGAAGCGAAACGAATACGATAAAATTAATCTCTGCGCTACAGCGAAATACGCGTCAGCAAGAAAGAAATGTAAATCCGAGTACCCTCGCGATAACGGATATCCCCATGAGAATAAGCGAGCGAAATTCGAAGCCCAGCATCGGCAAAATCTCCTTCGACCACCGGAAGATATAGAACAGGTATTCCTACTCAAAGAACCCTGCAAGGGCAAATTCGATGCGCAATATACGGGTCCTCACGAAATTTGCGACATCCTAGACTCAAACAATGTAAAAATTAAAGTAGGGAACCATTTTAAGATTGTACATGCAAACAAACTCAAGCGTGCGCCGAATAATCCAACGCAAACCCCGCGTCAGCGAAACGTGACACTCATCTGGAAGAAGATAAGGAAAGAACCCTGCCCGTTCTCAGTAGCCCCCACCTCCCTGATGAGATACAGGCAATACCAAAGTAATGACGACACTAGCAACTTGACGAAAGACCGTCAGTACGCTACGAACCGTCACGACAGCAGCATCCAAGCGGGACAACCTAACAAGATGTGCAAACAAGGCAAGATCCATAGGACATCAGACCGTAGAGCCAAGAGGTATCTACAGAACTACCTCCAAGTAATCTGTTTCACGGGAACAATCTATATAACCTCCGAGGGAAAACAATTATGCTGCACATGCAGTCTGCCTGCTAAGATAGGAAGAACGGAACGCTTAGATCACGTTAGAATGTACGGCATGTACAACACATGTGAACAATGCAAAGAGAACATCTGTGATGAAAAGCCAGTCTGGGACTGTGCTCCATGCGCTTACCAAATAGCTCGTATGCGATCCAGGACGGATTTCCCTCACAGCCGTAGGCCAATTATCGAAGAATTCAGTTTCGACTCTGAATCCAATTCCGACTCCGACACTGACTTCGACTCTGATTCCGACTCGGAAGACCTCCAAACCAGCGATAGTGACGCCACTTCAGACGAAGATGACTGGACGGTGCCATCAAAGGTACACATAGCTGCAGACATCAGGGACCACAATGCGGATCCCGACCAGGACGGAACAGCCGAACCTAACAATTAAAATATACAGTCAGTTACAGGAAAAGTGCAAGTGAAAGTGTTAGTGAACAAAGTGATTCCCCACCCACCCAAAACCCAACTATGCAAAATGAACAAAGCGAAATAAATTGCACAAAACCAGCCCCAGCCCCACGTGCCGACACCGACAACATTTCAGTGCGACCAGTGTTTCGTTCAAATATAGAAAATACTCGCCGAGAACTGTGCTCCCTGCGCGGAGTACCCCCGGACGATGCGTCGCATAAATGAATGTGAAAGCGAGTGTTGAGCGAGAAATTTCTCCCATGTAAGAAATTTCTTTTCCGCGTTGGGAGGTGTTACGTCGTCCGATGTACGACGTTGGCCTTGTACACACACTATGTATACAAGGTCTGATCTGCATAAGATCCATACACCGTCCCCTAGACATAAGAGCATAGTATTAAGATCTCATTATTCTATTGTTCTAATCCTTATCTCCGTCTCTACCCATCACCATAACTTCTCCTTGATCAACACCTTACCTCAGTTTCAACCCATCACCACGACACATAATGCAATAAAGTATTGCATCACTCTGGAAGCATCTAGAAGCTTCTAGAAACGTCGAGAAATCCAAAGACTGCTGCATCAGCAGTCCCACGCTCGTAGAGGGCAATAGGACAGCCACGAGACTGCAGCGTCAGCAGAAATGCACGTGCAGTCCCCGGGAGCGAAGACGCTGCTGCGTCAGCGGTTCTCCCACTCCGACGACTGAAGAACAAAGAGACTGCAGCGTCAGCTATCCCCACTCCGAACGAAGGAGGCAAGGCAGAGCGGACGCTTGCATCAGTCCGCCTTCAGACAGCGACTCGAACGGTCCGCTCCAAGCGAGCGACTCGCACGGACGTGCCAGTCCGGCTTCGTCCGGCTTCAAGAGCAGACGTGTTCAGTCTAGCTCCGCGAAAGTGAAGTGTGTCGATCCTTCACTCCTAATTCCAATTCCAATTCCAACTCTAACTCAACTCAACTCAACTCATACATTATTCCTACAACATATTACTATATCCATTATTCATTAATCCAATTACTACTCCTATTATAATACTACTTACATATTGTATACCAGTGTACTTACCAGTTCTTATTTAATATATCGTTGTTATACCAGTGCTTCGATCTTGTTATTCTTGTGTTAGTTCAACACCATCTTCCAATTCAGTTCTTGCATCGAATATATTAAACTCGTGACATATCCGGACTTGGTCTAAAGTGCGCAGTGGAAACGCTGAGCCGCCAATAAGGAATTTGAAGCGAGTCATAGAGAAGTTCTCGTGCCACGTCTAGAATTGGTCTAAAGTGCGCAGTGGAAACGCTGAGCCGCCACTATAGACGTGAAGCGAGTTAACTACCAAAAAGGTTAATAACAAGTGGAAGTTCATTTTCATTATATTATTAATATTCCATCATTACTATTCCTTACCCATGCGACGCCCACGTCGAGCGGGACGCAAGTATCAACTTGCTAAATTGAGACGCGCGTTGAGAAATAAAGCGGTGCTCGATCAAATCATTGCCACTACCGAGTGGACAGAACTTCTGGGAACCACCGAGCACATTCCGTGTGACGCGTCCGATTACGTTTCTGTATACGGTTGCCCTTGCAACCCTCCTAAAGAGGTCAACCACGCGGACCTCTCGCGAGCTCCGACGCCAGTTCTACATCCGGTCGATTGTCCAGAGGTGATCGACATAGCCGACGACGACGACAGCCGAGACACGATCATCGTTCCCAGGGTCCGTTGCCGAATCATCCGTGACGTTCCTCTGCCAGCTCATCAACGTGTCGTCTTGCGGCCAGCATCCAAGGCCACTAACGTCGTCCCGAACCGAGCAGCAGCAACTCTGCCAGATCTTCCCCACCTCGAGGACATCTGTATAGAAGATCCGATGTACGACACCTACTGTCAGTACCGCCAGTTCCTGCTGCAACAATATTATTAGGCGTTAATACAACATTGCGGTGAGTCGTATAATATCTTGTATAATTGTTGAATCCTGTAAACTCACCGTTCTCGTTGCATCCTCTCGCGCGCGATTCTTGTCGGGACACTCCTTGTAACCGCGTCAGACGTTCTCTTCTTGACTGCATCCATAGCAATATCGGTTGTCCTAGTGCATATGACAGCCCGCGGCTGTCTCGGCACGAAAGACCACTCCTCAATTACTTGTCATATATCCACCGTCCGTCTGTCACTGTTCTTGAGTGCCACCCTTTTCTCTCTCTTGGTACCTGTAACAAAAACACAGTGACGGACGTGACAAATTTGGCTTTTAATCATAATATCTCAACCGTCCGTCTGTCACTGTTTTCTTTTCTCTCTCCTGGTACCTGTAACAAAAACACAGTGACGGACGTGACACTAAAGTGCGCAGTGGAAACGCTGAGCCGCCAATAAGGAATTTGAAGCGAGTCATAGAGAAGTTCTCGTGCCACGTCTAGAATTGGTCTAAAGAGCGCAGTGGAAACGCTGAGCCGCCACTATAGACGTGAAGCGAGTTAACTACCAAAAAGGTTAATAACAAGTGGAAGTTCATTTCATTATATATTATTAATATTCCATCATTACTATTCCTTACCCATGCGACGCCCACGTCGAGCGGGACGCAAGTATCAACTTGCTAAATTGAGACGCGCGTTGAGAAATAAAGCAGTGCTCGATCAAATCATTGCCACTACCGAGTGGACCGAACTTCTGGGAACCACCGAGCACATTCCGTGTGACGCGTCCGATTACGTTTCTGTATACGGTTGCCCTTGCAACCCTCCTAAAGAGGTCAACCACGCGGACCTCTCGCGAGCTCCGACGCCAGTTCTGCATCCGGTCGATTGTCCAGAGGTGATCGACATAGCCGACGACGACGACAGCCGAGACACGATCATCGTTCCCAGGGTCCGTTGCCGAATCATCAGTGACGTCCCTCTGTCACGTCCGTCACTGTGTTTTTGTTACAGGTACCAGAAGAGAGAAAAGAGAACAGTGACAGACGGACGGTTGAGATATTATGATTAAAATGAGGAGTGGTCTTTCGTGCCGAGACAGCCGCGGGCTGTCATATGCACTAGGACAACCGATATTGCTATGGATGCAGTCAAGAAAAGAACGTCCGACGCGGTTACAAGAAGTGTCCCGACAAGAATCGCGCGCGAGAGGATGCAACGAGAACGGTGAGTTTACAGGATTCAACAATTATACAAGATATTATACGACTCACCGCAATGTTGTATTAACGCCTAATAATATTGTTGCAGCAGGAACTGGCGGTACTGACAGTAGGTGTCGTACATCGGATCTTCTATACAGATGTCCTCGAGGTGGGGAAGATCCGGCAGAGTTGCTGCTGCTCGGTTCGGGACGACGTTAGTGGCCTTGGATGCTGGCCGCAAGACGACACGTTGATGAGTTGGCAGAGGGACGTCACTGATGATTCGGCAACGGACCCTGGGAACGATGATCGTGTCTCGGCTGTCGTCGTCGTCGGCTATGTCGATCACCTCTGGACAATCAACCGGATGTAGAACTGGCGTCGGAGCTCGCGAGAGGTCCGCGTGGTTGACCTCTTTAGGAGGGTTGCAAGGGCAACCGTATACAGAAACGTAATCGGACGCGTCACACGGAATGTGCTCGGTGGTTCCCAGAAGTTCTGTCCACTCGGTAGTGGCGATGATTTGTTCGAGCACCGCTTTATTTCTTAACGCGCGTCTCAATTTAGCAAGTTGATACTTGCGTCCCGCTCGACGTGGGCGTCGCATGGGTAAGGAATAGTAATGATGGAATATTAATAATATAATGAAAATGAACTTCCATTTGTTATTAACCTTTTAGGTAGTTAACTCGCTTCACGTCTATAGTGGCGGCTCAGCGTTTCCACTGCGCTCTTTAGACCAATTCTAGACGTGGCACGAGAACTTCTCTATGACTCGCTTCAAATTCCTTATTGGCGGCTCAGCGTTTCCACTGCGCACTTTAGACCAAGTCCGGATATGTCACGAGTTTAATATATTCGATGCAAGAACTGAATTGGAAGATGGTGTTGAACTAACACAAGAATAACAAGATCGAAGCACTGGTATAACAACGATATATTAAATAAGAACTGGTAAGTACACTGGTATACAATATGTAAGTAGTATTATAATAGGAGTAGTAATTGGATTAATGAATAATGGATATTGTAATATGTTATAGGAATAACGTATGAGAATTAGGACTTGAGTTGAGTTGAGTTAGAGTTGGAATTGGAATTGGAATTAGGAGTGAAGGATCGACACACTTCACTATCGCGGAGCTAGACTGAACACGTCTGCTCTTGAAGTCGGAAGAAGCCGGACTGACTCTGAGGCCAGGTAGGCACGTCTGTGCGAGTCGCTGGCTGAAGGCGGACTGATGCAAGCGTCCGCTCTGCCTTGCCTCCTTCGTTCGGAGTGGGGATAGCTGACGCTGCAGTCTCTTTGTTCTTCAGTCGTCGGAGTGGGAGAACCGCTGACGCAGCAGCGTCTTCGCTCCCGGGGACTGCACGTGCATTTCTGCTGACGCTGCAGTCTCGTGGCTGTCCTATTGCCCTCTACGAGCGTGGGACTGCTGATGCAGCAGTCTTTGGACTTCTCGACGTTTCTAGAAGCTTCTAGATGCTTCCAGAGTGATGCAATACTTTATTGCATTATGTGTCGTGGTGATGGGTTGAAACTGAGGTAAGGTGTTGATCAAGGAGAAGTTATGGTGATGGGTAGAGACGGAGATAAGGATTAGAACAATAGAATAATGAGATCTTAATACTATGCTCTTATGTCTAGGGGACGGTGTATGGATCTTATGCAGATCAGACCTTGTATACATAGTGTGTGTACAAGGCCAACGTCGTACATCGGACGACGTAACACCTCCCAACGCGGAAAAGAAATTTCTTACAAGGAAGAAATTTCTCGCTCAACACTCGACCTCACATTCATTCATGCGACGCATCGTCCGGGGGTACTCCGCGCAGGGAGCACGGTTCTCGGCGAGTATTTCCTATATTTGTACGAAACACTGGTCGCACTGAAATGTTATCGGTGTCGGCACGTGGGGCTGGGGCTGGTTTTATGCAATTTATTTCGCTTTGTTCATTTTGCATAGTTGGGTTTTGGGTGGGTGGGGAATCACTTTGTTCACTAACACTTTCACTTGCACTTTTCCTGTAACTGACTGTATATTTTAATTGTTAGGTTCGGCTGTTCCGTCCTGGTCGGGATCCGCATTGTGGTCCCTGATGTCTGCAGCTATGTGTGCCTTTGATGGCACCGTCCAGTCATCTTCGTCTGAAGTGGCGTCACTATCGCTGGTTTGGAGGTCTTCCGAGTCGGAATCAGAGTCGAAGTCAGTGTCGGAGTCGGAATTGGATTCAGAGTCGAAACTGAATTCTTCGATAATTGGCCTACGGCTGTGAGGGAAATCCGTCCTGGATCGCATACGAGCTATTTGGTAAGCGCATGGAGCGCAGTCCCAGACTGGCTTTTCATCACAGATGTTCTCTTTGCATTGTTCACATGTGTTGTACATGCCGTACATTCTAACGTGATCGAAGCGTTCCGTTCTTCCTATCTTAGCAGGCAGACTGCATGTGCAGCATAATTGTTTTCCCTCGGAGGTTATATAGATTGTTCCCGTGAAACAGATTACTTGGAGGTAGTTCTGTAGATACCTCTTGGCTCTACGGTCTGATGTCCTATGGATCTTGCCTTGTTTGCACATCTTGTTAGGTTGTCCCGCTTGGATGCTGCTGTCGTGACGGTTCGTAGCGTACTGACGGTCTTTCGTCAAGTTGCTAGTGTCGTCATTACTTTGGTGTTGCCTGTATCTCATCAGGGAGGTGGGGGCTACTGAGAACGGGCAGGGTTCTTTCCTTATCTTCTTCCAGATGAGTGTCACGTTTCGCTGACGCGGGGTTTGTGTTAGATTATTCGGTGCACGCTTGAGTTTGTTTGCATGTACAATCTTAAAATGGTTCCCTACTTTAATTTTTACATTGTTTGAGTCTAGGATGTCGCAAATTTCGTGAGGACCCGTATATTGCGCATCGAATTTGCCCTTGCAGGGTTCTTTGAGTAGGAATACCCGTTCTCCTACCTTGAATTCTACCGGGTTAATTCTTCTATCGTAGTATGATTTTGATTTTCTTTTCGCGGAGACTAAGTTTCCGCGCGCGCGAATCTGGGTTTCGGTTATCTTTCTTTGCAATTGGGAGAGGTAGTGGGTATAGGAGTCGTTTTCGCATTCGTAGGAGTAGGAATCGGCGGATGGGACTCGTGCCAAAGAGCCGAATACTAACTCGTGCGGCGTGAAATCTGTGCCCTCGTGGACACTCGTATTGTAACTAAACATTGCCAAATCGACCCATTTGTCCCAGTTGTTCTTGTGGACGTATTGCTTCAGGTACTCTGCTAAGACGTGGTGGGATCTCTCGATTGACCCGTTGCTTTGAGGGTGGAAGGCTGTTGTTTGCAGCCGAGTTATTCTGAATCGTTTTGCGATGGCCTTCATCAGGGAACTTGTGAAATTCGCTCCTTGATCCGTTAGGATGGCTTTAGGTGTTCCGAAACGGCAGATAAAATTGTTTATAAATGCGTCCGCAGTGCTGATGGCATCGGCGGATTTAAGAGGGATTGCGGTTGAGTGTTTCGTTAATAGATCCTGTATGGTTAAGATGTATGTGTTTCCGTCGTTGGTTGTTGGAAGGGGCCCTACAATGTCCATGGACACCTTATCGAACGCTCTACCGGGTGTATCCGTTATTCTCATCGGCAGGCGCGTTTTTACCCTGGTCAGTTTATTACGTTGGCAACTGAGGCAGTTATTAACGTAGTTCGTTATCTGGATCTTCATACCGCTCCACCAATATCTTTCGCGGATTCTCTTCAGGGTTTTTGTAATTCCTTTGTGCCCTGCGTACGCAGAGACGTGATTTTCTGCGATAATATCATTCCATCTATCTTCGGCCGGTATCTGGATTTCGTTTGCGCAGAAGAATATGTGTACGGGGGTGTCTTCGAATGTCGCGATGAGGAGGTTCGAGACGTACTCCATGGAATTGTCGTCTATATAGGTTTTAGAGATTGAAAATGTTCGCAGTCTGAGTTCGTTGGCTACATCAAGTAATGTCCGGAAACATTCTTTTAGGTCGTCAGTTGAAACCTCGTGAGTCAGGGATGGTTTGATGGGTATCTGTATCAGCTTGTTGCTACCGAAATTACTTATCTTTGCTTTGAATAAGGTCAGATCTCGACCGTCGGACAGTTTCCTTTGTCTATGGAGGTCTACGGCTCCTGGGTCTACAGGTTGACCATCCAGGGTTGTGAAACATACTAAATTATCTTTCCTCATAATTAGTCGGTCGCGGAGATACGTTATTCTCCCTTGTCGTCTTGGCTCCTCATCTTCTTCCTCGTCCTCGGAGGGTAAGGTTTCTTCTTCTTCATCGAGCCAGTTTGGTCCCGTTGGTTGGGGAATTAGGCTGGGGACGGCGGTTAAAATGTCCTCTAGTCCTGTTATGGGTGACTCCTCTTGACTGGAGGCGGGTACTAGGGGTGGTGATACCAAAAGGCTGTCGTCATCTGAACTCGCCCTAGGGCGTGGTGGCGTTTTCGATGGTGGTTCAGATGTTGAGTTCGACGATGATTTCCTCTTCCTCGGGGGAATTGACTGAGGCGGTGGCATAAGATGCGAGTCGGCCCATCTCCTTCGGCGGTTATCGAAGAGAGGGGTTCCTGGATTTGATAACGGTGCTCTTGGCGGCGATGTGCCTCCAGGGGTGCTCCATGAGAGGGGCAACGTAACTGGGTTTCGGGAGAGGGCATCAGCGTTAGAATTCGCTTTTCCCGGTTTGTAGACGACTTTATATTCAAACTCGGCCAGTTTTAGGCGCCATCTGAGGAGGCGCGACGTAGGGTCTTTTACTGACGTCATCCAGACCAGCGGTTTATGGTCTGTGATTAGTGTAAATTTTCGGCCGTAGATATATGGTCTAAAATACTGTACTGCGAATATTATTGCTAAGCACTCCTTCTCTATTGTAGAATAGTTCACTTCAGCGCCCTGCAGGATCCTTGAGGCATAGGCAACGGGACGATCCTTGCCTACTTCGCCTTGGCTTAGTACGGCGCCGATGGCATATCCAGATGCATCGCAGGTGACGTTAAACGGCTTATCGAAATCCGGGTATTGAAGGACCGGTTCGTCACACAGAGCTTGTCGTAGGTCTTCGAAGGCCTTTTCTTGTTTTGGACCCCATTCGAAATTGTGCTCTTTGGCGAGGAGTTGGGTTAGGGGTTTGGAGATTTTAGCGAAGTCATTAATAAATTTGCGGTAGTACCCTGCAAGGCCTAAAAATTCGCGCACGTTTTTCGCGTTCTTAGGTCGTGGGAAATTTTGTACGGCATTAATTTTCTTTGGACATGGTCTGACGCCGTCTTGACTGATCTGATGTCCCAGGTATGCCACTTCCTTATGAAGGAAGCCGCATTTCGAGGGCTGTAATTTGAGGTTGGCTCCGCGCAGTCGGCGGGCTAGTTTATTGAATTTGGCATAATGTTCTTCTAATGAACGCGCGTAGATCACGATATCATCGAGGTACACGAAGAGTTCGTTGCCTTGTAGGCCGCAGAGGACTGTGTCCATTAATCTTTGGAAGGTAGCCGGAGCATTACGGAGACCGAATGGCATTCTGTTGAATTCGTAGTGGCCGAAAGGCGTGGAGAAGGCGGTCTTCGCGGCATCCTCCTTCTCCATTCCTATCTGATGGAATCCGCTGGCTAAGTCAAACACACTGAAGTATGCGGCGCTGCCTAACTGATCTAGGATTTCGTTAATGCTAGGTAGCGGGTACGCGTCGGCCACCGACTTCTCGTTTAATGCGCGGTAATCGATTACCATGCGCCACTTTTTGTTACCCTCGGCGTCCGCTTTCTTAGGAACAATCCACAAGGGGGAATTATAAGGTGAGTTAGATGGAACGACTATGTCATTCCGTAAGAGTTCGGACATTTGCTTGTTGATTTCGTCCTTGTGGATTGGTGGGTAGCGATACTGTTTAACATGGATTGGAATATCATCCGTCGTGATGATTCTGTGAGTCACCGCATTTGTTTTCCCCAAACGATCCCCTTGGAGATGGAAAAGATCATTGTGCTTTTCTAACAAAGATTTAACATGGTCCATTTCGTCGCCGCTGAGATGATCCATGGGGATAGTTTCTAATAGCTCTTTCACGCGAGCTTCGTGGGAATTTGCGATGGAATAGGTCATTCTGACCTTGGTTTTATCGGGCTGGTTACCGGAGTTAGTATAATGATCGGGCTGGTTACCGGAGTTAGTATGAGAATCGGGCTGGTTACCGGAGTTAGTATGAGGATCGGGCTGGTTACCGGAGTTAGTATGAGAATCGGGCTGGTTACCGGAGTTAGTAATGTCGGGATGGTTACCGAATGCGTCGGGATGGTTCCCGGAATTGGAAAGGTCGGGATGGTTACCGAATACGTCGGGATGATACCCGGAATTAGAATGGTCGGGATGGTTACCGAATACGTCGGGATGATACCCGGAAGTAGTATAAGAATCGGAAGAGTACGACTCGATTTCTTCCATCTCCAATGGGGGCAATCGAAATGAAACTCTTTCCGACGAGGTGTTAAAACACCGGAGGCTCGCTTTGCCTTTACGATTGGTGACGACGCAGTCACCCAGGAATACATCCGGCGCTACGTTAACACGGCGGATATATCCCTGTTTAGGTCCTTCGACGTCGACCGCTATGCACGCAACGGTACGAGGTTCGAGGACGAATTCTTCGGATTTCGGAGGAGTCTTTGTTCGGACTCGATCCTCACGCTCCACGATCCGACTTCTCGCAGTGTACTCCGATATCTCTCGAGTCTCCTTCGATTCCGGCCGGCTTTTCACGGCGTTTTTCTCTAGGGAGTACTCGATCGAATCCCGAGGAGGCATTGAAATAACCTCCGTCACCGGAGCTCTGCAAGGTCTGACCGCGGGTGCACGAGGATTTGAGGAAGACACTCGAACGTTCCTTGCCGAATGTTCCTCACGCTCGGCGGTTGGAGTTTTAACGAGATCGTTGGTCATAGACGAAGGCATTGAAATAACCTCTGCTGCCAATTTATCGCGAGGCTCAGCCGTGGGCGCGCAAGGGTTCGAGAAGGGAACCCGAATGTTTCCTATTGTAATGGATTGATTCGCAAAGGAGATCTCGGCTCCTGTTCTGAAGAAGGGAGAACCGAGGATTCCGTCGATGTTAATTGGGAAGTTTTCTTCCAAGACATGAAATTCAATAGGGTTTTGACCCTGTAAGTGTATTTTAATTTGACCGAGAGTTGGAATGGATCCCTCGGTTATTCCTTGGACTTCTATAGTGTTCGTATGATCTATAGGTAGATTTGGTTCTAGACTTGACGCACGAATTAAATTGATCTCCGAACCCGTGTCCAACAAAAATTCACACTTCTTTTGTAATTGAGGGGCGGAGATTTTTACGCGCGGGATTGGTGAGTCTACAGCAAGATTTACTGCTGAGACGAATCGTCGGACTGGTCGTTCGTCCGGATAGCCGTTTGGGTGCGGGCTGTAGTTTGGGTTGAAGATGCGGCCTCCCGCCTGGGGTTGGCTTCGGTCGGGAGGCCGGACTCGTTTCCCGACCTCCTATTATTATTAAAAGCGCGCTTACGGCACTCGTGAATATCGTGCCCGGGGATTTTGCAGTAGTTGCAAAATTTGTTAGAGCTTGAGGGGCGATCTGTGCGACCATCGCGGTACGTGTTTTGGTCGCGAGGATTATTTTCCCATCGCCGTTGCGGCGTCGGGGAGCGATAAGAGTCCCGGTTTGAGTTTCTCGAGGACTGCTGAGACGAGTCCGGTCTGTTATCGCGGCGTTCTTGAGTTCGCTCTGGGATATCACGAGCGGATTCATTCGTGGAACGCGGGCGATACGGCCGGTTATCAGAGAAGCTGACTCGTTTTTCTTCGCGGATCAGTTCTCGTCGACGAGTCTGGTCTGACTCATACTGCCTGTAAGCAGAGATGGCTGCTTCGAAAACAGTGGCAGGATTTCGCGAAGGGCAATGAAGCACTTCGGCACGCAGCTGGGGAAGGAGACCTCGTAGAAAACAATCTACTACGAAGCGATCTAGTTCTTCGTTGTCAAGGCCAATATCTGTGGCATCTTGAATCGCGGTTCGAAGGTCTTTAACGCGATTGATGAAGTCTAAGATGTGCTCGTTTGGAGCTTGGAGTACACTCGCGAGATCGCCACGGTACTGGTCAACGAATTTGTATGGGCCCAGTACTGTTCGTAATTTCTCGCATAGTGCAGAAATTGTGAATATGTGCTGGCCTTCTATAGCGGCATAAGCACGATCGTGGAGTTTATTGCAGAGCAATTTTGTGAGGGCACGCTCTGCAGTGGCCGGTACGGTGTCACGCGCGCGTTTGCATGCACGTATGAATTGCAGGACGGAAGACGAAGTTCCGTCGAATCTAGGGACAAGCTCGGCGGCTTGTTTTAGAGCGAAATTGCCAGTAGGTTCATACTGTGGGATTTCGCGTGGCTCTGGTGGTGAAGGTTCCCGCATATTAGAGACGTTACTAGGGCCTGGTGTAGGCGATTGTTGACGTAGGCTTTGACTCGTGATTTGAATGTTGCGAAGCTCTTTTCGTATTTCGTCGAGCATATTTTTTTGGTTTTGTGCGTCTTCTTCATGTTTGAGACGCAATTTGGCAATGAAATCTGTTTCCTCTTTGAGATATTGCTCTCTACGGGCGAGGTCTTGTGCGTATAGGAGTAGCTCTTCCTCGGTCATTGGAGGAAGGTCTGCGTTAGGATCTGCTCGGAGATCCTTTTGAGATCGCGTGATTGGGCGAGACATTTTGAAAGATATAAATGGGATTTAAGAAATGTGAACTTCGTACTGACACGCGTCGGGGCTTATTAATGCAAATATCGGCGACCACTTCGATGTCCTACCGACTGCGCCAAATTTGTCACGTCCGTCACTGTGTTTTTGTTACAGGTACCAGGAGAGAGAAAAGAGAACAGTGACAGACGGACGGTTGAGATATTATGATTAAAATGAGGAGTGGTCTTTCGTGCCGAGACAGCCGCGGGCTGTCATATGCACTAGGACAACCGATATTGCTATGGATGCAGTCAAGAAAAGAACGTCCGACGCGGTTACAAGAAGTGTCCCGACAAGAATCGCGCGCGAGAGGATGCAACGAGAACGGTGAGTTTACAGGATTCAACAATTATACAAGATATTATACGACTCACCGCAATGTTGTATTAACGCCTAATAATATTGTTGCAGCAGGAACTGGCGGTACTGACAGTAGGTGTCGTACATCGGATCTTCTATACAGATGTCCTCGAGGTGGGGAAGATCCGGCAGAGTTGCTGCTGCTCGGTTCGGGACGACGTTAGTGGCCTTGGATGCTGGCCGCAAGACGACACGTTGATGAGTTGGCAGAGGGACGTCACTGATGATTCGGCAACGGACCCTGGGAACGATGATCGTGTCTCGGCTGTCGTCGTCGTCGGCTATGTCGATCACCTCTGGACAATCAACCGGATGTAGAACTGGCGTCGGAGCTCGCGAGAGGTCCGCGTGGTTGACCTCTTTAGGAGGGTTGCAAGGGCAACCGTATACAGAAACGTAATCGGACGCGTCACACGGAATGTGCTCGGTGGTTCCCAGAAGTTCTGTCCACTCGGTAGTGGCGATGATTTGTTCGAGCACCGCTTTATTTCTTAACGCGCGTCTCAATTTAGCAAGTTGATACTTGCGTCCCGCTCGACGTGGGCGTCGCATGGGTAAGGAATAGTAATGATGGAATATTAATAATATAATGAAAATGAACTTCCATTTGTTATTAACCTTTTAGGTAGTTAACTCGATTCACGTCTATAGTGGCGGCTCAGCGTTTCCACTGCGCTCTTTAGACCAATTCTAGACGTGGCACGAGAACTTCTCTATGACTCGCTTCAAATTCCTTATTGGCGGCTCAGCGTTTCCACTGCGCACTTTAGACCAAGTCCGGATATGTCACGAGTTTAATATATTCGATGCAAGAACTGAATTGGAAGATGGTGTTGAACTAACACAAGAATAACAAGATCGAAGCACTGGTATAACAACGATATATTAAATAAGAACTGGTAAGTACACTGGTATACAATATGTAAGTAGTATTATAATAGGAGTAGTAATTGGATTAATGAATAATGGATATTGTAATATGTTATAGGAATAACGTATGAGAATTAGGACTTGAGTTGAGTTGAGTTAGAGTTGGAATTGGAATTGGAATTAGGAGTGAAGGATCGACACACTTCACTTTCGCGGAGCTAGACTGAACACGTCTGCTCTTGAAGCCGGACTGACTCTGAGGCCAGGTAGGCACGTCTGTGCGAGTCGCTGGCTGAAGGCGGACTGATGCAAGCGTCCGCTCTGCCTTGCCTCCTTCGTTCGGAGTGGGGATAGCTGACGCTGCAGTCTCTTTGTTCTTCAGTCGTCGGAGTGGGAGAACCGCTGACGCAGCAGCGTCTTCGCTCCCGGGGACTGCACGTGCATTTCTGCTGACGCTGCAGTCTCGTGGCTGTCCTATTGCCCTCTACGAGCGTGGGACTGCTGATGCAGCAGTCTTTGGACTTCTCGACGTTTCTAGAAGCTTCTAGATGCTTCCAGAGTGATGCAATACTTTATTGCATTATGTGTCGTGGTGATGGGTTGAAACTGAGGTAAGGTGTTGATCAAGGTGAAGTTATGGTGATGGGTAGAGACGGAGATAAGGATTAGAACAATACAATAATGAGATCTTAATACTATGCTCTTATGTCTAGGGGACGGTGTATGGATCTTATGCAGATCAGACCTTGTATACATAGTGTGTGTACAAGGCCAACGTCGTACATCGGACGACGTAACACCTCTGCCAACTCATCAACGTGTCGTCTTGCGGCCAGCATCCAAGGCCACTAATGTCGTCCCGAACCGAGCAGCAGCAACTCTGCCAGATCTTCCCCACCTCGAGGACATCTGTATAGAAGATCCGATGTACGACACCTACTGTCAGTACCGCCAGTTCCTGCTGCAACAATATTATTAGGCGTTAATACAACATTGCGGTGAGTCGTATAATATCTTGTATAATTGTTGAATCCTGTAAACTCACCGTTCTCGTTGCATCCTCTCGCGCGCGATTCTTGTCGGGACACTCCTTGTAACCGCGTCGGACGTTCTTTTCTTGACTGCATCCATAGCAATATCGGTTGTCCTAGTGCATATGACAGCCCGCGGCTGTCTCGGCACGAAAGACCACTCCTCATTTTAATCATAATATCTCAACCGTCCGTCTGTCACTGTTCTCTTTTCTCTCTCCTGGTACCTGTAACAAAAACACAGTGACGGACGTGACAAATTTGGCGCAGTCGGTAGGATATGATTTCGAAGTAAGTTATGAAGTTCTTTTACTTTGGAGGCTTTGATATCCTTCTCTGGTTTAGAACTGTCGCTGGATTTATTGTGCAATATAGAACAGACCTGCTTATATATGGGTCTTGAAGATCTTTGATTGTCGTAGGAATGGAGTTGGTCTTGGAATTGATCGGGCTGGTTACCGGAGTTAGAATAAGGATCGGGCTGGTTACCGGAGTTAGTATGAGAATCGGGCTGGTTACCGGAGTTAGTATAAGAATCGGGCTGGTTACCGGAGTTAGTATAATAATCGGGCTGGTTACCGGAGTTAGTATAAGAATCGGCCTGGTTACCGGAGTTAGAAATGTCGGGATGGTTACCGAATACGTCGGGATGATACCCGGAAGTAGAATGGTCGGGATGGTTACCGAATACGTCGGGATGGTTCCCGGAATTAGAAAGGTCGGGATGGTTACCGAATACGTCGGGATGATACCCGGAAGTAGAATGGTCGGGATGGTTACCGAATACGTCGGGATGGTACCCGGAATTAGTAAGGTCGGGATGGTTACCGAATACGTCGGGATGATACCCGGAATTAGAAAAGTCGGAAGAGTACGACTCGATTTCTTCCATCTCCAATGGGGGCAATCGAAATGAAACTCTTTCCGACGAGGTGTTAAAACACCGGAGGCTCGCTTTGCCTTTACGATTGGTGACAACGCAGTCACCCAGGAATACATCCGGCGCTACATTAACACGGCGGATATATCCCTGTTTGGGTCCTTCGACGTCGACCGCTATGCACGCAACGGTACGAGGTTCGAGGACGAATTCTTCGGATTTCGGAGGAGTCTTTGTTCGGACTCGATCCTCACGCTCCACGATCCGACTTCTCGCAGTGTACTCCGATATCTCTCGAGTCTCCTTCGATTCCGGCCGGCTTTTCACGGCGTTTTTCTCTAGGGAGCACTCGATCGAATCCCGAGGAGGCATTGAAATAACCTCCGTCACCGGAGCTCTGCAAGGTCTGACCGCGGGTGCACGAGGATTTGAGGAAGACACTCGAACGTTCCTTGCCGAATGTTCCTCACGCTCGACGGCTGGAGTTTTAACGAGATCGTTGGTCATAGACGAAGGCATTGAAATAACCTCTGCTGCCAATTTATCGCGAGGCTCAGCCGTGGGCGCGCAAGGGTTCGAGAAGGGAACCCGAATGTTTCCTATCGTAATGTATTCATTCGCAAAGGAGATCTCGGCTCCTGTTCTGAAGAAGGGAGAACCGAGGATTCCGTCGATGTTAATTGGGAAGTTTTCTTCCAAGACATGAAATTCGATAGGGTTTTGACCCTGTAAGTGTATTTTAATTTGACCGAGAGTTGGAATGGATCCCTCGGTTATTCCTTGGACTTCTATAGTGTTCGTATGATCTATAGGTAGATTTGGTTCTAGACTTGACGCACGAATTAAATTGATCTCCGAACCCGTGTCTAACAAAAATTCACACTTCTTTTGTAATTGAGGGGCGGAGATTTTTACGCGCGGAATTGGTGAGTCTGCAGCAAGATTTACTGCTGAGACGAATCGTCGGACTGGTCGTTCGTCCGGATAGCTGTTTGGGTGCGGGCTGTAGTTTGGGTTGAAGATGCGGCCTCCCGCCTGGGGTTGGCTTCGGTCGGGAGGCCGGACTCGTTTCCCGACCTCCTATTATTATTAAAAGCGCGCTTACGGCACTCGTGAATATCGTGCCCGGGGACTTTGCAGTAGTTGCAAAATTTGTTAGGGCTTGAGGGGCGATCTGTGCGACCATTGCGGTACGTGTTTTGGTCGCGAGGATTATTATCCCATCGCCGTTGCGGCGTCGGGGAGCGATAAGAGTCCCGGTTTAAGTTTCTCGAGGACTGCTGAGACGAGTCCGGTCTGTTATCGCGGCGTTCTTGAGTTCGCTCTGGAATGTCACGAGCGGACTCGTACGTGGAACGCGGGCGATACGGCCGGTTATCAGAGAAGCTGACTCGTTTTTCTTCGCGGATCAGTTCTCGTCGACGAGTCTGGTCTGACTCATACTGCCTGTAAGCAGAGATGGCTGCTTCGAAAACAGTGGCAGGATTTCGCGAAGGGCAATGAAGCACTTCGGCACGCAGCTGGGGAAGGAGACCTCGTAGAAAACAATCTACTACGAAGCGATCTAGTTCTTCGTAATCAAGGCCAATATCTGTGGCATCTTGAATCGCGGTTCGAAGGTCTTTATCGCGATTGATGAAGTCTAAGATGTGCTCGTTTGGAGCTTGGAGTACACTCGCGAGATCGCCACGGTACTGGTCCACGAATTTGTATGGGCCCAGCACTGTACGTAACTTCTCGCATAGTGCAGAAATTGTGAATATGTGCTGGCCTTCTATAGCGGCATAAGCACGATCGTGGAGTTTATTGCAGAGCAATTTCGTGAGGGCACGCTCTGCAGTGGCCGGTACGGTGTCACGCGCGCGTTTGCATGCACGTATGAATTGTAGGACGGAAGACGAAGTTCCGTCGAATCTAGGGACAAGCTCGGCAGCTTGTTTTAGAGCGAAATTACCAGTAGGTTCATACTGTGGGATTTCGCGTGGATCTGGCGGTGAAGGTTCCCGCATATTAGAGACGTTACTAGGGCCTGGTGTAGGCGATTGTTGACGTAGGGTTTGACTCGTGATTTGGATGTTATGAAGCTCTTTTCGTATTTCGTCGAGCATATTCTTTTGGTTTTGTGCGTCTTCTTCATATTTGAGACGCAATTTGGCAATGAAATCTGTTTCTTCTTTGAGATATTGCTCTCTACGGGCGAGGTCTTGCGCATAAAGGAGTAACTCTTCCTCGGTCATTGGAGGAAGGTCTGCGTTAGGATCTGCTCGGAGATCCTTTTGAGATCGCGTGATTGGGCGAGACATTTTGAAAGATATGAATGGGATTTAAGAAATGTGAACTTCGTACTGACACGCGTCGGGGCTTATTAATGCAAATATCGGCGACCACTTCGATGTCCTACCGACTGCGCCAAATTTGTCACGTCCGTCACTGTGTTTTTGTTACAGGTACCAGGAGAGAGAAAAGAGAACAGTGACAGACGGACGGTTGAGATATTATGATTAAAATGAGGAGTGGTCTTTCGTGCCGAGACAGCCGCGGGCTGTCATATGCACTAGGACAACCGATATTGCTATGGATGCAGTCAAGAAAAGAACGTCCGACGCGGTTACAAGAAGTGTCCCGACAAGAATCGCGCGCGAGAGGATGCAACGAGAACGGTGAGTTTACAGGATTCAGCAATTATACAAGTTATTATACGACTCACCGCAATGTTGTATTGACACCTAATAATATTGTTGCAGCAGGAACTGGCGGTACTGACAGTAGGTGTCGTACATCGGATCTTCTATACAGATGTCCTCGAGGCGGGGAAGATCTGGCAGAGTTGCTGCTGCTCGGTTCGGGACGACATTAGTGGCCTTGGATGCTGGCCGCAAGATGACACGTTGATGAGTTGGCAGAGGAACGTCACGGATGATTCGGCAACGGACCCTGGGAACGATGATCGTGTCTCGGCTGTCGTCGTCGTCGGCTATGTTGATCACCTCTGGACAATCGACCGGATGTAGAACTGGCGTCGGAGCTCGCGAGAGGTCCGCGTGGTTGACCTCTTTAGGAGGATTGCAAGGGCAACCGTATACAGAAACGTAATCGGACGCGTCACACGGAATGTGCTCGGTGGTTCCCAGAAGTTCTGTCCACTCGGTAGTGGCAATGATTTGATCGAGCACCGCTTTATTTCTCAACGCGCGTCTCAATTTAGCAAGTTGATACTTGCGTCCCGCTCGACGTGGGCGTCGCATGGGTAAGGAATAGTAATGATGGAATATTAATAATATAATGAAAATGAACTTCCACTTGTTATTAACCTTTTTGGTAGTTAACTCGCTTCGCGTCTATAGTGGCGGCTCAGCGTTTCCACTGCGCACTTTAGACCAATTCTAGACGTGGCACGAGAACTTCTCTATGACTCGCTTCAAATTCCTTATTGGCGGCTCAGCGTTTCCACTGCGCACTTTAGACCAAGTCCGGATATGTCACGAGTTTAATATATTCGATGCAAGAACTGAATTGGAAGATGGTGTTGAACTAACACAAGAATAACAAGATCGAAGCACTGGTATAACAACGATATATTAAATAAGAACTGGTAAGTACACTGGTATACAATATGTAAGTAATATTATAATAGGAGTAGTAATTGGATTAATGAATAATGGATATAGTAATATGTTGTAGGAATAACGTATGAGAATTAGGACTTGAGTTGAGTTGAGTTAGAGTTGGAATTGGAATTGGAATTAGGAGTGAAGGATCGACACACTTCACTTTCGCGGAGCTAGACTGAACACGTCTGCTCTTGAAGCCGGACTGGCGGCTGAGGCCAGGTAGGCACGTCTGTGCGAGTCGCTGGCTGAAGGCGGACTGATGCAAGCGTCCGCTCTGCCTTGCCTCCTTCGTTCGGAGTGGGGATAGCTGACGCTGCAGTCTCTTTGTTCTTCGGTCGTCGGAGTGGGAGAACCGCTGACGCAGCAGCGTCTTCGCTCCCGGGGACTGCACGTGCATTTCTGCTGACGCTGCAGTCTCGTGGCTGTCCTATTGCCCTCTACGAGCGTGGGACTGCTGATGCAGCAGTCTTTGGACTTCTCGACGTTTCTAGAAGCTTCTAGATGCTTCCAGAGTGATGCAATACTTTATTGCATTATGTGTCGTGGTGATGGGTTGAAACTGAGGTAAGGTGTTGATCAAGGTGAAGTTATGGTGATGGGTAGAGACGGAGGTAAGGATTAGAACAATAGAATAATGAAATCTTAATACTATGCTCTTATTTCTAGGGGACGGTGTGTGGATCTTATGTAGATCAGACCTTGTATACATAGTGTGTGTACAAGGCCAACGTCGTACATCGGACGACTTAACAGGACATCGAAGTGGTCGCCGATATTTGCATTAATAAGCCCCGACGCGTGTCAGTACGAAATTCACATTTTAAATCTCATTTATATCTTTCAAAATGTCTCGCCCAATCACGCGATCTCAAAGGGATCTCCACGCAGATCCTAACGCAGACCTTCCCCCAATGACCGAGGAAGAGCTACTCCTATACGCACAAGACCTCGCCCGTAGAGAGCAATATCTTAAAGAGGAAACTGATTTTATTGCCAAATTGCGTCTCAAATATGAAGAAGACGCACAAAACCAAAAGAATATGCTCGACGAAATACGAAAAGAGCTTCGCAACATCCAAATCACGAGTCAAACCCTACGTCAACAATCGCCTACACCAGGCCCTAGTAACGTCTCTAATATGCGGGAACCTTCACCGCCAGAGCCACGCGAAATCCCACAGTATGAACCTACTGGAAATTTCGCTCTAAAACAAGCCGCCGAGCTTGTCCCTAGATTCGACGGAACTTCGTCTTCCGTCCTACAATTCATACGCGCATGCAAACGCGCGCGTGACACCGTACCGGCCACTGCAGAGCGTGCCCTCACAAAATTGCTCTGCAATAAACTCCACGATCGTGCTTATGCCGCTATAGAAGGCCAGCACATATTCACAATTTCTGCACTATGCGAGAAATTACGAACAGTACTGGGCCCATACAAATTCGTTGACCAGTACCGTGGCGATCTCGCGAGTGTACTCCAAGCTCCAAACGAGCACATCCTAGACTTCATCAATCGCGTCAAAGACCTTCGAACCGCGATTCAAGATGCCACAGACATTGGCCTTGATTACGAAGAACTAGATCGCTTCGTAGTAGATTGTTTTCTACGAGGTCTCCTTCCCCAGCTGCGTGCCGAAGTGCTTCATTGCCCTTCGCGAAATCCTGCCACTGTTTTCGAAGCAGCCATCTCTGCTTACAGGCAGTATGAGTCAGACCAGACTCGTCGACGAGAATTGATCCGCGAAGAAAAACGAGTCAGCTTCTCTGATAACCGGCCGTATCGCCCGCGTTCCACGTACGAGTCCGCTCGTGACATTCCAGAGCGAACTCAAGAACGCCGCGATAACAGACCGGACTCGTCTCAGCAGTCCTCGAGAAACTTAAACCGGGACTCTTATCGCTCCCCGACGCCGCAACGGCGATGGGAAAATAATCCTCGCGACCAAAACACGTACCGCGATGGTCGCACAGATCGCCCCTCAAGCCCTAATAAATTTTGCAACTACTGCAAAACCCCCGGGCACGATATTCACGAGTGCCGTAAGCGCACTTTCAATAATAATAGGAGGTCGGGAAACGAGTCCGGCCTCCCGACCGAAGCCAACCCCAGGCGGGAGGCCGCATCTTCAACTCAAACTACAGCCCGCACCCAAACGGCTATCCGGACGAACGACCAGTCCGACGATTCGTCTCAGCAGTAAATCTTGCTGCAGACTCACCAATTCCGCGCGTAAAAATCTCCGCCCCTCAATTACAAAAGAAGTGTGAATTTTTGTTAGACACGGGTTCGGAGATCAATTTAATTCGTGCGTCAAGTCTAGAACCAAATCTACCTATAGATCATACGAACACTATAGTGTCACGTCCGTCACTGTGTTTTTGTTACAGGTACCAGGAGAGAGAAAAGAGAACAGTGACAGACGGACGGTTGAGATATTATGATTAAAATGAGGAGTGGTCTTTCGTGCCGAGACAGCCGCGGGCTGTCATATGCACTAGGACAACCGATATTGCTATGGATGCAGTCAAGAAAAGAACGTCCGACGCGGTTACAAGGAGTGTCCCGACAAGAATCGCGCGCGAGAGGATGCAACGAAAACGGTGAGTTTACAGGATTCAGCAATTATACAAGACATTATACGACTCACCGCAATGCTGTATTAACGCCTAATAATATTGTTGCAGCAGGAACTGACGGTACTGGCAGTAGGTGTCGTACATCGGGTCTTCTATACAGATGTCCTCGAGGTGGGGAAGATCTGGCAGAGCTGCTGCTCGGTTCGGGACGACGTTAGTGGCCTTGGATGCTGGCCGCAAGACGACACGTTGATGAGTTGGCAGAGGGACGTCACTGATGATTCGGCAACGGACCCTGGGGACGATGATCGTGTCTCGGCTGTCGTCGTCGTCGGCTATGTCGATCACCTCTGGACGATCGACCGGATGCAGAACTGGCGTCGGAGCTCGCGAGAGGTCCGCGTGGTTGACCTCTTTAGGAAGGCTGCAAGGGCAACCGTATACAGAAACGTAATCGGACGCGTCACACGGAATGTGCTCGGTGGTTCCCAGAAGTTCGGTCCACTCGGTAGTGGCGATGATTTGATCGAGCACCGCTTTATTTCTCAACGCGCGTCTTAATTTAGCAAGTTGATACTTGCGTCCCGCTCGACGTGGGCGTCGCATGGGTAAGGAATAGTAATGATGGAATATTAATAATATAATGAAAATGAACTTCCACTTGTTATTAACCTTTTTGGTAGTTAACTCGCTTCACGTCTATAGTGGCGGCTCAGCGTTTCCACTGCGCTCTTTAGACCAATTCTAGACGTGGCACGAGAACTTCTCTATGACTCGCTTCAAATTCCTTATTGGCGGCTCAGCGTTTCCACTGCGCACTTTAGACCAAGTCCGGATATGTCACGAGTTTAATATATTCGATGCAAGAACTGAATTGGAAGATGGTGTTGAACTAACACAAGAATAACAAGATCGAAGCACTGGTATAACAACGATATATTAAATAAGAACTGGTAAGTACACTGGTATACAATATGTAAGTAATATTATAATAGGAGTAGTAATTGGATTAATGAATAATGGATATAGTAATATGTTGTAGGAATAATGTATGAGTTGAGTTGAGTTGAGTTAGAATTGGAATTGGAATTGGAATTAGGAGTGAAGGATCGACACACTTCACTTTCGCGGAGCTAGACTGAACACGTCTGCTCTTGAAGCCGGACTGACTCTGAGGCCAGGTAGGCACGTCTGTGCGAGTCGCTGGCTGAAGGCGGACTGATGCAAGCGTCCGCTCTGCCTTGCCTCCTTCGGTCGGAGTGGGGATAGCTGACGCTGCAGTCTCTTTGTTCTTCAGTCGTCGGAGTGGGAGAACCGCTGACGCAGCAGCGTCTTCGCTCCCGGGGACTGCACGTGCATTTCTGCTGACGGTGCAGTCTCGTGGCTGTCCTATTGCCCTCTACGAGCGTGGGACTGCTGATGCAGCAGTCTTTGGACTTCTCGACGTTTCTAGAAGCTTCTAGATGCTTCCAGAGTGATGCAATACTTTATTGCATTATGTGTCGTGGTGATGGTTTGAAACTGAGGTAAGGTGTTGATCAAGGTGAAGTTATGGTGATGGGTAGAGACGGAGACAGGGATTAGAACAAGGGGAGCAGATCAGACCTTGAATACATGGTGTATGTACAAGGCCAACGTCGTACATCGGACGACGTAACACCTCCCAACGCGGAAAAGAAATTTCTTACAAGGAAGAAATTTCTCGCTTAACACTCGATCACACACTCATTCATGCGACGCATCGTCCGGAGGTACTCCGCGCAGGGAGCACAGTTCTCGGCGAGTATTTCCTATATTTGTACGAAACACTGGTCGCACTGAAATGTTGTCGGTGTCGGCACGTGGGGCTGGGGCTGGTTTTGTAATGTCCGACAAGTCGTATTCGCAATGTTCATTTTTCGACTGTCTTTTCTCGGGGTTTAGGGTGGGCGGGGAATCACTTTGTTCACTAACACTTTTACTTTTGTCTTTTCTTGTCTGCGTCCAGATGAGTGTCACGTTTCGCTGACGCGGGGTTTGCGTTGGATTATTCGGCGCACGCTTGAGTTTGTTTGCATGTACAATCTTAAAATGGTTCCCTACTTTAATTTTCACATTGTTTGAGTCTAAGATGTCGCAAATTTCGTGAGGACCCGTATATTGCGCATCGAATTTGCCCTTGCAGGGTTCTTTGAGTAGGAATACTTGTTCTATATCTTCCGGTGGTCGAAGGAGATTTTGCCGATGCTGGGCTTAGAATTTCGCTCGCTTAATCTGGTAGGGGTATCTGTTATCGCGAGGGTACTCGGATTTATATTTCTTTCTTGCTGACGCGTATTTCGCTGTAGCGCAGAGATTAATTTTATCGTATTTGTTTCGCTTCGCATGGCAACGTGCAGATGGAAGTTGAAAGGAATCGAGTTTCTGTGGATCATCAAAGATATGATTTCGAAGTAAGTTATGAAGTTCTTTTACTTTGGAGGCTTTGACTCGTGATTTGGATGTTGCGAAGCTCTTTTCGTATTTCGTCGAGCATATTCTTTTGGTTTTGTGCGTCTTCTTCATATTTGAGACGCAATTTGGCAATAAAATCAGTTTCCTCTTTGAGATATTGCTCTCTACGGGCAAGGTCTTGCGCATAAAGGAGTAACTCTTCCTCGGTCATTGGAGGAAGGTCTGCGTTAGGATCTGCTCGGAGATCCTTTTGAGATCGCGTGATTGGGCGAGACATTTTGAAAGATATAAATGGGATTTAAGAAATGTGAACTTCGCACTGACACGCGTCGGGGCTTATTAATGCAAATATCGGCGACCACTTCGATGTCCTACCGACTGCGCCAAATTTGTCACGTCCGTCACTGTGTTTTTGTTACAGGTACCAGGAGAGAGAAAAGAGAACAGTGACAGACGGACGGTTGAGATATTATGATTAAAATGAGGAGTGGTCTTTCGTGCCGAGACAGCCGCGGGCTGTCATATGCACTAGGACAACCGATATTGCTATGGATGCAGTCAAGAAAAGAACGTCCGACGCGGTTACAAGGAGTGTCCCGACAAGAATCGCGCGCGAGAGGATGCAACGAAAACGGTGAGTTTACAGGATTCAGCAATTATACAAGACATTATACGACTCACCGCAATGCTGTATTAACGCCTAATAATATTGTTGCAGCAGGAACTGACGGTACTGGCAGTAGGTGTCGTACATCGGGTCTTCTATACAGATGTCCTCGAGGTGGGGAAGATCTGGCAGAGCTGCTGCTCGGTTCGGGACGACGTTAGTGGCCTTGGATGCTGGCCGCAAGACGACACGTTGATGAGTTGGCAGAGGGACGTCACTGATGATTCGGCAACGGACCCTGGGGACGATGATCGTGTCTCGGCTGTCGTCGTCGTCGGCTATGTCGATCACCTCTGGACGATCGACCGGATGCAGAACTGGCGTCGGAGCTCGCGAGAGGTCCGCGTGGTTGACCTCTTTAGGAAGGCTGCAAGGGCAACCGTATACAGAAACGTAATCGGACGCGTCACACGGAATGTGCTCGGTGGTTCCCAGAAGTTCGGTCCACTCGGTAGTGGCGATGATTTGATCGAGCACCGCTTTATTTCTCAACGCGCGTCTTAATTTAGCAAGTTGATACTTGCGTCCCGCTCGACGTGGGCGTCGCATGGGTAAGGAATAGTAATGATGGAATATTAATAATATAATGAAAATGAACTTCCACTTGTTATTAACCTTTTTGGTAGTTAACTCGCTTCACGTCTATAGTGGCGGCTCAGCGTTTCCACTGCGCTCTTTAGACCAATTCTAGACGTGGCACGAGAACTTCTCTATGACTCGCTTCAAATTCCTTATTGGCGGCTCAGCGTTTCCACTGCGCACTTTAGACCAAGTCCGGATATGTCACGAGTTTAATATATTCGATGCAAGAACTGAATTGGAAGATGGTGTTGAACTAACACAAGAATAACAAGATCGAAGCACTGGTATAACAACGATATATTAAATAAGAACTGGTAAGTACACTGGTATACAATATGTAAGTAATATTATAATAGGAGTAGTAATTGGATTAATGAATAATGGATATAGTAATATGTTGTAGGAATAATGTATGAGTTGAGTTGAGTTGAGTTAGAATTGGAATTGGAATTGGAATTAGGAGTGAAGGATCGACACACTTCACTTTCGCGGAGCTAGACTGAACACGTCTGCTCTTGAAGCCGGACTGACTCTGAGGCCAGGTAGGCACGTCTGTGCGAGTCGCTGGCTGAAGGCGGACTGATGCAAGCGTCCGCTCTGCCTTGCCTCCTTCGGTCGGAGTGGGGATAGCTGACGCTGCAGTCTCTTTGTTCTTCAGTCGTCGGAGTGGGAGAACCGCTGACGCAGCAGCGTCTTCGCTCCCGGGGACTGCACGTGCATTTCTGCTGACGGTGCAGTCTCGTGGCTGTCCTATTGCCCTCTACGAGCGTGGGACTGCTGATGCAGCAGTCTTTGGACTTCTCGACGTTTCTAGAAGCTTCTAGATGCTTCCAGAGTGATGCAATACTTTATTGCATTATGTGTCGTGGTGATGGTTTGAAACTGAGGTAAGGTGTTGATCAAGGTGAAGTTATGGTGATGGGTAGAGACGGAGACAGGGATTAGAACAAGGGGAGCAGATCAGACCTTGAATACATGGTGTATGTACAAGGCCAACGTCGTACATCGGACGACGTAACAATAGAAGTCCAAGGAATAACCGAGGGATCCATTCCAACTCTCGGTCAAATTAAAATACACTTACAGGGTCAAAACCCTATTGAATTTCATGTCTTGGAAGAAAACTTCCCAATTAACATCGACGGAATCCTCGGTTCTCCCTTCTTCAGAACAGGAGCCGAGATCTCCTTTGCGAATGAATACATTACGATAGGAAACATTCGGGTTCCCTTCTCGAACCCTTGCGCGCCCACGGCTGAGCCTCGCGATAAATTGGCAGCAGAGGTTATTTCAATGCCTTCGTCTATGACCAACGATCTCGTTAAAACTCCAGCCGCCAAGCGTGAGGAACATTCGGCAAGGAACGTTCGAGTGTCTTCCTCAAATCCTCGTGCACCCGCGGTCAGACCTTGCAGAGCCCCGGTGACGGAGGTTATTTCAATGCCTCCTCGGGATTCGATCGAGTACTCCCTAGAGAAAAACGCCGTGAAAAGCCGGCCGGAATCGAAGGAGACTCGAGAGATATCGGAGTACACTGCGAGAAATCGGGTCGTGGAGCGTGAGGATCGAGTCCGAACAAAGACTCCTCCGAAAACCGAAGAATTCGTCCTCGAACCTCGTACCGTTGCGTGCATAGCGGTCGACGTCGAAGGACCCAAACAGGGATATAACCGCCGTGTTAATGTAGCCGCGGATGTATTCCTGGGTGACTGCGTCGTCACCAATCGTAAAGGCAAAGCGAGCCTCCGGTGTTTTAACACCTCGTCGGAAAGAGTTTCATTTCGATTGCCCCCATTGGAGATGGAAGAAATCGAGTCGTACTCTTCCGACCTTTCTAATTCCGGGTATCATCCCGACGTATTCGGTAACCATCCCGACCATTCTAATTCCGGGTATCATCCCGACGTATTCGGTAACCATCCCGACCTTTCCAATTCCGGGAACCATCCCGACGCATTCGGTAACCATCCCGACAATTCTAACTCCGGTAACCAGCCCGATTCTTATACTAACTCCGGTAACCAGCCCGATTCTCATACTAACTCCGGTAACCAGCCCGATTCTTATACTAACTCCGGTAACCAGCCCGATTCTCATACTAACTCCGGTAATCAGCCCGATCATTATACTAACTCCGGTAATCAGCCCGATCCTTATTCTAACTCCGGTAACCAGCCCGATCAATTCCAAGACCAACTCCATTCCTACGACAATCAAAGATCTTCAAGACCCATATGTAAGCAGGTCTGTTCTATACTGCACGATAAATCCAGTGACAGTTCTAAACCAGAGAAGGATATCAAAGCCTCCAAAGTAAAAGAACTTCATAACTTACTTCGAAATCATATCTTTGATGATCCACAGAAACTCGATTCCTTTCAACTTCCATCTGCACGTTGCCATGCGAAGCGAAACGAATACGATAAAATTAATCTCTGCGCTACAGCGAAATACGCGTCAGCAAGAAAGAAATGTAAATCCGAGTACCCTCGCGATAACGGATATTCCTATGAGAATAAGCGAGCGAAATTCGAAGCCCAGCATCGGCAAAATCTCCTTCGACCACCGGAAGATATAGAACAAGTATTCCTACTCAAAGAACCCCGCAAAGGCAAATTCGACGCGCAATATACGGGTCCACATGAAATCTGCGACATCTTAGACTCAAACAATGTGAAAATTAAAGTAGGGAATCATTTTAAGATTGTACATGCAAACAAACTCAAGCGTGCGCCGAATAATCCAACGCAAACCCCGCGTCAGCGAAACGTGACACTCATCTGGACGCAGATAAGAAAAGACAAAAGTGACAGTGACACCAGTGATTCCCCACCCACCCAAAACCCAACTATGCAAAATGAACAAAGCGAAATAAATTGCATAAAACCAGCCCCAGCCCCACGTGCCGACACCGACAACATTTCAGTGCGACCAGTGTTTCGTACAAATATAGGAAATACTCGCCGAGAACTGTGCTCCCTGCGCGGAGTACCTCCGGACGATGCGTCGCATGAATGAGTGTGATATCGAGTGTTGAGCGAGAAATTTCTTCCTTGTAAGAAATTTCTTTTCCGCGTTGGGAGGTGTTACGTCGTCCGATGTACGACGTTGGCCTTGTACACACATTATGTATACAAGGTCTGATCTACATAAGATCCATACACCGTCCCCTAGACATAAGAGCATAATATTAAGATCTCATTATTCTATTGTTCTAATCCTTATCTCCGTCTCTACCCATCACCATAACTTCACCTTGATCAACACCTTACCTCAGTTTCAACCCATCACCACGACACATAATGCAATAAAGTATTGCATCACTCTGGAAGCATCTAGAAGCTTCTAGAAACGTCGAGAAGTCCAAAGACTGCTGCATCAGCTGTCCCACGCTCGTAGAGGGCAATAGGACAGCCACGAGACTGCAGCGTCAGCAGAAATGCACGTGCAGTCCCCGGGAGCGAAGACGCTGCTGCGTCAGCGGTTCTCCCACTCCGACGACTGAAGAACAAAGAGACTGCAGCGTCAGCTATCCCCACTCCGAACGAAGGAGGCAAGGCAGAGCAGGCGCTTGCATCAGTCCGCCTTCAGCCAGCGACTCGCACAGACGTGCCTACCTGGCCTCAGAGTCAGTCCGGCTTCTTCCGACTTCAAGAGCAGACGTGTTCAGTCTAGCTCCGCGATAGTGAAGTGTGTCGATCCTTCACTCCTAATTCCAATTCCAATTCCAACTCTAACTCAACTCAACTCAAGTCCTAATTCTCATACGTTATTCCTATAACATATTACAATATCCATTATTCATTAATCCAATTACTACTCCTATTATAATATTACTTACATATTGTATACCAGTGTACTTACCAGTTCTTATTTAATATATCGTTGTTATACCAGTGCTTCGATCTTGTTATTCTTGTGTTAGTTCAACACCATCTTCCAATTCAGTTCTTGCATAGAATATATTAAACTCGTGACATATCCGGACTTGGTCTAAAGTGCGCAGTGGAAACGCTGAGCCGCCAATAAGGAATTTGAAGCGAGTCATAGAGAAGTTCTCGTGCCACGTCTAGAATTGGTCTAAACTGCGCAGTGGAAACGCTGAGCCGCCACTATAGACGTGAAGCGAGTTAACTACCAAAAAGGTTAATAACAAGTGGAAGTTCATTTCATTATATATTATTAATATTCCATCATTACTATTCCTTACCCATGCGACGCCCACGTCGAGCGGGACGCAAGTATCAACTTGCTAAATTGAGACGCGCGTTGAGAAATAAAGCAGTGCTCGATCAAATCATTGCCACTACCGAGTGGACCGAACTTCTGGGTGTCACGTCCGTCACTGTGTTTTTGTTACAGGTACCAGGAGAGAGAAAAGAGAACAGTGACAGACGGACGGTTGAGATATGAAGATTAAAATGAGGAGTGGTCTTTCGTGCCGAGACAGCCGCGGGCTGTCATATGCACTAGGACAACCGATATTGCTATGGATGCAGTCAAGAAGAGAACGTCCGACGCGGTTACAAGAAGTGTCCGACAAGAATCACGCGCGAGATGATGCAACGAAAACGGTGAGTTTACAGGATTCAGCAATTATACAAGACATTATACGACTCACCGCAATGCTGTATTAACGCCTAATAATAGTGTTGCAGTAGGAACTGGCGGTACTGGCAGTAGGTGTCGTACATCGGGTCTTCTATACAGATGTCCTCGAGGTGGGGAAGATCTGGCAGAGTTGCTGCTGCTCGGTTCGGGACGACGTTAGTGGCCTTGGATGCTGGCCGCAAGACGACACGTTGGTGAGCTGGCAGAGGAACGTCACGGATGATTCGGCAACGGACCCTGGGAACGATGATCGTGTCTTGGCTGTCGTCGTCGGCTATGTCGATTACCTCAGGACGATCGACCGGATGCAGAACTGGCGTCGGAGCTCGCGAGAGGTCCGCGTGGTTGACCTCTTTAGGAGGGTTGCAAGGGCAACCGTATACAGAAACGTAATCGGACGCGTCACACGGAATGTGCTCGGTGGTTCCTAGAAGTTCTGTCCACTCGGTAGTGGCAATGATTTGATCGAGCACCGCTTTATTTCTCAACGCGCGTCTCAATTTAGCAAGTTGATACTTGCGTCCCGCTCGACGTGGGCGTCGCATGGGTAAGGAATAGTAATGATGGAATATTAATAATATAATGAAAATGAACTTCAACTTGTTATTAACCTTTTTGGTAGTTAACTCGCTTCACGTCTATAGTGGCGGCTCAGCGTTTCCACTGCGCACTTTAGACCAATTCTAGACGTGGCACGAGAACTTCTCTATGACTCGCTTCAAATTCCTTATTGGCGGCTCAGCGTTTCCACTGCGCACTTTAGACCAAGTCCGGATATGTCACGAGTTTAATATATTCGATGCAAGAACTGAATTGGAAGATGGTGTTGAACTAACACAAGAATAACAAGATCGAAGCACTGGTATAACAACGATATATTAAATAAGAACTGGTAAGTACACTGGTATACAATATGTAAGTAGTATTATAATAGGAGTAGTAATTGGATTAATGAATAATGGATATAGTAATATGTTGTAGGAATAATGTATGAGTTGAGTTGAGTTGAGTTAGAATTGGAATTGGAATTGGAATTAGGAGTGAAGGATCGACACACTTCACTATCGCGGAACTAGACTGAACACGTCTGCTCTTGAAGTCGGAAGAAGCCGGACTGGCGGCTGAGGCCAGGTAGGCACGACTGCTCGAGTCGCCGGTCGGAGGCGGACTGATGCAAGCGTCCGCTCTGCCTTGCCTCCTTCGTTCGGAGTGGGGATAGCTGACGCTGCAGTCTCTTTGTTCTTCGGTCGTCGGAGTGGGAGAACCGCTGACGCAGCAGCGTCTTCGCTCCCGGGGACTGCACGTGCATTTCTGCTGACGCTGCAGTCTCGTGGCTGTCCTATTGCCCTCTACGAGCGTGGGACTGCTGATGCAGCAGTCTTTGGACTTCTCGACGTTTCTAGAAGCTTCTAGATGCTTCCAGAGTGATGCAATACTTTATTGCATTATGTGTCGTGGTGATGGGTTGAAACTGAGGTAAGGTGTTGATCAAGGTGAAGTTATGGTGATGGGTAGAGACGGAGATAAGGATTAGAACAATAGAATAATGAGATCTTAACATTATGTTCTTATGTCTAGGGGACGGTGTGTGGATCTTATGCAGATCAGACCTTGTATACATAGTGTGTGTACAAGGCCAACGTCGTACATCGGACGACGTAACACCTCCCAACGCGGAAAAGAAATTTCTTACAAGGAAGAAATTTCTCGCTCAACACTCGATATCACACTCATTCATGCGATGCATCGCCCGGGGGTACTCCGCGCAGGGAGCACAGTTCTCGGCGAGTATTTCCTATATTTGTACGAAACACTGGTCGCACTGAAATGTTGTCGGTGTCGGCACGTGGGGCTGGGGCTGGTTTTGTAATGTCCGACAAGTCGTATTCGCAATGTTCATTTTTCGACTGTCTTTTCTCGGGGTTTAGGGTGGGTGGGGAATCACTTTGTTCACTAACACTTTCACTTTTGTCTTTTCTTATCTGCGTCCAGATGAGTGTCACGTTTCGCTGACGCGGGGTTTGCGTTGGATTATTCGGCGCACGCTTGAGTTTGTTTGCGTGTACAATCTTAAAATGGTTCCCTACTTTAATTTTTACATTGTTTGAGTCTAGGATGTCGCAAATTTCGTGAGGACCCGTATATTGCGCATCGAATTTGCCCTTGCAGGGTTCTTTGAGTAGGAATACCTGTTCTATATCTTCCGGTGGTCGAAGGAGATTTTGCCGATGCTGGGCTTCGAATTTCGCTCGCTTATTTTCATAGGGATATCCGTTATCGCGAGGGTACTCGGATTTACATTTCTTTCTTGCTGACGCGTATTTCGCTGTAGCGCAGAGATTAATTTTATCGTATTCGTTTCGCTTCGCATGGCAACGTGCAGATGGAAGTTGAAAGGAATCGAGTTTCTGTGGATCATCAAAGATATGATTTCGAAGTAAGTTATGAAGTTCTTTTACTTTGGAGACTTTGATATCCTTCTCTGGTTTAGAACTGTCACTGGATTTATCGTGCAGTATAGAACAGACCTGCTTACATATGGGTCTTGAAGATCTTTGATTGTCGTAGGAATGGAGTTGGTCTTGGAATTGATCGGGCTGGTTACCGGAGTTAGAATAAGGATCGGGCTGGTTACCGGAGTTAGTATAATGATCGGGCTGGTTACCGGAGTTAGTATGAGAATCGGGCTGGTTACCGGAGTTAGTATAAGAATCGGGCTGGTTACCGGAGTTAGTATAAGAATCGGGCTGGTTA
Organism: Lasioglossum baleicum; assembly: GCF_051020765.1. Classification (NCBI taxonomy): domain Eukaryota; kingdom Metazoa; phylum Arthropoda; class Insecta; order Hymenoptera; family Halictidae; genus Lasioglossum; species Lasioglossum baleicum. Next base: position 3,470,349 of record NC_134930.1, read on the forward strand.
CCGGAGTTAGTATAAGAATCGGGCTGGTTACCGGAGTTAGAAAGATCGGCATGGTTACCGAATACGTCGGGATGATACCCGGAATTAGAAAGGTCGGGATGGTTACCGAATACGTCGGGATGATACCCGGAATTGGAAAGGTCGGGATGGTTACCGAATGCGTCGGGATGATACCCGGAAGTAGTATAAGAATCGGAAGAGTACGACTCGATTTCTTCCATCTCCAATGGGGGCAATCGAAATGAAACTCTTTCCGACGAGGTGTTAAAACACCGGAGGCTCGCTTTGCCTTTACGATTGGTGACGACGCAGTCACCCAGGAATACATCCGGCGCTACGTTAACACGGCGGATATATCCCTGTTTAGGTCCTTCGACGTCGACCGCTATGCACGCAACGGTACGAGGTTCGAGGACGAATTCTTCGGATTTCGGAGGAGTCTTTGTTCGGACTCGATCCTCACGCTCCACGATCCGACTTCTCGCAGTATACTCCGATATCTCTCGAGTCTCCTTCGATTCCGGCCGGCTTTTCACGGCGTTTTTCTCTAGGGAGTACTCGATCGAATCCCGAGGAGGCATTGAAATAACCTCCGTCACCGGGGCTCTGCAAGGTCTGACCGCGGGTGCACGAGGATTTGAGGAAGACACTCGAACGTTCCTTGCCGAATATTCCTCACGCTTGGCGGCTGGAGTTTTAACGAGATCGTTGGTCATAGACGAAGGCATTGAAATAACCTCTGCTGCCAATTTATCGCGAGGCTCAGCCGTGGGCGCGCAAGGGTTCGAGAAGGGAACCCGAATGTTTCCTATCGTTATGGATTGATTCGCAAAGGAGATCTCGGCTCCTGTTCTGAAGAAGGGAGAACCGAGGATTCCGTCGATGTTAATTGGGAAGTTTTCTTCCAAGACATGAAATTCAATAGGGTTTTGACCCTGTAAGTGTATTTTAATTTGACCGAGAGTTGGAATGGATCCCTCGGTTATTCCTTGGACTTCTATAGTGTTCGTATGATCTATAGGTAGATTTGGTTCTAGACTTGACGCACGAATTAAATCGATCTCCGAACCCGTGTCTAACAAAAATTCACACTTATTTTGTAATTGAGGGGCGGAGATTTTTACGCGCGGAATTGGTGAGTCTGCAGCAAGATTTACTGCTGAGACGAATCGTCGGACTGGTCGTTCGTTCGGATAGCTGTTTGGGTGCGGGCTGTAGTTTGAGTTGAAGATGCGGCCTCCCGCCTGGGGTTGGCTTCGGTCGGGAGGCCGGACTCGTTTCCCGACCTCCTATTATTATTAAAAGCGCGCTTACGGCACTCGTGAATATCGTGCCCGGGGACTTTGCAGTAGTTGCAAAACTTGTTAGGGCTTGAGGGGCGATCTGTGCGACCATCGCGGTACGTGTTTTGGTCGCGAGGATTATTTTCCCATCGCCATTGCGGCGTCGGGGAGCGATAAGAGTCCCGGTTTGAGTTTCTCGAGGACTGCTGAGACAAGTCCGGTCTGTTATCGCGGCGTTCTTGAGTTCGCTCTGGAATGTCACGAGCGGACTCGTACGTGGAACGCTGGCGATACGGCCGGTTATCAGAGAAGCTGACTCGGTTTTCTTCGCGGATCAGTTCTCGTCGACGAGTCCGGTCTGACTCATACTGCCTGTAAGCAGAGATGGCTGCTTCGAAAACAGTGGCAGGATTTCGCGAAGGGCAATGAAGCACTTCGGCACGCAGCTGGGGAAGGAGACCTCGTAGAAAACAATCTACTACGAAGCGATCTAGTTCTTCGTAATCAAGACCAATATCTGTGGCATCTTGAATCGCGGTTCGAAGGTCTTTAACGCGATTGATGAAGTCTAAGATGTGCTCGTTTGGAGCTTGGAGTACACTTGCGAGATCGCCACGGTACTGGTCCACGAATTTGTACGGGCCCAGTACTGTACGTAACTTTTCGCATAGTGCAGAAATTGTGACTATGTGCTCGCCTTCTATAGCGGCATAAGCACGATCGTGGAGTTTATTGCAGAGCAATTTCGTGAGGGCACGCTCTGCAGTGGCCGGTACGGTGTCACGCGCGCGTTTGCATGCACGTATGAATTGTAGGACGGAAGACGAAGTTCCGTCGAATCTAGGGACAAGCTCGGCAGCTTGTTTTAGAGCGAAATTACCAGTAGGTTCATACTGTGGGATTTCGCGTGGCTCTGGCGGTGAAGGTTCCCGCATATTAGAGACGTTACTAGGGCCTGGTGTAGGCGATTGTTGACGTAGGGTTTGACTCGTGATTTGGATGTTGCGAAGCTCTTTTCGTATTTCGTCGAGCATATTCTTTTGGTTTTGTGCGTCTTCTTCATATTTGAGACGCAATTTGGCAATAAAATCAGTTTCCTCTTTGAGATATTGCTCTCTACGGGCGAGGTCTTGCGCATAAAGGAGTAGCTCTTCCTCGGTCATTGGAGGAAGGTCTGCGTTAGGATCTGCTCGGAGATCCTTTTGAGATCGCGTGATTGGGCGAGACATTTTGAAAGATATGAATGGGATTTAAGAAATGTGAACTTCGCACTGACACGCGTCGGAGCTTATTAATGCAAATATCGGCGACCACTTCGATGTCCTACCGACTGCGCCAAATTTGTCACGTCCGTCACTGTGTTTTTGTTACAGGTACCAGGAGAGAGAAAAGAGAACAGTGACAGACGGACGGTTGAGATATGAAGATTAAAATGAGGAGTGGCCTTTCGTGCCGAGACAGCCGCGGGCTGTCATATGCACTAGGACAACCGATATTGCTATGATGCAGTCAAGAAGAGAACGTCCGACGCGGTTACAAGAAGTGTCCCGACAAGAATCACGCGCGAGATGATGCAACGAAAACGGTGAGTTTACAGGATTCAGCAATTATACAAGACATTATACGACTCACCGCAATGCTGTATTAACGCCTAATAATAGTGTTGCAGTAGGAACTGGCGGTACTGGCAGTAGGTGTCGTACATCGGGTCTTCTATACAGATGTCCTCGAGGTGGGGAAGATCTGGCAGAGTTGCTGCTGCTCGGTTCGGGACGACGTTAGTGGCCTTGGATGCTGGCCGCAAGACGACACGTTGGTGAGCTGGCAGAGGAACGTCACGGATGATTCGGCAACGGACCCTGGGAACGATGATCGTCTCTTGGCTGTCGTCGTCGGCTATGTCGATTACCTCAGGACGATCGACCGGATGCAGAACTGGCGTCGGAGCTCGCGAGAGGTCCGCGTGGTTGACCTCTTTAGGAGGGTTGCAAGGGCAACCGTATACAGAAACGTAATCGGACGCGTCACACGGAATGTGCTCGGTGGTTCCTAGAAGTTCTGTCCACTCGGTAGTGGCAATGATTTGATCGAGCACCGCTTTATTTCTCAACGCGCGTCTCAATTTAGCAAGTTGATACTTGCGTCCCGCTCGACGTGGGCGTCGCATGGGTAAGGAATAGTAATGATGGAATATTAATAATATAATGAAAATGAACTTCAACTTGTTATTAACCTTTTTGGTAGTTAACTCGCTTCACGTCTATAGTGGCGGCTCAGCGTTTCCACTGCGCACTTTAGACCAATTCTAGACGTGGCACGAGAACTTCTCTATGACTCGCTTCAAATTCCTTATTGGCGGCTCAGCGTTTCCACTGCGCACTTTAGACCAAGTCCGGATATGTCACGAGTTTAATATATTCGATGCAAGAACTGAATTGGAAGATGGTGTTGAACTAACACAAGAATAACAAGATCGAAGCACTGGTATAACAACGATATATTAAATAAGAACTGGTAAGTACACTGGTATACAATATGTAAGTAATATTATAATAGGAGTAGTAATTGGATTAATGAATAATGGATATAGTAATATGTTGTAGGAATAATGTATGAGTTGAGTTGAGTTGAGTTAGAATTGGAATTGGAATTGGAATTAGGAGTGAAGGATCGACACACTTCACTATCGCGGAGCTAGACTGAACACGTCTGCTCTTGAAGTCGGAAGAAGCCGGACTGGCGGCTGAGGCCAGGTAGGCACGACTGCTCGAGTCGCCGGTCGGAGGCGGACTGATGCAAGCGTCCGCTCTGCCTTGCCTCCTTCGTTCGGAGTGGGGATAGCTGACGCTGCAGTCTCTTTGTTCTTCGGTCGTCGGAGTGGGAGAACCGCTGACGCAGCAGCGTCTTCGCTCCCGGGGACTGCACGTGCATTTCTGCTGACGCTGCAGTCTCGTGGCTGTCCTATTGCCCTCTACGAGCGTGGGACTGCTGATGCAGCAGTCTTTGGACTTCTCGACGTTTCTAGAAGCTTCTAGATGCTTCCAGAGTGATGCAATACTTTATTGCATTATGTGTCGTGGTGATGGGTTGAAACTGAGGTAAGGTGTTGATCAAGGTGAAGTTATGGTGATGGGTAGAGACGGAGATAAGGATTAGAACAATAGAATAATGAGATCTTAACATTATGTTCTTATGTCTAGGGGACGGTGTGTGGATCTTATGCAGATCAGACCTTGTATACATAGTGTGTGTACAAGGCCAACGTCGTACATCGGACGACGTAACATGGGAACCACCGAGCACATTCCGTGTGACGCGTCCGATTACGTTTCTGTATACGGTTGCCCTTGCAACCCTCCTAAAGAGGTCAACCACGCGGACCTCTCGCGAGCTCCGACGCCAGTTCTGCATCCGGTCGATTGTCCAGAGGTGATCGACATAGCCGACGACGACGACAGCCGAGACACGATCATCGTTCCCAGGGTCCGTTGCCGAATCATCAGTGACGTCCCTCTGCCAACTCATCAACGTGTCGTCTTGCGGCCAGCATCCAAGGCCACTAATGTCGTCCCGAACCGAGCAGCAGCAACTCTGCCAGATCTTCCCCACCTCGAGGACATCTGTATAGAAGATCCGATGTACGACACCTACTGTCAGTACCGCCAGTTCCTGCTGCAACAATATTATTAGGCGTTAATACAACATTGCGGTGAGTCGTATAATATCTTGTATAATTGTTGAATCCTGTAAACTCACCGTTCTCGTTGCATCCTCTCGCGCGCGATTCTTGTCGGGACACTCCTTGTAACCGCGTCGGACGTTCTTTTCTTGACTGCATCCATAGCAATATCGGTTGTCCTAGTGCATATGACAGCCCGCGGCTGTCTCGGCACGAAAGACCACTCCTCATTTTAATCATAATATCACAACCGTCCGTCTGTCACTGTTCTCTTTTCTCTCTCCTGGTACCTGTAACAAAAACACAGTGACGGACGTGACAACATCATAATTATTGAATTTGCACGAGTCCGTCGGCGTGGTTTCCCAGAACGTATGGCCATCTTGTGCGTCTAAGCAGCTTCCTTTTTGAAGGGGGCAGGTTTGCCCAGTTTGTAGATGAATGTGTCCGGTTGACAATCTGATTGGAGCGATGTAGTCGCGGATCGTGATTCGGACTAAAGCTTGTACCACGACATCGGTCCAAGTCCCAAACGGATCACTATACGTGGTTCCAGCGCAGCTACCATCATTCTGAATAACTCCTGCTAACGTGAGGCCGTGAGAGGAGGTCGAGTTCGGCTGAATACCTGTGATCTGGGCGGCTGGGGTGATGAATATTGTCCCCGTCGTGTGTAGGCTCGAACAGGTTTCGCTGGAGATCGGTAATATATAGTCTTGTCGACCATTGGATACCACCGAATTATGTGAATGCATGCCACAATAGTATATGGTTCTGTCTATTCCGATATGGCATTGCAAAACACGAGCTTGCGAGAATTCAGCTAGCTGCAGGAGCTGAATTCTTTCTAAGTTTTCAGCTGGTGCGATGTCTTCTGGCTCGCAGTTAAGAGTGTCAATAGTTGAATACGTGGTAATATTCAAGGTTGAACCTCCACAGTCATATCCAATGAGTGTTGAGGCTTGCGTGGCAATAGAGAGCAAGATAGCTGCTTGTATCGGCTGCATGGTTGCTGTTATAGCGTTGTCGAGAGACTGATGATCTTCAGGGGTGACGGTTTCTCCTTGAAGATCTCGTTGCGTCGCAGGGATATCGTCTTCCTGCTGTGGAGTGGGGTGATGCTGACCAGAGGTTTTAAATTTCGCTCTTGGGTCGCTGCGATAGTTTATCGTTGGCGTAACGATATTGGAGACTCTGTTAACGCTAGGAAGATTGAATTCGTTTCGCAAGATACATAACGAAAGCTTATAATCAGACTTAGTTGTCTCGGGCGAGTATAATGTATCGGCTTTATTTCTTTTTCTTGCTGACGCGAATCTCGCGGAATTGTATTTGCCAGACGCATGGACTTTGTTTTCGGTCGCACGGATACCTGATCGTTGAAGCTGGAAGAGGCGTTGTTCCGGCGAGGATTTGAAGATAGGAGTTTGCGGCAAAACATAAACTCCTTTTGATTTAACTTTAGGAATAGAAATGTTTTCTAAATTGTTCTCATATGAACATTCTAAAAGTTCATCTGAGGCGAAGGCGTTGATGTTTCTTTCCACACAGGACTTTGAATATAAATCGTCGGGATGGTTACCGGAATCGTCGGGATGGTTACCGGAATTGTTTAAAGAATCGGGATGGCTACCGGAATCGTCGGGATGGTTACCGGAATTATTTAAAGAATCGGGATGGCTACCGGAATTATTTAAAGAATCGGGATGGCTACCGGAATCGTCGGAATGGTTACCGGAATTAATAGAAGACGCGAGTTGATCGTTAACGATCGTCTCGTGCGCGCGGCACGCACGAGCATTGAATAAGTCCGAATTGACTTCGGCTTGAATATTCGAAAAGGGAACCTCGATCTCTTCCACCTCCAACGTAGGCAGGGAGAAGGACGCCACTTCGGACGATGCGTTAAAGCATCGCAGGTATGCCTTTCCGTTACGGTTGGTGACTAAACAATCACCTAAGAACACATCGGGTTTTACATCTACTTTTCGCACATACCCTTCGCTTGGGCCCTTTACGTTGACGGCTATGCAGGCGGCGGTACGGCTTTCGATGGAATATTCCCGAGGATTCGAAAAGGGAATACGTAGGTTTTTATACTCTACGCATTCCTTCGCAAATGATATCTCTGCTCCCTCTCTGAAGAAGGGGGAGCCTAAGATACCATCTATATTAATTGGAAAACTGTCAGGCAGAACGTGTAGCGTGACTTTAATGGAATTTGCTAGCTCCGCATTGATATAACCGAGGGTCGCAATTTCTCCTTCTGTCACGCCATGGACGTGTATGACGCTGTCAGTTTTTAGATGAACGTCAGATTTGATACCAGACGCTCGGATTAAGTTGACCTCGGACCCGGTGTCCAAGAGGAACTCACACTCTTTTGAGAAGAGTGACGATTTTGCTTTTATTCGAGGGATAGGGGAGTCCGACGCGAGATTTATTGCCGAGACTAATTTCGCGGATGGTCGTTCATTCTGCTGACCGTCCGGGTTATCTCTCCTATCTACTCGAATTTCATCTACTGCTGGTCGTCGCTGATGACGGCCAGCTGTGTTGCCTTTTGGCGATTCTCTTGGGATGCCTCCCGTCCTTTGGTCGCGTTTGTCGGGAGGCTTGATTCGTTTCCCGACTCATTTCTACTGTAATATTCGCGGCGGCGACATTCGTGTATGTCATGTCCCGTGCGCTTACAATATTTACAATACTTCTGATTCTCCGTAGGAAAGCGATCGCGACCTGGGGACTGGGAAGCGCGATCTTCGCGTTTATACGTTTCGCGCTGATTTGATTGCGACGGTTCGTGACGTCGCGGAGGAGGAGAGCGATACGCGTCTCTGTTATCGGGTTTCCTGTCTCGCCAGGATTCACGAGGTGAAAAGGAAGGTCGTTGATCTTTCCTTTCCGAAGATCTATTGCGCTGCTCTGGCGCATTCCTATCATAAGGAGAGTTGCTTGATCGCTCTGGTGTGCGATTACGAGAGTCGGAGAATGCAACGCGGCGTCCGTCGTCGCGATAACGAACACGGTCAAGTGTCACGTCCGTCACTGTGTTTTTGTTACAGGTACCAGGAGAGAGAAAAGAGAACAGTGACAGACGGACGGTTGAGATATGAAGATTAAAATGAGGAGTGGTCTTTCGTGCCGAGACAGCCGCGGGCTGTCATATGCACTAGGACAACCGATATTGCTATGGATGCAGTCAAGAAGAGAACGTCCGACGCGGTTACAAGAAGTGTCCCGACAAGAATCACGCGCGAGGTGATGCAACGAGAACGGTGAGTTTACAGGATTCGGCAATTATACAAGACATTATACGACTCACCGCAATGTTGTATTGACGCCTAATAATATTGTTGTAGCAGGAACTGGCGGTACTGACAGTAGGTGTAGTACATCGGATCTTCTATACAGATGTCCTCGAGGTGAGGGAGATCTGGCAGAGTTGCTGCTGCTCGGTTCGGGACGTCATTAATGGCCTTGGATGCTGGCCGCAAGATGACACGTTGATGAGCTGGCAGAGGAACGTCACGGATGATTCGGCAACGGACCCTGGGAACGATGATCGTGTCTCGGCTGTCGTCGTCGTCGGCTATGTCGATCACCTCTGGACAATCGACCGGATGTAGAACTGGCGTCGGAGCTCGCGAGAGGTCCGCGTGGTTGACCTCTTTAGGAGGATTGCAAGGGCAACCGTATACAGAAACGTAATCGGACGCGTCACACGGAATGTGCTCGGTGGTTCCCAGAAGTTCTGTCCACTCGGTAGTGGCAAAGATTTGATCGAGCACCGCTTTATTTCTTAACGCGCGTCTCAATTTAGCAAGTTGATACTTGCGTCCCGCTCGACGTGGGCGTCGCATGGGTAAGGAATAGTAATGATGGAATAATAATAATATAATAAAAATGAACTTCCACTTGTTATTAACCTTTTTGGTAGTTACCTCGCTTCACGTCTATAGTGGCGGCTCAGCGTTTCCACTGCGCACTTTAGACCAATTCTAGACGTGGCACGAGAACTTCTCTATGACTCGCTTCAAATTCCTTATTGGCGGCTCAGCGTTTCCACTGCGCACTTTAGACCAAGTCCGGATATGTCACGAGTTTAATATATTCGATGCAAGAACTGAATTGGAAGATGGTGTTGAAGTAACACAAGAATAACAAGATCGAAGCACTGGTATAACAACGATATATTAAATAAGAACTGGTAAGTACACTGGTATACAATATGTAAGTAATATTATAATAGGAGTAGTAATTGGATTAATGAATAATGGATATTGTAATATGTTATAGGAATAATGTTTGAGAATTAGGAGTCGAGTTGAGTTAGAGTTGGAATTGGAATTGGAATTAGGAGTGAAGGATCGACACACTTCACTTTCGCGGAGCTAGACTGAACACGTCTGCTCTTGAAGTCGGAAGAAGCCGGACTGGCGGCTGAGGCCAGGTTGGCACGTCTGTGCGAGTCGCTGGCTGAAGGCGGACTGATGCAAGCGTCCGCTCTGCCTTGCCTCCTTCGTTCGGAGTGGGGATAGCTGACGCTGCAGTCTCTTTGTTCTTCAGTCGTCGGAGTGGGAGAACCGCTGACGCAGCAGCGTCTTCGCTCCCGGGGACTGCACGTGCATTTCTGCTGACGCTGCAGTCTCGTGGCTGTCCTATTGCCCTCTACGAGCGTGGGACTGCTGATGCAGCAGTCTTTGGACTTCTCGACGTTTCTAGAAGCTTCTAGATGCTTCCAGAGTGATGCAATACTTTATTGCATTATGTGTCGTGGTGATGGGTTGAAACTGAGGTAAGGTGTTGATCAAGGTGAAGTTATGGTGATGGGTAGAGACGGAGGTAAGGATTAGAACAATACAATAATGAGATCTTAATACTATGCTCTTATGTCTAGGGGACGGTGTATGGATCTTATGCAGATCAGACCTTGTATACATAGTGTGTGTACAAGGCCAACGTCGTACATCGGACGACGTAACACCTCCCAACGCGGAAAAGAAATTTCTTACAAGGAAGAAATTTCTCGCTCAACACTCGATCACACTCTCATTCATGCGACGCATCGTCCGGAGGTACTCCGCGCAGGGAGCACAGTTCTCGGCGAGTATTTCCTATACTTGTACGAAACACTGGTCGCACTGAAATGTTATCGGTGTCGGCACGTGGGGCTGGGGCTGGTTTTATGCAATTTATTTCGCTTTGTTCATTTTGCATAATTGGGTTTTGGGTGGGTGGGGAATCACTGGTGTCACTGTCACTTTTGTCTTTTCTTATCTTCTTCCAGATGAGTGTCACGTTTCGCTGACGCGGGGTTTGCGTTGGATTATTCGGCGCACGCTTGAGTTTGTTTGCGTGTACAATCTTAAAATGGTTCCCAACTTTAATTTTTACATTGTTTGAGTCTAAGATGTCGCAGATTTCATGTGGACCCGTATATTGCGCATCGAATTTGCCCTTGCAGGGTTCTTTGAGTAGGAATACCTGTTCTCCTACCTTGAATTCTACCGGGTTAATTCTTCTATCGTAGTATGATTTTGATTTTCTTTTCGCGGAGACTAAGTTTCCGCGCGCGCGAATCTGGGTTTCGGTTATCTTTCTTTGCAATTGGGAGAGGTAGTGGGTATAGGAGTCGTTTTCGCATTCGTAGGAGTAAGAATCGGCGGATGGGACTCGTGCCAAAGAGCCGAATACTAACTCGTGCGGCGTGAAATCTGTGCCCTCGTGGACACTTGTATTGTAACTAAACATTGCTAAATCGACCCATTTGTCCCAGTTGTTTTTGTGGACGTATTGCTTCAGGTATTCTGCTAAGACGTGGTGGGATCTCTCGATTGACCCGTTGCTTTGAGGGTGGAAGGCTGTTGTTTGCAGCCGAGTTATTCTGAATCGTTTTGCGATGGCCTTCATCAGGGAACTTGTGAAATTGGCTCCTTGATCCGTTAGGATGGCTTTAGGTGTTCCGAAACGGCAGATAAAATTGTTTATAAATGCGTCCGCAGTGCTGATGGCATCGGCGGATTTAAGAGGGATTGCGGTTGAGTGTTTCGTTAATAGATCCTGTATGGTTAAGATGTATGTGTTTCCGTCGTTGGTTGTTGGAAGGGGCCCTACAATGTCCATGGACACCTTATCGAACGCCCTACCGGGTGTATCCGTTATTCTCATCGGCAGGCGCGTTTTTACCCTGGTCAGTTTATTACGTTGGCAACTGAGGCAGTTATTAACGTAGTTCGTTATCTGGATCTTCATACCGCTCCACCAATATCTTTCGCGGATTCTCTTCAGGGTTTTTGTAATTCCTTTGTGCCCTGCGTACGCAGAGACGTGATTTTCTGCGATAATATCATTCCATCTATCTTCGGCCGGTATCTGGATTTCGTTTGCGCAGAAGAATATGTGTACGGGGGTGTCTTCGAATGTCGCGATGAGGAGGTTCGAGACGTACTCCATGGAATTGTCATCTATATAGGTTTTAGAGATTGAAAATGTTCGCAGTCTGAGTTCGTTGGCTACATCAAGTAATGTCCGGAAACATTCTTTTAGGTCGTCAGTTGAAACCTCGTGAGTCAGGGATGGTTTGATGGGTATCTGTATCAGCTTGTTGCTACCGAAATTACTTATCTTTGCTTTGAATAAGGTCAGATCTCGACCGTCGGACAGTTTCCTTTGTCTATGGAGGTCTACGGCTCCTGGGTCTATAGGTTGACCATCCAGGGTTGTGAAACATACTAAATTATCTTTCCTCATAATTAGTCGGTCGCGGAGGTACGTTATTCTCCCTTGTCGTCTTGGCTCCTCATCTTCTTCCTCGTCCTCGGAGGGTAAGGTTTCTTCTTCTTCATCGAGCCAGTTTGGTCCCGTTGGTTGGGGAATTAGGCTGGGGACGGCGGTTAAAATGTCCTCTAGTCCTGTTATGGGTGACTCCTCTTGACTGGAGGCGGGTACTAGGGGTGGTGATACCAAAAGGCTGTCGTCATCTGAACTCGCCCTAGGGCGTGGTGGCGTTTTCGATGGTGGTTCAGATGTTGAGTTTGACGATGATTTCCTCTTCCTCGGGGGAATTGACTGAGGCGGTGGCATAAGATGCGAGTCGGCCCATCTCCTTCGGCGGTTATCGAAGAGAGGGGTTCCTGGATTTGATAACGGTGCTCTTGGCGGCGATGTGCCTCCAGGGGTGCTCCATGAGAGGGGCAACGTAACTGGGTTTCGGGAGAGGGCATCAGCGTTAGAATTCGCTTTTCCAGGTTTGTAGACGACTTTATATTCAAACTCGGCCAGTTTTAGGCGCCATCTGAGGAGGCGCGACGTAGGGTCTTTTACTGACGTCATCCAGACCAGCGGTTTATGGTCTGTGATTAGTGTAAATTTTCGGCCGTAAATATATGGTCTAAAATACTGTACTGCGAATATTATTGCTAAGCACTCCTTCTCTATTGTAGAATAGTTCACTTCAGCGCCCTGCAGGATCCTTGAGGCATAGGCAACGGGACGATCCTTGCCTACTTCGCCTTGGCTTAGTACGGCGCCGATGGCATATCCAGATGCATCGCAGGTGACGTTAAATGGCTTATCGAAATCCGGGTATTGAAGGACCGGTTCGTCACACAGAGCTTGTCGTAGGTCTTCGAAGGCCTTTTCTTGTTTTGGACCCCATTCGAAATTGTGCTCTTTGGCGAGGAGTTGGGTTAGGGGTTTGGAGATTTTAGCGAAGTCATTAATAAATTTGCGGTAGTACCCTGCAAGGCCTAAAAATTCGCGCACGTTTTTCGCGTTCTTAGGTCGTGGGAAATTTTGTACGGCATTAATTTTCTTTGGACATGGTCTGACGCCGTCTTGGCTAATCTGATGTCCCAGGTATGCCACTTCCTTATGAAGGAAGCCGCATTTCGAGGGCTGTAATTTGAGGTTGGCTCCGCGCAGTCGGCGGGCTAGTTTATTGAATTTGGCATAATGTTCTTCTAATGAACGCGCGTAGATCACGATATCATCGAGGTACACGAAGAGTTCGTTGCCTTGTAGGCCGCAGAGGACTGTGTCCATTAATCTTTGGAAGGTAGCCGGAGCATTACGGAGACCGAATGGCATTCTGTTGAATTCGTAGTGGCCGAAAGGCGTGGAGAAGGCGGTCTTCGCGGCATCCTCCTTCTCCATTCCTATCTGATGGAATCCGCTGGCTAAGTCAAACACACTGAAGTATGTAGCGCTGCCTAACTGATCTAGGATTTCGTTAATGCTAGGTAGCGGGTACGCGTCGGCCACCGATTTCTCGTTTAATGCGCGGTAATCGATTACCATGCGCCATTGTTTGTTACCCTCGGCGTCCGCTTTCTTAGGAACAATCCACAAGGGGGAATTATAAGGTGAGTTAGATGGAACGACTATGTCATTCCGTAAGAGTTCGGACATTTGTTTGTTGATTTCGTCCTTGTGGATTGGTGGGTAGCGATACTGTTTAACATGGATTGGCATATCATCCGTCGTGATGATTCTGTGAGTCACCGCATTTGTTTTTCCCAAACGATCCCCTTGGAGATGGAAAAGATCATTGTGCTTTTCTAACAAAGATTTAACATGGTCCATTTCGTCACCGCTGAGATGATCCATGGGGATAGTTTCTAATAGCTCTTTCACGCGAGCTTCGTGGGAATTTGCGATGGAATAGGTCATTCTGACCTTGGTTTTATCGGGCTGGTTACCGGAGTTAGTATAATGATCGGGCTGGTTACCGGAGTTAGTATAAGAATCGGGCTGGTTACCGGAGTTAGTAATGTCGGGATGGTTACCGAATGCGTCGGGATGATACCCGGAATTAGAAAGGTCGGGATGGTTACCGAATGCGTCGGGATAGTTCCCGGAATTAGAAAGGTCGGGATGGTTACCGAATGCGTCGGGATAGTACCCGGAATTAGAAAGGTCGGGATGGTTACCGAATGCGTCGGGATAGTTCCCGGAAGTAGAAAGGTCGGGATGGTTACCGAATGCGTCGGGATGGTTCCCGGAATTAGTAAGGTCGGGATGGTTACCGAATGCGTCGGGATAGTACCCGGAATTAGAAAGGTCGGGATGGTTACCGAATGCGTCGGGATAGTACCCGGAATTAGAAAGGTCGGAAGAGTACGACTCGATTTCTTCCATCTCCAATGGGGGCAATCGAAATGAAACTCTTTCCGACGAGGTGTTAAAACACCGGAGGCTCGCTTTGCCTTTACGATTGGTGACAACGCAGTCACCCAGGAATACATCCGGCGCTACATTAACACGGCGGATATATCCCTGTTTAGGTCCTTCGACGTCGACCGCTATACACGCAACGGTACGAGGTTCGAGGACGAATTCTTCGGATTTCAGAGGAGTCTTTGTTCGGACTCGATCCTCACGCTCCACGATCCGACTTCTCGCAGTGTACTCCGATATCTCTCGAGTCTCCTTCGATTCCGGCCGGCTTTTCACGGCGTTTTTCTCTAGGGAGCACTCGATCGAATCCCGAGGAGGCATTGAAATAACCTCCGTCACCGGAGCTCTGCAAGGTCTGACCACGGGTGCACGAGGATTTGAGGAAGACACTCGAACGTTCCTTGCCGAATGTTCCTCACGCTCGACGGCTGGAGTTTTAACGAGATCGTTGGTCATAGACGAAGGCATTGAAATAACCTCTGCTGCCAATTTATCGCGAGGCTCAGCCGTGGGCGCGCAAGGGTTCGAGAAGGGAACCCGAATGTTTCCTATCGTAATGTATTCATTCGCAAAGGAGATCTCGGCTCCTGTTCTGAAGAAGGGAGAACCGAGGATTCCGTCGATGTTAATTGGGAAGTTTTCTTCCAAGACATGAAATTCAATAGGGTTTTGACCCTGTAAGTGTATTTTAATTTGACCGAGAGTTGGAATGGATCCCTCGGTTATTCCTTGGACTTCTATAGTGTTCGTATGATCTATAGGTAGATTTGGTTCTAGACTTGACGCACGAATTAAGTTGATCTCCGAACCCGTGTCTAACAAAAATTCACACTTCTTTTGTAATTGAGGGGCGGAGATTTTTACGCGCGGAATTGGTGAGTCCGCAGCAAGATTTACTGCTGAGACGAATCGTCGGACTGGTCGTTCGTCCGGATAGCTGTTTGGGTGCGGGCTGTAGTTTGGGTTGAAGATGCGGCCTCCCGCCTGGGGTTGGCTTCGGTCGGGAGGCCGGACTCGTTTCCCGACCTCCTATTATTATTAAAAGCGCGCTTACGGCACTCGTGAATATCGTGCCCGGGGACTTTGCAGTAGTTGCAAAATTTGTTAGGGCTTGAGGGGCGATCTGTGCGACCATCGCGGTACGTGTTTTGGTCGCGAGGATTATTTTCCCATCGCCGTTGCGGCGTCGGGGAGCGATAAGAGTCCCGGTTTGAGTTTCTCGAGGACTGCTGAGACGAGTCCGGTCTGTTATCGCGGCGTTCTTGAGTTCGCTCTGGAATGTCACGAGCGGACTCGTACGTGGAACGCTGGCGATACGGCCGGTTATCAGAGAAGCTGACTCGTTTTTCTTCGCGGATCAGTTCTCGTCGACGAGTCTGGTCTGACTCATACTGCCTGTAAGCAGAGATGGCTGCTTCGAAAACAGTGGCAGGATTTCGCGAAGGGCAATGAAGCACTTCGGCACGCAGCTGGGGAAGGAGACCTCGTAGGAAGCAATCTACTACGAAGCGATCCAGCTCTTCGTAATCAAGGCCAATGTCTGTGGCATCTTGAATCGCGGTTCGAAGGTCTTTGACGCGATTGATGAAGTCTAGGATGTGCTCGTTTGGAGCTTGGAGTACACTCGCGAGATCGCCACGGTACTGGTCCACGAATTTGTATGGGCCCAGCACTGTACGTAACTTTTCGCATAGTGCAGAAATTGTGGATATGTGCTCGCCTTCTATAGCGGCATAAGCACGATCGTGGAGTTTATTGCAGAGCAATTTCGTGAGGGCACGCTCTGCAGTGGCCGGTACGGTGTCACGCGCGCGTTTGCATGCACGTATGAATTGTAGGACGGAAGACGAAGTTCCGTCGAATCTAGGGACAAGCTCGGCGGCTTGTTTTAGAGCGAAATTGCCAGTAGGTTCATACTGTGGGATTTCACGTGGCTCTGGCGGTGAAAGTTCCCGCATATTAGAGACGTTACTAGGGCCTGGTGTAGGCGTTTGTTGACGTAGGGTTTGACTCGTGATTTGGATGTTGCGAAGCTCTTTTCGTATTTCGTCGAGCATATTCTTTTGGTTTTGTGCGTCTTCTTCATATTTGAGACGCAATTTGGCAATAAAATCAGTTTCCTCTTTGAGATATTGCTCTCTACGGGCGAGGTCTTGCGCATAAAGGAGTAACTCTTCCTCGGTCATTGGAGGAAGGTCTGCGTTAGGATCTGCTCGGAGATCCTTTTGAGATCGCGTGATTGGGCGAGACATTTTGATAGATATAAATGGGATTTAGAAATGTGAACTTCGCACTGACACGCGTCGGGGCTTATTAATGCAAATATCGGCGACCACTTCGTCGTCCTACCGACTGCGCCAAATTTGTCACGTCCGTCACTGTGTTTTTGTTACAGGTACCAGGAGAGAGAAAAGAGAACAGTGACAGACGGACGTTTGAGATATGAAGATTAAAATGAGGAGTGGTCTTTCGTGCCGAGACAGCCGCGGGCTGTCATATGCACTAGGACAACCGATATTGCTATGGATGCAGTCAAGAAGAGAACGTCCGACGCGGTTACAAGAAGTGTCCCGACAAGAATCACGCGCGAGGTGATGCAACGAGAACGGTGAGTTTACAGGATTCGGCAATTATACAAGACATTATACGACTCACCGCAATGTTGTATTCACGCCTAATAATATTGTTGTAGCAGGAACTGGCGGTACTGACAGTAGGTGTAGTACATCGGATCTTCTATACAGATGTCCTCGAGGTGAGGGAGATCTGGCAGAGTTGCTGCTGCTCGGTTCGGGACGTCATTAATGGCCTTGGATGCTGGCCGCAAGATGACACGTTGATGAGCTGGCAGAGGAACGTCACGGATGATTCGGCAACGGACCCTGGGAACGATGATCGTGTCTCGGCTGTCGTCGTCGTCGGCTATGTCGATCACCTCTGGACAATCGACCGGATGTAGAACTGGCGTCGGAGCTCGCGAGAGGTCCGCGTGGTTGACCTCTTTAGGAGGATTGCAAGGGCAACCGTATACAGAAACGTAATCGGACGCGTCACACGGAATGTGCTCGGTGGTTCCCAGAAGTTCTGTCCACTCGGTAGTGGCAAAGATTTGATCGAGCACCGCTTTATTTCTTAACGCGCGTCTCAATTTAGCAAGTTGATACTTTGTTACGTCGTCCGATGTACGACGTTGGCCTTGTACATACACCATGTATTCAAAGTCTGATCTGCTCCCCTTGTTCTAATCCCTGTCTCCGTCTCTACCCATCACCATAACTTCACCTTGATCAACACCTTACCTCAGTTTCAAACCATCACCACGACACATAATGCAATAAAGTATTGCATCACTCTGGAAGCATCTAGAAGCTTCTAGAAACGTCGAGAAGTCCAAAGACTGCTGCATCAGCAGTCCCACGCTCGTAGAGGGCAATAGGACAGCCACGAGACTGCACCGTCAGCAGAAATGCACGTGCAGTCCCCGGGAGCGAAGACGCTGCTGCGTCAGCGGTTCTCCCACTCCGACGACTGAAGAACAAAGAGACTGCAGCGTCAGCTATCCCCACTCCGACCGAAGGAGGCAAGGCAGAGCGGACGCTTGCATCAGTCCGCCTTCAGCCAGCGACTCGAACGGTTCGCTCCAAGCGAGCGACTCGCACGGACGTGCCAGTCCGGCTTCTTCCGACTTCAAGAGCAGACGTGTTCAGTCTAGCTCCGCGAAAGTGAAGTGTGTCGATCCTTCACTCCTAATTCCAATTCCAATGTCACGTCCGTCACTGTGTTTTTGTTACAGGTACCAGGAGAGAGAAAAGAGAACAGTGACAGACGGACGGTTGAGATATTATGATTAAAATGAGGAGTGGTCTTTCGTGCCGAGACAGCCGCGGGCTGTCATATGCACTAGGACAACCGATATTGCTATGGATGCAGTCAAGAAAAGAACGTCCGACGCGGTTACAAGAAGTGTCCCGACAAGAATCGCGCGCGAGAGGATGCAACGAGAACGGTGAGTTTACAGGATTCAACAATTATACAAGATATTATACGACTCACCGCAATGTTGTATTAACGCCTAATAATATTGTTGCAGCAGGAACTGGCGGTACTGACAGTAGGTGTCGTACATCGGATCTTCTATACAGATGTCCTCGAGGTGGGGAAGATCCGGCAGAGTTGCTGCTGCTCGGTTCGGGACGACGTTAGTGGCCTTGGATGCTGGCCGCAAGACGACACGTTGATGAGCTGGCAGAGGAACGTCACGGATGATTCGGCAACGGACCCTGGGAACGATGATCGTGTCTCGGCTGTCGTCGTCGTCGGCTATGTCGATCACCTCTGGACAATCAACCGGATGTAGAACTGGCGTCGGAGCTCGCGAGAGGTCCGCGTGGTTGACCTCTTTAGGAGGGTTGCAAGGGCAACCGTATACAGAAACGTAATCGGACGCGTCACACGGAATGTGCTCGGTGGTTCCCAGAAGTTCTGTCCACTCGGTAGTGGCAATGATTAGATCGAGCACCGCTTTATTTCTCAACGCGCGTCTCAATTTAGCAAGTTGATACTTGCGTCCCGCTCGACGTGGGCGTCGCATGGGTAAGGAATAGTAATGATGGAATATTAATAATATAATGAAAATGAACTTCCACTTGTTATTAACCTTTTTGGTAGTTAACTCGCTTCACGTCTATAGTGGCGGCTCAGCGTTTCCACTGCGCACTTTAGACCAATTCTAGACGTGGCACGAGAACTTCTCTATGACTCGCTTCAAATTCCTTATTGGCGGCTCAGCGTTTCCACTGCGCACTTTAGACCAAGTCCGGATATGTCACGAGTTTAATATATTCGATGCAAGAACTGAATTGGAAGATGGTGTTGAACTAACACAAGAATAACAAGATCGAAGCACTGGTATAACAACAATATATTAAATAAGAACTGGTAAGTACACTGGTATACAATATGTAAGTAGTATTATAATAGGAGTAGTAATTGGATTAATGAATAATGGATATTGTAATATGTTATAGGAATAATGTATGAGAATTAGGACTTGAGTTGAGTTGAGTTAGAGTTGGAATTGGAATTGGAATTAGGAGTGAAGGATCGACACACTTCACTTTCGCGGAGCTAGACTGAACACGTCTGCTCTTGAAGTCGGAAGAAGCCGGACTGGCACGTCCGTGCGAGTCGCTCGCTTGGAGCGGATCGTTCGAGTCGCTGTCTGGAGGCGGACTGATGCAAGCGTCCGCTCTGCCTTGCCTCCTTCGTTCGGAGTGGGGATAGCTGACGCTGCAGTCTCTTTGTTCTTCAGTCGTCGGAGTGGGAGAACCGCTGACGCAGCAGCGTCTTCGCTCCCGGGGACTGCACGTGCATTTCTGCTGACGCTGCTGTCTCGTGGCTGTCCTATTGCCCTCTACGAGCGTGGGACTGCTGATGCAGCAGTCTTTGGACTTCTCGACGTTTCTAGAAGCTTCTAGATGCTTCCAGAGTGATGCAATACTTTATTGCATTATGTGTCGTGGTGATGGGTTGAAACTGAGGTAAGGTGTTGATCAAGGTGAAGTTATGGTGATGGGTAGAGACGGAGATAAGGATTAGAACAATAGAATATATGAGATCTTAATATTATGCTCTTATGTCTAGGGGACGGTGTATGGATCTTATGCAGATCAGACCTTGTATACATAGTGTGTATACAAGGCCAACGTCGTACATCGGACGACGTAACACCTCCCAACGCGGAAAAGAAATTTCTTACAAGGAAGAAATTTCTCGCTCAACACTCGACCACACACTCATTCATGCGACGCATCGTCCGGAGGTACTCCGCGCAGGGAGCACAGTTCTCGACGAGTATTTCCTATATTTGTACGAAACACTGGTCGCACTGAAATGTTGTCGGTGTCGGCACGTGGGGTTGGGGCTGGTTTTGTAATGTCCGACAAGTCGTATTCGCAATGTTCATTTTTCGACTGTCTTTTCTCGGGGTTTAGGGTGGGTGGGGAATCACTTTGTTCACTAACACTTTCACTTGCACTTTTCCTGTATCTTGCTGCATACGTGTAAGTGTTGTCCTTTTGCTTCAGGAAGATGAAGAATCTTGTGAGGGAGCTCCATACGGCGACTGCTAGATGCAAACTCCATCCGTAAAGTGAGTGCAATGCAATACCATTGATTATGGTACTTATGATAGTCTTTATTGTTCGGATTGCTATATATATTCCTAGCACTCCAGCACTGATTGAACCAAATGTGGTGAATCCTGACCACAGTTTTTGTGCTGTAGATTCCGCTATCTGTTGCAGGGAGTTTTCGTCAAGCAGGTTGAACATATTAACGTTTCCTGTTGCGTAATCTCTGCCGGATGCTCCCTGGGCGATAGAATTTATTACGGCCACTCTTTCCACTGGAAACATGATGTGGTCCTGTAGTTTGTTGAGATCCTCTTGGGAATAGATTCCGCCTGTTGCGATATTTGTTGGATCCACGTACTTCCACGTGGGTTTGATGAGCGGTTGTAATGTTGCTGGGGCAACGGTTTCTGTGAGTGACGGCGTTAAACGATACCAAATTCCGTTTATTTTGTAGAGAGGCGGCAGGAGTTCATTGCATGGCTTTTCTGTACCTGTGGCAACTATAATATGGTCTCCTGGCTTTAAGAACTTGGAAGAATTCTGGTAAGTGATCGGAAGTTCATCGAAACACTTATCCGTTTTCCGAACTTGTACGGTTACTGGAATGCACTTTATAATATGCACCACTTCTCCAGCTGGAACTGCGACGAATCCTGGTTCTCGCATAATGGCAGCTGCTATTTCTTCCGGTGATGAGTGTAACATCGTTAGTGCGTTTTGAAGGACCTGTTTCTCCAGTTCGCACTTTTGCCGGATGACATCCTGGTACAACTGGGTAAGTTGACTTTTCAGATGTTTTTCTACGTAGATGAACTTACTATTCACGTAGGTGAATATGTCCAGATTGCTTACTATGGTGTGAGTGCGTTCCTTGAATTTACCGGACAAACTTGTATCCAGAATAAAGAGCTTGGGGTGCTCCGTGCGAATAATAATATAACCGCAAATTGATGTACGACCAGATTCTGTCAACGCGAATGTGGTGTCTTCAGATTCCACCATATATAGTGTAGGTGAGAACTTTGTCTTTGTAGAAACTCTGGTAGCTAGTCCTTCGTAGAGAACGTCGTAGCTATTGAACTTGCAGTAATCGTTGGGAACGACGTCCCAGAATGTATGTCCATCTTGCGTATCAAGGCAGCTTCCTTTTGTGAAGGAGCATATTTGTCCTGACTGTAGATGGATCTGACCTGTAGAGAGCTTCACTGTTGCTGTGTAGTCCCTTAGGGTTATTCGAACAATGGCCTGTACAACGACATTGGTCCAAGTGCCGAATGGCAATACGTTGTTCCCGCGCATTGCCCGTTATTTTGAAGTTCTCCCGCCAATGTGAGGCTGCGGGATGTAGTAGAATTGGGCTGGACTCCCGTGACCTGGGCGGTCGGAGTGATGAGGATTGTTCCGGTCTTCTGCAACTCGGAACAGGTTTCACTGGTGGTTGCCAGTAAATATTCCTGTCGTCCGTTCGTGACGATGGAAACATGTGAGTGCATGCCGCAATAGAATATCGTGCGGTCGATTTCTATGTGGCACTGGATTACTCTCGTCTGAGTAAACTCTGCTAGTTGTAGCAATTGGATTTTTACTGAGTCCTCCGTGGGCTTGATTTCTTCAGGCTCGCAATCAGGAATATCGATGATGGAGAACGTTGTCGTGTTCAGTGTAGATCCTCCACAATCGTATCCGATGAGGGTGTACACTCGCGTGGCTATAGAGAGTAAGATGGCAACTTGGATCGGCTGCATGATTACAGTTTCGTGTGTGTCTAAGGACTGACGGTCTTCTGAGGCGATTGCTGCTTCAGAGGAGCGGTGTTGCGATGTGATATGCTGATCTTCCAGTGGTGGAAGGAGATTTTGCTGACCAGAGGTTTCGTATTTCGCTCGTTTAATCTGGTAGGGGTATCTGTTATCGCGAGGGTACTCGGATTTATATTTCTTTCTTGCTGACGCGCATTTCGCTGTAGCGCAGAGATTAATTTTATCGTATTCGTTTCGCTTCGCATGGCAACGTGCAGATGGAAGTTGAAAGGAATCGAGTTTCTGTGGATCATCAAAGATATGATTTTGAAGTAAGTTAAGAAGTTCTTTTACTCTGGAGGCTTTGATATCCTTCTCTGGTTTAGAACTGTCGCTGGATTTATTGTGCAATATAGAACAGACCTGCTTACATATGGGTCTTGAAAATCTTTGATTGTCGTAGGAATGGAGTTGGTCTTGGAATTGATCGGGCTGGTTACCGGAGTTAGAATAAGGATCGGGCTGGTTACCGGAGTTAGTATAATGATCGGGCTGGTTACCGGAGTTAGTATAAGAATCGGGCTGGTTACCGGAGTTAGTATGAGAATCGGGCTGGTTACCGGAGTTAGTATAAGAATCGGGCTGGTTACCGGAGTTAGTATGAGAATCGGGCTGGTTACCCGAGTTAGTATAAGAATCGGGCTGGTTACCGGAGTTAGAAAGGTCGGGATGGTTACCGAATGCGTCGGGACGATACCCGGAAGTAGAAAGGTCGGGATGGTTACCGAATGCGTCGGGATGGTTCCCGGAATTGGAAAGGTCGGGATGGTTACCGAATACGTCGGGGTGATACCCGGAATTAGAAAGGTCGGGATGGTTACCGAATACGTCGGGATGATACCCGGAATTAGAAAGGTCGGGATGGTTACCGAATGCGTCGGGATGATACCCGGAAGTAGTATAAGAATCGGAAGAGTACGACTCGATTTCTTCCATCTCCAATGGGGGCAATCGAAATGAAACTCTTTCCGACGAGGTGTTAAAACACCGGAGGCTCGCTTTGCCTTTACGATTGGTGACGACGCAGTCACCCAGGAATACGTCCGGCGCTACATTAACACGGCGGATATATCCCTGTTTAGGTCCTTCGACGTCGACCGCTATGCACGCAACGGTACGAGGTTCGAGGACGAATTCTTCGGATTTCGGAGGAGTCTTTGTTCGGACTCGATCCTCACGCTCCACGATCCGACTTCTCGCAGTGTACTCCGATATCTCTCGAGTCTCCTTCGATTCCGGCCGGCTTTTCACGGCGTTTTTCTCTAGGGAGTACTCGATCGAATCCCGAGGAGGCATTGAAATAACCTCCGTCACCGGAGCTCTGCAAGGTCTGACCGCGGGTGCACGAGGATTTGAGGAAGACACTCGAACGTTCCTTGCCGAATGTTCCTCACGCTCGGCGGCTGGAGTTTTAACGAGATCGTTGGTCATAGACGAAGGCATTGAAATAACCTCTGCTGCCAATTTATCGCGAGGCTCAGCCGTGGGCGCGCAAGGGTTCGAGAAGGGAACCCGAATGTTTCCTATTGTAATGGATTGATTCGCAAAGGAGATCTCGGCTCCTGTTCTGAAGAAGGGAGAACCGAGGATTCCGTCGATGTTAATTGGGAAGTTTTCTTCCAAGACATGAAATTCAATAGGGTTTTGACCCTGTAAGTGTATTTTAATTTGACCGAGAGTTGGAATGGATCCCTCGGTTATTCCTTGGACTTCTATAGTGTTCGTATGATCTATAGGTAGATTTGGTTCTAGACTTGACGCACGAATTAAATTGATCTCCGAACCCGTGTCCAACAAAAATTCACACTTCTTTTGTAATTGAGGGGCGGAGATTTTTACGCGCGGGATTGGTGAGTCTACAGCAAGATTTACTGCTGAGACGAATCGTCGGACTGGTCGTTCGTCCGGATAGCCGTTTGGGTGCGGGCTGTAGTTTGGGTTGAAGATGCGGCCTCCCGCCTGGGGTTGGCTTCGGTCGGGAGGCCGGACTCGTTTCCCGACCTCCTATTATTATTAAAAGCGCGCTTACGGCACTCGTGAATATCGTGCCCGGGGACTTTGCAGTAGTTGCAAAATTTGTTAGGGCTTGAGGGGCGATCTGTGCGACCATCGCGGTACGTGTTTTGGTCGCGAGGATTATTTTCCCATCGCCGTTGCGGCGTCGGGGAGCGATAAGAGTCCCGGTTTAAGTTTCTCGAGGACTGCTGAGACGAGTCCGGTCTGTTATCGCGGCGTTCTTGAGTTCGCTCTGGATTGTCACGAGGGGACTCGTACGTGGAACGCTGGCGATACGGCCGGTTATCAGAGAAGCTGACTCGTTTTTCTTCGCGGATCAGTTCTCGTCGACGAGTCTGGTCTGACTCATACTGCCTGTAAGCAGAGATGGCTGCTTCGAAAACAGTGGCAGGATTTCGCGAAGGGCAATGAAGCACTTCGGCACGCAGCTGGGGAAGGAGACCTCGTAGAAAACAATCTACTACGAAGCGATCTAGTTCTTCGTAATCAAGGCCAATATCTGTGGCATCTTGAATCGCGGTTCGAAGGTCTTTAACGCGATTGATGAAGTCTAAAATGTGCTCGTTTGGAGCTTGGAGTACACTCGCGAGATCGCCACGGTACTGGTCAACGAATTTGTATGGGCCCAGTACTGTTCGTAATTTCTCGCATAGTGCAGAAATTGTGAATATGTGCTGGCCTTCTATAGCGGCATAAGCACGATCGTGGAGTTTATTGCAGAGCAATTTTGTGAGGGCACGCTCTGCAGTGGCCGGTACGGTGTCACGCGCGCGTTTGCATGCACGTATGAATTGTAGGACGGAAGACGAAGTTCCGTCGAATCTAGGGACAAGCTCGGCGGCTTGTTTTAGAGCGAAATTGCCAGTAGGTTCATACTGTGGGATTTCGCGTGGCTCTGGCGGTGAAGGTTCCCGCATATTAGAGACGTTACTAGGGCCTGGTGTAGGCGATTGTTGACGTAGGCTTTGACTCGTGATTTGGATGTTATGAAGCTCTTTTCGTATTTCGTCGAGCATATTCTTTTGGTTTTGTGCGTCTTCTTCATATTTGAGACGCAATTTGGCAATAAAATCAGTTTCTTCTTTGAGATATTGCTCTCTACGGGCGAGGTCTTGCGCATAAAGGAGTAACTCTTCCTCGGTCATTGGAGGAAGGTCTGCGTTAGGATCTGCTCGGAGATCCTTTTGAGATCGCGTGATTGGGCGAGACATTTTGAAAGATATAAATGGGATTTAAGAAATGTGAACTTCGCACTGACACGCGTCGGAGCTTATCAATGCAAATATCGGCGACCACTTCGATGTCCTACCGACTGCGCCAAATTTGTCACGTCCGTCACTGTGTTTTTGTTACAGGTACCAGGAGAGAGAAAAGAGAACAGTGACAGACGGACGGTTGAGATATTATGATTAAAATGAGGAGTGGTCTTTCGTGCCGAGACAGCCGCGGGCTGTCATATGCACTAGGACAACCGATATTGCTATGGATGCAGTCAAGAAAAGAACGTCCGACGCGGTTACAAGAAGTGTCCCGACAAGAATCGCGCGCGAGAGGATGCAACGAGAACGGTGAGTTTACAGGATTCAACAATTATACAAGATATTATACGACTCACCGCAATGTTGTATTAACGCCTAATAATATTGTTGCAGCAGGAACTGGCGGTACTGACAGTAGGTGTCGTACATCGGATCTTCTATACAGATGTCCTCGAGGTGGGGAAGATCCGGCAGAGTTGCTGCTGCTCGGTTCGGGACGACGTTAGTGGCCTTGGATGCTGGCCGCAAGACGACACGTTGATGAGCTGGCAGAGGAACGTCACGGATGATTCGGCAACGGACCCTGGGAACGATGATCGTGTCTCGGCTGTCGTCGTCGTCGGCTATGTCGATCACCTCTGGACAATCAACCGGATGTAGAACTGGCGTCGGAGCTCGCGAGAGGTCCGCGTGGTTGACCTCTTTAGGAGGGTTGCAAGGGCAACCGTATACAGAAACGTAATCGGACGCGTCACACGGAATGTGCTCGGTGGTTCCCAGAAGTTCTGTCCACTCGGTAGTGGCAATGATTAGATCGAGCACCGCTTTATTTCTCAACGCGCGTCTCAATTTAGCAAGTTGATACTTGCGTCCCGCTCGACGTGGGCGTCGCATGGGTAAGGAATAGTAATGATGGAATATTAATAATATAATGAAAATGAACTTCCACTTGTTATTAACCTTTTTGGTAGTTAACTCGCTTCACGTCTATAGTGGCGGCTCAGCGTTTCCACTGCGCACTTTAGACCAATTCTAGACGTGGCACGAGAACTTCTCTATGACTCGCTTCAAATTCCTTATTGGCGGCTCAGCGTTTCCACTGCGCACTTTAGACCAAGTCCGGATATGTCACGAGTTTAATATATTCGATGCAAGAACTGAATTGGAAGATGGTGTTGAACTAACACAAGAATAACAAGATCGAAGCACTGGTATACAATATGTAAGTAGTATTATAATAGGAGTAGTAATTGGATTAATGAATAATGGATATTGTAATATGTTATAGGAATAATGTATGAGAATTAGGACTTGAGTTGAGTTGAGTTAGAGTTGGAATTGGAATTGGAATTAGGAGTGAAGGATCGACACACTTCACTTTCGCGGAGCTAGACTGAACACGTCTGCTCTTGAAGTCGGAAGAAGCCGGACTGGCACGTCCGTGCGAGTCGCTCGCTTGGAGCGGATCGTTCGAGTCGCTGTCTGGAGGCGGACTGATGCAAGCGTCCGCTCTGCCTTGCCTCCTTCGTTCGGAGTGGGGATAGCTGACGCTGCAGTCTCTTTGTTCTTCAGTCGTCGGAGTGGGAGAACCGCTGACGCAGCAGCGTCTTCGCTCCCGGGGACTGCACGTGCATTTCTGCTGACGCTGCTGTCTCGTGGCTGTCCTATTGCCCTCTACGAGCGTGGGACTGCTGATGCAGCAGTCTTTGGACTTCTCGACGTTTCTAGAAGCTTCTAGATGCTTCCAGAGTGATGCAATACTTTATTGCATTATGTGTCGTGGTGATGGGTTGAAACTGAGGTAAGGTGTTGATCAAGGTGAAGTTATGGTGATGGGTAGAGACGGAGATAAGGATTAGAACAATAGAATATATGAGATCTTAATATTATGCTCTTATGTCTAGGGGACGGTGTGTGGATCTTATGTAGATCAGACCTTGTATACATAGTGTGTGTACAAGGCCAACGTCGTACATCGGACGACGTAACACCTCCCAACGCGGAAAAGAAATTTCTTACAAGGAAGAAATTTCTCGCTCAACACTCGACCTCACATTCATTCATGCGACGCATCGTCCGGGGGTACTCCGCGCAGGGAGCACGGTTCTCGGCGAGTATTTCCTATATTTGTACGAAACACTGGTCGCACTGAAATGTTATCGGTGTCGGCACGTGGGGCTGGGGCTGGTTTTATGCAATTTATTTCGCTTTGTTCATTTTGCATAGTTGGGTTTTGGGTGGGTGGGGAATCACTTTGTTCACTAACACTTTCACTTGCACTTTTCCTGTAACTGACTGTATATTTTAATTGTTAGGTTCGGCTGTTCCGTCCTGGTCGGGATCCGCATTGTGGTCCCTGATGTCTGCAGCTATGTGTACCTTTGATGGCACCGTCCAGTCATCTTCGTCTGAAGTGGCGTCACTATCGCTGGTTTGGAGGTCTTCCGAGTCGGAATCAGAGTCGATGTCAGTGTCGGAGTCGGAATTGGATTCAGAGTCGAAACTGAATTCTTCGATAATTGGCCTACGGCTGTGAGGGAAATCCGTCCTGGATCGCATACGAGCTATTTGGTAAGCGCATGGAGCACAGTCCCAGACTGGCTTTTCATCACAGATGTTCTCTTTGCATTGTTCACATGTGTTGTACATGCCGTACATTCTAACGTGATCGAAGCGTTCCGTTCTTCCTATCTTAGCAGGCAGACTGCATGTGCAGCATAATTGTTTTCCCTCGGAGGTTATATAGATTGTTCCCGTGAAACAGATTACTTGGAGGTAGTTCTGTAGATACCTCTTGGCTCTACGGTCTGATGTCCTATGGATCTTGCCTTGTTTGCACATCTTGTTAGGTTGTCCCGCTTGGATGCTGCTGTCGTGACGGTTCGTAGCGTACTGACGGTCTTTCGTCAAGTTGCTAGTGTCGTCATTACTTTGGTGTTGCCTGTATCTCATCAGGGAGGTGGGGGCTACTGAGAACGGGCAGGGTTCTTTCCTTATCTTCTTCCAGATGAGTGTCACGTTTCGCTGACGCGGGGTTTGTGTTAGATTATTCGGTGCACGCTTGAGTTTGTTTGCATGTACAATCTTAAAATGGTTCCCTACTTTAATTTTTACATTGTTTGAGTCTAGGATGTCGCAAATTTCGTGAGGACCCGTATATTGCGCATCGAATTTGCCCTTGCAGGGTTCTTTGAGTAGGAATACCCGTTCTCCTACCTTGAATTCTACCGGGTTAATTCTTCTATCGTAGTATGATTTTGATTTTCTTTTCGCGGAGACTAAGTTTCCGCGCGCGCGAATCTGGGTTTCGGTTATCTTTCTTTGCAATTGGGAGAGGTAGTGGGTATAGGAGTCGTTTTCGCATTCGTAGGAGTAGGAATCGGCGGATGGGACTCGTGCCAAAGAGCCGAATACTAACTCGTGCGGCGTGAAATCTGTGCCCTCGTGGACACTCGTATTGTAACTAAACATTGCCAAATCGACCCATTTGTCCCAGTTGTTCTTGTGGACGTATTGCTTCATGTACTCTGCTAAGACGTGGTGGGATCTCTCGATTGACCCGTTGCTTTGAGGGTGGAAGGCTGTTGTTTGCAGCCGAGTTATTCTGAATCGTTTTGCGATGGCCTTCATCAGGGAACTTGTGAAATTCGCTCCTTGATCCGTTAGGATGGCTTTAGGTGTTCCGAAACGGCAGATAAAATTGTTTATAAATGCGTCCGCAGTGCTGATGGCATCGGCGGATTTAAGAGGGATTGCGGTTGAGTGTTTCGTTAATAGATCCTGTATGGTTAAGATGTATGTGTTTCCGTCGTTGGTTGTTGGAAGGGGCCCTACAATGTCCATGGACACCTTATCGAACGCTCTACCGGGTGTATCCGTTATTCTCATCGGCAGGCGCGTTTTTACCCTGGTCAGTTTATTACGTTGGCAACTGAGGCAGTTATTAACGTAGTTCGTTATCTGGATCTTCATACCGCTCCACCAATATCTTTCGCGGATTCTCTTCAGGGTTTTTGTAATTCCTTTGTGCCCTGCGTACGCAGAGACGTGATTTTCTGCGATAATATCATTCCATCTATCTTCGGCCGGTATCTGGATTTCGTTTGCGCAGAAGAATATGTGTACGGGGGTGTCTTCGAATGTCGCGATGAGGAGGTTCGAGACGTACTCCATGGAATTGTCGTCTATATAGGTTTTAGAGATTGAAAATGTTCGCAGTCTGAGTTCGTTGGCTACATCAAGTAATGTCCGGAAACATTCTTTTAGGTCGTCAGTTGAAACCTCGTGAGTCAGGGATGGTTTGATGGGTATCTGTATCAGCTTGTTGCTACCGAAATTACTTATCTTTGCTTTGAATAAGGTCAGATCTCGACCGTCGGACAGTTTCCTTTGTCTATGGAGGTCTACGGCTCCTGGGTCTACAGGTTGACCATCCAGGGTTGTGAAACATACTAAATTATCTTTCCTCATAATTAGTCGGTCGCGGAGATACGTTATTCTCCCTTGTCGTCTTGGCTCCTCATCTTCTTCCTCGTCCTCGGAGGGTAAGGTTTCTTCTTCTTCATCGAGCCAGTTTGGTCCCGTTGGTTGGGGAATTAGGCTGGGGACGGCGGTTAAAATGTCCTCTAGTCCTGTTATGGGTGACTCCTCTTGACTGGAGGCGGGTACTAGGGGTGGTGATACCAAAAGGCTGTCGTCATCTGAACTCGCCCTAGGGCGTGGTGGCGTTTTCGATGGTGGTTCAGATGTTGAGTTCGACGATGATTTCCTCTTCCTCGGGGGAATTGACTGAGGCGGTGGCATAAGATGCGAGTCGGCCCATCTCCTTCGGCGGTTATCGAAGAGAGGGGTTCCTGGATTTGATAACGGTGCTCTTGGCGGCGATGTGCCTCCAGGGGTGCTCCATGAGAGGGGCAACGTAACTGGGTTTCGGGAGAGGGCATCAGCGTTAGAATTCGCTTTTCCCGGTTTGTAGACGACTTTATATTCAAACTCGGCCAGTTTTAGGCGCCATCTGAGGAGGCGCGACGTAGGGTCTTTTACTGACGTCATCCAGACCAGCGGTTTATGGTCTGTGATTAGTGTAAATTTTCGGCCGTAGATATATGGTCTAAAATACTGTACTGCGAATATTATTGCTAAGCACTCCTTCTCTATTGTAGAATAGTTCACTTCAGCGCCCTGCAGGATCCTTGAGGCATAGGCAACGGGACGATCCTTGCCTACTTCGCCTTGGCTTAGTACGGCGCCGATGGCATATCCAGATGCATCGCAGGTGACGTTAAACGGCTTATCGAAATCCGGGTATTGAAGGACCGGTTCGTCACACAGAGCTTGTCGTAGGTCTTCGAAGGCCTTTTCTTGTTTTGGACCCCATTCGAAATTGTGCTCTTTGGCGAGGAGTTGGGTTAGGGGTTTGGAGATTTTAGCGAAGTCATTAATAAATTTGCGGTAGTACCCTGCAAGGCCTAAAAATTCGCGCACGTTTTTCGCGTTCTTAGGTCGTGGGAAATTTTGTACGGCATTAATTTTCTTTGGACATGGTCTGACGCCGTCTTGACTGATCTGATGTCCCAGGTATGCCACTTCCTTATGAAGGAAGCCGCATTTCGAGGGCTGTAATTTGAGGTTGGCTCCGCGCAGTCGGCGGGCTAGTTTATTGAATTTGGCATAATGTTCTTCTAATGAACGCGCGTAGATCACGATATCATCGAGGTACACGAAGAGTTCGTTGCCTTGTAGGCCGCAGAGGACTGTGTCCATTAATCTTTGGAAGGTAGCCGGAGCATTACGGAGACCGAATGGCATTCTGTTGAATTCGTAGTGGCCGAAAGGCGTGGAGAAGGCGGTCTTCGCGGCATCCTCCTTCTCCATTCCTATCTGATGGAATCCGCTGGCTAAGTCAAACACACTGAAGTATGCGGCGCTGCCTAACTGATCTAGGATTTCGTTAATGCTAGGTAGCGGGTACGCGTCGGCCACCGACTTCTCGTTTAATGCGCGGTAATCGATTACCATGCGCCACTTTTTGTTACCCTCGGCGTCCGCTTTCTTAGGAACAATCCACAAGGGGGAATTATAAGGTGAGTTAGATGGAACGACTATGTCATTCCGTAAGAGTTCGGACATTTGCTTGTTGATTTCGTCCTTGTGGATTGGTGGGTAGCGATACTGTTTAACATGGATTGGAATATCATCCGTCGTGATGATTCTGTGAGTCACCGCATTTGTTTTCCCCAAACGATCCCCTTGGAGATGGAAAAGATCATTGTGCTTTTCTAACAAAGATTTAACATGGTCCATTTCGTCGCCGCTGAGATGATCCATGGGGATAGTTTCTAATAGCTCTTTCACGCGAGCTTCGTGGGAATTTGCGATGGAATAGGTCATTCTGACCTTGGTTTTATCGGGCTGGTTACCGGAGTTAGTATAATGATCGGGCTGGTTACCGGAGTTAGTATGAGAATCGGGCTGGTTACCGGAGTTAGTAATGTCGGGATGGTTACCGAATGCGTCGGGATGGTTCCCGGAATTGGAAAGGTCGGGATGGTTACCGAATACGTCGGGATGATACCCGGAATTAGAATGGTCGGGATGGTTACCGAATACGTCGGGATGATACCCGGAAGTAGTATAAGAATCGGAAGAGTACGACTCGATTTCTTCCATCTCCAATGGGGGCAATCGAAATGAAACTCTTTCCGACGAGGTGTTAAAACACCGGAGGCTCGCTTTGCCTTTACGATTGGTGACGACGCAGTCACCCAGGAATACATCCGGCGCTACGTTAACACGGCGGATATATCCCTGTTTAGGTCCTTCGACGTCGACCGCTATGCACGCAACGGTACGAGGTTCGAGGACGAATTCTTCGGATTTCGGAGGAGTCTTTGTTCGGACTCGATCCTCACGCTCCACGATCCGACTTCTCGCAGTGTACTCCGATATCTCTCGAGTCTCCTTCGATTCCGGCCGGCTTTTCACGGCGTTTTTCTCTAGGGAGTACTCGATCGAATCCCGAGGAGGCATTGAAATAACCTCCGTCACCGGAGCTCTGCAAGGTCTGACCGCGGGTGCACGAGGATTTGAGGAAGACACTCGAACGTTCCTTGCCGAATGTTCCTCACGCTCGGCGGCTGGAGTTTTAACGAGATCGTTGGTCATAGACGAAGGCATTGAAATAACCTCTGCTGCCAATTTATCGCGAGGCTCAGCCGTGGGCGCGCAAGGGTTCGAGAAGGGAACCCGAATGTTTCCTATTGTAATGGATTGATTCGCAAAGGAGATCTCGGCTCCTGTTCTGAAGAAGGGAGAACCGAGGATTCCGTCGATGTTAATTGGGAAGTTTTCTTCCAAGACATGAAATTCAATAGGGTTTTGACCCTGTAAGTGTATTTTAATTTGACCGAGAGTTGGAATGGATCCCTCGGTTATTCCTTGGACTTCTATAGTGTTCGTATGATCTATAGGTAGATTTGGTTCTAGACTTGACGCACGAATTAAATTGATCTCCGAACCCGTGTCCAACAAAAATTCACACTTCTTTTGTAATTGAGGGGCGGAGATTTTTACGCGCGGGATTGGTGAGTCTACAGCAAGATTTACTGCTGAGACGAATCGTCGGACTGGTCGTTCGTCCGGATAGCCGTTTGGGTGCGGGCTGTAGTTTGGGTTGAAGATGCGGCCTCCCGCCTGGGGTTGGCTTCGGTCGGGAGGGCGGACTCGTTTCCCGACCTCCTATTATTATTAAAAGCGCGCTTACGGCACTCGTGAATATCGTGCCCGGGGACTTTGCAGTAGTTGCAAAATTTGTTAGGGCTTGAGGGGCGATCTGTGCGACCATCGCGGTACGTGTTTTGGTCGCGAGGATTATTTTCCCATCGCCGTTGCGGCGTCGGGGAGCGATAAGAGTCCCGGTTTAAGTTTCTCGAGGACTGCTGAGACGAGTCCGGTCTGTTATCGCGGCGTTCTTGAGTTCGCTCTGGATTGTCACGAGGGGACTCGTACGTGGAACGCTGGCGATACGGCCGGTTATCAGAGAAGCTGACTCGTTTTTCTTCGCGGATCAGTTCTCGTCGACGAGTCTGGTCTGACTCATACTGCCTGTAAGCAGAGATGGCTGCTTCGAAAACAGTGGCAGGATTTCGCGAAGGGCAATGAAGCACTTCGGCACGCAGCTGGGGAAGGAGACCTCGTAGAAAACAATCTACTACGAAGCGATCTAGTTCTTCGTAATCAAGGCCAATGTCTGTGGCATCTTGAATCGCGGTTCGAAGGTCTTTAACGCGATTGATGAAGTCTAAGATGTGCTCGTTTGGAGCTTGGAGTACACTCGCGAGATCGCCACGGTACTGGTCAACGAATTTGTATGGGCCCAGTACTGTTCGTAATTTCTCGCATAGTGCAGAAATTGTGAATATGTGCTGGCCTTCTATAGCGGCATAAGCACGATCGTGGAGTTTATTGCAGAGCAATTTTGTGAGGGCACGCTCTGCAGTGGCCGGTACGGTGTCACGCGCGCGTTTGCATGCACGTATGAATTGTAGGACGGAAGACGAAGTTCCGTCGAATCTAGGGACAAGCTCGGCGGCTTGTTTTAGAGCGAAATTGCCAGTAGGTTCATACTGTGGGATTTCGCGTGGCTCTGGCGGTGAAGGTTCCCGCATATTAGAGACGTTACTAGGGCCTGGTGTAGGCGATTGTTGACGTAGGCTTTGACTCGTGATTTGGATGTTATGAAGCTCTTTTCGTATTTCGTCGAGCATATTCTTTTGGTTTTGTGCGTCTTCTTCATATTTGAGACGCAATTTGGCAATAAAATCAGTTTCTTCTTTGAGATATTGCTCTCTACGGGCGAGGTCTTGCGCATAAAGGAG
The DNA here is from genome assembly GCF_051020765.1 of Lasioglossum baleicum. Classification (NCBI taxonomy): domain Eukaryota; kingdom Metazoa; phylum Arthropoda; class Insecta; order Hymenoptera; family Halictidae; genus Lasioglossum; species Lasioglossum baleicum. The sequence continues at coordinate 3,504,575 of NC_134930.1, forward strand.
TAACTCTTCCTCGGTCATTGGAGGAAGGTCTGCGTTAGGATCTGCTCGGAGATCCTTTTGAGATCGCGTGATTGGGCGAGACATTTTGAAAGATATAAATGGGATTTAAGAAATGTGAACTTCGCACTGACACGCGTCGGAGCTTATCAATGCAAATATCGGCGACCACTTCGTGTCCTACCGACTGCGCCAAATTTGTCACGTCCGTCACTGTGTTTTTGTTACAGGTACCAGGAGAGAGAAAAGAGAACAGTGACAGACGGACGGTTGAGATATTATGATTAAAATGAGGAGTGGTCTTTCGTGCCGAGACAGCCGCGGGCTGTCATATGCACTAGGACAACCGATATTGCTATGGATGCAGTCAAGAAAAGAACGTCCGACGCGGTTACAAGAAGTGTCCCGACAAGAATCGCGCGCGAGAGGATGCAACGAGAACGGTGAGTTTACAGGATTCAACAATTATACAAGATATTATACGACTCACCGCAATGTTGTATTAACGCCTAATAATATTGTTGCAGCAGGAACTGGCGGTACTGACAGTAGGTGTCGTACATCGGATCTTCTATACAGATGTCCTCGAGGTGGGGAAGATCCGGCAGAGTTGCTGCTGCTCGGTTCGGGACGACGTTAGTGGCCTTGGATGCTGGCCGCAAGACGACACGTTGATGAGTTGGCAGAGGGACGTCACTGATGATTCGGCAACGGACCCTGGGAACGATGATCGTGTCTCGGCTGTCGTCGTCGTCGGCTATGTCGATCACCTCTGGACAATCAACCGGATGTAGAACTGGCGTCGGAGCTCGCGAGAGGTCCGCGTGGTTGACCTCTTTAGGAGGGTTGCAAGGGCAACCGTATACAGAAACGTAATCGGACGCGTCACACGGAATGTGCTCGGTGGTTCCCAGAAGTTCTGTCCACTCGGTAGTGGCGATGATTTGTTCGAGCACCGCTTTATTTCTTAACGCGCGTCTCAATTTAGCAAGTTGATACTTGCGTCCCGCTCAACGTGGGCGTCGCATGGGTAAGGAATAGTAATGATGGAATATTAATAATATAATGAAAATGAACTTCCATTTGTTATTAACCTTTTAGGTAGTTAACTCGCTTCACGTCTATAGTGGCGGCTCAGCGTTTCCACTGCGCTCTTTAGACCAATTCTAGACGTGGCACGAGAACTTCTCTATGACTCGCTTCAAATTCCTTATTGGCGGCTCAGCGTTTCCACTGCGCACTTTAGACCAAGTCCGGATATGTCACGAGTTTAATATATTCGATGCAAGAACTGAATTGGAAGATGGTGTTGAACTAACACAAGAATAACAAGATCGAAGCACTGGTATAACAACGATATATTAAATAAGAACTGGTAAGTACACTGGTATACAATATGTAAGTAGTATTATAATAGGAGTAGTAATTGGATTAATGAATAATGGATATTGTAATATGTTATAGGAATAACGTATGAGAATTAGGACTTGAGTTGAGTTGAGTTAGAGTTGGAATTGGAATTGGAATTAGGAGTGAAGGATCGACACACTTCACTATCGCGGAGCTAGACTGAACACGTCTGCTCTTGAAGTCGGAAGAAGCCGGACTGACTCTGAGGCCAGGTAGGCACGTCTGTGCGAGTTGCTGGCTGAAGGCGGACTGATGCAAGCGTTCGCTCTGCCTTGCCTCCTTCGGTCGGAGTGGGGATAGCTGACGCTGCAGTCTCTTTGTTCTTCAGTCGTCGGAGTGGGAGAACTGCTGACGCAGCAGCGTCTTTGCTCCCGGGGACTGCACGTGCATTTCTGCTGACGCTGCAGTCTCGTGGCTGTCCTATTGCCCTCTACGAGCGTGGGACTGCTGATGCAGCAGTCTTTGGACTTCTCGACGTTTCTAGAAGCTTCTAGATGCTTCCAGAGTGATGCAATACTTTATTGCATTATGTGTCGTGGTGATGGGTTGAAACTGAGGTAAGGTGTTGATCAAGGTGAAGTTATGGTGATGGGTAGAGGCGGAGATAAGGATTAGAACAATAGAATATATGAGATCTTAATATTATGCTCTTATGTCTAGGGGACGGTGTGTGGATCTTATGTAGATCAGACCTTGTATACATAGTGTGTGTACAAGGCCAACGTCGTACATCGGACGACGTAACACCCACGTCGAGCGGGACGCAAGCATCAACTTGCTAAATTGAGACGCGCGTTGAGAAATAAAGCGGTGCTCGATCAAATCATTGCCACTACCGAGTGGACCGAACTTCTGGGAACCACCGAGCACATTCCGTGTGACGCGTCCGATTACGTTTCTGTATACGGTTGCCCTTGCAACCCTCCTAAAGAGGTCAACCACGCGGACCTCTCGCGAGCTCCGACGCCAGTTCTGCATCCGGTTGATCGTCCTGAGGTAATCGACATAGCCGACGACGACGACAGCCGAGACACGATCATCGTTCCCAGGGTCCGTTGCCGAATCATCAGTGACGTTCCTCTGCCAACTCATCAACGTGTCGTCTTGCGGCCAGCATCCAAGGCCACTGTTACGTCGGACGACCTCCGACGTTGGTCGAATCGAGGACCGTACCTCGATTCTAGGCTAAGATTAAATATTAAGTACATAATACCTCTTAAACCCATCGCTATCAAACTCTTGTTCTAAATCTAATATCTCTTAAACCCATCGCTATCAAACTCTTGTTCTAATTCTAATACATCTTAAACCCATCACTACTTCACCCACGACTTTTCCTAAACTTGTTCTAATACCCATCGCTACTTAAATCTCGACTCTCCCAATTGTTCTACAACCAACCATCACTCCGAACTCCTAACTTTACTTTCACTTGTTCAAACCCTCATCTACACTTACAACTTGTTCAAATCCTCAACTCCGCTCGAGTAAACGCCACCTCGAGAACAAAGAGACTGCAACGTCAGCAGTCTTGCACCCGTCACCACTCCGACGAGCGAGGACAAAGGGACTGCAGCGTCAGCAACCCCCACTCCGAGCGAAGGAGGCTACGCAGAGCTGCCTCTTGCATCAGTCTGGTGCTAGCCAGCGAAGTGAGCGGACGTGTCGGTCTGCGCTCACTCCATTCTCACACAACGACATCAGTCAGTCTGGCCCAAGCCAGCGAAGCGAGCAGACGTGTCGATCTGCGCTCTTCTAATTCGCGCTTCGACGTTCATCGACGTTTGTTCTACTATTCCAAATCCATTCCAATTCAATTCCTAAATCAATTCCAATTCTAACTCTTACTAACTCATACTCCGTATACGATTATTACGTTTAATTCATTTATTATTATACTACCAAGTTTATACTCAAGTGTACTCAACGTTCTTTATTTCAATATATATATTATATTTTACCAGTGCTACGTGAAGTTAATTTCCACATCATTCTACTAAATCCAGTGACAGTTTCTTTTCGAAATTCGAATCGTGCCCTCGTTAATCATACAGAACTCGGCTTGGAGGTCAGTTCGTCCGCTCCGCTGAGAAGTAGTGGTTGACGAGTAGACGTTTGGAAATAATAACTTTCCAAATCCGATAAACGCATTTAATATTAATAATAAATAATTGAGCTCTCGCTTACGTGTTCAACCTCGGTCACAAAGGGAGAAGCTTACAGCTCCGCCGAGGCAATACGTCAACGAGGTGACACTTAGTCAAAAGATTATCGAAGTTAAAGTGACAGTTTGTGAAAGGAAACATATCAGTGTCTAAAGTGAAGTGACTGTTTTAATAGTGCCCTCGTTGTCGCACGGTGACCCGGCTCGGAGGCCAGTTCGTCTGCTCTGCTGGGTAGTGCCGATTAACGAGTGGACATTTTCGAGTCAGGTAAATTACCTCTGGCCAGCGCCTACGGGGAACCCCTGGCCAATTTTTCTTTCACGTTTGGGACTTAGACAAAATCCGACAAAAGGATTTTCAGAGTATTAACTCTTCCGAAACAGTTCCTTCCATACCCATCCCTTATGCGTCGTACACGTCGTGCAGGCTGAAAGTATCAACAGAGATCAACCACGCGGATCTCTCGCGTTCCACGCCTGTCAACGTTACACCAGCTGCCCGCTATGAGATCATCGATCTCATAGACATCTCTGACGACGACGACGACGCCAGGAATACCATAAACCTGTCAAGTGACAACAATAACCCGCCTGCCGTTCGTTACGAGGTCATTGACCTCGTCACCATCTCTGATGACGATGACAGCAGGAGCACGATAATCTTGCCGCACGTTCGCTGTAGGATCAGCAAGGACGAGTACCTACCGTCCAACAGACGCATTGTCGTGCGTACCCCAGCGAGACAGCTGCCAAACCTTCCACATCTCGATGAGATCTGTCTGGACGACCCGTTATACCAGACCCATGCTGACCGCCGAGCTCAGCTCCTTCAACAGTACTATTAAGATACAACAACTAACCGGTGAGAATTCGTATCTTTTGTAACCCCTTTTGTTCCATGTCAACTCACCGCGTTCGTTGCGTCAGCGTAGAAGTATCGCCATCCGCGTTGACTGCTTGCGGGTGTCGGTCTCAAATGACTATCGGTGTCCTAGCGCATATGACTGCCCGTCTGGCTGTCTTGGCGTAAAAGACCGTTTCCTCTTCAATTCCACGTGCCGCCTCCTGGGGTCATCTTCTTTGCCTAGGACGTGGGGCGTGACGTAACAAAATTTGGCGCAGTCGGTAGGACACGAAAACGGTCGCCGGTAGTTGAACCATTAACAAATTGTTTTCGTACGTCTGACATTTGTTCTCTATATCGTGTGTCGAGTAAGAATTCACACTAATATCGCAAAATGTCTCGCCCAATCACACGATCCCAAACGGATCCCCGAGCGGATCCTAATCAAGACCTTCCTCCGCCAACCGAGGAAGAGCTACTTCTTTACGCGCAAGATCTCGCCCGTAAAGAGGAATATTTAAAAGAGCAAACCGAATTCATTGCTAAATTGCGTCTTAAATATGAAGAAGACGCACAGAATCAAAATAACATGCTCGATGAAATACGCAAAGAGCTCCACAATATTCAAGCCTTGAACCAAAACTTACGTCACCAAGCGCCTACACCAGGCCCCAGTAACGTCTCTAACACGCGAGAACCTTCATTATCAGAGCCACGCGAAACCCCGCAATATGAGCCAACAGGAAATTTCGCGTTGAAACAAGCCGCAGAACTCGTACCCAAATTCGACGGAACATCGATTCCCGTCCTAAAATTCATCCGCGCCTGCAAACGCGCGCGTGATTCTATCCCCGAATCCATAGAACGTGCCCTTACTAAACTAATCTGCAATAAACTTTCCGATCGTGCGTACGCTGCCATTGAAGGCGAAAACATACGTACGATCTCACAACTTTGCGATAAGCTACGAACAGTACTGGGACCCTACAAATTCGTGGACCAGTACCGTGGCGAATTGGCAAGCATAGCCCAGGGCAACAATGAGCATATTCTTGCCTTCATAAATCGAGTCAAAGATTTACGAACCGCCATCAGCGATTCTACCGAAGGACATTACGACTACAGAGAAATCGATCGTTTCACAGTCGAGTGCTTCCTTCGCGGTCTACTCCCACAACTTCGCAGCGAAGTTTTGCATTGCCGTTCTCAGAATTCGGCAGAGATCTTCGAAGCAGCCATCTCTGCATATAAGCAATATGAGCTGTATCAAAACCGTCGTCGCGAATCTAATCGTGACGATTCCCGCAAGGTAAGCTTCTCAGATAACAGAAGCTCCTATCGCCCACGCTCTTCTGACAATTTCAATTCTCGCGAACGCATCCCTGAACGTCGCGACAACAGACCGGATGAGCGTCGCGATAACGGGTCCGACCAACGTCGAGACTCGTGGAGAAACTCGAACCGCAACTCTTATCGTTCTCCAACTCCGCAGTGGCGATCCGAAACCCCTCGCGAACAAAACCCGCAGCGCGGAAACCGGGACCCGAATTCAAATCGCGACAGACGTTCGGGAGAGCCCCGCAAGTTTTGCAACTATTGCAAAACTCCCGGGCATGACATTCACGAATGTCGAAAAAGAGCCTATAACAATAACCTGCGCTCGGGAAACGAGTCAGGCCTCCCGACAGGAACGAATCAACAGCGGGAGGCCGCCCCAACAAAGCGCAACCAAACATTCACGCAGACCGCCGTTCGAACGAACGAGCTCCCCGAAGACCAGATCGACGATTCGTCTCTGCAGTTAACCTCGCAGTAGACTCGCCGATCCCGCGCGTACAAATCTCCGCCCCTCAGCTTCGCGAGAAAAGTGAATTCTTATTAGACACGGGCTCGGAAGTCAATTTGATACGCGCGTCTAGTTTAAAACCTGGGATAACCATTGATCCCACGAGCACGATCGAAGTTCATGGAATAACCGAGGGTTCCATAGTAACACTCGGCGAAGTCGTTATATTCATTCAGGGGACAATCCCTATCAAATTCCACGTGCTCGGGGACGAATTCCCAGTCAGTGTTAACGGGATTCTCGGCTCGCCCTTCTTTATAGGAGGAGCTGAGATTTCCTTTGCAAGACAATTCGTTTTAGTCGGAAACATTTCAATTCCGTTCTCTTATTCACGCGCACTGCCGACTGAGCCCCGCGATAGTTCAATGACGAGGGTTATTTCAATGCCTTCTCCAAAGACGGAGGTCTCTCTTGAAAAGCACGCCGCAAGGACAGAGGAAGAAACATTCCCTCTCTCAAAACGTCGGGTGCAACTGGGAGAGATTCGTATCACATCGAATAATATCGTAGAGGAACCGGTCGATAAGCGCAAAAATCTAAATCAACAGTCCGAATCAAGGACTGCACCAGACTCTAATGAGTTTGTCGTTGAGCCCCGAACAGCCGCCTGCATTGCAGTCAGCGTACAGGGCCCGAAACAGGGATATATCCGCCGCGTCAGCGTAGCGCCGGATGTATTCCTCGGTGACTGTGTAGTCACTAATCGCGGAGGCAAAGCGAGCCTCAGATGTTTCAACACATCTCCGCGTCCGATCTCATTCCGATTACCCGTGTTAGAGGTGGAAGAGATCGAGCGTTATTCAACTAATTCCGGTAACCATCCCGACGCATTCGGTAACCATCCCGACCTTTCTAATTCCGGTAACCATCCCGACGTATTCGGTAACCATCCCGACCTTTCTAATTCCGGTAACCATCCCGACGCATTCGGTAACCATCCCGACCTTTTCAATTCCGGTAACCATCCCGACCTTTCTAATTCCGGTAACCATCCCGACAATTTTAATCCAGAGTCCAAAGAAGACTCCCGCGAATTCAAACCTATGAAGGTTTATTCTACAAGCTCCGGTATCAAGTCCGATTTTTTCTATTCCGAGTCTAGGTTGAAAGGAAATGTCCCCGCCTTTGATTCTCTAAAGACGACAGAACGTCTACATAAAGTAAAGCATAAAACTCTACCTCGTATAGACCGAGTATACGAGTCGATCATAAAAGATCATCCCGCGATAATTTCTAAATCAGAGTCAAAGAGAGTCTATATTTCATTTCAAAAACCTACCTCTGATTTTTCGCCGGAACATGATCTCTTCCAGTCTCAACGGTCAAGTATCCGTGCACCGCAAAGCGAGTTTCATCCATCTAGGAATTATACGTCTGTAAAATACGCGTCAGCAAAAAGGAGAAACAAATTTCGTATTATACTATACCTCTGCGATAACCCGCGAACAATGATTGTAGCATCTCCTGCGACTTGCGATAAGAAACCCTCCCAGGAGATTTCATTACAGTCCTCCGCTGACGCGAAATTAGAATCCGCGTTAATCACGCGTCCGGTCAACACCGACAAACGAGCGAAATCCGAAACCCAGCGTCGACAAAATCTCCTTCTACAGCCGGAAGATAAGCTTGTCGCATCACGACTCAGCCCCTCGGAAGATAGGATCATTCCAGAGGAGCTCCAGTCTTCAGACAATTTCGCAACCACAAACATGTATCCGTTACAAGTTGCCATCCTATGCACCATTACCACGCAAGTTTATACCCTCATTGGATATGATTGCGGTGGACCGACACTCAACGTCACTACGTACTCTACCATCGATAACCTGAATTGCGAACCCGAAGATGTCACACCGATCGAGAGTTTAGAGCGAATTCAACTTCTGCAGCTAGCCGAGTTTTCGCAAGCCCGAGTCCTCCAATGCCACATTGAAATAGACAGAACGATCTACTACTGTGGCATGCATTCGCATAATTCCGTCGTCGCCAATGGTAGACAAGAGTATCTCCTAACCACCACCAGTGAAACATGCTCTAATCTACACACTACTGGAACTCTGTATATTACGCCAGCGGCACAGATCACAGGAGTCCAGCCAAATTCCACAACCTCTCGTAGCCTCACAATGGCAGGAGAAATCAAGAATGACGGAAGCTGCTCAGGCACAACCTACAACGATCCTTTTGGAACCTGGACGGACGTCGTGGTGCAAGCCATAATACGCATCACGATACGGGACTACATTGCACCGATAAAGCTATCCACAGCACAAATTCATTTACAATCCGGACAAACCTGTCCTCTTCAGAAAGGCAACTGCCTCGATTCACAGGACGGATACACATTCTGGGAACCCGCACCAACAGATTCATGCAGATTCAACAACTACGATGTTCTATACGAAGGGCTAGCGACCAAGCTATCCCCACAGTTAAAATCCTCGCCAACCTTGTATACAGTTGCCTCTCAGGATACAACATTTGCACTAACCGAGACAGGACGATCTTCAGTCTGCGGATTTATCATAATCCGTACAGAACATCCAAAACTGTTCATACTAGAAACGGGGAAGTCAGGGAAATTCAAGGAGAAGTCACCCACCCTCGTCAACAATCTCGACATATTCACCTATGTCAACAGCAAATTCGTCTACGTAGAGAAACATCTCCGTACACAATTTTCTCAACTATATAAGGACGTCATTCGTCAAAAGTGCGAACTAGAACGACAAATTCTCCAGAACGCACTCACTCAGCTGCACACAGCCCCTGAAGAAGTGGCAACCGCCATAATGAAAGACGCTGGATTTATTGCAGTCCCAGCAGGTGAAGTGGTCCATATTATCAAATGTATCCCAGTGACAGTCCAGATCCGGAAAACGGAACGCTGTTATGACGAACTGCCCGTCACGTACAAGAATTCTTCAAGATTCCTGAAACCAAAGGACCACATTATTTCAAACACCGGTACAGAGAAGCCGTGCAGCGAGTTACTATCTCCATATTACAGAATACATGGAACATGGTACCGACTCACTCCATCACTAACAGAAACTATTGCACCGTCAGAACTCCATCCAATCTCTAAGGCCACATGGAAATACGTGGACCCCAAAAACCTTGCGACTGGAGGCATATATTCGCAAGACGACCTCGACAAACTGCAGGATCACATAATGTTCCCTGTAGAAAAGGTAGCCGTAATAAATACTATTGCACAAGGCGCCTCAGGTAGACAATACGCAGCAGGAAATATTAACATGTTCAACCTGCTCGACGAAGAGTCGCTTCAACAAATAGCTGAATCTACCGCACAGAAGTTATGGTCAGGATTTACCACGTTCGGATCCGTAACCGCTGGATTAATAGGAATATATGTGGCAATTCGCACAATAAAAACTATTATCAGCACAATCATCAATGGCATCGCTCTCCATTCGTTATACGGCTGGAGCCTCCACCTCATCGTCGCCATCTGGAGTTCCTTGACAAGATTCTTCATTTTCCTGAAACAAAGAGACGAAACATACACATACGCTGTCAGATATCGGAAAAGTGAAAGTGAAAATGACATAAGTGAGCCCATTCCCTCCCAAGACCCCAATAAAAGACAGTCAAATAATGAACATTGCGATTATAGACTGTCGGACATTGCGAAACCTACCCCAACTCCTCGCGCAGAATCAGACAACATCTCAGTGCATCCAGTGTTTCGTACTGTTAATACAGTCAACGTGCGCCGAGAACTGAGCTCCCTGCGCGGATCGCTCACTAATGATGCGTCTCAAAACCAAAAATTGTAATGCGAGCGTTCACCGAACACAACCTCGGACCGAGAGATTTCACTCCGAGAAATCTCTTCTCCGGCGAGGGAGGTGTTACGTCGGACGACCTCCGACGTTGGTCGAATCGAGGACCGTACCTCGATTCTAGGCTAAGATTAAATATTAAGTACATAATACCTCTTAAACCCATCGCTATCAAACTCTTGTTCTAAATCTAATATCTCTTAAACCCATCGCTATCAAACTCTTGTTCTAATTCTAATACATCTTAAACCCATCACTACTTCACCCACGACTTTTCCTAAACTTGTTCTAATACCCATCGCTACTTAAATCTCGACTCTCCCAATTGTTCTACAACCAACCATCACTCCGAACTCCTAACTTTACTTTCACTTGTTCAAACCCTCATCTACACTTACAACTTGTTCAAATCCTCAACTCCGCTCGAGTAAACGCCACCTCGAGAACAAAGAGACTGCAACGTCAGCAGTCTTGCACCCGTCACCACTCCGACGAGCGAGGACAAAGGGACTGCAGCGTCAGCAACCCCCACTCCGAGCGAAGGAGGCTACGCAGAGCTGCCTCTTGCATCAGTCTGGTGCTAGCCAGCGAAGTGAGCGGACGTGTCGGTCTGCGCTCACTCCATTCTCACACAACGACATCAGTCAGTCTGGCCCAAGCCAGCGAAGCGAGCAGACGTGTCGATCTGCGCTCTTCTAATTCGCGCTTCGACGTTCATCGACGTTTGTTCTACTATTCCAAATCCATTCCAATTCAATTCCTAAATCAATTCCAATTCTAACTCTTACTAACTCATACTCCGTATACGATTATTACGTTTAATTCATTTATTATTATACTACCAAGTTTATACTCAAGTGTACTCAACGTTCTTTATTTCAATATATATATTATATTTTACCAGTGCTACGTGAAGTTAATTTCCACATCATTCTACTAAATCCAGTGACAGTTTCTTTTCGAAATTCGAATCGTGCCCTCGTTAATCATACAGAACTCGGCTTGGAGGTCAGTTCGTCCGCTCCGCTGAGAAGTAGTGGTTGACGAGTAGACGTTTGGAAATAATAACTTTCCAAATCCGATAAACGCATTTAATATTAATAATAAATAATTGAGCTCTCGCTTACGTGTTCAACCTCGGTCACAAAGGGAGAAGCTTACAGCTCCGCCGAGGCAATACGTCAACGAGGTGACACTTAGTCAAAAGATTATCGAAGTTAAAGTGACAGTTTGTGAAAGGAAACATATCAGTGTCTAAAGTGAAGTGACTGTTTTAATAGTGCCCTCGTTGTCGCACGGTGACCCGGCTCGGAGGCCAGTTCGTCTGCTCTGCTGGGTAGTGCCGATTAACGAGTGGACATTTTCGAGTCAGGTAAATTACCTCTGGCCAGCGCCTACGGGGAACCCCTGGCCAATTTTTCTTTCACGTTTGGGACTTAGACAAAATCCGACAAAAGGATTTTCAGAGTATTAACTCTTCCGAAACAGTTCCTTCCATACCCATCCCTTATGCGTCGTACACGTCGTGCAGGCTGAAAGTATCAACAGAGATCAACCACGCGGATCTCTCGCGTTCCACGCCTGTCAACGTTACACCAGCTGCCCGCTATGAGATCATCGATCTCATAGACATCTCTGACGACGACGACGACGCCAGGAATACCATAAACCTGTCAAGTGACAACAATAACCCGCCTGCCGTTCGTTACGAGGTCATTGACCTCGTCACCATCTCTGATGACGATGACAGCAGGAGCACGATAATCTTGCCGCACGTTCGCTGTAGGATCAGCAAGGACGAGTACCTACCGTCCAACAGACGCATTGTCGTGCGTACCCCAGCGAGACAGCTGCCAAACCTTCCACATCTCGATGAGATCTGTCTGGACGACCCGTTATACCAGACCCATGCTGACCGCCGAGCTCAGCTCCTTCAACAGTACTATTAAGATACAACAACTAACCGGTGAGAATTCGTATCTTTTGTAACCCCTTTTGTTCCATGTCAACTCACCGCGTTCGTTGCGTCAGCGTAGAAGTATCGCCATCCGCGTTGACTGCTTGCGGGTGTCGGTCTCAAATGACTATCGGTGTCCTAGCGCATATGACTGCCCGTCTGGCTGTCTTGGCGTAAAAGACCGTTTCCTCTTCAATTCCACGTGCCGCCTCCTGGGGTCATCTTCTTTGCCTAGGACGTGGGGCGTGACGTAACACCACTAATGTCGTCCCGAACCGAGCAGCAGCAACTCTGCCAGATCTTCCCCACCTCGAGGACATCTGTATAGAAGACCCGATGTACCACACCTACTGTCAGTACCGCCAGTTCCTGCTGCAACAATATTATTAGGCGTTAATACAACATTGCGGTGAGTCGTATAATATCTTGTATAATTGTTGAATCCTGTAAACTCACCGTTCTCGTTGCATCCTCTCGCGCGCGATTCTTGTCGGGACACTCCTTGTAACCGCGTCGGACGTTCTTTTCTTGACTGCATCCATAGCAATATCGGTTGTCCTAGTGCATATGACAGCCCGCGGCTGTCTCGGCACGAAAGACCACTCCTCATTTTAATCATAATATCTCAACCGTCCGTCTGTCACTGTTCTCTTTTCTCTCTCCTGGTACCTGTAACAAAAACACAGTGACGGACGTGACAAATTTGGCGCAGTCGGTAGGACATCGAAGTGGTCGCCGATATTTGCATTAATAAGCCCCGACGCGTGTCAGTGCGAAGTTCACATTTCTTAAATCCCATTTATATCTTTCAAAATGTCTCGCCCAATCACGCGATCTCAAAAGGATCTCCGAGCAGATCCTAACGCAGACCTTCCTCCAATGACCGAGGAAGAGTTACTCCTTTATGCGCAAGACCTTGCCCGTAGAGAGCAATATCTCAAAGAGGAAACTGATTTTATTGCCAAATTGCGTCTCAAATATGAAGAAGACGCACAAAACCAAAAGAATATGCTCGACGAAATACGAAAAGAGCTTCGCAACATCCAAATCACGAGTCAAAGCCTACGTCAACAATCGCCTACACCAGGCCCTAGTAACGTCTCTAATATGCGGGAACCTTCACCGCCAGAGCCACGCGAAATCCCACAGTATGAACCTACTGGTAATTTCGCTCTAAAACAAGCCGCCGAGCTTGTCCCTAGATTCGACGGAACTTCGTCTTCCGTCCTACAATTCATACGTGCATGCAAACGCGCGCGTGACACCGTACCGGCCACTGCAGAGCGTGCCCTCACGAAATTGCTCTGCAATAAACTCCACGATCGTGCTTATGCCGCTATAGAAGGCGAGCACATATCCACAATTTCTGCACTATGCGAGAAGTTACGTACAGTACTGGGCCCATACAAATTCGTGGACCAGTACCGTGGCGATCTCGCGAGTGTACTCCAAGCTCCAAACGAGCACATCTTAGACTTCATCAATCGCGTTAAAGACCTTCGAACCGCGATTCAAGATGCCACAGATATTGGCCTTGATTACGAAGAACTAGATCGCTTCGTAGTAGATTGTTTTCTACGAGGTCTCCTTCCTCAGCTGCGTGCCGAAGTGCTTCATTGCCCTTCGCGAAATCCTGCCACTGTTTTCGAAGCAGCCATCTCTGCTTACAGGCAGTATGAGTCAGACCAGACTCGTCGACGAGAACTGATCCGCGAAGAAAAACGAGTCAGCTTCTCTGATAACCGGCCGTATCGCCAGCGTTCCACGTACGAGTCCCCTCGTGACATTCCAGAGCGAACTCAAGAACGCCGCGATAACAGACCGGATTCGTCTCAGCAGTCCTCAAGAAACTCAAATCGGGACTCTTATCGCTCCCCGACGCCGCAACGGCGATGGGAAAACAATCCTCGCGACCAAAATACGTACCGCGATGGTCGCACAGATCGCCCCTCAAGCCCTAACAAATTTTGCAACTACTGCAAAACCCCCGGGCACGATATTCACGAGTGCCGTAAGCGCACTTTCAATAATAATAGGAGGTCGGGAAACGAGTCCGGCCTCCCGACCGAAGCCAACCCAAGGCGGGAGGCCGCATCTTCAACCCAAACTACAGCCCGCACCCAAACGGCTATCCGGACGAACGACCAGTCCGACGATTCGTCTCAGCAGTAAATCTTGCTGCAGACTCACCAATTCCGCGCGTAAAAATCTCCGCCCCTCAATTACAAAAGAAGTGTGAATTTTTGTTGGACACGGGTTCGGAGATCAATTTAATTCGTGCGTCATGTCTAGAACCAAATCTACCTATAGATTATACGAACACCATAGAAGTCCAAGGAATAACCGAGGGATCCATTCCAACTCTCGGTCAAATTAAAATACACTTACAGGGTCAAAACCCTATCGAATTTCATGTCTTGGAAGAAAACTTCCCAATTAACATCGACGGAATCCTCGGTTCTCCCTTCTTCAGAACAGGAGCCGAGATCTCCTTTGCGAATGAATACATTACGATAGGAAACATTCGGGTTCCCTTCTCGAACCCTTGCGCGCCCGCGGCTGAGCCTCGCGATGAATTGGCAGCAGAGGTTATTTCAATGCCTTCGTCTATGACCAACGATCTCGTTAAAACTCCAGCCGCCAAGCGTGAGGAACATTCGGCAAGGAACGTTCGAGTGTCTTCCTCAAATCCTCGTGCACCCGCGGTCAGACCTTGCAGAGCTCCGGTGACGGAGGTTATTTCAATGCCTCCTCGGGATTCGATCGAGTACTCCCTAGAGAAAAACGCCGTGAAAAGCCGGCCGGAATCGAAGGAGACTCGAGAGATATCGGAGTACACTGCGAGAAGTCGGATCGTGGAGCGTGAGGATCGAGTCCGAACAAAGACTCCTCCGAAATCCGAAGAATTCGTCCTCGAACCTCGTACCGTTGCGTGCATAGCGGTCGACGTCGAAGGACCTAAACAGGGATATATCCGCCGTGTTAATGTAGCGCCGGATGTATTCCTGGGTGACTGTGTTGTCACCAATCGTAAAGGCAAAGCGAGCCTCCGGTGTTTTAACACCTCGTCGGAAAGAGTTTCATTTCGATTGCCCCCATTGGAGATGGAAGAAATGGAGTCGTACTCTTCCGACCTTTCTAATTCCGGGTATCATCCCGACGCATTCGGTAACCATCCCGACCTTACTAATTCCGGGAACCACCCCGACGTATTCGGTAACCATCCCGACATTACTAACTCCGGTAACCAGCCCGATTCTTATACTAACTCCGGTAACCAGCCCGATTCTTATTCTAACTCCGGTAACCAGCCCGATTCTTATTCTAACTCCGGTAACCAGCCCGATCCTTATTCTAACTCCGGTAACCAGCCCGATCAATTCCAAGACCAACTCCATTCCTACGACAATCAAAGATCTTCAAGACCCATATGTAAGCAGGTCTGTTCTATATTGTACAATAAATCCAGCGACAGTTCTAAACCAGAGAAGGATATCAAAGCCTCCAAAGTAAAAGAACTTCATAACTTACTTCGAAATCATATCTTTGATGATCCACAGAAACTCGATTCCTTTCAACTTCCATCTGCACGTTGCCATGCGAAGCGAAACAAATACGATAAAATTAATCTCTGCGCTACAGCGAAATACGCGTCAGCAAGAAAGAAATATAAATCCGAGTACCCTCGCGATAACAGATACCCCTACCAGATTAAGCGAGCGAAATTCGAAGCCCAGCATCGGCAAAATCTCCTTCGACCACCGGAAGATATAGAACAAGTATTCCTACTCAAAGAACCCTGCAAGGGCAAATTCGATGCGCAATATACGGGTCCTCACGAAATTTGCGACATCTTAGACTCAAACAATGTGAAAATTAAAGTAGGGAACCATTTTAAGATTGTACATGCAAACAAACTCAAGCGTGCGCCGAATAATCCAACGCAAACCCCGCGTCAGCGAAACGTGACACTCATCTGGACGCAGATAAGAAAAGACAAAAGTAAAAGTGTTAGTGAACAAAGTGATTCCCCGCCCACCCTAAACCCCGAGAAAAGACAGTCGAAAAATGAACATTGCGAATACGACTTGTCGGACATTACAAAACCAGCCCCAGCCCCACGTGCCGACACCGACAACATTTCAGTGCGACCAGTGTTTCGTACAAATATAGGAAATACTCGCCGAGAACTGTGCTCCCTGCGCGGAGTACCTCCGGACGATGCGTCGCATGAATGAGTGTGTGATCGAGTGTTAAGCGAGAAATTTCTTCCTTGTAAGAAATTTCTTTTCCGCGTTGGGAGGTGTTACGTCGTCCGATGTACGACGTTGGCCTTGTACATACACCATGTATTCAAGGTCTGATCTGCTCCCCTTGTTCTAATCCCTGTCTCCGTCTCTACCCATCACCATAACTTCACCTTGATCAACACCTTACCTCAGTTTCAAACCATCACCACGACACATAATGCAATAAAGTATTGCATCACTCTGGAAGCATCTAGAAGCTTCTAGAAACGTCGAGAAGTCCAAAGACTGCTGCATCAGCAGTCCCACGCTCGTAGAGGGCAATAGGACAGCCACGAGACTGCACCGTCAGCAGAAATGCACGTGCAGTCCCCGGGAGCGAAGACGCTGCTGCGTCAGCGGTTCTCCCACTCCGACGACTGAAGAACAAAGAGACTGCAGCGTCAGCTATCCCCACTCCGACCGAAGGAGGCAAGGCAGAGCGGACGCTTGCATCAGTCCGCCTTCAGCCAGCGACTCGAACGGTTCGCTCCAAGCGAGCGACTCGCACGGACGTGCCAGTCCGGCTTCTTCCGACTTCAAGAGCAGACGTGTTCAGTCTAGCTCCGCGAAAGTGAAGTGTGTCGATCCTTCACTCCTAATTCCAATTCCAATTCCAACTCTAACTCAACTCAACTCAAGTCCTAATTCTCATACGTTATTCCTACAACATATTACTATATCCATTATTCATTAATCCAATTACTACTCCTATTATAATACTACTTACATATATTGTATACCAGTGTACTTACCAGTTCTTATTTAATATATCGTTGTTATACCAGTGCTTCGATCTTGTTATTCTTGTGTTAGTTCAACACCATCTTCCAATTCAGTTCTTGCATCGAATATATTAAACTCGTGACATATCCGGACTTGGTCTAAAGTGCGCAGTGGAAACGCTGAGCCGCCAATAAGGAATTTGAAGCGAGTCATAGAGAAGTTCTCGTGCCACGTCTAGAATTGGTCTAAAGAGCGCAGTGGAAACGCTGAGCCGCCACTATAGACGTGAAGCGAGTTAACTACCTAAAAGGTTAACAACAAATGGAAGTTCATTTTCATTATATTATTAATATTCCATCATTACTATTCCTTACCCATGCGACGCCCACGTCGAGCGGGACGCAAGCATCAACTTGCTAAATTGAGACGCGCGTTGAGAAATAAAGCGGTGCTCGATCAAATCATTGCCACTACCGAGTGGACCGAACTTCTGGGAACCACCGAGCACATTCCGTGTGACGCGTCCGATTACGTTTCTGTATACGGTTGCCCTTGCAACCCTCCTAAAGAGGTCAACCACGCGGACCTCTCGCGAGCTCCGACGCCAGTTCTGCATCCGGTTGATCGTCCTGAGGTAATCGACATAGCCGACGACGACGACAGCCGAGACACGATCATCGTTCCCAGGGTCCGTTGCCGAATCATCAGTGACGTTCCTCTGCCAACTCATCAACGTGTCGTCTTGCGGCCAGCATCCAAGGCCACTAATGTCGTCCCGAACCGAGCAGCAGCAACTCTGCCAGATCTTCCCCACCTCGAGGACATCTGTATAGAAGACCCGATGTACCACACCTACTGTCAGTACCGCCAGTTCCTGCTGCAACAATATTATTAGGCGTTAATACAACATTGCGGTGAGTCGTATAATATCTTGTATAATTGTTGAATCCTGTAAACTCACCGTTCTCGTTGCATCCTCTCGCGCGCGATTCTTGTCGGGACACTTCTTGTAACCGCGTCGGACGTTCTCTTCTTGACTGCATCCATAGCAATATCGGTTGTCCTAGTGCATATGACAGCCCGCGGCTGTCTCGGCACGAAAGACCACTCCTCATTTTAATCATAATATCTCAACCGTCCGTCTGTCACTGTTCTCTTTTCTCTCTCCTGGTACCTGTAACAAAAACACAGTGACGGACGTGACAACTTGCGTCCCGCTCGACGTGGGCGTCGCATGGGTAAGGAATAGTAATGATGGAATAATAATAATATAATAAAAATGAACTTCCACTTGTTATTAACCTTTTTGGTAGTTACCTCGCTTCACGTCTATAGTGGCGGCTCAGCGTTTCCACTGCGCACTTTAGACCAATTCTAGACGTGGCACGAGAACTTCTCTATGACTCGCTTCAAATTCCTTATTGGCGGCTCAGCGTTTCCACTGCGCACTTTAGACCAAGTCCGGATATGTCACGAGTTTAATATATTCGATGCAAGAACTGAATTGGAAGATGGTGTTGAAGTAACACAAGAATAACAAGATCGAAGCACTGGTATAACAACGATATATTAAATAAGAACTGGTAAGTACACTGGTATACAATATGTAAGTAATATTATAATAGGAGTAGTAATTGGATTAATGAATATTGGATATTGTAATATGTTATAGGAATAATGTTTGAGAATTAGGAGTCGAGTTGAGTTAGAGTTGGAATTGGAATTGGAATTAGGAGTGAAGGATCGACACACTTCACTTTCGCGGAGCTAGACTGAACACGTCTGCTCTTGAAGTCGGAAGAAGCCGGACTGGCGGCTGAGGCCAGGTTGGCACGTCTGTGCGAGTCGCTGGCTGAAGGCGGACTGATGCAAGCGTCCGCTCTGCCTTGCCTCCTTCGTTCGGAGTGGGGATAGCTGACGCTGCAGTCTCTTTGTTCTTCAGTCGTCGGAGTGGGAGAACCGCTGACGCAGCAGCGTCTTCGCTCCCGGGGACTGCACGTGCATTTCTGCTGACGCTGCAGTCTCGTGGCTGTCCTATTGCCCTCTACGAGCGTGGGACTGCTGATGCAGCAGTCTTTGGACTTCTCGACGTTTCTAGAAGCTTCTAGATGCTTCCAGAGTGATGCAATACTTTATTGCATTATGTGTCGTGGTGATGGGTTGAAACTGAGGTAAGGTGTTGATCAAGGTGAAGTTATGGTGATGGGTAGAGACGGAGGTAAGGATTAGAACAATACAATAATGAGATCTTAATACTATGCTCTTATGTCTAGGGGACGGTGTATGGATCTTATGCAGATCAGACCTTGTATACATAGTGTGTGTACAAGGCCAACGTCGTACATCGGACGACGTAACACAAGCTCGTACTGTTTGTACGCGGTTACTGCTTCATCGAATATTTTCTGTAATTCGAGTGACGCGCAGAGCCTGACCTCGGCTCGAAGCGCTGGGATAAGACCACGCATGAAACAATCAACTGTGAATTTGTCAATCTCGTCTAGATTGGGGACCCCGCGGCCTGAATCTATGATCGCCGTTCTAAGGTCCTTTACTCGCGTAATATAATTCAACACGTGCTCGGACTGTCCCTGGTGTATCGAAGCTAATTCTCCGCGATACTGATCGATGAATTTATATGGGCCTAGTACATCTTTCAGGCGGTTGCACAATTCAGAGATTGTGTTAATATTTACGTCTTCAATCGCGGCGTATGCCTGTCCTCTAAGCTTATTGCATACTAATCTAGTGAGGGTACGCTCAGCTGTGGCTGGAACAGCTTCCAAGGCTCGCTTGCACGCGCGAACGAATTGTAGCACGGTTATGAAGGTGCCGTCAAAGGTAGGCACAAGTTCAACCGCTTGTTTAACGGTGAAATTCGAAGAATCGTGCATCATGGGTTCGCGGGGCGCAACGACTGGGCTAGCTGGAATTGATTGAGAATCTCTGGCCGATCGGATTTCTGCTATCTCGCGGCGTATATCCTCGTACGTTTCTCTCTGATCGCGCGTTTCTGTTTCGTATTGCAATTTGAGTTGAGTCAACACGGCGGTTTGATTAATGAGAGCTGCTTCTCTACGAGCTAAATCTTTCTGGAATTCAATTAATTCCTCTTCCGTAGGAGGAACCTTCTTTCTAGCCTCGCTACGCGTTTCCATGATTGCGTCGCTTGAAAATTTCTAAGTATGAAATTCGCGAAAAATAATCCGACTATATAACGTGGGCGAAGGGGCGTTTTCTAAACCGCCCGTCGCACTTTAACGTTCACTAAAACTCTCGATGAATTTGTACTGAGTACGAACATCGCGAAAAATAATTTGAGTATGTAACGTGGGCGAAAGGGCATTTCCTTCACTGCCCGTCGCACTTTTAACTGACACTATGCTTTCACGGACTCTAAGTCTACTGCGTTAAATTGTCAAACAATGATGGAACGCGCAGGGGTTCGCGTGCTAACACTGATTCTATTTTTATTCCTCGATGCCGTGCTTCTAACATCGGTGACCAACGAGTGTCCTACCGACTGCGCCAAATTTGTCACAACAAATTTTGGCAGAGGTAGGACACATGACGTATCCTACAAAAGTGTTGACGGTGTCTCTAACATCGGTGACCAACGAGTGTCCTACCGACTGCGCCAAATTTGTCACGTCCTGGCGGGGCTATAAGAGCAAGAGAAGAGAATACCGCGGCCCGGCTACTCTGCTCTTCCACTGACTGACATTTAATAAAAGTGTTGGTCTTTTTATCAACAGACTAGGACCCGATGCCGACACCTGCATGCGATCTTACACAGATGAATGATGCACGCGACCCTGAAACATACGCGATAATATGTTCCACTTACTTTTACGCTTCGCTTGTTTGTCGATTGACACGAGAAATGGGTTCGCAACGGATGAACAGCTACGGTTGCGCTGATGGCCTTGAATACGGTCCGCTCTGCTTGACAGGCGTTGATCCAAATGGCTGGAAACGACCTTCAAGGATTGACGACTGCGCCAAATTCTGTCACGTCAATATTTGGCAGGAACGACCTCCAATGGTTGACAGCTGGCGGCTACGGTATTGTAGACGGATGTGCTCGTTGAGGAAACGGGCGTGGACGCTGTACGATACCGTGAATCTAACTCACGAATATCGTCCGCGTGATTGACGATATTTTAACTAGCGAAAACGGGCGTGGACGCTGTGCGATCCCGTGAATTTATCTCGCGAATATCGTCCGCGTGGTTGACGATATTTTGATTCGAGAAAACGGACGTGGATGCTGCGGAGCTTGCTATGCGAGCAAGTCTATCACTATCACGCACGTACGCGAACACGTAACAGGAAATTGAATAAGGAATACTATTCGCGAACTTTCCAGTGAGAACTCTATCTCTAACTAACAACGTGTCACTTCAAACTACGAAGTTAGGAGCAAGGAAATAATAATTGGGATTTAGATTGACTCTGGTAAAACAAAGTATATTATAAACGTAAAAGAATACAAAGGTAAAGATGCTTATTATTAACGAAATCGAAATACGTACTAAGTACGAAATATGAAACGCAATAAAAATGTTTAATTGAATAAACGAAGTAATATTTGAATTAAACGAATAAGAATACGATATTACTGAATGGTATTAGGGACTGTGTCTAAACAGTATGGATTTGGAAAGATTGTGTCTAAACAATCTGGATTTGGAAAGACTATGTCTAAATAGTCTGGACTTGGAAGATTGACGAAAACTCGACTGACCCACTCGGGTCCCCGGAGAGGACTGGGGAGAATCGAACGTTCGTCGACGAATAACGTTCGTCCGAAAAATGCTGACTTCGCAAAAGGGAACCGTGTCCTCTTTGTGCCGGTCTTCGTCGTAAACAGCGCGATGGCCGCCGCACTAGAGTCAGCAGTTTTCGTTCCCAGTGGTGCAGGACTCGAAAATTAAGTGGTAACCATTGGCGTACCTATTTATTTATTTAAATAAATTGGGACTTAGAATATTTTCGAGCGCTTGCTCTTGCAAGGCGTTTCGATGTAAATTTTATATGTCATATGATTAGTTGACATCATTTGTCGACCGATCATATGTTTGAAAATATTCTAAGTACTTTTGAAAATTACCAAAAATCGAAATTTTGGTAAAGTCTAAACAAACGCGAATTGAGAACATAACCTACAAATTTTTAGGTTAGTTTCATGATTTTCGCTCACGAGTCCAATGATATTTCAATCTTCGAGTTTGGGCCATTTTTGGCTATTTTAGGATTTTGACAGATTTTGGATTTTAGGTTATGTTGATGGATTTCAGTCAGATGTACGTGGTGTTAAGGATTCATTGTTATGAAGGATTTTTTAGGAGTTTTGGAATCTTTAAAGGGGAACGCTCGCTCTTATGTATCTAATTTTACATGTAGTCTTAAAGCTAACGTCGGAGGTGCGACCGACGTCACACCTCCCCCCTTAGAGAAGAGATTTCACGCAGTGGAATCTCTGCCTCTGGGTGGCGGTAGACAGGATGCACTGAAATGTCATCCCTGTCTCGCAACGCTGGGTCAAGGGAATCGCAAATTAACGTTCGTTTCGTCAAGGGAGGACGGGTTCGGAATTCTCCGACACTGGCACTATCACTAGCTTTGTCCTCGATGGCCGCTGAAGTCTTATTGTCCCTCTGCTTCATGAATATAAAGAACCGGGTCAATGAACTCCAGATGGCGACAACGAGATGCAGGCTCCAGCCGTATAGTGAGTGTAATGCGATGCCGTTAACGATCGTACTGATGATTGTTTTGATCGTTCGAATCGCTACGTACACTCCGATTATTCCAGCACTTATTGATCCGAATGTAGTGAATCCGGACCATAATTTCTGTGCTGTAGACTCCGCTATCTGCTGTAAGGAGTTTTCATCGAGCAGATTGAACATATTGATGTTTCCTGCTGCAAACTGTCTTCCCGTCGCACCCTGTGCGATTGAATTTATGACTGCTACCTTCTCTACGGGAAACATTATATGATCCTGTAGTTTGTCCAGGTCGTCTTGTGAATAAATGCCTCCCGTTGCCAAGTTCTTCGGATCTATGTATTTCCAGGTTGACTTGGCGAGGGGGTGAAGCTCCGAAGGAGTGATGGCCTCCATCAATGACGGTGTTAGGCGATACCATGTTCCGTGCAGTCTATAATATGGGGGAAGTAGCTCATTGCATGGCTTTTCTGTCCCCGTATTTGAAATGATGTGGTCCCTTGGCTTCAGGAATTTTGATGTGTTCCGATACGTGATGGGTAGCTCATCATAACACCGTTCGGTTTTCCTCACTTGGACCGTGACTGGTATGCACTTTATTATGTGCACTACCTCTCCTGCTGGAACTGCGATAAATCCGACATCCTTCATGATGGCAGTGGCAACTTCTTCGGGTGCTGAATGTAATAATGTGAGGGCGTTCTGGAGAATCTGACGCTCTAGCTCACACTTCTGACGGATTACATCTTTGTAGAGTTGAGAAAATTGTTTCCGGAGGTGCTTCTCCACGTAAACAAATTTGCTGTTGACATACGTGAAGATGTCCAGATTGTTGACCAAGGTGTGTGTTTTCTCCTTGAATTTTCCTGAACTTCCAACTTCCAGAATGAACAGCTTGGGGTGTTCCGTTCGGATTATGACATATCCGCAAACTGACGATCTGCCTGTCTCCGTGAGTGCAAAAGTCGTGTCCTGCGATGCTACGGTATACAGGGTTGGAGAAGGATTCACCTTGGAGGATAGTTTAGTGGCTATCCCTTCGTACAAGACATCATAATTATTGAATTTGCACGAGTCCGTCGGCGTGGTTTCCCAGAACGTATGGCCATCTTGTGCGTCTAAGCAGCTTCCTTTTTGAAGGGGGCAGGTTTGCCCAGTTTGTAGATGAATCTGTCCGGTTGACAATCTGATTGGAGCGATGTAGTCGCGGATCGTGATTCGGACTAAAGCTTGTACCACGACATCGGTCCAAGTCCCAAACGGATCACTATACGTGGTTCCAGCGCAGCTACCATCATTCTGAATAACTCCTGCTAACGTGAGGCCGTGAGAGGAGGTCGAGTTCGGCTGAATACCTGTGATCTGGGCGGCTGGGGTGATGAATATTGTCCCTGTCGTGTGTAGGCTCGAACAGGTTTCGCTGGAGATCGGTAATATATAGTCTTGTCGACCATTGGATACTACCGAATTATGTGAGTGCATGCCACAATAGTATATGGTTCTGTTACGTCACGTCCCACGTCCTAGGCAAAGGAGATGACCCCAGGAGGCGGCACGTGGAATTGATGAGGAAACGGTCTTTTACGCCAAGACAGCCAGACGGGCAGTCATATGCGCTAGGACACCGATAGTCATTTGGAAAATCGGCACCCGCTTGCAGTCAACGCGGATGGCGATACTTATACGTAAACGCAACGAACGCGGTGAGTTGACATGGGGTAAAGATGGATACAAGATACTGATTCTCACCGGTTTGTTGTTACGCCTTAATAATACTGTCGCAGGAGTTGTTTCCTCTGCGCTGCGTAGACCTCGTACTGTGGGTCCTCGATGCAAATATCTTCCAGGCGAGGAAGATTGGGAAGACGCAACGTAATACGTTGACGTGGTGACAGGAACGTGCTGTTGGTGATGACGCAACGAGGACGTGGCAGGATCACTGTGTCCTGGCTGTCGTCGTCGTCAGAGATGTCTATGAGATCGATGATCTCATAGCGGGCAGCTGGTGTAACGTTGACAGGCGTGGAACGCGAGAGATCCGCGTGGTTGATCTCTGTGTTCGGAATCGGACGGCACGGACAACCGTATACCGATACGTAATCTGACGCGTCACACTCGATATTCTCGGTCGTGACGTGATCGACGCATGAGGAGAGAGGAGCGAAAGGAACTTGGTTTAACAACTCCTTCTCAAGAAATCCTTTATAGGAATTTTGTCTATGTTCTGAATGAAAAAGGGAAAATTGGCCAGGGGTTCCCCGGAGGCGCTGGCCAGCGGTATTCCACCTGTGACTTTAATAAAATATAGTTATTGAAAAGGTCCGCTCGTTCATTGACACTACCCAAGCGGAGCGGACGAACTGGCCTCCAAGCCGGGTCACTGTGTAACGAACGAGGGCACTGTTAGAACTGTCACTATAGATCTAGCACTGCACGTATTCCTTGTGTGAACTGTCACTTGATGGAGACTTGATCGAACACTTGACCGAGAAAACACTTGACCGATCAAAATGTCGCTTGCAGACGTATTGTCTCGGCGGAGCTGTAAGCTTCTCCCTTTGTGACCGAGTTTCAATACTCAACAAGTGCACGATTGCTAATGGAAACAATTGTTCAAAATGTCGCTTGCAGACGTATTGTCTCGGCGGAGCTGTAAGCTTCTCCCTTTGTGACCGAGTTTCAATACTCTACAAGTGCACGATAACGAAGAAATAGTTTGAATATCGGAGAGAAATAGGTCACTGAATTGATTGAATTGTAAGAGAAGTCACTCGCGAAGTTCTGGTAAAATAAGATATATTATAATAATAACTTGGTTACACTTGGTTACAATTGTATTAATATAAATGTGAATATGAATTAAGTGAATTAATTG
The DNA here is from genome assembly GCF_051020765.1 of Lasioglossum baleicum. Classification (NCBI taxonomy): domain Eukaryota; kingdom Metazoa; phylum Arthropoda; class Insecta; order Hymenoptera; family Halictidae; genus Lasioglossum; species Lasioglossum baleicum. Next base: position 3,530,221 of record NC_134930.1, read on the forward strand.
CGTAGGAGTTAGTAAATGAATTAGTGTTGGAATAGAGACTGCGTTGAGTCGGAATTGGTATTGAGTTTGAATTAGAATTGGAATTAGAATTGGAATTGGAATTGTAGAACAAACGTCGATGAACGTCGAAGCGCGAATTAGAAGAGCGCAGGTCGACACGTCTGCTCGCTTCGCTGGCTTGGGCCAGACTGACTGATGTCGTTGTGTGAGAATGGAGTGAGCGCAGACCGACACGTCCGCTCACTCCGCTGGCTAGGACCAGACTGATGCAAGAGGCAGCTCTGCGTAGCCTCCTTCGCTCGGAGTGGGGGTTGCTGACGCTGCAGTCCCTTTGTCCTCGCTCGTCGGAGTGGTGACGGGTGCAAGACTGCTGACGTTGCAGTCTCTTTGTCCTCGCTCTCGACAGAGTGGTGACGCGTGCAAGACTGCTGACGTTGCGATCTCTTTGTTCTCGAGGTGGCGTTTACTCGAGCGGAGTTGAGGATTTGAACAAGTTGTAAGTGTAGATGAGGGTTTGAACAAGTGTTAAGTGTAGATGAGGGTTTAAACAAGTTATAAGTGTAGATGAGGGTTTGAACAAGTGTTAGGTCAGATTGAGAGTTTGGAGTGGTGGTTGGGTTTAGAACAATTGGGAGAGTCGAGATTTAAGTAGTGATGGGTATTAGAACAAGTTTAGGGAAAGTTGTGGGTGAAGTAGTGATGGGTTTAAGATGTATTAGAATTAGAACAAGAGTTTGATAGCGATGGGTTTAAGAGGTTGTTATGTACTTAATATTTAGTCTTAACCTAGAATCGAGGTGTCACGTCCGTCACTGTGTTTTTGTTACAGGTACCAGGAGAGAGAAAAGAGAACAGTGACAGACGGACGGTTGAGATATTATGATTAAAATGAGGAGTGGTCTTTCGTGCCGAGACAGCCGCGGGCTGTCATATGCACTAGGACAACCGATATTGCTATGGATGCAGTCAAGAAAAGAACGTCCGACGCGGTTACAAGAAGTGTCCCGACAAGAATCGCGCGCGAGAGGATGCAACGAGAACGGTGAGTTTACAGGATTCAACAATTATACAAGATATTATACGACTCACCGCAATGTTGTATTAACGCCTAATAATATTGTTGCAGCAGGAACTGGCGGTACTGACAGTAGGTGTCGTACATCGGATCTTCTATACAGATGTCCTCGAGGTGGGGAAGATCCGGCAGAGTTGCTGCTGCTCGGTTCGGGACGACGTTAGTGGCCTTGGATGCTGGCCGCAAGACGACACGTTGATGAGTTGGCAGAGGGACGTCACTGATGATTCGGCAACGGACCCTGGGAACGATGATCGTGTCTCGGCTGTCGTCGTCGTCGGCTATGTCGATCACCTCTGGACAATCAACCGGATGTAGAACTGGCGTCGGAGCTCGCGAGAGGTCCGCGTGGTTGACCTCTTTAGGAGGGTTGCAAGGGCAACCGTATACAGAAACGTAATCGGACGCGTCACACGGAATGTGCTCGGTGGTTCCCAGAAGTTCTGTCCACTCGGTAGTGGCGATGATTTGTTCGAGCACCGCTTTATTTCTTAACGCGCGTCTCAATTTAGCAAGTTGATACTTGCGTCCCGCTCGACGTGGGCGTCGCATGGGTAAGGAATAGTAATGATGGAATATTAATAATATAATTAAATGAACTTCCATTTGTTATTAACCTTTTAGGTAGTTAACTCGCTTCACGTCTATAGTGGCGGCTCAGCGTTTCCACTGCGCTCTTTAGACCAATTCTAGACGTGGCACTAGAACTTCTCTATGACTCGCTTCAAATTCCTTATTGGCGGCTCAGCGTTTCCACTGCGCACTTTAGACCAAGTCCGGATATGTCACGAGTTTAATATATTCGATGCAAGAACTGAATTGGAAGATGGTGTTGAACTAACACAAGAATAACAAGATCGAAGCACTGGTATAACAACGATATATTAAATAAGAACTGGTAAGTACACTGGTATACAATATGTAAGTAGTATTATAATAGGAGTAGTAATTGGATTAATGAATAATGGATATTGTAATATGTTATAGGAATAACGTATGAGAATTAGGACTTGAGTTGAGTTGAGTTAGAGTTGGAATTGGAATTGGAATTAGGAGTGAAGGATCGACACACTTCACTATCGCGGAGCTAGACTGAACACGTCTGCTCTTGAAGTCGGAAGAAGCCGGACTGACTCTGAGGCCAGGTAGGCACGTCTGTGCGAGTCGCTGGCTGAAGGCGGACTGATGCAAGCGTCCGCTCTGCCTTGCCTCCTTCGTTCGGAGTGGGGATAGCTGACGCTGCAGTCTCTTTGTTCTTCAGTCGTCGGAGTGGGAGAACCGCTGACGCAGCAGCGTCTTCGCTCCCGGGGACTGCACGTGCATTTCTGCTGACGCTGCAGTCTCGTGGCTGTCCTATTGCCCTCTACGAGCGTGGGACTGCTGATGCAGCAGTCTTTGGACTTCTCGACGTTTCTAGAAGCTTCTAGATGCTTCCAGAGTGATGCAATACTTTATTGCATTATGTGTCGTGGTGATGGGTTGAAACTGAGGTAAGGTGTTGATCAAGGTGCAGTTATGGTGATGGGTAGAGACGGAGATAAGGATTAGAACAATACAATAATGAGATCTTAATACTATGCTCTTATGTCTAGGGGACGGTGTATGGATCTTATGCAGATCAGACCTTGTATACATAGTGTGTGTACAAGGCCAACGTCGTACATCGGACGACGTAACACCTCCCAACGCGGAAAAGAAATTTCTTACAAGGAAGAAATTTCTCGCTCAACACTCGATCACACTCATTCATGCGACGCATCGTCCGGAGGTACTCCGCGCAGGGAGCACAGTTCTCGGCGAGTATTTCTTATATTTGTACGAAACACTGGTCGCACTGAAATGTTGTTGGTGTCGGCACGTGGGGCTGGGGCTGGTTTTGTAATGTCCGACAAGTCGTATTCGCAATGTTCATTTTTCGACTGTCTTTTCTCGGGGTTTAGGGTGGGTGGGGAATCACTTTGTTCACTAACACTTTCACTTTTGTCTTTTCTTATCTGTGTCCAGATGAGTGTCACGTTTCGATGACGCGGGGTTTGCGTTGGATTATTCGGCGCACGCTTGAGTTTGTTTGCATGTACAATCTTAAAATGGTTCCCTACTTTAATTTTTACATTGTTTGAGTCTAGGATGTCGCAAATTTCGTGAGGACCCGTATATTGCGCATCGAATTTGCCCTTGCAGGGTTCTTTGAGTAGGAATACCTGTTCTATATCTTCCGGTGGTCGAAGGAGATTTTGCCGATTCTGGGCTTCGAATTTCGCTCGCTTATTTTCATAGGGATATCCGTTATCGCGAGGGTACTCGGATTTACATTTCTTTCTTGCTGACGCGTATTTCGCTGTAGCGCAGAGATTAATTTTATCGTATTCGTTTCGCTTCGCATGGCAACGTGCAGATGGAAGTTGAAAGGAATCGAGTTTCTGTGGATCATCAAAGATATGATTTCGAAGTAAGTTATGAAGTTCTTTTACTTTGGAGACTTTGATATCCTTCTCTGGTTTAGAACTGTCACTGGATTTATCGTGCAGTATAGAACAGACCTGCTTACATATGGGTCTTGAAGATCTTTGATTGTCGTAGGAATGGAGTTGGTCTTGAAATTGATCGGGCTGGTTACCGGAGTTAGAATAAGGATCGGGCTGGTTACCGGAGTTAGTATAATGATCGGGCTGGTTACCGGAGTTAGTATGAGAATCGGGCTGGTTACCGGAGTTAGTATAAGAATCGGGCTGGTTACCGGAGTTAGAATAAGGATCGGGCTGGTTACCGGAGTTAGAATAAGAATCGGGCTGGTTACCGGAGTTAGTATAAGAATCGGGCTGGTTACCGGAGTTAGTAATGTCGGGATGGTTACCGAATGCGTCGGGATGATACCCGGAAGTAGAAAGGTCGGGATGGTTACCGAATACGTCGGGATGATACCCGGAAGTAGAAAGGTCGGGATGGTTACCGAATACGTCGGGATGATACCCGGAATTGGAAAGGTCGGAATGGTTACCGAATGCGTCGGGATGATTCCCGGAATTAGAAAGGTCGGAAGAGTACGACTCGATTTCTTCCATCTCCAATGGGGGCAATCGAAATGAAACTCTTTCCGACGAGGTGTTAAAACACCGGAGGCTCGCTTTGCCTTTACGATTGGTGACGACGCAGTCACCCAGGAATACATCCGGCGCTACATTAACACGGCGGATATATCTCTGTTTGGGTCCTTCGACGTCGACCGCTATACACGCAACGGTACGAGGTTCGAGGACGAATTCTTCGGATTTCAGAGGAGTCTTTGTTCGGACTCGATCCTCACGCTCCACGACCCGACTTCTCGCAGTGTACTCCGATATCTCTCGAGTCTCCTTCGATTCCGGCCGGCTTTTCACGGCGTTTTTCTCTAGGGAGTACTCGATCGAATCCCGAGGAGGCATTGAAATAACCTCCGTCACCGGAGCTCTGCAAGGTCTGACCGCGGGTGCACGAGGATTTGAGGAAGACACTCGAACGTTCCTTGCCGAATGTTCCTCACGCTTGGCGGCTGGAGTTTTAACGAGATCATTGGTCATAGACGAAGGCATTGAAATAACCTCTGCTGCCAATTTATCGCGAGGCTCAGCCGTGGGCGCGCAAGGGTTCGAGAAGGGAACCCGAATGTTTCCTATCATAATGTATTCGTTCGCAAAGGAGATCTCGGCTCCTGTTCTGAAGAAGGGAGAACCGAGGATTCCGTCGATGTTAATTGGGAAGTTTTCTTCCAAGACATGAAATTCGATAGGGTTTTGACCCTGTAAGTGTATTTTAATTTGACCGAGAGTTGGAATGGATCCCTCGGTTATTCCTTGGACTTCTATAGTGTTCGTATGATCTATAGGTAGATTTGGTTCTAGACTTGACGCACGAATTAAATTGATCTCCGAACCCGTGTCTAACAAAAATTCACACTTCTTTTGTAATTGAGGGGCGGAGATTTTTACGCGCGGAATTGGTGAGTCTGCAGCAAGATTTACTGCTGAGACGAATCGTCGGACTGGTCGTTCGTCCGGATAGCTGTTTGGGTGCGGGCTGTAGTTTGGGTTGAAGATGTGGCCTCCCGCCTGGGGTTGGCTTCGGTCGGGAGGCCGGACTCGTTTCCCGACCTCCTATTATTATTAAAAGCGCGCTTACGGCACTCGTGAATATCGTGCCCGGGGACTTTGCAGTAGTTGCAAAATTTGTTAGGGCTTGAGGGGCGATCTGTGCGACCATCGCGGTACGTGTTTGGGTCGCGAGGATTATTTTCCCATCGCCGTTGCGGCGTCGGGGAGCGATAAGAGTCCCGGTTTGAGTTTCTCGAGGACTGCTGAGACGAGTCCGGTCTGTTATCGCGGCGTTCTTGAGTTCGCTCTGGAATGTCACGAGCGGACTCGTACGTGGAACGCGGGCGATACGGCCGGTTATCAGAGAAGCTGACTCGTTTTTCTTCGCGGATCAATTCTCGTCGACGAGTCTGGTCTGACTCATACTGCCTGTAAGCAGAGATGGCTGCTTCGAAAACAGTGGCAGGATTTCGCGAAGGGCAATGAAGCACTTCGGCACGCAGCTGGGGAAGGAGACCTCGTAGAAAACAATCTACTACGAAGCGATCTAGTTCTTCGTAATCAAGGCCAATATCTGTGGCATCTTGAATCGCGGTTCGAAGGTCTTTAACGCGATTGATGAAGTCTAAGATGTGCTCGTTTGGAGCTTGGAGTACACTCGCGAGATCGCCACGGTACTGGTCAACGAATTTGTATGGGCCCAGTACTGTTCGTAATTTCTCGCATAGTGCAGAAATTGTGAATATGTGCTGGCCTTCTATAGCGGCATAAGCACGATCGTGGAGTTTATTGCAGAGCAATTTTGTGAGGGCACGCTCTGCATTGGCCGGTACGGTGTCACGCGCGCGTTTGCATGCACGTATGAATTGTAGGACGGAAGACGAAGTTCCGTCGAATCTAGGGACAAGCTCGGCGGCTTGTTTTAGAGCAAAATTGCCAGTAGGTTCATACTGTGGGATTTCGCGTGGCTCTGGCGGTGAAGGTTCCCGCATATTAGAGACGTTACTAGGGCCTGGTGTAGGCGTTTGTTGACGTAGGGTTTGACTCGTGATTTGGATGTTATGAAGCTCTTTTCGTATTTCGTCGAGCATATTCTTTTGGTTTTGTGCGTCTTCTTCATATTTGAGACGCAATTTGGCAATAAAATCAGTTTCTTCTTTGAGATATTGCTCTCTACGGGCGAGGTCTTGCGCATAAAGGAGTAGCTCTTCCTCGGTCATTGGAGGAAGGTCTGCGTTAGGATCTGCTCGGAGATCCTTTTGAGAAAGCGTGATTGGGCGAGACATTTTGAAAGATATAAATGGGATTTAAGAAATGTGAACTTCGTACTGACACGCGTCGGGGCTTATTAATGCAAATATCGGCGACCACTTCGATGTCCTACCGACTGCGCCAAATTTGTCACGTCCGTCACTGTGTTTTTGTTACAGGTACCAGGAGAGAGAAAAGAGAACAGTGACAGACGGACGGTTGAGATATTATGATTAAAATGAGGAGTGGTCTTTCGTGCCGAGACAGCCGCGGGCTGTCATATGCACTAGGACAACCGATATTGCTATGGATGCAGTCAAGAAAAGAACGTCCGACGCGGTTACAAGAAGTGTCCCGACAAGAATCGCGCGCGAGAGGATGCAACGAGAACGGTGAGTTTACAGGATTCAACAATTATACAAGATATTATACGACTCACCGCAATGTTGTATTAACGCCTAATAATATTGTTGCAGCAGGAACTGGCGGTACTGACAGTAGGTGTCGTACATCGGATCTTCTATACAGATGTCCTCGAGGTGGGGAAGATCCGGCAGAGCTGCTGCTCGGTTCGGGACGACGTTAGTGGCCTTGGATGCTGGCCGCAAGACGACACGTTGATGAGTTGGCAGAGGGACGTCACTGATGATTCGGCAACGGACCCTGGGAACGATGATCGTGTCTCGGCTGTCGTCGTCGTCGGCTATGTCGATCACCTCTGGACAATCAACCGGATGTAGAACTGGCGTCGGAGCTCGCGAGAGGTCCGCGTGGTTGACCTCTTTAGGAGGGTTGCAAGGGCAACCGTATACAGAAACGTAATCGGACGCGTCACACGGAATGTGCTCGGTGGTTCCCAGAAGTTCTGTCCACTCGGTAGTGGCGATGATTTGTTCGAGCACCGCTTTATTTCTTAACGCGCGTCTCAATTTAGCAAGTTGATACTTGCGTCCCGCTCGACGTGGGCGTCGCATGGGTAAGGAATAGTAATGATGGAATATTAATAATATAATGAAAATGAACTTCCACTTGTTATTAACCTTTTTGGTAGTTAACTCGCTTCACGTCTATAGTGGCGGCTCAGCGTTTCCACTGCGCACTTTAGACCAATTCTAGACGTGGCACGAGAACTTCTCTATGACTCGCTTCAAATTCCTTATTGGCGGCTCAGCGTTTCCACTGCGCACTTTAGACCAAGTCCGGATATGTCACGAGTTTAATATATTCGATGCAAGAACTGAATTGGAAGATGGTGTTGAACTAACACAAGAATAACAAGATCGAAGCACTGGTATAACAACAATATATTAAATAAGAACTGGTAAGTACACTGGTATACAATATGTAAGTAGTATTATAATAGGAGTAGTAATTGGATTAATGAATAATGGATATTGTAATATGTTATAGGAATAATGTATGAGAATTAGGACTTGAGTTGAGTTGAGTTAGAGTTGGAATTGGAATTGGAATTAGGAGTGAAGGATCGACACACTTCACTTTCGCGGAGCTAGACTGAACACGTCTGCTCTTGAAGTCGGAAGAAGCCGGACTGGCGGCTGAGGCCAGGTAGGCACGTCTGTGCGAGTCGCTGGCTGAAGGCGGACTGATGCAAGCGTTCGCTCTGCCTTGCCTCCTTCGGTCGGAGTGGGGATAGCTGACGCTGCAGTCTCTTTGTTCTTCAGTCGTCGGAGTGGGAGAACTGCTGACGCAGCAGCGTCTTTGCTCCCGGGGACTGCACGTGCATTTCTGCTGACGCTGCAGTCTCGTGGCTGTCCTATTGCCCTCTACGAGCGTGGGACTGCTGATGCAGCAGTCTTTGGACTTCTCGACGTTTCTAGAAGCTTCTAGATGCTTCCAGAGTGATGCAATACTTTATTGCATTATGTGTCGTGGTGATGGGTTGAAACTGAGGTAAGGTGTTGATCAAGGTGAAGTTATGGTGATGAGTAGAGGCGGAGATAAGGATTAGAACAATAGAATATATGAGATCTTAATATTATGCTCTTATGTCTAGGGGACGGTGTGTGGATCTTATGTAGATCAGACCTTGTATACATAGTGTGTGTACAAGGCCAACGTCGTACATCGGACGACGTAACAACGACACGTTGATGAGCTGGCAGAGGAACGTCACGGATGATTCGGCAACGGACCCTGGGAACGATGATCGTGTCTCGGCTGTCGTCGTCGTCGGCTATGTCGATTACCTCAGGACGATCGACCGGATGTAGAACTGGCGTCGGAGCTCGCGAGAGGTCCGCGTGGTTGACCTCTTTAGGAGGGTTGCAAAGGCAACCGTATACAGAAACGTAATCGGACGCGTCACACGGAATGTGCTCGGTGGTTCCTAGAAGTTCTGTCCACTCGGTAGTGGCAATGATTTGATCGAGCACCGCTTTATTTCTCAACGCGCGTCTCAATTTAGCAAGTTGATACTTGCGTCCCGCTCGACGTGGGCGTCGCATGGGTAAGGAATAGTAATGACGGAATATTAATAATATAATGAAAATGAACTTCCACTTGTTATTAACCTTTTTGGTAGTTAACTCGCTTCACGTCTATAGTGGCGGCTCAGCGTTTCCACTGCGCACTTTAGACCAATTCTAGACGTGGCACGAGAACTTCTCTATGACTCGCTTCAAATTCCTTATTGGCGGCTCAGCGTTCCTGTTACGTCGTCCGATGTACGACGTTGGCCTTGTACACACACTATGTATACAAGGTCTGATCTACATAAGATCCACACACCGTCCCCTAGACATAAGAGCATAATATTAAGATCTCATATATTCTATTGTTCTAATCCTTATCTCCGCCTCTACCCATCACCATAACTTCACTGCAGCGTCAGCAGAAATGCACGTGCAGTCCCCGGGAGCGAAGACGCTGCTGCGTCAGCGGTTCTCCCACTCCGACGACTGAAGAACAAAGAGACTGCAGCGTCAGCTATCCCCACTCCGACCGAAGGAGGCAAGGCAGAGCGGACGCTTGCATCAGTCCGCCTTCAGCCAGCGACTCGCACAGACGTGCCTACCTGGCCTCAGCCGCCAGTCCGGCTTCAAGAGCAGACGTGTTCAGTCTAGCTCCGCGAAAGTGAAGTGTGTCGATCCTTCACTCCTAATTCCAATTCCAATTCCAACTCTAACTCAACTCAACTCAAGTCCTAATTCTCATACATTATTCCTACAACATATTACTATATCCATTATTCATTAATCCAATTACTACTCCTATTATAATACTACTTACATATTGTATACCAGTGTACTTACCAGTTCTTATTTAATATATCGTTGTTATACCAGTGCTTCGATCTTGTTATTCTTGTGTTAGTTAACACCATCTTCCAATTCAGTTCTTGCATCGAATATATTAAACTCGTGACATATCCGGACTTGGTCTAAAGTGCGCAGTGGAAACGCTGAGCCGCCAATAAGGAATTTGAAGCGAGTCATAGAGAAGTTCTCGTGCCACGTCTAGAATTGGTCTAAAGTGCGCAGTGGAAACGCTGAGCCGCCACTATAGACGTGAAGCGAGTTAACTACCAAAAAGGTTAATAACAAGTGGAAGTTCATTTTCATTATATTATTAATATTCCATCATTACTATTCCTTACCCATGCGACGCCCACGTCGAGCGGGACGCAAGTATCAACTTGCTAAATTGAGACGCGCGTTGAGAGATAAAACGGTGCTCGATCAAATCATTGCCACTACCGAGTGGACCGAACTTCTGGGAACCACCGAGCACATTCCGTGTGACGCGTCCGATTACGTTTCTGTATACGGTTGCCCTTGCAACCCTCCTAAAGAGGTCAACCACGCGGACCTCTCGCGAGCTCCGACGCCAGTTCTACATCCGGTCGATCGTCCTGAGGTAATCGACATAGCCGACGACGACGACAGCCGAGACACGATCATCGTTCCCAGGGTCCGTTGCCGAATCATCCGTGACGTTCCTCTGCCAGCTCACCAACGTGTCGTCTTGCGGCCAGCATCCAAGGCCACTAATGTCGTCCCGAACCGAGCAGCAGCAACTCTGCCAGATCTTCCCCACCTCGAGGACATCTGTATAGAAGACCCGATGTACGACACCTACTGCCAGTACCGCCAGTTCCTGCTGCAACAATATTATTAGGCGTTAATACAGCATTGCGGTGAGTCGTATAATGTCTTGTATAATTGTCGAATCCTGTAAACTCACCGTTCTCGTTGCATCATCTCGCGCGTGATTCTTGTCGGGACACTTCTTGTAACCGCGTCGGACGTTCTTTTCTTGACTGCATCCATAGCAATATCGGTTGTCCTAGTGCATATGACAGCCCGCGGCTGTCTCGGCACGAAAGACCACTCCTCATTTTAATCATAATATCTCAACCGTCCGTCTGTCACTGTTCTCTTTTCTCTCTCCTGGTACCTGTAACAAAAACACAGTGACGGACGTGACAAATTTGGCGCAGTCGGTAGGACATCGAAGTGGTCGCCGATATTTGCATTAATAAGCCCCGACGCGTGTCAGTACGAAGTTCACATTTCTTAAATCCCATTCATATCTTTCAAAATGTCTCGCCCAATCACGCGATCTCAAAAGGATCTCCGAGCAGATCCTAACGCAGACCTTCCTCCAATGACCGAGGGAGAGTTACTCCTTTACGCGCAAGACCTCGCCCGTAGAGAGCAATATCTCAAAGAAGAAACTGATTTTATTGCCAAATTGCGTCTCAAATATGAAGAAGACGCACAAAACCAAAAGAATATGCTCGACGAAATACGAAAAGAGCTTCATAACATCCAAATCACGAGTCAAAGCCTACGTCAACAATCGCCTACACCAGGCCCTAGTAACGTCTCTAATATGCGGGAACCTTCACCGCCAGAGCCACGCGAAATCCCACAGTATGAACCTACTGGCAATTTCGCTCTAAAACAAGCCGCCGAGCTTGTCCCTAGATTCGACGGAACTTCGTCTTCCGTCCTACAATTCATACGTGCATGCAAACGCGCGCGTGACACCGTACCGGCCACTGCAGAGCGTGCCCTCACGAAATTGCTCTGCAATAAACTCCACGATCGTGCTTATGCCGCTATAGAAGGCCAGCACATATTCACAATTTCTGCACTATGCGAGAAATTACGAACAGTACTGGGCCCATACAAATTCGTTGACCAGTACCGTGGCGATCTCGCGAGTGTACTCCAAGCTCCAAACGAGCACATCTTAGATTTCATCAATCGCGTCAAAGACCTTCGAACCGCGATTCAAGATGCCACAGATATTGGCCTTGATTACGAAGAACTAGATCGCTTCGTAGTAGATTGTTTTCTACGAGGTCTCCTTCCCCAGCTGCGTGCCGAAGTGCTTCATTGCCCTTCGCGAAATCCTGCCACTGTTTTCGAAGCAGCCATCTCTGCTTACAGGCAGTATGAGTCAGACCAGACTCGTCGACGAGAACTGATCCGCGAAGAAAAACGAGTCAGCTTCTCTGATAACCGGCCGTATCGCCAGCGTTCCACGTACGAGTCCGCTCGTGACATTCCAGAGCGAACTCAAGAACGCCGCGATAACAGACCGGACTCGTCTCAGCAGTCCTCGAGAAACTTAAACCGGGACTCTTATCGCTCCCCGACGCCGCAACGGCGATGGGAAAATAATCCTCGCGACCAAAACACGTACCGCGATGGTCGCACAGATCGCCCCTCAAGCCCTAACAAGTTTTGCAACTACTGCAAAGTCCCCGGGCACGATATTCACGAGTGCCGTAAGCGCGCTTTTAATAATAATAGGAGGTCGGGAAACGAGTCCGGCCTCCCGACCGAAGCCAACCCCAGGCGGGAGGCCGCATCTTCAACCCAAACTACAGCCCGCACCCAAACAGCTATCCGGACGAACGACCAGTCCGACGATTCGTCTCAGCAGTAAATCTTGCTGCAGACTCACCAATTCCGCGCGTAAAAATCTCCGCCCCTCAATTACAAAAGAAGTGTGAATTTTTGTTAGACACGGGTTCGGAGATCAATTTAATTCGTGCGTCAAGTCTAGAACCAAATCTACCTATAGATCATACGAACACTATAGAAGTCCAAGGAATAACCGAGGGATCCATTCCAACTCTCGGTCAAATTAAAATACACTTACAGGGTCAAAACCCTATTGAATTTCATGTCTTGGAAGAAAACTTCCCAATTAACATCGACGGAATCCTCGGTTCTCCCTTCTTCAGAACAGGAGCCGAGATCTCCTTTGCGAATGAATACATTATGATAGGAAACATTCGGGTTCCCTTCTCGAACCCTTGCGCGCCCACGGCTGAGCCTCGCGATAAATTGGCAGCAGAGGTTATTTCAATGCCTTCGTCTATGACCAACGATCTCGTTAAAACTCCAGCCGCCAAGCGTGAGGAACATTCGGCAGGGAACGTTCGAGTGTCTTCCTCAAATCCTCGTGCACCCGCGGTCAGACCTTGCAGAGCTCCGGTGACGGAGGTTATTTCAATGCCTCCTCGGGATTCGATCGAGTGCTCCCTAGAGAAAAACGCCGTGAAAAGCCGGCCGGAATCGAAGGAGACTCGAGAGATATCGGAGTACACTGCGAGAAGTCGGATCGTGGAGCGTGAGGATCGAGTCCGAACAAAGACTCCTCTGAAATCCGAAGAATTCGTCCTCGAACCTCGTACCGTTGCGTGTATAGCGGTCGACGTCGAAGGACCTAAACAGGGATATATCCGCCGTGTTAATGTAGCGCCGGATGTATTCCTGGGTGACTGCGTCGTCACCAATCGTAAAGGCAAAGCGAGCCTCCGGTGTTTTAACACCTCGTCGGAAAGAGTTTCATTTCGATTGCCCCCATTGGAGATGGAAGAAATCGAGTCGTACTCTTCCGACCTTTCCAATTCCGGGTATCATCCCGACGCATTCGGTAACCATCCCGACCTTTCTAATTCCGGGTATCATCCCGACGTATTCGGTAACCATCCCGACCTTTCCAATTCCGGGTATCATCCCGACGTATTCGGTAACCATCCCGACCTTTCCAATTCCGGGAACCATCCCGACGCATTCGGTAACCATCCCGACCTTTCTACTTCCGGGTATCGTCCCGACGCATTCGGTAACCATCCCGACCTTTCTAACTCCGGTAACCAGCCCGATTCTCATACTAACTCCGGTAACCAGCCCGATTCTTATTCTAACTCCGGTAACCAGCCCGATCCTTATTCTAACTCCGGTAACCAGCCCGATCAATTCCAAGACCAACTCCATTCCTACGACAATCAAAGATCTTCAAGACCCATATGTAAGCAGGTCTGTTCTATACTGCACGATAAATCCAGTGACAGTTCTAAACCAGAGAAGGATATCAAAGTCTCCAAAGTAAAAGAACTTCATAACTTACTTCGAAATCATATCTTTGATGATCCACAGAAACTCGATTCCTTTCAACTTCCATCTGCACGTTGCCATGCGAAGCGAAACAAATACGATAAAATTAATCTCTGCGCTACAGCGAAATACGCGTCAGGAAGAAAGAAATATAAATCCGAGTACCCTCGCGATAAAGGATACCCCTATGGGAATAAGCGAGCGAAATTCGAAGCCCAGCATCGGCAAAATCTCCTTCGACCACCGGAAGATATAGAACAGGTATTCCTACTCAAAGAACCCTGCAAGGGCAAATTCGATGCGCAATATACGGGTCCTCACGAAATTTGCGACATCCTAGACTCAAACAATGTGAAAATTAAAGTAGGGAACCATTTTAAGATTGTACATGCAAACAAACTCAAGCGTGCACCGAATAATCTAACACAAACCCCGCGTCAGCGAAACGTGACACTCATCTGGAAGAAGATAAGGAAAGAACCCTGCCCGTTCTCAGTAGCCCCCACCTCCCTGATGAGATACAGGCAACACCAAAGTAATGACGACACTAGCAACTTGACGAAAGACCGTCAGTACGCTACGAACCGTCACGACAGCAGCATCCAAGCGGGACAACCTAACAAGATGTGCAAACAAGGCAAGATCCATAGGACATCAGACCGTAGAGCCAAGAGGTATCTACAGAACTACCTCCAAGTAATCTGTTTCACGGGAACAATCTATATAACCTCCGAGGGAAAACAATTATGCTGCACATGCAGTCTGCCTGCTAAGATAGGAAGAACGGAACGCTTCGATCACGTTAGAATGTACGGCATGTACAACACATGTGAACAATGCAAAGAGAACATCTGTGATGAAAAGCCAGTCTGGGACTGTGCTCCATGCGCTTGCCAAATAGCTCGTATGCGATCCAGGACGGATTTCCCTCACAGCCGTAGGCCAATTATCGAAGAATTCAGTTTCGACTCTGAATCCAATTCCGACTCCGACACTGACTTCGACTCTGATTCCGACTCGGAAGACCTCCAAACCAGCGATAGTGACGCCACTTCAGACGAAGATGACTGGACGGTGCCATCAAAGGTACACATAGCTGCAGACATCAGGGACCACAATGCGGATCCCGACCAGGACGGAACAGCCGAACCTAACAATTAAAATATACAGTCAGTTACAGGAAAAGTGCAAGTGAAAGTGTTAGTGAACAAAGTGATTCCCCACCCACCCAAAACCCAACTATGCAAAATGAACAAAGCGAAATAAATTGCATAAAACCAGCCCCAGCCCCACGTGCCGACACCGATAACATTTCAGTGCGACCAGTGTTTCGTACAAATATAGGAAATACTCGCCGAGAACCGTGCTCCCTGCGCGGAGTACCCCCGGACGATGCGTCGCATGAATGAATGTGAGGTCGAGTGTTGAGCGAGAAATTTCTTCCTTGTAAGAAATTTCTTTTCCGCGTTGGGAGGTGTTACGTCGTCCGATGTACGACGTTGGCCTTGTACACACACTATGTATACAAGGTCTGATCTACATAAGATCCACACACCGTCCCCTAGACATAAGAGCATAATATTAAGATCTCATATATTCTATTGTTCTAATCCTTATCTCCGCCTCTACCCATCACCATAACTTCACTGCAGCGTCAGCAGAAATGCACGTGCAGTCCCCGGGAGCGAAGACGCTGCTGCGTCAGCGGTTCTCCCACTCCGACGACTGAAGAACAAAGAGACTGCAGCGTCAGCTATCCCCACTCCGACCGAAGGAGGCAAGGCAGAGCGGACGCTTGCATCAGTCCGCCTTCAGCCAGCGACTCGCACAGACGTGCCTACCTGGCCTCAGCCGCCAGTCCGGCTTCAAGAGCAGACGTGTTCAGTCTAGCTCCGCGAAAGTGAAGTGTGTCGATCCTTCACTCCTAATTCCAATTCCAATTCCAACTCTAACTCAACTCAACTCAAGTCCTAATTCTCATACATTATTCCTACAACATATTACTATATCCATTATTCATTAATCCAATTACTACTCCTATTATAATACTACTTACATATTGTATACCAGTGTACTTACCAGTTCTTATTTAATATATCGTTGTTATACCAGTGCTTCGATCTTGTTATTCTTGTGTTAGTTAACACCATCTTCCAATTCAGTTCTTGCATCGAATATATTAAACTCGTGACATATCCGGACTTGGTCTAAAGTGCGCAGTGGAAACGCTGAGCCGCCAATAAGGAATTTGAAGCGAGTCATAGAGAAGTTCTCGTGCCACGTCTAGAATTGGTCTAAAGTGCGCAGTGGAAACGCTGAGCCGCCACTATAGACGTGAAGCGAGTTAACTACCAAAAAGGTTAATAACAAGTGGAAGTTCATTTTCATTATATTATTAATATTCCATCATTACTATTCCTTACCCATGCGACGCCCACGTCGAGCGGGACGCAAGTATCAACTTGCTAAATTGAGACGCGCGTTGAGAGATAAAACGGTGCTCGATCAAATCATTGCCACTACCGAGTGGACCGAACTTCTGGGAACCACCGAGCACATTCCGTGTGACGCGTCCGATTACGTTTCTGTATACGGTTGCCCTTGCAACCCTCCTAAAGAGGTCAACCACGCGGACCTCTCGCGAGCTCCGACGCCAGTTCTACATCCGGTCGATCGTCCTGAGGTAATCGACATAGCCGACGACGACGACAGCCGAGACACGATCATCGTTCCCAGGGTCCGTTGCCGAATCATCCGTGACGTTCCTCTGCCAGCTCACCAACGTGTCGTCTTGCGGCCAGCATCCAAGGCCACTAATGTCGTCCCGAACCGAGCAGCAGCAACTCTGCCAGATCTTCCCCACCTCGAGGACATCTGTATAGAAGACCCGATGTACGACACCTACTGCCAGTACCGCCAGTTCCTGCTGCAACAATATTATTAGGCGTTAATACAGCATTGCGGTGAGTCGTATAATGTCTTGTATAATTGTCGAATCCTGTAAACTCACCGTTCTCGTTGCATCATCTCGCGCGTGATTCTTGTCGGGACACTTCTTGTAACCGCGTCGGACGTTCTTTTCTTGACTGCATCCATAGCAATATCGGTTGTCCTAGTGCATATGACAGCCCGCGGCTGTCTCGGCACGAAAGACCACTCCTCATTTTAATCATAATATCTCAACCGTCCGTCTGTCACTGTTCTCTTTTCTCTCTCCTGGTACCTGTAACAAAAACACAGTGACGGACGTGACATTCCCACTGCGCACTTTAGACCAAGTCCGGATATGTCACGAGTTTAATATATTTGATGCAAGAACTGAATTGGAAGATGGTGTTGAACTAACACAAGAATAACAAGATCGAAGCACTGGTATAACAACGATATATTAAATAAGAACTGGTAAGTACACTGGTATACAATATGTAAGTAATATTATAATAGGAGTAGTAATTGGATTAATGAATAATGGATATTGTAATATGTTATAGGAATAATGTATGAGAATTAGGACTTGAGTTGAGTTGAGTTAGAGTTGGAATTGGAATTGGAATTAGGAGTGAAGGATCGACACACTTCACTTTCGCGGAGCTAGACTGAACACGTCTGCTCTTGAAGCCGGACTGACTCTGAGGCCAGGTAGGCACGTCTGTGCGAGTCGCTGGCTGAAGGCGGACTGATGCAAGCGCCTGCTCTGCCTTGCCTCCTTCGTTCGGAGTGGGGATAGCTGACGCTGCAGTCTCTTTGTTCTTCAGTCGTCGGAGTGGGAGAACCGCTGACGCAGCAGCGTCTTCGCTCCCGGGGACTGCACGTGCATTTCTGCTGACGCTGCAGTCTCGTGGCTGTCCTATTGCCCTCTACGAGCGTGGGACTGCTGATGCAGCAGTCTTTGGACTTCTCGACGTTTCTAGAAGCTTCTAGATGCTTCCAGAGTGATGCAATACTTTATTGCATTATGTGTCGTGGTGATGGGTTGAAACTGAGGTAAGGTGTTGATCAAGGTGAAGTTATGGTGATGGGTAAAGACGGAGATAAGGATTAGAACAATAGAATAATGAGATCTTAATACTATGCTCTTATGTCTAGGGGACGGTGTATGGATCTTATGCAGATCAGACCTTGTATACATAGTGTGTGTACAAGGCCAACGTCGTACATCGGACGACGTAACACCTCCCAACGCGGAAAAGAAATTTCTTACAAGGAAGAAATTTCTCGCTCAACACTCGATATCACACTCATTCATGCGACGCATCGTCCGGGGGTACTCCGCGCAGGGAGCACAGTTCTCGGCGAGTATTTCCTATATTTGTACGAAACACTGGTCGCACTGAAATGTTGTCGGTGTCGGCACGTGGGGCTGGGGCTGGTTTTGTAATGTCCGACAAGTCGTATTCGCAATGTTCATTTTTCGACTGTCTTTTCTCGGGGTTTAGGGTGGGTGGGGAATCACTGGTGTCACTGTCACTTTCACTTGCACTTTTCCTGTATCTTGCTGCATACGTGTAAGTGTTGTCCTTTTGCTTCAGGAAGATGAAGAATCTTGTGAGGGAGCTCCATACGGCGACTGCTAGATGCAAACTCCATCCGTAAAGTGAGTGCAATGCAATACCATTGATTATGGTACTTATGATAGTCTTTATTGTTCGGATTGCTATATATATTCCTAGCACTCCAGCACTGATTGAACCAAATGTGGTGAATCCTGACCACAGTTTTTGTGCTGTTGATTCCGCTATCTGTTGCAGGGAGTTTTCGTCAAGCAGGTTGAACATATTAACGTTTCCTGTTGCGTAATCTCTGCCGGATGCTCCCTGGGCGATAGAATTTATTACGGCCACTCTTTCCACTGGAAACATGATGTGGTCCTGTAGTTTGTTGAGATCCTCTTGGGAATAGATTCCGCCTGTTGCGATATTTGTTGGATCCACGTACTTCCACGTGGGTTTGATGAGCGGTTGTAATGTTGCTGGGGCAACGGTTTCTGTGAGTGACGGCGTTAAACGATACCAAATTCCGTTTATTTTGTAGAGAGGCGGCAGGAGTTCATTGCATGGCTTTTCTGTACCTGTGGCAACTATAATATGGTCTCCTGGCTTTAAGAACTTGGAAGAATTCTGGTAAGTGATCGGAAGTTCATCGAAACACTTATCCGTTTTCCGAACTTGTACGGTTACTGGAATGCACTTTATAATATGCACCACTTCTCCAGCTGGAACTGCGACGAATCCTGGTTCTCGCATAATGGCAGCTGCTATTTCTTCCGGTGATGAGTGTAACATCGTTAGTGCGTTTTGAAGGACCTGTTTCTCCAGTTCGCACTTTTGCCGGATGACATCCTGGTACAACTGGGTAAGTTGACTTTTCAGATGTTTTTCTACGTAGATGAACTTACTATTCACGTAGGTGAATATGTCCAGATTGCTTACTATGGTGTGAGTGCGTTCCTTGAATTTACCGGACAAACTTGTATCCAGAATAAAGAGCTTGGGGTGCTCCGTGCGAATAATAATATAACCGCAAATTGATGTACGACCAGATTCTGTCAACGCGAATGTGGTGTCTTCAGATTCCACCATATATAGTGTAGGTGAGAACTTTGTCTTTGTAGAAACTCTGGTAGCTAGTCCTTCGTAGAGAACGTCGTAGCTATTGAACTTGCAGTAATCGTTGGGAACGACGTCCCAGAATGTATGACCATCTTGCGTATCAAGGCAGCTTCCTTTTGTGAAGGTGCATATTTGTCCTGACTGTAGATGGATCTGACCTGTAGAGAGCTTCACTGTTGCTGTGTAGTCCCTCAGGGTTATTCGAACGATGGCCTGTACAACGACACTGGTCCAAGTGCCGAATGGGTCGTTGTATGTTGTTCCCGCGCATTGCCCGTTATTTTGAAGTTCTCCCGCCAATGTGAGGCTGCGGGATGTAGTAGAATTGGGCTGGACTCCCGTGACCTGGGCGGTCGGAGTGATGAGGATTGTTCCGGTCTTCTGCAACTCGGAACAGGTTTCACTGGTGGTTGCCAGTAAATATTCTTGTCGTCCGTTCGTGACGATGGAAACATGTGAGTGCATGCCACAATAGAATATCGTGCGGTCGATTTCTATGTGGCACTGGATTACTCTCGTCTGAGTAAATTCTGCTAGTTGTAGCAATTGGATTTTTACTGAGTCCTCTGTGGGCTTGATTTCTTCAGGCTCGCAATCAGGAATATCGATGATGGAGAACGTTGTCGTGTTCAGTGTAGATCCTCCACAATCGTATCCGATGAGGGTGTACACTCGCGTGGCTATAGAGAGTAAGATGGCAACTTGGATCGGTTGCATGATTACAGTTTCGTGTGTGTCTAAGGACTGACGGTCTTCTGAGGCGATTGCTGCTTCGGAGGAGCGGTGTTGCGATGTGATATGCTGATCTTCCAGTGATGGAAGGAGATTTTGCCGACCAGAGGTTTCGTATTTCGCTCGTTTGATCTGGTAGGGGTATCCGTTATCGCGAGGGTACTCGGATTTATATTTCTTTCTTGCTGACGCGTATTTCGCTGTAGCGCAGAGATTAATTTTATCGTATTCGTTTCGCTTCGCATGGCAACGTGCAGATGGAAGTTGAAAGGAATCGAGTTTCTGTGGATCATCAAAGATATGATTTCGAAGTAAGTTATGAAGTTCTTTTACTTTGGAGGCTTTGATATCCTTCTCTGGTTTAGAACTGTCACTGGGTTTATTGTGCAATATAGAACAGACCTGCTTACATATGGGTCTTGAAGATCTTTGATTGTCGTAGGAATGGAGTTGGTCTTGGAATTGATCGGGCTGGTTACCGGAGTTAGTATAAGAATCGGGCTGGTTACCGGAGTTAGTAAGGTCGGGATGGTTACCGAATACGTCGGGACGATACCCGGAAGTAGAAAGGTCGGGATGGTTACCGAATACGTCGGGATGATACCCGGAAGTAGAATGGTCGGGATGGTTACCGAATGCGTCGGGATGATACCCGGAAGTAGAATGGTCGGGATGGTTACCGAATACGTCGGGATAGTTCCCGGAATTAGAAAGGTCGGGATGGTTACCGAATGCGTCGGGATAGTTCCCGGAATTAGAAAGGTCGGGATGGTTACCGAATACGTCGGGATGGTTCCCGGAATTGGAAAGGTCGGGATGGTTACCGAATACGTCGGGATGGTTCCCGGAATTAGATAGGTCGGAAGAGTACGACTCGATTTCTTCCATCTCCAATGGGGGCAATCGAAATGAAACTCTTTCCGACGAGGTGTTAAAACACCGGAGGCTCGCTTTGCCTTTACGATTGGTGACAACGCAGTCACCCAGGAATACATCCGGCGCTACATTAACACGGCGGATATATCCCTGTTTGGGTCCTTCGACGTCGACCGCTATGCACGCAACGGTACGAGGTTCGAGGACGAATTCTTCGGATTTCGGAGGAGTCTTTGTTCGGACTCGATCCTCACGCTCCACGATCCGACTTCTCGCAGTGTACTCCGATATCTCTCGAGTCTCCTTCGATTCCGGCCGGCTTTTCACGGCGTTTTTCTCTAGGGAGTACTCGATCGAATCCCGAGGAGGCATTGAAATAACCTCCGTCACCGGGGCTCTGCAAGGTTTGACCGCGGGTGCACGAGGATTTGAGGAAGACACTCGAACGTTCCTTGCCGAATGTTCCTCACGCTCGGCGGCTGGAGTTTTAACGAGATCGTTGGTCATAGACGAAGGCATTGAAATAACCTCTGCTGCCAATTTATCGCGAGGCTCAGCCGTGGGCGCGCAAGGGTTCGAGAAGGGAACCCGAATGTTTCCTATCGTTATGGATTGATTCGCAAAGGAGATCTCGGCTCCTGTTCTGAAGAAGGGAGAACCGAGGATTCCGTCGATGTTAATTGGGAAGTTTTCTTCCAAGACATGAAATTCGATAGGGTTTTGACCCTGTAAGTGTATTTTAATTTGACCGAGAGTTGGAATGGATCCCTCAGTTATTCCTTGGACTTCTATAGTGTTCGTATGATCTATAGGTAGATTTGGTTCTAGACTTGACGCACGAATTAAGTTGATCTCCGAACCCGTGTCTAACAAAAATTCACACTTCTTTTGTAATTGAGGGGCGGAGATTTTTACGCGCGGAATTGGTGAGTCTGCAGCAAGATTTACTGCTGAGACGAATCGTCGGACTGGTCGTTCGTCCGGATAGCTGTTTGGGTGCGGGCTGTAGTTTGGGTTGAAGATGCGGCCTCCCGCCTGGGGTTGGCTTCGGTCGGGAGGCCGGACTCGTTTCCCGACCTCCTATTATTATTAAAAGCGCGCTTACGGCACTCGTGAATATCGTGCCCGGGGACTTTGCAGTAGTTGCAAAATTTGTTAGGGCTTGAGGGGCGATCTGTGCGACCATCGCGGTATGTGTTTTGGTCGCGAGGATTGTTTTCCCATCGCCGTTGCGGCGTCGGGGAGCGATAAGAGTCCCGGTTTAAGTTTCTCGAGGACTGCTGAGACGAATCCGGTCTGTTATCGCGGCGTTCTTGAGTTCGCTCTGGAATGTCACGAGCGGACTCGTACGTGGAACGCTGGCGATACGGCCGGTTATCAGAGAAGCTGACTCGTTTTTCTTCGCGGATCAGTTCTCGTCGACGAGTCTGGTCTGACTCATACTGCCTGTAAGCAGAGATGGCTGCTTCGAAAACAGTGGCAGGATTTCGCGAAGGGCAGTGAAGCACTTCGGCACGCAGCTGGGGAAGGAGACCTCGTAGGAAGCAATCTACTACGAAGCGATCTAGTTCTTCGTAATCGAGGCCAATATCTGTGGCATCTTGAATCGCGGTTCGAAGGTCTTTAACGCGATTGATGAAGTCTAAGATGTGCTCGTTTGGAGCTTGGAGTACACTCGCGAGATCGCCACGGTACTGGTCCACGAATTTGTATGGGCCCAGTACTGTACGTAATTTCTCGCATAGTGCAGAAATTGTGAATATGTGCTGGCCTTCTATAGCGGCATAAGCACGATCGTGGAGTTTATTGCAGAGCAATTTCGTGAGGGCACGCTCTGCAGTGGCCGGTACGGTGTCACGCGCGCGTTTGCATGCACGTATGAATTGTAGGACGGAAGACGAAGTTCCGTCGAATCTAGGGACAAGCTCGGCGGCTTGCTTTAGAGCAAAATTACCAGTAGGTTCATACTGTGGGATTTCGCGTGGCTCTGGCGGTGAAGGTTCCCGCATATTAGAGACGTTACTAGGGCCTGGTGTAGGCGTTTGTTGACGTAGGGTTTGACTCGTGATTTGGATGTTATGAAGCTCTTTTCGTATTTCGTCGAGCATATTCTTTTGGTTTTGTGCGTCTTCTTCATATTTGAGACGCAATTTGGCAATAAAATCAGTTTCCTCTTTGAGATATTGCTCTCTACGGGCGAGGTCTTGTGCGTATAGGAGTAGCTCTTCCTCGGTCATTGGGGGAAGGTCTGCGTTAGGATCGGCTTGGAGATCCCTTTGAGATCGCGTGATTGGGCGAGACATTTTGGAGGATATAAATGAGATTTAAAATGTGAATTTCGTACTGACACGCGTCGGGGCTTATTAATGCAAATATCGGCGACCACTTCGATGTCCTACCGACTGCGCCAAATTTGTCACGTCCGTCACTGTGTTTTTGTTACAGGTACCAAGAGAGAGAAAAGGATGGCACTCAAGAACAGTGACAGACGGACGGTGGATATATGAAAAGTAATTGAGGAGTGGTCTTTCGTGCCGAGACAGCCGCGGGCTGTCATATGCACTAGGACAACCGATATTGCTATGGATGCAGTCAAGAAGAGAACGTCCGACGCGGTTACAAGAAGTGTCCCGACAAGAATCACGCGCGAGATGATGCAACGAGAACGGTGAGTTTACAGGATTCGGCAATTATACAAGACATTATACGACTCACCGCAATGCTGTATTAACGCCTAATAATATTGTTGCAGCAGGAACTGGCGGTACTGGCAGTAGGTGTCGTACATCGGGTCTTCTATACAGATGTCCTCGAGGTGGGGAAGATCTGGCAGAGTTGCTGCTGCTCGGTTCGGGACGACATTAGTGGCCTTGGATGCTGGCCGCAAGACGACACGTTGATGAGCTGGCAGAGGAACGTCACGGATGATTCGGCAACGGACCCTGGGAACGATGATCGTGTCTCGGCTGTCGTCGTCGTCGGCTATGTCGATTACCTCAGGACGATCGACCGGATGTAGAACTGGCGTCGGAGCTCGCGAGAGGTCCGCGTGGTTAACCTCTTTAGGAGGGTTGCAAAGGCAACCGTATACAGAAACGTAATCGGACGCGTCACACGGAATGTGCTCGGTGGTTCCTAGAAGTTCTGTCCACTCGGTAGTGGCAATGATTTGATCGAGCACCGCTTTATTTCTCAACGCGCGTCTCAATTTAGCAAGTTGATACTTGCGTCCCGCTCGACGTGGGCGTCGCATGGGTAAGGAATAGTAATGACGGAATATTAATAATATAATGAAAATGAACTTCCACTTGTTATTAACCTTTTTGGTAGTTAACTCGCTTCACGTCTATAGTGGCGGCTCAGCGTTTCCACTGCGCACTTTAGACCAATTCTAGACGTGGCACGAGAACTTCTCTATGACTCGCTTCAAATTCCTTATTGGCGGCTCAGCGTTCCCACTGCGCACTTTAGACCAAGTCCGGATATGTCACGAGTTTAATATATTTGATGCAAGAACTGAATTGGAAGATGGTGTTGAACTAACACAAGAATAACAAGATCGAAGCACTGGTATAACAACGATATATTAAATAAGAACTGGTAAGTACACTGGTATACAATATGTAAGTAATATTATAATAGGAGTAGTAATTGGATTAATGAATAATGGATATTGTAATATGTTATAGGAATAATGTATGAGAATTAGGACTTGAGTTGAGTTGAGTTAGAGTTGGAATTGGAATTGGAATTAGGAGTGAAGGATCGACACACTTCACTTTCGCGGAGCTAGACTGAACACGTCTGCTCTTGAAGCCGGACTGACTCTGAGGCCAGGTAGGCACGTCTGTGCGAGTCGCTGGCTGAAGGCGGACTGATGCAAGCGCCTGCTCTGCCTTGCCTCCTTCGTTCGGAGTGGGGATAGCTGACGCTGCAGTCTCTTTGTTCTTCAGTCGTCGGAGTGGGAGAACCGCTGACGCAGCAGCGTCTTCGCTCCCGGGGACTGCACGTGCATTTCTGCTGACGCTGCAGTCTCGTGGCTGTCCTATTGCCCTCTACGAGCGTGGGACTGCTGATGCAGCAGTCTTTGGACTTCTCGACGTTTCTAGAAGCTTCTAGATGCTTCCAGAGTGATGCAATACTTTATTGCATTATGTGTCGTGGTGATGGGTTGAAACTGAGGTAAGGTGTTGATCAAGGTGAAGTTATGGTGATGGGTAAAGACGGAGATAAGGATTAGAACAATAGAATAATGAGATCTTAATACTATGCTCTTATGTCTAGGGGACGGTGTATGGATCTTATGCAGATCAGACCTTGTATACATAGTGTGTGTACAAGGCCAACGTCGTACATCGGACGACGTAACATCGGGATGGTTACCGAATGCGTCGGGATAGTGCCCGGAATTAGTTGAATAACGCTCGATCTCTTCCACCTCTAACACGGGTAATCGGAATGAGATCGGACGCGGAGATGTGTTGAAACATCTGAGGCTCGCTTTGCCTCCGCGATTAGTGACTACACAGTCACCGAGGAATACATCCGGCGCTACGCTGACGCGGCGGATATATCCCTGTTTCGGGCCCTGTACGCTGACTGCAATGCAGGCGGCTGTTCGGGGCTCAACGGCAAACTCATTAGAGTCTGCTGCAGTCCTTGATTCGGACTGTTGATTTTGATTTTTGCGCTTATCGACCGGTTCCTCTACGATATTATTCGATGTGATACGAATCTCTCCCGGTTGCACCCGACGTTTTGAGAGAGGGAATGTTTCTTCCTCTGTCCTTGCGGCGTGCTTTTCAAGAGAGACCTCCGTTTTCGGAGAAGGCATTGAAATAACCCTCGTCATTGAACTATCGCGGGGCTCAGTCGGCAGTGCGCGTGAATTAGAGAACGGAATTGAAATGTTTCCGACTAAAACGAATTGTTTTGCAAAGGAAATCTCAGCTCCTCCTATAAAGAAGGGCGAGCCGAGAATCCCGTTAACACTGACTGGGAAATCGTCCCCGAGCACGTGGAATTTGACAGGGATTGTCCCTTGAATGAATATAACGACTTCGCCGAGTGTTACTATGGAACCCTCGGTTATTCCATGAACTTCGATCGTGCTCGTGGGATCAATGGTTATCCCAGGTTTTAAACTAGACGCGCGTATCAAATTGACTTCCGAGCCCGTGTCTAATAAGAATTCACTTTTCTCGCGAAGCTGAGGGGCGGAGATTTGTACGCGCGGGATCGGCGAGTCTACTGCGAGGTTAACTGCAGAGACGAATCGTCGATCTGGTCTTCGGGGAGCTCGTTCGTTCGAACGGCGGTCTGCGTGAATGTTTGGTTGCGCTTTGTTGGGGCGGCCTCCCGCTGTTGATTCGTTCCTGTCGGGAGGCCTGACTCGTTTCCCGAGCGCAGGTTATTGTTATAGGCTCTTTTTCGACATTCGTGAATGTCATGCCCGGGAGTTTTGCAATAATTGCAAAACTTGCGGGGCTCTCCCGAACGTCTGTCGCGATTTGAATTCGGGTCCCGGTTTTCGCGCTGCGGGTTTTGTTCGCGAGGGGTTTCGGATCGCCACTGCGGAGTTGGAGAACGATAAGAGTTGCGGTTCGAGTTTCTCCACGAGTCTCGACGTTGGTCGGACCCGTTATCGCGACGCTCATCCGGTCTGTTGTCGCGACGTTCAGGGATGCGTTCGCGAGAATTGAAATTGTCAGAAGAGCGTGGGCGATAGGAGCTTCTGTTATCTGAGAAGCTTACCTTGCGGGAATCGTCACGATTAGATTCGCGACGACGGTTTTGATACAGCTCATATTGCTTATATGCAGAGATGGCTGCTTCGAAGATCTCTGCCGAATTCTGAGAACGGCAATGCAAAACTTCGCTGCGAAGTTGTGGGAGTAGACCGCGAAGGAAGCACTCGACTGTGAAACGATCGATTTCTCTGTAGTCGTAATGTCCTTCGGTAGAATCGCTGATGGCGGTTCGTAAATCTTTGACTCGATTTATGAAGTCAAGAATATGCTCATTGTTGCCCTGGGCTACGCTTGCCAATTCGCCACGGTACTGGTCCACGAATTTGTAGGGTCCCAGTACTGTTCGTAGCTTATCGCAAAGTTGTGAGATCGTACGTATGTTTTCGCCTTCAATGGCAGCGTACGCACGATCGGAAAGTTTATTGCAGATTAGTTTAGTAAGGGCACGTTCTATGGATTCGGGGATAGAATCACGCGCGCGTTTGCAGGCGCGGATGAATTTTAGGACGGGAATCGATGTTCCGTCGAATTTGGGTACGAGTTCTGCGGCTTGTTTCAACGCGAAATTTCCTGTTGGCTCATATTGCGGGGTTTCGCGTGGCTCTGATAATGAAGGTTCTCGCGTGTTAGAGACGTTACTGGGGCCTGGTGTAGGCGCTTGGTGACGTAAGTTTTGGTTCAAGGCTTGAATATTGTGGAGCTCTTTGCGTATTTCATCGAGCATGTTATTTTGATTCTGTGCGTCTTCTTCATATTTAAGACGCAATTTAGCAATGAATTCGGTTTGCTCTTTTAAATATTCCTCTTTACGGGCGAGATCTTGCGCGTAAAGAAGTAGCTCTTCCTCGGTTGGCGGAGGAAGGTCTTGATTAGGATCCGCTCGGGGATCCGTTTGGGATCGTGTGATTGGGCGAGACATTTTGCGATATTAGTGTGAATTCTTACTCGACACACGATATAGAGAACAAATGTCAGACGTACGAAAACAATTTGTTAATGGTTCAACTACCGGCGACCGTTTTCGTGTCCTACCGACTGCGCCAAATTTTGTTACGTCACGTCCCACGTCCTAGGCAAAGGAGATGACCCCAGGAGGCGGCACGTGGAATTGATGAGGAAACGGTCTTTTACGCCAAGACAGCCAGACGGGCAGTCATATGCGCTAGGACACCGATAGTCATTTGGAAAATCGGCACCCGCTTGCAGTCAACGCGGATGGCGATACTTATACGTAAACGCAACGAACGCGGTGAGTTGACATGGGGTAAAGATGGATACAAGATACTGATTCTCACCGGTTTGTTGTTACGCCTTAATAATACTGTCGCAGGAGTTGTTTCCTCTGCGCTGCGTAGACCTCGTACTGTGGGTCCTCGATGCAAATATCTTCCAGGCGAGGAAGATTGGGAAGACGCAACGTAATACGTTGACGTGGTGACAGGAACGTGCTGTTGGTGATGACGCAACGAGGACGTGGCAGGATCACTGTGTCCTGGCTGTCGTCGTCGTCAGAGATGTCTATGAGATCGATGATCTCATAGCGGGCAGCTGGTGTAACGTTGACAGGCGTGGAACGCGAGAGATCCGCGTGGTTGATCTCTGTGTTCGGAATCGGACGGCACGGACAACCGTATACCGATACGTAATCTGACGCGTCACACTCGATATTCTCGGTCGTGACGTGATCGACGCATGAGGAGAGAGGAGCGAAAGGAACTTGGTTTAACAACTCCTTCTCAAGAAATCCTTTATAGGAATTTTGTCTATGTTCTGAATGAAAAAGGGAAAATTGGCCAGGGGTTCCCCGGAGGCGCTGGCCAGCGGTATTCCACCTGTGACTTTAATAAAATATAGTTATTGAAAAGGTCCGCTCGTTCATTGACACTACCCAAGCGGAGCGGACGAACTGGCCTCCAAGCCGGGTCACTGTGTAACGAACGAGGGCACTGTTAGAACTGTCACTATAGATCTAGCACTGCACGTATTCCTTGTGTGAACTGTCACTTGATGGAGACTTGATCGAACACTTGACCGAGAAAACACTTGACCGATCAAAATGTCGCTTGCAGACGTATTGTCTCGGCGGAGCTGTAAGCTTCTCCCTTTGTGACCGAGTTTCAATACTCAACAAGTGCACGATTGCTAATGGAAACAATTGTTCAAAATGTCGCTTGCAGACGTATTGTCTCGGCGGAGCTGTAAGCTTCTCCCTTTGTGACCGAGTTTCAATACTCTACAAGTGCACGATAACGAAGATATAGTTTGAATATCGGAGAGAAATAGGTCACTGAATTGATTGAATTGTAAGAGAAGTCACTCGCGAAGTTCTGGTAAAATAAGATATATTATAATAATAACTTGGTTACACTTGGTTACAATTGTATTAATATAAATGTGAATATGAATTAAGTGAATTAATTGCGTAGGAGTTAGTAAATGAATTAGTGTTGGAATAGAGACTGCGTTGAGTCGGAATTGGTATTGAGTTTGAATTAGAATTGGAATTAGAATTGGAATTGGAATTGTAGAACAAACGTCGATGAACGTCGAAGCGCGAATTAGAAGAGCGCAGGTCGACACGTCTGCTCGCTTCGCTGGCTTGGGCCAGACTGACTGATGTCGTTGTGTGAGAATGGAGTGAGCGCAGACCGACACGTCCGCTCACTCCGCTGGCTAGGACCAGACTGATGCAAGAGGCAGCTCTGCGTAGCCTCCTTCGCTCGGAGTGGGGGTTGCTGACGCTGCAGTCCCTTTGTCCTCGCTCGTCGGAGTGGTGACGGGTGCAAGACTGCTGACGTTGCAGTCTCTTTGTCCTCGCTCTCGACAGAGTGGTGACGCGTGCAAGACTGCTGACGTTGCGATCTCTTTGTTCTCGAGGTGGCGTTTACTCGAGCGGAGTTGAGGATTTGAACAAGTTGTAAGTGTAGATGAGGGTTTGAACAAGTGTTAAGTGTAGATGAGGGTTTAAACAAGTTATAAGTGTAGATGAGGGTTTGAACAAGTGTTAGGTCAGATTGAGAGTTTGGAGTGGTGGTTGGGTTTAGAACAATTGGGAGAGTCGAGATTTAAGTAGTGATGGGTATTAGAACAAGTTTAGGGAAAGTTGTGGGTGAAGTAGTGATGGGTTTAAGATGTATTAGAATTAGAACAAGAGTTTGATAGCGATGGGTTTAAGAGGTTGTTATGTACTTAATATTTAGTCTTAACCTAGAATCGAGGTACGGTCCTCGATTCGACCAACGTCGGAGGTCGTCCGACGTAACAGTTCTGTCTATTCCGATATGGCATTGCAAGACACGAGCTTGCGAGAATTCAGCTAGCTGCAGGAGCTGAATTCTTTCTAAATTTTCAGCTGGTGCGATGTCTTCTGGCTCGCAGTTAAGAGTGTCAATAGTTGAATACGTGGTAATATTCAAGGTTGAACCTCCACAGTCATATCCAATGAGTGTTGAGGCTTGCGTGGCAATAGAGAGCAAGATAGCTGCTTGTATCGGCTGCATGGTTGCTGTTATAGCGTTGTCGAGAGACTGATGATCTTCAGGGGTGACGGTTTCTCCTTGAAGATCTCGTTGCGTCGCAGGGATATCGTCTTCCTGCTGTGGAGTGGGGTGATGCTGACCAGAGGTTTTAAATTCCGCTCTTGGGTCGCTGCGATAGTTTATCGTTGGCGTAACGATATTGGAGACTCTGTTAACGCTAGGAAGATTGAATTCGTTTCGCAAGATACATTGTTACGTCGTCCGATGTACGACGTTGGCCTTGTACACACACTATGTATACAAGGTCTGATCTGCATAAGATCCATACACCGTCCCCTAGACATAAGAACATAATATTAAGATCTCATATATTCTATTGTTCTAATCCTTATCTCCGTCTCTATCCATCACCATAACTTCACCTTGATCAACACCTTACCTCAGTTTCAACCCATCACCACGACACATAATGCAATAAAGTATTGCATCACTCTGGAAGCATCTAGAAGCTTCTAGAAACGTCGAGAAGTCCAAAGACTGCTGCATCAGCAGTCCCACGCTCGTAGAGGGCAATAGGACAGCCACGAGACTGCAGCGTCAGCAGAAATGCACGTGCAGTCCCCGGGAGCGAAGACGCTGCTGCGTCAGCGGTTCTCCCACTCCGACGACTGAAGAACAAAGAGACTGCAGCGTCAGCTATCCCCACTCCGAACGAAGGAGGCAAGGCAGAGCAGACGCTTGCATCAGTCCGCCTTCAGACAGCGACTCGAACGGTCCGCTCCAAGCGAGCGACTCGCACGGACGTGCCAGTCCGGCTTCTTCCGACTTCAAGAGCAGACGTGTTCAGTCTAGCTCCGCGATAGTGAAGTGTGTCGATCCTTCACTCCTAATTCCAATTCCAATTCCAACTCTAACTCAACTCAACTCAAGTCCTAATTCTCATACGTTATTCCTACAACATATTACTATATCCATTATTCATTAATCCAATTACTACTCCTATTATAATACTACTTACATATATTGTATACCAGTGTACTTACCAGTTCTTATTTAATATATCGTTGTTATACCAGTGCTTCGATCTTGTTATTCTTGTGTTAGTTCAACACCATCTTCCAATTCAGTTCTTGCATCGAATATATTAAATTCGTGACATATCCGGACTTGGTCTAAAGTGCGCAGTGGAAACGCTGAGCCGCCAATAAGGAATTTGAAGCGAGTCATAGAGAAGTTCTCGTGCCACGTCTAGAATTGGTCTAAAGAGCGCAGTGGAAACGCTGAGCCGCCACTATAGACGTGAAGCGAGTTAACTACCTAAAAGGTTAACAACAAATGGAAGTTCATTTTCATTATATTATTAATATTCCATCATTACTATTCCTTACCCATGCGACGCCCACGTCGAGCGGGACGCAAGCATCAACTTGCTAAATTGAGACGCGCGTTGAGAAATAAAGCGGTGCTCGATCAAATCATTGCCACTACCGAGTGGACCGAACTTCTGGGAACCACCGAGCACATTCCGTGTGACGCGTCCGATTACGTTTCTGTATACGGTTGCCCTTGCAACCCTCCTAAAGAGGTCAACCACGCGGACCTCTCGCGAGCTCCGACGCCAGTTCTGCATCCGGTTGATCGTCCTGAGGTAATCGACATAGCCGACGACGACGACAGCCGAGACACGATCATCGTTCCCAGGGTCCGTTGCCGAATCATCAGTGACGTTCCTCTGCCAACTCATCAACGTGTCGTCTTGCGGCCAGCATCCAAGGCCACTAATGTCGTCCCGAACCGAGCAGCAGCAACTCTGCCAGATCTTCCCCACCTCGAGGACATCTGTATAGAAGACCCGATGTACCACACTTACTGTCAGTACCGCCAGTTCCTGCTGCAACAATATTATTAGGCGTTAATACAGCATTGCGGTGAGTCGTATAATGTCTTGTATAATTGCTGAATCCTGTAAACTCACCGTTCTCGTTGCATCATCTCGCGCGTGATTCTTGTCGGGACACTTCTTGTAACCGCGTCGGACGTTCTCTTCTTGACTGCATCCATAGCAATATCGGTTGTCCTAGTGCATATGACAGCCCGCGGCTGTCTCGGCACGAAAGACCACTCCTCATTTAATCATAATATCTCAACCGTCCGTCTGTCACTGTTCTCTTTTCTCTCTCCTGGTACCTGTAACAAAAACACAGTGACGGACGTGACAAATTTGGCGCAGTCGGTAGGACATCGAAGTGGTCGCCGATATTTGCATTGATAAGCTCCGACGCGTGTCAGTGCGAAGTTCACATTTCTTAAATCCCATTTATATCTTTCAAAATGTCTCGCCCAATCACGCGATCTCAAAAGGATCTCCGAGCAGATCCTAACGCAGACCTTCCTCCAATGACCGAGGAAGAGTTACTCCTTTATGCGCAAGACCTCGCCCGTAGAGAGCAATATCTCAAAGAAGAAACTGATTTTATTGCCAAATTGCGTCTCAAATATGAAGAAGACGCACAAAACCAAAAGAATATGCTCGACGAAATACGAAAAGAGCTTCATAACATCCAAATCACGAGTCAAAGCCTACGTCAACAATCGCCTACACCAGGCCCTAGTAACGTCTCTAATATGCGGGAACCTTCACCGCCAGAGCCACGCGAAATCCCACAGTATGAACCTACTGGCAATTTCGCTCTAAAACAAGCCGCCGAGCTTGTCCCTAGATTCGACGGAACTTCGTCTTCCGTCCTACAATTCATACGTGCATGCAAACGCGCGCGTGACACCGTACCGGCCACTGCAGAGCGTGCCCTCACAAAATTGCTCTGCAATAAACTCCACGATCGTGCTTATGCCGCTATAGAAGGCCAGCACATATTCACAATTTCTGCACTATGCGAGAAATTACGAACAGTACTGGGCCCATACAAATTCGTTGACCAGTACCGTGGCGATCTCGCGAGTGTACTCCAAGCTCCAAACGAGCACATTTTAGACTTCATCAATCGCGTTAAAGACCTTCGAACCGCGATTCAAGATGCCACAGATATTGGCCTTGATTACGAAGAACTAGATCGCTTCGTAGTAGATTGTTTTCTACGAGGTCTCCTTCCCCAGCTGCGTGCCGAAGTGCTTCATTGCCCTTCGCGAAATCCTGCCACTGTTTTCGAAGCAGCCATCTCTGCTTACAGGCAGTATGAGTCAGACCAGACTCGTCGACGAGAACTGATCCGCGAAGAAAAACGAGTCAGCTTCTCTGATAACCGGCCGTATCGCCAGCGTTCCACGTACGAGTCCCCTCGTGACAATCCAGAGCGAACTCAAGAACGCCGCGATAACAGACCGGACTCGTCTCAGCAGTCCTCGAGAAACTTAAACCGGGACTCTTATCGCTCCCCGACGCCGCAACGGCGATGGGAAAATAATCCTCGCGACCAAAACACGTACCGCGATGGTCGCACAGATCGCCCCTCAAGCCCTAACAAATTTTGCAACTACTGCAAAGTCCCCGGGCACGATATTCACGAGTGCCGTAAGCGCGCTTTTAATAATAATAGGAGGTCGGGAAACGAGTCCGGCCTCCCGACCGAAGCCAACCCCAGGCGGGAGGCCGCATCTTCAACCCAAACTACAGCCCGCACCCAAACGGCTATCCGGACGAACGACCAGTCCGACGATTCGTCTCAGCAGTAAATCTTGCTGTAGACTCACCAATCCCGCGCGTAAAAATCTCCGCCCCTCAATTACAAAAGAAGTGTGAATTTTTGTTGGACACGGGTTCGGAGATCAATTTAATTCGTGCGTCAAGTCTAGAACCAAATCTACCTATAGATCATACGAACACTATAGAAGTCCAAGGAATAACCGAGGGATCCATTCCAACTCTCGGTCAAATTAAAATACACTTACAGGGTCAAAACCCTATTGAATTTCATGTCTTGGAAGAAAACTTCCCAATTAACATCGACGGAATCCTCGGTTCTCCCTTCTTCAGAACAGGAGCCGAGATCTCCTTTGCGAATCAATCCATTACAATAGGAAACATTCGGGTTCCCTTCTCGAACCCTTGCGCGCCCACGGCTGAGCCTCGCGATAAATTGGCAGCAGAGGTTATTTCAATGCCTTCGTCTATGACCAACGATCTCGTTAAAACTCCAGCCGCCGAGCGTGAGGAACATTCGGCAAGGAACGTTCGAGTGTCTTCCTCAAATCCTCGTGCACCCGCGGTCAGACCTTGCAGAGCTCCGGTGACGGAGGTTATTTCAATGCCTCCTCGGGATTCGATCGAGTACTCCCTAGAGAAAAACGCCGTGAAAAGCCGGCCGGAATCGAAGGAGACTCGAGAGATATCGGAGTACACTGCGAGAAGTCGGATCGTGGAGCGTGAGGATCGAGTCCGAACAAAGACTCCTCTGAAATCCGAAGAATTCGTCCTCGAACCTCGTACCGTTGCGTGTATAGCGGTCGACGTCGAAGGACCTAAACAGGGATATATCCGCCGTGTTAATGTAGCGCCGGATGTATTCCTGGGTGACTGCGTCGTCACCAATCGTAAAGGCAAAGCGAGCCTCCGGTGTTTTAACACCTCGTCGGAAAGAGTTTCATTTCGATTGCCCCCATTGGAGATGGAAGAAATCGAGTCGTACTCTTCCGACCTTTCCAATTCCGGGTATCATCCCGACGCATTCGGTAACCATCCCGACCTTTCTAATTCCGGGTATCATCCCGACGTATTCGGTAACCATCCCGACCTTTCCAATTCCGGGTATCATCCCGACGTATTCGGTAACCATCCCGACCTTTCCAATTCCGGGAACCATCCCGACGCATTCGGTAACCATCCCGACCTTTCTACTTCCGGGTATCGTCCCGACGCATTCGGTAACCATCCCGACCTTTCTAACTCCGGTAACCAGCCCGATTCTCATACTAACTCCGGTAACCAGCCCGATTCTTATTCTAACTCCGGTAACCAGCCCGATCCTTATTCTAACTCCGGTAACCAGCCCGATCAATTCCAAGACCAACTCCATTCCTACGACAATCAAAGATCTTCAAGACCCATATGTAAGCAGGTCTGTTCTATACTGCACGATAAATCCAGTGACAGTTCTAAACCAGAGAAGGATATCAAAGTCTCCAAAGTAAAAGAACTTCATAACTTACTTCGAAATCATATCTTTGATGATCCACAGAAACTCGATTCCTTTCAACTTCCATCTGCACGTTGCCATGCGAAGCGAAACAAATACGATAAAATTAATCTCTGCGCTACAGCGAAATACGCGTCAGGAAGAAAGAAATATAAATCCGAGTACCCTCGCGATAAAGGATACCCCTATGGGAATAAGCGAGCGAAATTCGAAGCCCAGCATCGGCAAAATCTCCTTCGACCACCGGAAGATATAGAACAGGTATTCCTACTCAAAGAACCCTGCAAGGGCAAATTCGATGCGCAATATACGGGTCCTCACGAAATTTGCGACATCCTAGACTCAAACAATGTGAAAATTAAAGTAGGGAACCATTTTAAGATTGTACATGCAAACAAACTCAAGCGTGCGCCGAATAATCCAACGCAAACCCCGCGTCAGCGAAACGTGACACTCATCTGGACGCAGATCAGAAAAGACAAAAGTGCAAGTGAAAGTGTTAGTGAACAAAGTGATTCCCCACCCACCCTAAACCCCGAGAAAAGACAGTCGAAAAATGAACATTGCGAATACGACTTGTCGGACATTACAAAACCAGCCCCAGCCCCACGTGCCGACACCGACAACATTTCAGTGCGACCAGTGTTTCGTACAAATATAGGAAATACTCGCCGAGAACTGTGCTCCCTGCGCGGAGTACCTCCGGACGATGCGTCGCATGAATGAGTGTGTGATCGAGTGTTGAGCGAGAAATTTCTTCCTTGTAAGAAATTTCTTTTCCGCGTTGGGAGGTGTTACGTCGTCTGATGTACGACGTTGGCCTTGTACACACACTATGTATACAAGGTCTGATCTGCATAAGATCCACACACCGTCCCCTAGACATAAGAGCATAGTATTAAGATCTCATTATTCTATTGTTCTAATCCTTATCTCCGTCTCTACCCATCACCATAACTTCACCTTGATCAACACCTTACCTCAGTTTCAACCCATCACCACGACACATAATGCAATAAAGTATTGCATCACTCTGGAAGCATCTAGAAGCTTCTAGAAACGTCGAGAAGTCCAAAGACTGCTGCATCAGCAGTCCCACGCTCGTAGAGGGCAATAGGACAGCCACGAGACTGCAGCGTCAGCAGAAATGCACGTGCAGTCCCCGGGAGCGAAGACGCTGCTGCGTCAGCGGTTCTCCCACTCCGACGACTGAAGAACAAAGAGACTGCAGCGTCAGCTATCCCCACTCCGAACGAAGGAGGCAAGGCAGAGCAGGCGCTTGCATCAGTCCGCCTTCAGCCAGCGACTCGCACGGACATGCCAGTCCGGCTTCAAGAGCAGACGTGTTCAGTCTAGCTCCGCGAAAGTGAAGTGTGTCGATCCTTCACTCCTAATTCCAATTCCAATTCCAACTCTAACTCAACTCAACTCAAGTCCTAATTCTCATACGTTATTCCTATAACATATTACAATATCCATTATTCATTAATCCAATTACTACTCCTATTATAATACTACTTACATATTGTATACCAGTGTACTTACCAGTTCTTATTTAATATATTGTTGTTATACCAGTGCTTCGATCTTGTTATTCTTGTGTTAGTTCAACACCATCTTCCAATTCAGTTCTTGCATCGAATATATTAAACTCGTGACATATCCGGACTTGGTCTAAAGTGCGCAGTGGAAACGCTGAGCCGCCAATAAGGAATTTGAAGCGAGTCATAGAGAAGTTCTCGTGCCACGTCTAGAATTGGTCTAAAGAGCGCAGTGGAAACGCTGAGCCGCCACTATAGACGTGAAGCGAGTTAACTACCAAAAAGGTTAATAACAAGTGGAAGTTCATTTTCATTATATTATTATTAATATTCCATCATTACTATTCCTTACCCATGCGACGCCCACGTCGAGCGGGACGCAAGTATCAGCTTGCTAAATTGAGACGCGCGTTGAGAAATAAAGCGGTGCTCGATCAAATCATTGCCACTACCGAGTGGACAGAACTTCTGGGAACTACCGAGCACATTCCGTGTGACGCGTCCGATTACGTTTCTGTATACGGTTGCCCTTGCAACCCTCCTAAAGAGGTCAACCACGCGGACCTCTCGCGAGCTCCGACGCCAGTTCTGCATCCGGTCGATTGTCCAGAGGTGATCGACATAGCCGACGACGACGACAGCCGAGACACGATCATCGTTCCCAGGGTCCGTTGCCGAATCATCCGTGACGTTCCTCTGCCAGCTCATCAACGTGTCGTCTTGCGGCCAGCATCCAAGGCCACTAACGTCGTCCCGAACCGAGCAGCAGCAACTCTGCCAGATCTTCCCCACCTCGAGGACATCTGTATAGAAGACCCGATGTACGACACCTACTGTCAGTACCGCCAGTTCCTGCTGCAACAATATTATTAGGCGTTAATACAGCATTGCGGTGAGTCGTATAATGTCTTGTATAATTGCTGAATCCTGTAAACTCACCGTTCTCGTTGCATCATCTCGCGCGTGATTCTTG
The DNA here is from genome assembly GCF_051020765.1 of Lasioglossum baleicum. Classification (NCBI taxonomy): domain Eukaryota; kingdom Metazoa; phylum Arthropoda; class Insecta; order Hymenoptera; family Halictidae; genus Lasioglossum; species Lasioglossum baleicum. The sequence goes on from NC_134930.1 coordinate 3,568,106, forward strand.
TCGGGACACTTCTTGTAACCGCGTCGGACGTTCTCTTCTTGACTGCATCCATAGCAATATCGGTTGTCCTAGTGCATATGACAGCCCGCGGCTGTCTCGGCACGAAAGACCACTCCTCATTTAATCATAATATCTCAACCGTCCGTCTGTCACTGTTCTCTTTTCTCTCTCCTGGTACCTGTAACAAAAACACAGTGACGGACGTGACAGCCCCTCTCATGGAGCACCCCTGGAGGCACATCGCCGCCAAGAGCACCGTTATCAAATCCAGGAACCCCTCTCTTCGATAACCGCCGAAGGAGATGGGCCGACTCGCATCTTATGCCACCGCCTCAGTCAATTCCCCCGAGGAAGAGGAAATCATCGTCAAACTCAACATCTGAACCACCATCGAAAACGCCACCACGCCCTAGGGCGAGTTCAGATGACGACAGCCTTTTGGTATCACCACCCCTAGTACCCGCCTCCAGTCAAGAGGAGTCACCCATAACAGGACTAGAGGACATTTTAACCGCCGTCCCCAGCCTAATTCCCCAACCAACGGGACCAAACTGGCTCGATGAAGAAGAAGAAACCTTACCCTCCGAGGACGAGGAAGAAGATGAGGAGCCAAGACGACAAGGGAGAATAACGTACCTCCGCGACCGACTAATTATGAGGAAAGATAATTTAGTATGTTTCACAACCCTGGATGGTCAACCTATAGACCCAGGAGCCGTAGACCTCCATAGACAAAGGAAACTGTCCGACGGTCGAGATCTGACCTTATTCAAAGCAAAGATAAGTAATTTCGGTAGCAACAAGCTGATACAGATACCCATCAAACTGTCACGTCCTGGCGGGGCTATAAGAGCAAGAGAAGAGAATACCGCGGCCCGGCTACTCTACTCTTCCACTGACTGACATTTAATAAAAGTGTTGGTCTTTTTATCAACAGACTAGGACCCGATGCCGACACCTGCATGCAGTCTTACACAGATGAATGATGCACGCGACCCTGAAACATACGCGATAATATGTTCCACTTACTTTTACGCTTCGCTTGTTTGTCGATTGACACGAGAAATGAGTTCGCAACGGATGAACAGCTACGGTTGCGCTGATGGCCTTGAATACGGTCCGCTCTGCTTGACAGGCGTTGATCCAAATGGCTGGAAACGACCTTCAAGGATTGACGACTGCGCCAAACTCTGTCACGTCAATATTTGACAGGAACGACCTCCAATGATTGACAGCTGGCTGCTACGGTATTGTAGACGGATGCGCTCGTTGAGGAAACGGGCGTGGACGCTGTACGATATCGTGAATCTAACTCACGAATATCGTCCGCGTGATTGACGATATTTTAACTAGCGAAAACGGACGTGGACGCTGTACGATCCCGTGAATTTATCTCGCGAATATCGTCCGCGTGGTTGACGATATTTTGATTCGAGAAAACGGACGTGGATGCTGCGGAGCTTGCTATGCGAGCAAGTCTATCACTATCACGCACGTACGCGAACACGTTGAAACATGAAATTGAATAAGGAATACTATTCGCGAACTTTCCAGTGAGAACTCTATCTCTAACTAACAACGTGTCACTTCAAACTACGAAGTTAGGAGCAAGGAAATAATAATTGGGATTTAGATTGACTCTGGTAAAACAAAGTATATTATAAACGTAAAAGAATACAACGGTAAAGATGCTTATTATTAACGAAATCGAAATACGTACTAAGTACGAAATATGAAACGCAATAAAAATGTTTAATTGAATAAACGAAGTAATGTTTGAATTAAACAAATAAGAATACGATATTACTGAATGGTATTAGGGACTGTGTCTAAACAGTATGGATTTGGGAAGATTGTGTCTAAACAATCTGGATTTGGAAAGACTATGTCTAAATAGTCTGGACTTGGAAGATTGACGAAAACTCGACTGACCCACTCGGGTCCCCGGAGAGGACTGGGGAGAATCGAACGTTCGTCGACGAACAACGTTCGTCCGAAAAATGCTGACTTCGCAAAAGGGGACCGTGTCCTCTTTGTGCCGGTCTTCGTCGTAAACAGCGCGATGGCCGCCGCACTAGAGTCAGCAGTTTTCGTTCCCAGTGGTGCAGGACTCGAAAATTAAGTGGTAACCATTGGCGTACCTATTTATTTATTTAAATAAATTGGGACTTAGAATATTTTCGAGCGCTTGCTTTTGCAAGGCGTTTCGATGTAAATTTTATATGTCATATGATTAGTTGACATCATTTGTCGACCGATCATATGTTTGAAAATATTCTAAGTACTTTTGAAAATTACCAAAAATCGAAATTTTGGTAAAGTCTAAACAAACGCGAATTGAGAACATAACCTACAAATTTTTAGGTTAGTTTCATGATTTTCGCTCACGAGTCCAATGATATTTTAATCTTCGAGTTTGGGCCATTTTTGGCTATTTTAGGATTTTGACAGATTTTGGATTTTAGGTTATGTTGATGGATTTCAATCAGATGTACGTGGTGTTAAGGATTCATTGTTATGAAGGATTTTTAGGAGTTTTGGAATCTTTAAAGGGGAACGCTCGCTCTTATGTATCTAATTTTACATGTAGTCTTAAAGCTAACGTCGGAGGTGCGACCGACGTCACACCTCCCCCCTTAGAGAAGAGATTTCACGCAGTGGAATCTCTGCCTCTGGGTGGCGGTAGACAGGATGCACTGAAATGTCATCCCTGTCTCGCAACGCTGGGTCAAGGGAATCGCAAATTAACGTTCGTTTCGTCAAGGGAGGACGGGTTCGGAATTCTCCGACACTGGCACTATCACTAGCTTCTGCTTAAATGTCACCATTGTCTGAATCGGTGTCATCGCTGGAACTATCGGATATCCAGTCAGGGTCGTCCCGTTGTGCGATCCATCTTGCCGATAGAATCTGTCCGCAAGGGATGCACTCCAATACTGGTGTTTCGGTGCATAGCCTTATTCCACAATACTCGCATCTATTTGGGATGTTATACATCCGCTGATGCTCCCATCGTTCCACTCTAACAATTCGGGTGTATTGGCTGCAGTTGCGGCACAGCAACTTGCCGTTGCAAGCCACTCGAACTATCCCATTGTAACAGATAGTGTTGTTGTATCGTCTCATGTATCGGTGAGCTTTCAGCACGGTCGGCCGTCTTCCTCCCATCGGTCCGCACATTTTTCTGTCGTGGATAGCTATGGGATCCGCAATGTGACTCGGAGCTTGATCGGATGAGGAGTGAAGAGTCTCGTAAGCTGACTCCTCTGGTTGGACCCTTGGCTCGCTATCGTCTTTCTTAGAAGGATCAGAGATTAAGTTTGCAGTTACAATATTTCGCTGACGCGTGTCCTGTCTCGGGCTACCTGGAAGACGTTTAATCTTATTTGCATGGACAATTTTGAAATGGTTTCCTATTCGTAATTTGACATTGTTCGTATCAAGCATTTCTATTATCTCATGCGGTCCAGTATATTGCGCGTCGAATTTTCCTTTACGAGGTTCTTTTAACAAGTATACCTGTTCGCCTACCGTGAACTGCACGGGGTTAATCTTCCTATCATAATAAGTCTTTGATTTCTGCTTTGCCGCTACTAAATTATCGCGCGCGCGGGATTGTGTCTCGCTTATCTTTCTTTGTAGGTCAAAGAGGTAACCTGCGTAGGACTCGTTCTCTACTGCGTAGAGATGGGAATCAGAGGAAGGAACACGGGCCAGGGAACCGAATACCAACTCGTGTGGGGTGAAGTCTGTTCCCTCGTGTACGCTGGTATTGTAGCTAAACATTGCCAAGTTTATCCATTTATCCCAGTTATTTTTGTTGACGTACTGCTTCAAATATTCCGTCAGTACATGATGCGATCTCTCAATGGATCCGTTGCTTTGTGGATGGAAAGCAGTGGTTTGGAGGCGTGTGATCCTGAATCTTTTCGCGATAGCCTTCATAAGGGAGCTTGTGAAGTTAGTCCCTTGATCCGTTAATATTGCCTTAGGCGTTCCAAAGCGACATATCAGGTGGTCGATGAAGGCGTTTGCTGTACTGACGGAGTCGGTAGATTTGAGCGGCACTGCGACGGAGTATTTTGTAAGAAGGTCTTGCATCGTCATTACATACGTGTTGCCATCTTCGGTAGTGGGTAATGGTCCCACGATGTCTAGCGAGACCTTATCAAACGCCCTGCCGGGCGTATCCGTTAACTTCATTGGTAGGCGAGTTTTTACTCTTGTTAACTTGTTACGCTGGCAACTCAGGCAATTGTTAACGTAGTTGGTTACGTCCTTTTTGAGGCTGTTCCACCAGTATTTTTCTCTTATCCTTTTGTATGTCTTGGTTATGCCTTTATGGCCGGCATACGCTGATACATGGTTCTCCGTGATGATCTCCATCCTTCTATCCTCAGCGGGGATTTGGACCTCGTTCGAACAGAGAAATATTTGGACTGGTGTGTCCTCGAATGTTTCTGTGAGTAGATTGATCACGTATTCTCTCGACAAATGGTCGAGGAATGTTTTAGAGATTGAAAAGGATTCCAACGCGAGCTCGTTGACAACGTCGATCAACGTTCTAAGACATTCTTTGAGGTCGTCTGCAGATACCTCATGAAGCGGCGATTGTTTAATCGGTATCTGGATTAACTTGTATTTACCGTGATCTGTTACCCTAGCTCTATGTAGGAGTAAGTCTTGGGATTTGGCCAGTTTGCCTTGTCTATAGAGATCTACGGCCCCGAGATCGATGGGCCGTCCGTCCATCGTTATGAAGCAAACTAAGTTGTCCTTTCTCATTATTAATCGGTCTCTTGTATGAATTATTCTTCTTCTACGTGGTGTAGGATTGCCTTCTTCTTCTTCTTCTTCTTCTTCTGAGGGAACACTCTCTTCTCGCTCATCGAAGACATCTGGTCCGGTCAAGGAAGGCGGAAATATAGGAGAAAAGGAAAGAGTTTCTTCGACTCCCAGATCCCGTAGTAATCCTTGATCGGCGATTGAAATAAGAGGCGGGGATGCTGCGCGGGGGTCATCAGAATGCGATGGCGTACCCATCGATGGTCCCGGTGACGAGGCTGCCGATGATCTTCTCCTTTTTGGGGGCATTGACTTCGGTGGGGGCATGAGAATTGAATCGTCTCTATCTTTCTTCCTGCGGCGTGCGTCGAAAAGAGGAGTCCCCGGGCTTGACAATGGCGTCCTAGGCGGAGTCGTTTCCTCTGAATCGGTCCATGAGATGGGCAATGCCACCGGATTCCGGGATAGGGCATCCGCATTAGAGTTGGCTCTGCCAGGTTTGTAGATAACCTGGTATTCGAACTCTGCCAATTTTAATCTCCACCGGAGGAGCCGGGATGTGGGATCCTTTACGGATGTCATCCACACCAGCGGTCTGTGATCGGTGATGAGTAAGAATTTCCTGCCGTAAATGTACGGGCGGAAATATTGGACGGCGAATATTATGGCTAAACACTCCTTTTCTATTGTGGAGTAGTTTAGTTCAGCGCCGTGAAGGATACGTGACGCGTACGCGATAGGGCGATCCTTTCCCACGTCGCCTTGGCTTAGGACAGCGCCGATCGCGTACCCTGAGGCGTCGCAAGTTACGTTGAATGGTTTCCCAAAATCTGGGTACTGGAGGACAGGCTCCGTACACAATGCCTGTCGTAAAGTCTCGAAGGCTTCCTCCTGCTTTGACCCCCACACGAATTTCGTATCCTTGGTAAGGAGTTGGGTGAGGGGTTTGGAAATATGAGCGAATCTATCTATGAATCTGCGGTAATAGCCCGCTAGACCTAAAAATTCGCGGACGTTCTTTGCGTTTTTCGGTCGAGGATAATTTTGGACCGCGTTAATTTTTTTAGGGCATGGCCGTACGCCATCCTCGCTAATCTGGTGTCCTAGGTAAGCTACCTCTCTGTGCAAAAACCCGCATTTAGACGGTTGTAATTTCAAATTGGCGGCTCTCAATCGGCGAGCCAATTTATCAAATTTCGCTTTGTGTTCTTCTAGGGAACGCGCGTATATGACTATATCGTCAAGATAAACGAAGAGTTCGTTACCCTGGAGACCGGTTAGGATCGTATCCATTAGTCGCTGGAACGTAGCCGGCGCATTACGCAATCCGAACGGCATTCTATTATACTGGTAGTGTCCGAACGGAGTTGAGAAGGCGGTTTTTGCGGCGTCCTCCTTTTCCATGCCTATTTGGTGAAACCCGCTTGCCAGATCAAATACGCTAAAATATTTGGCACTACCCAGCTGATCTAAGATCTCGTTTATGCTGGGCAGTGGATAAGCGTCTGCTATTGACTTCTCGTTTAAAGCGCGATAGTCAATTACCATTCTCCATTTCTTATTTCCTTCGGCATCCGCTTTCTTCGGTACGATCCACAAAGGGGAGTTATATGGTGAACTAGAGGGTGCGACTATATCATTTTGTAAGAGTTCACACATTTGTTTGTCGATCTCTTCTTTGTGAATCGGCGGATACCGGTATTGCTTGGTATGTACGGGGATGTCGTCCGTCGTGGGGATTTTATGTGTTACAGCGTTAGTTTTTCCCAGACGATCCCCTTGAAGGTGGAAGAGATCATTATTCTCCTCCAATAAAGATTTGACATGGTCTATCTCGTCGTGATCGAGGTGATCCATGGGAATAGTTTCCATAAGCTCATTAACGCGAGCATTACGGGACTTGGTAATGGAATGGACCCTTTTGGGTATGAATTCGAAGCCTTTCATAAAGGGTTTCGAGTATGAGTGATCGGGATGGTTACCGGAATTGTTTAAAGAATCGGGATGGCTACCGGAATCGTCGGGATGGTTACCGGATTTATTTAAAGTATCGGGATGGCTACCGGAATCGTCGGGATGGTTACCGGAATTATTTAAAGAATCGGGATGGCTACCGGAATCGTCGGGATGGTTACCGGAATTATTTAAAGAATCGGGATGGCTACCGGAATCGTCGGAATGGTTACCGGAATTAATAGAAGACGCGAGTTGATCGTTAACGATCGTCTCGTGCGCGCGGCACGCACGAGCATTGAATAAGTCCGAATTGACTTCGGCTTGAATATTCGAAAAGGGAACCTCGATCTCTTCCACCTCCAACGTAGGCAGGGAGAAGGACGCCACTTCGGACGATGCGTTAAAGCATCGCAGGTATGCCTTTCCGTTACGGTTGGTGACTAAACAATCACCTAAGAACACATCGGGTCTTACATCTACTTTTCGCACATACCCTTCGCTTGGGCCCTTTACGTTGACGGCTATGCAGGCGGCGGTACGGCTTTCGATGGAATATTCCCGAGGATTCGAAAAGGGGATACGTAGGTTTTTGTACTCTACGCATTCCTTCGCAAATGATATCTCTGCTCCCTCTCTGAAGAAGGGGGAGCCTAAGATACCATCTATATTAATTGGAAAACTGTCAGGCAGAACGTGTAGCGTGACTTTAATGGAATCTGCTAGCTCCGCATTGATATAACCGAGGGTCGCAATTTCTCCTTCTGTCACGCCATGGACGTGTATGACGCTGTCAGTTTTTAGATGAACGTCAGATTTGACACCAGACGCTCGGATTAAGTTGACCTCGGACCCGGTGTCCAAGAGGAACTCACACTCTTTTGAGAAGAGTGACGATTTTGCTTTTATTCGAGGGATAGGGGCGGATATGTCCGGCGCGAGATTTATTGCCGAGACTAATTTCGCGGATGGTCGTTCATTCTGCTGACCGTCCGGGTTATCTCTCCTATCTACTCGAATTTCATCTACTGCTGGTCGTCGCTGATGACGGCCAGCTGTGTTGCCTTTTGGCGATTCTCTTGGGATGCCTCCCGTCCTTTGGTCGCGTTTGTCGGGAGGCTTGATTCGTTTCCCGACTCATTTTTATTGTAATATTCGCGGCGGCGACATTCGTGTATGTCATGTCCCGTGCGCTTACAATATTTACAATACTTCCGATTCTCCGTAGGAAAGCGATCGCGACCTGGGGACTGGGAAGCGCGATCTTCGCGTTTATACGTTTCGCGCTGATTTGATTGCGACGGTTCGTGACGTCGCGGAGGAGGAGAGCGATACGCGTCTCTGTTATCGGGTTTCCTGTCTCGCCAGGATTCACGAGGTGAAAAGGAAGGTCGTTGATCTTTCCTTTCCGAAGATCTGTTGCGCTGCTCAGGCGCATTCCTATCATAATAAGAGTTGCTTGATCGCTCTGGTGTGCGATTACGAGAGTCGGAGAATGCAACGCGGCGTCCGTCGTCACGATAACGAACACGGTCAAGCTCGTACTGTTTGTACGCGGTTACTGCTTCGTCGAATATTTTCTGTAATTCGAGTGACGCGCAGAGCCTGACCTCGGCTCGAAGCGCTGGGATAAGACCACGCATGAAACAATCAATTGTGAATTTATCAATCTCGTCTAGATTGGGGACCCCGCGGCCTGAATCTATGATCGCCGTTCTAAGGTCCTTTACTCGCGTAATATAATTCAACACGTGCTCGGACTGTCCCTGGTGTATCGAAGCTAATTCTCCGCGATACTGATCGATGAATTTATATGGGCCTAGTACATCTTTCAGGTGGTTGCACAATTCAGAGATTGTGTTAATATTTACGTCTTCAATCGCGGCGTATGCCTGTCCTCTAAGCTTATTGCATACTAATCTAGTGAGGGTACGCTCAGCTGTGGCTGGAACAGCCTCCAAGGCTCGCTTGCACGCGCGAACGAATTGTAGCACGGTTATGGAGGTGCCGTCAAAGGTAGGCACAAGTTCAACCGCTTGTTTAACGGTGAAATTCGAAGAATCGTGCATTATGGGTTCGCGGGGCGCAACGACTGGGCTAGCTGGAATTGATTGAGAATCTCTGGCCGATCGGATTTCTGCTATCTCGCGGCGTATATCCTCGTACGTTTCTCTCTGCTCACGCGTTTCTGTTTCGTATTGCAATTTGAGTTGAGTCAACGCGGCGGTTTGATTAATGAGAGCTGCTTCTCTACGAGCTAAATCTTTCTGGAATTCAATTAATTCCTCTTCCGTAGGAGGAACCTTCTTTCTAGCCTCGCTACGCGTTTCCATGATTGCGTCGCTTGAAAATTTCTAAGTATGAAATTCGCGAAAAATAATCCGACTATATAACGTGGGCGAAGGGGCGTTTTCTAAACCGCCCGTCGCACTTTAACGTTCACTAAAACTCTCGATGAATTTGTACTGAGTACGAACATCGCGAAAAATAATTTGAGTATGTAACGTGGGCGAAAGGGCATTTCCTTCACTGCCCGTCGCACTTTTAACTGACACTATGCTTTCACGGACTCTAAGTCTACTGCGTTAAATTGTCAAACAATGATGGAACGCGCAGGGGTTCGCGTGCTAACACTGATTCTATTTTTATTCCTCGATGCCGTGCTTCTAACATCGGTGACCAACGACTGTCCTACCGACTGCGCCAAATTTGTCACAACAAATTTTGGCAGAGGTAGGACACATGACGTATCCTACAAAAGTGTTGACGGTGTCTCTAACATCGGTGACCAACGAGTGTCCTACCGACTGCGCCAAATTTGTCACGTCCTGGCGGGGCTATAAGAGCAAGAGAAGAGAATACCGCGGCCCGGCTACTCTACTCTTCCACTGACTGACATTTAATAAAAGTGTTGGTCTTTTTATCAACAGACTAGGACCCGATGCCGACACCTGCATGCAGTCTTACACAGATGAATGATGCACGCGACACTGAAACATACGCGGTAATATGTTCCACTTACTTTTACGCTTCGCTTGTTTGTCGATTGACACGAGACATGAATTCGCAACGGATGAACAGCTACGGTTGCGCTGATGGCCTTGAATACGGTCCGCTCTGCTTGACAGGCGTTGATCCAAATGGCTGGAAACGATCTTCAAGGATTGACGACTGCGCCAAACTCTGTCACGTCGATATTTGACAGGAACGACCTCCAATGATTGACAGCTGGCTGCTACGGTATTGTAGACGGATGCGCTCGTTGAGGAAACGGGCGTGGACGCTGTACGATATCGTGAATCTAACTCACGAATATCGTCCGCGTGATTGACGATATTTTAACTAGCGAAAACGGACGTGGACGCTGTACGATCCCGTGAATTTATCTCGCGAATATCGTCCGCGTGGTTGACGATATTTTGATTCGAGAAAACGGACGTGGATGCTGCGGAGCTTGCTATGCGAGCAAGTCTATCACTATCACGCACGTACGCGAACACGTTGAAACATGAAATTGAATAAGGAATACTATTCGCGAACTTTCCAGTGAGAACTCTATCTCTAACTAACAACGTGTCACTTCAAACTACGAAGTTAGGAGCAAGGAAATAATAATTGGGATTTAGATTGACTCTGGTAAAACAAAGTATATTAATAACGTAAAAGAATACAAAGGTAAAGATGCTTATTATTAACGAAATCGAAATACGTACTAAGTACGAAATATGAAACGCAATAAAAATGTTTAATTGAATAAACGAAGTAATATTTGAATTAAACGAATAAGAATACGATATTACTTGTTACGTCGGACGACCTCCGACGTTGGTCGAATCGAGGACCGTACCTCGATTCTAGGTTAAGACTAAATACTAAGTACATAACAACCTCTTAAACCCATCGCTATCAAACTCTTGTTCTAATTCTAATACCTCTTAAACCCATCACTACTTCACCCACAACTTTCCCTAAACTTGTTCTAATACCCATCACTACTTAAATCTCGACTCTCCCAATTGTTCTACAACCCAACCACCACTCCAAACTCTCAATCTTACCTAACACTTGTTCAAACCCTCATCTACACTTACAACTTGTTCAAATCCTCAACTCCGCTCGAGTAAACGCCACCTCGAGGACAAAGAGACTGCAACGTCAGCAGTCTTGCACCCGTCACCACTCCGACGAGCGAGGACAAAGGGACTGCAGCGTCAGCAACCCCCACTCCGAGCGAAGGAGGCTACGCAGAGCTGCCTCTTGCATCAGTCTGGTCCTAGCCAGCGGAGTGAGCGGACGTGTCGGTCTGCGCTCACTCCATTCTCACACAACGACATCAGGCAGTCTGGCCCAAGCCAGCGAAGCGAGCAGACGTGTCGACCTGCGCTCTTCTAATTCGCGCTTCGACGTTCATCGACGTTTGTTCTACAATTCCAATTCCAATTCTAATTCCAATTCTAATTCAAACTCAATACCAATTCCGACTCAACGCAGTCTCTATTCCAACACTAATTCATTTACTAACTCCTACGCAATTAATTCACTTAATTCATATTCACATTTATATTAATACAATTGTAACCAAGTGTAACCAAGTTATTATTATAATATATCTTATTTTACCAGAACTTCGCGAGTGACTTCTCTTACAATTCAATCAATTCAGTGACATATTTCTCTCCGATATTCAAACTATATCTTCGTTTATCGTGCACTTGTAGAGTATTGAAACTCGGTCACAAAGGGAGAAGCTTACAGCTCCGCCGAGACAATACGTCTGCAAGCGACATTTTGAACAATTGTTCCATTAGCAATCGTGCACTTGTTGAGTATTGAAACTCGGTCACAAAGGGAGAAGCTTACAGCTCCGCCGAGACAATACGTCTGCAAGCGACATTTTGATCGGTCAAGTGTTTTCTCGGTCAAGTGTTCGATCAAGTCTCCATCAAGTGACAGTGTCACGTCCGTCACTGTGTTTTTGTTACAGGTACCAAGAGAGAGAAAAGAGAACAGTGACAGACGGACGGTTGAGATATTATGATTAAAATGAGGAGTGGTCTTTCGTGCCGAGACAGCCGCGGGCTGTCATATGCACTAGGACAACCGATATTGCTATGATGCAGTCAAGAAGAGGACGTCCGACGCGGTTACAAGAAGTGTCTCGACAAGAATCACGCGCGAGAGGATGCAACAAGAACGGTGAGTTTACAGGATTCAGCAATTATACAAGTTATTATACGACTCACCGCAATGCTGTATTAACGCCTAATAATATTGTTGCAGCAGGAACTGGCGGTACTGACAGTAGGTGTCGTACATCGGATCTTCTATACAGATGTCCTCGAGGTGGGGAAGATCTGGCAGAGTTGCTGCTGCTCGGTTTGGGACGACGTTAGTGGCCTTGGATGCTGGCCGCAAGATGACACGTTGATGAGCTGGCAGAGGAACGTCACGGATGATTCGGCAACGGACCCTGGGAACGATGATCGTGTCTCGGCTGTCGTCGTCGTCGGCTATGTCGATCACCTCTGGACAATCGACCGGATGTAGAACTGGCGTCGGAGCTCGCGAGAGGTCCGCGTGGTTGACCTCTTTAGGAGGGTTGCAAGGGCAACCGTATACAGAAACGTAATCGGACGCGTCACACGGAATGTGCTCGGTGGTTCCCAGAAGTTCTGTCCACTCGGTAGTGGCAATGATTTGATCGAGCACCGCTTTATTTCTCAACGCGCGTCTCAATTTAGCAAGTTGATACTTGCGTCCCGCTCGACGTGGGCGTCGCATGGGTAAGGAATAGTAATGATGGAATATTAATAATATAATGAAAATGAACTTCCACTTGTTATTAACCTTTTTGGTAGTTAACTCGCTTCACGTCTATAGTGGCGGCTCAGCGTTTCCACTGCGCACTTTAGACCAATTCTAGACGTGGCACGAGAACTTCTCTATGACTCGCTTCAAATTCCTTATTGGCGGCTCAGCGTTTCCACTGTGCTCTTTAGACCAAGTCCGGATATGTCACGAGTTTAATATATTCAATGCAAGAACTGAATTGGAAGATGGTGTTGAACTAACACAAGAATAACAAGATCGAAGCACTGGTATAACAACGATATATTAAATAAGAACTGGTAAGTACACTGGTATACAATATGTAAGTAATATTATAATAGGAGTAGTAATTGGATTAATGAATAATGGATATTGTAATATGTTATAGGAATAACGTATGAGAATTAGGACTTGAGTTGAGTTGAGTTAGAGTTGGAATTGGAATTGGAATTAGGAGTGAAGGATCGACACACTTCACTTTCGCGGAGCTAGACTGAACACGTCTGCTCTTGAAGCCGGACGAAGCCGGACTGGCGGCTGAGGCCAGGTAGGCACGTCTGTGCGAGTCGCTGGCTGAAGGCGGACTGATGCAAGCGCCTGCTCTGCCTTGCCTCCTTCGTTCGGAGTGGGGATAGCTGACGCTGCAGTCTCTTTGTTCTTCAGTCGTCGGAGTGGGAGAACCGCTGACGCAGCAGCGTCTTCGCTCCCGGGGACTGCACGTGCATTTCTGCTGACGCTGCAGTCTCGTGGCTGTCCTATTGCCCTCTACGAGCGTGGGACTGCTGATGCAGCAGTCTTTGGACTTCTCGACGTTTCTAGAAGCTTCTAGATGCTTCCAGAGTGATGTAATACTTTATTGCATTATGTGTCGTGGTGATGGGTTGAAACTGAGGTAAGGTGTTGATCAAGGTGAAATTATGGTGATGGGTAAAGACGGAGGTAAGGATTAGAACAATAGAATATATGAGATCTTAATATTATGTTCTTATGTCTAGGGGACGGTGTATGGATCTTATGCAGATCAGACCTTGTATACATAGTGTGTGTACAGGGCCAACGTCGTACATCGGACGACGTAACACCTCCCAACGCGGAAAAGAAATTTCTTACAAGGAAGAAATTTCTCGCTCAACACTCGATTACACACTCATTCATGCGACGCATCGTCCGGAGGTACTCCGCGCAGGGAGCACAGTTCTCGGCGAGTATTTCCTATATTTGTACGAAACACTGGTCGCACTGAAATGTTGTCGGTGTCGGCACGTGGGGCTGGGGCTGATTTTATGCAATTTATTTCGCTTTGTTCATTTTGCATAATTGGGTTTTGGGTGGGTGGGGAATCACTGGTGTCACTGTCACTTTCGTCTTTTCTTATCTGCGTCCAGATGAGTGTCACGTTTCGATGACGCGGGGTTTGCGTTGGATTATTCGGCGCACGCTTGAGTTTGTTTGCATGTACAATCTTAAAATGGTTCCCTACTTTAATTTTTACATTGTTTGAGTCTAGGATGTCGCAAATTTCGTGAGGACCCGTATATTGCGCATGTTCTATATCTTCCGGTGGTCGAAGGAGATTTTGCCGATGCTGGGCTTCGAATTTCGCTCGCTTATTCTCATAGGGATATCCTTTATCGCGAGGATACTCTGATTTATATTGCTTTCTTGCTGACGCGTATTTCGCTGTAGCGCAGAGATTAATTTTGTCGTATTCGTTTCGCTTCGCATGGCAACGTGCAGATGGAAGTTGAAAGGAATCGAGTTTCTGTGGATCATCGGGTTTATTGTGCAATATAGAACAGACCTGCTTACATATGGGTCTTGAAGATCTTTGATTGTCGTAGGAATGGAGTTGGTCTTGGAATTGATCGGGCTGGTTACCGGAGTTAGTGTAAAAGTCGGGCTGGTTACCGGAGTTAGTATAAAGATCGGGCTGGTTACCGGAGTTAGAATAAGAATCGGGCTGGTTACCGGAGTTAGTATGAGAATCGGGCTGGTTACCGGAGTTAGTAAGGTCGGGATGGATACCGAATGCGTCGGGATGATACCCGGAATTAGAAAGGTCGGGATGGTTACCGAATGCGTCGGGATAGTTCCCGGAATTAGAAAGGTCGGGATGGTTACCGAATGCGTCGGGATAGTTCCCGGAATTAGAAAGGTCGGGATGGTTACCGAATGCGTCGGGATGATACCCGGGATTAGAAAGGTCGGGATGGTTACCGAATACGTCGGGATGATACCCGGAATTAGAAAGGTCGGGAGAGTACGACTCGATTTCTTCCATCTCCAATGGGGGCAATCGAAATGAAACTCTTTCCGACGAGGTGTTAAAACACCGGAGGCTCGCTTTGCCTTTACGATTGGTGACGACGCAGTCACCCAGGAATACGTCCGGCGCTACATTAACACGGCGGATATATCCCTGTTTAGGTCCTTCGACGTCGACCGCTATGCACGCAACGGTACGAGGTTCGAGGACGAATTCTTCGGATTTCGGAGGAGTCTTTGTTCGGACTCGATCCTCACGCTCCACGATCCGACTTCTCGCAGTGTACTCCGATATCTCTCGAGTCTCCTTCGATTCCGGCCGGCTTTTCACGGCGTTTTTCTCTAGGGAGTACTCGATCGAATCCCGAGGAGGCATTGAAATAACCTCCGTCACCGGAGCTCTGCAAGGTCTGACCGCGGGTGCACGAGGATTTGAGGAAGACACTCGAACGTTCCTTGCCGAATGTTCCTCACGCTCGGCGGCTGGAGTTTTAACGAGATCATTGGTCATAGACGAAGGCATTGAAATAACCTCTGCTGCCAATTTATCGCGAGGCTCAGCCGTGGGCGCGCAAGGGTTCGAGAAGGGAACCCGAATGTTTCCTATCGTTATGTATTCATTCGCAAAGGAGATCTCGGCTCCTGTTCTGAAGAAGGGAGAACCGAGGATTCCGTCGATGTTAATTGGGAAGCTTTCTCCCAAGACATGAAATTCGACAGGGTTTTGACCCTGTAAGTGTATTTTGATTTGACCGAGAGTTGGAATGGATCCCTCGGTTATTCCTTGGACTTCTATAGTGTTCGTATGATCTATAGGTAGATTTGGTTCTAGACTTGACGCACGAATTAAATTGATCTCCGAACCCGTGTCTAACAAAAATTCACACTTCTTTTGTAATTGAGGGGCGGAGATTTTTACGCGCGGAATTGGTGAGTCTGCAGCAAGATTTACTGCTGAGACGAATCGTCGGACTGGTCGTTCGTCCGGATAGCTGTTTGGGTGCGGGCTGTAGTTTGAATTGAAGATGCGGCCTCCCGCCTTGGGTTGGCTTCGGTCGGGAGGCCGGACTCGTTTCCCGACCTCCTATTATTATTGAAAGTGCGCTTACGGCACTCGTGAATATCGTGCCCGGGGGTTTTGCAGTAGTTGCAAAATTTGTTAGGGCTTGAGGGGCGATCTGTGCGACCATCGCGGTACGTGTTTTGGTCGCGAGGATTATTTTCCCATCGCCGTTGCGGCGTCGGGGAGCGATAAGAGTCCCGGTTTAAGTTTCTCGAGGACTGCTGAGACGAATCCGGTCTGTTATCGCGGCGTTCTTGAGTTCGCTCTGGAATGTCACGAACGGATTCATTCGTGGAACGCGGGCGATACGGCCGGTTATCAGAGAAGCTGACTCGTTTTTCTTCGCGGATCAGTTCTCGTCGACGAGTCTGGTCTGACTCATACTGCCTGTAAGCAGAGATGGCTGCTTCGAAAACAGTGGCAGGATTTCGCGAAGGGCAATGAAGCACTTCGGCACGCAGCTGGGGAAGGAGACCTCGTAGAAAACAATCTACTACGAAGCGATCTAGTTCTTCGTAATCAAGGCCAATATCTGTGGCATCTTGAATCGCGGTTCGAAGGTCTTTAACGCGATTGATGAAGTCTAGGATGTGCTCGTTTGGAGCTTGGAGTACACTCGCGAGATCGCCACGGTACTGGTCCACGAATTTGTATGGGCCCAGTACTGTTCGTAATTTCTCGCATAGTGCAGAAATTGTGAATATGTGCTGGCCTTCTATAGCGGCATAAGCACGATCGTGGAGTTTATTGCAGAGCAATTTTGTGAGGGCACGCTCTGCAGTGGCCGGTACGGTGTCACGCGCGCGTTTGCATGCACGTATGAATTGTAGGACGGAAGACGAAGTTCCGTCGAATCTAGGGACAAGCTCGGCAGCTTGTTTTAGAGCGAAATTACCAGTAGGTTCATACTGTGGGATTTCGCGTGGCTCTGGCGGTGAAGGTTCCCGCATATTAGAGACGTTACTAGGGCCTGGTGTAGGCGTTTGTTGACGTAGGGTTTGACTCGTGATTTGGATGTTATGAAGCTCTTTTCGTATTTCGTCGAGCATATTCTTTTGGTTTTGTGCGTCTTCTTCATATTTGAGACGCAATTTGGCAATAAAATCAGTTTCTTCTTTGAGATATTGCTCTCTACGGGCGAGGTCTTGCGCATAAAGGAGTAACTCTTCCTCGGTCATTGGAGGAAGGTCTGCGTTAGGATCTGCTCGGAGATCCTTTTGAGATCGCGTGATTGGGCGAGACATTTTGAAAGATATAAATGGGATTTAAGAAATGTGAACTTCGCACTGACACGCGTCGGAGCTTATTAATGCAAATATCGGCGACCACTTCGATGTCCTACCGACTGCGCCAAATTTGTCACGTCCGTCACTGTGTTTTTGTTACAGGTACCAAGAGAGAGAAAAGAGAACAGTGACAGACGGACGGTTGAGATATTATGATTAAAATGAGGAGTGGTCTTTCGTGCCGAGACAGCCGCGGGCTGTCATATGCACTAGGACAACCGATATTGCTATGATGCAGTCAAGAAGAGGACGTCCGACGCGGTTACAAGAAGTGTCTCGACAAGAATCACGCGCGAGAGGATGCAACAAGAACGGTGAGTTTACAGGATTCAGCAATTATACAAGTTATTATACGACTCACCGCAATGCTGTATTAACGCCTAATAATATTGTTGCAGCAGGAACTGGCGGTACTGACAGTAGGTGTCGTACATCGGATCTTCTATACAGATGTCCTCGAGGTGGGGAAGATCTGGCAGAGTTGCTGCTGCTCGGTTTGGGACGACGTTAGTGGCCTTGGATGCTGGCCGCAAGATGACACGTTGATGAGCTGGCAGAGGAACGTCACGGATGATTCGGCAACGGACCCTGGGAACGATGATCGTGTCTCGGCTGTCGTCGTCGTCGGCTATGTCGATCACCTCTGGACAATCGACCGGATGTAGAACTGGCGTCGGAGCTCGCGAGAGGTCCGCGTGGTTGACCTCTTTAGGAGGGTTGCAAGGGCAACCGTATACAGAAACGTAATCGGACGCGTCACACGGAATGTGCTCGGTGGTTCCCAGAAGTTCTGTCCACTCGGTAGTGGCAATGATTTGATCGAGCACCGCTTTATTTCTCAACGCGCGTCTCAATTTAGCAAGTTGATACTTGCGTCCCGCTCGACGTGGGCGTCGCATGGGTAAGGAATAGTAATGATGGAATATTAATAATATAATGAAAATGAACTTCCACTTGTTATTAACCTTTTTGGTAGTTAACTCGCTTCACGTCTATAGTGGCGGCTCAGCGTTTCCACTGCGCACTTTAGACCAATTCTAGACGTGGCACGAGAACTTCTCTATGACTCGCTTCAAATTCCTTATTGGCGGCTCAGCGTTTCCACTGCGCTCTTTAGACCAAGTCCGGATATGTCACGAGTTTAATATATTCAATGCAAGAACTGAATTGGAAGATGGTGTTGAACTAACACAAGAATAACAAGATCGAAGCACTGGTATAACAACGATATATTAAATAAGAACTGGTAAGTACACTGGTATACAATATGTAAGTAATATTATAATAGGAGTAGTAATTGGATTAATGAATAATGGATATTGTAATATGTTATAGGAATAACGTATGAGAATTAGGACTTGAGTTGAGTTGAGTTAGAGTTGGAATTGGAATTGGAATTAGGAGTGAAGGATCGACACACTTCACTTTCGCGGAGCTAGACTGAACACGTCTGCTCTTGAAGCCGGACGAAGCCGGACTGGCGGCTGAGGCCAGGTAGGCACGTCTGTGCGAGTCGCTGGCTGAAGGCGGACTGATGCAAGCGCCTGCTCTGCCTTGCCTCCTTCGTTCGGAGTGGGGATAGCTGACGCTGCAGTCTCTTTGTTCTTCAGTCGTCGGAGTGGGAGAACCGCTGACGCAGCAGCGTCTTCGCTCCCGGGGACTGCACGTGCATTTCTGCTGACGCTGCAGTCTCGTGGCTGTCCTATTGCCCTCTACGAGCGTGGGACTGCTGATGCAGCAGTCTTTGGACTTCTCGACGTTTCTAGAAGCTTCTAGATGCTTCCAGAGTGATGCAATACTTTATTGCATTATGTGTCGTGGTGATGGGTTGAAACTGAGGTAAGGTGTTGATCAAGGTGAAATTATGGTGATGGGTAAAGACGGAGGTAAGGATTAGAACAATAGAATATATGAGATCTTAATATTATGTTCTTATGTCTAGGGGACGGTGTATGGATCTTATGCAGATCAGACCTTGTATACATAGTGTGTGTACAGGGCCAACGTCGTACATCGGACGACGTAACAACAGTTCACACAAGGAATACGTGCAGTGCTAGATCTATAGTGACAGTTCTAACAGTGCCCTCGTTCGTTACACAGTGACCCGGCTTGGAGGCCAGTTCGTCCGCTCCGCTTGGGTAGTGTCAATGAACGAGCGGACCTTTTCAATAACTACATTTTATTAAAGTCACAGGTGGAACACCGCTGGCCAGCGCCTCTGGGGAACCCCTGGCCAATTTTCCCTTTTTCATTCAGAACATAGACAAAATTCCTATAAAGGATTTCTTGAGAAGGAGTTGTTAAACCAAGTTCCTTTCGCTCCTCTCTCCTCATGCGTCGATCACGTCACGACCGAGAATATCGAGTGTGACGCGTCAGATTACGTATCGGTATACGGTTGTCCGTGCCGTCCGATTCTGAACACAGAGATCAACCACGCGGATCTCTCGCGTTCCACGCCTGTCAACGATACACCAGCTGCCCGCTATGAGATCATCGATCTCATAGACATCTCTGACGACGACGATAGCCAGGACACAGTGATCCTGCCACGTCCTCGTTGCGTCATCACCAACAGCACGTTCCTGTCACCACGTCAACGTATTACGTTGCGTCTTCCCAATCTTCCTCGCCTGGAAGATACTTGCATCAAGGACCCACAGTACGAGGTCTACGCAGCGCAGAGGAAACAACTCCTGCGACAGTATTATTAAGGCGTAACAACAAACTGGTGAGAATCAGTATCTTGTATCCATCTTTACCCCATGTCAACTCACCGCGTTCGTTGCGTTAACGTATAAGTATCGCCATCCGCGTTGACTGCAAGCGGGTGCCGGTTTTCCAAATGACTATCGGTGTCCTAGCGCATATGACTGCCCGTCTGGCTGTCTTGGCGTAAAAGACCGTTTCCTCTTCAATTCCACGTGCCGCCTCCTGGGGTCATCTTCTTTGCCTAGGACGTGGGGCGTGACGTAACAAAATTTGGCGCAGTCGGTAGGACACGAAAACGGTCGCCGGTAGTTGAACCATTAACAAATTGTTTTCGTACGTCTGACATTTGTTCTCTATATCGTGTGTCGAGTAAGAATTCACACTAATATCGCAAAATGTCTCGCCCAATCACACGATCCCAAACGGATCCCCGAGCGGATCCTAATCAAGACCTTCCTCCGCCAACCGAGGAAGAGCTACTTCTTTACGCGCAAGATCTCGCCCGTAAAGAGGAATATTTAAAAGAGCAAACCGAATTCATTGCTAAATTGCGTCTTAAATATGAAGAAGACGCACAGAATCAAAATAACATGCTCGATGAAATACGCAAGAGCTCCACAATATTCAAGCCTTGAACCAAAACTTACGTCACCAAGCGCCTACACCAGGCCCCAGTAACGTCTCTAACACGCGAGAACCTTCATTATCAGAGCCACGCGAAACCCCGCAATATGAGCCAACAGGAAATTTCGCGTTGAAACAAGCCGCAGAACTCGTACCCAAATTCGACGGAACATCGATTCCCGTCCTAAAATTCATCCGCGCCTGCAAACGCGCGCGTGATTCTATCCCCGAATCCATAGAACGTGCCCTTACTAAACTAATCTGCAATAAACTTTCCGATCGTGCGTACGCTGCCATTGAAGGCGAATGTCACGTCCGTCACTGTGTTTTTGTTACAGGTACCAGGAGAGAGAAAAGAGAACAGTGACAGACGGACGGTTGAGATATTATGATTAAAATGAGGAGTGGTCTTTCGTGCCGAGACAGCCGCGGGCTGTCATATGCACTAGGACAACCGATATTGCTATGGAGGCAGTCAAGAAAAGAACGTCCGACGCGGTTACAAGGAGTGTCCCGACAAGAATCGCGCGCGAGAGGATGCAACGAGAACGGTGAGTTTACAGGATTCAACAATTATACAAGATATTATACGACTCACCGCAATGTTGTATTAACGCCTAATAATATTGTTGCAGCAGGAACTGGCGGTACTGACAGTAGGTGTCGTACATCGGATCTTCTATACAGATGTCCTCGAGGTGGGGAAGATCTGGCAGAGTTGCTGCTGCTCGGTTCGGGACGACGTTAGTGGCCTTGGATGCTGGCCGCAAGATGACACGTTGATGAGTTGGCAGAGGAACGTCACGGATGATTCGGCAACGGACCCTGGGAACGATGATCGTGTCTCGGCTGTCGTCGTCGTCGGCTATGTTGATCACCTCTGGACAATCGACCGGATGTAGAACTGGCGTCGGAGCTCGCGAGAGGTCCGCGTGGTTGACCTCTTTAGGAGGATTGCAAGGGCAACCGTATACAGAAACGTAATCGGACGCGTCACACGGAATGTGCTCGGTGGTTCCCAGAAGTTCTGTCCACTCGGTAGTGGCAATGATTTGATCGAGCACCGCTTTATTTCTCAACGCGCGTCTCAATTTAGCAAGTTGATACTTGCGTCCCGCTCGACGTGGGCGTCGCATGGGTAAGGAATAGTAATGATGGAATATTAATAATATAATGAAAATGAACTTCCACTTGTTATTAACCTTTTTGGTAGTTAACTCGCTTCGCGTCTATAGTGGCGGCTCAGCGTTTCCACTGCGCACTTTAGACCAATTCTAGACGTGGCACGAGAACTTCTCTATGACTCGCTTCAAATTCCTTATTGGCGGCTCAGCGTTTCCACTGCGCACTTTAGACCAAGTCCGGATATGTCACGAGTTTAATATATTCGATGCAAGAACTGAATTGGAAGATGGTGTTGAACTAACACAAGAATAACAAGATCGAAGCACTGGTATAACAACGATATATTAAATAAGAACTGGTAAGTACACTGGTATACAATATGTAAGTAGTATTATAATAGGAGTAGTAATTGGATTAATGAATAATGGATATAGTAATATGTTGTAGGAATAACGTATGAGAATTAGGACTTGAGTTGAGTTGAGTTAGAGTTGGAATTGGAATTGGAATTAGGAGTGAAGGATCGACACACTTCACTTTCGCGGAGCTAGACTGAACACGTCTGCTCTTGAAGCCGGAAGAAGCCGGACTGGCACGTCCGTGCGAGTCGCTCGCTTGGAGCGAACCGTTCGAGTCGCTGGCTGAAGGCGGACTGATGCAAGCGTCCGCTCTGCCTTGCCTCCTTCGGTCGGAGTGGGGATAGCTGACGCTGCAGTCTCTTTGTTCTTCAGTCGTCGGAGTGGGAGAACCGCTGACGCAGCAGCGTCTTCGCTCCCGGGGACTGCACGTGCATTTCTGCTGACGCTGCAGTCTCGTGGCTGTCCTATTGCCCTCTACGAGCGTGGGACTGCTGATGCAGCAGTCTTTGGACTTCTCGACGTTTCTAGAAGCTTCTAGATGCTTCCAGAGTGATGCAATACTTTATTGCATTATGTGTCGTGGTGATGGGTTGAAACTGAGGTAAGGTGTTGATCAAGGTGAAGTTATGGTGATGGGTAGAGACGGAGATAAGGATTAGAACAATACAATAATGAGATCTTAATACTATGCTCTTATGTCTAGGGGACGGTGTATGGATCTTATGCAGATCAGACCTTGTATACATAGTGTGTGTACAAGGCCAACGTCGTACATCGGACGACGTAACACGAAAACATACGTACGATCTCACAACTTTGCGATAAGCTACGAACAGTACTGGGACCCTACAAATTCGTGGACCAGTACCGTGGCGAATTGGCAAGCGTAGCCCAGGGCAACAATGAGCATATTCTTGACTTCATAAATCGAGTCAAAGATTTACGAACCGCCATCAGCGATTCTACCGAAGGACATTACGACTACAGAGAAATCGATCGTTTCACAGTCGAGTGCTTCCTTCGCGGTCTACTCCCACAACTTCGCAGCGAAGTTTTGCATTGCCGTTCTCAGAATTCGGCAGAGATCTTCGAAGCAGCCATCTCTGCATATAAGCAATATGAGCTGTATCAAAACCGTCGTCGCGAATCTAATCGTGACGATTCCCGCAAGGTAAGCTTCTCAGATAACAGAAGCTCCTATCGCCCACGCTCTTCTGACAATTTCAATTCTCGCGAACGCATCCCTGAACGTCGCGACAACAGACCGGATGAGCGTCGCGATAACGGGTCCGACCAACGTCGAGACTCGTGGAGAAACTCGAACCGCAACTCTTATCGTTCTCCAACTCCGCAGTGGCGATCCGAAACCCCTCGCGAACAAAACCCGCAGCGCGAAAACCGGGACCCGAATTCAAATCGCGACAGACGTTCGGGAGAGCCCCGCAAGTTTTGCAACTATTGCAAAACTCCCGGGCATGACATTCACGAATGTCGAAAAAGAGCCTATAACAATAACCTGCGCTCGGGAAACGAGTCAGGCCTCCCGACAGGAACGAATCAACAGCGGGAGGCCGCCCCAACAAAGCGCAACCAAACATTCACGCAGACCGCCGTTCGAACGAACGAGCTCCCCGAAGACCAGATCGACGATTCGTCTCTGCAGTTAACCTCGCAGTAGACTCGCCGATCCCGCGCGTACAAATCTCCGCCCCTCAGCTTCGCGAGAAAAGTGAATTCTTATTAGACACGGGCTCGGAAGTCAATTTGATACGCGCGTCCAGTTTAAAACGTGGGATAACCATTGATCCCACGAGCACGATCGAAGTTCATGGAATAACCGAGGGTTCCATAGTAACACTCGGCGAAGTCGTTATATTCATTCAGGGGACAATCCCTATCAAATTCCACGTGCTCGGGGACGAATTCCCAGTCAGTGTTAACGGGATTCTCGGCTCGCCCTTCTTTATAGGAGGAGCTGAGATTTCCTTTGCAAGGCAATTTGTTTTAATCGGAAACATTTCAATTCCGTTCTCTAATTCACGCGCACTGCCGACTGAGCCCCGCGATAGTTCAATGACGAGGGTTATTTCAATGCCTTCTCCAAAGACGGAGGTCTCTCTTGAAAAGCACGCCGCAAGGACAGAGGAAGAAACATTCCCTCTCTCAAAACGTCGGGTGCAACCGGGAGAGATTCGTATCACATCGAATAATATCGTAGAGGAACCGGTCGATAAGCGCAAAAATCAAAATCAACAGTCCGAATCAAGGACTGCAGCAGACTCTAATGAGTTTGCCGTTGAGCCCCGAACAGCCGCCTGCATTGCAGTCAGCGTACAGGGCCCGAAACAGGGATATATCCGCCGCGTCAGCGTAGCGCCGGATGTATTCCTCGGTGACTGTGTAGTCACTAATCGCGGAGGCAAAGCGAGCCTCAGATGTTTCAACACATCTCCGCGTCCGATCTCATTCCGATTACCCGTGTTAGAGGTGGAAGAGATCGAGCGTTATTCAACTAATTCCGGGCACTATCCCGACGCATTCGGTAACCATCCCGACCTTTCTAATTCCGGTAACCATCCCGACGTATTCGGTAACCATCCCGACCTTTCTAATTCCGGTAACCATCCCGACGCATTCGGTAACCATCCCGACCTTTTTAATTCCGGTAACCATCCCGACGCATTCGGTAACCATCCCGACCTTTTCAATTCCGGTAACCATCCCGACGTATTCGGTAACCATCCCGACAATTTTAATCCAGAGTCCAAAGAAGACTCCCACGAATTCAAACCTATGAAGGTTTATTCTACAAGCTCCGGTATCAAGTCCGATTGTTTCTATTCCGAGTCTAGGTTGAAAGGAAATGTCCCCGCCTTTGATTCTCTAAAGACGACAGAACGTCTACATAAAATAAAGCATAAAACTCTACCTCGTATAGACCGAGTATACGAGTCGATCATAAAAGATCATCCCGCGATAATTTCTAAATCAGAGTCAAAGAGAGTCTATATTTCATTTCAAAAACCTACCTCTGATTTTTCGCCGGAACATGATCTCTTCCAGTCTCAACGGTCAAGTATCCGTGCACCGCAAAGCGAGTTTCATCCATCTAGGAATTATACGTCTGTAAAATACGCGTCAGCAAAAAGGAGAAACAAATTTCGTATTATACTATACCTCTGCGATAACCCGCGAACAATGATTATAGCATCTCCTGCGACTTGCGATAAGAAACCCTCCCAGGAGATTTCATTACAGTCCTCCGCTGACGCGAAATTAGAATCCGCGTTAATCACGCGTCCGGTCAACACCGACAAACGAGCGAAATCCGAAACCCAGCGTCGACAAAATCTCCTTCTACAGCCGGAAGATAAGCTTGTCGCATCACGACTCAGCCCCTCGGAAGATAGGATCATTCCAGAGGAGCTCCAGTCTTCAGACAATTTCGCAACCACAAACATGTATCCGTTACAAGTTGCCATCCTATGCACCATTACCACGCAAGTTTATACCCTCATTGGATATGATTGCGGTGGACCGACACTCAACGTCACTACGTACTCTACCATCGATAACCTGAATTGCGAACCCGAAGATGTCACACCGATCGAGAGTTTAGAGCGAATTCAACTTCTGCAGCTAGCCGAGTTTTCGCAAGCCCGAGTCCTCCAATGCCACATTGAAATAGACAGAACGATCTACTACTGTGGCATGCATTCGCATAATTCCGTCGTCGCCAATGGTAGACAAGAGTATCTCCTAACCACCACCAGTGAAACATGCTCTAATCTACACACTACTGGAACTCTGTATATTACGCCAGCGGCACAGATCACAGGAGTCCAGCCAAATTCCACAACCTCTCGTAGCCTCACAATGGCAGGAGAAATCAAGAATGACGGAAGCTGCTCAGGCACAACCTACAACGATCCTTTTGGAACCTGGACGGACGTCGTGGTGCAAGCCATAATACGCATCACGATACGGGACTACATTGCACCGATAAAGCTATCCACAGCACAAATTCATTTACAATCCGGACAAACCTGTCCTCTTCAGAAAGGCAACTGCCTCGATTCACAGGACGGATACACATTCTGGGAACCCGCACCAACAGATTCATGCAGATTCAACAACTACGATGTTCTATACGAAGGGCTAGCGACCAAGCTATCCCCACAGTTAAAATCCTCGCCAACCTTGTATACAGTTGCCTCTCAGGATACAACATTTGCACTAACCGAGACAGGACGATCTTCAGTCTGCGGATTTATCATAATCCGTACAGAACATCCAAAACTGTTCATACTAGAAACGGGGAAGTCAGGGAAATTCAAGGAGAAGTCACCCACCCTCGTCAACAATCTCGACATATTCACCTATGTCAACAGCAAATTCGTCTACGTAGAGAAACATCTCCGTACACAATTTTCTCAACTATATAAGGACGTCATTCGTCAAAAGTGCGAACTAGAACGACAAATTCTCCAGAACGCACTCACTCAGCTGCACACAGCCCCTGAAGAAGTGGCAACCGCCATCATGAAAGACGCTGGATTTATTGCAGTTCCAGCAGGTGAAGTGGTCCATATTATCAAATGTATCCCAGTGACAGTCCAGATCCGGAAAACGGAACGCTGTTATGACGAACTGCCCGTCACGTACAAGAATTCTTCAAGATTCCTGAAACCAAAGGACCACATTATTTCAAACACCGGTACAGAGAAGCCGTGCAGCGAGTTACTATCTCCATATTACAGAATACATGGAACATGGTACCGACTCACTCCATCACTAACAGAAACTATTGCACCGTCAGAACTCCATCCAATCTCTAAGGCCACATGGAAATACGTGGACCCCAAAAACCTTGCGACTGGAGGCATATATTCGCAAGACGACCTCGACAAACTGCAGGATCACATAATGTTCCCTGTAGAAAAGGTAGCCGTAATAAATACTATTGCACAAGGCGCCTCAGGTAGACAATACGCAGCAGGAAATATTAACATGTTCAACCTGCTCGACGAAGAGTCGCTTCAACAAATAGCTGAATCTACCGCACAGAAGTTATGGTCAGGATTTACCACGTTCGGATCCGTAACCGCTGGATTAATAGGAATATATGTGGCAATTCGCACAATAAAAACTATTATCAGCACAATCATCAATGGCATCGCTCTCCATTCGTTATACGGCTGGAGCCTCCACCTCATCGTCGCCATCTGGAGTTCCTTGACAAGATTCTTCATTTTCCTGAAACAAAGAGACGAAACATACACATACGCTGTCAGATATCGGAAAAGTGAAAGTGAAAATGACATAAGTGAGCCCATTCCCTCCCAAGACCCCAATAAAAGACAGTCAAATAATGAACATTGCGATTATAGACTGTCGGACATTGCGAAACCTACCCCAACTCCTCGCGCAGAATCAGACAACATCTCAGTGCATCCAGTGTTTCGTACTGTTAATACAGTCAACGTGCGCCGAGAACTGAGCTCCCTGCGCGGATCGCTCACTAACGATGCGTCTCAAGACCAAAAATTGTAATGCGAGCGTTCACCGAACACAACCTCGGACCGAGAGATTTCACTCCGAGAAATCTCTTCTCCGGCGAGGGAGGTGTTACGTCGGACGACCTCCGACGTTGGTCGAATCGAGGACCGTACCTCGATTCTAGGTTAAGACTAAATACTAAGTACATAACAACCTCTTAAACCCATCGCTATCAAACTCTTGTTCTAATTCTAATACCTCTTAAACCCATCACTACTTCACCCACAACTTTCCCTAAACTTGTTCTAATACCCATCACTACTTAAATCTCGACTCTCCCAATTGTTCTACAACCCAACCACCACTCCAAACTCTCAATCTTACCTAACACTTGTTCAAACCCTCATCTACACTTACAACTTGTTCAAATCCTCAACTCCGCTCGAGTAAACGCCACCTCGAGGACAAAGAGACTGCAACGTCAGCAGTCTTGCACCCGTCACCACTCCGACGAGCGAGGACAAAGGGACTGCAGCGTCAGCAACCCCCACTCCGAGCGAAGGAGGCTACGCAGAGCTGCCTCTTGCATCAGTCTGGTCCTAGCCAGCGGAGTGAGCGGACGTGTCGGTCTGCGCTCACTCCATTCTCACACAACGACATCAGGCAGTCTGGCCCAAGCCAGCGAAGCGAGCAGACGTGTCGACCTGCGCTCTTCTAATTCGCGCTTCGACGTTCATCGACGTTTGTTCTACAAATCCAATTCCAATTCTAATTCCAATTCTAATTCAAACTCAATACCAATTCCGACTCAACGCAGTCTCTATTCCAACACTAATTCATTTACTAACTCCTACGCAATTAATTCACTTAATTCATATTCACATTTATATTAATACAATTGTAACCAAGTGTAACCAAGTTATTATTATAATATATCTTATTTTACCAGAACTTCGCGAGTGACTTCTCTTACAATTCAATCAATTCAGTGACATATTTCTCTCCGATATTCAAACTATATCTTCGTTTATCGTGCACTTGTAGAGTATTGAAACTCGGTCACAAAGGGAGAAGCTTACAGCTCCGCCGAGACAATACGTCTGCAAGCGACATTTTGAACAATTGTTCCATTAGCAATCGTGCACTTGTTGAGTATTGAAACTCGGTCACAAAGGGAGAAGCTTACAGCTCCGCCGAGACAATACGTCTGCAAGCGACATTTTGATCGGTCAAGTGTTTTCTCGGTCAAGTGTTCGATCAAGTCTCCATCAAGTGACAGTTCACACAAGGAATACGTGCAGTGCTAGATCTATAGTGACAGTTCTAACAGTGCCCTCGTTCGTTACACAGTGACCCGGCTTGGAGGCCAGTTCGTCCGCTCCGCTTGGGTAGTGTCAATGAACGAGCGGACCTTTTCAATAACTACATTTTATTAAAGTCACAGGTGGAATACCGCTGGCCAGCGCCTCCGGGGAACCCCTGGCCAATTTTCCCTTTTTCATTCAGAACATAGACAAAATTCCTATAAAGGATTTCTTGAGAAGGAGTTGTTAAACCAAGTTCCTTTCGCTCCTCTCTCCTCATGCGTCGATCACGTCACGACCGAGAATATCGAGTGTGACGCGTCAGATTACGTATCGGTATACGGTTGTCCGTGCCGTCCGATTCTGAACACAGAGATCAACCACGCGGATCTCTCGCGTTCCACGCCTGTCAACGATACACCAGCTGCCCGCTATGAGATCATCGATCTCATAGACATCTCTGACGACGACGATAGCCAGGACACAGTGATCCTGCCACGTCCTCGTTGCGTCATCACCAACAGCACGTTCCTGTCACCACGTCAACGTATTACGTTGCGTCTTCCCAATCTTCCTCGCCTGGAAGATACTTGCATCAAGGACCCACAGTACGAGGTCTACGCAGCGCAGAGGAAACAACTCCTGCGACAGTATTATTAAGGCGTAACAACAAACTGGTGAGAATCAGTATCTTGTATCCATCTTTACCCCATGTCAACTCACCGCGTTCGTTGCGTTAACGTATAAGTATCGCCATCCGCGTTGACTGCAAGCGGGTGCCGGTTTTCCAAATGACTATCGGTGTCCTAGCGCATATGACTGCCCGTCTGGCTGTCTTGGCGTAAAAGACCGTTTCCTCTTCAATTCCACGTGCCGCCTCCTGGGGTCATCTTCTTTGCCTAGGACGTGGGGCGTGACGTAACATACTGAATGGTATTAGGGACTGTGTCTAAACAGTATGGATTTGGAAAGATTGTGTCTAAACAATCTGGATTTGGAAAGACTATGTCTAAATAGTCTGGACTTGGAAGATTGACGATAACTCGACTGACCCACTCGGGTCCCCGGAGAGGACTGGGGAGAATCGAACGTTCGTCGACGAATAACGTTCGTCCGAAAAATGCTGACTTCGCAAAAGGGGACCGTGTCCTCTTTGTGCCGGTCTTCGTCGTAAACAGCGCGATGGCCGCCGCACTAGAGTCAGCAGTTTTCGTTCCCAGTGGTGCAGGACTCGAAAATTAAGTGGTAACCATTGGCGTACCTATTTATTTATTTAAATAAATTGGGACTTAGAATATTTTCGAGCGCTTGCTCTTGCAAGGCGTTTCGATGTAAATTTTATATGTCATATGATTAGTTGACATCATTTGTCGACCGATCATATGTTTGAAAATATTCTAAGTACTTTTGAAAATTACCAAAAATCGAAATTTTGGTAAAGTCTAAACAAACGCGAATTGAGAACATAACCTACAAATTTTTAGGTTAGTTTCATGATTTTCGCTCACGAGTCCAATGATATTTCAATCTTCGAGTTTGGGCCATTTTTGGCTATTTTAGGATTTTGACAGATTTTGGATTTTAGGTTATGTTGATGGATTTCGGTCAGATGTACGTGGTGTTAAGGATTCATTGTTATGAAGGATTTTTTAGGAGTTTTGGAATCTTTAAAGGGGAACGCTCGCTCTTATGTATCTAATTTTACATGTAGTCTTAAAGCTAACGTCGGAGGTGCGACCGACGTCACGTCCAAATTTGTCACGTCCTGGCGGGGCTATAAGAGCAAGAGAAGAGAATACCGCGGCCCGGCTACTCTACTCTTCCACTGACTGACATTTAATAAAAGTGTTGGTCTTTTTATCAACAGACTAGGACCCGATGCCGACACCTGCATGCAGTCTTACACAGATGAATGATGCACGCGACACTGAAACATACGCGGTAATATGTTCCACTTACTTTTACGCTTCGCTTGTTTGTCGATTGACACGAGACATGAATTCGCAACGGATGAACAGCTACGGTTGCGCTGATGGCCTTGAATACGGTCCGCTCTGCTTGACAGGGGTTGATCCAAATGGCTGGAAACGACCTTCAAGGATTGACGACTGCGCCAAACTCTGTCACGTCGATATTTGACAGGAACGACCTCCAATGATTGACAGCTGGCTGCTACGGTATTGTAGACGGATGCGCTCGTTGAGGAAACGGGCGTGGACGCTGTACGATACCGTGAATCTAACTCACGAATATCGTCCGCGTGATTGACGATATTTTAACTAGCGAAAACGGGCGTGGACGCTGTGCGATCCCGTGAATTTATCTCGCGAATATCGTCCGCGTGGTTGACGATATTTTGATTCGAGAAAACGGACGTGGATGCTGCGGAGCTTGCTATGCGAGCAAGTCTATCACTATCACGCACGTACGCGAACACGTAACAGGAAATTGAATAAGGAATACTATTCGCGAACTTTCCAGTGAGAACTCTATCTCTAACTAACAACGTGTCACTTCAAACTACGAAGTTAGGAGCAAGGAAATAATAATTGGGATTTAGATTGACTCTGGTAAAACAAAGTATATTAATAACGTAAAAGAATACAAAGGTAAAGATGCTTATTATTAACGAAATCGAAATACGTACTAAGTACGAAATATGAAACGCAATAAAAATGTTTAATTGAATAAACGAAGTAATATTTGAATTAAACGAATAAGAATACGATATTACTGAATGGTATTAGGGACTGTGTCTAAACAGTATGGATTTGGAAAGATTGTGTCTAAACAATCTGGATTTGGAAAGACTATGTCTAAATAGTCTGGACTTGGAAGATTGACGAAAACTCGACTGACCCACTCGGGTCCCCGGAGAGGACTGGGGAGAATCGAACGTTCGTCGACGAATAACGTTCGTCCGAAAAATGCTGACTTCGCAAAAGGGGACCGTGTCCTCTTTGTGCCGGTCTTCGTCGTAAACAGCGCGATGGCCGCCGCACTAGAGTCAGCAGTTTTCGTTCCCAGTGGTGCAGGACTCGAAAATTAAGTGGTAACCATTGGCGTACCTATTTATTTATTTAAATAAATTGGGACTTAGAATATTTTCGAGCGCTTGCTCTTGCAAGGCGTTTCGATGTAAATTTTATATGTCATATGATTAGTTGACATCATTTGTCGACCGATCATATGTTTGAAAATATTCTAAGTACTTTTGAAAATTACCAAAAATCGAAATTTTGGTAAAGTCTAAACAAACGCGAATTGAGAACATAACCTACAAATTTTTAGGTTAGTTTCATGATTTTCGCTCACGAGTCCAATGATATTTCAATCTTCGAGTTTGGGCCATTTTTGGCTATTTTAGGATTTTGACAGATTTTGGATTTTAGGTTATGTTGATGGATTTCAGTCAGATGTACGTGGTGTTAGGGATTCATTGTTATGAAGGATTTTTAGGAGTTTTGGAATCTTTAAAGGGGAACGCTCGCTCTTATGTATCTAATTTTACATGTAGTCTTAAAGCTAACGTCGGAGGTGCGACCGACGTCACACCTCCCCCCTTAGAGAAGAGATTTCACGCAGTGGAATCTCTGCCTCTGGGTGGCGGTAGACAGGATGCACTGAAATGTCATCCCTGTCTCGCAACGCTGGGTCAAGGGAATCGCAAATTAACGTTCGTTTCGTCAAGGGAGGACGGGTTCGGAATTCTCCGACACTGGCACTATCACTAGCTTCGTCCTCGATGGCCGCTGAAGTCTTGTTGTCCCTCTGCTTCATGAATATAAAGAACCGGGTCAATGAACTCCAGATGGCGACAACGAGATGCAGGCTCCAGCCGTATAGTGAGTGTAATGCGATGCCGTTAACGATCGTACTGATGATTGTTTTGATCGTTCGAATCGCTACGTACACTCCGATTATTCCAGCACTTATTGATCCGAATGTAGTGAATCCGGACCATAATTTCTGTGCTGTAGACTCCGCTATCTGCTGTAAGGAGTTTTCATCGAGCAGATTGAACATATTGATGTTTCCTGCTGCAAACTGTCTTCCCGTCGCACCCTGTGCGATTGAATTTATGACTGCTACCTTCTCTACAGGAAACATTATATGATCCTGTAGTTTGTCCAGGTCGTCTTGTGAATAAATGCCTCCCGTTGCCAAGTTCTTCGGATCTATGTATTTCCAGGTTGACTTGGCGAGGGGGTGAAGCTCCGAAGGAGTGATGGCCTCCATCAATGACGGTGTTAGGCGATACCATGTTCCGTGCAGTCTATAATATGGGGGAAGTAGCTCATTGCATGGCTTTTCTGTCCCCGTATTTGAAATGATGTGGTCCCTTGGCTTCAGGAATTTTGATGTGTTCCGATACGTGATGGGTAGCTCATCATAACACCGTTCGGTTTTCCTCACTTGGACCGTGACTGGTATGCACTTTATTATGTGCACTACCTCTCCTGCTGGAACTGCGATAAATCCGACATCCTTCATGATGGCAGTGGCAACTTCTTCGGGTGCTGAATGTAATAATGTGAGGGCGTTCTGGAGAATCTGACGCTCTAGCTCACACTTCTGACGGATTACATCTTTGTAGAGTTGAGAAAATTGTTTCCGGAGGTGCTTCTCCACGTAAACAAATTTGCTGTTGACATACGTGAAGATGTCCAGATTGTTGACCAAGGTGTGTGTTTTCTCCTTGAATTTTCCTGAACTTCCAACTTCCAGAATGAACAGCTTGGGGTGTTCCGTTCGGATTATGACATATCCGCAAACTGACGATCTGCCTGTCTCCGTGAGTGCAAAAGTCGTGTCCTGCGATGCTACGGTATACAGGGTTGGAGAAGGATTCACCTTGGAGGATAGTTTAGTGGCTATCCCTTCGTACAAGACATCATAATTATTGAATTTGCACGAGTCCGTCGGCGTGGTTTCCCAGAACGTATGGCCATCTTGTGCGTCTAAGCAGCTTCCTTTTTGAAGGGGGCAGGTTTGCCCAGTTTGTAGATGAATCTGTCCGGTTGACAATCTGATTGGAGCGATGTAGTCGCGGATCGTGATTCGGACTAAAGCTTGTACCACGACATCGGTCCAAGTCCCAAACGGATCACTATACGTGGTTCCAGCGCAGCTACCATCATTCTGAATAACTCCTGCTAACGTGAGGCCGTGAGAGGAGGTCGAGTTCGGCTGAATACCTGTGATCTGGGCGGCTGGGGTGATGAATATTGTCCCCGTCGTGTGTAGGCTCGAACAGGTTTCGCTGGAGATCGGTAATATATAGTCTTGTCGACCATTGGATACTACCGAATTATGTGAATGCATGCCACAATAGTATATGGTTCTGTCTATTCCGATATGGCATTGCAAGACACGAGAATTGCGAGAATTCAGCTAGCTGCAGGAGCTGAATTCTTTCTAAATTTTCAGCTGGTGCGATGTCTTCTGGCTCGCAGTTAAGAGTGTCAATAGTTGAATACGTGGTAATATTCAAGGTTGAACCTCCACAGTCATATCCAATGAGTGTTGAGGCTTGCGTGGCAATAGAGAGCAAGATAGCTGCTTGTATCGGCTGCATGGTTGCTGTTATAGCGTTGTCGAGAGACTGATGATCTTCAGGGGTGACGGTTTCTCCTTGAAGATCTCGTTGCGTCGCAGGGATATCGTCTTCCTGCTGTGGAGTGGGGTGATGCTGACCAGAGGTTTTAAATTTCGCTCTTGGGTCGCTGCGATAGTTTATCGTTGGCGTAACGATATTGGAGACTCTGTTAACGCTAGGAAGATTGAATTCGTTTCGCAAGATACATAACGAAAGCTTATAATCAGACTTAGTTGTCTCGGGCGAGTATAATGTATCGGCTTTATTTCTTTTTCTTGCTGACGCGAATCTCGCGGAATTGTATTTGCCAGACGCATGGACTTTGTTTTCGGTCGCACGGATACCTGATCGTTGAAGCTGGAAGAGGCGTTGTTCCGGCGAGGATTTGAAGATAGGAGTTTGCGGCAAAACATAAACTCCTTTTGATTTAACTTTAGGAATAGAAATGTTTTCTAAATTGTTCTCATATGAACATTCTAAAAGTTCATCTGAGGCGAAGGCGTTGATGTTTCTTTCCACACAGGACTTTGAATATAAATCGTCGGGATGGTTACCGGAATTCTTTAAAGTATCGGGATGGCTACCGGAATCGTCGGGATGGTTACCGGAATTGTTTAGGAAATCGGGATGGCTACCGGAATCGTCGGAATGGTTACCGGAATTATTTAAAGAATCGGGATGGCTACCGGAATCGTCGGAATGGTTACCGGAATTATTTAAAGAATCGGGATGGCTACCGGAATCGTCGGAATGGTTACCGGAATTGTTTAGGAAATCGGGATGGCTACCGGAATCGTCGGAATGGTTACCGGAATTATTTAAAGAATCGGGATGGCTACCGGAATCGTCGGAATGGTTACCGGAATTATTAGAAGACGCGAGTTGATCGTTAACGATCGTCTCGTGCGCGCGGCACGCACGAGCATTGAATAAGTCCGAATTGACTTCGGCTTGAATATTCGAAAAGGGAACCTCGATCTCTTCCACCTCCAACGTAGGCAGGGAGAAGGACGCCACTTCGGACGATGCGTTAAAGCATCGCAGGTATGCCTTTCCGTTACGGTTGGTGACTAAACAATCACCTAAGAACACATCGGGTTTTACATCTACTTTTCGCACATACCCTTCGCTTGGGCCCTTTACGTTGACGGCTATGCAGGCGGCGGTACGGCTTTCGATGGAATATTCCCGAGGATTCGAAAAGGGAATACGTAGGTTTTTATACTCTACGCATTCCTTCGCAAATGATATCTCTGCTCCCTCTCTGAAGAAGGGGGAGCCTAAGATACCATCTATATTAATTGGAAAACTGTCAGGCAGAACGTGTAGCGTGACTTTAATGGAATTTGCTAGCTCCGCATTGATATAACCGAGGGTCGCAATTTCTCCTTCTGTCACGCCATGGACGTGTATGACGCTGTCAGTTTTTAGATGAACGTCAGATTTGATACCAGACGCTCGGATTAAGTTGACCTCGGACCCGGTGTCCAAGAGGAACTCATGTTACGTCGTCCGATGTACGACGTTGGCCTTGTACATACACCATGTATTCAAGGTCTGATCTGCTCCCCTTGTTCTAATCCCTGTCTCCGTCTCTACCCATCACCATAACTTCACCTTGATCAACACCTTACCTCAGTTTCAAACCATCACCACGACACATAATGCAATAAAGTATTGCATCACTCTGGAAGCATCTAGAAGCTTCTAGAAACGTCGAGAAGTCCAAAGACTGCTGCATCAGCAGTCCCACGCTCGTAGAGGGCAATAGGACAGCCACGAGACTGCACCGTCAGCAGAAATGCACGTGCAGTCCCCGGGAGCGAAGACGCTGCTGCGTCAGCGGTTCTCCCACTCCGACGACTGAAGAACAAAGAGACTGCAGCGTCAGCTATCCCCACTCCGACCGAAGGAGGCAAGGCAGAGCGGACGCTTGCATCAGTCCGCCTTCAGCCAGCGACTCGAACGGTTCGCTCCAAGCGAGCGACTCGCACGGACGTGCCAGTCCGGCTTCTTCCGACTTCAAGAGCAGACGTGTTCAGTCTAGCTCCGCGATAGTGAAGTGTGTCGATCCTTCACTCCTAATTCCAATTCCAATTCCAACTCTAACTCAACTCAACTCAAGTCCTAATTCTCATACATTAATCCTATAACATATTACAATATCCATTATTCATTAATCCAATTACTACTCCTATTATAATACTACTTACATATTGTATACCAGTGTACTTACCAGTTCTTATTTAATATACCGTTGTTATACCAGTGCTTCGATCTTGTTATTCTTGTGTTAGTTAACACCATCTTCCAATTCAGTTCTTGCATCGAATATATTAAACTCGTGACATATCCGGACTTGGTCTAAAGTGCGCAGTGGAAACGCTGAGCCGCCAATAAGGAATTTGAAGCGAGTCATAGAGAAGTTCTCGTGCCACGTCTAGAATTGGTCTAAAGAGCGCAGTGGAAACGCTGAGCCGCCACTATAGACGTGAAGCGAGTTAACTACCTAAAAGGTTAATAACAAATGGAAGTTCATTTTCATTATATTATTAATATTCCATCATTACTATTCCTTACCCATGCGACGCCCACGTCGAGCGGGACGCAAGTATCAACTTGCTAAATTGAGACGCGCGTTAAGAAATAAAGCGGTGCTCGAACAAATCATCGCCACTACCGAGTGGACAGAACTTCTGGGAACCACCGAGCACATTCCGTGTGACGCGTCCGATTACGTTTCTTTATACGGTTGCCCTTGCAACCCTCCTAAAGAGGTCAACCACGCGGACCTCTCGCGAGCTCCGACGCCAGTTCTGCATCCGGTTGATCGTCCTGAGGTAATCGACATAGCCGACGACGACGACAGCCGAGACACGATCATCGTTCCCAGGGTCCGTTGCCGAATCATCAGTGACGTTCCTCTGCCAACTCATCAACGTGTCGTCTTGCGGCCAGCATCCAAGGCCACTAATGTCGTCCCGAACCGAGCAGCAGCAACTCTGCCAGATCTTCCCCACCTCGAGGACATCTGTATAGAAGACCCGATGTACCACACCTACTGTCAGTACCGCCAGTTCCTGCTGCAACAATATTATTAGGCGTTAATACAACATTGCGGTGAGTCGTATAATATCTTGTATAATTGTTGAATCCTGTAAACTCACCGTTCTCGTTGCATCCTCTCGCGCGCGATTCTTGTCGGGACACTCCTTGTAACCGCGTCGGACGTTCTTTTCTTGACTGCATCCATAGCAATATCGGTTGTCCTAGTGCATATGACAGCCCGCGGCTGTCTCGGCACGAAAGACTGTCACGTCCGTCACTGTGTTTTTGTTACAGGTACCAGGAGAGAGGAAAGAGAACAGTGACAGACGGACGGTTGAGATATTATGATTAAAATGAGGAGTGGTCTTTCGTGCCGAGACAGCCGCGGGCTGTCATATGCACTAGGACAACCGATATTGCTATGATGCAGTCAAGAAAAGAACGTCCGACGCGGTTACAAGAAGTGTCCCGACAAGAATCGCGCGCGAGAGGATGCAACGAGAACGGTGAGTTTACAGGATTCAGCAATTATACAAGACATTATACGACTCACCGCAATGCTGTATTAACGCCTAATAATATTGTTGCAGCAGGAACTGGCGGTACTGACAGTAGGTGTCGTACATCGGGTCTTCTATACAGATGTCCTCGAGGTGGGGAAGATCTGGCAGAGTTGCTGCTGCTCGGTTCGGGACGACGTTAGTGGCCTTGGATGCTGGCCGCAAGATGACACGTTGATGAGCTGGCAGAGGAACGTCACGGATGATTCGGCAACGGACCCTGGGAACGATGATCGTGTCTCGGCTGTCGTCGTCGTCGACTATGTCGATCACCTCTGGACAATCGACCGGATGTAGAACTGGCGTCGGAGCTCGCGAGAGGTCCGCGTGGTTGACCTCTTTAGGAGGGTTGCAAGGGCAACCGTATACAGAAACGTAATCGGACGCGTCACACGGAATGTGCTCGGTGGTTCCCATTAGTTCTGTCCACTCGGTAGTGGCAATGATTTGATCGAGCACCGCTTTATTTCTTAACGCGCGTCTCAATTTAGCAAGTTGATACTTGCGTCCCGCTCGACGTGGGCGTCGCATGGGTAAGGAATAGTAATGATGGAATATTAATAATATAATGAAAATGAACTTCCATTTGTTATTAACCTTTTTGGTAGTTAACTCGCTTCACGTCTATAGTGGCGGCTCAGCGTTTCCACTGCGCACTTTAGACCAATTCTAGACGTGGCACGAGAACTTCTCTATGACTCGCTTCAAATTCCTTATTGGCGGCTCAGCGTTTCCACTGCGCACTTTAGACCAAGTCCGGATATGTCACGAGTTTAATATATTCTATGCAAGAACTGAATTGGAAGATGGTGTTGAACTAACACAAGAATAACAAAATCGAAGCACTGGTATAACAACGATATATTAAATAAGAACTGGTAAGTACACTGGTATACAATATGTAAGTAGTATTATAATAGGAGTAGTAATTGGATTAATGAATAATGGATATAGTAATATGTTGTAGGAATAATGTATGAGTTGAGTTGAGTTGAGTTAGAATTGGAATTGGAATTGGAATTAGGAGTGAAGGATCGACACACTTCACTTTCGCGGAGCTAGACTGAACACGTCTGCTCTTGAAGTCGGAAGAAGCCGGACTGGCGGCTGAGGCCAGGTAGGCACGTCTGTGCGAGTCGCTGGCTGAAGGCGGACTGCTCGAGTCGCGAGATGGAGGCGGACTGCTGCAAGCGCCTGCTCTGCCTTGCCTCCTTCGGTCGGAGTGGGGATAGCTGACGCTGCAGTCTCTTTGTTCTTCAGTCGTCGGAGTGGGAGAACCGCTGACGCAGCAGCGTCTTCGCTCCCGGGGACTGCACGTGCATTTCTGCTGACGCTGCAGTCTCGTGGCTGTCCTATTGCCCTCTACGAGCGTGGGACTGCTGATGCAGCAGTCTTTGGACTTCTCGACGTTTCTAGAAGCTTCTAGATGCTTCCAGAGTGATGCAATACTTTATTGCATTATGTGTCGTGGTGATGGGTTGAAACTGAGGTAAGGTGTTGATCAAGGTGATGGGTAGAGACGGAGATAAGGATTAGAACAATAGAATATATGAGATCTTAATATTATGTTCTTATGTCTAGGGGACGGTGTATGGATCTTATGCAGATCAGACCTTGTATACATAGTGTGTGTACAAGGCTAACGTCGTACATCGGACGACGTAACACCTCCCAACGCGGAAAAGAAATTTCTTACAAGGAAGAAATTTCTCGCTCAACACTCGACATCACACTCATTCATGCGACGCATCGTCCGGGGGTACTCCGCGCAGGGAGCACAGTTCTCGGCGAGTATTTCCTATACTTGTACGAAACACTGGTCGCACTGAAATGTTGTCGGTGTCGGCACGTGGGGCTGGGGCTGGTTTTGTAATGTCCGACAAGTCGTATTCGCAATGTTCATTTTTCGACTGTCTTTTCTCGGGGTTTAGGGTGGGTGGGGTGTCACGTCCGTCACTGTGTTTTTGTTACAGGTACCAGGAGAGAGAAAAGAGAACAGTGACAGACGGACGGTTGAGATATGAAGATTAAAATGAGGAGTGGCCTTTCGTGCCGAGACAGCCGCGGGCTGTCATATGCACTAGGACAACCGATATTGCTATGATGCAGTCAAGAAGAGAACGTCCGACGCGGTTACAAGGAGTGTCCCGACAAGAATCACGCGCGAGATGATGCAACGAAAACGGTGAGTTTACAGGATTCAGCAATTATACAAGACATTATACGACTCACCGCAATGCTGTATTAACGCCTAATAATAGTGTTGCAGTAGGAACTGGCGGTACTGGCAGTAGGTGTCGTACATCGGGTCTTCTATACAGATGTCCTCGAGGTGGGGAAGATCTGGCAGAGTTGCTGCTGCTCGGTTCGGGACGACGTTAGTGGCCTTGGATGCTGGCCGCAAGACGACACGTTGGTGAGCTGGCAGAGGAACGTCACGGATGATTCGGCAACGGACCCTGGGAACGATGATCGTGTCTTGGCTGTCGTCGTCGGCTATGTCGATTACCTCAGGACGATCGACCGGATGCAGAACTGGCGTCGGAGCT
Source organism: Lasioglossum baleicum (assembly GCF_051020765.1). NCBI lineage: Eukaryota > Metazoa > Arthropoda > Insecta > Hymenoptera > Halictidae > Lasioglossum > Lasioglossum baleicum. The sequence goes on from NC_134930.1 coordinate 3,608,669, forward strand.
CGCGAGAGGTCCGCGTGGTTGACCTCTTTAGGAGGGTTGCAAGGGCAACCGTATACAGAAACGTAATCGGACGCGTCACACGGAATGTGCTCGGTGGTTCCTAGAAGTTCTGTCCACTCGGTAGTGGCAATGATTTGATCGAGCACCGCTTTATTTCTCAACGCGCGTCTCAATTTAGCAAGTTGATACTTGCGTCCCGCTCGACGTGGGCGTCGCATGGGTAAGGAATAGTAATGATGGAATATTAATAATATATAATGAAATGAACTTCCATTTGTTATTAACCTTTTAGGTAGTTAACTCGCTTCACGTCTATAGTGGCGGCTCAGCGTTTCCACTGCGCTCTTTAGACCAATTCTAGACGTGGCACGAGAACTTCTCTATGACTCGCTTCAAATTCCTTATTGGCGGCTCAGCGTTTCCACTGCGCACTTTAGACCAAGTCCGGATATGTCACGAGTTTAATATATTCGATGCAAGAACTGAATTGGAAGATGGTGTTGAACTAACACAAGAATAACAAGATCGAAGCACTGGTATAACAACGATATATTAAATAAGAACTGGTAAGTACACTGGTATACAATATGTAAGTAATATTATAATAGGAGTAGTAATTGGATTAATGAATAACGGATATAGTAATATGTTGTAGGAATAATGTATGAGTTGAGTTGAGTTGAGTTAGAATTGGAATTGGAATTGGAATTAGGAGTGAAGGATCGACACACTTCACTATCGCGGAGCTAGACTGAACACGTCTGCTCTTGAAGTCGGAAGAAGCCGGACTGGCGGCTGAGGCCAGGTAGGCACGACTGCTCGAGTCGCCGGTCGGAGGCGGACTGATGCAAGCGTCCGCTCTGCCTTGCCTCCTTCGTTCGGAGTGGGGATAGCTGACGCTGCAGTCTCTTTGTTCTTCGGTCGTCGGAGTGGGAGAACCGCTGACGCAGCAGCGTCTTCGCTCCCGGGGACTGCACGTGCATTTCTGCTGACGCTGCAGTCTCGTGGCTGTCCTATTGCCCTCTACGAGCGTGGGACTGCTGATGCAGCAGTCTTTGGACTTCTCGACGTTTCTAGAAGCTTCTAGATGCTTCCAGAGTGATGCAATACTTTATTGCATTATGTGTCGTGGTGATGGGTTGAAACTGAGGTAAGGTGTTGATCAAGGTGAAGTTATGGTGATGGGTAGAGACGGAGATAAGGATTAGAACAATAGAATAATGAGATCTTAACATTATGTTCTTATGTCTAGGGGACGGTGTGTGGATCTTATGCAGATCAGACCTTGTATACATAGTGTGTGTACAAGGCCAACGTCGTACATCGGACGACGTAACACCTCCCAACGCGGAAAAGAAATTTCTTACAAGGAAGAAATTTCTCGCTCAACACTCGATATCACACTCATTCATGCGATGCATCGCCCGGGGGTACTCCGCGCAGGGAGCACAGTTCTCGGCGAGTATTTCCTATATTTGTACGAAACACTGGTCGCACTGAAATGTTGTCGGTGTCGGCACGTGGGGCTGGGGCTGGTTTTGTAATGTCCGACAAGTCGTATTCGCAATGTTCATTTTTCGACTGTCTTTTCTCGGGGTTTAGGGTGGGTGGGGAATCACTTTGTTCACTAACACTTTCACTTTTGTCTTTTCTTATCTGCGTCCAGATGAGTGTCACGTTTCGCTGACGCGGGGTTTGCGTTGGATTATTCGGCGCACGCTTGAGTTTGTTTGCGTGTACAATCTTAAAATGGTTCCCTACTTTAATTTTTACATTGTTTGAGTCTAGGATGTCGCAAATTTCGTGAGGACCCGTATATTGCGCATCGAATTTGCCCTTGCAGGGTTCTTTGAGTAGGAATACCTGTTCTCCCACCTTGAATTCTACAGGGTTAATTCTTCTATCGTAGTATGATTTGGATTTCCTTTTCGCGGAGACTAAGTTTCCGCGCGCGCGAATCTGGGTTTCGGTTATCTTTCTTTGCAATTGGGAGAGGTAGTGGGTATAGGAGTCGTTTTCGCATTCGTAGGAGTAGGAATCGGCGGATGGGACTCGCGCCAAAGAGCCGAATACTAACTCGTGCGGCGTGAAATCTGTGCCCTCGTGGACACTCGTATTGTAACTAAACATTGCCAAATCGACCCATTTGTCCCAGTTGTTCTTGTGGACGTATTGCTTCAGGTACTCTGCTAAGACGTGGTGGGATCTCTCGATTGACCCGTTGCTTTGAGGGTGGAAGGCTGTTGTTTGCAGCCGAGTTATTCTGAATCGTTTTGCGATGGCCTTCATCAGGGAACTTGTGAAATTCGCTCCTTGATCCGTTAGGATGGCTTTAGGTGTTCCGAAACGGCAGATAAAATTGTTTATAAATGCGTCCGCAGTGCTGATGGCATCGGCGGATTTAAGAGGGATTGCGGTTGAGTGTTTCGTTAATAGATCCTGTATGGTTAAGATGTATGTGTTTCCGTCGTTGGTTGTTGGAAGGGGCCCTACAATGTCCATGGACACCTTATCGAACGCTCTACCGGGTGTATCCGTTATTCTCATCGGCAGGCGCGTTTTTACCCTGGTCAGTTTATTACGTTGGCAACTGAGGCAGTTATTAACGTAGTTCGTTATCTGGATCTTCATACCGCTCCACCAATATCTTTCGCGGATTCTCTTCAGGGTTTTTGTAATTCCCTTGTGCCCTGCGTACGCAGAGACGTGATTTTCTGCGATAATATCATTCCATCTATCTTCGGCCGGTATCTGGATTTCGTTTGCGCAGAAGAATATGTGTACGGGGGTGTCTTCGAATGTCGCGATGAGGAGGTTCGAGACGTACTCCATAGAATTGTCGTCTATATAGGTTTTAGAGATTGAAAATGTTCGCAGTCTGAGTTCGTTGGCTACATCAAGTAATGTCCGGAAACATTCTTTTAGGTCGTCAGTTGAAACCTCGTGAGTCAGGGATGGTTTGATGGGTATCTGTATCAGCTTGTTGCTACCGAAATTACTTATCTTTGCTTTGAATAAGGTCAGGTCTCGACCGTCGGACAATTTCCTTTGTCTATGGAGGTCTACGGCTCCTGGGTCTATAGGTTGACCATCCAGGGTTGTGAAACATACTAAATTATCTTTCCTCATAATTAGTCGGTCGCGGAGGTACGTTACTCTCCCTTGTCGTCTTGGCTCCTCATCTTCTTCCTCGTCCTCGGAGGGTAAGGTTTCTTCTTCTTCATCGAGCCAGTTTGGTCCCGTTGGTTGGGGAATTAGGCTGGGGACGGCGGTTAAAATGTCCTCTAGTCCTGTTATGGGTGACTCCTCTTGACTGGAGGCGGGTACTAGGGGTGGTGATACCAAAAGGCTGTCGTCATCTGAACTCGCCCTAGGGCGTGGTGGCGTTTTCGATGGTGGTTCAGATGTTGAGTTCGACGATGATTTCCTCTTCCTCGGGGGAATTGACTGAGGCGGTGGCATAAGATGCGAGTCGGCCCATCTCCTTCGGCGGTTATCGAAGAGAGGGGTTCCTGGATTTGATAACGGTGCTCTTGGCGGCGATGTGCCTCCAGGGGTGCTCCATGAGAGGGGCAACGTAACTGGGTTTCGGGAGAGGGCATCAGCGTTAGAATTCGCTTTTCCCGGTTTGTAGACGACTTTATATTCAAACTCGGCCAGTTTTAGGCGCCATCTGAGGAGGCGCGACGTAGGGTCTTTTACTGACGTCATCCAGACCAGCGGTTTATGGTCTGTGATTAGTGTAAATTTTCGGCCGTAGATATATGGTCTAAAATACTGTACTGCGAATATTATTGCTAAGCACTCCTTCTCTATTGTAGAATAGTTCACTTCAGCGCCCTGCAGGATCCTTGAGGCATAGGCAACGGGACGATCCTTGCCTACTTCGCCTTGGCTTAGTACGGCGCCGATGGCATATCCAGATGCATCGCAGGTGACGTTAAACGGCTTATCGAAATCCGGGTATTGAAGGACCGGTTCGTCACACAGAGCTTGTCGTAGGTCTTCGAAGGCCTTTTCTTGTTTTGGACCCCATTCGAAATTGTGCTCTTTGGCGAGGAGTTGGGTTAGGGGTTTGGAGATTTTAGCGAAGTCATTAATAAATTTGCGGTAGTACCCTGCAAGGCCTAAAAATTCGCGCACGTTTTTCGCGTTCTTAGGTCGTGGGAAATTTTGTACGGCATTAATTTTCTTTGGACATGGTCTGACGCCGTCTTGACTGATCTGATGTCCCAGGTATGCCACTTCCTTATGAAGGAAGCCGCATTTCGAGGGCTGTAATTTGAGGTTGGCTCCGCGCAGTCGGCGGGCTAGTTTATTGAATTTGGCATAATGTTCTTCTAATGAACGCGCGTAGATCACGATATCATCGAGGTACACGAAGAGTTCGTTGCCTTGTAGGCCGCAGAGGACTGTGTCCATTAATCTTTGGAAGGTAGCCGGAGCATTACGGAGACCGAATGGCATTCTGTTGAATTCGTAGTGGCCGAAAGGCGTGGAGAAGGCGGTCTTCGCGGCATCCTCCTTCTCCATTCCTATCTGATGGAATCCGCTGGCTAAGTCAAACACACTGAAGTATGCGGCGCTGCCTAACTGATCTAGGATTTCGTTAATGCTAGGTAGCGGGTACGCGTCGGCCACCGACTTCTCGTTTAATGCGCGGTAATCGATTACCATGCGCCACTTTTTGTTACCCTCGGCGTCCGCTTTCTTAGGAACAATCCACAAGGGGGAATTATAAGGTGAGTTAGATGGAACGACTATGTCATTCCGTAAGAGTTCGGACATTTGCTTGTTGATTTCGTCCTTGTGGATTGGTGGGTAGCGATACTGTTTAACATGGATTGGAATATCATCCGTCGTAATGATTTTGTGAGTCACCGCGTTTGTTTTTCCCAAACGATCCCCTTGGAGATGGAAAAGATCATTGTGCTTTTCTAACAAAGATTTAACATGGTCCATTTCGTCGCCGCTGAGATGATCCATGGGGATAGTTTCTAATAGCTCTTTCACGCGAGCTTCGTGGGAATTTGCGATGGAATAGGTCATTCTGACCTTGGTTTTATCGGGCTGGTTACCGGAGTTAGTATAATGATCGGGCTGGTTACCGGAGTTAGAATAAGGATCGGGCTGGTTACCGGAGTTAGAATAAGAATCGGGCTGGTTACCGGAGTTAGTATAAGAATCGGGCTGGTTACCGGAGTTAGTAATGTCGGGATGGTTACCGAATGCGTCGGGATGATACCCGGAAGTAGAAAGGTCGGGATGGTTACCGAATACGTCGGGATGATACCCGGAAGTAGAAAGGTCGGGATGGTTACCGAATACGTCGGGATGATACCCGGAATTGGAAAGGTCGGAATGGTTACCGAATGCGTCGGGATGATTCCCGGAATTAGAAAGGTCGGAAGAGTACGACTCGATTTCTTCCATCTCCAATGGGGGCAATCGAAATGAAACTCTTTCCGACGAGGTGTTAAAACACCGGAGGCTCGCTTTGCCTTTACGATTGGTGACGACGCAGTCACCCAGGAATACATCCGGCGCTACATTAACACGGCCGATATATCCCTGTTTGGGTCCTTCGACGTCGACCGCTATACACGCAACGGTACGAGGTTCGAGGACGAATTCTTCGGATTTCAGAGGAGTCTTTGTTCGGACTCGATCCTCACGCTCCACGACCCGACTTCTCGCAGTGTACTCCGATATCTCTCGAGTCTCCTTCGATTCCGGCCGGCTTTTCACGGCGTTTTTCTCTAGGGAGTACTCGATCGAATCCCGAGGAGGCATTGAAATAACCTCCGTCACCGGAGCTCTGCAAGGTCTGACCGCGGGTGCACGAGGATTTGAGGAAGACACTCGAACGTTCCTTGCCGAATGTTCCTCACGCTTGGCGGCTGGAGTTTTAACGAGATCATTGGTCATAGACGAAGGCATTGAAATAACCTCTGCTGCCAATTTATCGCGAGGCTCAGCCGTGGGCGCGCAAGGGTTCGAGAAGGGAACCCGAATGTTTCCTATCATAATGTATTCGTTCGCAAAGGAGATCTCGGCTCCTGTTCTGAAGAAGGGAGAACCGAGGATTCCGTCGATGTTAATTGGGAAGTTTTCTTCCAAGACATGAAATTCGATAGGGTTTTGACCCTGTAAGTGTATTTTAATTTGACCGAGAGTTGGAATGGATCCCTCGGTTATTCCTTGGACTTCTATAGTGTTCGTATGATCTATAGGTAGATTTGGTTCTAGACTTGACGCACGAATTAAATTGATCTCCGAACCCGTGTCTAACAAAAATTCACACTTCTTTTGTAATTGAGGGGCGGAGATTTTTACGCGCGGAATTGGTGAGTCTGCAGCAAGATTTACTGCTGAGACGAATCGTCGGACTGGTCGTTCGTCCGGATAGCTGTTTGGGTGCGGGCTGTAGTTTGGGTTGAAGATGCGGCCTCCCGCCTGGGGTTGGCTTCGGTCGGGAGGCCGGACTCGTTTCCCGACCTCCTATTATTATTAAAAGCGCGCTTACGGCACTCGTGAATATCGTGCCCGGGGACTTTGCAGTAGTTGCAAAACTTGTTAGGGCTTGAGGGGCGATCTGTGCGACCATCGCGGTACGTGTTTTGGTCGCGAGGATTATTTTCCCATCGCCGTTGCGGCGTCGGGGAGCGATAAGAGTCCCGGTTTGAGTTTCTCGAGGACTGCTGAGACAAGTCCGGTCTGTTATCGCGGCGTTCTTGAGTTCGCTCTGGAATGTCACGAGCGGACTCGTACGTGGAACGCTGGCGATACGGCCGGTTATCAGAGAAGCTGACTCGGTTTTCTTCGCGGATCAGTTCTCGTCGACGAGTCTGGTCTGACTCATACTGCCTGTAAGCAGAGATGGCTGCTTCGAAAACAGTGGCAGGATTTCGCGAAGGGCAATGAAGCACTTCGGCACGCAGCTGGGGAAGGAGACCTCGTAGAAAACAATCTACTACGAAGCGATCTAGTTCTTCGTAATCAAGGCCAATATCTGTGGCATCTTGAATCGCGGTTCGAAGGTCTTTAACGCGATTGATGAAGTCTAAGATGTGCTCGTTTGGAGCTTGGAGTACACTTGCGAGATCGCCACGGTACTGGTCCACGAATTTGTACGGGCCCAGTACTGTACGTAACTTTTCGCATAGTGCAGAAATTGTGACTATGTGCTCGCCTTCTATAGCGGCATAAGCACGATCGCGGAGTTTATTGCAGAGCAATTTCGTGAGGGCACGCTCTGCAGTGGCCGGTACGGTGTCACGCGCGCGTTTGCATGCACGTATGAATTGTAGGACGGAAGACGAAGTTCCGTCGAATCTAGGGACAAGCTCGGCAGCTTGTTTTAGAGCGAAATTACCAGTAGGTTCATACTGTGGGATTTCGCGTGGCTCTGGCGGTGAAGGTTCCCGCATATTAGAGACGTTACTAGGGCCTGGTGTAGGCGTCTGTTGACGTAGGGTTTGAATCGTGATTTGGATGTTATGAAGCTCTTTTCGTATTTCGTCGAGCATATTCTTTTGGTTTTGTGCGTCTTCTTCATATTTGAGACGCAATTTGGCAATAAAATCAGTTTCCTCTTTGAGATATTGCTCTCTACGGGCGAGGTCTTGTGCATAAAGGAGTAGCTCTTCCTCGGTCATTGGAGGAAGGTCTGCGTTAGGATCTGCTCGGAGATCCTTTTGAGATCGCGTGATTGGGCGAGACATTTTGGGGGATATAAATGGGATTTAGAAATGTGAACTTCGTACTGACACGCGTCGGGGCTTATTAATGCAAATATCGGCGACCACTTCGTTGTCCTACCGACTGCGCCAAATTTGTCACGTCCGTCACTGTGTTTTTGTTACAGGTACCAGGAGAGAGAAAAGAGAACAGTGACAGACGGACGGTTGAGATATGAAGATTAAAATGAGGAGTGGCCTTTCGTGCCGAGACAGCCGCGGGCTGTCATATGCACTAGGACAACCGATATTGCTATGATGCAGTCAAGAAGCGAACGTCCGACGCGGTTACAAGAAGTGTCCCGACAAGAATCACGCGCGAGATGATGCAACGAAAACGGTGAGTTTACAGGATTCAGCAATTATACAAGACATTATACGACTCACCGCAATGCTGTATTAACGCCTAATAATAGTGTTGCAGTAGGAACTGGCGGTACTGGCAGTAGGTGTCGTACATCGGGTCTTCTATACAGATGTCCTCGAGGTGGGGAAGATCTGGCAGAGTTGCTGCTGCTCGGTTCGGGACGACGTTAGTGGCCTTGGATGCTGGCCGCAAGACGACACGTTGGTGAGCTGGCAGAGGAACGTCACGGATGATTCGGCAACGGACCCTGGGAACGATGATCGTGTCTTGGCTGTCGTCGTCGGCTATGTCGATTACCTCAGGACGATCGACCGGATGCAGAACTGGCGTCGGAGCTCGCGAGAGGTCCGCGTGGTTGACCTCTTTAGGAGGGTTGCAAGGGCAACCGTATACAGAAACGTAATCGGACGCGTCACACGGAATGTGCTCGGTGGTTCCTAGAAGTTCTGTCCACTCGGTAGTGGCAATGATTTGATCGAGCACCGCTTTATTTCTCAACGCGCGTCTCAATTTAGCAAGTTGATACTTGCGTCCCGCTCGACGTGGGCGTCGCATGGGTAAGGAATAGTAATGATGGAATATTAATAATATATAATGAAATGAACTTCCATTTGTTATTAACCTTTTAGGTAGTTAACTCGCTTCACGTCTATAGTGGCGGCTCAGCGTTTCCACTGCGCTCTTTAGACCAATTCTAGACGTGGCACGAGAACTTCTCTATGACTCGCTTCAAATTCCTTATTGGCGGCTCAGCGTTTCCACTGCGCACTTTAGACCAAGTCCGGATATGTCACGAGTTTAATATATTCGATGCAAGAACTGAATTGGAAGATGGTGTTGAACTAACACAAGAATAACAAGATCGAAGCACTGGTATAACAACGATATATTAAATAAGAACTGGTAAGTACACTGGTATACAATATGTAAGTAATATTATAATAGGAGTAGTAATTGGATTAATGAATAATGGATATAGTAATATGTCGTAGGAATAATGTATGAGTTGAGTTGAGTTGAGTTAGAATTGGAATTGGAATTGGAATTAGGAGTGAAGGATCGACACACTTCACTATCGCGGAGCTAGACTGAACACGTCTGCTCTTGAAGTCGGAAGAAGCCGGACTGGCGGCTGAGGCCAGGTAGGCACGACTGCTCGAGTCGCCGGTCGGAGGCGGACTGATGCAAGCGTCCGCTCTGCCTTGCCTCCTTCGTTCGGAGTGGGGATAGCTGACGCTGCAGTCTCTTTGTTCTTCGGTCGTCGGAGTGGGAGAACCGCTGACGCAGCAGCGTCTTCGCTCCCGGGGACTGCACGTGCATTTCTGCTGACGCTGCAGTCTCGTGGCTGTCCTATTGCCCTCTACGAGCGTGGGACTGCTGATGCAGCAGTCTTTGGACTTCTCGACGTTTCTAGAAGCTTCTAGATGCTTCCAGAGTGATGCAATACTTTATTGCATTATGTGTCGTGGTGATGGGTTGAAACTGAGGTAAGGTGTTGATCAAGGTGAAGTTATGGTGATGGGTAGAGACGGAGATAAGGATTAGAACAATAGAATAATGAGATCTTAACATTATGTTCTTATGTCTAGGGGACGGTGTGTGGATCTTATGCAGATCAGACCTTGTATACATAGTGTGTGTACAAGGCCAACGTCGTACATCGGACGACGTAACAGGGGAATCACTTTGTTCACTAACACTTTTGTCTTTTCTGATCTGCGTCCAGATGAGTGTCACGTTTCGCTGACGCGGGGTTTGCGTTGGATTATTCGGCGCACGCTTCAGTTTGTTTGCATGTACAATCTTAAAATGGTTCCCTACTTTAATTTTTACATTGTTTGAGTCTAGGATGTCGCAAATTTCATGAGGACCCGTATATTGCGCATCGAATTTGCCCTTGCAGGGTTCTTTGAGTAGGAATACCTGTTCTATATCTTCCGGTGGTCGAAGGAGATTTTGCCGATGCTGGGCTTCGAATTTCGCTCGCTTATTCCCATAGGGGTATCCTTTATCGCGAGGGTACTCGGATTTATATTTCTTTCTTCCTGACGCGTATTTCGCTGTAGCGCAGAGATTAATTTTATCGTATTTGTTTCGCTTCGCATGGCAACGTGCAGATGGAAGTTGAAAGGAATCGAGTTTCTGTGGATCATCAAAGATATGATTTCGAAGTAAGTTATGAAGTTCTTTTACTTTGGAGACTTTGATATCCTTCTCTGGTTTAGAACTGTCTCTGGATTTATCGTGCAGTATAGAACAGACCTGCTTACATATGGGTCTTGAAGATCTTTGATTGTCGTAGGAATGGAGTTGGTCTTGGAATTGATCGGGCTGGTTACCGGAGTTAGAATAAGGATCGGGCTGGTTACCGGAGTTAGTATGAGAATCGGGCTGGTTACCGGAGTTAGTATAAGGATCGGGCTGGTTACCGGAGTTAGTATAAGAATCAGGCTGGTTACCGGAGTTAGTATAATGATCGGGCTGGTTACCGGAGTTAGTATAAGAATCGGGCTGGTTACCGGAGTTAGAAAGGTCGGGATGGTTACCGAATACGTCGGGACGATACCCGGAAGTAGAATGGTCGGGATGGTTCCCGAATACGTCGGGATGGTTCCCGGAATTAGAAAGGTCGGGATGGTTACCGAATGCGTCGGGATAGTTCCCGGAATTAGTAAGGTCGGGATGGTTACCGAATGCGTCGGGATAGTACCCGGAATTAGAAAGGTCGGGATGGTTACCGAATGCGTCGGGATAGTACCCGGAATTAGAAAGGTCGGAAGAGTACGACTCGATTTCTTCCATCTCCAATGGGGGCAATCGAAATGAAACTCTTTCCGACGAGGTGTTAAAACACCGGAGGCTCGCTTTGCCTTTACGATTGGTGACGACGCAGTCACCCAGGAATACATCCGGCGCTACGTTAACACGGCGGATATATCCCTGTTTAGGTCCTTCGACGTCGACCGCTATGCACGCAACGGTACGAGGTTCGAGGACGAATTCTTCGGATTTCGGAGGAGTCTTTGTTCGGACTCGATCCTCACGCTCCACGATCCGACTTCTCGCAGTGTACTCCGATATCTCTCGAGTCTCCTTCGATTCCGGCCGGCTTTTCACGGCGTTTTTCTCTAGGGAGCACTCGATCGAATCCCGAGGAGGCATTGAAATAACCTCCGTCACCGGGGCTCTGCAAGGTCTGACCGCAGGTGCACGAGGATTTGAGGAAGACACTCGAACGTTCCTTGCCGAATGTTCCTCACGCTTGGCGGCTGGAGTTTTAACGAGATCGTTGGTCATAGACGAAGGCATTGAAATAACCTCTGCTGCCAATTTATCGCGAGGCTCAGCCGTGGGCGCGCGAGGGTTCGAGAAGGGAACCCGAATGTTTCCTATCGTAATGTATTCATTCGCAAAGGAGATCTCGGCTCCTGTTCTGAAGAAGGGAGAACCGAGGATTCCGTCGATGTTAATTGGGAAGTTTTCTTCCAAGACATGAAATTCGATAGGGTTTTGACCCTGTAAGTGTATTTTAATTTGACCGAGAGTTGGAATGGATCCCTCGGTTATTCCTTGGACTTCTATAGTGTTCGTATGATCTATAGGTAGATTTGGTTCTAGACTTGACGCACGAATTAAATTGATCTCCGAACCCGTGTCCAACAAAAATTCACACTTCTTTTGTAATTGAGGGGCGGAGATTTTTACGCGCGGAATTGGTGAGTCTGCAGCAAGATTTACTGCTGAGACGAATCGTCGGACTGGTCGTTCGTCCGGATAGCTGTTTGGGTGCGGGCTGTAGTTTGAGTTGAAGATGCGGCCTCCCGCCTGGGGTTGGCTTCGGTCGGGAGGCCGGACTCGTTTCCCGACCTCCTATTATTATTGAAAGTGCGCTTACGGCACTCGTGAATATCGTGCCCGGGGGTTTTGCAGTAGTTGCAAAATTTGTTAGGGCTTGAGGGGCGATCTGTGCGACCATCGCGGTACGTGTTTTGGTCGCGAGGATTATTTTCCCATCGCCGTTGCGGCGTCGGGGAGCGATAAGAGTCCCGGTTTGAGTTTCTCGAGGACTGCTGAGACGAGTCCGGTCTGTTATCGCGGCGTTCTTGAGTTCGCTCTGGAATGTCACGAGCGGACTCGTACGTGGAACGCTGGCGATACGGCCGGTTATCAGAGAAGCTGACTCGTTTTTCTTCGCGGATCAGTTCTCGTCGACGAGTCTGGTCTGACTCATACTGCCTGTAAGCAGAGATGGCTGCTTCGAAAACAGTGGCAGGATTTCGCGAAGGGCAATGAAGCACTTCGGCACGCAGCTGGGGAAGGAGACCTCGTAGAAAACAATCTACTACGAAGCGATCTAGTTCTTCGTAATCAAGGCCAATATCTGTGGCATCTTGAATCGCGGTTCGAAGGTCTTTAACGCGATTGATGAAGTCTAAGATGTGCTCGTTTGGAGCTTGGAGTACACTCGCGAGATCGCCACGGTACTGGTCAACGAATTTGTATGGGCCCAGTACTGTTCGTAATTTCTCGCATAGTGCAGAAATTGTGAATATGTGCTGGCCTTCTATAGCGGCATAAGCACGATCGTGGAGTTTATTGCAGAGCAATTTTGTGAGGGCACGCTCTGCAGTGGCCGGTACGGTGTCACGCGCGCGTTTGCATGCACGTATGAATTGCAGGACGGAAGACGAAGTTCCGTCGAATCTAGGAACAAGCTCGGCGGCTTGTTTTAGAGCGAAATTACCAGTAGGTTCATACTGTGGGATTTCGCGTGGCTCTGGCGGTGAAGGTTCCCGCATATTAGAGACGTTACTAGGGCCTGGTGTAGGCGATTGTTGACGTAGGCTTTGACTCGTGATTTGGATGTTATGAAGCTCTTTTCGTATTTCGTCGAGCATATTCTTTTGGTTTTGTGCGTCTTCTTCATATTTGAGACGCAATTTGGCAATAAAATCAGTTTCTTCTTTGAGATATTGCTCTCTACGGGCGAGGTCTTGCGCATAAAGGAGTAACTCTTCCTCGGTCATTGGAGGAAGGTCTGCGTTAGGATCTGCTCGGAGATCCTTTTGAGATCGCGTGATTGGGCGAGACATTTTGAAAGATATAAATGGGATTTAAGAAATGTGAACTTCGCACTGACACGCGTCGGAGCTTATCAATGCAAATATCGGCGACCACTTCGTGTCCTACCGACTGCGCCAAATTTGTCACGTCCGTCACTGTGTTTTTGTTACAGGTACCAGGAGAGAGGAAAGAGAACAGTGACAGACGGACGGTTGAGATATTATGATTAAAATGAGGAGTGGTCTTTCGTGCCGAGACAGCCGCGGGCTGTCATATGCACTAGGACAACCGATATTGCTATGATGCAGTCAAGAAAAGAACGTCCGACGCGGTTACAAGAAGTGTCCCGACAAGAATCGCGCGCGAGAGGATGCAACGAGAACGGTGAGTTTACAGGATTCAGCAATTATACAAGACATTATACGACTCACCGCAATGCTGTATTAACGCCTAATAATATTGTTGCAGCAGGAACTGGCGGTACTGACAGTAGGTGTCGTACATCGGGTCTTCTATACAGATGTCCTCGAGGTGGGGAAGATCTGGCAGAGTTGCTGCTGCTCGGTTCGGGACGACGTTAGTGGCCTTGGATGCTGGCCGCAAGATGACACGTTGATGAGCTGGCAGAGGATCGTCACGGATGATTCGGCAACGGACCCTGGGAACGATGATCGTGTCTCGGCTGTCGTCGTCGTCGACTATGTCGATCACCTCTGGACAATCGACCGGATGTAGAACTGGCGTCGGAGCTCGCGAGAGGTCCGCGTGGTTGACCTCTTTAGGAGGGTTGCAAGGGCAACCGTATACAGAAACGTAATCGGACGCGTCACACGGAATGTGCTCGGTGGTTCCCAGAAGTTCTGTCCACTCGGTAGTGGCGATGATTTGTTCGAGCACCGCTTTATTTCTTAACGCGCGTCTCAATTTAGCAAGTTGATACTTGCGTCCCGCTCGACGTGGGCGTCGCATGGGTAAGGAATAGTAATGATGGAATATTAATAATATAATGAAAATGAACTTCCATTTGTTATTAACCTTTTTGGTAGTTAACTCGCTTCACGTCTATAGTGGCGGCTCAGCGTTTCCACTGCGCACTTTAGACCAATTCTAGACGTGGCACGAGAACTTCTCTATGACTCGCTTCAAATTCCTTATTGGCGGCTCAGCGTTTCCACTGCGCACTTTAGACCAAGTCCGGATATGTCACGAGTTTAATATATTCTATGCAAGAACTGAATTGGAAGATGGTGTTGAACTAACACAAGAATAACAAAATCGAAGCACTGGTATAACAACGATATATTAAATAAGAACTGGTAAGTACACTGGTATACAATATGTAAGTAGTATTATAATAGGAGTAGTAATTGGATTAATGAATAATGGATATAGTAATATGTTGTAGGAATAATGTATGAGAATTAGGACTTGAGTTGAGTTGAGTTAGAGTTGGAATTGGAATTGGAATTAGGAGTGAAGGATCGACACACTTCACTTTCGCGGAGCTAGACTGAACACGTCTGCTCTTGAAGCCGGACTGGCGGCTGAGGCCAGGTAGGCACGTCTGTGCGAGTCGCTGGCTGAAGGCGGACTGATGCAAGCGCCTGCTCTGCCTTGCCTCCTTCGTTCGGAGTGGGGATAGCTGACGCTGCAGTCTCTTTGTTCTTCAGTCGTCGGAGTGGGAGAACCGCTGACGCAGCAGCGTCTTCGCTCCCGGGGACTGCACGTGCATTTCTGCTGACGCTGCAGTCTCGTGGCTGTCCTATTGCCCTCTACGAGCGTGGGACTGCTGATGCAGCAGTCTTTGGACTTCTCGACGTTTCTAGAAGCTTCTAGATGCTTCTAGAGTGATGCAATACTTTGTTGCATTATGTGTCGTGGTGATGGGTTGAAACTGAGGTAAGGTGTTGATCAAGGAGAAGTTATGGTGATGGGTAGAGACGGAGATAAGGATTAGAACAATAGAATAATGAGATCTTAATGCTATGCTCTTATGTCTAGGGGACGGTGTGTGGATCTTATGCAGATCAGACCTTGTATACATAGTGTGTGTACAAGGCCAACGTCGTACATCGGACGACGTAACAATATCTCCACCGTCCGTCTGTCACTGTTCCTTCATAACATCCTTTTCTCTCTCTTGGTACCTGTAACAAAAACACAGTGACGGACGTGACAAATTTGGCGCAGTCGGTAGGACGTCGAAGTGGTCGCCGATATTTGCATTAATAAGCCCCGACGCGTGTCAGAGCGAAGTTCACATTTCTTAAATCCCATTTATATCTTTCAAAATGTCTCGCCCAATCACGCGATCTCAAAAGGATCTCCGAGCAGATCCTAACGCAGACCTTCCTCCAATGACCGAGGAAGAGTTACTCCTTTATGCGCAAGACCTCGCCCGTAGAGAGCAATATCTCAAAGAGGAAACTGATTTTATTGCCAAATTGCGTCTCAAATATGAAGAAGACGCACAAAACCAAAAGAATATGCTCGACGAAATACGAAAAGAGCTTCATAACATCCAAATAACGAGTCAAACCCTACGTCAACAATCGCCTACACCAGGCCCTAGTAACGTGTGACGTCGGTCGCACCTCCGACGTTAGCTTTAAGACTACATGTAAAATTAGATACATAAGAGCGAGCGTTCCCCTTTAAAGATTCCAAAACTCCTAAAAATCCTTCATAACAATGAATCCTTAACACCACGTACATCTGATTGAAATCCATCAACATAACCTAAAATCCAAAATCTGTCAAAATCCTAAAATAGCCAAAAATGGCCCAAACTCGAAGATTGAAATATCATTGGACTCGTGAGCGAAAATCATGAAACTAACCTAAAAATTTGTAGGTTAGGTTCTCAATTCGCGTTTCTTTAGACTTTACCAAAATTTCGATTTTTGGTAATTTTCAAAAGTACTTAGAATATTTTCAAACATATGATCGGTCGACAAATGATGTCAACTAATCATATGACATATAAAATTTACATCGAAACGCCTTGCAAAAGCAAGCGCTCGAAAATATTCTAAGTCCCAATTTATTTAAATAAATAAATAGGTACGCCAATGGTTACCACTTAATTTTCGAGTCCTGCACCACTGGGAACGAAAACTGCTGACTCTAGTGCGGCGGCCATCGCGCTGTTTACGACGAAGACCGGCACAAAGAGGACACGGTCCCCTTTTGCGAAGTCAGCATTTTTCGGACGAACGTTGTTCGTCGACGAACGTTCGATTCTCCCCAGTCCTCTCCGGGGACCCGAGTGGGTCAGTCGAGTTTTCGTCAATCTTCCAAGTCCAGACTATTTAGACATAGTCTTTCCAAATCCAGATTGTTTAGACACAATCTTCCCAAATCCATACTGTTTAGACACAGTCCCTAATACCATTCAGTAATATCGTATTCTTATTCGTTTAATTCAAACATTACTTCGTTTATTCAATTAAACATTTTTATTGCGTTTCATATTTCGTACTTAGTACGTATTTCGATTTCGTTAATAATAAGCATCTTTACCGTTGTATTCTTTTACGTTTATAATATACTTTGTTTTACCAGAGTCAATCTAAATCCCAATTATTATTTCCTTGCTCCTAACTTCGTAGTTTGAAGTGACACGTTGTTAGTTAGAGATAGAGTTCTCACTGGAAAGTTCGCGAATAGTATTCCTTATTCAATTTCATGTTTCAACGTGTTCGCGTACGTGCGTGATAGTGATAGACTTGCTCGCATAGCAAGCTCCGCAGCATCCACGTCCGTTTTCTCGAATCAAAATATCGTCAACCACGCGGACGATATTCGCGAGATAAATTCACGGGATCGTACAGCGTCCACGTCCGTTTTCGCTAGTTAAAATATCGTCAATCACGCGGACGATATTCGTGAGTTAGATTCACGATATCGTACAGCGTCCACGCCCGTTTCCTCAACGAGCGCATCCGTCTACAATACCGTAGCAGCCAGCTGTCAATCATTGGAGGTCGTTCCTGTCAAATATTGACGTGACAGAGTTTGGCGCAGTCGTCAATCCTTGAAGGTCGTTTCCAGCCATTTGGATCAACGCCTGTCAAGCAGAGCGGACCGTATTCAAGGCCATCAGCGCAACCGTAGCTGTTCATCCGTTGCGAACTCATTTCTCGTGTCAATCGACAAACAAGCGAAGCGTAAAAGTAAGTGGAACATATTATCGCGTATGTTTCAGGGTCGCGTGCATCATTCATCTGTGTAAGACTGCATGCAGGTGTCGGCATCGGGTCCTAGTCTGTTGATAAAAAGACCAACACTTTTATTAAATGTCAGTCAGTGGAAGAGTAGAGTAGCCGGGCCGCGGTATTCTCTTCTCTTGCTCTTATAGCCCCGCCAGGACGTGACAAATTTGGCGCAGTCGGTAGGACACTCGTTGGTCACCGATGTTAGAGACACCGTCAACACTTTTGTAGGATACGTCATGTGTCCTACCTCTGCCAAAATTTGTTGTGACAAATTTGGCGCAGTCGGTAGGACAGTCGTTGGTCACCGATGTTAGAAGCACGGCATCGAGGAATAAAAATAGAATCAGTGTTAGCACGCGAACCCCTGCGCGTTCCATCATTGCTTGACAATTTAACGCAGTAGACTTAGAGTCCGTGAAAGCATAGTGAACGTTAAAGTGCGACGGGCGGTTTAGAAAACGCCCCTTCGCCCACGTTATATAGTCGGATTATTTTTCGCGAATTTCATACTTAGAAATTTTCAAGCGACGCAATCATGGAAACGCGTAGCGAGGCTAGAAAGAAGGTTCCTCCTACGGAAGAGGAATTAATTGAATTCCAGAAAGATTTAGCTCGTAGAGAAGCAGCTCTCATTAATCAAACCGCCGCGTTGACTCAACTCAAATTGCAATACGAAACAGAAACGCGTGAGCAGAGAGTAACGTACGAGGATATACGCCGCGAGATAGCAGAAATCCGATCGGCCAGAGATTCTCAATCAATTCCAGCTAGCCCAGTCGTTGCGCCCCGCGAACCCATAATGCACGATTCTTCGAATTTCACCGTTAAACAAGCGGTTGAACTTGTGCCTACCTTTGACGGCACCTCCATAACCGTGCTACAATTCGTTCGCGCGTGCAAGCGAGCCTTGGAAGCTGTTCCAGCCACAGCTGAGCGTACCCTCACTAGATTAGTATGCAATAAGCTTAGAGGACAGGCATACGCCGCGATTGAAGACGTAAATATTAACACAATCTCTGAATTGTGCAACCGCCTGAAAGATGTACTAGGCCCATATAAATTCATCGATCAGTATCGCGGAGAATTAGCTTCGATACACCAGGGACAGTCCGAGCACGTGTTGAATTATATTACGCGAGTAAAGGACCTTAGAACGGCGATCATAGATTCAGGCCGCGGGGTCCCCAATCTAGACGAGATTGATAAATTCACAATTGATTGTTTCATGCGTGGTCTTATCCCAGCGCTTCGAGCCGAGGTCAGGCTCTGTGCGTCACTCGAATTACAGAAAATATTCGATGAAGCAGTAACCGCGTACAAACAGTACGAGCTTGACCGTGTTCGTTATCGCGACGACGGACGCCGCGTTGCATTCTCCGACTCTCGTAATCGCACACCAGAGCGATCAAGCAACTCTCCTTATGATAGGAATGCGCCAGAGCAGCGCAACAGATCTTTGGAAAGGAAAGATCAACGACCTTCCTTTTCACCTCGTGAATCCTGGCGAGACAGGAAACCCGATAACAGAGACGCGTATCGCTCTCCTCCCCCGCGACGTCACGAACCGTCGCAATCAAATCAGCGCGAAACGTATAAACGCGAAGATCGCGCTTCCCAGTCCCCAGGTCGCGATCGCTTTCCTACGGAGAATCGGAAGTATTGTAAATATTGTAAGCGCACGGGACATGACATACACGAATGTCGCCGCCGCGAATATTACAATAAAAATGAGTCGGGAAACGAATCAAGCCTCCCGACAAACGCGACCAAAGGACGGGAGGCATCCCAAGAGAATCGCCAAAAGGCAACACAGCTGGCCGTCATCAGCGACGACCAGCAGTAGATGAAATTCGAGTAGATAGGAGAGATAACCCGGACGGTCAGCAGAATGAACGACCATCCGCGAAATTAGTCTCGGCAATAAATCTCGCGCCGGACTCCCCTATCCCTCGAATAAAAGCAAAATCGTCACTCTTCTCAAAAGAGTGTGAGTTCCTCTTGGACACCGGGTCCGAGGTCAACTTAATCCGAGCGTCTGGTGTCAAATCTGACGTTCATCTAAAAACTGACAGCGTCATACACGTCCATGGCGTGACAGAAGGAGAAATTGCGACCCTCGGTTATATCAATGCGGAGCTAGCAGATTCCATTAAAGTCACGCTACACGTTCTGCCTGACAGTTTTCCAATTAATATAGATGGTGTTACGTCACGCCCCACGTCCTAGGCAAAGAAGATGACCCCAGGAGGCGGCACGTGGAATTGAAGAGGAAACGGTCTTTTACGCCAAGACAGCCAGACGGGCAGTCATATGCGCTAGGACACCGATAGTCATTTGGAAAACCGGCACCCGTTTGCAGTCAACGCGGATGGCGATACTTATACGTTAACGCAACGAACGCGGTGAGTTGACATGGGGTAAAGATGGATACAAGATACTGATTCTCACCAGTTTGTTGTTACGCCTTAATAATACTGTCGCAGGAGTTGTTTCCTCTGCGCTGCGTAGACCTCGTACTGTGGGTCCTTGATGCAAGTATCTTCCAGGCGAGGAAGATTGGGAAGACGCAACGTAATACGTTGACGTGGTGACAGGAACGTGCTGTTGGTGATGACGCAACGAGGACGTGGCAGGATCACTGTGTCCTGGCTATCGTCGTCGTCAGAGATGTCTATGAGATCGATGATCTCATAGCGGGCAGCTGGTGTATCGTTGACAGGCGTGGAACGCGAGAGATCCGCGTGGTTGATCTCTGTGTTCAGAATCGGACGGCACGGACAACCGTATACCGATACGTAATCTGACGCGTCACACTCGATATTCTCGGTCGTGACGTGATCGACGCATGAGGAGAGAGGAGCGAAAGGAACTTGGTTTAACAACTCCTTCTCAAGAAATCCTTTATAGGAATTTTGTCTATGTTCTGAATGAAAAAGGGAAAATTGGCCAGGGGTTCCCCGGAGGCGCTGGCCAGCGGTATTCCACCTGTGACTTTAATAAAATATAGTTATTGAAAAGGTCCGCTCGTTCATTGACACTACCCAAGCGGAGCGGACGAACTGGCCTCCAAGCCGGGTCACTGTGTAACGAACGAGGGCACTGTTAGAACTGTCACTATAGATCTAGCACTGCACGTATTCCTTGTGTGAACTGTCACTTGATGGAGACTTGATCGAACACTTGACCGAGAAAACACTTGACCGATCAAAATGTCGCTTGCAGACGTATTGTCTCGGCGGAGCTGTAAGCTTCTCCCTTTGTGACCGAGTTTCAATACTCAACAAGTGCACGATTGCTAATGGAAACAATTGTTCAAAATGTCGCTTGCAGACGTATTGTCTCGGCGGAGCTGTAAGCTTCTCCCTTTGTGACCGAGTTTCAATACTCTACAAGTGCACGATAAACGAAGATATAGTTTGAATATCGGAGAGAAATAGGTCACTGAATTGATTGAATTGTAAGAGAAGTCACTCGCGAAGTTCTGGTAAAATAAGATATATTATAATAATAACTTGGTTACACTTGGTTACAATTGTATTAATATAAATGTGAATATGAATTAAATGAATTAATTGCGTAGGAGTTAGTAAATGAATTAGTATTGGAATAGAGACTGCGTTGAGTCGGAATTGGTATTGAGTTTGAATTAGAATTGGAATTAGATTTGGAATTGGAATTGTAGAACAAACGTCGATGAACGTCGAAGCGCGAATTAGAAGAGCGCAGGTCGACACGTCTGCTCACTTCGCTGGCTTGGGCCAGACTGACTGATGTCGTTGTGTGAGAATGGAGTGAGCGCAGACCGACACGTCCGCTCACTCCGCTGGCTAGCACCAGACTGATGCAAGAGGCAGCTCTGCGTAGCCTCCTTCGCTCGGAGTGGGGGTTGCTGACGCTGCAGTCCCTTTGTCCTCGCTCGTCGGAGTGGTGACGGGTGCAAGACTGCTGACGTTGCAGTCTCTTTGTCCTCGAGGTGGCGTTTACTCGAGTGGAGTTGAGGATTTGAAGAAGTTGTAAGTGTAGATGAGGGTTTGAACAAGTGAAAGTAAGTTCGGAGTGATGGTTGGGTTTAGAACAATTGGGAGAGTCGAGATTTAAGTAGTTGTCACGTCCGTCACCGTGTTTTTGTTACAGGTACCAGGAGAGAGAAAAGAGAACAGTGACAGACGGACGGTTGAGATATTATGATTAAAATGAGGAGTGGTCTTTCGTGCCGAGACAGCCGCGGGCTGTCATATGCACTAGGACAACCGATATTGCTATGGATGCAGTCAAGAAAAGAACGTCCGACGCGGTTACAAGGAGTGTCCCGACAAGAATCGCGCGCGAGAGGATGCAACGAGAACGGTGAGTTTACAGGATTCAACAATTATACAAGATATTATACGACTCACCGCAATGTTGTATTAACGCCTAATAATATTGTTGCAGCAGGAACTGGCGGTACTGACAGTAGGTGTCGTACATCGGATCTTCTATACAGATGTCCTCGAGGTGGGGAAGATCTGGCAGAGTTGCTGCTGCTCGGTTCGGGACGACGTTAGTGGCCTTGGATGCTGGCCGCAAGTCGACACGTTGATGACCTGGCAGAGGAACGTCACGGATGATTCGGCAACGGACCCTGGGAACGATGATCGTGTCTCGGCTGTCGTCGTCGTCGGCTATGTCGATCACCTCTGGACAATCGACCGGATGTAGAACTGGCGTCGGAGCTCGCGAGAGGTCCGCGTGGTTGACCTCTTTAGGAGGGTTGCAAGGGCAACCGTATACAGAAACGTAATCGGACGCGTCACACGGAATGTGCTCGGTGGTTCCCAGAAGTTCTGTCCACTCGGTAGTGGCAATGATTTGATCGAGCACCGCTTTATTTCTCAACGCGCGTCTCAATTTAGCAAGTTGATACTTGCGTCCCGCTCGACGTGGGCGTCGCATGGGTAAGGAATAGTAATGATGGAATATTAATAATAATATAATGAAATGAACTTCCACTTGTTATTAACCTTTTTGGTAGTTAACTCGCTTCACGTCTATAGTGGCGGCTTAGCGTTTCCACTGCGCACTTTAGACCAATTCTAGACGTGGCACGAGAACTTCTCTATGACTCGCTTCAAATTCCTTATTGGCGGCTCAGCGTTTCCACTGCGCTCTTCAGACCAAGTCCGGATATGTCACGAGTTTAATATATTCGATGCAAGAACTGAATTGGAAGATGGTGTTGAACTAACACAAGAATAACAAGATCGAAGCACTGGTATAACAACGATATATTAAATAAGAACTGGTAAGTACACTGGTATACAATATGTAAGTAGTATTATAATAGGAGTAGTAATTGGATTAATGAATAATGGATATAGTAATATGTTGTAGGAATAATGTATGAGTTGAGTTGAGTTGAGTTAGAATTGGAATTGGAATTGGAATTAGGAGTGAAGGATCGACACACTTCACTTTCGCGGAGCTAGACTGAACACGTCTGCTCTTGAAGTCGGAAGAAGCCGGACTGGCACGTCCGTGCGAGTCGCTCGCTTGGAGCGGACCGTTCGAGTCGCTGTCTGGAGGCGGACTGATGCAAGCGCCTGCTCTGCCTTGCCTCCTTCGTTCGGAGTGGGGATAGCTGACGCTGCAGTCTCTTTGTTCTTCAGTCGTCGGAGTGGGAGAACCGCTGACGCAGCAGCGTCTTCGCTCCCGGGGACTGCACGTGCATTTCTGCTGACGCTGCAGTCTCGTGGCTGTCCTATTGCCCTCTACGAGCGTGGGACTGCTGATGCAGCAGTCTTTGGACTTCTCGACGTTTCTAGAAGCTTCTAGATGCTTCCAGAGTGATGCAATACTTTATTGCATTATGTGTCGTGGTGATGGGTTGAAACTGAGGTAAGGTGTTGATCAAGGTGAAGTTATGGTGATGGGTAGAGACGGAGATAAGGATTAGAACAATAGAATAATGAGATCTTAATACTATGCTCTTATGTCTAGGGGACGGTGTGTGGATCTTATGCAGATCAGACCTTGTATACATAGTGTGTGTACAAGGCCAACGTCGTACATCGGACGACGTAACACCTCCCAACGCGGAAAAGAAATTTCTTATAAGGAAGAAATTTCTCGCTCAACACTCGATCACACACTCATTCATGCGACGCATCGTCCGGAGGTACTCCGCGCAGGGAGCACAGTTCTCGGCGAGTATTTCCTATATTTGTACGAAACACTGGTCGCACTGAAATGTTGTCGGTGTCGGCACGTGGGGCTGGGGCTGGTTTTGTAATGTCCGACAAGTCGTATTCGCAATGTTCATTTTTCGACTGTCTTTTCTCGGGGTTTAGGGTGGGTGGGGAATCACTTTGTTCACTAACACTTTCACTTGCACTTTTGTCTTTTCTGATCTGCGTCCAGATGAGTGTCACGTTTCGCTGACGCGGGGTTTGCGTTGGATTATTCGGCGCACGCTTGAGTTTGTTTGCATGTACAATCTTAAAATGGTTCCCTACTTTAATTTTCACATTGTTTGAGTCTAGGATGTCGCAAATTTCGTGAGGACCCGTATATTGCGCATCGAATTTGCCCTTGCAGGGTTCTTTGAGTAGGAATACCTGTTCTATATCTTCCGGTGGTCGAAGGAGATTTTGCCGATGCTGGGCTTCGAATTTCGCTCGCTTATTCCCATAGGGGTATCCTTTATCGCGAGGGTACTCGGATTTATATTTCTTTCTTCCTGACGCGTATTTCGCTGTAGCGCAGAGATTAATTTTATCGTATTTGTTTCGCTTCGCATGGCAACGTGCAGATGGAAGTTGAAAGGAATCGAGTTTCTGTGGATCATCAAAGATATGATTTCGAAGTAAGTTATGAAGTTCTTTTACTTTGGAGACTTTGATATCCTTCTCTGGTTTAGAACTGTCACTGGATTTATCGTGCAGTATAGAACAGACCTGCTTACATATGGGTCTTGAAGATCTTTGATTGTCGTAGGAATGGAGTTGGTCTTGGAATTGATCGGGCTGGTTACCGGAGTTAGAATAAGGATCGGGCTGGTTACCGGAGTTAGTATAATGATCGGGCTGGTTACCGGAGTTAGTATAAGAATCGGGCTGGTTACCGGAGTTAGTAAGGTCGGGATGGTTACCGAAGTTAGAATAAGAATCGGGCTGGTTACCGGAGTTAGTATAAGAATCGGGCTGGTTACCGGAGTTAGTAATGTCGGGATGGTTACCGAATGCGTCGGGATGATACCCGGAAGTAGAATGGTCGGGATGGTTCCCGAATACGTCGGGATGGTTCCCGGAATTAGAATGGTCGGGATGGTTACCGAATACGTCGGGATGATACCCGGAATTAGAAAGGTCGGGATGGTTACCGAATGCGTCGGGATGATACCCGGAATTAGAAAGGTCGGGATGGTTACCGAATGCGTCGGGATGATACCCGGAATTGGAAAGGTCGGGATGGTTACCGAATGCGTCGGGATGATACCCGGAAGTAGTATAAGAATCGGAAGAGTACGACTCGATTTCTTCCATCTCCAATGGGGGCAATCGAAATGAAACTCTTTCCGACGAGGTGTTAAAACACCGGAGGCTCGCTTTGCCTTTACGATTGGTGACGACGCAGTCACCCAGGAATACATCCGGCGCTACATTAACACGGCGGATATATCCCTGTTTGGGTCCTTCGACGTCGACCGCTATGCACGCAACGGTACGAGGTTCGAGGACGAATTCTTCGGTTTTCGGAGGAGTCTTTGTTCGGACTCGATCCTCACGCTCCACGATCCGACTTCTCGCAGTGTACTCCGATATCTCTCGAGTCTCCTTCGATTCCGGCCGGATTTTCACGGCGTTTTTCTCTAGGGAGTACTCGATCGAATCCCGAGGAGGCATTGAAATAACCTCCGTCACCGGAGCTCTGCAAGGTCTGACCGCGG
The DNA here is from genome assembly GCF_051020765.1 of Lasioglossum baleicum. NCBI lineage: Eukaryota > Metazoa > Arthropoda > Insecta > Hymenoptera > Halictidae > Lasioglossum > Lasioglossum baleicum. The sequence goes on from NC_134930.1 coordinate 3,633,980, forward strand.
GTGCACGAGGATTTGAGGAAAACACTCGAACGTTCCTTGCCGAATGTTCCTCACGCTCGGCGGCTGAAGTTTTAACGAGATCATTGGTCATAGACGAAGGCATTGAACTAACCTCTGCTGCCAATTTATCGCGAGGCTCAGCCGTGGGCGCGCAAGGGTTCGAGAAGGGAACCCGAATGTTTCCTATCATAATGTATTCATTCGCAAAGGAGATCTCGGCTCCTGTTCTGAAGAAGGGAGAACCGAGGATTCCGTCGATGTTAATTGGGAAGTTTTCTTCCAAGACATGAAATTCAATAGGGTTTTGACCCTGTAAGTGTATTTTAATTTGACCGAGAGTTGGAATGGATCCCTCGGTTATTCCTTGGACTTCTATAGTGTTCGTATGATCTATAGGTAGATTTGGTTCTAGACTTGACGCACGAATTAAATTGATCTCCGAACCCGTGTCTAACAAAAATTCACACTTCTTTTGTAATTGAGGGGCGGAGATTTTTACGCGCGGAATTGGTGAGTCTGCAGCAAGATTTACTGCTGAGACGAATCGTCGGACTGGTCGTTCGTCCGGATAGCCGTTTGGGTGCGGGCTGTAGTTTGGGTTGAAGATGCGGCCTCCCGCCTGGGGTTGGCTTCGGTCGGGAGGCCGGACTCGTTTCCCGACCTCCTATTATTATTAAAAGCGCGCTTACGGCACTCGTGAATATCGTGCCCGGGGACTTTGCAATAGTTGCAAAATTTGTTAGGGCTTGAGGGGCGATCTGTGCGACCATCGCGGTACGTGTTTTGGTCGCGAGGATTATTTTCCCATCGCCGTTGCGGCGTCGGGGAGCGATAAGAGTCCCGGTTTGAGTTTCTTGAGGACTGCTGAGACGAGTCCGGTCTGTTATCGCGGCGTTCTTGAGTTCGTTCTGGGATATCACGAGCGGATTCATTCGTGGAACGCGGGCGATACGGCCGGTTATCAGAGAAGCTGACTCGTTTTTCTTCGCGGATCAGTTCTCGTCGACGAGTCTGGTCTGACTCATACTGCCTGTAAGCAGAGATGGCTGCTTCGAAAACAGTGGCAGGATTTCGCGAAGGGCAATGAAGCACTTCGGCACGCAGCTGGGGAAGGAGACCTCGTAGAAAACAATCTACTACGAAGCGATCTAGTTCTTCGTAATCAAGGCCAATGTCTGTGGCATCTTGAATCGCGGTTCGAAGGTCTTTAACGCGATTGATGAAGTCTAGGATGTGCTCGTTTGGAGCTTGGAGTACACTCGCGAGATCGCCACGGTACTGGTCAACGAATTTGTATGGGCCCAGTACTGTTCGTAATTTCTCGCATAGTGCAGAAATTGTGAATATGTGCTGGCCTTCTATAGCGGCATAAGCACGATCGTGGAGTTTATTGCAGAGCAATTTCGTGAGGGCACGCTCTGCAGTGGCCGGTACGGTGTCACGCGCGCGTTTGCATGCACGTATGAATTGTAGGACGGAAGACGAAGTTCCGTCGAATCTAGGGACAAGCTCGGCGGCTTGTTTTAGAGCGAAATTGCCAGTAGGTTCATACTGTGGGATTTCGCGTGGCTCTGGCGGTGAAGGTTCCCGCATATTAGAGACGTTACTAGGGCCTGGTGTAGGCGATTGTTGAGGTAGGCTTTGACTCGTGATTTGGATGTTATGAAGCTCTTTTCGTATTTCGTCGAGCATATTCTTTTGGTTTTGTGCGTCTTCTTCATATTTGAGACGCAATTTGGCAATAAAATCAGTTTCTTCTTTGAGATATTGCTCTCTACGGGCGAGGTCTTGCGCGTAAAGGAGTAACTCTTCCTCGGTCATTGGAGGAAGGTCTGCGTTAGGATCTGCTCGGAGATCCTTTTGAGATCGCGTGATTGGGCGAGACATTTTGAAAGATATGAATGGGATTTAAGAAATGTGAACTTCGTACTGACACGCGTCGGGGCTTATTAATGCAAATATCGGCGACCACTTCGATGTCCTACCGACTGCGCCAAATTTGTCACGTCCGTCACTGTGTTTTTGTTACAGGTACCAGGAGAGAGAAAAGAGAACAGTGACAGACGGACGGTTGAGATATTATGATTAAAATGAGGAGTGGTCTTTCGTGCCGAGACAGCCGCGGGCTGTCATATGCACTAGGACAACCGATATTGCTATGGATGCAGTCAAGAAAAGAACGTCCGACGCGGTTACAAGGAGTGTCCCGACAAGAATCGCGCGCGAGAGGATGCAACGAGAACGGTGAGTTTACAGGATTCAACAATTATACAAGATATTATACGACTCACCGCAATGTTGTATTAACGCCTAATAATATTGTTGCAGCAGGAACTGGCGGTACTGACAGTAGGTGTCGTACATCGGATCTTCTATACAGATGTCCTCGAGGTGGGGAAGATCTGGCAGAGTTGCTGCTGCTCGGTTCGGGACGACGTTAGTGGCCTTGGATGCTGGCCGCAAGTCGACACGTTGATGAGCTGGCAGAGGAACGTCACGGATGATTCGGCAACGGACCCTGGGAACGATGATCGTGTCTCGGCTGTCGTCGTCGTCGGCTATGTCGATCACCTCTGGACAATCGACCGGATGTAGAACTGGCGTCGGAGCTCGCGAGAGGTCCGCGTGGTTGACCTCTTTAGGAGGGTTGCAAGGGCAACCGTATACAGAAACGTAATCGGACGCGTCACACGGAATGTGCTCGGTGGTTCCCAGAAGTTCTGTCCACTCGGTAGTGGCAATGATTTGATCGAGCACCGCTTTATTTCTCAACGCGCGTCTCAATTTAGCAAGTTGATACTTGCGTCCCGCTCGACGTGGGCGTCGCATGGGTAAGGAATAGTAATGATGGAATATTAATAATAATATAATGAAATGAACTTCCACTTGTTATTAACCTTTTTGGTAGTTAACTCGCTTCACGTCTATAGTGGCGGCTTAGCGTTTCCACTGCGCACTTTAGACCAATTCTAGACGTGGCACGAGAACTTCTCTATGACTCGCTTCAAATTCCTTATTGGCGGCTCAGCGTTTCCACTGCGCTCTTCAGACCAAGTCCGGATATGTCACGAGTTTAATATATTCGATGCAAGAACTGAATTGGAAGATGGTGTTGAACTAACACAAGAATAACAAGATCGAAGCACTGGTATAACAACGATATATTAAATAAGAACTGGTAAGTACACTGGTATACAATATGTAAGTAGTATTATAATAGGAGTAGTAATTGGATTAATGAATAATGGATATAGTAATATGTTGTAGGAATAATGTATGAGTTGAGTTGAGTTGAGTTAGAATTGGAATTGGAATTGGAATTAGGAGTGAAGGATCGACACACTTCACTTTCGCGGAGCTAGACTGAACACGTCTGCTCTTGAAGTCGGAAGAAGCCGGACTGGCACGTCCGTGCGAGTCGCTCGCTTGGAGCGGACCGTTCGAGTCGCTGTCTGGAGGCGGACTGATGCAAGCGCCTGCTCTGCCTTGCCTCCTTCGTTCGGAGTGGGGATAGCTGACGCTGCAGTCTCTTTGTTCTTCAGTCGTCGGAGTGGGAGAACCGCTGACGCAGCAGCGTCTTCGCTCCCGGGGACTGCACGTGCATTTCTGCTGACGCTGCAGTCTCGTGGCTGTCCTATTGCCCTCTACGAGCGTGGGACTGCTGATGCAGCAGTCTTTGGACTTCTCGACGTTTCTAGAAGCTTCTAGATGCTTCCAGAGTGATGCAATACTTTATTGCATTATGTGTCGTGGTGATGGGTTGAAACTGAGGTAAGGTGTTGATCAAGGTGAAGTTATGGTGATGGGTAGAGACGGAGATAAGGATTAGAACAATAGAATAATGAGATCTTAATACTATGCTCTTATGTCTAGGGGACGGTGTGTGGATCTTATGCAGATCAGACCTTGTATACATAGTGTGTGTACAAGGCCAACGTCGTACATCGGACGACGTAACATAGTGATGGGTATTAGAACAAGTTTAGGGAAAGTTGTGGGTGAAGTAGTGATGGGTTTAAGAGGTATTAGAATTAGAACAAGAGTTTGATAGCAATGGGTTTAAGAGATATTAGAATTAGAACAAGAGTTTGGTAGCGATGGGTTTAAGAGGTTGTTATGTACTTAATATTTAGTCTTAACCTAGAATCGAGGTACGGTCCTCGATTCGACCAACGTCGGAGGTCGTCCGACGTAACACCTCCCTCGCCGGAGAAGAGATTTCTCGGAGTGAAATCTCTCGGTCCGAGGTTGTGTTCGGTGAACGCTCGCATTACAATTTTTGGTTTTGAGACGCATCATTAGTGAGCGATCCGCGCAGGGAGCTCAGTTCTCGGCGCACGTTGACTGTATTAACAGTACGAAACACTGGATGCACTGAGATGTTGTCTGATTCTGCGCGAGGAGTTGGGGTGTTACGTCGTCCGATGTACGACGTTGGCCTTGTACACACACTATGTATACAAGGTCTGATCTGCATAAGATCCACACACCGTCCCCTAGACATAAGAACATAATGTTAAGATCTCATTATTCTATTGTTCTAATCCTTATCTCCGTCTCTACCCATCACCATAACTTCACCTTGATCAACACCTTACCTCAGTTTCAACCCATCACCACGACACATAATGCAATAAAGTATTGCATCACTCTGGAAGCATCTAGAAGCTTCTAGAAACGTCGAGAAGTCCAAAGACTGCTGCATCAGCAGTCCCACGCTCGTAGAGGACAATAGGACAGCCACGAGACTGCAGCGTCAGCAGAAATGCACGTGCAGTCCCCGGGAGCGAAGACGCTGCTGCGTCAGCGGTTCTCCCACTCCGACGACTGAAGAACAAAGAGACTGCAGCGTCAGCTATCCCCACTCCGAACGAAGGAGGCAAGGCAGAGCAGGCGCTTGCATCAGTCCGCCTCCAGACAGCGACTCGAACGGTCCGCTCCAAGCGAGCGACTCGCACGGACGTGCCAGTCCGGCTTCTTCCGACTTCAAGAGCAGACGTGTTCAGTCTAGCTCCGCGAAAGTGAAGTGTGTCGATCCTTCACTCCTAATTCCAATTCCAATTCCAATTCTAACTCAACTCAACTCAACTCATACATTATTCCTACAACATATTACTATATCCATTATTCATTAATCCAATTACTACTCCTATTATAATACTACTTACATATTGTATACCAGTGTACTTACCAGTTCTTATTTAATATATCGTTGTTATACCAGTGCTTCGATCTTGTTATTCTTGTGTTAGTTCAACACCATCTTCCAATTCAGTTCTTGCATCGAATATATTAAACTCGTGACATATCCGGACTTGGTCTGAAGAGCGCAGTGGAAACGCTGAGCCGCCAATAAGGAATTTGAAGCGAGTCATAGAGAAGTTCTCGTGCCACGTCTAGAATTGGTCTAAAGTGCGCAGTGGAAACGCTAAGCCGCCACTATAGACGTGAAGCGAGTTAACTACCAAAAAGGTTAATAACAAGTGGAAGTTCATTTCATTATATTATTATTAATATTCCATCATTACTATTCCTTACCCATGCGACGCCCACGTCGAGCGGGACGCAAGTATCAGCTTGCTAAATTGAGACGCGCGTTGAGAAATAAAGCGGTGCTCGATCAAATCATTGCCACTACCGAGTGGACAGAACTTCTGGGAACTACCGAGCACATTCCGTGTGACGCGTCCGATTACGTTTCTGTATACGGTTGCCCTTGCAACCCTCCTAAAGAGGTCAACCACGCGGACCTCTCGCGAGCTCCGACGCCAGTTCTGCATCCGGTCGATTGTCCAGAGGTGATCGACATAGCCGACGACGACGACAGCCGAGACACGATCATCGTTCCCAGGGTCCGTTGCCGAATCATCCGTGACGTTCCTCTGCCAGCTCATCAACGTGTCGTCTTGCGGCCAGCATCCAAGGCCACTAACGTCGTCCCGAACCGAGCAGCAGCAACTCTGCCAGATCTTCCCCACCTCGAGGACATCTGTATAAAAGACCCGATGTACGACACCTACTGTCAGTACCGCCAGTTCCTGCTGCAACAATATTATTAGGCGTTAATACAGCATTGCGGTGAGTCGTATAATGTCTTGTATAATTGCTGAATCCTGTAAACTCACCGTTCTCGTTGCATCATCTCGCGCGTGATTCTTGTCGGGACACTTCTTGTAACCGCGTCGGACGTTCTCTTCTTGACTGCATCCATAGCAATATCGGTTGTCCTAGTGCATATGACAGCCCGCGGCTGTCTCGGCACGAAAGACCACTCCTCATTTAATCATAATATCTCAACCGTCCGTCTGTCACTGTTCTCTTTTCTCTCTCCTGGTACCTGTAACAAAAACACAGTGACGGACGTGACAAATTTGGCGCAGTCGGTAGGACACGAAGTGGTCGCCGATATTTGCATTGATAAGCTCCGACGCGTGTCAGTGCGAAGTTCACATTTCTTAAATCCCATTTATATCTTTCAAAATGTCTCGCCCAATCACGCGATCTCAAAAGGATCTCCGAGCAGATCCTAACGCAGACCTTCCTCCAATGACCGAGGAAGAGTTACTCCTTTATGCGCAAGACCTCGCCCGTAGAGAGCAATATCTCAAAGAAGAAACTGATTTTATTGCCAAATTGCGTCTCAAATATGAAGAAGACGCACAAAACCAAAAGAATATGCTCGACGAAATACGAAAAGAGCTTCATAACATCCAAATCACGAGTCAAAGCCTACGTCAACAATCGCCTACACCAGGCCCTAGTAACGTCTCTAATATGCGGGAACCTTCACCGCCAGAGCCACGCGAAATCCCACAGTATGAACCTACTGGCAATTTCGCTCTAAAACAAGCCGCCGAGCTTGTCCCTAGATTCGACGGTACTTCGTCTTCCGTCCTACAATTCATACGTGCATGCAAACGCGCGCGTGACACCGTACCGGCCACTGCAGAGCGTGCCCTCACGAAATTGCTCTGCAATAAACTCCACGATCGTGCTTATGCCGCTATAGAAGGCCAGCACATATTCACAATTTCTGCACTATGCGAGAAATTACGAACAGTACTGGGCCCATACAAATTCGTTGACCAGTACCGTGGCGATCTCGCGAGTGTACTCCAAGCTCCAAACGAGCACATCTTAGACTTCATCAATCACGTTAAAGACCTTCGAACCGCGATTCAAGATGCCACAGATATTGGCCTTGATTACGAAGAACTAGATCGCTTCGTAGTAGATTGTTTTCTACGAGGTCTCCTTCCCCAGCTGCGTGCCGAAGTGCTTCATTGCCCTTCGCGAAATCCTGCCACTGTTTTCGAAGCAGCCATCTCTGCTTACAGGCAGTATGAGTCAGACCAGACTCGTCGACGAGAATTGATCCGCGAAGAAAAACGAGTCAGCTTCTCTGATAACCGGCCGTATCGCCCGCGTTCCACGTACGAGTCCCCTCGTGACATTCCAGAGCGAACTCAAGAACGCCGCGATAACAGACCGGACTCGTCTCAGCAGTCCTCAAGAAACTTAAACCGGGACTCTTATCGCTCCCCGACGCCGCAACGCCGATGGGAAAATAATCCTCGCGACCAAAACACGTACCGCGATGGTCGCACAGACCGCCCCTCAAGCCCTAACAAATTTTGCAACTACTGCAAAGTCCCCGGGCACGATATTCACGAGTGCCGTAAGCGCGCTTTTAATAATAATAGGAGGTCGGGAAACGAGTCCGGCCTCCCGACCGAAGCCAACCCAAGGCGGGAGGCCGCATCTTCAACCCAAACTACAGCCCGCACCCAAACGGCTATCCGGACGAACGACCAGTCCGACGATTCGTCTCAGCAGTAAATCTTGCTGCAGACTCACCAATTCCGCGCGTAAAAATCTCCGCCCCTCAATTACAAAAGAAGTGTGAATTTTTGTTAGACACGGGTTCGGAGATCAATTTAATTCGTGCGTCAAGTCTAGAACCAAATCTACCTATAGATCATACGAACACTATAGAAGTCCAAGGAATAACCGAGGGATCCATTCCAACCCTCGGTCAAATTAAGATACACTTACAGGGTCAAAACCCTATTGAATTTCATGTCTTGGAAGAAAACTTCCCAATTAACATCGACGGAATCCTCGGTTCTCCCTTCTTCAGAACAGGAGCCGAGATCTCCTTTGCGAATGAATACATTACGATAGGAAACATTCGGGTTCCCTTCTCGAACCCTTGCGCGCCCACGGCTGAGCCTCGCGATAAATTGGCAGCAGAGGTTATTTCAATGCCTTCGTCTATGACCAACGATCTCGTTAAAACTCCAGCCGCCAAGCGTGAGGAACATTCGGCAGGGAACGTTCGAGTGTCTTCCTCAAATCCTCGTGCACCCGCGGTCAGACCTTGCAGAGCTCCGGTGACGGAGGTTATTTCAATGCCTCCTCGGGATTCGATCGAGTACTCCCTAGAGAAAAACGCCGTGAAAAGCCGGCCGGAATCGAAGGAGACTCGAGAGATATCGGAGTACACTGCGAGAAGTCGGATCGTGGAGCGTGAGGATCGAGTCCGAACAAAGACTCCTCTGAAATCCGAAGAATTCGTCCTCGAACCTCGTACCGTTGCGTGCATAGCGGTCGACGTCGAAGGACCTAAACAGGGATATATCCGCCGTGTTAACGTAGCGCCGGATGTATTCCTGGGTGACTGCGTCGTCACCAATCGTAAAGGCAAAGCGAGCCTCCGGTGTTTTAACACCTCGTCGGAAAGAGTTTCATTTCAATTGCCCCCATTGGAGATGGAAGAAATCGAGTCGTACTCTTCCGACCTTTCTAACTCCGGGAACTATCCCGACGCATTCGGTAACCATCCCGACCTTTCTAATTCCGGGTATCATCCCGACGTATTCGGTAACCATCCCGACATTACTAACTCCGGTAACCAGCCCGATTCTTATACTAACTCCGGTAACCAGCCCGATTCTTATTCTAACTCCGGTAACCAGCCCGATTCTCATACTAACTCCGGTAACCAGCCCGATTCTTATACTAACTCCGGTAACCAGCCCGATTCTTATACTAACTCCGGTAACCAGCCCGATAAAACCAAGGTCAGAATGACCTATTCCATCGCAAATTCCCACGAAGCTCGCGTGAAAGAGTTATTAGAAACTATCCCCATGGATCACCTCAGCGGCGACGAAATGGATCATGTTAAATCTTTGTTAGAAAAGCACAATGATCTTTTCCATCTCCAAGGGGATCGTTTGGGAAAAACACACGCGGTGACTCACAAAATCATTACGACGGATGATATTCCAATCCATGTTAAACAGTATCGCTACCCACCAATCCACAAGGACGAAATCAACAAGCAAATGTCCGAACTCTTACGGAATGACATAGTCGTTCCATCTAACTCACCTTATAATTCCCCCTTGTGGATTGTTCCTAAGAAAGCGGACGCCGAGGGTAACAAAAAGTGGCGCATGGTAATCGATTACCGCGCATTAAACGAGAAGTCGGTGGCCGACGCGTACCCGCTACCTAGCATTAACGAAATCCTAGATCAGTTAGGCAGCGCCGCATACTTCAGTGTGTTTGACTTAGCCAGCGGATTCCATCAGATAGGAATGGAGAAGGAGGATGCCGCGAAGACCGCCTTCTCCACGCCTTTCGGCCACTACGAATTCAACAGAATGCCATTCGGTCTCCGTAATGCTCCGGCTACCTTCCAAAGATTAATGGACACAGTCCTCTGCGGCCTACAAGGCAACGAACTCTTCGTGTACCTCGATGATATCGTGATCTACGCGCGTTCATTAGAAGAACATTATGCCAAATTCAATAAACTAGCCCGCCGACTGCGCGGAGCCAACCTCAAATTACAGCCCTCGAAATGCGGCTTCCTTCATAAGGAAGTGGCATACCTGGGACATCAGATCAGTCAAGACGGCGTCAGACCATGTCCAAAGAAAATTAATGCCGTACAAAATTTCCCACGACCTAAGAACGCGAAAAACGTGCGCGAATTTTTAGGCCTTGCAGGGTACTACCGCAAATTTATTAATGACTTCGCTAAAATCTCCAAACCCCTAACCCAACTCCTCGCCAAAGAGCACAATTTCGAATGGGGTCCAAAACAAGAAAAGGCCTTCGAAGACCTACGACAAGCTCTGTGTGACGAACCGGTCCTTCAATACCCGGATTTCGATAAGCCGTTTAACGTCACCTGCGATGCATCTGGATATGCCATCGGCGCCGTACTAAGCCAAGGCGAAGTAGGCAAGGATCGTCCCGTTGCCTATGCCTCAAGGATCCTGCAGGGCGCTGAAGTGAACTATTCTACAATAGAGAAGGAGTGCTTAGCAATAATATTCGCAGTACAGTATTTTAGACCATATATCTACGGCCGAAAATTTACACTAATCACAGACCATAAACCGCTGGTCTGGATGACGTCAGTAAAAGACCCTACGTCGCGCCTCCTCAGATGGCGCCTAAAACTGGCCGAGTTTGAATATAAAGTCGTCTACAAACCGGGAAAAGCGAATTCTAACGCTGATGCCCTCTCCCGAAACCCAGTTACGTTGCCCCTCTCATGGAGCACCCCTGGAGGCACATCGCCGCCAAGAGCACCGTTATCAAATCCAGGAACCCCTCTCTTCGATAACCGCCGAAGGAGATGGGCCGACTCGCATCTTATGCCACCGCCTCAGTCAATTCCCCCGAGGAAGAGGAAATCATCGTCGAACTCAACATCTGAACCACCATCGAAAACGCCACCACGCCCTAGGGCGAGTTCAGATGACGACAGCCTTTTGGTATCACCACCCCTAGTACCCGCCTCCAGTCAAGAGGAGTCACCCATAACAGGACTAGAGGACATTTTAACCGCCGTCCCCAGCCTAATTCCCCAACCAACGGGACCAAACTGGCTCGATGAAGAAGAAGAAACCTTACCCTCCGAGGACGAGGAAGAAGATGAGGAGCCAAGACGACAAGGGAGAATAACGTATCTCCGCGACCGACTAATTATGAGGAAAGATAATTTAGTATGTTTCACAACCCTGGATGGTCAACCTGTAGACCCAGGAGCCGTAGACCTCCATAGACAAAGGAAACTGTCCGACGGTCGAGATCTGACCTTATTCAAAGCAAAGATAAGTAATTTCGGTAGCAACAAGCTGATACAGATACCCATCAAACCATCCCTGACTCACGAGGTTTCAACTAACGACCTAAAAGAATGTTTCCGGACATTACTTGATGTAGCCAACGAACTCAGACTGCGAACATTTTCAATCTCTAAAACCTATATAGACGACAATTCCATGGAGTACGTCTCGAACCTCCTCATCGCGACATTCGAAGACACCCCCGTACACATATTCTTCTGCGCAAACGAAATCCAGATACCGGCCGAAGATAGATGGAATGATATTATCGCAGAAAATCACGTCTCTGCGTACGCAGGGCACAAAGGAATTACAAAAACCCTGAAGAGAATCCGCGAAAGATATTGGTGGAGCGGTATGAAGATCCAGATAACGAACTACGTTAATAACTGCCTCAGTTGCCAACGTAATAAACTGACCAGGGTAAAAACGCGCCTGCCGATGAGAATAACGGATACACCCGGTAGAGCGTTCGATAAGGTGTCCATGGACATTGTAGGGCCCCTTCCAACAACCAACGACGGAAACACATACATCTTAACCATACAGGATCTATTAACGAAACACTCAACCGCAATCCCTCTTAAATCCGCCGATGCCATCAGCACTGCGGACGCATTTATAAACAACTTTATCTGCCGTTTCGGAACACCTAAAGCCATCCTAACGGATCAAGGAGCGAATTTCACAAGTTCCCTGATGAAGGCCATCGCAAAACGATTCAGAATAACTCGGCTGCAAACAACAGCCTTCCACCCTCAAAGCAACGGGTCAATCGAGAGATCCCACCACGTCTTAGCAGAGTACCTGAAGCAATACGTCCACAAGAACAACTGGGACAAATGGGTCGATTTGGCAATGTTTAGTTACAATACGAGTGTCCACGAGGGCACAGATTTCACGCCGCACGAGTTAGTATTCGGCTCTTTGGCGCGAGTCCCATCCGCCGATTCCTACTCCTACGAATGCGAAAACGACTCCTATACCCACTACCTCTCCCAATTGCAAAGAAAGATAACCGAAACCCAGATTCGCGCGCGCGGAAACTTAGTCTCCGCGAAAAGGAAATCCAAATCATACTACGATAGAAGAATTAACCCTGTAGAATTCAAGGTGGGAGAACAGGTATTCCTACTCAAAGAACCCTGCAAGGGCAAATTCGATGCGCAATATACGGGTCCTCACGAAATTTGCGACATCCTAGACTCAAACAATGTAAAAATTAAAGTAGGGAACCATTTTAAGATTGTACACGCAAACAAACTCAAGCGTGCGCCGAATAATCCAACGCAAACCCCGCGTCAGCGAAACGTGACACTCATCTGGACGCAGATAAGAAAAGACAAAAGTGAAAGTGTTAGTGAACAAAGTGATTCCCCACCCACCCTAAACCCCGAGAAAAGACAGTCGAAAAATGAACATTGCGAATACGACTTGTCGGACATTACAAAACCAGCCCCAGCCCCACGTGCCGACACCGACAACATTTCAGTGCGACCAGTGTTTCGTACAAATATAGGAAATACTCGCCGAGAACTGTGCTCCCTGCGCGGAGTACCCCCGGGCGATGCATCGCATGAATGAGTGTGATATCGAGTGTTGAGCGAGAAATTTCTTCCTTGTAAGAAATTTCTTTTCCGCGTTGGGAGGTGTTACGTCGTCCGATGTACGACGTTGGCCTTGTACACACACTATGTATACAAGGTCTGATCTGCATAAGATCCACACACCGTCCCCTAGACATAAGAACATAATGTTAAGATCTCATTATTCTATTGTTCTAATCCTTATCTCCGTCTCTACCCATCACCATAACTTCACCTTGATCAACACCTTACCTCAGTTTCAACCCATCACCACGACACATAATGCAATAAAGTATTGCATCACTCTGGAAGCATCTAGAAGCTTCTAGAAACGTCGAGAAGTCCAAAGACTGCTGCATCAGCAGTCCCACGCTCGTAGAGGGCAATAGGACAGCCACGAGACTGCAGCGTCAGCAGAAATGCACGTGCAGTCCCCGGGAGCGAAGACGCTGCTGCGTCAGCGGTTCTCCCACTCCGACGACCGAAGAACAAAGAGACTGCAGCGTCAGCTATCCCCACTCCGAACGAAGGAGGCAAGGCAGAGCGGACGCTTGCATCAGTCCGCCTTCAGCCAGCGACTCGCACAGACGTGCCTACCTGGCCTCAGCCGCCAGTCCGGCTTCAAGAACAGACGTGTTCAGTCTAGCTCCGCGAAAGTGAAGTGTGTCGATCCTTCACTCCTAATTCCAATTCCAATTCCAACTCTAACTCAACTCAACTCAAGTCCTAATTCTCATACATTATTCCTACAACATATTACTATATCCATTATTCATTAATCCAATTACTACTCCTATTATAATACTACTTACATATTGTATACCAGTGTACTTACCAGTTCTTATTTAATATATCGTTGTTATACCAGTGCTTCGATCTTGTTATTCTTGTGTTAGTTCAACACCATCTTCCAATTCAGTTCTTGCATCGAATATATTAAACTCGTGACATATCCGGACTTGGTCTAAAGAGCGCAGTGGAAACGCTGAGCCGCCAATAAGGAATTTGAAGCGAGTCATAGAGAAGTTCTCGTGCCACGTCTAGAATTGGTCTAAAGTGCGCAGTGGAAACGCTGAGCCGCCACTATAGACGTGAAGCGAGTTAACTACCAAAAAGGTTAATAACAAGTGGAAGTTCATTTCATTATATTATTATTAATATTCCATCATTACTATTCCTTACCCATGCGACGCCCACGTCGAGCGGGACGCAAGTATCAGCTTGCTAAATTGAGACGCGCGTTGAGAAATAAAGCGGTGCTCGATCAAATCATTGCCACTACCGAGTGGACAGAACTTCTGGGAACTACCGAGCACATTCCGTGTGACGCGTCCGATTACGTTTCTGTATACGGTTGCCCTTGCAACCCTCCTAAAGAGGTCAACCACGCGGACCTCTCGCGAGCTCCGACGCCAGTTCTGCATCCGGTCGATCGTCCTGAGGTAATCGACATAGCCGACGACGACGACAGCCGAGACACGATCATCGTTCCCAGGGTCCGTTGCCGAATCATCAGTGACGTTCCTCTGCCAACTCATCAACGTGTCGTCTTGCGGCCAGCATCCAAGGCCACTAATGTCGTCCCGAACCGAGCAGCAGCAACTCTGCCAGATCTTCCCCACCTCGAGGACATCTGTATAGAAGACCCGATGTACGACACCTACTGTCAGTACCGCCAGTTCCTGCTGCAACAATATTATTAGGCGTTAATACAGCATTGCGGTGAGTCGTATAATGTCTTGTATAATTGCTGAATCCTGTAAACTCACCGTTTTCGTTGCATCATCTCGCGCGTGATTCTTGTCGGGACACTCCTTGTAACCGCGTCGGACGTTCTTTTCTTGACTGCATCCATAGCAATATCGGTTGTCCTAGTGCATATGACAGCCCGCGGCTGTCTCGGCACGAAAGACCACTCCTCATTTTAATCATAATATCTCAACCGTCCGTCTGTCACTGTTCTCTTTTCTCTCTCCTGGTACCTGTAACAAAAACACAGTGACGGACGTGACAGATTTGGCGCAGTCGGTAGGACAACGAAGTGGTCGCCGATATTTGCATTAATAAGGCCCGACGCGTGTCAGTGCGAAGTTCACATTTCTTAAATCCCATTCATATCTTTCAAAATGTCTCGCCCAATCACGCGATCTCAAAAGGATCTCCGAGCAGATCCTAACGCAGACCTTCCTCCAATGACCGAGGAAGAGCTACTCCTTTATGCGCAAGACCTCGCCCGTAGAGAGCAATATCTCAAAGAGGAAACTGATTTTATTGCCAAATTGCGTCTCAAATATGAAGAAGACGCACAAAACCAAAAGAATATCCTCGATGAAATACGAAAAGAGCTTCATAACATCCAAATCACGAGTCAAAGCCTACGTCAACAATCGCCTACACCAGGCCCTAGTAACGTCTCTAATATGCGGGAACCTTCACCGCCAGAGCCACGCGAAATCCCACAGTATGAACCTACTGGCAATTTCGCTCTAAAACAAGCCGCCGAGCTTGTCCCTAGATTCGACGGAACTTCGTCTTCCGTCCTACAATTCATACGTGCATGCAAACGCGCGCGTGACACCGTACCGGCCACTGCAGAGCGTGCCCTCACGAAATTGCTCTGCAATAAACTCCACGATCGTGCTTATGCCGCTATAGAAGGCCAGCACATATTCACAATTTCTGCACTATGCGAGAAATTACGAACAGTACTGGGCCCATACAAATTCGTTGACCAGTACCGTGGCGATCTCGCGAGTGTACTCCAAGCTCCAAACGAGCACATCTTAGACTTCATCAATCGCGTTAAAGACCTTCGAACCGCGATTCAAGATGCCACAGATATTGGCCTTGATTACGAAGAGCTGGATCGTTTCGTAGTAGATTGTTTTCTACGAGGTCTCCTTCCCCAGCTGCGTGCCGAAGTGCTTCATTGCCCTTCGCGAAATCCTGCCACTGTTTTCGAAGCAGCCATCTCTGCTTACAGGCAGTATGAGTCAGACCAGACTCGTCGACGAGAACTGATCCGCGAAGAAAAACGAGTCAGCTTCTCTGATAACCGGCCGTATCGCCAGCGTTCCACGTACGAGTCCCCTCGTGACAATCCAGAGCGAACTCAAGAACGCCGCGATAACAGACCGGACTCGTCTCAGCAGTCCTCGAGAAACTTAAACCGGGACTCTTATCGCTCCCCGACGCCGCAACGGCGATGGGAAAATAATCCTCGCGACCAAAACACGTACCGCGATGGTCGCACAGATCGCCCCTCAAGCCCTAACAAATTTTGCAACTACTGCAAAGTCCCCGGGCACGATATTCACGAGTGCCGTAAGCGCGCTTTTAATAATAATAGGAGGTCGGGAAACGAGTCCGGCCTCCCGACCGAAGCCAACCCCAGGCGGGAGGCCGCATCTTCAACCCAAACTACAGCCCGCACCCAAACAGCTATCCGGACGAACGACCAGTCCGACGATTCGTCTCAGCAGTAAATCTTGCTGCAGACTCACCAATTCCGCGCGTAAAAATCTCCGCCCCTCAATTACAAAAGAAGTGTGAATTTTTGTTGGACACGGGTTCGGAGATCAATCTAATTCGTGCGTCAAGTCTAGAACCAAATCTACCTATAGATCATACGAACACTATAGAAGTCCAAGGAATAACCGAGGGATCCATTCCAACTCTCGGTCAAATTAAAATACACTTACAGGGTCAAAACCCTATTGAATTTCATGTCTTGGAAGAAAACTTCCCAATTAACATCGACGGAATCCTCGGTTCTCCCTTCTTCAGAACAGGAGCCGAGATCTCCTTTGCGAATGAATACATTACGATAGGAAACATTCGGGTTCCCTTCTCGAACCCTTGCGCGCCCACGGCTGAGCCTCGCGATAAATTGGCAGCAGAGGTTATTTCAATGCCTTCGTCTATGACCAACGATCTCGTTAAAACTCCAGCCGTCGAGCGTAAGGAACATTCGGCAAGGAACGTTCGAGTGTCTCCCTCAAATCCTCGTGCACCCGCGGTCAGACCTTGCAGAGCTCCGGTGACGGAGGTTATTTCAATGCCTCCTCGGGATTCGATCGAGTACTCCCTAGAGAAAAACGCCGTGAAAAGCCGGCCGGAATCGAAGGAGACTCGAGAGATATCGGAGTACACTGCGAGAAGTCGGATCGTGGAGCGTGAGGATCGAGTCCGAACAAAGACTCCTCTGAAATCCGAAGAATTCGTCCTCGAACCTCGTACCGTTGCGTGCATAGCGGTCGACGTCGAAGGACCTAAACAGGGATATATCCGCCGTGTTAATGTAGCGCCGGATGTATTCCTGGGTGACTGCGTTGTCACCAATCGTAAAGGCAAAGCGAGCCTCCGGTGTTTTAACACCTCGTCGGAAAGAGTTTCATTTCGATTGCCCCCATTGGAGATGGAAGAAATCGAGTCGTACTCTTCCGACTTTTCTAATTCCGGGAACCATCCCGACGTATTCGGTAACCATCCCGACCTTTCTAATCCCGGGTATCGTCCCGACGTATTCGGTAACCATCCCGACCTTTCTAACTCCGGTAACCAGCCCGATTCTCATACTAACTCCGGTAACCAGCCCGATTCTTATTCTAACTCCGGTAACCAGCCCGATTCTTATTCTAA
This sequence comes from Lasioglossum baleicum, assembly GCF_051020765.1. Taxonomy (NCBI): domain Eukaryota; kingdom Metazoa; phylum Arthropoda; class Insecta; order Hymenoptera; family Halictidae; genus Lasioglossum; species Lasioglossum baleicum. Next base: position 3,651,357 of record NC_134930.1, read on the forward strand.
CTCCGGTAACCAGCCCGATCATTATTCTAACTCCGGTAACCATCCCGACGCATTCGGTAACCATCCCGACCTTTTCAATTCCGGTAACCATCCCGACGTATTCGGTAACCATCCCGACAATTTTAATCCAGAGTCCAAAGAAGACTCCCGCGAATTCAAACCTATGAAGGTTTATTCTACAAGCTCCGGTATCAAGTCCGATTGTTTCTATTCCGAGTCTAGGTTGAAAGGAAATGTCCCCGCCTTTGATTCTCTAAAGACGACAGAACGTCTACATAAAATAAAGCATAAAACTCTACCTCGTATAGACCGAGCATACGAGTCGATCATAAAAGATCATCCCGCGATAATTTCGAAATCAGAGTCAAAGAGAGTCTATATTTCATTTCAAAAACCTACCTCTGATTTTTCGCCGGGACATGATCCCTCCCAGTCTCAACGGTCAAGTATCCGTGCACCGCAAAGCGATTTCCATCCATCTAGGAATTATACGTCTGTAAAATACGCGTCAGCAAAAAGGAGAAACAAATTTCGTATTATACTATACCTTTGCAATAACCCGCGAACAATGATTGTAGAGTCTCCTGCGATTTGCGATAGGAAACCCTCCCAGGAGATTTCATTACAGTCCTCCGCTGACGCGAAATTAGAATCCGCGATAATCACGCGTCCGGTCAACACCGATAAGCGAGCGAAAACCGAAACCCAGATTCGCGCGCGCGGAAACTTAGTCTCCGCGAAAAGGAAATCCAAATCATACTACGATAGAAGAATTAACCCTGTAGAATTCAAGGTGGGAGAACAGGTATTCCTACTCAAAGAACCCTGCAAGGGCAAATTCGATGCGCAATATACGGGTCCTCACGAAATTTGCGACATCTTAGACTCAAACAATGTGAAAATTAAAGTAGGGAACCATTTTAAGATTGTACATGCAAACAAACTCAAGCGTGCGCCGAATAATCCAACGCAAACCCCGCGTCATCGAAACGTGACACTCATCTGGACGCAGATAAGAAAAGACGAAAGTGACAGTGACACCAGTGATTCCCCACCCACCCAAAACCCAATTATGCAAAATGAACAAAGCGAAATAAATTGCATAAAATCAGCCCCAGCCCCACGTGCCGACACCGACAACATTTCAGTGCGACCAGTGTTTCGTACAAATATAGGAAATACTCGCCGAGAACTGTGCTCCCTGCGCGGAGTACCTCCGGACGATGCGTCGCATGAATGAGTGTGTGATCGAGTGTTGAGCGAGAAATTTCTTCCTTGTCAGAAATTTCTTTTCCGCGTTGGGAGGTGTTACGTCGTCCGATGTACGACGTTGGCCTTGTACACACACTATGTATACAAGGTCTGATCTGCATAAGATCCATACACCGTCCCCTAGACATAAGAACATAATATTAAGATTTCATTATTCTATTGTTCTAATCCTTATCTCCGTCTCTACCCATCACCATAACTTCACCTTGATCAACACCTTACCTCAGTTTCAACCCATCACCACGACACATAATGCAATAAAGTATTGCATCACTCTGGAAGCATCTAGAAGCTTCTAGAAACGTCGAGAAGTCCAAAGACTGCTGCATCAGCAGTCCCACGCTCGTAGAGGGCAATAGGACAGCCACGAGACTGCAGCGTCAGCAGAAATGCACGTGCAGTCCCCGGGAGCGAAGACGCTGCTGCGTCAGCGGTTCTCCCACTCCGACGACTGAAGAACAAAGAGACTGCAGCGTCAGCTATCCCCACTCCGAACGAAGGAGGCAAGGCAGAGCGGACGCTTGCATCAGTCCGCCTCCGACCGGCGACTCGAGCAGTCGTGCCAACCTGGCCTCAGCCGCCAGTCCGGCTTCTTCCGACTTCAAGAGCAGACGTGTTCAGTCTAGCTCCGCGAAAGTGAAGTGTGTCGATCCTTCACTCCTAATTCCAATTCCAATTCCAACTCTAACTCAACTCAACTCAAGTCCTAATTCTCATACATTATTCCTATAACATATTACAATATCCATTATTCATTAATCCAATTACTACTCCTATTATAATACTACTTACATATTGTATACCAGTGTACTTACCAGTTCTTATTTAATATATTGTTGTTATACCAGTGCTTCGATCTTGTTATTCTTGTGTTAGTTCAACACCATCTTCCAATTCAGTTCTTGCATCGAATATATTAAACTCGTGACATATCCGGACTTGGTCTAAAGTGCGCAGTGGAAACGCTGAGCCGCCAATAAGGAATTTGAAGCGAGTCATAGAGAAGTTCTCGTGCCACGTCTAGAATTGGTCTAAAGTGCGCAGTGGAAACGCTGAGCCGCCACTATAGACGTGAAGCGAGTTAACTACCAAAAAGGTTAATAACAAGTGGAAGTTCATTTTTATTATATTATTAATATTCCATCATTACTATTCCTTACCCATGCGACGCCCACGTCGAGCGGGACGCAAGTATCAACTTGCTAAATTGAGACGCGCGTTGAGAAATAAAGCGGTGCTCGATCAAATCATTGCCACTACCGAGTGGACCGAACTTCTGGGAACCACCGAGCACATTCCGTGTGACGCGTCCGATTACGTTTCTGTATACGGTTGCCCTTGCAACCCTCCTAAAGAGGTCAACCACGCGGACCTCTCGCGAGCTCCGACGCCAGTTCTGCATCCGGTCGATCGTCCTGAGGTAATCGACATAGCCGACGACGACGACAGCCGAGACACGATCATCGTTCCCAGGGTCCGTTGCCGAATCATCAGTGACGTTCCTCTGCCAACTCATCAACGTGTCGTCTTGCGGCCAGCATCCAAGGCCACTAATGTCGTCCCGAACCGAGCAGCAGCAACTCTGCCAGATCTTCCCCACCTCGAGGACATCTGTATAGAAGACCCGATGTACGACACCTACTGTCAGTACCGCCAGTTCCTGCTGCAACAATATTATTAGGCGTTAATACAGCATTGCGGTGAGTCGTATAATGTCTTGTATAATTGCTGAATCCTGTAAACTCACCGTTTTCGTTGCATCATCTCGCGCGTGATTCTTGTCGGGACACTCCTTGTAACCGCGTCGGACGTTCTTTTCTTGACTGCATCCATAGCAATATCGGTTGTCCTAGTGCATATGACAGCCCGCGGCTGTCTCGGCACGAAAGACCACTCCTCATTTTAATCATAATATCTCAACCGTCCGTCTGTCACTGTTCTCTTTTCTCTCTCCTGGTACCTGTAACAAAAACACAGTGACGGACGTGACAATGGCAACTTGTAACGGATACATGTTTGTGGTTGCGAAATTGTCTGAAGACTGGAGCTCCTCTGGAATGATCCTATCTTCCGAGGGGCTGAGTCGTGATGCGACAAGCTTATCTTCCGGTTGTGGAAGGAGACTTTGTCGACGCTGGGTTTCGGATTTCGCTCGCTTATCGGTGTTGACCGGACGCGTGATTAACGCGGATTCTAATTTCGCGTCAGCGGAGGACTGTAATGAAATCTCCTGGGAGGGTTTCTTATCGCAAGTCGCAGGAGATGCTACAATCATTGTTCGCGGGTTATCGCAGAGGTATAGTATAATACGAAATTTGTTTCTCCTTTTTGCTGACGCGTATTTTACAGACGTATAATTCCTAGATGGATGAAACTCGCTTTGCGGTGCACGGATACTTGACCGTTTAGATTGGAAGAGATCATGTTCCGGCGAAAAATCAGAGGTAGGTTTTTGAAATGAAATATAGACTCTCTTTGACTCTGATTTAGAAATTATCGCGGGATGATCTTTTATGATCGACTCGTATACTCGGTCTATACGAGGTAGAGTTTTATGCTTTACTTTATGTAGACGTTCTGTCGTCTTTAGAGAATCAAAGGCGGGGACATTTCCTTTCAACCTAGACTCGGAATAGAAAAAATCGGACTTGATACCGGAGCTTGTAGAATAAACCTTCATAGGTTTGAATTCGCGGGAGTCTTCTTTGGACTCTGGATTAAAATTGTCGGGATGGTTACCGAATACGTCGGGATGGTTACCGGAATTGAAAAGGTCGGGATGGTTACCGAATGCGTCGGAATGGTTACCGGAATTAGAAAGGTCGGGATGGTTACCGAATACGTCGGGATGGTTACCGGAATTAGAAAGGTCGGGATGGTTACCGAATGCGTCGGGATGGTTACCGGAATTAGAAAGGTCGGGATGGTTACCGAATACGTCGGGATGGTTACCGGAATTAGAAAGGTCGGGATGGTTACCGAATGCGTCGGGATAGTGCCCAGAATTAGTTGAATAACGCTCGATCTCTTCCACCTCTAACACGGGTAATCGGAATGAGATCGGACGCGGAGATGTGTTGAAACATCTGAGGCTCGCTTTGCCTCCGCGATTAGTGACTACACAGTCACCGAGGAATACATCCGGCGCTACGCTGACGCGGCGGATATATCCCTGTTTCGGGCCCTGTACGCTGACTGCAATGCAGGCGGCTGTTCGGGGCTCAACGGCAAACTCATTAGAGTCTGCTGCAGTCCTTGATTCGGACTGTTGATTTAGATTTTTGCGCTTATTGACCGGTTCCTCTACGATATTATTCGATGTGATACGAATCTCTCCCAGTTGCACCCGACGTTTTGAGAGAGGGAATGTTTCTTCCTCTGTCCTTGCGGCGTGCTTTTCAAGAGAGACCTCCGTTTTCGGAGAAGGCATTGAAATAACCCTCGTCATTGAACTATCGCGGGGCTCAGTCGGCAGTGCGCGTGAATTAGAGAACGGAATAGAAATGTTTCCGATTAAAACAAATTGCCTTGCAAAGGAAATCTCAGCTCCTCCTATAAAGAAGGGCGAGCCGAGAATTCCGTTAACACTGACTGGAAAATCGTCCCCGAGCACGTGGAATTTGACAGGGATTGTCCCTTGAATGAATATAACGACTTCGCCGAGTGTTACTATGGAACCCTCGGTTATTCCATGAACTTCGATCGTGCTCGTGGGATCAATGGTTATCCCAGGTTTTAAACTAGACGCGCGTATCAAATTGACTTCCGAGCCCGTGTCTAATAAGAATTCACTTTTTTCGCGAAGCTGAGGGGCGGAGATTTGTACGCGCGGGATCGGCGAGTCTACTGCGAGGTTAACTGCAGAGACGAATCGTCGATCTGGTCTTCGGGGAGCTCGTTCGTTCGAACGGCGGTCTGCGTGAATGTTTGGTTGCGCTTTGTTGGGGCGGCCTCCCGCTGTTGATTCGTTCCTGTCGGGAGGCCTGACTCGTTTCCCGAGCGCAGGTTATTGTTATAGGCTCTTTTTCGACATTCGTGAATGTCATGCCCGGGAGTTTTGCAATAGTTGCAAAACTTTCGGGGCTCTCCCGAACGTCTGTCGCGATTTGAATTCGGGTCCCGGTTTTCGCGCTGCGGGTTTTGTTCGCGAGGGGTTTCGGATCGCCACTGCGGAGTTGGAGAACGATAAGAGTTGCGGTTCGAGTTTCTCCACGAGTCTCGACGTTGGTCGGACCCGTTATCGCGACGCTCATCCGGTCTGTTGTCGCGACGTTCAGGGATGCGTTCGCGAGAATTGAAATTGTCAGAAGAGCGTGGGCGATAGGAGCTTCTGTTATCTGAGAAGCTTACCTTGCGGGAATCGTCACGATTAGATTCGCGACGACGGTTTTGATACAGCTCATATTGCTTATATGCAGAGATGGCTGCTTCGAAGATCTCTGCCGAATTCTGAGAACGGCAATGCAAAACTTCGCTGCGAAGTTGTGGGAGTAGACCGCGAAGGAAGCACTCGACTGTGAAACGATCGATTTCTCTGTAGTCGTAATGTCCTTCGGTAGAATCGCTGATGGCGGTTCGTAAATCTTTGACTCGATTTATGAAGTCAAGAATATGCTCATTGTTGCCCTGGGCTACGCTTGCCAATTCGCCACGGTACTGGTCCACGAATTTGTAGGGTCCCAGTACTGTTCGTAGCTTATCGCAAAGTTGTGAGATCGTACGTATGTTTTCGCCTTCAATGGCAGCGTACGCACGATCGGAAAGTTTATTGCAGATTAGTTTAGTAAGGGCACGTTCTATGGATTCGGGGATAGAATCACGCGCGCGTTTGCAGGCGCGGATGAATTTTAGGACGGGAATCGATGTTCCGTCGAATTTGGGTACGAGTTCTGCGGCTTGTTTCAACGCGAAATTTCCTGTTGGCTCATATTGCGGGGTTTCGCGTGGCTCTGATAATGAAGGTTCTCGCGTGTTAGAGACGTTACTGGGGCCTGGTGTAGGCGCTTGGTGACGTAAGTTTTGGTTCAAGGCTTGAATATTGTGGAGCTCTTTGCGTATTTCATCGAGCATGTTATTTTGATTCTGTGCGTCTTCTTCATATTTAAGACGCAATTTAGCAATGAATTCGGTTTGCTCTTTTAAATATTCCTCTTTACGGGCGAGATCTTGCGCGTAAAGAAGTAGCTCTTCCTCGGTTGGCGGAGGAAGGTCTTGATTAGGATCCGCTCGGGGATCCGTTTGGGATCGTGTGATTGGGCGAGACATTTTGCGATATTAGTGTGAATTCTTACTCGACACACGATATAGAGAACAAATGTCAGACGTACAAAAACAATTTGTTAATGGTTCGACTACCGGCGACCGTTTTCGTGTCCTACCGACTGCGCCAAATTTTGTTACGTCACGTCCCACGTCCTAGGCAAAGGAGATGACCCCAGGAGGCGGCACGTGGAATTGATGAGGAAACGGTCTTTTACGCCAAGACAGCCAGACGGGCAGTCATATGCGCTAGGACACCGATAGTCATTTGGAAAATCGGCACCCGCTTGCAGTCAACGCGGATGGCGATACTTATACGTAAACGCAACGAACGCGGTGAGTTGACATGGGGTAAAGATGGATACAAGATACTGATTCTCACCGGTTTGTTGTTACGCCTTAATAATACTGTCGCAGGAGTTGTTTCCTCTGCGCTGCGTAGACCTCGTACTGTGGGTCCTCGATGCAAATATCTTCCAGGCGAGGAAGATTGGGAAGACGCAACGTAATACGTTGACGTGGTGACAGGAACGTGCTGTTGGTGATGACGCAACGAGGACGTGGCAGGATCACTGTGTCCTGGCTGTCGTCGTCGTCAGAGATGTCTATGAGATCGATGATCTCATAGCGGGCAGCTGGTGTAACGTTGACAGGCGTGGAACGCGAGAGATCCGCGTGGTTGATCTCTGTGTTCGGAATCGGACGGCACGGACAACCGTATACCGATACGTAATCTGACGCGTCACACTCGATATTCTCGGTCGTGACGTGTTCGACGCATGAGGAGAGAGGAGCGAAAGGAACTTGGTTTAACAACTCCTTCTCAAGAAATCCTTTATAGGAATTTTGTCTATGTTCTGAATGAAAAAGGGAAAATTGGCCAGGGGTTCCCCGGAGGCGCTGGCCAGCGGTATTCCACCTGTGACTTTAATAAAACGTAGTTATTGAAAAGGGTCCGCTCGTTCATTGACACTACCCAAGCGGAGCGGACGAACTGGCCTCCAAGCCGGGTCACTGTGTAACGAACGAGGGCACTGTTAGAACTGTCACTATAGATCTAGCACTGCACGTATTCCTTGTGTGAACTGTCACTTGATGGAGACTTGATCGAACACTTGACCGAGAAAACACTTGACCGATCAAAATGTCGCTTGCAGACGTATTGTCTCGGCGGAGCTGTAAGCTTCTCCCTTTGTGACCGAGTTTCAATACTCAACAAGTGCACGATTGCTAATGGAACAATTGTTCAAAATGTCGCTTGCAGACGTATTGTCTCGGCGGAGCTGTAAGCTTCTCCCTTTGTGACCGAGTTTCAATACTCTACAAGTGCACGATAAACGAAGATATAGTTTGAATATCGGAGAGAAATATGTCACTGAATTGATTGAATTGTAAGAGAAGTCACTCGCGAAGTTCTGGTAAAATAAGATATATTATAATAATAACTTGGTTACACTTGGTTACAATTGTATTAATATAAATGTGAATATGAATTAAGTGAATTAATTGCGTAGGAGTTAGTAAATGAATTAGTGTTGGAATAGAGACTGCGTTGAGTCGGAATTGGTATTGAGTTTGAATTAGAATTGGAATTAGAATTGGAATTGGAATTGTAGAACAAACGTCGATGAACGTCGAAGCGCGAATTAGAAGAGCGCAGGTCGACACGTCTGCTCGCTTCGCTGGCTTGGGCCAGACTGACTGATGTCGTTGTGTGAGAATGGAGTGAGCGCAGACCGACACGTCCGCTCACTCCGCTGGCTAGCACCAGACTGATGCAAGAGGCAGCTCTGCGTAGCCTCCTTCGCTCGGAGTGGGGGTTGCTGACGCTGCAGTCCCTTTGTCCTCGCTCGTCGGAGTGGTGACGGGTGCAAGACTGCTGACGTTGCAGTCTCTTTGTCCTCGCTCTCGACAGAGTGGTGACGCGTGCAAGACTGCTGACGTTGCGATCTCTTTGTTCTCGAGGTGGCGTTTACTCGAGCGGAGTTGGGGATTTGAACAAGTTGTAAGTGTAGATGAGGGTTTGAACAAGTGTTAAGTGTAGATGAGGGTTTAAACAAGTTATAAGTGTAGATGAGGGTTTGAACAAGTGTTAGGTAAGATTGAGAGTTTGGAGTGGTGGTTGGGTTTAGAACAATTGGGAGAGTCGAGATTTAAGTAGTGATGGGTATTAGAACAAGTTTAGGAAAAGTCGTGGGTGAAGTAGTGATGGGTTTAAGATGTATTAGAATTAGAACAAGAGTTTGATAGCGATGGGTTTAAGAGATATTAGATTTAGAACAAGAGTTTGATAGCGATGGGTTTAAGAGGTATTATGTACTTAATATTTAATCTTAGCCTAGAATCGAGGTACGGTCCTCGATTCGACCAACGTCGGAGGTCGTCCGACGTAACACCATCAACATAACCTAAAATCCAAAATCTGTCAAAATCCTAAAATAGCCAAAAATGGCCCAAACTCGAAGATTGAAATATCATTGGACTCGTGAGCGAAAATCATGAAACTAACCTAAAAATTTGTAGGTTATGTTCTCAATTCGCGTTTGTTTAGACTTTACCAAAATTTCGATTTTTGGTAATTTTCAAAAGTACTTAGAATATTTTCAAACATATGATCGGTCGACAAATGATGTCAACTAATCATATGACATATAAATTTACATCGAAACGCCTTGCAAGAGCAAGCGCTCGAAAGTATTCTAAGTCCCAATTTATTTAAATAAATAAATAGGTACGCCAATGGTTACCACTTAATTTTCGAGTCCTGCACCACTGGGAACGAAAACTGCTGACTCTAGTGCGGCGGCCATCGCGCTGTTTACGACGAAGACCGGCACAAAGAGGACACGGTCCCCTTTTGCGAAGTCAGCATTTTTCGAACGAACGTTGTTCGTCGACGAACGTTCGATTCTCCCCAGTCCTCTCCGGGGACCCGAGTGGGTCAGTCGAGTTTTCGTCAATCTTCCAAGTCCAGACTATTTAGACATAGTCTTTCCAAATCCAGATTGTTTAGACACAATCTTTCCAAATCCATACTGTTTAGACACAGTCCCTAATACCATTCAGTAATATCGTATTCTTATTCGTTTAATTCAAATATTACTTCGTTTATTCAATTAAACATTTTTATTGCGTTTCATATTTCGTACTTAGTACGTATTTCGATTTCGTTAATAATAAGCATCTTTACCTTTGTATTCTTTTACGTTATTAATATACTTTGTTTTACCAGAGTCAATCTAAATCCCAATTATTATTTCCTTGCTCCTAACTTCGTAGTTTGAAGTGACACGTTGTTAGTTAGAGATAGAGTTCTCACTGGAAAGTTCGCGAATAGTATTCCTTATTCAATTTCCTGTTACGTGTTCGCGTACGTGCGTGATAGTGATAGACTTGCTCGCATAGCAAGCTCCGCAGCATCCACGTCCGTTTTCTCGAATCAAAATATCGTCAACCACGCGGACGATATTCGCGAGATAAATTCACGGGATCGCACAGCGTCCACGCCCGTTTTCGCTAGTTAAAATATCGTCAATCACGCGGACGATATTCGTGAGTTAGATTCACGGTATCGTACAGCGTCCACGCCCGTTTCCTCAACGAGCGCATCCGTCTACAATACCGTAGCCGCCAGCTGTCCACCATTGGAGGTCGTTCCTGTCAAATATCGACGTGACAGAGTTTGGCGCAGTCGTCAATCCTTGAAGGTCGTTTCCAGCCATTTGGATCAACCCCTGTCAAGCAGAGCGGACCGTATTCAAGGCCATCAGCGCAACCGTAGCTGTTCATCCGTTGTGAATTCATGTCTCGTGTCAATCGACAAACAAGCGAAGCGTAAAAGTAAGTGGAACATATTACCGCGTATGTTTCAGTGTCGCGTGCATCATTCATCTGTGTAAGACTGCATGCAGGTGTCGGCATCGGGTCCTAGTCTGTTGATAAAAAGACCAACACTTTTATTAAATGTCAGTCAGTGGAAGAGTAGAGTAGCCGGGCCGCGGTATTCTCTTCTCTTGCTCTTATAGCCCCGCCAGGACGTGACAAATTTGGCGCAGTCGGTAGGACACTCGTTGGTCACCGATGTTAGAAGCACGGCATCGAGGAATAAAAATAGAATCAGTGTTAGCACGCGAACCCCTGCGCGTTCCATCATTGTTTGACAATTTAACGCAGTAGACTTAGAGTCCGTGAAAGCATAGTGTCAGTTAAAAGTGCGACGGGCAGTGAAGGAAATGCACTTTCGCCCACGTTACATACTCAAATTATTTTTCGCGATGTTCGTACTCAGTACAAATTCATCGAGAGTTTTAGTGAACGTTAAAGTGCGACGAGCGGTTTAGAAAACGCCCCTTCGCCCACGTTATATAGTCGGATTATTTTTCGCGAATTTCATACTTAGAAATTTTCAAGCGACGCAATCATGGAAACGCGTAGCGAGGCTAGAAAGAAGGTTCCTCCTACGGAAGAGGAATTAATTGAATTCCAGAAAGATTTAGCTCGTAGAGAAGCAGCTCTCATTAATCAAACCGCCGCGTTGACTCAACTCAAATTGCAATACGAAACAGAAACGCGCGATCAGAGAGAAACGTACGAGGATATACGCCGCGAGATAGCAGAAATCCGATCGGCCAGAGATTCTCAATCAATTCCAGCTAGCCCAGTCGTTGCGCCCCGCGAACCCATAATGCACGATTCTTCGAATTTCACCGTTAAACAAGCGGTTGAACTTGTGCCTACCTTTGACGGCACCTCCATAACCGTGCTACAATTCGTTCGCGCGTGCAAGCGAGCCTTGGAGGCTGTTCCAGCCACAGCTGAGCGTACCCTCACTAGATTAGTATGCAATAAGCTTAGAGGACAGGCATACGCCGCGATTGAAGACGTAAATATTAACACAATCTCTGAATTGTGCAACCGCCTGAAAGATGTACTAGGCCCATATAAATTCATCGATCAGTATCGCGGAGAATTAGCTTCGATACACCAGGGACAGTCCGAGCACGTGTTGAATTATATTACGCGAGTAAAGGACCTTAGAACGGCGATCATAGATTCAGGCCGCGGGGTCCCCAATCTAGACGAGATTGATAAATTCACAGTTGATTGTTTCATGCGTGGTCTTATCCCAGCGCTTCGAGCCGAGGTCAGGCTCTGCGCGTCACTCGAATTACAGAAAATATTCGATGAAGCAGTAACCGCGTACAAACAGTACGAGCTTGACCGTGTTCGTTATCGCGACGACGGACGCCGCGTTGCATTCTCCGACTCTCGTAATCGCACACCAGAGCGATCAAGCAACTCTCCTTATGATAGGAATGCGCCAGAGCAGCGCAATAGATCTTCGGAAAGGAAAGATCAACGACCTTCCTTTTCACCTCGTGAATCCTGGCGAGACAGGAAACCCGATAACAGAGACGCGTATCGCTCTCCTCCTCCGCGACGTCACGAACCGTCGCAATCAAATCAGCGCGAAACGTATAAACGCGAAGATCGCGCTTCCCAGTCCCCAGGTCGCGATCGCTTTCCTACGGAGAATCAGAAGTATTGTAAATATTGTAAGCGCACGGGACATGACATACACGAATGTCGCCGCCGCGAATATTACAGTAGAAATGAGTCGGGAAACGAATCAAGCCTCCCGACAAACGCGACCAAAGGACGGGAGGCATCCCAAGAGAATCGCCAAAAGGCAACACAGCTGGCCGTCATCAGCGACGACCAGCAGTAGATGAAATTCGAGTAGATAGGAGAGATAACCCGGACGGTCAGCAGAATGAACGACCATCCGCGAAATTAGTCTCGGCAATAAATCTCGCGCCGGACTCCCCTATCCCTCGAATAAAAGCAAAATCGTCACTCTTCTCAAAAGAGTGTGAGTTCCTCTTGGACACCGGGTCCGAGGTCGACTTAATCCGAGCGTCTGGTATCAAATCTGACGTTCATCTAAAAACTGACAGCGTCATACCCGTCCATGGCGTGACAGAAGGAGAAATTGCGACCCTCGGTTATATCAATGCGGAGCTAGCAAATTCCATTAAAGTCACGCTACACGTTCTGCCTGACAGTTTTCCAATTAATATAGATGGTATCTTAGGCTCCCCCTTCTTCAGAGAGGGAGCAGAGATATCATTTGCGAAGGAATGCGTAGAGTATAAAAACCTACGTATTCCCTTTTCGAATCCTCGGGAATATTCCATCGAAAGCCGTACCGCCGCCTGCATAGCCGTCAACGTAAAGGGCCCAAGCGAAGGGTATGTGCGAAAAGTAGATGTAAAACCCGATGTGTTCTTAGGTGATTGTTTAGTCACCAACCGTAACGGAAAGGCATACCTGCGATGCTTTAACGCATCGTCCGAAGTGGCGTTCTTCTCCCTGCCTACGTTGGAGGTGGAAGAGATCGAGGTTCCCTTTTCGAATATTCAAGCCGAAGTCAATTCGGACTTATTCAATGCTCGTGCGTGCCGCGCGCACGAGACGATCGTTAACGATCAACTCGCGTCTTCTATTAATTCCGGTAACCATTCCGACGATTCCGGTAGCCATCCCGATACTTTAAAGAATTCCGGTAACCATCCCGACGATTTATATTCAAAGTCCTGTGTGGAAAGAAACATCAACGCCTTCGCCTCATATGAACTTTTAGAATGTTCATATGAGAACAATTTAGAAAACATTTCTATTCCTAAAGTTAAATCAAAAGGAGTTTATGTTTTGCCGCAAACTCCTATCTTCAAATCCTCGCCGGAACAACGCCTCTTCCAGCTTCAACGATCAGGTATCCGTGCGACCGAAAACAAAGTCCATGCGTCTGGCAAATACAATTCCGCGAGATTCGCGTCAGCAAGAAAAAGAAATAAAGCCGATACATTATACTCGCCCGAGACAACTAAGTCTGATTATAAGCTTTCGTTATGTATCTTGCGAAACGAATTCAATCTTCCTAGCGTTAACAGAGTCTCCAATATCGTTACGCCAACGATAAACTATCGCAGCGACCCAAGAGCGAAATTTAAAACCTCTGGTCAGCATCACCCCACTCCACAGCAGGAAGACGATATCCCTGCGACGCAACGAGATCTTCAAGGAGAAACCGTCACCCCTGAAGATCATCAGTCTCTCGACAACGCTATAACAGCAACCATGCAGCCGATACAAGCAGCTATCTTGCTCTCTATTGCCACGCAAGCCTCAACACTCATTGGATATGACTGTGGAGGTTCAACCTTGAATATTACCACGTATTCAACTATTGACACTCTTAACTGCGAGCCAGAAGACATCGCACCAGCTGAAAACTTAGAAAGAATTCAGCTCCTGCAGCTAGCTGAATTCTCGCAAGCTCGTGTTTTGCAATGCCATATCGGAATAGACAGAACCATATACTATTGTGGCATGCATTCACATAATTCGGTGGTATCCAATGGTCGACAAGACTATATATTACCGATCTCCAGCGAAACCTGTTCGAGCCTACACACGACGGGGACAATATTCATCACCCCAGCCGCCCAGATCACAGGTATTCAGCCGAACTCGACCTCCTCTCACGGCCTCACGTTAGCAGGAGTTATTCAGAATGATGGTAGCTGCGCTGGAACCACGTATAGTGATCCGTTTGGGACTTGGACCGATGTCGTGGTACAAGCTTTAGTCCGAATCACGATCCGCGACTACATCGCTCCAATCAGATTGTCAACCGGACAGATTCATCTACAAACTGGGCAAACCTGCCCCCTTCAAAAAGGAAGCTGCTTAGACGCACAAGATGGTGTTACGTCACGCCCCACGTCCTAGGCAAAGAAGATGACCCCAGGAGGCGGCACGTGGAATTGAAGAGGAAACGGTCTTTTACGCCAAGACAGCCAGACGGGCAGTCATATGCGCTAGGACACCGATAGTCATTTGAGACCGACACCCGCTAGCAGTCAACGCGGATGGCGATACTTCTACGCTGACGCAACGAACGCGGTGAGTTGACATGGAACAAAAGGGGTTACAAAAGATACGAATTCTCACCGGTTAGTTGTTGTATCTTAGTAGTACTGTTGAAGGAGCTGAGCTCGTCGGTCAGCATGGGTCTGGTATAACGGGTCGTCCAGACAGATCTCATCGAGATGAGGAAGGTTTGGCAGCTGTCTCGCTGGGGTACACACGACAATGCGTCTGTTGGACGGTAGGTACTCGTCCTTGATGATCCTACAGCGAACGTGCGGCAAGATTATGGTGCTCCTGCTGTCATCGTCATCAGAGCTGGTGACGAGATCAATGACCTCGTAACGAACGGCAGGCGGGTTGTTGTTGTCACTGGACAGGTTTATGGTATTCCTGACGTCGTCGTCGTCGTCAGAGATGTCAACGAGATCGGCTATCTCGTAGCGACCAGCAGACGGTTTGGTGACAGGTGAAGAACGCGAGAGGTCCGCGTGGTCGACCTCTGTGTTCGGAATCGGACGGCACGGACAACCGTATACCGATACGTAATCTGACGCGTCGCACTCGATATTCTCGGTCGTTCCGAGAAGTTCAGTCCAATCAGTCGAACTTAAGACGCGGTTTAAGATGGCTGTTTGATTTAATGCCCGTTTGAACTTGGCCAGTTGATACTTTCGGCCTGCACGACGTGTACGACGCATAAGGGATGGGTATGGAAGGAACTGTTTCGGAAGAGTTAATACTCTGAAAATCCTTTTGTCGGATTTTGTCTAAGTCCCAAACGTGAAAGAAAAATTGGCCAGGGGTTCCCCGTAGGCGCTGGCCAGAGGTAATTTACCTGACTCGAAAATGTCCACTCGTTAATCGGCACTACCCAGCAGAGCAGACGAACTGGCCTCCGAGCCGGGTCACCGTGCGACAACGAGGGCACTATTAAAACAGTCACTTCACTTTAGACACTGATATGTTTCCTTTCACAAACTGTCACTTTAACTTCGATAATCTTTTGACTAAGTGTCACCTCGTTGACGTATTGCCTCGGCGGAGCTGTAAGCTTCTCCCTTTGTGACCGAGGTTGAACACGTAAGCGAGAGCTCAATTATTTATTATTAATATTAAATGCGTTTATCTGATTTGGAAAGTTATTATTTCCAAACGTCTACTCGTCAACCACTACTTCTCAGCGGAGCGGACGAACTGACCTCCAAGCCGAGTTCTGTATGATTAACGAGGGCACGATTCGAATTTCGAAAAGAAACTGTCACTGGATTTAGTAGAATGATGTGGAAATTAACTTCACGTAGCACTGGTAAAATATAATATATATATTGAAATAAAGAACGTTGAGTACACTTGAGTATAAACTTGGTAGTATAATAATAAATGAATTAAACGTAATAATCGTATACGGAGTATGAGTTAGTAAGAGTTAGAATTGGAATTGATTTAGGAATTGAATTGGAATGGATTTGGAATAGAATAGTAGAACAAACGTCGATGAACGTCGAAGCGCGAATTAGAAGAGCGCAGATCGACACGTCTGCTCGCTTCGCTGGCTTGGGCCAGACTGACTGATGTCGTTGTGTGAGAATGGAGTGAGCGCAGACCGACACGTCCGCTCACTCCGCTGGCTAGCACCAGACTGATGCAAGAGGCAGCTCTGCGTAGCCTCCTTCGCTCGGAGTGGGGGTTGCTGACGCTGCAGTCCCTTTGTCCTCGCTCGTCGGAGTGGTGACGGGTGCAAGACTGCTGACGTTGCAGTCTCTTTGTCCTCGCTCTCGACAGAGTGGTGACGCGTGCAAGACTGCTGACGTTGCGATCTCTTTGTTCTCGAGGTGGCGTTTACTCGAGCGGAGTTGAGGATTTGAACAAGTTGTAAGTGTAGATGAGGGTTTGAACAAGTGAAAGTAAAGTTAGGAGTTCGGAGTGATGGTTGGTTGTAGAACAATTGGGAGAGTCGAGATTTAAGTAGCGATGGGTATTAGAACAAGTTTAGGGAAAAGTCGTGGGTGAAGTAGTGATGGGTTTAAGAGGTATTAGAATTAGAACAAGAGTTTGGTAGCGATGGGTTTAAGAGGTTGTTATGTACTTAATATTTAGTCTTAGCCTAGAATCGAGGTACGGTCCTCGATTCGACCAACGTCGGAGGTCGTCCGACGTAACACCTCCCTCGCCGAAGAAGAGATTTCTCGGAGTGAAATCTCTCGGTCCGAGGTTGTGTTCGGTGAACGCTCGCATTACAATTTTTGGTCTTGAGACGCATCGTTAGTGAGCGATCCGCGCAGGGAGCTCAGTTCTCGGCGCACGTTGACTGTATTAACAGTACGAAACACTGGATGCACTGAGATGTTGTCTGATTCTGCGCGAGGAGTTGGGGTAGGTTTCGCAATGTCCGACAGTCTATAATCGCAATGTTCATTATTTGACTGTCTTTTATTGGGGTCTTGGGAGGGAATGGGCTCACTTATTTCACTGTTGTTGCCATTTAGTTCGTGATGAGGTGTTCCTCCATGTCCGAGTCTGAATCCTCGTCCGAACTTCCTTCGGATGAATCGGAGTCATCTGATGAGTCGGAGACCTCTGGGTTTTCTAACATGATGCCCTGTCCGGCCAGAATGCTCAGGCATTCTCGGCAATCCATTACTGGAGTTTCGGTGCATATCGGACCACCGCATTCTTCGAAATCGTTTTGGACGGAGTACATTCGCTGGTGATTCCAAATTTTTACATTGGAAATGACTGTTCTCTGGCTACAGTCATAGCAAAGTTTCCTTCCGTCGGGCGTTATTCTTATCCTGCCATTGTAGCAGGAGATTTCGAGCAAGTAGGTGGGAA
This sequence comes from Lasioglossum baleicum, assembly GCF_051020765.1. Taxonomy (NCBI): domain Eukaryota; kingdom Metazoa; phylum Arthropoda; class Insecta; order Hymenoptera; family Halictidae; genus Lasioglossum; species Lasioglossum baleicum. Next base: position 3,668,655 of record NC_134930.1, read on the forward strand.
TTGCAGGTGGTCTCTTCTGACCGGCCTTCCTGATTGGAAGTTGTTTGCACATTTTGATGAGTGTTTTAACGTGCTTTTTCGTAATGTTGCTCGAGCGGTGGGCGATTGCAGAATGACTGCTCTTCTGCTTTGTTTGTTCGATGTAGGTTAGTGGGGGGTGAGCAAGTCCAACCGGCAGGGGAATACTGAGTATGGATAAGTAATCTCCCTGTTGACTCGGCATTTTGCTCCCCTTGTTGGTTAGAGTAATCACTCTTGTCTCAGGTGACGAGATTACGGCTTTGGCACAAACACTCTGCATCTCTAATTTGCTTGAGTATTGGTGTCTTCGTCCGAGGAAGAGGTGCTTGAGTTTTCGTCCTCTTCTTCGTCGTCCGTGAGAATTTCGCCTCTTTCTCTTCTTATTCTGGCAGTGTCTGTTGCTGCCCGATCCAGTGCGAGGAGGAAGCTGCAGTGGATGCATTCCAATATTGGGGTTTCCCTCAATATGGGTTTTGTACACGCGTCGCATGCGTTCTTCTTTTTCCTTGTAAGAACGTGCGTGTATACGATGACCCTCCTGACTACCGCAGTGAGGCTGCAGGCAAGGCATAGTTCTCTGCCATTTAGGGAGATTCTGTGTCTGCCATTGTAGCAGAATATTCCTTGGTATCTGTAGATGAAGTCTCCGGCTTTGTTCGCCGATGGTCTCGCCGGTTGTAAGTGTCCGCACATGTTGATTGTGTTTGTGGATACTGGACACGATGTGGTAGGCGGCTGGGAACAGGCTGGGATTCTGGCTGTAGGAACTTCTTCGAAGTGCTGCTGTCGTTTGTTCTGTATCTTCCGGCGGTGGAAGGAGATTCTGTCGACGCTGGGTTTCGGATTTCGCTCGCTTATCGGTGTTGACCGGACGCGTGATTATCGCGGATTCTAATTTCGCGTCAGCGGAGGACTGTAATGAAATCTCCTGGGAGGGTTTCTTATCGCAAGTCGCAGGAGATGCTATAATCATTGTTCGCGGGTTATCGCAGAGGTATAGTATAATACGAAATTTGTTTCTCCTTTTTGCTGACGCGTATTTTACAGACGTATAATTCCTAGATGGATGAAACTCGCTTTGCGGTGCACGGATACTTGACCGTTTAGATTGGAAGAGATCATGTTCCGGCGAAAAATCAGAGGTAGGTTTTTGAAATGAAATATAAACTCTCTTTGACTCTGATTTAGAAATTATCGCGGGATGATCTTTTATGATCGACTCGTATACTCGGTCTATACGAGGTAGAGTTTTATGCTTTACTTTATGTAGACGTTCTGTCGTCTTTAGAGAATCAAAGGCGGGGACATTTCCTTTCAACCTAGACTCGGAATAGAAACAATCGGACTTGATACCGGAGCTTGTAGAATAAACCTTCATAGGTTTGAATTCGCGGGAGTCTTCTTTGGACTCTGGATTAAAATTGTCGGGATGGTTACCGAATACGTCGGGATGGTTACCGGAATTAGAAAGGTCGGGATGGTTACCGAATGCGTCGGGATAGTACCCGGAATTAGAAAGGTCGGGATGGTTACCGAATACGTCGGGATGGTTACCGGAATTAGAAAGGTCGGGATGGTTACCGAATGCGTCGGGATGGTTACCGGAATTAGGAAGGTCGGGATGGTTACCGAATGCGTCGGGATAGTACCCGGAATTAGTTGAATAACGCTCGATCTCTTTCACCTCTAACACGGGTAATCGGAATGAGATCGGACGCGGAGATGTGTTGAAACATCTGAGGCTCGCTTTGCCTCCGCGATTAGGGACTACACAGTCACCGAGGAATACATCCGGCGCTACGCTGACGCGGCGGATATATCCCTGTTTCGGGCCCTGTACGCTGACTGCAATGCAGGCGGCTGTTCGGGGCTCAACGGCAAACTCATTAGAGTCTGCTGCAGTCCTTGATTCGGACTGTTGATTTTGATTTTTGCGCTTATCGACCGGTTCCTTTACGATATTATTCGATGTGATACGAATCTCTCCCGGTTGCACCCGACGTTTTGAGAGAGGGAATGTTTCTTCCTCTGTCCTTGCGGCGTGCTTTTCAAGAGAGACCTCCGTTTTCGGAGAAGGCATTGAAATAACCCTCGTCATTGAACTATCGCGGGGCTCAGTCGGCAGTGCGCGTGAATTAGAGAACGGAATAGAAATGTTTCCGATTAAAACAAATTGCCTTGCAAAGGAAATCTCAGCTCCTCCTATAAAGAAGGGCGAGCCGAGAATTCCGTTAACACTGACTGGAAAATCGTCCCCGAGCACGTGGAATTTGACAGGGATTGTCCCTTGAATGAATATAACGACTTCGCCGAGTGTTACTATGGAACCCTCGGTTATTCCATGAACTTCGATCGTGCTCGTGGGATCAATGGTTATCCCAGGTTTTAAACTAGACGCGCGTATCAAATTGACTTCCGAGCCCGTGTCTAATAAGAATTCACTTTTCTCGCGAAGCTGAGGGGCGGAGATTTGTACGCGCGGGATCGGCGAGTCTACTGCGAGGTTAACTGCAGAGACGAATCGTCGATCTGGTCTTCGGGGAGCTCGTTCGTTCGAACGGCGGTCTGCGTGAATGTTTGGTTGCGCTTTGTTGGGGCGGCCTCCCGCTGTTGATTCGTTCCTGTCGGGAGGCCTGACTCGTTTCCCGAGCGCAGGTTATTGTTATAGGCTCTTTTTCGACATTCGTGAATGTCATGCCCGGGAGTTTTGCAATAGTTGCAAAACTTGCGGGGCTCTCCCGAACGTCTGTCGCGATTTGAATTCGGGTCCCGGTTTTCGCGCTGCGGGTTTTGTTCGCGAGGGGTTTCGGATCGCCACTGCGGAGTTGGAGAACGATAAGAGTTGCGGTTCGAGTTTCTCCACGAGTCTCGACGTTGGTCGGACCCGTTATCGCGACGCTCATCCGGTCTGTTGTCGCGACGTTCAGGGATGCGTTCGCGAGAATTGAAATTGTCAGAAGAGCGTGGGCGATAGGAGCTTCTGTTATCTGAGAAGCTTACCTTGCGGGAATCGTCACGATTAGATTCGCGACGACGGTTTTGATACAGCTCATATTGCTTATATGCAGAGATGGCTGCTTCGAAGATCTCTGCCGAATTCTGAGAACGGCAATGCAAAACTTCGCTGCGAAGTTGTGGGAGTAGACCGCGAAGGAAGCACTCGACTGTGAAACGATCGATTTCTCTGTAGTCGTAATGTCCTTCGGTAGAATCGCTGATGGCGGTTCGTAAATCTTTGACTCGATTTATGAAGTCAAGAATATGCTCATTGTTGCCCTGGGCTACGCTTGCCAATTCGCCACGGTACTGGTCCACGAATTTGTAGGGTCCCAGTACTGTTCGTAGCTTATCGCAAAGTTGTGAGATCGTACGTATGTTTTCGCCTTCAATGGCAGCGTACGCACGATCGGAAAGTTTATTGCAGATTAGTTTAGTAAGGGCACGTTCTATGGATTCGGGGATAGAATCACGCGCGCGTTTGCAGGCGCGGATGAATTTTAGGACGGGAATCGATGTTCCGTCGAATTTGGGTACGAGTTCTGCGGCTTGTTTCAACGCGAAATTTCCTGTTGGCTCATATTGCGGGGTTTCGCGTGGCTCTGATAATGAAGGTTCTCGCGTGTTAGAGACGTTACTGGGGCCTGGTGTAGGCGCTTGGTGACGTAAGTTTTGGTTCAAGGCTTGAATATTGTGGAGCTCTTTGCGTATTTCATCGAGCATGTTATTTTGATTCTGTGCGTCTTCTTCATATTTAAGACGCAATTTAGCAATGAATTCGGTTTGCTCTTTTAAATATTCCTCTTTACGGGCGAGATCTTGCGCGTAAAGAAGTAGCTCTTCCTCGGTTGGCGGAGGAAGGTCTTGATTAGGATCCGCTCGGGGATCCGTTTGGGATCGTGTGATTGGGCGAGACATTTTGCGATATTAGTGTGAATTCTTACTCGACACACGATATAGAGAACAAATGTCAGACGTACGAAAACAATTTGTTAATGGTTCAACTACCGGCGACCGTTTTCGTGTCCTACCGACTGCGCCAAATTTTTGTTACGTCACGCCCCACGTCCTAGGCAAAGAAGATGACCCCAGGAGGCGGCACGTGGAATTGAAGAGGAAACGGTCTTTTACGCCAAGACAGCCAGACGGGCAGTCATATGCGCTAGGACACCGATAGTCATTTGAGACCGACACCCGCTAGCAGTCAACGCGGATGGCGATACTTCTACGCTGACGCAACGAACGCGGTGAGTTGACATGGAACAAAAGGGGTTACAAAAGATACGAATTCTCACCGGTTAGTTGTTGTATCTTAGTAGTACTGTTGAAGGAGCTGAGCTCGTCGGTCAGCATGGGTCTGGTATAACGGGTCGTCCAGACAGATCTCATCGAGATGAGGAAGGTTTGGCAGCTGTCTCGCTGGGGTACGCACGACAATGCGTCTGTTGGACGGTAGGTACTCGTCCTTGATGATCCTACAGCGAACGTGCGGCAAGATTATGGTGCTCCTGCTGTCATCGTCATCAGAGCTGGTGACGAGATCAATGACCTCGTAACGAACGGCAGGCGGGTTGTTGTTGTCACTGGACAGGTTTATGGTATTCCTGACGTCGTCGTCGTCGTCAGAGATGTCAACGAGATCGGCTATCTCGTAGCGACCAGCAGACGGTTTGGTGACAGGTGAAGAACGCGAGAGGTCCGCGTGGTCGACCTCTGTGTTCGGAATCGGACGGCACGGACAACCGTATACCGATACGTAATCTGACGCGTCGCACTCGATATTCTCGGTCGTTCCGAGAAGTTCAGTCCAATCAGTCGAACTTAAGACGCGGTTTAAGATGGCTGTTTGATTTAATGCCCGTTTGAACTTGGCCAGTTGATACTTTCGGCCTGCACGACGTGTACGACGCATAAGGGATGGGTATGGAAGGAACTGTTTCGGAAGAGTTAATACTCTGAAAATCCTTTTGTCGGATTTTGTCTAAGTCCCAAACGTGAAAGAAAAATTGGCCAGGGGTTCCCCGTAGGCGCTGGCCAGAGGTAATTTACCTGACTCGAAAATGTCCACTCGTTAATCGGCACTACCCAGCAGAGCAGACGAACTGGCCTCCGAGCCGGGTCACCGTGCGACAACGAGGGCACTATTAAAACAGTCACTTCACTTTAGACACTGATATGTTTCCTTTCACAAACTGTCACTTTAACTTCGATAATCTTTTGACTAAGTGTCACCTCGTTGACGTATTGCCTCGGCGGAGCTGTAAGCTTCTCCCTTTGTGACCGAGGTTGAACACGTAAGCGAGAGCTCAATTATTTATTATTAATATTAAATGCGTTTATCTGATTTGGAAAGTTATTATTTCCAAACGTCTACTCGTCAACCACTACTTCTCAGCGGAGCGGACGAACTGACCTCCAAGCCGAGTTCTGTATGATTAACGAGGGCACGATTCGAATTTCGAAAAGAAACTGTCACTGGATTTAGTAGAATGATGTGGAAATTAACTTCACGTAGCACTGGTAAAATATAATATATATATTGAAATAAAGAACGTTGAGTACACTTGAGTATAAACTTGGTAGTATAATAATAAATGAATTAAACGTAATAATCGTATACGGAGTATGAGTTAGTAAGAGTTAGAATTGGAATTGATTTAGGAATTGAATTGGAATGGATTTGGAATAGAATAGTAGAACAAACGTCGATGAACGTCGAAGCGCGAATTAGAAGAGCGCAGATCGACACGTCTGCTCGCTTCGCTGGCTTGGGCCAGACTGACTGATGTCGTTGTGTGAGAATGGAGTGAGCGCAGACCGACACGTCCGCTCACTCCGCTGGCTAGCACCAGACTGATGCAAGAGGCAGCTCTGCGTAGCCTCCTTCGCTCGGAGTGGGGGTTGCTGACGCTGCAGTCCCTTTGTCCTCGCTCGTCGGAGTGGTGACGGGTGCAAGACTGCTGACGTTGCAGTCTCTTTGTCCTCGCTCTCGACAGAGTGGTGACGCGTGCAAGACTGCTGACGTTGCGATCTCTTTGTTCTCGAGGTGGCGTTTACTCGAGCGGAGTTGAGGATTTGAACAAGTTGTAAGTGTAGATGAGGGTTTGAACAAGTGAAAGTAAAGTTAGGAGTTCGGAGTGATGGTTGGTTGTAGAACAATTGGGAGAGTCGAGATTTAAGTAGCGATGGGTATTAGAACAAGTTTAGGGAAAAGTCGTGGGTGAAGTAGTGATGGGTTTAAGAGGTATTAGAATTAGAACAAGAGTTTGGTAGCGATGGGTTTAAGAGGTTGTTATGTACTTAATATTTAGTCTTAGCCTAGAATCGAGGTACGGTCCTCGATTCGACCAACGTCGGAGGTCGTCCGACGTAACAATGGCCATACGTTCTGGGAAACCACGCCGACGGACTCGTGCAAATTCAATAATTATGATGTCTTGTACGAAGGGATAGCCACTAAACTATCCTCCAAGGTGAATCCTTCTCCAACCCTGTATACCGTAGCATCGCAGGACACGACTTTTGCACTCACGGAGACAGGCAGATCGTCAGTTTGCGGATATGTCATAATCCGAACGGAACACCCCAAGCTGTTCATTCTGGAAGTTGGAAGTTCAGGAAAATTCAAGGAGAAAACACACACCTTGGTCAACAATCTGGACATCTTCACGTATGTCAACAGCAAATTTGTTTACGTGGAGAAGCACCTCCGGAAACAATTTTCTCAACTCTACAAAGATGTAATCCGTCAGAAGTGTGAGCTAGAGCGTCAGATTCTCCAGAACGCCCTCACATTATTACATTCAGCACCCGAAGAAGTTGCCACTGCCATCATGAAGGATGTCGGATTTATCGCAGTTCCAGCAGGAGAGGTAGTGCACATAATAAAGTGCATACCAGTCACGGTCCAAGTGAGGAAAACCGAACGGTGTTATGATGAGCTACCCATCACGTATCGGAACACATCAAAATTCCTGAAGCCAAGGGACCACATCATTTCAAATACGGGGACAGAAAAGCCATGCAATGAGCTACTTCCCCCATATTATAGACTGCACGGAACATGGTATCGCCTAACACCGTCATTGATGGAGGCCATCACTCCTTCGGAGCTTCACCCCCTCGCCAAGTCAACCTGGAAATACATAGATCCGAAGAACTTGGCAACGGGAGGCATTTATTCACAAGACGACCTGGACAAACTACAGGATCATATAATGTTTCCTGTAGAGAAGGTAGCAGTCATAAATTCAATCGCACAGGGTGCGACGGGAAGACAGTTTGCAGCAGGAAACATCAATATGTTCAATCTGCTCGATGAAAACTCCTTACAGCAGATAGCGGAGTCTACAGCACAGAAATTATGGTCCGGATTCACTACATTCGGATCAATAAGTGCTGGAATAATCGGAGTGTACGTAGCGATTCGAACGATCAAAACAATCATCAGTACGATCGTTAACGGCATCGCATTACACTCACTATACGGCTGGAGCCTGCATCTCGTTGTCGCCATCTGGAGTTCATTGACCCGGTTCTTTATATTCATGAAGCAGAGGGACAACAAGACTTCAGCGGCCATCGAGGACGAAGCTAGTGATAGTGCCAGTGTCGGAGAATTCCGAACCCGTCCTCCCTTGACGAAACGAACGTTAATTTGCGATTCCCTTGACCCAGCGTTGCGAGACAGGGATGACATTTCAGTGCATCCTGTCTACCGCCACCCAGAGGCAGAGATTCCACTGCGTGAAATCTCTTCTCTAAGGGGGGAGGTGTGACGTCGGTCGCACCTCCGACGTTAGCTTTAAGACTACATGTAAAATTAGATACATAAGAGCGAGCGTTCCCCTTTAAAGATTCCAAAACTCCTAAAAATCCTTCATAACAATGAATCCCTAACACCACGTACATCTGACTGAAATCCATCAACATAACCTAAAATCCAAAATCTGTCAAAATCCTAAAATAGCCAAAAATGGCCCAAACTCGAAGTGTCACGTCCGTCACTGTGTTTTTGTTACAGGTACCAGGAGAGAGAAAAGAGAACAGTGACAGACGGACGGTTGAGATATTATGATTAAAATGAGGAGTGGTCTTTCGTGCCGAGACAGCCGCGGGCTGTCATATGCACTAGGACAACCGATATTGCTATGGATGCAGTCAAGAAAAGAACGTCCGACGCGGTTACAAGGAGTGTCCCGACAAGAATCGCGCGCGAGAGGATGCAACGAGAACGGTGAGTTTACAGGATTCAACAATTATACAAGATATTATACGACTCACCGCAATGTTGTATTAACGCCTAATAATATTGTTGCAGCAGGAACTGGCGGTACTGACAGTAGGTGTCGTACATCGGATCTTCTATACAGATGTCCTCGAGGTGGGGAAGATCCGGCAGAGTTGCTGCTGCTCGGTTCGGGACGACGTTAGTGGCCTTGGATGCTGGCCGCAAGACGACACGTTGATGAGCTGGCAGAGGAACGTCACGGATGATTCGGCAACGGACCCTGGGAACGATGATCGTGTCTCGGCTGTCGTCGTCGTCGGCTATGTCGATCACCTCTGGACAATCAACCGGATGTAGAACTGGCGTCGGAGCTCGCGAGAGGTCCGCGTGGTTGACCTCTTTAGGAGGGTTGCAAGGGCAACCGTATACAGAAACGTAATCGGACGCGTCACACGGAATGTGCTCGGTGGTTCCCAGAAGTTCTGTCCACTCGGTAGTGGCAATGTTTAGATCGAGCACCGCTTTATTTCTCAACGCGCGTCTCAATTTAGCAAGTTGATACTTGCGTCCCGCTCGACGTGGGCGTCGCATGGGTAAGGAATAGTAATGATGGAATATTAATAATATAATGAAAATGAACTTCCACTTGTTATTAACCTTTTTGGTAGTTAACTCGCTTCACGTCTATAGTGGCGGCTCAGCGTTTCCACTGCGCACTTTAGACCAATTCTAGACGTGGCACGAGAACTTCTCTATGACTCGCTTCAAATTCCTTATTGGCGGCTCAGCGTTTCCACTGCGCACTTTAGACCAAGTCCGGATATGTCACGAGTTTAATATATTCGATGCAAGAACTGAATTGGAAGATGGTGTTGAACTAACACAAGAATAACAAGATCGAAGCACTGGTATAACAACGATATATTAAATAAGAACTGGTAAGTACACTGGTATACAATATGTAAGTAGTATTATAATAGAAGTAGTAATTGGATTAATGAATAATGGATATAGTAATATGTTATAGGAATAATGTATGAGAATTAGGACTTGAGTTGAGTTGAGTTAGAGTTGGAATTGGAATTGGAATTAGGAGTGAAGGATCGACACACTTCACTTTCGCGGAGCTAGACTGAACACGTCTGCTCTTGAAGCCGGACTGGCGGCTGAGGCCAGGTAGGCACGTCTGTGCGAGTCGCTGGCTGAAGGCGGACTGCTGCAAGCGCCCGCTCTGCCTTGCCTCCTTCGTTCGGAGTGGGGATAGCTGACGCTGCAGTCTCTTTGTTCTTCAGTCGTCGGAGTGGGAGAACCGCTGACGCAGCAGCGTCTTCGCTCCCGGGGACTGCACGTGCATTTCTGCTGACGCTGCAGTCTCGTGGCTGTCCTATTGCCCTCTACGAGCGTGGGACTGCTGATGCAGCAGTCTTTGGACTTCTCGACGTTTCTAGAAGCTTCTAGATGCTTCCAGAGTGATGCAATACTTTATTGCATTTTGTGTCGTGGTGATGGGTTGAAACTGAGGTAAGGTGTTGATCAAGGTGAAGTTATGGTGATGGGTAGAGACGGAGATAAGGATTAGAACAATCGAATATATGAGATCTTAATATTATGTTCTTATTTCTAGGGGACGGTGTATGGATCTTATGCAGATCAGACCTTGTATACATAGTGTGTGTACAAGGCCAACGTCGTACATCGGACGACGTAACAGTATATTGTTCGTCAAATTTGTTTTTACAAGGTTCCTTTAATAGGAATACTTGTTCTCCTACCTTGAACTGGACGGGGTTGATTTGTTACGTCGTCCGATGTACGACGTTGGCCTTGTACATACACTATGTATTCAAGGTCTGATCTGCATAAGATCCATACACCGTCCCCTAGACATAAGAGCATAGTATTAAGATCTCATTATTCTATTGTTCTAATCCTTATCTCCGTCTCTACCCATCACCATAACTTCACCTTGATCAACACCTTACCTCAGTTTCAACCCATCACCACGACACATAATGCAATAAAGTATTGCATCACTCTGGAAGCATCTAGAAGCTTCTAGAAACGTCGAGAAGTCCAAAGACTGCTGCATCAGCAGTCCCACGCTCGTAGAGGGCAATAGGACAGCCACGAGACTGCAGCGTCAGCAGAAATGCACGTGCAGTCCCCGGGAGCGAAGACGCTGCTGCGTCAGCGGTTCTCCCACTCCGACGACTGAAGAACAAAGAGACTGCAGCGTCAGCTATCCCCACTTCGAACGAAGGAGGCAAGGCAGAGCGGACGCTTGCATCAGTCCGCCTCCATCTCGCGACTCGAGCAGTCCGCCTCCATCTCGCGACTCGAGCAGTCCGCCTCCATCTCGCGACTCGAGCAGTCCGCCTTCAGCCAGCGACTCGCACAGACGTGCCTACCTGGCCTCAGCCGCCAGTCCGGCTTCTTCCGACTTCAAGAGCAGACGTGTTCAGTCTAGCTCCGCGATAGTGAAGTGTGTCGATCCTTCACTCCTAATTCCAATTCCAATTCCAACTCTAACTCAACTCAACTCAACTCCTAATTCTCATACATTATTCCTACAACATATTACTATATCCATTATTCATTAATCCAATTACTACTCCTATTATAATACTACTTACATATTGTATACCAGTGTACTTACCAGTTCTTATTTAATATATTGTTGTTATACCAGTGCTTCGATCTTGTTATTCTTGTGTTAGTTCAACACCATCTTCCAATTCAGTTCTTGCATCGAATATATTAAACTCGTGACATATCCGGACTTGGTCTAAAGTGCGCAGTGGAAACGCTGAGCCGCCAATAAGGAATTTGAAGCGAGTCATAGAGAAGTTCTCGTGCCACGTCTAGAATTGGTCTAAAGTGCGCAGTGGAAACGCTGAGCCGCCACTATAGACGTGAAGCGAGTTAACTACCAAAAAGGTTAATAACAAGTGGAAGTTCATTTTCATTATATTATTATTATTCCATCATTACTATTCCTTACCCATGCGACGCCCACGTCGAGCGGGACGCAAGTATCAACTTGCTAAATTGAGACGCGCGTTGAGAAATAAAGCGGTGCTCGATCAAATCATTGCCACTACCGAGTGGACAGAACTTCTGGGAACCACCGAGCACATTCCGTGTGACGCGTCCGATTACGTTTCTGTATACGGTTGCCCTTGCAACCCTCCTAAAGAGGTCAACCACGCGGACCTCTCGCGAGCTCCGACGCCAGTTCTACATCCGGTCGATTGTCCAGAGGTGATCGACATAGCCGACGACGACGACAGCCGAGACACGATCATCGTTCCCAGGGTCCGTTGCCGAATCATCCGTGACGTTCCTCTGCCAGCTCATCAACGTGTCGTCTTGCGGCCAGCATCCAAGGCCACTAACGTCGTCCCGAACCGAGCAGCAGCAACTCTGCCAGATCTTCCCCACCTCGAGGACATCTGTATAGAAGATCCGATGTACGACACCTACTGTCAGTACCGCCAGTTCCTGCTGCAACAATATTATTAGGCGTTAATACAACATTGCGGTGAGTCGTATAATATCTTGTATAATTGTTGAATCCTGTAAACTCACCGTTCTCGTTGCATCCTCTCGCGCGCGATTCTTGTCGGGACACTTCTTGTAACCGCGTCGGACGTTCTTTTCTTGACTGCATCCATAGCAATATCGGTTGTCCTAGTGCATATGACAGCCCGCGGCTGTCTCGGCACGAAAGACCACTCCTCATTTTAATCATAATATCTCAACCGTCCGTCTGTCACTGTTCTCTTTTCTCTCTCCTGGTACCTGTAACAAAAACACAGTGACGGACGTGACAAATTTGGCGCAGTCGGTAGGACATCGAAGTGGTCGCCGATATTTGCATTAATAAGCTCCGACGCGTGTCAGTACGAAATTCACATTTTAAATCTCATTTATATCCTCCAAAATGTCTCGCCCAATCACGCGATCTCAAAGGGATCTCCAAGCAGATCCTAACGCAGACCTTCCCCCAATGACCGAGGAAGAGTTACTCCTTTATGCGCAAGACCTCGCCCGTAGAGAGCAATATCTCAAAGAAGAAACTGATTTTATTGCCAAATTGCGTCTCAAATATGAAGAAGACGCACAAAACCAAAAGAATATGCTCGACGAAATACGAAAAGAGCTTCATAACATCCAAATCACGAGTCAAAGCCTACGTCAACAATCGCCTACACCAGGCCCTAGTAACGTCTCTAATATGCGGGAACCTTCACCGCCAGAGCCACGCGAAATCCCACAGTATGAACCTACTGGCAATTTCGCTCTAAAACAAGCCGCCGAGCTTGTCCCTAGATTCGACGGAACTTCGTCTTCCGTCCTACAATTCATACGTGCATGCAAACGCGCGCGTGACACCGTACCGGCCACTGCAGAGCGTGCCCTCACAAAATTGCTCTGCAATAAACTCCACGATCGTGCTTATGCCGCTATAGAAGGCCAGCACATATTCACAATTTCTGCACTATGCGAGAAATTACGAACAGTACTGGGCCCATACAAATTCGTTGACCAGTACCGTGGCGATCTCGCGAGTGTACTCCAAGCTCCAAACGAGCACATCTTAGACTTCATCAATCGCGTTAAAGACCTTCGAACCGCGATTCAAGATGCCACAGATATTGGCCTTGATTACGAAGAACTAGATCGCTTCGTAGTAGATTGTTTTCTACGAGGTCTCCTTCCCCAGCTTCGTGCCGAAGTGCTTCATTGCCCTTCGCGAAATCCTGCCACTGTTTTCGAAGCAGCCATCTCTGCTTACAGGCAGTATGAGTCAGACCAGACTCGTCGACGAGAACTGATCCGCGAAGAAAAACGAGTCAGCTTCTCTGATAACCGGCCGTATCGCCAGCGTTCCACGTACGAGTCCCCTCGTGACAATCCAGAGCGAACTCAAGAACGCCGCGATAACAGACCGGACTCGTCTCAGCAGTCCTCGAGAAACTTAAACCGGGACTCTTATCGCTCCCCGACGCCGCAACGGCGATGGGAAAATAATCCTCGCGACCAAAACACGTACCGCGATGGTCGCACAGATCGCCCCTCAAGCCCTAACAAATTTTGCAACTACTGCAAAGTCCCCGGGCACGATATTCACGAGTGCCGTAAGCGCGCTTTTAATAATAATAGGAGGTCGGGAAACGAGTCCGACCTCCCGACCGAAGCCAACCCCAGGCGGGAGGCCGCATCTTCAACCCAAACTACAGCCCGCACCCAAACAACTATCCGGACGAACGACCAGTCCGACGATTCGTCTCAGCAGTAAATCTTGCTGCAGACTCACCAATTCCGCGCGTAAAAATCTCCGCCCCTCAATTACAAAAGAAGTGTGAATTTTTGTTGGACACGGGTTCGGAGATCAATTTAATTCGTGCGTCAAGTCTAGAACCAAATCTACCTATAGATCATACGAACACTATAGAAGTCCAAGGAATAACCGAGGGATCCATTCCAACTCTCGGTCAAATTAAAATACACTTACAGGGTCAAAACCCTATCGAATTTCATGTCTTGGAAGAAAACTTCCCAATTAACATCGACGGAATCCTCGGTTCTCCCTTCTTCAGAACAGGAGCCGAGATCTCCTTTGCGAATGAATACATTACGATAGGAAACATTCGGGTTCCCTTCTCGAACCCTTGCGCGCCCACGGCTGAGCCTCGCGATAAATTGGCAGCAGAGGTTATTTCAATGCCTTCGTCTATGACCAACGATCTCGTTAAAACTCTAGCCGCCAAGCGTGAGGAACATTCGGCAAGGAACGTTCGAGTGTCTTCCTCAAATCCTCGTGCACCCGCGGTCAGACCTTGCAGAGCCCCGGTGACGGAGGTTATTTCAATGCCTCCTCGGGATTCAATCGAGTACCCCCTAGAGAAAAACGCCGTGAAAAGCCGGCCGGAATCGAAGGAGACTCGAGAGATATCGGAGTACACTGCGAGAAGTCGGATCGTGGAGCGTGAGGATCGAGTCCGAACAAAGACTCCTCCGAAATCCGAAGAATTCGTCCTCGAACCTCGTACCGTTGCGTGCATAGCGGTCGACGTCGAAGGACCTAAACAGGGATATATCCGCCGTGTTAATGTAGCGCCGGATGTATTCCTGGGTGACTGCGTCGTCACCAATCGTAAAGGCAAAGCGAGCCTCCGGTGTTTTAACACCTCGTCGGAAAGAGTTTCATTTCGATTGCCCCCATTGGAGATGGAAGAAATCGAGTCGTACTCTTCCGACCTTTCTAATTCCGGGAACCATCCCGACGCATTCGGTAACCATCCCGACCTTACTAATTCCGGGTACCATCCCGACGTATTCGGTAACCATCCCGACCTATCTAATTCCGGGTATCGTCCCGACGTATTCGGTAACCATCCCGACCTTTCTAATTCCGGGTATCATCCCGACGTATTCGGTAACCATCCCGATTCTTATACTAACTCCGGTAACCAGCCCGATTCTCATACTAACTCCGGTAACCAGCCCGATTCTCATACTAACTCCGGTAACCAGCCCGATTCTTATACTAACTCCGGTAACCAGCCCGATTCTCATACTAACTCCGGTAACCAGCCCGATCATTATACTAACTCCGGTAACCAGCCCGATTCTTATACTAACTCCGGTAACCAGCCCGATCCTTATTCTAACTCCGGTAACCAGCCCGATCAATTCCAAGACCAACTCCATTCCTACGACAATCAAAGATTTTCAAGACACATATGTAAGCAGGTCTGTTCTATATTGCACAATAAATCCAGCGACAGTTCTAAACCAGAGAAGGATATCAAAGCCTCCAGAGTAAAAGAACTTCATAACTTACTTCAAAATCATATCTTTGATGATCCACAGAAACTCGATTCCTTTCAACTTCCATCTGCACGTTGCCATGCGAAGCGAAACGAATACGATAAACTTAATCTCTGCGCTACAGCGAAATACGCGTCAGCAAGAAAGAAATATAAATCCGAGTACCCTCGCGATAACGGATATTCCTATGAGAATAAGCGAGCGAAATTCGAAGCCCAGCATCGGCAAAATCTCCTTCGACCACCGGAAGATATAGAACAGGTATTCCTACTCAAAGAACCCTGCAAGGGCAAATTCGATGCGCAATATACGGGTCCTCACGAAATCTGCGACATCTTAGACTCAAACAATGTAAAAATTAAAGTAGGGAACCATTTTAAGATTGTACATGCAAACAAACTCAAGCGTGCGCCGAATAATCCAACGCAAACCCCGCGTCAGCGAAACGTGACACTCATCTGGAAGAAGATAAGAAAAGACAAAAGTGCAAGTGAAAGTGTTAGTGAACAAAGTGATTCCCCACCCACCCTAAACCCCGAGAAAAGACAGTCGAAAAATGAACATTGCGAATACGACTTGTCGGACATTACAAAACCAGCCCCAGCCCCACGTGCCGACACCGACAACATTTCAGTGCGACCAGTGTTTCGTACAAATACTCGCCGAGAACTGTGCTCCCTGCACGGAGTACCTCCGGACGATGCGTCGCATGAATGAGTGTGTGATCGAGTGTTGAGCGAGAAATTTCTTCCTTGTAAGAAATTTCTTTTCCGCGTTGGGAGGTGTTACGTCGTCCGATGTACGACGTTGGCCTTGTACACACACTATGTATACAAGGTCTGATCTACATAAGATCCATACACCGTCCCCTAGACATAAGAGCATAATATTAAGATCTCATATATTCTATTGTTCTAATCCTTATCTCCGCCTCTACCCATCACCATAACTTCACCTTGATCAACACCTTACCTCAGTTTCAACCCATCACCACGACACATAATGCAATAAAGTATTGCATCACTCTGGAAGCATCTAGAAGCTTCTAGAAACGTCGAGAAGTCCAAAGACTGCTGCATCAGCAGTCCCACGCTCGTAGAGGGCAATAGGACAGCCACGAGACTGCAGCGTCAGCAGAAATGCACGTGCAGTCCCCGGGAGCAAAGACGCTGCTGCGTCAGCAGTTCTCCCACTCCGACGACTGAAGAACAAAGAGACTGCAGCGTCAGCTATCCCCACTCCGACCGAAGGAGGCAAGGCAGAGCGAACGCTTGCATCAGTCCGCCTTCAGCCAGCGACTCGCACAGACGTGCCTACCTGGCCTCAGCCGCCAGTCCGGCTTCAAGAGCAGACGTGTTCAGTCTAGCTCCGCGATAGTGAAGTGTGTCGATCCTTCACTCCTAATTCCAATTCCAATTCCAACTCTAACTCAACTCAACTCAACTCCTAATTCTCATACATTATTCCTACAACATATTACTATATCCATTATTCATTAATCCAATTACTACTCCTATTATAATACTACTTACATATTGTATACCAGTGTACTTACCAGTTCTTATTTAATATATCGTTGTTATACCAGTGCTTCGATCTTGTTATTCTTGTGTTAGTTCAACACCATCTTCCAATTCAGTTCTTGCATCGAATATATTAAACTCGTGACATATCCGGACTTGGTCTAAAGTGCGCAGTGGAAACGCTGAGCCGCCAATAAGGAATTTGAAGCGAGTCATAGAGAAGTTCTCGTGCCACGTCTAGAATTGGTCTAAAGTGCGCAGTGGAAACGCTGAGCCGCCACTATAGACGTGAAGCGAGTTAACTACCTAAAAGGTTAATAACAAGTGGAAGTTCATTTTCATTATATTATTAATATTCCATCATTACTATTCCTTACCCATGCGACGCCCACGTCGAGCGGGACTCAAGTATCAACTTGCTAAATTGAGACGCGCGTTAAGAAATAAAGCGGTGCTCGATCAAATCATTGCTACTACCGAGTGGATAGAACTTCTGGGAACCACCGAGCACATTCCGTGTGACGCGTCCGATTACGTTTCTGTATACGGTTGCCCTTGCAACCCTCCTAAAGAGGTCAACCACGCGGACCTCTCGCGAGCTCCGACGCCAGTTCTACATCCGGTCGATTGTCCAGAGGTGATCGACATAGCCGACGACGACGACAGCCGAGACACGATCATCGTTCCCAGGGTCCGTTGCCGAATCATCCGTGACGTTCCTCTGCCAGCTCATCAACGTGTCATCTTGCGGCCAGCATCCAAGGCCATTAATGTCGTCCCGAACCGAGCAGCAGCAACTCTGCCAGATCTCCCTCACCTCGAGGACATCTGTATAGAAGATCCGATGTACGACACCTACTGCCAGTACCGCCAGTTCCTGCTGCAACAATATTATTAGGCGTTAATACAACATTGCGGTGAGTCGTATAATAACTTGTATAATTGCTGAATCCTGTAAACTCACCGTTCTCGTTGCATCACCTCGCGCGTGATTCTTGTCGGACACTTCTTGTAACCGCGTCGGTCGTTCTTTTCTTGACTGCATCATAGCAATATCGGTTGTCCTAGTGCATATGACAGCCCGCGGCTGTCTCGGCACGAAAGACCACTCCTCATTTTAATCATAATATCTCAACCGTCCGTCTGTCACTGTTCTCTTTTCTCTCTCCTGGTACCTGTAACAAAAACACAGTGACGGACGTGACAGAGGAAGGTCTTGATTAGGATCCGCTCGGGGATCCGTTTGGGATCGTGTGATTGGGCGAGACATTTTGCGATATTAGTGTGAATTCTTACTCGACACACGATATAGAGAACAAATGTCAGACGTACAAAAACAATTTGTTAATGGTTCAACTACCGGCGACCGTTTTCGTGTCCTACCGACTGCGCCAAATTTTGTTACGTCACGTCCCAACGTCCTAGGCAAAGGAGATGACCCCAGGAGGCGGCACGTGGAATTGATGAGGAAACGGTCTTTTACGCCAAGACAGCCAGACGGGCAGTCATATGCGCTAGGACACCGATAGTCATTTGGAAAATCGTCACCCGCTTGCAGTCAACGCGGATGGCGATACTTATACGTAAACGCAACGAACGCGGTGAGTTTGTCACGTCCGTCACTGTGTTTTTGTTACAGGTACCAGGAGAGAGAAAAGAGAACAGTGACAGACGGACGGTTGAGATATTATGATTAAAATGAGGAGTGGTCTTTCGTGCCGAGACAGCCGCGGGCTGTCATATGCACTAGGACAACCGATATTGCTATGGATGCAGTCAAGAAGAGAACGTCCGACGCGGTTACAAGAAGTTTCCCGACAAGAATCACGCGCGAGATGAAGCAACGAAAACGGTGAGTTTACAGGATTCAGCAATTATACAAGATATTATACGACTCACCGCAATGTTGTATTAACGCCTAATAATATTGTTGCAGCAGGAACTGGCGGTACTGGCAGTAGGTGTCGTACATCGGGTCTTCTATACAGATGTCCTCGAGGTGGGGAAGATCTGGCAGAGTTGCTGCTGCTCGGTTCGGGACGACATTAGTGGCCTTGGATGCTGGCCGCAAGACGACACGTTGATGAGCTGGCAGAGGAACGTCACGGATGATTCGGCAACGGACCCTGGGAACGATGATCGTGTCTCGGCTGTCGTCGTCGTCGGCTATGTCGATTACCTCAGGACGATCGACCGGATGTAGAACTGGCGTCGGAGCTCGCGAGAGGTCCGCGTGGTTGACCTCTTTAGGAGGGTTGCAAGGGCAACCGTATACAGAAACGTAATCGGACGCGTCACACGGAATGTGCTCGGTGGTTCCCAGAAGTTCGGTCCACTCGGTAGTGGCAATGATTTGATCGAGCACCGCTTTATTTCTTAACGCGCGTCTCAATTTAGCAAGTTGATACTTGAGTCCCGCTCGACGTGGGCGTCGCATGGGTAAGGAATAGTAATGATGGAATATTAATAATATAATGAAAATGAACTTCCACTTGTTATTAACCTTTTTGGTAGTTAACTCGCTTCACGTCTATAGTGGCGGCTCAGCGTTTCCACTGCGCACTTTAGACCAATTCTAGACGTGGCACGAGAACTTCTCTATGACTCGCTTCAAATTCCTTATTGGCGGCTCAGCGTTTCCACTGCGCACTTTAGACCAAGTCCGGATATGTCACGAGTTTAATATATTCGATGCAAGAACTGAATTGGAAGATGGTGTTGAACTAACACAAGAATAACAAGATCGAAGCACTGGTATAACAACGATATATTAAATAAGAACTGGTAAGTACACTGGTATACAATATGTAAGTAGTATTATAATAGAAGTAGTAATTGGATTAATGAATAATGGATATAGTAATATGTTATAGGAATAATGTATGAGAATTAGGACTTGAGTTGAGTTGAGTTAGAGTTGGAATTGGAATTGGAATTAGGAGTGAAGGATCGACACACTTCACTATCGCGGAGCTAGACTGAACACGTCTGCTCTTGAAGCCGGACGAAGCCGGACTGGCACGTCCGTGCGAGTCGCTCGCTTGGAGCGGACCGTTCGAGTCGCTGTCTGGAGGCGGACTGATGCAAGCGTCCGCTCTGCCTTGCCTCCTTCGGTCGGAGTGGGGATAGCTGACGCTGCAGTCTCTTTGTTCTTCAGTCGTCGGAGTGGGAGAACCGCTGACGCAGCAGCGTCTTTGCTCCCGGGGACTGCACGTGCATTTCTGCTGACGCTGCAGTCTCGTGGCTGTCCTATTGCCCTCTACGAGCGTGGGACTGCTGATGCAGCAGTCTTTGGACTTCTCGACGTTTCTAGAAGCTTCTAGATGCTTCCAGAGTGATGCAATACTTTATTGCATTATGTGTCGTGGTGATGGGTTGAAACTGAGGTAAGGTGTTGATCAAGGTGAAGTTATGGTGATGGGTAGAGACGGAGATAAGGATTAGAACAATAGAATAATGAAATCTTAATACTATGCTCTTATGTCTAGGGGACGGTGTATGGATCTTATGTAGATCAGACCTTGTATACATGGTGTGTGTACAAGGCCAACGTCGTACATCGGACGACGTAACACCTCCCAACGCGGAAAAGAAATTTCTTACAAGGAAGAAATTTCTCGCTCAACACTCGATCACACACTCATTCATGCGACGCATCGTCCGGAGGTACTCCGCGCAGGGAGCACAGTTCTCGGCGAGTATTTCCTATATTTGTACGAAACACTGGTCGCACTGAAATGTTGTCGGTGTCGGCACGTGGGGCTGGGGCTGGTTTTGTAATGTCCGACAAGTCGTATTCGCAATGTTCATTTTTCGACTGTCTTTTCTCGGGGTTTAGGGTGGGTGGGGAATCACTTTGTTCACTAACACTTTCACTTTTGTCTTTTCTGATCTGCGTCCAGGTGAGTATCACGTTTCGCTGACGCGGGGTTTGCGTTGGATTATTCGGCGCACGCTTGAGTTTGTTTGCATGTACAATCTTAAAATGGTTCCCTACTTTAATTTTTACATTGTTTGAGTCTAGGATGTCGCAAATTTCGTGGGGACCCGTATATTGCGCATCGAATTTGCCCTTGCAGGGTTCTTTGAGTAGGAATACCTGTTCTATATCTTCCGGTGGTCGAAGGAGATTTTGCCGATGCTGGGCTTCGAATTTCGCTCGCTTATTCCCATAGGGGTATCCGTTATCGCGAGGGTACTCGGATTTATATTTCCTTCTTGCTGACGCGTATTTCGCTGTAGCGCAGAGATTAATTTTATCGTATTTGTTTCGCTTCGCATGGCAACGTGCAGATGGAAGTTGAAAGGAATCGAGTTTCTGTGGATCATCAAAGATATGATTTCGAAGTAAGTTATGAAGTTCTTTTACTTTGGAGGCTTTGATATCCTTCTCTGGTTTAGAACTGTCACTGGGTTTATTGTGCAATATAGAACAGACCTGCTTACATATGGGTCTTGAAGATCTTTGATTGTCGTAGGAATGGAGTTGGTCTTGGAATTGATCGGGCTGGTTACCGGAGTTAGAATAAGGATCGGGCTGGTTACCGGAGTTAGTATGAGAATCGGGCTGGTTACCGGAGTTAGTATAAGAATCGGACTGGTTACCGGAGTTAGTATGAGAATCGGGCTGGTTACCGGAGTTAGTATAATGATCGGGCTGGTTACCGGAGTTAGTATAATGATCGGGCTGGTTACCGGAGTTAGTAAGGTCGGGATGGTTACCGAATGCGTCGGGATGATACCCGGAATTAGAAAGGTCGGGATGGTTACCGAATACGTCGGGATGGTTCCCGGAATTAGAAAGGTCGGAAGAGTACGACTCGATTTCTTCCATCTCCAATGGGGGCAATCGAAATGAAACTCTTTCCGACGAGGTGTTAAAACACCGGAGGCTCGCTTTGCCTTTACGGTTGGTGACGACGCAGTCACCCAGGAATACATCCGGCGCTACATTAACACGGCGGATATATCCCTGTTTAGGTCCTTCGACGTCGACCGCTATGCACGCAACGGTACGAGGTTCGAGGACGAATTCTTCGGATTTCAGAGGAGTCCTTGCTCGGACTCGATCCTCACGCTCCACGATCCGACTTCTCGCAGTGTACTCCGATATCTCTCGAGTCTCCTTCGATTCCGGCCGGCTTTTCACGGCGTTTTTCTCTAGGGAGTACTCGATCGAATCCCGAGGAGGCATTGAAATAACCTCCGTCACCGGGGCTCTGCAAGGTCTGACCGCAGGTGCACGAGGATTTGAGGAAGACACTCGAACGTTCCCTGCCGAATGTTCCTCACGCTTGGCGGCTGGAGTTTTAACGAGATCATTGGTCATAGACGAAGGCATTGAAATAACCTCTGCTGCCAATTTATCGCGAGGCTCAGCCGTGGGCGCGCAAGGGTTCGAGAAGGGAACCCGAATGTTTCCTATCATAATGTATTCATTCGCAAAGGAGATCTCGGCTCCTGTTCTGAAGAAGGGAGAACCGAGGATTCCGTCGATGTTAATTGGGAAGTTTTCTTCCAAGACATGAAATTCAATAGGGTTTTGACCCTGTAAGTGTATTTTAATTTGACCGAGAGTTGGAATGGATCCCTCGGTTATTCCTTGGACTTCTATAGTGTTCGTATGATCTATAGGTAGATTTGGTTCAAGACTTGACGCACGAATTAAATTGATCTCCGAACCCGTGTCTAGCAAAAATTCACACTTCTTTTGTAATTGAGGGGCGGAGATTTTTACGCGCGGGATTGGTGAGTCTGCAGCAAGATTTACTGCTGAGACGAATCGTCGGACTGGTCGTTCGTCCGGATAGCTGTTTGGGTGCGGGCTGTAGTTTGGGTTGAAGATGCGGCCTCCCGCCTTGGGTTGGCTTCGGTCGGGAGGCCGGACTCGTTTCCCGACCTCCTATTATTATTGAAAGTGCGCTTACGGCACTCGTGAATATCGTGCCCGGGGACTTTGCAGTAGTTGCAAAATTTGTTAGGGCTTGAGGGGCGGTCTGTGCGACCATCGCGGTACGTGTTTTGGTCGCGAGGATTATTTTCCCATCGCCGTTGCGGCGTCGGGGAGCGATAAGAGTCCCGGTTTAAGTTTCTCGAGGACTGCTGAGACGAGTCCGGTCTGTTATCGCGGCGTTCTTGAGTTCGCTCTGGAATGTCACGAGCGGACTCGTACGTGGAACGCTGGCGATACGGCCGGTTATCAGAGAAGCTGACTCGTTTTTCTTCGCGGATCAGTTCTCGTCGACGAGTCTGGTCTGACTCATACTGCCTGTAAGCAGAGATGGCTGCTTCGAAAACAGTGGCAGGATTTCGCGAAGGGCAATGAAGCACTTCGGCACGCAGCTGGGGAAGGAGACCTCGTAGAAAACAATCTACTACGAAGCGATCTAGTTTTTCGTAATCAAGGCCAATATCTGTGGCATCTTGAATCGCGGTTCGAAGGTCTTTAACGCGATTGATGAAGTCTAAGATGTGCTCGTTTGGAGCTTGGAGTACACTCGCGAGATCGCCACGGTACTGGTCCACGAATTTATATGGGCCCAGCACTGTACGTAACTTTTCGCATAGTGCAGAAATTGTGGATATGTGCTCGCCTTCTATAGCGGCATAAGCACGATCGTGGAGTTTATTGCAGAGCAATTTCGTGAGGGCACGCTCTGCAGTGGCCGGTACGGTGTCACGCGCGCGTTTGCATGCACGTATGAATTGTAGGACGGAAGACGAAGTTCCGTCGAATCTAGGGACAAGCTCGGCGGCTTGTTTTAGAGCGAAATTGCCAGTAGGTTCATACTGTGGGATTTCGCGTGGCTCTGGCGGTGAAGGTTCCCGCATATTAGAGACGTTACTAGGGCCTGGTGTAGGCGATTGTTGACGTAGGCTTTGACTCGTGATTTGGATGTTATGAAGCTCTTTTCGTATTTCGTCGAGCATATTCTTTTGGTTTTGTGCGTCTTCTTCATATTTGAGACGCAATTTGGCAATAAAATCAGTTTCTTCTTTGAGATATTGCTCTCTACGGGCGAGGTCTTGCGCGTAAAGGAGTAACTCTTCCTCGGTCATTGGAGGAAGGTCTGCGTTAGGATCTGCTCGGAGATCCTTTTGAGATCGCGTGATTGGGCGAGACATTTTGAAAGATATGAATGGGATTTAAGAAATGTGAACTTCGTACTGACACGCGTCGGGGCTTATTAATGCAAATATCGGCGACCACTTCGTTGTCCTACCGACTGCGCCAAATTTGTCACGTCCGTCACTGTGTTTTTGTTACAGGTACCAGGAGAGAGAAAAGAGAACAGTGACAGACGGACGGTTGAGATATTATGATTAAAATGAGGAGTGGTCTTTCGTGCCGAGACAGCCGCGGGCTGTCATATGCACTAGGACAACCGATATTGCTATGGATGCAGTCAAGAAGAGAACGTCCGACGCGGTTACAAGAAGTTTCCCGACAAGAATCACGCGCGAGATGAAGCAACGAAAACGGTGAGTTTACAGGATTCAGCAATTATACAAGATATTATACGACTCACCGCAATGTTGTATTAACGCCTAATAATATTGTTGCAGCAGGAACTGGCGGTACTGGCAGTAGGTGTCGTACATCGGGTCTTCTATACAGATGTCCTCGAGGTGGGGAAGATCTGGCAGAGTTGATGCTGCTCGGTTCGGGACGACATTAGTGGCCTTGGATGCTGGCCGCAAGACGACACGTTGATGAGCTGGCAGAGGAACGTCACGGATGATTCGGCAACGGACCCTGGGAACGATGATCGTGTCTCGGCTGTCGTCGTCGTCGGCTATGTCGATTACCTCAGGACGATCGACCGGATGTAGAACTGGCGTCGGAGCTCGCGAGAGGTCCGCGTGGTTGACCTCTTTAGGAGGGTTGCAAGGGCAACCGTATACAGAAACGTAATCGGACGCGTCACACGGAATGTGCTCGGTGGTTCCCAGAAGTTCGGTCCACTCGGTAGTGGCAATGATTTGATCGAGCACCGCTTTATTTCTTAACGCGCGTCTCAATTTAGCAAGTTGATACTTGAGTCCCGCTCGACGTGGGCGTCGCATGGGTAAGGAATAGTAATGATGGAATATTAATAATATAATGAAAATGAACTTCCACTTGTTATTAACCTTTTTGGTAGTTAACTCGCTTCACGTCTATAGTGGCGGCTCAGCGTTTCCACTGCGCACTTTAGACCAATTCTAGACGTGGCACGAGAACTTCTCTATGACTCGCTTCAAATTCCTTATTGGCGGCTCAGCGTTTCCACTGCGCACTTTAGACCAAGTCCGGATATGTCACGAGTTTAATATATTCGATGCAAGAACTGAATTGGAAGATGGTGTTGAACTAACACAAGAATAACAAGATCGAAGCACTGGTATAACAACGATATATTAAATAAGAACTGGTAAGTACACTGGTATACAATATGTAAGTAGTATTATAATAGAAGTAGTAATTGGATTAATGAATAATGGATATAGTAATATGTTATAGGAATAATGTATGAGAATTAGGACTTGAGTTGAGTTGAGTTAGAGTTGGAATTGGAATTGGAATTAGGAGTGAAGGATCGACACACTTCACTATCGCGGAGCTAGACTGAACACGTCTGCTCTTGAAGCCGGACGAAGCCGGACTGGCACGTCCGTGCGAGTCGCTCGCTTGGAGCGGACCGTTCGAGTCGCTGTCTGGAGGCGGACTGATGCAAGCGTCCGCTCTGCCTTGCCTCCTTCGGTCGGAGTGGGGATAGCTGACGCTGCAGTCTCTTTGTTCTTCAGTCGTCGGAGTGGGAGAACCGCTGACGCAGCAGCGTCTTTGCTCCCGGGGACTGCACGTGCATTTCTGCTGACGCTGCAGTCTCGTGGCTGTCCTATTGCCCTCTACGAGCGTGGGACTGCTGATGCAGCAGTCTTTGGACTTCTCGACGTTTCTAGAAGCTTCTAGATGCTTCCAGAGTGATGCAATACTTTATTGCATTATGTGTCGTGGTGATGGGTTGAAACTGAGGTAAGGTGTTGATCAAGGTGAAGTTATGGTGATGGGTAGAGACGGAGATAAGGATTAGAACAATAGAATAATGAAATCTTAATACTATGCTCTTATGTCTAGGGGACGGTGTATGGATCTTATGTAGATCAGACCTTGTATACATGGTGTGTGTACAAGGCCAACGTCGTACATCGGACGACGTAACAAGTTGACATGGGGTAAAGATGGATACAAGATACTGATTCTCACCGGTTTGTTGTTACGCCTTAATAATACTGTCGCAGGAGTTGTTTCCTCTGCGCTGCGTAGACCTCGTACTGTGGGTCCTCGATGCAAATATCTTCCAGGCGAGGAAGATTGGGAAGACGCAACGTAATACGTTGACGTGGTGACAGGAACGTGCTGTTGGTGATGACGCAACGAGGACGTGGCAGGATCACTGTGTCCTGGCTGTCGTCGTCGTCAGAGATGTCTATGAGATCGATGATCTCATAGCGGGCAGCTGGTGTAACGTTGACAGGCGTGGAACGCGAGAGATCCGCGTGGTTGATCTCTGTGTTCGGAATCGGACGGCACGGACAACCGTATACCGATACGTAATCTGACGCGTCACACTCGATATTCTCGGTCGTGACGTGTTCGACGCATGAGGAGAGAGGAGCGAAAGGAACTTGGTTTAACAACTCCTTCTCAAGAAATCCTTTATAGGAATTTTGTCTATGTTCTGAATGAAAAAGGGAAAATTGGCCAGGGGTTCCCCGGAGGCGCTGGCCAGCGGTATTCCACCTGTGACTTTAATAAAATGTAGTTATTGAAAAGGTCCGCTCGTTCATTGACACTACCCAAGCGGAGCGGACGAACTGGCCTCCAAGCCGGGTCACTGTGTAACGAACGAGGGCACTGTTAGAACTGTCACTATAGATCTAGCACTGCACGTATTCCTTGTGTGAACTGTCACTTGATGGAGACTTGATCGAACACTTGACCGATCAAAATGTCGCTTGCAGACGTATTGTCTCGGCGGAGCTGTAAGCTTCTCCCTTTCTGACCGAGTTTCAATACTCAACAAGTGCACGATTGCTAATGGAACAATTGTTCAAAATGTCGCTTGTAGACGTATTGTCTCGGCGGAGCTGTAAGCTTCTCCCTTTGTGACCGAGTTTCAATACTCTACAAGTGCACGATAAACGAAGATATAGTTTGAATATCGGAGAGAAATAGGTCACTGAATTGATTGAATTGTAAGAGAAGTCACTCGCGAAGTTCTGGTAAAATAAGATATATTATAATAATAACTTGGTTACACTTGGTTACAATTGTATTAATATAAATGTGAATATGAATTAAATGAATTAATTGCGTAGGAGTTAGTAAATGAATTAGTATTGGAATAGAGACTGCGTTGAGTCGGAATTGGTATTGAGTTTGAATTAGAATTGGAATTAGATTTGGAATTGGAATTGTAGAACAAACGTCGATGAACGTCGAAGCGCGAATTAGAAGAGCGCAGGTCGACACGTCTGCTCACTTCGCTGGCTTGGGCCAGACTGACTGATGTCGTTGTGTGAGAATGGAGTGAGCGCAGACCGACACGTCCGCTCACTCCGCTGGCTAGCACCAGACTGATGCAAGAGGCAGCTCTGCGTAGCCTCCTTCGCTCGGAGTGGGGGTTGCTGACGCTGCAGTCCCTTTGTCCTCGCTCGTCGGAGTGGTGACGGGTGCAAGACTGCTGACGTTGCAGTCTCTTTGTCCTCGCTCTCGACAGAGTGGTGACGCGTGCAAGACTGCTGACGTTGCGATCTCTTTGTTCTCGAGGTGGCGTTTACTCGAGCGGAGTTGAGGATTTGAACAAGTTGTAAGTGTAGATGAGGGTTTGAACAAGTGAAAGTAAAGTTAGGAGTTCGGAGTGATGGTTGGTTGTAGAACAATTGGGAGAGTCGAGATTTAAGTAGCGATGGGTATTAGAACAAGTTTAGGAAAAGTCGTGGGTGAAGTAGTGATGGGTTTAAGATGTATTAGAATTAGAACAAGAGTTTGATAGCGATGGGTTTAAGAGATATTAGATTTAGAACAAGAGTTTGATAGCGATGGGTTTAAGAGGTATTATGTACTTAATATTTAATCTTAGCCTAGAATCGAGGTACGGTCCTCGATTCGACCAACGTCGGAGGTCGTCCGACGTAACACCGCACATGTTGATTGTGTTTGTGGATACTGGACACGATGTGGTAGGCGGCTGGGAACAGGCTGGGATTCTGGCTGTAGGAACTTCTTCGAAGTGCTGCTGTCGTTTGTTCTGTATCTTCCGGCGGTGGAAGGAGATTCTGTCGACGCTGGGTTTCGGATTTCGCTCGCTTATCTATTTACGCTTATCTATTCTAATTTCGCGTCAGCGGAGGACTGTAATGAAATCTCCTGGGAGGGTTTCTTATCGCAAATCGCAGGAGACGCTACAATTATGGTTCGCGGGTTATTGCAAAGGTATAGTATAATACGAAATTTGTTTCTCCTTTTTGCTGACGCGTATTTTACAGACGTATAATTCCTAGATGGATGGAAATCGCTTTGCGGTGCACGGATACTTGACCGTTGAGACTGGAAGAGATCATGTCCCGGCGAAAAATCAGAGGTAGGTTTTTGAAATGAAATATAGACTCTCTTTGACTCTGATTTAGAAATTATCGCGGGATGATCTTTTATGATCGACTCGTATGCTCGGTCTATACGAGGTAGAGTTTTATGCTTTATTTTATGTAGACGTTCTGTTGTCTTTAGAGAATCAAAGGCGGGGACATTTCCTTTCAACCTAGACTCGGAATAGAAACAATCGGACTTGATACCGGAGTTTGTAGAATAAACCTTCATAGGTTTGAATTCGCGGGAGTCTTCTTTGGACTCTGGATTAAAATTGTCGGGATGGTTACCGAATACGACGGGATGGTTACCGGAATTGAAAAGGTCGGGATGGTTACCGAATGCGTCGGGATGGTTACCGGAGTTAGAAAGGTCGGGATGGTTACCGAATGCGTCGGGATGGTACCCGGAATTAGAAAGGTCGGGATGGTTACCGAATGCGTCGGGATGGTTCCCGGAATTGGAAAGGTCGGGATGGTTACCGAATGCGTCGGGATGATTCCCGGAATTAGAAAGGTCGGAAGAGTACGACTCGATTTCTTCCATCTCCAATGGGGGCAATCGAAATGAAACTCTTTCCGACGAGGTGTTAAAACACCGGAGGCTCGCTTTGCCTTTACGATTGGTGACGACGCAGTCACCCAGGAATACATCCGGCGCTACGTTAACACGGCGGATATATCCCTGTTTAGGTCCTTCGACGTCGACCGCTATGCACGCAACGGTACGAGGTTCGAGGACGAATTCTTCGGATTTCGGAGGAGTCTTTGTTCGGACTCGATCCTCACGCTCCACGATCCGACTTCTCGCTGTTACGTCGGACGACCTCCGACGTTGGTCGAATCGAGGACCGTACCTCGATTCTAGGTTAAGACTAAATACTAAGTACATAATATCTCTTAAACCATCGCTATCAAACTCTTGTTCTAATTCTAATACATCTTAAACCCATCACTACTTCACCCACGACTTTCCCTAAACTTGTTCTAATACCCATCACTACTTAAATCTCGACTCTCCCAATTGTTCTAAACCCAACCACCACTCCAAACTCTCAATCTGACCTAACACTTGTTCAAACCCTCATCTACACTTATAACTTGTTTAAACCCTCATCTACACTTAACACTTGTTCAAACCCTCATCTACACTTACAACTTGTTCAAATCCTCAACTCCGCTCGAGTAAACGCCACCTCGAGAACAAAGAGATCGCAACGTCAGCAGTCTTGCACGCGTCACCACTCTGTCGAGAGCGAGGACAAAGAGACTGCAACGTCAGCAGTCTTGCACCCGTCACCACTCCGACGAGCGAGGACAAAGGGACTGCAGCGTCAGCAACCCCCACTCCGAGCGAAGGAGGCTACGCAGAGCCGCCTCTTGCATCAGTCTGGTGCTAGCCAGCGAAGTGAGCGGACGTGTCGGTCTGCGCTCACTCCATTCTCACACAACGACATCAGTCAGTCTGGCCCAAGCCAGCGAAGCGAGCAGACGTGTCGATCTGCGCTCTTCTAATTCGCGCTTCGACGTTCATCGACGTTTGTTCTACTATTCTATTCCAAATCCATTCCAATTCAATTCCTAAATCAATTCCAATTCTAACTCTTACTAACTCATACTCCGTATACGATTATTACGTTTAATTCATTTATTATTATACTACCAAGTTTATACTCAAGTGTACTCAACGTTCTTTATTTCAATATATATATTATATTTTACCAGTGCTACGTGAAGTTAATTTCCACATCATTCTACTAAATCCAGTGACAGTTTCTTTTCGAAATTCGAATCGTGCCCTCGTTAATCATACAGAACTCGGCTTGGAGGTCAGTTCGTCCGCTCCGCTGAGAAGTAGTGGTTGACGAGTAGACGTTTGGAAATAATAACTTTCCAAATCAGATAAACGCATTTAATATTAATAATAAATAATTGAGCTCTCGCTTACGTGTTCAACCTCGGTCACAAAGGGAGAAGCTTACAGCTCCGCCGAGGCAATACGTCAACGAGGTGACACTTAGTCAAAAGATTATCGAAGTTAAAGTGACAGTTTGTGAAAGGAAACATATCAGTGTCTAAAGTGAAGTGACTGTTTTAATAGTGCCCTCGTTGTCGCACGGTGACCCGGCTCGGAGGCCAGTTCGTCTGCTCTGCTGGGTAGTGCCGATTAACGAGTGGACATTTTCGAGTCAGGTAAATTACCTCTGGCCAGCGCCTACGGGGAACCCCTGGCCAATTTTTCTTTCACGTTTGGGACTTAGACAAAATCCGACAAAAAGGATTTTCAGAGTATTAACTCTTCCGAAACAGTTCCTTCCATACCCATCCCTTATGCGTCGTACACGTCGTGCAGGCCGAAAGTATCAACTGGCCAAGTTCAAACGGGCATTAAATCAAACAGCCATCTTAAACCGCGTCTTAAGTTCGACTGATTGGACTGAACTTCTCGGAACGACCGAGAATATCGAGTGCGACGCGTCAGATTACGTATCGGTATACGGTTGTCCGTGCCGTCCGATTCCGAACACAGAGGTCGACCACGCGGACCTCTCGCGTTCTTCACCTGTCACCAAACCGTCTGCTGGTCGCTACGAGATAGCCGATCTCGTTGACATCTCTGACGACGACGACGACGTCAGGAATACCATAAACCTGTCCAGTGACAACAACCCGCCTGCCGTTCGTTACGAGGTCATTGATCTCGTCACCAGCTCTGATGACGATGACAGCAGGAGCACCATAATCTTGCCGCACGTTCGCTGTAGGATCATCAAGGACGAGTACCTACCGTCCAACAGACGCATTGTCGTGCGTACCCCAGCGAGACAGCTGCCAAACCTTCCTCATCTCGATGAGATCTGTCTGGACGACCCGTTATACCAGACCCATGCTGACCGACGAGCTCAGCTCCTTCAACAGTACTACTAAGATACAACAACTAACCGGTGAGAATTCGTATCTTTTGTAACCCCTTTTGTTCCATGTCAACTCACCGCGTTCGTTGCGTCAGCGTAGAAGTATCGCCATCCGCGTTGACTGCTAGCGGGTGTCGGTCTCAAATGACTATCGGTGTCCTAGCGCATATGACTGCCCGTCTGGCTGTCTTGGCGTAAAAGACCGTTTCCTCTTCAATTCCACGTGCCGCCTCCTGGGGTCATCTTCTTTGCCTAGGACGTGGGGCGTGACGTAACAAAATTTGGCGCAGTCGGTAGGACACGAAAACGGTCGCCGGTAGTTGAACCATTAACAAATTGTTTTTGTACGTCTGACATTTGTTCTCTATATCGTGTGTCGAGTAAGAATTCACACTAATATCGCAAAATGTCTCGCCCAATCACACGATCCCAAACGGATCCCCGAGCGGATCCTAATCAAGACCTTCCTCCGCCAAACGAGGAAGAGCTACTTCTTTACGCGCAAGATCTCGCCCGTAAAGAGGAATATTTAAAAGAGCAAACCGAATTCATTGCTAAATTGCGTCTTAAATATGAAGAAGACGCACAGAATCAAAATAACATGCTCGATGAAATACGCAAAGAGCTCCACAATATTCAAACTTTGAACCAAAACTTACGTCACCAAGCGCCTACACCAGGCCCCAGTAACGTCTCTAACACGCGAGAACCTTCATTATCAGAGCCACGCGAAACCCCGCAATATGAGCCAACAGGAAATTTCGCGTTGAAACAAGCCGCAGAACTCGTACCCAAATTCGACGGAACATCGATTCCCGTCCTAAAATTCATCCGCGCCTGCAAACGCGCGCGTGATTCTATCCCCGAATCCATAGAACGTGCCCTTACTAAACTAATCTGCAATAAACTTTCCGATCGTGCGTACGCTGCCATTGAAGGCGAAAACATACGTACGATCTCACAACTTTGCGATAAGCTACGAACAGTACTGGGACCCTACAAATTCGTGGACCAGTACCGTGGCGAATTGGCAAGCATAGCCCAGGGCAACAATGAGCATATTCTTGACTTCATAAATCGAGTCAAAGATTTACGAACCGCCATCAGCGATTCTACCGAAGGACATTACGACTACAGAGAAATCGATCGTTTCACAGTCGAGTGCTTCCTTCGCGGTCTACTCCCACAACTTCGCAGCGAAGTTTTGCATTGCCGTTCTCAGAATTCGGCAGAGATCTTCGAAGCAGCCATCTCTGCATATAAGCAATATGAGCTGTATCAAAACCGTCGTCGCGAATCTAATCGTGACGATTCCCGCAAGGTAAGCTTCTCAGATAACAGAAGCTCCTATCGCCCACGCTCTTCTGACAATTTCAATTCTCGCGAACGCATCCCTGAACGTCGCGACAACAGACCGGATGAGCGTCGCGATAACGGGTCCGACCAACGTCGAGACTCGTGGAGAAACTCGAACCGCAACTCTTATCGTTCTCCAACTCCGCAGTGGCGATCCGAAACCCCTCGCGAACAAAACCCGCAGCGCGAAAACCGGGACCCGAATTCAAATCGCGACAGACGTTCGGGAGAGCCCCGCAAGTTTTGCAACTATTGCAAAACTCCCGGGCATGACATTCACGAATGTCGAAAAAGAGCCTATAACAATAACCTGCGCTCGGGAAACGAGTCAGGCCTCCCGACAGGAACGAATCAACAGCGGGAGGCCGCCCCAACAAAGCGCAACCAAACATTCACGCAGACCGCCGTTCGAACGAACGAGCTCCCCGAAGACCAGATCGACGATTCGTCTCTGCAGTTAACCTCGCAGTAGACTCGCCGATCCCGCGCGTACAAATCTCCGCCCCTCAGCTTCGCGAAAAAAGTGAATTCTTATTAGACACGGGCTCGGAAGTCAATTTGATACGCGCGTCTAGTTTAAAACCTGGGATAACCATTGATCCCACGAGCACGATCGAAGTTCATGGAATAACCGAGGGTTCCATAGTAACACTCGGCGAAGTCGTTATATTCATTCAAGGGACAATCCCTGTCAAATTCCACGTGCTCGGGGACGATTTTCCAGTCAGTGTTAACGGAATTCTCGGCTCGCCCTTCTTTATAGGAGGAGCTGAGATTTCCTTTGCAAGGCAATTTGTTTTAATCGGAAACATTTCTATTCCGTTCTCTAATTCACGCGCACTGCCGACTGAGCCCCGCGATAGTTCAATGACGAGGGTTATTTCAATGCCTTCTCCGAAAACGGAGGTCTCTCTTGAAAAGCACGCCGCAAGGACAGAGGAAGAAACATTCCCTTTCTCAAAACGTCGGGTGCAACCGGGAGAGATTCGTATCACATCGAATAATATCGTAGAGGAACCGGTCGATAAGCGCAAAAATCAAAATCAACAGTCCGAATCAAGGACTGCAGCAGACTCTAATGAGTTTGCCGTTGAGCCCCGAACAGCCGCCTGCATTGCAGTCAGCGTACAGGGCCCGAAACAGGGATATATCCGCCGCGTCAGCGTAGCGCCGGATGTATTCCTCGGTGACTGTATCTAATCGCGGAGGCAAAGCGAGCCTCAGATGTTTCAACACATCTCCGCGTCCGATCTCATTCCGATTACCCGTGTTAGAGGTGGAAGAGATCGAGCGTTATTCAACTAATTCCGGGCACTATCCCGACGCATTCGGTAACCATCCCGACCTTTCTAATTCCGGTAACCATCCCGACGTATTCGGTAACCATCCCGACCTTTCTAATTCCGGTAACCATCCCGACGTATTCGGTAACCATCCCGACAATTTTAATCCAGAGTCCAAAGAAGACTCCCGCGAATTCAAACCTATGAAGGTTTATTCTACAAGCTCCGGTATCAAGTCCGATTTTTTCTATTCCGAGTCTAGGTTGAAAGGAAATGTCCCCGCCTTTGATTCTCTAAAGACGACAGAACGTCTACATAAAGTAAAGCATAAAACTCTACCTCGTATAGACCGAGTATACGAGTCGATCATAAAAGATCATCCCGCGATAATTTCTAAATCAGAGTCAAAGAGAGTCTATATTTCATTTCAAAAACCTACCTCTGATTTTTCGCCGGAACATGATCTCTTCCAGTCTCAACGGTCAAGTATCCGTGCACCGCAAAGCGAGTTTCATCCATCTAGGAATTATACGTCTGTAAAATACGCGTCAGCAAAAAGGAGAAACAAATTTCGTATTATACTATACCTCTGCGATAACCCGCGAACAATGATTATAGCATCTCCTGCGACTTGCGATAAGAAACCCTTGTCACGTCCGTCACTGTGTTTTTGTTACAGGTACCAAGAGAGAGAAAAGAGAACAGTGACAGACGGACGGTTGAGATATTATGATTAAAATGAGGAGTGGTCTTTCGTGCCGAGACAGCCGCGGGCTGTCATATGCACTAGGACAACCGATATTGCTATGGATGCAGTCAAGAAAAGAACGTCCGACGCGGTTACAAGGAGTGTCCCGACAAGAATCGCGCGCGAGAGGATGCAACGAGAACGGTGAGTTTACAGGATTCAACAATTATACAAGATATTATACGACTCACCGCAATGTTGTATTAACGCCTAATAATATTGTTGCAGCAGGAACTGGCGGTACTGACAGTAGGTGTCGTACATCGGATCTTCTATACAGATGTCCTCGAGGTGGGGAAGATCTGGCAGAGTTGCTGCTGCTCGGTTCGGGACGACGTTAGTGGCCTTGGATGCTGGCCGCAAGACGACACGTTGATGAGCTGGCAGAGGAACGTCACGGATGATTCGGCAACGGACCCTGGGAACGATGATCGTGTCTCGGCTGTCGTCGTCGTCGGCTATGTCGATCACCTCTGGACAATCGACCGGATGTAGAACTGGCGTCGGAGCTCGCGAGAGGTCCGCGTGGTTGACCTCTTTAGGAGGGTTGCAAGGGCAACCGTATACAGAAACGTAATCGGACGCGTCACACGGAATGTGCTCGGTGGTTCCCAGAAGTTCTGTCCACTCGGTAGTGGCAATGATTTGATCGAGCACCGCTTTATTTCTCAACGCGCGTCTCAATTTAGCAAGTTGATACTTGCGTCCCGCTCGACGTGGGCGTCGCATGGGTAAGGAATAGTAATGATGGAATATTAATAATGTAATGAAAATGAACTTCCACTTGTTATTAACCTTTTTGATAGTTAACTCGCTTCATGTCTATAGTGGCGGCTCAGCGTTTCCACTGCGCTCTTTAGACCAATTCTAGACGTGGCACGAGAACTTCTCTATGACTCGCTTCAAATTCCTTATTGGCGGCTCAGCGTTTCCACTGCGCACTTTAGACCAAGTCCGGATATGTCACGAGTTTAATATATTCGATGCAAGAACTGAATTGGAAGATGGTGTTGAACTAACACAAGAATAACAAGATCGAAGCACTGGTATAACAACGATATATTAAATAAGAACTGGTAAGTACACTGGTATACAATATGTAAGTAGTATTATAATAGGAGTAGTAATTGGATTAATGAATAATGGATATTGTAATATGTTATAGGAATAATGTATGAGAATTAGGACTTGAGTTGAGTTGAGTTAGAGTTGGAATTGGAATTGGAATTAGGAGTGAAGGATCGACACACTTCACTTTCGCGGAGCTAGACTGAACACGTCTGCTCTTGAAGCCGGACTGGCGGCTGAGGCCAGGTAGGCACGTCTGTGCGAGTCGCTGGCTGAAGGCGGACTGATGCAAGCGTTCGCTCTGCCTTGCCTCCTTCGGTCGGAGTGGGGATAGCTGACGCTGCAGTCTCTTTGTTCTTCAGTCGTCGGAGTGGGAGAACTGCTGACGCAGCAGCGTCTTTGCTCCCGGGGACTGCACGTGCATTTCTGCTGACGCTGCAGTCTCGTGGCTGTCCTATTGCCCTCTACGAGCGTGGGACTGCTGATGCAGCAGTCTTTGGACTTCTCGACGTTTCTAGAAGCTTCTAGATGCTTCCAGAGTGATGCAATACTTTATTGCATTATGTGTCGTGGTGATGGGTTGAAACTGAGGTAAGGTGTTGATCAAGGTGAAGTTATGGTGATGGGTAGAGGCGGAGATAAGGATTAGAACAATAGAATATATGAGATCTTAATATTATGCTCTTATGTCTAGGGGACGGTGTGTGGATCTTATGTAGATCAGACCTTGTATACATAGTGTGTGTACAAGGCCAACGTCGTACATCGGACGACGTAACACCCTCCCAGGAGATTTCATTACAGTCCTCCGCTGACGCGAAATTAGAATCCGCGATAATCACGCGTCCGGTCAACACCGATAAGCAAGCGAAATCCGAAACCCAGCGTCGACAGAATCTCCTTCCACCGCCGGAAGATACAGAACAAACGACAGCAGCACTTCGAAGAAGTTCCTACAGCCAGAATCCCAGCCTGTTCCCAGCCGCCTACCACTGTCACGTCCGTCACTGTGTTTTTGTTACAGGTACCAGGAGAGAGAAAAGAGAACAGTGACAGACGGACGGTTGAGATATTATGATTAAAATGAGGAGTGGTCTTTCGTGCCGAGACAGCCGCGGGCTGTCATATGCACTAGGACAACCGATATTGCTATGATGCAGTCAAGAAGAGAACGTCCGACGCGGTTACAAGAAGTGTCCCGACAAGAATCACGCGCGAGATGATGCAACGAGAACGGTGAGTTTACAGGATTCAACAATTATACAAGATATTATACGACTCACCGCAATGTTGTATTAACACCTAATAATATTGTTGTAGCAGGAACGGGCGGTACTGGCAGTAGGTGTAGTACATCGGGTCTTCTATACAGATGTCCTCGAGGTGGGGAAGATCTGGCAGAGTTACTGCTGCTCGGTTCGGGACGACGTTAGTGGCCTTGGATGCTGGCCGCAAGACGACACGTTGATGAGCTGGCAGAGGAACGTCACGGATGATTCGGCAACGGACCCTGGGAACGATGATCGTGTCTCGGCTGTCGTCGTCGTCGGCTATGTCGATTACCTCAGGACGATCGACCGGATGCAGAACTGGCGTCGGAGCTCGCGAGAGGTCCGCGTGGTTGACCTCTTTAGGAGGGTTGCAAGGGCAACCGTATACAGAAACGTAATCGGACGCGTCACACGGAATGTGCTCGGTAGTTCCCAGAAGTTCTGTCCACTCGGTAGTGGCAATGATTTGATCGAGCACCGCTTTATTTCTCAACGCGCGTCTCAATTTAGCAAGTTGATACTTGCGTCCCGCTCGACGTGGGCGTCGCATGGGTAAGGAATAGTAATGATGGAATATTAATAATATAATGAAAATGAACTTCCACTTGTTATTAACCTTTTTGGTAGTTAACTCGCTTCGCGTCTATAGTGGCGGCTCAGCGTTTCCACTGCGCACTTTAGACCAATTCTAGACGTGGCACGAGAACTTCTCTATGACTCGCTTCAAATTCCTTATTGGCGGCTCAGCGTTTCCACTGCGCACTTTAGACCAAGTCCGGATATGTCACGAGTTTAATATATTCGATGCAAGAACTGAATTGGAAGATGGTGTTGAACTAACACAAGAATAACAAGATCGAAGCACTGGTATAACAACGATATATTAAATAAGAACTGGTAAGTACACTGGTATACAATATGTAAGTAATATTATAATAGGAGTAGTAATTGGATTAATGAATAATGGATATAGTAATATGTTGTAGGAATAATGTATGAGTTGAGTTGAGTTGAGTTAGAATTGGAATTGGAATTGGAATTAGGAGTGAAGGATCGACACACTTCACTTTCGCGGAGCTAGACTGAACACGTCTGCTCTTGAAGCCGGACTGACTCTGAGGCCAGGTAGGCACGTCTGTGCGAGTCGCTGGCTGAAGGCGGACTGCTGCAAGCGCCTGCTCTGCCTTGCCTCCTTCGTTCGGAGTGGGGATAGCTGACGCTGCAGTCTCTTTGTTCTTCAGTCGTCGGAGTGGGAGAACCGCTGACGCAGCAGCGTCTTTGCTCCCGGGGACTGCACGTGCATTTCTGCTGACGCTGCAGTCTCGTGGCTGTCCTATTGCCCTCTACGAGCGTGGGACTGCTGATGCAGCAGTCTTTGGACTTCTCGACGTTTCTAGAAGCTTCTAGATGCTTCCAGAGTGATGCAATACTTTATTGCATTATGTGTCGTGGTGATGGGTTGAAACTGAGGTAAGGTGTTGATCAAGGTGAAGTTATGGTGATGGGTAGAGACGGAGATAAGGATTAGAACAATAGAATAATGAGATCTTAATACTATGCTCTTATGTCTAGGGGAAGGTGTGTGGATCTTATGTAGATCAGACCTTGTATACATAGTGTATGTACAAGGCCAACGTCGTACATCGGACGACGTAACACTCATATATTCGATTGTTCTAATCCTTATCTCCGTCTCTACCCATCACCATAACTTCACCTTGATCAACACCTTACCTCAGTTTCAACCC
This sequence comes from Lasioglossum baleicum, assembly GCF_051020765.1. Classification (NCBI taxonomy): domain Eukaryota; kingdom Metazoa; phylum Arthropoda; class Insecta; order Hymenoptera; family Halictidae; genus Lasioglossum; species Lasioglossum baleicum. The sequence goes on from NC_134930.1 coordinate 3,707,283, forward strand.
ATCACCACGACACAAAATGCAATAAAGTATTGCATCACCCTGGAAGCATCTAGAAGCTTCTAGAAACGTCGAGAAGTCCAAAGACTGCTGCATCAGCAGTCCCACGCTCGTAGAGGGCAATAGGACAGCCACGAGACTGCAGCGTCAGCAGAAATGCACGTGCAGTCCCCGGGAGCGAAGACGCTGCTGCGTCAGCGGTTCTCCCACTCCGACGACTGAAGAACAAAGAGACTGCAGCGTCAGCTATCCCCACTCCGAACGAAGGAGGCAAGGCAGAGCGGGCGCTTGCAGCAGTCCGCCTTCAGCCAGCGACTCGCACAGACGTGCCTACCTGGCCTCAGCCGCCAGTCCGGCTTCAAGAGCAGACGTGTTCAGTCTAGCTCCGCGAAAGTGAAGTGTGTCGATCCTTCACTCCTAATTCCAATTCCAATTCCAACTCTAACTCAACTCAACTCAAGTCCTAATTCTCATACATTATTCCTATAACATATTACAATATCCATTATTCATTAATCCAATTACTACTCCTATTATAATACTACTTACATATTGTATACCAGTGTACTTACCAGTTCTTATTTAATATATCGTTGTTATACCAGTGCTTCGATCTTGTTATTCTTGTGTTAGTTCAACACCATCTTCCAATTCAGTTCTTGCATCGAATATATTAAACTCGTGACATATCCGGACTTGGTCTAAAGTGCGCAGTGGAAACGCTGAGCCGCCAATAAGGAATTTGAAGCGAGTCATAGAGAAGTTCTCGTGCCACGTCTAGAATTGGTCTAAAGAGCGCAGTGGAAACGCTGAGCCGCCACTATAGACATGAAGCGAGTTAACTATCAAAAAGGTTAATAACAAGTGGAAGTTCATTTTCATTACATTATTAATATTCCATCATTACTATTCCTTACCCATGCGACGCCCACGTCGAGCGGGACGCAAGTATCAACTTGCTAAATTGAGACGCGCGTTGAGAAATAAAGCGGTGCTCGATCAAATCATTGCCACTACCGAGTGGACAGAACTTCTGGGAACCACCGAGCACATTCCGTGTGACGCGTCCGATTACGTTTCTGTATACGGTTGCCCTTGCAACCCTCCTAAAGAGGTCAACCACGCGGACCTCTCGCGAGCTCCGACGCCAGTTCTACATCCGGTCGATTGTCCAGAGGTGATCGACATAGCCGACGACGACGACAGCCGAGACACGATCATCGTTCCCAGGGTCCGTTGCCGAATCATCCGTGACGTTCCTCTGCCAGCTCATCAACGTGTCGTCTTGCGGCCAGCATCCAAGGCCACTAACGTCGTCCCGAACCGAGCAGCAGCAACTCTGCCAGATCTTCCCCACCTCGAGGACATCTGTATAGAAGATCCGATGTACGACACCTACTGTCAGTACCGCCAGTTCCTGCTGCAACAATATTATTAGGCGTTAATACAACATTGCGGTGAGTCGTATAATATCTTGTATAATTGTTGAATCCTGTAAACTCACCGTTCTCGTTGCATCCTCTCGCGCGCGATTCTTGTCGGGACACTCCTTGTAACCGCGTCGGACGTTCTTTTCTTGACTGCCTCCATAGCAATATCGGTTGTCCTAGTGCATATGACAGCCCGCGGCTGTCTCGGCACGAAAGACCACTCCTCATTTTAATCATAATATCTCAACCGTCCGTCTGTCACTGTTCTCTTTTCTCTCTCCTGGTACCTGTAACAAAAACACAGTGACGGACGTGACAAATTTGGCGCAGTCGGTAGGACATCGAAGTGGTCGCCGATATTTGCATTAATAAGCCCCGATGCGTGTCAGTACGAAGTTCACATTTCTTAAATCCCATTCATATCTTTCAAAATGTCTCGCCCAATCACGCGATCTCAAAAGGATCTCCGAGCAGATCCTAACGCAGACCTTCCTCCAATGACCGAGGAAGAGCTACTCCTTTATGCACAAGACCTCGCCCGTAGAGAGCAATATCTCAAAGAAGAAACTGATTTTATTGCCAAATTGCGTCTCAAATATGAAGAAGACGCACAAAACCAAAAGAATATGCTCGACGAAATACGAAAAGAGCTTCATAACATCCAAATCACGAGTCAAACCCTACGTCAACAATCGCCTACACCAGGCCCTAGTAACGTCTCTAATATGCGGGAACCTTCACCGCCAGAGCCACGCGAAATCCCACAGTATGAACCTACTGGTAATTTCGCTCTAAAACAAGCCGCCGAGCTTGTCCCTAGATTCGACGGAACTTCGTCTTCCGTTCTACAATTCATACGTGCATGCAAACGCGCGCGTGACACCGTACCGGCCACTGCAGAGCGTGCCCTCACAAAATTGCTCTGCAATAAACTCCACGATCGTGCTTATGCCGCTATAGAAGGCCAGCACATATTCACAATTTCTGCACTATGCGAGAAATTACGAACAGTACTGGGCCCATACAAATTCGTTGACCAGTACCGTGGCGATCTCGCGAGTGTACTCCAAGCTCCAAACGAGCACATCTTAGACTTCATCAATCGCGTTAAAGACCTTCGAACCGCGATTCAAGATGCCACAGACATTGGCCTTGATTACGAAGAACTAGATCGCTTCGTAGTAGATTGTTTTCTACGAGGTCTCCTTCCCCAGCTGCGTGCCGAAGTGCTTCATTGCCCTTCGCGAAATCCTGCCACTGTTTTCGAAGCAGCCATCTCTGCTTACAGGCAGTATGAGTCAGACCAGACTCGTCGACGAGAACTGATCCGCGAAGAAAAACGAGTCAGCTTCTCTGATAACCGGCCGTATCGCCCGCGTTCCACGTACGAGTCCGCTCGTGACATTCCAGAGCGAACTCAAGAACACCGCGATAACAGACCGGACTCGTCTCAGCAGTCCTCGAGAAACTTAAACCGGGACTCTTATCGCTCCCCGACGCCGCAACGGCGATGGGAAACTAATCCTCGCGACCAAAACACGTACCGCGATGGTCGCACAGATCGCCCCTCAAGCTCTAACAAATTTTGCAACTACTGCAAAGTCCCCGGGCACGATATTCACGAGTGCCGTAAGCGCGCTTTTAATAATAATAGGAGGTCGGGAAACGAGTCCGGCCTCCCGACCGAAGCCAACCCAAGGCGGGAGGCCGCATCTTCAACTCAAACTACAGCCCGCACCCAAACAGCTATCCGGACGAACGACCAGTCCGACGATTCGTCTCAGCAGTAAATCTTGCTGCAGACTCACCAATTCCGCGCGTAAAAATCTCCGCCCCTCAATTACAAAAGAAGTGTGAATTTTTGTTGGACACGGGTTCGGAGATCAATTTAATTCGTGCGTCAAGTCTTGAACCAAATCTACCTATAGATCACACGAACATTATAGAAGTCCAAGGAATAACCGAGGGATCCATTCCAACTCTCGGTCAAATTAAAATACACTTACAGGGTCAAAACCCTATCGAATTTCATGTCTTGGAAGAAAACTTCCCAATTAACATCGACGGAATCCTCGGTTCTCCCTTCTTCAGAACAGGAGCCGAGATCTCCTTTGCGAATGAATACATTACGATAGGAAACATTCGGGTTCCCTTCTCGAACCCTTGCGCGCCCACGGCTGAGCCTCGCGATAAATTGGCAGCAGAGGTTATTTCAATGCCTTCGTCTATGACCAACGATCTCGTTAAAACTCCAGCCGCCAAGCGTGAGGAACATTCGGCAAGGAACGTTCGAGTGTCTTCCTCAAATCCTCGTGCACCCGCGGTCAGACCTTGCAGAGCTCCGGTGACGGAGGTTATTTCAATGCCTCCTCGGGATTCGATCGAGTACTCCCTAGAGAAAAACGCCGTGAAAAGCCGGCCGGAATCGAAGGAGACTCGAGAGATATCGGAGTACACTGCGAGAAGTCAAATCGTGGAGCGTGAGGATCGAGTCCGAACAAAGACTCCTCCGAAATCCGAAGAATTCGTCCTCGAACCTCGTACCGTTGCGTGCATAGCGGTCGACGTCGAAGGACCCAAACAAGGATATATCCGCCGTGTTAATGTAGCGCCGGATGTATTCCTGGGTGACTGCGTCGTCACCAATCGTAAAGGCAAAGCGAGCCTCCGGTGTTTTAACACCTCGTCGGAAAGAGTTTCATTTCGATTGCCCCCATTGGAGATGGAAGAAATCGAGTCGTACTCTTCCGACCTTTCTAATTCCGGGTACTATCCCGACGCATTCGGTAACCATCCCGACCTTTCTAATTCCGGGTACTATCCCGACGCATTCGGTAACCATCCCGACCTTACTAATTCCGGGAACCATCCCGACGTATTCGGTAACCATCCCGACCTTACTAATTCCGGGTACCATCCCGACGCATTCGGTAACCATCCCGACCATTCTACTTCCGGGTATCGTCCCGACGTATTCGGTAACCATCCCGACCTTTCTAATTCCGGGAACTATCCCGACGCATTCGGTAACCATCCCGACCTTTCTACTTCCGGGTATCGTCCCGACGCATTCGGTAACCATCCCGACCTTTCTAACTCCGGTAACCAGCCCGATTCTTATACTAACTCCGGTAACCAGCCCGATCCTTATTCTAACTCCGGTAACCAGCCCGATCAATTCCAAGACCAACTCCATTCCTACGACAATCAAAGATTTTCAAGACCCATATGTAAGCAGGTCTGTTCTATATTGCACAATAAATCCAGCGACAGTTCTAAACCAGAGAAGGATATCAAAGCCTCCAGAGTAAAAGAACTTCATAACTTACTTCAAAATCATATCTTTGATGATCCACAGAAACTCGATTCCTTTCAACTTCCATCTGCACGTTGCCATGCGAAGCGAAACGAATACGATAAACTTAATCTCTGCGCTACAGCGAAATACGCGTCAGCAAGAAAGAAATATAAATCCGAGTACCCTCGCGATAACGGATATTCCTATGAGAATAAGCGAGCGAAATTCGAAGCCCAGCATCGGCAAAATCTCCTTCGACCACCGGAAGATATAGAACAGGTATTCCTACTCAAAGAACCCTGCAAGGGCAAATTCGATGCGCAATATACGGGTCCTCACGAAATTTGCGACATCCTAGACTCAAACAATGTAAAAATTAAAGTAGGGAACCATTTTAAGATTGTACATGCAAACAAACTCAAGCGTGCGCCGAATAATCCAACGCAAACCCCGCGTCAGCGAAACGTGACACTCATCTGGACGCAGATAAGAAAAGACAAAAGTGACAGTGACACCAGTGATTCCCCACCCACCCAAAACCCAACTATGCAAAATGAACAAAGCGAAATAAGTTGCATGAAACCAGCCCCAGCCCCACGTGCCGACACCGATAACATTTCAGTGCGACCAGTGTTTCGTACAAATATAGGGATTACTCGCCGAGAACTGTGCTCCCTGCGCGGAGTACCCCCGGACGATGCTTCGCATGAATGAGTGTGATATCGAGTGTTGAGCGAGAAATTTCTTCCTTGTAAGAAATTTCTTTTCCGCGTTGGGAGGTGTTACGTCGTCCGATGTACGACGTTGGCCTTGTACACACACTATGTATACAAGGTCTGATCTACATAAGATCCATACACCGTCCCCTAGACATAAGAGCATAATATTAAGATCTCATATATTCTATTGTTCTAATCCTTATCTCCGCCTCTACCCATCACCATAACTTCACCTTGATCAACACCTTACCTCAGTTTCAACCCATCACCACGACACATAATGCAATAAAGTATTGCATCACTCTGGAAGCATCTAGAAGCTTCTAGAAACATAGAGAAGTTCTCGTGCCACGTCTAGAATTGGTCTAAAGAGCGCAGTGGAAACGCTGAGCCGCCACTATAGACGTGAAGCGAGTTAACTACCTAAAAGGTTAACAACAAATGGAAGTTCATTTTCATTATATTATTAATATTCCATCATTACTATTCCTTACCCATGCGACGCCCACGTCGAGCGGGACGCAAGTATCAACTTGCTAAATTGAGACGCGCGTTAAGAAATAAAGCGGTGTTCGATCAAATCATTGCCACTACCGAGTGGACCGAACTTCTGGGAACCACCGAGCACATTCCGTGTGACGCGTCCGATTACGTTTCTGTATACGGTTGCCCTTGCAACCCTCCTAAAGAGGTCAACCACGCGGACCTCTCGCGAGCTCCGACGCCAGTTCTACATCCGGTCGATCGTCCTGAGGTAATCGACATAGCCGACGACGACGACAGCCGAGACACGATCATCGTTCCCAGGGTCCGTTGCCGAATCATCCGTGACGTTCCTCTGCCAGCTCATCAACGTGTCGTCTTGCGGCCAGCATCCAAGGCCACTAATGTCGTCCCGAACCGAGCAGCAGCAACTCTGCCAGATCTTCCCCACCTCGAGGACATCTGTATAGAAGACCCGATGTACGACACCTACTGCCAGTACCGCCAGTTCCTGCTGCAACAATATTATTAGGCGTTAATACAACATTGCGGTGAGTCGTATAATATCTTGTATAATTGCTGAATCCTGTAAACTCACCGTTTTCGTTGCTTCATCTCGCGCGTGATTCTTGTCGGGAAACTTCTTGTAACCGCGTCGGACGTTCTCTTCTTGACTGCATCCATAGCAATATCGGTTGTCCTAGTGCATATGACAGCCCGCGGCTGTCTCGGCACGAAAGACCACTCCTCATTTTAATCATAATATCTCCACCGTCCGTCTGTCACTGTTCTCTTTTCTCTCTCCTGGTACCTGTAACAAAAACACAGTGACGGACGTGACAAAGCTTTCGTTATGTATCTTGCGAAACGAATTCAATCTTCCTAGCGTTAACAGAGTCTCCAATATCGTTACGCCAACGATAAACTATCGCAGCGACCCAAGAGCGAAATTTAAAACCTCTGGTCAGCATCACCCCACTCCACAGCAGGAAGACGATTGTTACGTCGTCCGATGTACGACGTTGGCCTTGTACACACACCATGTATACAAGGTCTGATCTGCATAAGATCCATACACCGTCCCCTAGACATAAGAACATAATATTAAGATCTCATTATTCTATTGTTCTAATCCTTATCTCCGTCTCTACCCATCACCATAACTTCACCTTGATCAACACCTTACCTCAGTTTCAACCCATCACCACGACACATAATGCAATAAAGTATTGCATCACTCTGGAAGCATCTAGAAGCTTCTAGAAACGTCGAGAAGTCCAAAGACTGCTGCATCAGCAGTCCCACGCTCGTAGAGGGCAATAGGACAGCCACGAGACTGCAGCGTCAGCAGAAATGCACGTGCAGTCCCCGGGAGCGAAGACGCTGCTGCGTCAGCGGTTCTCCCACTCCGACGACTGAAGAACAAAGAGACTGCAGCGTCAGCTATCCCCACTCCGAACGAAGGAGGCAAGGCAGAGCGGACGCTTGCATCAGTCCGCCTCCAGACAGCGACTCGAACGGTCCGCTCCAAGCGAGCGACTCGCACGGACGTGCCAGTCCGGCTTCGTCCGGCTTCAAGAGCAGACGTGTTCAGTCTAGCTCCGCGATAGTGAAGTGTGTCGATCCTTCACTCCTAATTCCAATTTCAATTCCAACTCTAACTCAACTCAACTCAAGTCCTAATTCTCATACATTATTCCTATAACATATTACTATATCCATTATTCATTAATCCAATTACTACTTCTATTATAATACTACTTACATATTGTATACCAGTGTACTTACCAGTTCTTATTTAATATATCGTTGTTATACCAGTGCTTCGATCTTGTTATTCTTGTGTTAGTTCAACACCATCTTCCAATTCAGTTCTTGCATCGAATATATTAAACTCGTGACATATCCGGACTTGGTCTAAAGTGCGCAGTGGAAACGCTGAGCCGCCAATAAGGAATTTGAAGCGAGTCATAGAGAAGTTCTCGTGCCACGTCTAGAATTGGTCTAAAGTGCGCAGTGGAAACGCTGAGCCGCCACTATAGACGTGAAGCGAGTTAACTACCAAAAAGGTTAATAACAAGTGGAAGTTCATTTTCATTATATTATTAATATTCCATCATTACTATTCCTTACCCATGCGACGCCCACGTCGAGCGGGACGCAAGTATCAACTTGCTAAATTGAGACGCGCGTTAAGAAATAAAGCGGTGCTCGAACAAATCATCGCCACTACCGAGTGGACAGAACTTCTGGGAACCACCGAGCACATTCCGTGTGACGCGTCCGATTACGTTTCTGTATACGGTTGCCCTTGCAACCCTCCTAAAGAGGTCAACCACGCGGACCTCTCGCGAGCTCCGACGCCAGTTCTACATCCGGTTGATTGTCCAGAGGTGATCGACATAGCCGACGACGACGACAGCCGAGACACGATCATCGTTCCCAGGGTCCGTTGCCGAATCATCCGTGACGTTCCTCTGCCAGCTCATCAACGTGTCGTCTTGCGGCCAGCATCCAAGGCCACTAACGTCGTCCCGAACCGAGCAGCAGCAGCTCTGCCGGATCTTCCCCACCTCGAGGACATCTGTATAGAAGATCCGATGTACGACACCTACTGTCAGTACCGCCAGTTCCTGCTGCAACAATATTATTAGGCGTTAATACAACATTGCGGTGAGTCGTATAATATCTTGTATAATTGTTGAATCCTGTAAACTCACCGTTCTCGTTGCACCCTCTCGCGCGCGATTCTTGTCGGGACACTTCTTGTAACCGCGTCGGACGTTCTTTTCTTGACTGCATCCATAGCAATATCGGTTGTCCTAGTGCATATGACAGCCCGCGGCTGTCTCGGCACGAAAGACCACTCCTCATTTTAATCATAATATCTCAACCGTCCGTCTGTCACTGTTCTCTTTTCTCTCTCCTGGTACCTGTAACAAAAACACAGTGACGGACGTGACAAATTTGGCGCAGTCGGTAGGACATCGAAGTGGTCGCCGATATTTGCATTAATAAGCCCCGACGCGTGTCAGTGCGAAGTTCACATTTCTTAAATCCCATTTATATCTTTCAAAATGTCTCGCCCAATCACGCGATCTCAAAAGGATCTCCGAGCAGATCCTAACGCAGACCTTCCTCCAATGACCGAGGAAGAGCTACTCCTTTATGCGCAAGACCTCGCCCGTAGAGAGCAATATCTCAAAGAAGAAACTGATTTTATTGCCAAATTGCGTCTCAAATATGAAGAAGACGCACAAAACCAAAAGAATATGCTCGACGAAATACGAAAAGAGCTTCATAACATCCAAATCACGAGTCAAACCCTACGTCAACAATCGCCTACACCAGGCCCTAGTAACGTCTCTAATATGCGGGAACCTTCACCGCCAGAGCCACGCGAAATCCCACAGTATGAACCTACTGGTAATTTCGCTCTAAAACAAGCCGCCGAGCTTGTCCCTAGATTCGACGGAACTTCGTCTTCCGTCTTACAATTCATACGTGCATGCAAACGCGCGCGTGACACCGTACCGGCCACTGCAGAGCGTGCCCTCACAAAATTGCTCTGCAATAAACTCCACGATCGTGCTTATGCCGCTATAGAAGGCCAGCACATATTCACAATTTCTGCACTATGCGAGAAATTACGAACAGTACTGGGCCCATACAAATTCGTTGACCAGTACCGTGGCGATCTCGCGAGTGTACTCCAAGCTCCAAACGAGCACATCTTAGACTTCATCAATCGCGTTAAAGACCTTCGAACCGCGATTCAAGATGCCACAGATATTGGCCTTGATTACGAAGAATTAGATCGCTTCGTAGTAGATTGTTTTCTACGAGGTCTCCTTCCCCAGCTGCGTGCCGAAGTGCTTCATTGCCCTTCGCGAAATCCTGCCACTGTTTTCGAAGCAGCCATCTCTGCTTACAGGCAGTATGAGTCAGACCAGACTCGTCGACGAGAACTGATCCGCGAAGAAAAACGAGTCAGCTTCTCTGATAACCGGCCGTATCGCCCGCGTTCCACGAATGAATCCGCTCGTGATATCCCAGAACGAACTCAAGAACGCCGCGATAACAGACCGGACTCGTCTCAGCAGTCCTCAAGAAACTCAAACCGGGACTCTTATCGCTCCCCGACGCCGCAACGGCGATGGGAAAATAATCCTCGCGACCAAAACACGTACCGCGATGGTCGCACAGATCGCCCCTCAAGCTCTAACAAATTTTGCAACTACTGCAAAGTCCCCGGGCACGATATTCACGAGTGCCGTAAGCGCGCTTTTAATAATAATAGGAGGTCGGGAAACGAGTCCGGCCTCCCGACCGAAGCCAACCCCAGGCGGGAGGCCGCATCTTCAACCCAAACTACAGCCCGCACCCAAACGACTATCCGGACGAACGACCAGTCCGACGATTCGTCTCAGCAGTAAATCTTGCTGCAGACTCACCAATTCCGCGCGTAAAAATCTCCGCCCCTCAATTACAAAAGAAGTGTGAATTTTTGTTGGACACGGGTTCGGAGATCAATTTAATTCGTGCGTCAAGTCTTGAACCAAATCTACCTATAGATCACACGAACATTATAGAAGTCCAAGGAATAACCGAGGGATCCATTCCAACTCTCGGTCAAATTAAAATACACTTACAGGGTCAAAACCCTATCGAATTTCATGTCTTGGAAGAAAACTTCCCAATTAACATCGACGGAATCCTCGGTTCTCCCTTCTTCAGAACAGGAGCCGAGATCTCCTTTGCGAATGAATACATTACGATAGGAAACATTCGGGTTCCCTTCTCGAACCCTTGCGCGCCCACGGCTGAGCCTCGCGATAAATTGGCAGCAGAGGTTATTTCAATGCCTTCGTCTATGACCAACGATCTCGTTAAAACTCCAGCCGCCAAGCGTGAGGAACATTCGGCAAGGAACGTTCGAGTGTCTTCCTCAAATCCTCGTGCACCCGCGGTCAGACCTTGCAGAGCTCCGGTGACGGAGGTTATTTCAATGCCTCCTCGGGATTCGATCAAGTACTCCCTAGAGAAAAACGCCGTGAAAAGCCGGCCGGAATCGAAGGAGACTCGAGAGATATCGGAGTACACTGCGAGAAGTCGGGTCGTGGAGCGTGAGGATCGAGTCCGAACAAAGACTCCTCCGAAATCCGAAGAATTCGTCCTCGAACCTCGTACCGTTGCGTGCATAGCGGTCGACGTCGAAGGACCTAAACAGGGATATATCCGCCGTGTTAATGTAGCGCCGGATGTATTCCTGGGTGACTGCGTTGTCACCAATCGTAAAGGCAAAGCGAGCCTCCGGTGTTTTAACACCTCGTCGGAAAGAGTTTCATTTCGATTGCCCCCATTGGAGATGGAAGAAATCGAGTCGTACTCTTCCGACCTTTCTAATTCCGGGTATCATCCCGACGTATTCGGTAACCATCCCGACCTTTCTACTTCCGGGTATCATCCCGACGTATTCGGTAACCATCCCGACCTTTCTAATTCCGGGTACTATCCCGACGCATTCGGTAACCATCCCGACCTTTCTAATTCCGGGAACCATCCCGACGCATTCGGTAACCATCCCGACCTTTCTACTTCCGGGTATCGTCCCGACGCATTCGGTAACCATCCCGACATTACTAACTCCGGTAACCAGCCCGATTCTTATACTAACTCCGGTAACCAGCCCGATCATTATACTAACTCCGGTAACCAGCCCGATTCTCATACTAACTCCGGTAACCAGCCCGATTCTTATACTAATTCCGGTAACCAGCCCGATCCTTATTCTAACTCCGGTAACCAGCCCGATCAATTCCAAGACCAACTCCTTTCCTACGACAATCAAAGATCTTCAAGACCCATATGTAAGCAGGTCTGTTCTATATTGCACAATAAATCCAGCGACAGTTCTAAACCAGAGAAGGATATCAAAGCCTCCAGAGTAAAAGAACTTCATAACTTACTTCAAAATCATATCTTTGATGATCCACAGAAACTCGATTCCTTTCAACTTCCATCTGCACGTTGCCATGCGAAGCGAAACGAATACGATAAAATTAATCTCTGCGCTACAGCGAAATACGCGTCAGCAAGAAAGCAATATAAATCCGAGTACCCTCGCGATAACGGATATTCCTATGAGAATAAGCGAGCGAAATTCGAAGCCCAGCATCGGCAAAATCTCCTTCGACCACCGGAAGATATAGAACAGGTATTCCTACTCAAAGAACCCTGCAAGGGCAAATTCGATGCGCAATATACGGGTCCTCACGAAATTTGCGACATCCTAGACTCAAACAATGTAAAAATTAAAGTAGGGAACCATTTTAAGATTGTACATGCAAACAAACTCAAGCGTGCGCCGAATAATCCAACGCAAACCCCGCGTCAGCGAAACGTGACACTCATCTGGACGCAGATAAGAAAAGACAAAAGTGAAAGTGTTAGTGAACAAAGTGATTCCCCACCCACCCTAAACCCCGAGAAAAGACAGTCGAATAATGAACATTGCGAATACGACTTGTCGGACATTACAAAACCAGCCCCAGCCCCACGTGCCGACACCGACAACATTTCAGTGCGACCAGTGTTTCGTACAAATATAGGAAATACTCGCCGAGAACTGTGCTCCCTGCGCGGAGTACCCCCGGACGATACGTCGCATGAATGAGTGTGAGATCGAGTGTTGAGCGAGAAATTTCTTCCTTGTAAGAAATTTCTTTTCCGCGTTGGGAGGTGTTACGTCGTCCGATGTACGACGTTGGCCTTGTACACACACCATGTATACAAGGTCTGATCTGCATAAGATCCATACACCGTCCCCTAGACATAAGAACATAATATTAAGATCTCATTATTCTATTGTTCTAATCCTTATCTCCGTCTCTACCCATCACCATAACTTCACCTTGATCAACACCTTACCTCAGTTTCAACCCATCACCACGACACATAATGCAATAAAGTATTGCATCACTCTGGAAGCATCTAGAAGCTTCTAGAAACGTCGAGAAGTCCAAAGACTGCTGCATCAGCAGTCCCACGCTCGTAGAGGGCAATAGGACAGCCACGAGACTGCAGCGTCAGCAGAAATGCACGTGCAGTCCCCGGGAGCGAAGACGCTGCTGCGTCAGCGGTTCTCCCACTCCGACGACTGAAGAACAAAGAGACTGCAGCGTCAGCTATCCCCACTCCGAACGAAGGAGGCAAGGCAGAGCGGACGCTTGCATCAGTCCGCCTCCAGACAGCGACTCGAACGGTCCGCTCCAAGCGAGCGACTCGCACGGACGTGCCAGTCCGGCTTCGTCCGGCTTCAAGAGCAGACGTGTTCAGTCTAGCTCCGCGATAGTGAAGTGTGTCGATCCTTCACTCCTAATTCCAATTCCAATTCCAACTCTAACTCAACTCAACTCAAGTCCTAATTCTCATACATTATTCCTATAACATATTACTATATCCATTATTCATTAATCCAATTACTACTTCTATTATAATACTACTTACATATTGTATACCAGTGTACTTACCAGTTCTTATTTAATATATCGTTGTTATACCAGTGCTTCGATCTTGTTATTCTTGTGTTAGTTCAACACCATCTTCCAATTCAGTTCTTGCATCGAATATATTAAACTCGTGACATATCCGGACTTGGTCTAAAGTGCGCAGTGGAAACGCTGAGCCGCTAATAAGGAATTTGAAGCGAGTCATAGAGAAGTTCTCGTGCCACGTCTAGAATTGGTCTAAAGTGCGCAGTGGAAACGCTGAGCCGCCACTATAGACGTGAAGCGAGTTAACTACCAAAAAGGTTAATAACAAGTGGAAGTTCATTTTCATTATATTATTAATATTCCATCATTACTATTCCTTACCCATGCGACGCCCACGTCGAGCGGGACGCAAGTATCAACTTGCTAAATTGAGACGCGCGTTAAGAAATAAAGCGGTGCTCGAACAAATCATCGCCACTACCGAGTGGACAGAACTTCTGGGAACCACCGAGCACATTCCGTGTGACGCGTCCGATTACGTTTCTGTATACGGTTGCCCTTGCAACCCTCCTAAAGAGGTCAACCACGCGGACCTCTCGCGAGCTCCGACGCCAGTTCTACATCCGGTTGATTGTCCAGAGGTGATCGACATAGCCGACGACGACGACAGCCGAGACACGATCATCGTTCCCAGGGTCCGTTGCCGAATCATCCGTGACGTTCCTCTGCCAGCTCATCAACGTGTCGTCTTGCGGCCAGCATCCAAGGCCACTAACGTCGTCCCGAACCGAGCAGCAGCAGCTCTGCCGGATCTTCCCCACCTCGAGGACATCTGTATAGAAGATCCGATGTACGACACCTACTGTCAGTACCGCCAGTTCCTGCTGCAACAATATTATTAGGCGTTAATACAACATTGCGGTGAGTCGTATAATATCTTGTATAATTGTTGAATCCTGTAAACTCACCGTTCTCGTTGCACCCTCTCGCGCGCGATTCTTGTCGGGACACTTCTTGTAACCGCGTCGGACGTTCTTTTCTTGACTGCATCCATAGCAATATCGGTTGTCCTAGTGCATATGACAGCCCGCGGCTGTCTCGGCACGAAAGACCACTCCTCATTTTAATCATAATATCTCAACCGTCCGTCTGTCACTGTTCTCTTTTCTCTCTCCTGGTACCTGTAACAAAAACACAGTGACGGACGTGACACGATATCCCTGCGACGCAACGAGATCTTCAAGGAGAAACCGTCACCCCTGAAGATCATCAGTCTCTCGACAACGCTATAACAGCAACCATGCAGCCGATACAAGCAGCTATCTTGCTCTCTATTGCCACGCAAGCCTCAACACTCATTGGATATGACTGTGGAGGTTCAACCTTGAATATTACCACGTATTCAACTATTGACACTCTTAACTGCGAGCCAGAAGACATCGCACCAGCTGAAAACTTAGAAAGAATTCAGCTCCTGCAGCTAGCTGAATTCTCGCAAGCTCGTGTTTTGCAATGCCATATCGGAATAGACAGAACCATATACTATTGTGGCATGCATTCACATAATTCGGTGGTATCCAATGGTCGACAAGACTATATATTACCGATCTCCAGCGAAACCTGTTCGAGCCTACACACGACGGGGACAATATTCATCACCCCAGCCGCCCAGATCACAGGTATTCAGCCGAACTCGACCTCCTCTCACGGCCTCACGTTAGCAGGAGTTATTCAGAATGATGGTAGCTGCGCTGGAACCACGTATAGTGATCCGTTTGGGACTTGGACCGATGTCGTGGTACAAGCTTTAGTCCGAATCACGATCCGCGACTACATCGCTCCAATCAGATTGTCAACCGGACAGATTCATCTACAAACTGGGCAAACCTGCCCCCTTCAAAAAGGAAGCTGCTTAGACGCACAAGATGGCCATACGTTCTGGGAAACCACGCCGACGGACTCGTGCAAATTCAATAATTATGATGTCTTGTACGAAGGGATAGCCACTAAACTATCCTCCAAGGTGAATCCTTCTCCAACCCTGTATACCGTAGCATCGCAGGACACGACTTTTGCACTCACGGAGACAGGCAGATCGTCAGTTTGCGGATATGTCATAATCCGAACGGAACACCCCAAGCTGTTCATTCTGGAAGTTGGAAGTTCAGGAAAATTCAAGGAGAAAACACACACCTTGGTCAACAATCTGGACATCTTCACGTATGTCAACAGCAAATTTGTTTACGTGGAGAAGCACCTCCGGAAACAATTTTCTCAACTCTACAAAGATGTAATCCGTCAGAAGTGTGAGCTAGAGCGTCAGATTCTCCAGAACGCCCTCACATTATTACATTCAGCACCCGAAGAAGTTGCCACTGCCATCATGAAGGATGTCGGATTTATCGCAGTTCCAGCAGGAGAGGTAGTGCACATAATAAAGTGCATACCAGTCACGGTCCAAGTGAGGAAAACCGAACGGTGTTATGATGAGCTACCCATCACGTATCGGAACACATCAAAATTCCTGAAGCCAAGGGACCACATCATTTCAAATACGGGGACAGAAAAGCCATGCAATGAGCTACTTCCCCCATATTATAGACTGCACGGAACATGGTATCGCCTAACACCGTCATTGATGGAGGCCATCACTCCTTCGGAGCTTCACCCCCTCGCCAAGTCAACCTGGAAATACATAGATCCGAAGAACTTGGCAACGGGAGGCATTTATTCACAAGACGACCTGGACAAACTACAGGATCATATAATGTTTCCTGTAGAGAAGGTAGCAGTCATAAATTCAATCGCACAGGGTGCGACGGGAAGACAGTTTGCAGCAGGAAACATCAATATGTTCAATCTGCTCGATGAAAACTCCTTACAGCAGATAGCGGAGTCTACAGCACAGAAATTATGGTCCGGATTCACTACATTCGGATCAATAAGTGCTGGAATAATCGGAGTGTACGTAGCGATTCGAACGATCAAAACAATCATCAGTACGATCGTTAACGGCATCGCATTACACTCACTATACGGCTGGAGCCTGCATCTCGTTGTCGCCATCTGGAGTTCATTGACCCGGTTCTTTATATTCATGAAGCAGAGGGACAACAAGACTTCAGCGGCCATCGAGGACGAAGCTAGTGATAGTGCCAGTGTCGGAGAATTCCGAACCCGTCCTCCCTTGACGAAACGAACGTTAATTTGCGATTCCCTTGACCCAGCGTTGCGAGACAGGGATGACATTTCAGTGCATCCTGTCTACCGCCACCCAGAGGCAGAGATTCCACTGCGTGAAATCTCTTCTCTAAGGGGGGAGGTGTGACGTCGGTCGCACCTCCGACGTTAGCTTTAAGACTACATGTAAAATTAGATACATAAGAGCGAGCGTTCCCCTTTAAAGATTCCAAAACTCCTAAAAATCCTTCATAACAATGAATCCCTAACACCACGTACATCTGACTGAAATCCATCAACATAACCTAAAATCCAAAATCTGTCAAAATCCTAAAATAGCCAAAAATGGCCCAAACTCGAAGTGTCACGTCCGTCACTGTGTTTTTGTTACAGGTACCAGGAGAGAGAAAAGAGAACAGTGACAGACGGACGGTTGAGATATTATGATTAAAATGAGGAGTGGTCTTTCGTGCCGAGACAGCCGCGGGCTGTCATATGCACTAGGACAACCGATATTGCTATGGATGCAGTCAAGAAAAGAACGTCCGACGCGGTTACAAGGAGTGTCCCGACAAGAATCGCGCGCGAGAGGATGCAACGAGAACGGTGAGTTTACAGGATTCAACAATTATACAAGATATTATACGACTCACCGCAATGTTGTATTAACGCCTAATAATATTGTTGCAGCAGGAACTGGCGGTACTGACAGTAGGTGTCGTACATCGGATCTTCTATACAGATGTCCTCGAGGTGGGGAAGATCCGGCAGAGTTGCTGCTGCTCGGTTCGGGACGACGTTAGTGGCCTTGGATGCTGGCCGCAAGACGACACGTTGATGAGCTGGCAGAGGAACGTCACGGATGATTCGGCAACGGACCCTGGGAACGATGATCGTGTCTCGGCTGTCGTCGTCGTCGGCTATGTCGATCACCTCTGGACAATCAACCGGATGTAGAACTGGCGTCGGAGCTCGCGAGAGGTCCGCGTGGTTGACCTCTTTAGGAGGGTTGCAAGGGCAACCGTATACAGAAACGTAATCGGACGCGTCACACGGAATGTGCTCGGTGGTTCCCAGAAGTTCTGTCCACTCGGTAGTGGCAATGTTTAGATCGAGCACCGCTTTATTTCTCAACGCGCGTCTCAATTTAGCAAGTTGATACTTGCGTCCCGCTCGACGTGGGCGTCGCATGGGTAAGGAATAGTAATGATGGAATATTAATAATATAATGAAAATGAACTTCCACTTGTTATTAACCTTTTTGGTAGTTAACTCGCTTCACGTCTATAGTGGCGGCTCAGCGTTTCCACTGCGCACTTTAGACCAATTCTAGACGTGGCACGAGAACTTCTCTATGACTCGCTTCAAATTCCTTATTGGCGGCTCAGCGTTTCCACTGCGCACTTTAGACCAAGTCCGGATATGTCACGAGTTTAATATATTCGATGCAAGAACTGAATTGGAAGATGGTGTTGAACTAACACAAGAATAACAAGATCGAAGCACTGGTATAACAACGATATATTAAATAAGAACTGGTAAGTACACTGGTATACAATATGTAAGTAGTATTATAATAGAAGTAGTAATTGGATTAATGAATAATGGATATAGTAATATGTTATAGGAATAATGTATGAGAATTAGGACTTGAGTTGAGTTGAGTTAGAGTTGGAATTGGAATTGGAATTAGGAGTGAAGGATCGACACACTTCACTATCGCGGAGCTAGACTGAACACGTCTGCTCTTGAAGCCGGACTGGCGGCTGAGGCCAGGTAGGCACGTCCGTGCGAGTCGCTGGCTGAAGGCGGACTGCTCGAGTCGCGAGATGGAGGCGGACTGCTGCAAGCGTCCGCTCTGCCTTGCCTCCTTCGTTCGGAGTGGGGATAGCTGACGCTGCAGTCTCTTTGTTCTTCAGTCGTCGGAGTGGGAGAACCGCTGACGCAGCAGCGTCTTCGCTCCCGGGGACTGCACGTGCATTTCTGCTGACGCTGCAGTCTCGTGGCTGTCCTATTGCCCTCTACGAGCGTGGGACTGCTGATGCAGCAGTCTTTGGACTTCTCGTCGTTTCTAGAAGCTTCCAGATGCTTCCAGAGTGATGCAATACTTTATTGCATTATGTGTCGTGGTGATGGGTTGAAACTGAGGTAAGGTGTTGATCGAGGTGAAGTTATGGTGATGGGTAGAGACGGAGATAAGGATTAGAACAATAGAATAATGAAATCTTAATACTATGCTCTTATGTCTAGGGGACGGTGTGTGGATCTTATGCAGATCAGACCTTGTATACATAGTGTGTGTACAAGGCCAACGTCGTACATCGGACGACGTAACACCTCCCAACGCGGAAAAGAAATTTCTTACAAGGAAGAAATTTCTCGCCCAACACCCGATATCACACTCATTCATGCGACGCATCGTCCGGAGGTACTCCGCGCAGGGAGCACAGTTCTCGGCGAGTATTTCCTATATTTGTACGAAACACTGGTCGCACTGAAATGTTGTCGGTGTCGGCACGTGGGGCTGGGGCTGGTTTTGTAATGTCCGACAAGTCGTATTCGCAATGTTCATTTTTCGACTGTCTTTTCTCGGGGTTTAGGGTGGGTGTGGAATCACTTTGTTCACTAACACTTTCACTTGCACTTTTCCTGTATCTTGCTGCATACGTGTAAGTATTGTCCTTTTGCTTCAGGAAGATGAAGAATCTTGTGAGGGAGCTCCATACGGCGACTGCTAGATGCAAACTCCATCCGTAATGTGAGTGCAATGCAATACCATTGATTATGGTACTTATGATAGTCTTTATTGTTCGGATTGCTATATATATTCCTAGCACTCCAGCACTGATTGAACCAAATGTGGTGAATCCTGACCACAGTTTTTGTGCTGTTGATTCCGCTATCTGTTGCAGGGAGTTTTCGTCAAGCAGGTTGAACATATTAACGTTTCCTGTTGCGTAATCTCTGCCGGATGCTCCTTGGGCGATAGAATTTATTACGGCCACTCTTTCCACTGGAAACATGATGTGGTCCTGTAGTTTGTTGAGATCCTCTTGGGAATAAATTCCGCCTGTTGCGATATTTGTTGGATCCACGTACTTCCACGTGGGTTTGATGAGCGGTTGTAATGTTGCTGGGGCAACGGTCTCTGTGAGTGACGGCGTTAAACCATACCAAATTCCGTTTATTTTGTAGAGAGGCGGCAGGAGTTCATTGCATGGCTTTTCTGTACCTGTGGCAACTATAATATGGTCTCCTGGCTTTAAGAACTTGGAAGAATTCTGGTAAGTGATCGGAAGTTCATCGAAACACTTATCCGTTTTCCGAACTTGTACGGTTACTGGAATGCACTTTATAATATGCACCACTTCTCCAGCTGGAACTGCGACGAATCCTGGTTCTCGCATAATGGCAGCTGCTATTTCTTCTGGTGATGAGTGTAACATCGTTAGTGCGTTTTGAAGGACCTGTTTCTCCAGTTCGCACTTTTGCCGGATGACATCCTGGTACAACTGGGTAAGTTGACTTTTCAGATGTTTTTCTACGTAGATGAACTTACTATTCACGTAGGTGAATATGTCCAGATTGCTTACTATGGTGTGAGTGCGTTCCTTGAATTTACCGGACAAACTTGTATCCAGAATAAAGAGCTTGGGGTGCTCCGTGCGAATAATAATATAACCGCAAATTGATGTACGACCAGATTCTGTCAACGCGAATGTGGTGTCTTCAGATTCCACCATATATAGTGTAGGTGAGAACTTTGTCTTTGTAGAAACTCTGGTAGCTAGTCCTTCGTAGAGAACGTCGTAGCTATTGAACTTGCAGTAATCGTTGGGAACGACGTCCCAGAATGTATGTCCATCTTGCGTATCAAGGCAGCTTCCTTTTGTGAAGGTGCATATTTGTCCTGACTGTAGATGGATCTGACCTGTAGAGAGCTTCACTGTTGCTGTGTAGTCCCTCAGGGTTATTCGAACGATGGCCTGTACAACGACACTGGTCCAAGTGCCGAATGGGTCGTTGTATGTTGTTCCCGCGCATTGCCCGTTATTTTGAAGTTCTCCCGCCAATGTGAGGCTGCGGGATGTAGTAGAATTGGGCTGGACTCCCGTGACCTGGGCGGTCGGAGTGATGAGGATTGTTCCGGTCTTCTGCAACTCGGAACAGGTTTCACTGGTGGTTGCCAGTAAATATTCTTGTCGTCCGTTCGTGACGATGGAAACATGTGAGTGCATGCCACAATAGAATATCGTGCGGTCGATTTCTATGTGGCACTGGATTACTCTCGTCTGAGTAAACTCTGCTAGTTGTAGCAATTGGATTTTTACTGAGTCCTCCGTGGGCTTGATTTCTTCAGGCTCGCAATCAGGAATATCGACGATGGAGAACGTTGTCGTGTTCAGTGTAGATCCTCCACAATCGTATCCGATGAGGGTGTACACTCGCGTGGCTATAGAGAGTAAGATGGCAACTTGGATCGGCTGCATGATTACAGTTTCGTGTGTGTCTAAGGACTGACGGTCTTCTGAGGCGATTGCTGCTTCGGAGGAGCGGTGTTGCGATGTGATATGCTGATCTTCCAGTGGTGGAAGGAGATTTTGCTGACCAGAGGTTTCGTATTTCGCTCGTTTAATCTGGTAGGGGTATCTGTTATCGCGAGGGTACTCGGATTTATATTTCTTTCTTGCTGACGCGTATTTCGCTGTAGCGCAGAGATTAATTTTATCGTATTCGTTTCGCTTCGCATGGCAACGTGCAGATGGAAGTTGAAAGGAATCGAGTTTCTGTGGATCATCAAAGATATGATTTCGAAGTAAGTTAAGGAGTTCTTTTACTCTGGAGGCTTTGATATCCTTCTCTGGTTTAGAACTGTCGCTGGATTTATTGTGCAATATAGAACAGACCTGCTTACATATGGGTCTTGAAAATCTTTGATTGTCGTAGGAATGGAGTTGGTCTTGGAATTGATCGGGCTGGTTACCGGAGTTAGAATAAGGATCGGGCTGGTTACCGGAGTTAGTATAAGAATCGGGCTGGTTACCGGAGTTAGTATAATGATCGGGCTGGTTACCGGAGTTAGTATGAGAATCGGGCTGGTTACCGGAGTTAGTATAAGAATCGGGCTGGTTACCGGAGTTAGTATGAGAATCGGGCTGGTTACCGGAGTTAGTATGAGAATCGGGCTGGTTACCGGAGTTAGTATAAGAATCGGGATGGTTACCGAATACGTCGGGATGATACCCGGAATTAGAAAGGTCGGGATGGTTACCGAATACGTCGGGATGATACCCGGAATTGGAAAGGTCGGGATGGTTACCGAATGCGTCGGGATGATACCCGGAAGTAGTATAAGAATCGGAAGAGTACGACTCGATTTCTTCCATCTTCAATGGGGGCAATCGAAATGAAACTCTTTCCGACGAGGTGTTAAAATACCGGAGGCTCGCTTTGCCTTTACGATTGGTGACGACGCAGTCACCCAGGAATACATCCGGCGCTACATTAACACGGCGGATATATCCCTGTTTAGGTCCTTCGACGTCGACCGCTATGCACGCAACGGTACGAGGTTCGAGGACGAATTCTTCGGATTTCGGAAGAGTCTTTGTTCGGACTCGATCCTCACGCTCCACGATCCGACTTCTCGCAGTGTACTCCGATATCTCTCGAGTCTCCTTCGATTCCGGCCGGCTTTTCACGGCGTTTTTCTCTAGGGAGCACTCGATCGAATCCCGAGGAGGCATTGAAATAACCTCCGTCACCGGAGCTCTGCAAGGTCTGACCGCGGGTGCACGAGGATTTGAGGAAGACACTCGAACGTTCCCTGCCGAATGTTCCTCACGCTTGACGGCTGGAGTTTTAACGAGATCGTTGGTCATAGACGAAGGCATTGAAATAACCTCTGCTGCCAATTTATCGCGAGGCTCAGCCGTGGGCGCGCAAGGGTTCGAGAAGGGAACCCGAATGTTTCCTATCATAATGTATTCATTCGCAAAGGAGATCTCGGCTCCTGTTCTGAAGAAGGGAGAACCGAGGATTCCGTCGATGTTAATTGGGAAGTTTTCTTCCAAGACATGAAATTCAATAGGGTTTTGACCCTGTAAGTGTATCTTAATTTGACCGAGGGTTGGAATGGATCCCTCGGTTATTCCTTGGACTTCTATAGTGTTCGTATGATCTATAGGTAGATTTGGTTCTAGACTTGACGCACGAATTAAATTGATCTCCGAACCCGTGTCCAGCAAAAATTCACACTTCTTTTGTAATTGAGGGGCGGAGATTTTTACGCGCGGGATTGGTGAGTCTGCAGCAAGATTTACTGCTGAGACGAATCGTCGGACTGGTCGTTCGTCCGGATAGCTGTTTGGGTGCGGGCTGTAGTTTGGGTTGAAGATGCGGCCTCCCGCCTGGGGTTGGCTTCGGTCGGGAGGCCGGACTCGTTTCCCGACCTCCTATTATTATTAAAAGCGCGCTTACGGCACTCGTGAATATCGTGCCCGGGGACTTTGCAATAGTTGCAAAATTTGTTAGGGCTTGAAGGGCGATCTCTGCGACCATCGCGGTACGTGTTTTGGTCGCGAGGATTATTTTCCCATCGCCGTTGCGGCGTCGGGGAGCGATAAGAGTCCCGGTTTGAGTTTCTCGAGGACTGCTGAGACGAGTCCGGTCTGTTATCGCGGCGTTCTTGAGTTCGCACTGGAATGTCACGAGCGGACTCGTACGTGGAACGCTGGCGATACGGCCGGTTATCAGAGAAGCTGACTCGTTTTTCTTCGCGGATCAGTTCTCGTCGACGAGTCTGGTCTGACTCATACTGCCTGTAAGCAGAGATGGCTGCTTCGAAAACAGTGGCAGGATTTCGCGAAGGGCAATGAAGCACTTCGGCACGCAGCTGGGGAAGGAGACCTCGTAGAAAACAATCTACTACGAAGCGATCTAGTTCTTCGTAATCAAGGCCAATATCTGTGGCATCTTGAATCGCGGTTCGAAGGTCTTTAACGCGATTGATGAAGTCTAAGATGTGCTCGTTTGGAGCTTGGAGTACACTCGCGAGATCGCCACGGTACTGGTCCACGAATTTGTACGGGCCCAGTACTGTACGTAACTTTTCGCATAGTGCAGAAATTGTGACTATGTGCTCGCCTTCTATAGCGGCATAAGCACGATCGTGGAGTTTATTGCAGAGCAATTTCGTGAGGGCACGCTCTGCAGTGGCCGGTACGGTGTCACGCGCGCGTTTGCATGCACGTATGAATTGTAGGACGGAAGACGAAGTTCCGTCGAATCTAGGGACAAGCTCGGCGGCTTGCTTTAGAGCAAAATTGCCAGTAGGTTCATACTGTGGGATTTCGCGTGGCTCTGGCGGTGAAGGTTCCCGCATATTAGAGACGTTACTAGGGCCTGGTGTAGGCGATTGTTGACGTAGGGTTTGACTCGTGATTTGGATGTTATGAAGCTCTTTTCGTATTTCGTCGAGCATATTCTTTTGGTTTTGTGCGTCTTCTTCATATTTGAGACGCAATTTGGCAATAAAATCAGTTTCCTCTTTGAGATATTGCTCTCTACGGGCGAGGTCTTGCGCATAAAGGAGTAGCTCTTCCTCGGTCATTGGAGGAAGGTCTGCGGTAGGATCTGCTCGGAGATCCTTTTGAGATCGCGTGATTGGGCGAGACATTTTGAAAGATATGAATGGGATTTAAGAAATGTGAACTTCGTACTGACACGCATCGGGGCTTATTAATGCAAATATCGGCGACCACTTCGATGTCCTACCGACTGCGCCAAATTTGTCACGTCCGTCACTGTGTTTTTGTTACAGGTACCAGGAGAGAGAAAAGAGAACAGTGACAGACGGACGGTTGAGATATTATGATTAAAATGAGGAGTGGTCTTTCGTGCCGAGACAGCCGCGGGCTGTCATATGCACTAGGACAACCGATATTGCTATGGATGCAGTCAAGAAAAGAACGTCCGACGCGGTTACAAGGAGTGTCCCGACAAGAATCGCGCGCGAGAGGATGCAACGAGAACGGTGAGTTTACAGGATTCAACAATTATACAAGATATTATACGACTCACCGCAATGTTGTATTAACGCCTAATAATATTGTTGCAGCAGGAACTGGCGGTACTGACAGTAGGTGTCGTACATCGGATCTTCTATACAGATGTCCTCGAGGTGGGGAAGATCCGGCAGAGTTGCTGCTGCTCGGTTCGGGACGACGTTAGTGGCCTTGGATGCTGGCCGCAAGACGACACGTTGATGAGCTGGCAGAGGAACGTCACGGATGATTCGGCAACGGACCCTGGGAACGATGATCGTGTCTCGGCTGTCGTCGTCGTCGGCTATGTCGATCACCTCTGGACAATCAACCGGATGTAGAACTGGCGTCGGAGCTCGCGAGAGGTCCGCGTGGTTGACCTCTTTAGGAGGGTTGCAAGGGCAACCGTATACAGAAACGTAATCGGACGCGTCACACGGAATGTGCTCGGTGGTTCCCAGAAGTTCTGTCCACTCGGTAGTGGCAATGTTTAGATCGAGCACCGCTTTATTTCTCAACGCGCGTCTCAATTTAGCAAGTTGATACTTGCGTCCCGCTCGACGTGGGCGTCGCATGGGTAAGGAATAGTAATGATGGAATATTAATAATATAATGAAAATGAACTTCCACTTGTTATTAACCTTTTTGGTAGTTAACTCGCTTCACGTCTATAGTGGCGGCTCAGCGTTTCCACTGCGCACTTTAGACCAATTCTAGACGTGGCACGAGAACTTCTCTATGACTCGCTTCAAATTCCTTATTGGCGGCTCAGCGTTTCCACTGCGCACTTTAGACCAAGTCCGGATATGTCACGAGTTTAATATATTCGATGCAAGAACTGAATTGGAAGATGGTGTTGAACTAACACAAGAATAACAAGATCGAAGCACTGGTATAACAACGATATATTAAATAAGAACTGGTAAGTACACTGGTATACAATATGTAAGTAGTATTATAATAGAAGTAGTAATTGGATTAATGAATAATGGATATAGTAATATGTTATAGGAATAATGTATGAGAATTAGGACTTGAGTTGAGTTGAGTTAGAGTTGGAATTGGAATTGGAATTAGGAGTGAAGGATCGACACACTTCACTATCGCGGAGCTAGACTGAACACGTCTGCTCTTGAAGCCGGACTGGCGGCTGAGGCCAGGTAGGCACGTCCGTGCGAGTCGCTGTCTGGAGGCGGACCGTTCGAGTCGCGAGATGGAGGCGGACTGCTGCAAGCGTCCGCTCTGCCTTGCCTCCTTCGTTCGGAGTGGGGATAGCTGACGCTGCAGTCTCTTTGTTCTTCAGTCGTCGGAGTGGGAGAACCGCTGACGCAGCAGCGTCTTCGCTCCCGGGGACTGCACGTGCATTTCTGCTGACGCTGCAGTCTCGTGGCTGTCCTATTGCCCTCTACGAGCGTGGGACTGCTGATGCAGCAGTCTTTGGACTTCTCGTCGTTTCTAGAAGCTTCCAGATGCTTCCAGAGTGATGCAATACTTTATTGCATTATGTGTCGTGGTGATGGGTTGAAACTGAGGTAAGGTGTTGATCGAGGTGAAGTTATGGTGATGGGTAGAGACGGAGATAAGGATTAGAACAATAGAATAATGAAATCTTAATACTATGCTCTTATGTCTAGGGGACGGTGTGTGGATCTTATGCAGATCAGACCTTGTATACATAGTGTGTGTACAAGGCCAACGTCGTACATCGGACGACGTAACAGAAGATTGAAATATCATTGGACTCGTGAGCGAAAATCATGAAACTAACCTAAAAATTTGTAGGTTATGTTCTCAATTCGCGTTTGTTTAGACTTTACCAAAATTTCGATTTTTGGTAATTTTCAAAAGTACTTAGAATATTTTCAAACATATGATCGGTCGACAAATGATGTCAACTAATCATATGACATATAAAATTTACATCGAAACGCCTTGCAAGAGCAAGCGCTCGAAAATATTCTAAGTCCCAATTTATTTAAATAAATAAATAGGTACGCCAATGGTTACCACTTAATTTTCGAGTCCTGCACCACTGGGAACGAAAACTGCTGACTCTAGTGCGGCGGCCATCGCGCTGTTTACGACGAAGACCGGCACAAAGAGGACACGGTCCCCTTTTGCGAAGTCAGCATTTTTCGGACGAACGTTCGATTCTCCCCAGTCCTCTCCGGGGACCCGAGTGGGTCAGTCGAGTTTTCGTCAATCTTCCAAGTCCAGACTATTTAGACATAGTCTTTCCAAATCCAGATTGTTTAGACACAATCTTTCCAAATCCATACTGTTTAGACACAGTCCCTAATACCATTCAGTAATATCGTATTCTTATTCGTTTAATTCAAATATTACTTCGTTTATTCAATTAAACATTTTTATTGCGTTTCATATTTCGTACTTAGTACGTATTTCGATTTCGTTAATAATAAGCATCTTTACCTTTGTATTCTTTTACGTTATTAATATACTTTGTTTTACCAGAGTCAATCTAAATCCCAATTATTATTTCCTTGCTCCTAACTTCGTAGTTTGAAGTGACACGTTGTTAGTTAGAGATAGAGTTCTCACTGGAAAGTTCGCGAATAGTATTCCTTATTCAATTTCCTGTTACGTGTTCGCGTACGTGCGTGATAGTGATAGATTTGCTCGCATAGCAAGCTCCGCAGCATCCACGTCCGTTTTCTCGAATCAAAATATCGTCAACCACGCGGACGATTGTTACGTCGTCCGATGTACGACGTTGGCCTTGTACACACACTATGTATACAAGGTCTGATCTGCATAAGATCCATACACCGTCCCCTAGAAATAAGAGCATAGTATTAAGATTTCATTATTCTATTGTTCTAATCCTTACCTCCGTCTTTACCCATCACCATAACTTCACCTTGATCAACACCTTACCTCAGTTTCAACCCATCACCACGACACATAATGCAATAAAGTATTGCATCACTCTGGAAGCATCTAGAAGCTTCTAGAAACGTCGAGAAGTCCAAAGACTGCTGCATCAGCAGTCCCACGCTCGTAGAGGGCAATAGGACAGCCACGAGACTGCAGCGTCAGCAGAAATGCACGTGCAGTCCCCGGGAGCGAAGACGCTGCTGCGTCAGCGGTTCTCCCACTCCGACGACTGAAGAACAAAGAGACTGCAGCGTCAGCTATCCCCACTCCGACCGAAGGAGGCAAGGCAGAGCAGGCGCTTGCATCAGTCCGCCTCCAGACAGCGACTCGAACGGTCCGCTCCAAGCGAGCGACTCGCACGGACGTGCCAGTCCGGCTTCTTCCGACTTCAAGAGCAGACGTGTTCAGTCTAGCTCCGCGAAAGTGAAGTGTGTCGATCCTTCACTCCTAATTCCAATTCCAATTCCAATTCCAACTCTAACTCAACTCAACTCAACTCCTAATTCTCATACATTATTCCTACAACATATTACTATATCCATTATTCATTAATCCAATTACTACTCCTATTATAATACTACTTACATATTGTATACCAGTGTACTTACCAGTTCTTATTTAATATATCGTTGTTATACCAGTGCTTCGATCTTGTTATTCTTGTGTTAGTTCAACACCATCTTCCAATTCAGTTCTTGCATCGAATATATTAAACTCGTGACATATCTGGACTTGGTCTAAAGTGCGCAGTGGAAACGCTGAGCCGCCAATAAGGAATTTGAAGCGAGTCATAGAGAAGTTCTCGTGCCACGTCTAGAATTGGTCTAAAGTGCGCAGTGGAAACGCTGAGCCGCCACTATAGACGTGAAGCGAGTTAACTACCAAAAAGGTTAATAACAAGTGGAAGTTCATTTTCATTATATTATTAATATTCCATCATTACTATTCCTTACCCATGCGACGCCCACGTCGAGCGGGACGCAAGTATCAACTTGCTAAATTGAGACGCGCGTTGAGAAATAAAGCGGTGCTCGATCAAATCATTGCCACTACCGAGTGGACCGAACTTCTGGGAACCACCGAGCACATTCCGTGTGACGCGTCCGATTACGTTTCTGTATACGGTTGCCCTTGCAACCCTCCTAAAGAGGTCAACCACGCGGACCTCTCGCGAGCTCCGACGCCAGTTCTACAT
This sequence comes from Lasioglossum baleicum, assembly GCF_051020765.1. NCBI lineage: Eukaryota > Metazoa > Arthropoda > Insecta > Hymenoptera > Halictidae > Lasioglossum > Lasioglossum baleicum. The sequence goes on from NC_134930.1 coordinate 3,736,024, forward strand.
CCGGTCGATTGTCCAGAGGTGATCGACATAGCCGACGACGACGACAGCCGAGACACGATCATCGTTCCCAGGGTCCGTTGCCGAATCATCCGTGACGTCCCACTGCCAACTCATCAACGTGTCGTCTTGCGGCCTGCATCCAAGGCCACTAATGTCGTCCCGAACCGAGCAGCAGCAACTCTGCCAGATCTTCCCCACCTCGAGGACATCTGTATAGAGGACCCGATGTACGACACCTACCGCCAGTACCGCCAGTTCCTGCTGCAACAATATTATTAGGCGTTAATACAGCATTGCGGTGAGTCGTATAGTATCTTGTATAATTGCTGAATCCTGTAAACTCACCGTTCTCGTTGCATCATCTCGCGCGTGATTCTTGTCGGGACACTTCTTGTAACCGCGTCGGACGTTCTTTTCTTGACTGCATCCATAGCAATATCGGTTGTCCTAGTGCATATGACAGCCCGCGGCTGTCTCGGCACGAAAGACCACTCCTCATTTTAACCATAATATCTCAACCGTCCGTCTGTCACTGTTCTCTTTTCTCTCTCCTGGTACCTGTAACAAAAACACAGTGACGGACGTGACAAATTTGGCGCAGTCGGTAGGACAACGAAGTGGTCGCCGATATTTGCATTAATAAGCCCCGACGCGTGTCAGTACGAAGTTCACATTTCTTAAATCCCATTTATATCTTTCAAAATGTCTCGCCCAATCACGCGATCTCAAAAGGATCTCCGAGCAGATCCTAACGCAGACCTTCCTCCAATGACCGAGGAAGAGCTACTCCTTTATGCGCAAGACCTCGCCCGTAGAGAGCAATATCTCAAAGAAGAAACTGATTTTATTGCCAAATTGCGTCTCAAATATGAAGAAGACGCACAAAACCAAAAGAATATGCTCGACGAAATACGAAAAGTGCTTCATAACATCCAAATCACGAGTCAAACCCTACGTCAACAATCGCCTACACCAGGCCCTAGTAACGTCTCTAATATGCGGGAACCTTCACCGCCAGAGCCACGCGAAGTCCCACTCTATGAACCTACTGGTAATTTCGCTCTAAAACAAGCCGCCGAGCTTGTCCCTAGATTCGACGGAACTTCGTCTTCCGTCCTGCAATTCATACGTGCATGCAAACGCGCGCGTGACACCGTACCGGCCACTGCAGAGCGTGCCCTCACGAAATTGCTCTGCAATAAACTCCACGATCGTGCTTATGCCGCTATAGAAGGCGAGCACATAGTCACAATTTCTGCACTATGCGAAAAGTTACGTACAGTACTGGGCCCATACAAATTCGTGGACCAGTACCGTGGCGATCTCGCGAGTGTACTCCAAGCTCCAAACGAGCACATCCTAGACTTCATCAATCGCGTTAAAGACCTTCGAACCGCGATTCAAGATGCCACAGATATTGGCCTTGATTACGAAGAACTAGATCGCTTCGTAGTAGATTGTTTTCTACGAGGTCTCCTTCCTCAGCTGCGTGCCGAAGTGCTTCATTGCCCTTCGCGAAATCCTGCCACTGTTTTCGAAGCAGCCATCTCTGCTTACAGGCAGTATGAGTCAGACCAGACTCGTCGACGAGAATTGATCCGCGAAGAAAAACGAGTCAGCTTCTCTGATAACCGGCCGTATCGCCCGCGTTCCACGTACGAGTCCGCTCGTGACATTCCAGAGCGAACTCAAGAACGCCGCGATAACAGACCGGACTCGTCTCAGCAGTCCTCGAGAAACTTAAACCGGGACTCTTATCGCTCCCCGACGCCGCAACGGCGATGGGAAAACAATCCTCGCGACCAAAACACGTACCGCGATGGTCGCACAGATCGCCCCTCAAGCCCTAACAAATTTTGCAACTACTGCAAAGTCCCCGGGCACGATATTCACGAGTGCCGTAAGCGCGCTTTTAATAATAATAGGAGGTCGGGAAACGAGTCCGGCCTCCCGACCGAAGCCAACCCCAGGCGGGAGGCCGCATCTTCAACCCAAACTACAGCCCGCACCCAAACAGCTATCCGGACGAACGACCAGTCCGACGATTCGTCTCAGCAGTAAATCTTGCTGCAGACCCACCAATTCCGCGCGTAAAAATCTCCGCCCCTCAATTACAAAAGAAGTGTGAATTTTTGTTGGACACGGGTTCGGAGATCAATTTAATTCGTGCGTCAAGTCTAGAACCAAATCTACCTATAGATCATACGAACACTATAGAAGTCCAAGGAATAACCGAGGGATCCATTCCAACTCTCGGTCAAATCAAAATACACTTACAGGGTCAAAACCCTATCGAATTTCATGTCTTGGAAGAAAACTTCCCAATTAACATCGACGGAATCCTCGGTTCTCCCTTCTTCAGAACAGGAGCCGAGATCTCCTTTGTGAATGAATACATTACGATAGGAAACATTCGGGTTCCCTTCTCGAACCCTCGCGCGCCCACGGCTGAGCCTCGCGATAAATTGGCAGCAGAGGTTATTTCAATGCCTTCGTCTATGACCAACGATCTCGTTAAAACTCCAGCCGCCAAGCGTGAGGAACATTCGGCAAGGAACGTTCGAGTGTCTTCCTCAAATCCTCGTGCACCTGCGGTCAGACCTTGCAGAGCCCCGGTGACGGAGGTTATTTCAATGCCTCCTCGGGATTCGATCGAGTGCTCCCTAGAGAAAAACGCCGTGAAAAGCCGGCCGGAATCGAAGGAGACTCGAGAGATATCGGAGTACACTGCGAGAAGTCGGATCGTGGAGCGTGAGGATCGAGTCCGAACAAAGACTCCTCCGAAACCCGAAGAATTCGTCCTCGAACCTCGTACCGTTGCGTGCATAGCGGTCGACGTCGAAGGACCCAAACAGGGATATATCCGCCGTGTTAATGTAGCGCCAGATGTATTCCTGGGTGACTGCGTCGTCACCAATCGTAAAGGCAAAGCGAGCCTCCGGTGTTTTAACACCTCGTCGGAAAGAGTTTCATTTCGATTGCCCCCATTGGAGATGGAAGAAATCGAGTCGTACTCTTCCGACTTTTCTAATTCCGGGTATCATCCCGACGTATTCGGTAACCATCCCGACCTTTCCAATTCCGGGTATCGTCCCGACGCATTCGGTAACCATCCCGACATTACTAACTCCGGTAACCAGCCCGATTCTCATACTAACTCCGGTAACCAGCCCGATTCTTATTCTAACTCCGGTAACCAGCCCGATTCTTATTCTAACTCCGGTAACCAGCCCGATCATTATTCTAACTCCGGTAACCATCCCGACCTTTTCAATTCCGGTAACCATCCCGACGTATTCGGTAACCATCCCGACAATTTTAATCCAGAGTCCAAAGAAGACTCCCGCGAATTCAAACCTATGAAGGTTTATTCTACAAGCTCCGGTATCAAGTCCGATTGTTTCTATTCCGAGTCTAGGTTGAAAGGAAATGTCCCCGCCTTTGATTCTCTAAAGACGACAGAACGTCTACATAAAATAAAGCATAAAACTCTACCTCGTATAGACCGAGCATACGAGTCGATCATAAAAGATCATCCCGCGATAATTTCGAAATCAGAGTCAAAGAGAGTCTATATTTCATTTCAAAAACCTACCTCTGATTTTTCGCCGGGACATGATCTCTTCCAGTCTCAACGGTCAAGTATCCGTGCACCGCAAAGCGATTTCCATCCATCTAGGAATTATACGTCTGTAAAATACGCGTCAGCAAAAAGGAGAAACAAATTTCGTATTATACTATACCTTTGCAATAACCCGCGAACAATGATTGTAGCGTCTCCTGCGATTTGCGATAAGAAACCCTCCCAGGAGATTTCATTACAGTCCTCCGCTGACGCGAAATTAGAATCCGCGATAATCACGCGTCCGGTCAACACCGATAAGCGAGCGAAATCCGAAACCCAGCGTCGACAGAATCTCCTTCCACCACCGGAAGATATAGAACAGGTATTCCTACTCAAAGAACCCTGCAAGGGCAAATTCGATGCGCAATATACGGGTCCTCACGAAATTTGCGACATCCTAGACTCAAACAATGTAAAAATTAAAGTAGGGAACCATTTTAAGATTGTACATGCAAACAAACTCAAGCGTGCGCCGAATAATCCAACGCAAACCCCGCGTCATCGAAACGTGACACTCATCTGGACGCAGATAAGAAAAGACGAAAGTGACAGTGACACCAGTGATTCCCCACCCACCCAAAACCCAATTATGCAAAATGAACAAAGCGAAATAAATTGCATAAAATCAGCCCCAGCCCCACGTGCCGACACCGACAACATTTCAGTGCGACCAGTGTTTCGTACAAATATAGGAAATACTCGCCGAGAACTGTGCTCCCTGCACGGAGTACCCCCGGACGATGCGTCGCATGAATGAGTGTGATATCGAGTGTTGAGCGAGAAATTTCTTCCTTGTAAGAAATTTCTTTTCCGCGTTGGGAGGTGTTACGTCGTCCGATGTACGACGTTGGCCTTGTACACACACTATGTATACAAGGTCTGATCTGCATAAGATCCATACACCGTCCCCTAGAAATAAGAGCATAGTATTAAGATTTCATTATTCTATTGTTCTAATCCTTACCTCCGTCTTTACCCATCACCATAACTTCACCTTGATCAACACCTTACCTCAGTTTCAACCCATCACCACGACACATAATGCAATAAAGTATTGCATCACTCTGGAAGCATCTAGAAGCTTCTAGAAACGTCGAGAAGTCCAAAGACTGCTGCATCAGCAGTCCCACGCTCGTAGAGGGCAATAGGACAGCCACGAGACTGCAGCGTCAGCAGAAATGCACGTGCAGTCCCCGGGAGCGAAGACGCTGCTGCGTCAGCGGTTCTCCCACTCCGACGACTGAAGAACAAAGAGACTGCAGCGTCAGCTATCCCCACTCCGACCGAAGGAGGCAAGGCAGAGCAGGCGCTTGCATCAGTCCGCCTCCAGACAGCGACTCGAACGGTCCGCTCCAAGCGAGCGACTCGCACGGACGTGCCAGTCCGGCTTCTTCCGACTTCAAGAGCAGACGTGTTCAGTCTAGCTCCGCGAAAGTGAAGTGTGTCGATCCTTCACTCCTAATTCCAATTCCAATTCCAATTCCAACTCTAACTCAACTCAACTCAACTCCTAATTCTCATACATTATTCCTACAACATATTACTATATCCATTATTCATTAATCCAATTACTACTCCTATTATAATACTACTTACATATTGTATACCAGTGTACTTACCAGTTCTTATTTAATATATCGTTGTTATACCAGTGCTTCGATCTTGTTATTCTTGTGTTAGTTCAACACCATCTTCCAATTCAGTTCTTGCATCGAATATATTAAACTCGTGACATATCTGGACTTGGTCTAAAGTGCGCAGTGGAAACGCTGAGCCGCCAATAAGGAATTTGAAGCGAGTCATAGAGAAGTTCTCGTGCCACGTCTAGAATTGGTCTAAAGTGCGCAGTGGAAACGCTGAGCCGCCACTATAGACGTGAAGCGAGTTAACTACCAAAAAGGTTAATAACAAGTGGAAGTTCATTTTCATTATATTATTAATATTCCATCATTACTATTCCTTACCCATGCGACGCCCACGTCGAGCGGGACGCAAGTATCAACTTGCTAAATTGAGACGCGCGTTGAGAAATAAAGCGGTGCTCGATCAAATCATTGCCACTACCGAGTGGACCGAACTTCTGGGAACCACCGAGCACATTCCGTGTGACGCGTCCGATTACGTTTCTGTATACGGTTGCCCTTGCAACCCTCCTAAAGAGGTCAACCACGCGGACCTCTCGCGAGCTCCGACGCCAGTTCTACATCCGGTCGATTGTCCAGAGGTGATCGACATAGCCGACGACGACGACAGCCGAGACACGATCATCGTTCCCAGGGTCCGTTGCCGAATCATCCGTGACGTCCCACTGCCAACTCATCAACGTGTCGTCTTGCGGCCTGCATCCAAGGCCACTAATGTCGTCCCGAACCGAGCAGCAGCAACTCTGCCAGATCTTCCCCACCTCGAGGACATCTGTATAGAGGACCCGATGTACGACACCTACCGCCAGTACCGCCAGTTCCTGCTGCAACAATATTATTAGGCGTTAATACAGCATTGCGGTGAGTCGTATAGTATCTTGTATAATTGCTGAATCCTGTAAACTCACCGTTCTCGTTGCATCATCTCGCGCGTGATTCTTGTCGGGACACTTCTTGTAACCGCGTCGGACGTTCTTTTCTTGACTGCATCCATAGCAATATCGGTTGTCCTAGTGCATATGACAGCCCGCGGCTGTCTCGGCACGAAAGACCACTCCTCATTTTAACCATAATATCTCAACCGTCCGTCTGTCACTGTTCTCTTTTCTCTCTCCTGGTACCTGTAACAAAAACACAGTGACGGACGTGACACGATATTCGCGAGATAAATTCACGGGATCGCACAGCGTCCACGCCCGTTTTCGCTAGTTAAAATATCGTCAATCACGCGGACGATATTCGTGAGTTAGATTCACGGTATCGTACAGCGTCCACGCCCGTTTCCTCAACGAGCGCATCCGTCTACAATACCGTAGCAGCCAGCTGTCAATCATTGGAGGTCGTTCCTGTCAAATATCGACGTGACAGAGTTTGGCGCAGTCGTCAATCCTTGAAGGTCGTTTCCAGCCATTTGGATCAACCCCTGTCAAGCAGAGCGGACCGTATTCAAGGCCATCAGCGCAACCGTAGCTGTTCATCCGTTGCGAATTCATGTCTCGTGTCAATCGACAAACAAGCGAAGCGTAAAAGTAAGTGGAACATATTACCGCGTATGTTTCAGTGTCGCGTGCATCATTCATCTGTGTAAGACTGCATGCAGGTGTCGGCATCGGGTCCTAGTCTGTTGATAAAAAGACCAACACTTTTATTAAATGTCAGTCAGTGGAAGAGTAGAGTAGCCGGGCCGCGGTATTCTTGTCACGTCCGTCACTGTGTTTTTGTTACAGGTACCAGGAGAGAGAAAAGAGAACAGTGACAGACGGACGGTTGAGATATTATGATTAAAATGAGGAGTGGTCTTTCGTGCCGAGACAGCCGCGGGCTGTCATATGCACTAGGACAACCGATATTGCTATGGATGCAGTCAAGAAAAGAACGTCCGACGCGGTTACAAGGAGTGTCCCGACAAGAATCACGCGCGAGATGATGCAACGAAACCGGTGAGTTTACAGGATTCAGCAATTATACAAGACATTATACGACTCACCGCAATGCTGTATTAACGCCTAATAATATTGTTGCAGCAGGAACTGGCGGTACTGGCAGTAGGTGTCGTACATCGGGTCTTCTATACAGATGTCCTCGAGGTGGGGAAGATCTGGCAGAGCTGCTGCTGCTCGGTTCGGGACGACATTAGTGGCCTTGGATGCTGGCCGCAAGACGACACGTTGATGAGTTGGCAGAGGAACGTCACTGATGATTCGGCAACGGACCCTGGGAACGATGATCGTGTCTTGGCTGTCGTCGTCGTCGGCTATGTCGATCACCTCTGGACGATCGACCGGATGCAGAACTGGCGTCGGAGCTCGCGAGAGGTCCGCGTGGTTGACCTCTTTAGGAGGGTTGCAAGGGCAACCGTATACAGAAACGTAATCGGACGCGTCACACGGAATGTGCTCGGTGGTTCCCAGAAGTTCTGTCCACTCGGTAGTGGCAATGATTTGATCGAGCACCGCTTTATTTCTCAACGCGCGTCTCAATTTAGCAAGTTGATACTTGCGTCCCGCTCGACGTGGGCGTCGCATGGGTAAGGAATAGTAATGATGGAATATTAATAATATAATGAAAATGAACTTCCATTTGTTGTTAACCTTTTAGGTAGTTAACTCGCTTCACGTCTATAGTGGCGGCTCAGCGTTTCCACTGCGCTCTTTAGACCAATTCTAGACGTGGCACGAGAACTTCTCTATGACTCGCTTCAAATTCCTTATTGGCGGCTCAGCGTTTCCACTGCGCACTTTAGACCAAGTCCGGATATGTCACGAGTTTAATATATTCGATGCAAGAACTGAATTGGAAGATGGTGTTGAACTAACACAAGAATAACAAGATCGAAGCACTGGTATAACAACGATATATTAAATAAGAACTGGTAAGTACACTGATATACAATATGTAAGTAGTATTATAATTGGAGTAGTAATTGGATTAATGAATAATGGATATAGTAATATGTTGTAGGATTAATGTATGAGAATTAGGACTTGAGTTGAGTTGAGTTAGAGTTGGAATTGGAATTGGAATTAGGAGTGAAGGATCGACACACTTCACTATCGCGGAGCTAGACTGAACACGTCTGCTCTTGAAGCCGGACTGGCACGTCCGTGCGAGTCGCTCGCTTGGAGCGAACCGTTCGAGTCGCTGGCTGAAGGCGGACTGATGCAAGCGTCCGCTCTGCCTTGCCTCCTTCGTTCGGAGTGGGGATAGCTGACGCTGCAGTCTCTTTGTTCTTCGGTCGTCGGAGTGGGAGAACCGCTGACGCAGCAGCGTCTTCGCTCCCGGGGACTGCACGTGCATTTCTGCTGACGCTGCAGTCTCGTGGCTGTCCTATTGCCCTCTACGAGCGTGGGACTGCTGATGCAGCAGTCTTTGGACTTCTCGACGTTTCTAGAAGCTTCTAGATGCTTCTAGAGTGATGCAATACTTTATTGCATTATGTGTCGTGGTGATGGGTTGAAACTGAGGTAAGGTGTTGATCAAGGTGAAGTTATGGTGATGGGTAGAGACGGAGATAAGGATTAGAACAATAGAATAATGAAATCTGAATACTATGCTCTTATGTCTAGGGGACGGTGTATGGATCTTATGCAGATCAGACCTTGAATACATAGTGTATGTACAAGGCCAACGTCGTACATCGGACGACGTAACATTCTCTTCTCTTGCTCTTATAGCCCCGCCAGGACGTGACAAATTTGGCGCAGTCGGTAGGACACTCGTTGGTCACCGATGTTAGAAGCACGGCATCGAGGAATAAAAATAGAATCAGTGTTAGCACGCGAACCCCTGCGCGTTCCATCATTGTTTGACAATTTAACGCAGTAGACTTAGAGTCCGTGAAAGCATAGTGTCAGTTAAAAGTGCGACGGGCAGTGAAGGAAATGCACTTTCGCCCACGTTACATACTCAAATTATTTTTCGCGATGTTCGTACTCAGTACAAATTCATCGAGAGTTTTAGTGAACGTTAAAGTGCGACGAGCGGTTTAGAAAACGCCCCTTCGCCCACGTTATATAGTCGGATTATTTTTCGCGAATTTCATACTTAGAAATTTTCAAGCGACGCAATCATGGAAACGCGTAGCGAGGCTAGAAAGAAGGTTCCTCCTACGGAAGAGGAATTAATTGAATTCCAGAAAGATTTAGCTCGTAGAGAAGCAGCTCTCATTAATCAAACCGCCGCGTTGACTCAACTCAAATTGCAATACGAAACAGAAACGCGCGATCAGAGAGAAACGTACGAGGATATACGCCGCGAGATAGCAGAAATCCGATCGGCCAGAGATTCTCAATCAATTCCAGCTAGCCCAGTCGTTGCGCCCCGCGAACCCATAATGCACGATTCTTCGAATTTCACCGTTAAACAAGCGGTTGAACTTGTGCCTACCTTTGACGGCACCTCCATAACCGTGCTACAATTCGTTCGCGCGTGCAAGCGAGCCTTGGAAGCTGTTCCAGCCACAGCTGAGCGTACCCTCACTAGATTAGTATGCAATAAGCTTAGAGGACAGGCATACGCCGCGATTGAAGACGTAAATATTAACACAATCTCTGAATTGTGCAACCGCCTGAAAGATGTACTAGGCCCATATAAATTCATCGATCAGTATCGCGGAGAATTAGCTTCGATACACCAGGGACAGTCCGAGCACGTGTTGAATTATATTACGCGAGTAAAGGACCTTAGAACGGCGATCATAGATTCAGGCCGCGGGGTCCCCTGTTACCTCGTCCGATGTACGACGTTGGCCTTGTACACACACTATGTATACAAGGTCTGATCTACATAAGATCCACACACCGTCCCCTAGACATAAGAGCATAGTATTAAGATCTCATTATTCTATTGTTCTAATCCTTATCTCCGTCTTTACCCATCACCATAACTTCACCTTGATCAACACCTTACCTCAGTTTCAACCCATCACCACGACACATAATGCAATAAAGTATTGCATCACTCTGGAAGCATCTAGAAGCTTCTAGAAACGTCGAGAAGTCCAAAGACTGCTGCATCAGCAGTCCCACGCTCGTAGAGGGCAATAGGACAGCCACGAGACTGCACCGTCAGCAGAAATGCACGTGCAGTCCCCGGGAGCGAAGAAGGACAGCCACGAGACTGCACCGTCAGCAGAAATGCACGTGCAGTCCCCGGGAGCGAAGACGCTGCTGCGTCAGCGGTTCTCCCACTCCGACGACTGAAGAACAAAGAGACTGCAGCGTCAGCTATCCCCACTCCGACCGAAGGAGGCAAGGCAGAGCGGACGCTTGCATCAGTCCGCCTCCATCTCGCGACTCGAGCAGTCCGCCTTCAGCCAGCGACTCGCACGGACATGCCAGTCCGGCTTCAAGAGCAGACGTGTTCAGTCTAGCTCCGCGAAAGTGAAGTGTGTCGATCCTTCACTCCTAATTCCAATTCCAATTCCAACTCTAACTCAACTCAACTCAAGTCCTAATTCTCATACATTATTCCTATAACATATTACAATATCCATTATTCATTAATCCAATTACTACTCCTATTATAATACTACTTACATATTGTATACCAGTGTACTTACCAGTTCTTATTTAATATATCGTTGTTATACCAGTGCTTCGATCTTGTTATTCTTGTGTTAGTTCAACACCATCTTCCAATTCAGTTGTCACGTCCGTCACTGTGTTTTTGTTACAGGTACCAGGAGAGAGAAAAGAGAACAGTGACAGACGGACGGTTGAGATATTATGATTAAAATGAGGAGTGGTCTTTCGTGCCGAGACAGCCGCGGGCTGTCATATGCACTAGGACAACCGATATTGCTATGGATGCAGTCAAGAAAAGAACGTCCGACGCGGTTACAAGGAGTGTCCCGACAAGAATCACGCGCGAGATGATGCAACGAAAACGGTGAGTTTACAGGATTCAGCAATTATACAAGACATTATACGACTCACCGCAATGCTGTATTAACGCCTAATAATATTGTTGCAGCAGGAACTGGCGGTACTGACAGTAGGTGTCGTACATCGGGTCTTCTATACAGATGTCCTCGAGGTGGGGAAGATCTGGCAGAGTTGCTGCTGCTCGGTTCGGGACGACATTAGTGGCCTTGGATGCTGGCCGCAAGACGACACGTTGATGAGTTGGCAGAGGAACGTCACTGATGATTCGGCAACGGACCCTGGGAACGATGATCGTGTCTCGGCTGTCGTCGTCGTCGGCTATGTCGATTACCTCAGGACGATCGACCGGATGCAGAACTGGCGTCGGAGCTCGCGAGAGGTCCGCGTGGTTGACCTCTTTAGGAGGGTTGCAAGGGCAACCGTATACAGAAACGTAATCGGACGCGTCACACGGAATGTGCTCGGTGGTTCCCAGAAGTTCGGTCCACTCGGTAGTGGCAATGATTTGATCGAGCACCGCTTTATTTCTCAACGCGCGTCTCAATTTAGCAAGTTGATACTTGCGTCCCGCTCGACGTGGGCGTCGCATGGGTAAGGAATAGTAATGATGGAATATTAATAATATAATAAAAATGAACTTCCACTTGTTATTAACCTTTTTGGTAGTTAACTCGCTTCACGTCTATAGTGGCGGCTCAGCGTTTCCACTGCGCACTTTAGACCAATTCTAGACGTGGCACGAGAACTTCTCTATGACTCGCTTCAAATTCCTTATTGGCGGCTCAGCGTTTCCACTGCGCACTTTAGACCAAGTCCGGATATGTCACGAGTTTAATATATTCGATGCAAGAACTGAATTGGAAGATGGTGTTGAACTAACACAAGAATAACAAGATCGAAGCACTGGTATAACAACAATATATTAAATAAGAACTGGTAAGTACACTGGTATACAATATGTAAGTAGTATTATAATAGGAGTAGTAATTGGATTAATGAATAATGGATATTGTAATATGTTATAGGAATAATGTATGAGAATTAGGACTTGAGTTGAGTTGAGTTAGAGTTGGAATTGGAATTGGAATTAGGAGTGAAGGATCGACACACTTCACTTTCGCGGAGCTAGACTGAACACGTCTGCTCTTGAAGTCGGAAGAAGCCGGACTGGCGGCTGAGGCCAGGTTGGCACGACTGCTCGAGTCGCCGGTCGGAGGCGGACTGATGCAAGCGTCCGCTCTGCCTTGCCTCCTTCGTTCGGAGTGGGGATAGCTGACGCTGCAGTCTCTTTGTTCTTCAGTCGTCGGAGTGGGAGAACCGCTGACGCAGCAGCGTCTTCGCTCCCGGGGACTGCACGTGCATTTCTGCTGACGCTGCAGTCTCGTGGCTGTCCTATTGCCCTCTACGAGCGTGGGACTGCTGATGCAGCAGTCTTTGGACTTCTCGACGTTTCTAGAAGCTTCTAGATGCTTCCAGAGTGATGCAATACTTTATTGCATTATGTGTCGTGGTGATGGGTTGAAACTGAGGTAAGGTGTTGATCAAGGTGAAGTTATGGTGATGGGTAGAGACGGAGATAAGGATTAGAACAATAGAATAATGAAATCTTAATATTATGTTCTTATGTCTAGGGGACGGTGTATGGATCTTATGCAGATCAGACCTTGTATACATAGTGTGTGTACAAGGCCAACGTCGTACATCGGACGACGTAACACCTCCCAACGCGGAAAAGAAATTTCTGACAAGGAAGAAATTTCTCGCTCAACACTCGATCACACACTCATTCATGCGACGCATCGTCCCGAGGTACTCCGCGCAGGGAGCACAGTTCTCGGCGAGTATTTCCTATATTTGTACGAAACACTGGTCGCACTGAAATGTTGTCGGTGTCGGCACGTGGGGCTGGGGCTGATTTTATGCAATTTATTTCGCTTTGTTCATTTTGCATAATTGGGTTTTGGGTGGGTGGGGAATCACTGGTGTCACTGTCACTTTCGTCTTTTCTTATCTGCGTCCAGATGAGTGTCACGTTTCGATGACGCGGGGTTTGCGTTGGATTATTCGGCGCACGCTTGAGTTTGTTTGCATGTACAATCTTAAAATGGTTCCCTACTTTAATTTTCACATTGTTTGAGTCTAAGATGTCGCAAATTTCGTGAGGACCCGTATATTGTTCATCGAATTTGCCCTTGCAGGGTTCTTTGAGTAGGAATACCTGTTCTCCCACCTTGAATTCTACAGGGTTAATTCTTCTATCGTAGTATGATTTGGATTTCCTTTTCGCGGAGACTAAGTTTCCGCGCGCGCGAATCTGGGTTTCGGTTTTCGCTCGCTTATCGGTGTTGACCGGACGCGTGATTATCGCGGATTCTAATTTCGCGTCAGCGGAGGACTGTAATGAAATCTCCTGGGAGGGTTTCCTATCGCAAATCGCAGGAGACTCTACAATCATTGTTCGCGGGTTATTGCAAAGGTATAGTATAATACGAAATTTGTTTCTCCTTTTTGCTGACGCGTATTTTACAGACGTATAATTCCTAGATGGATGGAAATCGCTTTGCGGTGCACGGATACTTGACCGTTGAGACTGGGAGAGATCATGTCCCGGCGAAAAATCAGAGGTAGGTTTTTGAAATGAAATATAGACTCTCTTTGACTCTGATTTCGAAATTATCGCGGGATGATCTTTTATGATCGACTCGTATGCTCGGTCTATACGAGGTAGAGTTTTATGCTTTATTTTATGTAGACGTTCTGTCGTCTCTAGAGAATCAAAGGCGGGGACATTTCCTTTCAACCTAGACTCGGAATAGAAACAATCGGACTTGATACCGGAGCTTGTAGAATAAACCTTCATAGGTTTGAATTCGCGGGAGTCTTCTTTGGACTCTGGATTAAAATTGTCGGGATGGTTACCGAATACGTCGGGATGGTTACCGGAATTGAAAAGGTCGGGATGGTTACCGAATGCGTCGGGATGGTTACCGGAGTTAGAATAATGATCGGGCTGGTTACCGGAGTTAGAATAAGAATCGGGCTGGTTACCGGAGTTAGAATAAGAATCGGGCTGGTTACCGGAGTTAGTATGAGAATCGGGCTGGTTACCGGAGTTAGAAAGGTCGGGATGGTTACCGAATACGTCGGGACGATACCCGGGATTAGAAAGGTCGGGATGGTTACCGAATACGTCGGGATGGTTCCCGGAATTAGAAAAGTCGGAAGAGTACGACTCGATTTCTTCCATCTCCAATGGGGGCAATCGAAATGAAACTCTTTCCGACGAGGTGTTAAAACACCGGAGGCTCGCTTTGCCTTTACGATTGGTGACAACGCAGTCACCCAGGAATACATCCGGCGCTACATTAACACGGCGGATATATCCCTGTTTAGGTCCTTCGACGTCGACCGCTATGCACGCAACGGTACGAGGTTCGAGGACGAATTCTTCGGATTTCAGAGGAGTCTTTGTTCGGACTCGATCCTCACGCTCCACGATCCGACTTCTCGCAGTGTACTCCGATATCTCTCGAGTCTCCTTCGATTCCGGCCGGCTTTTCACGGCGTTTTTCTCTAGGGAGTACTCGATCGAATCCCGAGGAGGCATTGAAATAACCTCCGTCACCGGAGCTCTGCAAGGTCTGACCGCGGGTGCACGAGGATTTGAGGAAGACACTCGAACGTTCCTTGCCGAATGTTCCTCACGCTTGGCGGCTGGAGTTTTAACGAGATCGTTGGTCATAGACGAAGGCATTGAAATAACCTCTGCTGCCAATTTATCGCGAGGCTCAGCCGTGGGCGCGCAAGGGTTCGAGAAGGGAACCCGAATGTTTCCTATCATAATGTATTCATTCGCAAAGGAGATCTCGGCTCCTGTTCTGAAGAAGGGAGAACCGAGGATTCCGTCGATGTTAATTGGGAAGTTTTCTTCCAAGACATGGAATTCGATAGGGTTTTGACCCTGTAAGTGTATTTTAGTTTGACCGAGAGTTGGAATGGATCCCTCGGTTATTCCTTGGACTTCTATAGTGTTCGTATAATCTATAGGTAGATTTGGTTCTAGACTTGACGCACGAATTAAATTGATCTCCGAACCCGTGTCTAACAAAAATTCACACTTCTTTTGTAATTGAGGGGCGGAGATTTTTACGCGCGGAATTGGTGAGTCTGCAGCAAGATTTACTGCTGAGACGAATCGTCGGACTGGTCGTTCGTCCGGATAGCTGTTTGGGTGCGGGCTGTAGTTTGAGTTGAAGATGCGGCCTCCCGCCTGGGGTTGGCTTCGGTCGGGAGGCCGGACTCGTTTCCCGACCTCCTATTATTATTAAAAGCGCGCTTACGGCACTCGTGAATATCGTGCCCGGGGACTTTGCAGTAGTTGCAAAATTTGTTAGGGCTTGAGGGGCGATCTGTGCGACCATCGCGGTACGTGTTTTGGTCGCGAGGATTATTTTCCCATCGCCGTTGCGGCGTCGGGGAGCGATAAGAGTCCCGGTTTAAGTTTCTCGAGGACTGCTGAGACGAGTCCGGTCTGTTATCGCGGCGTTCTTGAGTTCGCTCTGGATTGTCACGAGGGGACTCGTACGTGGAACGCTGGCGATACGGCCGGTTATCAGAGAAGCTGACTCGTTTTTCTTCGCGGATCAGTTCTCGTCGACGAGTCTGGTCTGACTCATACTGCCTGTAAGCAGAGATGGCTGCTTCGAAAACAGTGGCAGGATTTCGCGAAGGGCAATGAAGCACTTCGGCACGCAGCTGGGGAAGGAGACCTCGTAGAAAACAATCTACTACGAAACGATCCAGCTCTTCGTAATCAAGGCCAATATCTGTGGCATCTTGAATCGCGGTTCGAAGGTCTTTAACGCGATTGATGAAGTCTAAGATGTGCTCGTTTGGAGCTTGGAGTACACTCGCGAGATCGCCACGGTACTGGTCAACGAATTTGTATGGGCCCAGTACTGTTCGTAATTTCTCGCATAGTGCAGAAATTGTGAATATGTGCTGGCCTTCTATAGCGGCATAAGCACGATCGTGGAGTTTATTGCAGAGCAATTTCGTGAGGGCACGCTCTGCAGTGGCCGGTACGGTGTCACGCGCGCGTTTGCATGCACGTATGAATTGTAGGACGGAAGACGAAGTTCCGTCGAATCTAGGGACAAGCTCGGCGGCTTGCTTTAGAGCAAAATTGCCAGTAGGTTCATACTGTGGGATTTCGCGTGGCTCTGGCGGTGAAGGTTCCCGCATATTAGAGACGTTACTAGGGCCTGGTGTAGGCGATTGTTGACGTAGGGTTTGACTCGTGATTTGGATGTTATGAAGCTCTTTTCGTATTTCGTCGAGCATATTCTTTTGGTTTTGTGCGTCTTCTTCATATTTGAGACGCAATTTGGCAATAAAATCAGTTTCCTCTTTGAGATATTGCTCTCTACGGGCGAGGTCTTGCGCATAAAGGAGTAGCTCTTCCTCGGTCATTGGAGGAAGGTCTGCGTTAGGATCTGCTCGGAGATCCTTTTGAGATCGCGTGATTGGGCGAGACATTTTGAAAGATATGAATGGGATTTAAGAAATGTGAACTTCGCACTGACACGCGTCGGGCCTTATTAATGCAAATATCGGCGACCACTTCGTTGTCCTACCGACTGCGCCAAATTTGTCACGTCCGTCACTGTGTTTTTGTTACAGGTACCAGGAGAGAGAAAAGAGAACAGTGACAGACGGACAGTTGAGATATTATGATTAAAATGAGGAGTGGTCTTTCGTGCCGAGACAGCCGCGGGCTGTCATATGCACTAGGACAACCGATATTGCTATGGATGCAGTCAAGAAAAGAACGTCCGACGCGGTTACAAGGAGTGTCCCGACAAGAATCACGCGCGAGATGATGCAACGAAAACGGTGAGTTTACAGGATTCAGCAATTATACAAGACATTATACGACTCACCGCAATGCTGTATTAACGCCTAATAATATTGTTGCAGCAGGAACTGGCGGTACTGACAGTAGGTGTCGTACATCGGGTCTTCTATACAGATGTCCTCGAGGTGGGGAAGATCTGGCAGAGTTGCTGCTGCTCGGTTCGGGACGACATTAGTGGCCTTGGATGCTGGCCGCAAGACGACACGTTGATGAGTTGGCAGAGGAACGTCACTGATGATTCGGCAACGGACCCTGGGAACGATGATCGTGTCTCGGCTGTCGTCGTCGTCGGCTATGTCGATTACCTCAGGACGATCGACCGGATGCAGAACTGGCGTCGGAGCTCGCGAGAGGTCCGCGTGGTTGACCTCTTTAGGAGGGTTGCAAGGGCAACCGTATACAGAAACGTAATCGGACGCGTCACACGGAATGTGCTCGGTGGTTCCCAGAAGTTCGGTCCACTCGGTAGTGGCAATGATTTGATCGAGCACCGCTTTATTTCTCAACGCGCGTCTCAATTTAGCAAGTTGATACTTGCGTCCCGCTCGACGTGGGCGTCGCATGGGTAAGGAATAGTAATGATGGAATATTAATAATATAATAAAAATGAACTTCCACTTGTTATTAACCTTTTTGGTAGTTAACTCGCTTCACGTCTATAGTGGCGGCTCAGCGTTTCCACTGCGCACTTTAGACCAATTCTAGACGTGGCACGAGAACTTCTCTATGACTCGCTTCAAATTCCTTATTGGCGGCTCAGCGTTTCCACTGCGCACTTTAGACCAAGTCCGGATATGTCACGAGTTTAATATATTCGATGCAAGAACTGAATTGGAAGATGGTGTTGAACTAACACAAGAATAACAAGATCGAAGCACTGGTATAACAACAATATATTAAATAAGAACTGGTAAGTACACTGGTATACAATATGTAAGTAGTATTATAATAGGAGTAGTAATTGGATTAATGAATAATGGATATTGTAATATGTTATAGGAATAATGTATGAGAATTAGGACTTGAGTTGAGTTGAGTTAGAGTTGGAATTGGAATTGGAATTAGGAGTGAAGGATCGACACACTTCACTTTCGCGGAGCTAGACTGAACACGTCTGCTCTTGAAGTCGGAAGAAGCCGGACTGGCGGCTGAGGCCAGGTTGGCACGACTGCTCGAGTCGCCGGTCGGAGGCGGACTGATGCAAGCGTCCGCTCTGCCTTGCCTCCTTCGTTCGGAGTGGGGATAGCTGACGCTGCAGTCTCTTTGTTCTTCAGTCGTCGGAGTGGGAGAACCGCTGACGCAGCAGCGTCTTCGCTCCCGGGGACTGCACGTGCATTTCTGCTGACGCAGCAGTCTCGTGGCTGTCCTATTGCCCTCTACGAGCGTGGGACTGCTGATGCAGCAGTCTTTGGACTTCTCGACGTTTCTAGAAGCTTCTAGATGCTTCCAGAGTGATGCAATACTTTATTGCATTATGTGTCGTGGTGATGGGTTGAAACTGAGGTAAGGTGTTGATCAAGGTGAAGTTATGGTGATGGGTAGAGACGGAGATAAGGATTAGAACAATAGAATAATGAAATCTTAATATTATGTTCTTATGTCTAGGGGACGGTGTATGGATCTTATGCAGATCAGACCTTGTATACATAGTGTGTGTACAAGGCCAACGTCGTACATCGGACGACGTAACACAGTTCTTGCATCGAATATATTAAACTCGTGACATATCCGGACTTGGTCTAAAGTGCGCAGTGGAAACGCTGAGCCGCCAATAAGGAATTTGAAGCGAGTCATAGAGAAGTTCTCGTGCCACGTCTAGAATTGGTCTAAAGTGCGCAGTGGAAACGCTGAGCCGCCACTATAGACGTGAAGCGAGTTAACTACCAAAAAGGTTAATAACAAGTGGAAGTTCATTTTCATTATATTATTAATATTCCATCATTACTATTCCTTACCCATGCGACGCCCACGTCGAGCGGGACGCAAGTATCAACTTGCTAAATTGAGACGCGCGTTGAGAAATAAAGCGGTGCTCGATCAAATCATTGCCACTACCGAGTGGACAGAACTTCTGGGAACCACCGAGCACATTCCGTGTGACGCGTCCGATTACGTTTCTGTATACGGTTGCCCTTGCAACCCTCCTAAAGAGGTCAACCACGCGGACCTCTCGCGAGCTCCGACGCCAGTTCTACATCCGGTCGATTGTCCAGAGGTGATCGACATAGCCGACGACGACGACAGCCGAGACACGATCATCGTTCCCAGGGTCCGTTGCCGAATCATCCGTGACGTTCCTCTGCCAGCTCATCAACGTGTCGTCTTGCGGCCAGCATCCAAGGCCACTAACGTCGTCCCGAACCGAGCAGCAGCAACTCTGCCAGATCTTCCCCACCTCGAGGACATCTGTATAGAAGATCCGATGTACGACACCTACTGTCAGTACCGCCAGTTCCTGCTGCAACAATATTATTAGGCGTTAATACAACATTGCGAGGTGATCGACATAGCCGACGACGACGACAGCCGAGACACGATCATCGTTCCCAGGGTCCGTTGCCGAATCATCCGTGACGTTCCTCTGCCAGCTCATCAACGTGTCGTCTTGCGGCCAGCATCCAAGGCCACTAACGTCGTCCCGAACCGAGCAGCAGCAACTCTGCCGGATCTTCCCCACCTCGAGGACATCTGTATAGAAGATCCGATGTACGACACCTACTGTCAGTACCGCCAGTTCCTGCTGCAACAATATTATTAGGCGTTAATACAACATTGCGGTGAGTCGTATAATATCTTGTATAATTGTTGAATCCTGTAAACTCACCGTTCTCGTTGCATCCTCTCGCGCGCGATTCTTGTCGGGACACTTCTTGTAACCGCGTCGGACGTTCTTTTCTTGACTGCATCCATAGCAATATCGGTTGTCCTAGTGCATATGACAGCCCGCGGCTGTCTCGGCACGAAAGACCACTCCACATTTTAATCATAATATCTCAACCGTCCGTCTGTCACTGTTCTCTTTTCTCTCTCCTGGTACCTGTAACAAAAACACAGTGACGGACGTGACACCCCAATCTAGACGAGATTGATAAATTCACAGTTGATTGTTTCATGCGTGGTCTTATCCCAGCGCTTCGAGCCGAGGTCAGGCTCTGCGCGTCACTCGAATTACAGAAAATATTCGATGAAGCAGTAACCGCGTACAAACAGTACGAGCTTGACCGTGTTCGTTATCGCGACGACGGACGCCGCGTTGCATTCTCCGACTCTCGTAATCGCACACCAGAGCGATCAAGCAACTCTCCTTATGATAGGAATGCGCCAGAGCAGCGCAATAGATCTTCGGAAAGGAAAGATCAACGACCTTCCTTTTCACCTCGTGAATCCTGGCGAGACAGGAAACCCGATAACAGAGACGCGTATCGCTCTCCTCCTCCGCGACGTCACGAACCGTCGCAATCAAATCAGCGCGAAACGTATAAACGCGAAGATCGCGCTTCCCAGTCCCCAGGTCGCGATCGCTTTCCTACGGAGAATCAGAAGTATTGTAAATATTGTAAGCGTACGGGACATGACATACACGAATGTCGCCGCCGCGAATATTACAGTAGAAATGAGTCGGGAAACGAATCAAGCCTCCCGACAAACGCGACCAAAGGACGGGAGGCATCCCAAGAGAATCGCCAAAAGGCAACACAGCTGGCCGTCATCAGCGACGACCAGCAGTAGATGAAATTCGAGTAGATAGGAGAGATAACCCGGACGGTCAGCAGAATGAACGACCATCCGCGAAATTAGTCTCGGCAATAAATCTCGCGCCGGACTCCCCTATCCCTCGAATAAAAGCAAAATCGTCACTCTTCTCAAAAGAGTGTGAGTTCCTCTTGGACACCGGGTCCGAGGTCAACTTAATCCGAGCGTCTGGTATCAAATCTGACGTTCATCTAAAAACTGACAGCGTCATACACGTCCATGGCGTGACAGAAGGAGAAATTGCGACCCTCGGTTATATCAATGCGGAGCTAGCAAATTCCATTAAAGTCACGCTACACGTTCTGCCTGACAGTTTTCCAATTAATATAGATGGTATCTTAGGCTCCCCCTTCTTCAGAGAGGGAGCAGAGATATCATTTGCGAAGGAATGCGTAGAGTATAAAAACCTACGTATTCCCTTTTCGAATCCTCGGGAATATTCCATCGAAAGCCGTACCGCCGCCTGCATAGCCGTCAACGTAAAGGGCCCAAGCGAAGGGTATGTGCGAAAAGTAGATGTAAAACCCGATGTGTTCTTAGGTGATTGTTTAGTCACCAACCGTAACGGAAAGGCATACCTGCGATGCTTTAACGCATCGTCCGAAGTGGCGTCCTTCTCCCTGCCTACGTTGGAGGTGGAAGAGATCGAGGTTCCCTTTTCGAATATTCAAGCCGAAGTCAATTCGGACTTATTCAATGCTCGTGCGTGCCGCGCGCACGAGACGATCGTTAACGATCAACTCGCGTCTTCTAATAATTCCGGTAACCATTCCGACGATTCCGGTAGCCATCCCGATTCTTTAAATAATTCCGGTAACCATTCCGACGATTCCGGTAGCCATCCCGATTTCCTAAACGATTCCGGTAGCCATCCCGATTCTTTAAATAATTCCGGTAACCATCCCGACGATTCCGGTGTTACGTCGTCCGATGTACGACGTTGGCCTTGTACACACACTATGTATACAAGGTCTGATCTACATAAGATCCATACACCGTCCCCTAGACATAAGAGCATAATATTAAGATCTCATATATTCTATTGTTCTAATCCTTATCTCCGCCTCTACCCATCACCATAACTTCACCTTGATCAACACCTTACCTCAGTTTCAACCCATCACCACGACACATAATGCAATAAAGTATTGCATCACTCTGGAAGCATCTAGAAACTTCTAGAAACGTCGAGAAGTCCAAAGACTGCTGCATCAGCAGTCCCACGCTCGTAGAGGGCAATAGGACAGCCACGAGACTGCAGCGTCAGCAGAAATGCACGTGCAGTCCCCGGGAGCAAAGACGCTGCTGCGTCAGCAGTTCTCCCACTCCGACGACTGAAGAACAAAGAGACTGCAGCGTCAGCTATCCCCACTCCGACCGAAGGAGGCAAGGCAGAGCGAACGCTTGCATCAGTCCGCCTTCAGCCAGCGACTCGCACAGACGTGCCTACCTGGCCTCAGCCGCCAGTCCGGCTTCAAGAGCAGACGTGTTCAGTCTAGCTCCGCGATAGTGAAGTGTGTCGATCCTTCACTCCTAATTCCAATTCCAATTCCAACTCTAACTCAACTCAACTCAACTCCTAATTCTCATACATTATTCCTACAACATATTACTATATCCATTATTCATTAATCCAATTACTACTCCTATTATAATACTACTTACATATTGTATACCAGTGTACTTACCAGTTCTTATTTAATATATCGTTGTTATACCAGTGCTTCGATCTTGTTATTCTTGTGTTAGTTCAACACCATCTTCCAATTCAGTTCTTGCATCGAATATATTAAACTCGTGACATATCCGGACTTGGTCTAAAGTGCGCAGTGGAAACGCTGAGCCGCCAATAAGGAATTTGAAGCGAGTCATAGAGAAGTTCTCGTGCCACGTCTAGAATTGGTCTAAAGTGCGCAGTGGAAACGCTGAGCCGCCACTATAGACGTGAAGCGAGTTAACTACCTAAAAGGTTAATAACAAGTGGAAGTTCATTATATTATTAATATTCCATCATTACTATTCCTTACCCATGCGACGCCCACGTCGAGCGGGACGCAAGTATCAATTTGCTAAATTGAGACGCGCGTTAAGAAATAAAGCGGTGCTCGATCAAATCATTGCTACTACCGAGTGGATAGAACTTCTGGGAACCACCGAGCACATTCCGTGTGACGCGTCCGATTACGTTTCTGTATACGGTTGCCCTTGCAACCCTCCTAAAGAGGTCAACCACGCGGACCTCTCGCGAGCTCCGACGCCAGTTCTACATCCGGTCGATTGTCCAGAGGTGATCGACATAGCCGACGACGACGACAGCCGAGACACGATCATCGTTCCCAGGGTCCGTTGCCGAATCATCCGTGACGTTCCTCTGCCAGCTCATCAACGTGTCATCTTGCGGCCAGCATCCAAGGCCATTAATGTCGTCCCGAACCGAGCAGCAGCAACTCTGCCAGATCTCCCTCACCTCGAGGACATCTGTATAGAAGATCCGATGTACGACACCTACTGCCAGTACCGCCAGTTCCTGCTGCAACAATATTATTAGGCGTTAATACAACATTGCGGTGAGTCGTATAATAACTTGTATAATTGCTGAATCCTGTAAACTCACCGTTCTCGTTGCATCACCTCGCGCGTGATTCTTGTCGGACACTTCTTGTAACCGCGTCGGTCGTTCTTTTCTTGACTGCATCATAGCAATATCGGTTGTCCTAGTGCATATGACAGCCCGCGGCTGTCTCGGCACGAAAGACCACTCCTCATTTTCATCATAATATCTCAACCGTCCGTCTGTCACTGTTCTCTTTTCTCTCTCCTGGTACCTGTAACAAAAACACAGTGACGGACGTGACAAATTTGGCGCAGTCGGTAGGACATCGAAGTGGTCGCCGATATTTGCATTAATAAGCCCCGACGCGTGTCAGTACGAAGTTCACATTTCTTAAATCCCATTCATATCTTTCAAAATGTCTCGCCCAATCACGCGATCTCAAAAGGATCTCCGAGCAGATCCTAACGCAGACCTTCCTCCAATGACCGAGGAAGAGTTACTCCTTTACGCGCAAGACCTCGCCCGTAGAGAGCAATATCTCAAAGAAGAAACTGATTTTATTGCCAAATTGCGTCTCAAATATGAAGAAGACGCACAAAACCAAAAGAATATGCTCGACGAAATACGAAAAGAGCTTCATAACATCCAAATCACGAGTCAAAGCCTACGTCAACAATCGCCTACACCAGGCCCTAGTAACGTCTCTAATATGCGGGAACCTTCACCGCCAGAGCCACGCGAAATCCCACAGTATGAACCTACTGGCAATTTCGCTCTAAAACAAGCCGCCGAGCTTGTCCCTAGATTCGACGGAACTTCGTCTTCCGTCCTACAATTCATACGTGCATGCAAACGCGCGCGTGACACCGTACCGGCCACTGCAGAGCGTGCCCTCACGAAATTGCTCTGCAATAAACTCCACGATCGTGCTTATGCCGCTATAGAAGGCGAGCACATATCCACAATTTCTGCACTATGCGAAAAGTTACGTACAGTGCTGGGCCCATATAAATTCGTGGACCAGTACCGTGGCGATCTCGCGAGTGTACTCCAAGCTCCAAACGAGCACATCTTAGACTTCATCAATCGCGTTAAAGACCTTCGAACCGCGATTCAAGATGCCACAGATATTGGCCTTGATTACGAAAAACTAGATCGCTTCGTAGTAGATTGTTTTCTACGAGGTCTCCTTCCCCAGCTGCGTGCCGAAGTGCTTCATTGCCCTTCGCGAAATCCTGCCACTGTTTTCGAAGCAGCCATCTCTGCTTACAGGCAGTATGAGTCAGACCAGACTCGTCGACGAGAACTGATCCGCGAAGAAAAACGAGTCAGCTTCTCTGATAACCGGCCGTATCGCCAGCGTTCCACGTACGAGTCCGCTCGTGACATTCCAGAGCGAACTCAAGAACGCCGCGATAACAGACCGGACTCGTCTCAGCAGTCCTCGAGAAACTTAAACCGGGACTCTTATCGCTCCCCGACGCCGCAACGGCGATGGGAAAATAATCCTCGCGACCAAAACACGTACCGCGATGGTCGCACAGACCGCCCCTCAAGCCCTAACAAATTTTGCAACTACTGCAAAGTCCCCGGGCACGATATTCACGAGTGCCGTAAGCGCACTTTCAATAATAATAGGAGGTCGGGAAACGAGTCCGGCCTCCCGACCGAAGCCAACCCCAGGCGGGAGGCCGCATCTTCAACCCAAACTACAGCCCGCACCCAAACAGCTATCCGGACGAACGACCAGTCCGACGATTCGTCTCAGCAGTAAATCTTGCTGCAGACTCACCAATCCCGCGCGTAAAAATCTCCGCCCCTCAATTACAAAAGAAGTGTGAATTTTTGCTGGACACGGGTTCGGAGATCAATTTAATTCGTGCGTCAAGTCTAGAACCAAATCTACCTATAGATCATACGAACACTATAGAAGTCCAAGGAATAACCGAGGGATCCATTCCAACCCTCGGTCAAATTAAGATACACTTACAGGGTCAAAACCCTATTGAATTTCATGTCTTGGAAGAAAACTTCCCAATTAACATCGACGGAATCCTCGGTTCTCCCTTCTTCAGAACAGGAGCCGAGATCTCCTTTGCGAATGAATACATTATGATAGGAAACATTCGGGTTCCCTTCTCGAACCCTTGCGCGCCCACGGCTGAGCCTCGCGATAAATTGGCAGCAGAGGTTATTTCAATGCCTTCGTCTATGACCAACGATCTCGTTAAAACTCCAGCCGCCAAGCGTGAGGAACATTCGGCAGGGAACGTTCGAGTGTCTTCCTCAAATCCTCGTGCACCCGCGGTCAGACCTTGCAGAGCTCCGGTGACGGAGGTTATTTCAATGCCTCCTCGGGATTCGATCGAGTGCTCCCTAGAGAAAAACGCCGTGAAAAGCCGGCCGGAATCGAAGGAGACTCGAGAGATATCGGAGTACACTGCGAGAAGTCGGATCGTGGAGCGTGAGGATCGAGTCCGAACAAAGACTCTTCCGAAATCCGAAGAATTCGTCCTCGAACCTCGTACCGTTGCGTGCATAGCGGTCGACGTCGAAGGACCTAAACAGGGATATATCCGCCGTGTTAATGTAGCGCCGGATGTATTCCTGGGTGACTGCGTCGTCACCAATCGTAAAGGCAAAGCGAGCCTCCGGTGTTTTAACACCTCGTCGGAAAGAGTTTCATTTCGATTGCCCCCATTGGAGATGGAAGAAATCGAGTCGTACTCTTCCGATTCTTATACTACTTCCGGGTATCATCCCGACGCATTCGGTAACCATCCCGACCTTTCCAATTCCGGGTATCATCCCGACGTATTCGGTAACCATCCCGACCTTTCTAATTCCGGGTATCATCCCGACGTATTCGGTAACCATCCCGATTCTTATACTAACTCCGGTAACCAGCCCGATTCTCATACTAACTCCGGTAACCAGCCCGATTCTCATACTAACTCCGGTAACCAGCCCGATTCTTATACTAACTCCGGTAACCAGCCCGATTCTCATACTAACTCCGGTAACCAGCCCGATCATTATACTAACTCCGGTAACCAGCCCGATTCTTATACTAACTCCGGTAACCAGCCCGATCCTTATTCTAACTCCGGTAACCAGCCCGATCAATTCCAAGACCAACTCCATTCCTACGACAATCAAAGATTTTCAAGACCCATATGTAAGCAGGTCTGTTCTATATTGCACAATAAATCCAGCGACAGTTCTAAACCAGAGAAGGATATCAAAGCCTCCAGAGTAAAAGAACTCCTTAACTTACTTCGAAATCATATCTTTGATGATCCACAGAAACTCGATTCCTTTCAACTTCCATCTGCACGTTGCCATGCGAAGCGAAACGAATACGATAAACTTAATCTCTGCGCTACAGCGAAATACGCGTCAGCAAGAAAGAAATATAAATCCGAGTACCCTCGCGATAACGGATATTCCTATGAGAATAAGCGAGCGAAATTCGAAGCCCAGCATCGGCAAAATCTCCTTCGACCACCGGAAGATATAGAACAGGTATTCCTACTCAAAGAACCCTGCAAGGGCAAATTCGATGCGCAATATACGGGTCCTCACGAAATCTGCGACATCTTAGACTCAAACAATGTAAAAATTAAAGTAGGGAACCATTTTAAGATTGTACATGCAAACAAACTCAAGCGTGCGCCGAATAATCCAACGCAAACCCCGCGTCAGCGAAACGTGACACTCATCTGGAAGAAGATAAGAAAAGACAAAAGTGCAAGTGAAAGTGTTAGTGAACAAAGTGATTCCCCACCCACCCTAAACCCCGAGAAAAGACAGTCGAAAAATGAACATTGCGAATACGACTTGTCGGACATTACAAAACCAGCCCCAGCCCCACGTGCCGACACCGACAACATTTCAGTGCGACCAGTGTTTCGTACAAATACTCGCCGAGAACTGTGCTCCCTGCACGGAGTACCTCCGGACGATGCGTCGCATGAATGAGTGTGTGATCGAGTGTTGAGCGAGAAATTTCTTCCTTGTAAGAAATTTCTTTTCCGCGTTGGGAGGTGTTACGTCGTCCGATGTACGACGTTGGCCTTGTACACACACTATGTATACAAGGTCTGATCTACATAAGATCCATACACCGTCCCCTAGACATAAGAGCATAATATTAAGATCTCATATATTCTATTGTTCTAATCCTTATCTCCGCCTCTACCCATCACCATAACTTCACCTTGATCAACACCTTACCTCAGTTTCAACCCATCACCACGACACATAATGCAATAAAGTATTGCATCACTCTGGAAGCATCTAGAAACTTCTAGAAACGTCGAGAAGTCCAAAGACTGCTGCATCAGCAGTCCCACGCTCGTAGAGGGCAATAGGACAGCCACGAGACTGCAGCGTCAGCAGAAATGCACGTGCAGTCCCCGGGAGCAAAGACGCTGCTGCGTCAGCAGTTCTCCCACTCCGACGACTGAAGAACAAAGAGACTGCAGCGTCAGCTATCCCCACTCCGACCGAAGGAGGCAAGGCAGAGCGAACGCTTGCATCAGTCCGCCTTCAGCCAGCGACTCGCACAGACGTGCCTACCTGGCCTCAGCCGCCAGTCCGGCTTCAAGAGCAGACGTGTTCAGTCTAGCTCCGCGATAGTGAAGTGTGTCGATCCTTCACTCCTAATTCCAATTCCAATTCCAACTCTAACTCAACTCAACTCAACTCCTAATTCTCATACATTATTCCTACAACATATTACTATATCCATTATTCATTAATCCAATTACTACTCCTATTATAATACTACTTACATATTGTATACCAGTGTACTTACCAGTTCTTATTTAATATATCGTTGTTATACCAGTGCTTCGATCTTGTTATTCTTGTGTTAGTTCAACACCATCTTCCAATTCAGTTCTTGCATCGAATATATTAAACTCGTGACATATCCGGACTTGGTCTAAAGTGCGCAGTGGAAACGCTGAGCCGCCAATAAGGAATTTGAAGCGAGTCATAGAGAAGTTCTCGTGCCACGTCTAGAATTGGTCTAAAGTGCGCAGTGGAAACGCTGAGCCGCCACTATAGACGTGAAGCGAGTTAACTACCTAAAAGGTTAATAACAAGTGGAAGTTCATTATATTATTAATATTCCATCATTACTATTCCTTACCCATGCGACGCCCACGTCGAGCGGGACGCAAGTATCGACTTGCTAAATTGAGACGCGCGTTAAGAAATAAAGCGGTGCTCGATCAAATCATTGCTACTACCGAGTGGATAGAACTTCTGGGAACCACCGAGCACATTCCGTGTGACGCGTCCGATTACGTTTCTGTATACGGTTGCCCTTGCAACCCTCCTAAAGAGGTCAACCACGCGGACCTCTCGCGAGCTCCGACGCCAGTTCTACATCCGGTCGATTGTCCAGAGGTGATCGACATAGCCGACGACGACGACAGCCGAGACACGATCATCGTTCCCAGGGTCCGTTGCCGAATCATCCGTGACGTTCCTCTGCCAGCTCATCAACGTGTCATCTTGCGGCCAGCATCCAAGGCCATTAATGTCGTCCCGAACCGAGCAGCAGCAACTCTGCCAGATCTCCCTCACCTCGAGGACATCTGTATAGAAGATCCGATGTACGACACCTACTGCCAGTACCGCCAGTTCCTGCTGCAACAATATTATTAGGCGTTAATACAACATTGCGGTGAGTCGTATAATAACTTGTATAATTGCTGAATCCTGTAAACTCACCGTTCTCGTTGCATCACCTCGCGCGTGATTCTTGTCGGACACTTCTTGTAACCGCGTCGGTCGTTCTTTTCTTGACTGCATCATAGCAATATCGGTTGTCCTAGTGCATATGACAGCCCGCGGCTGTCTCGGCACGAAAGACCACTCCTCATTTTAATCATAATATCTCAACCGTCCGTCTGTCACTGTTCTCTTTTCTCTCTCCTGGTACCTGTAACAAAAACACAGTGACGGACGTGACACCGGTAGCCATCCCGATTCTTTAAACAATTGCGGTAACCATCCCGACGATTCCGGTAGCCATCCCGATACTTTAAAGAATTCCGGTAACCATCCGGACGATTTATATTCAAAGTCCTGTGTGGTGTTACGTCGGACGACCTCCGACGTTGGTCGAATCGAGGACCGTACCTCGATTCTAGGCTAAGATTAAATATTAAGTACATAATACCTCTTAAACCCATCGCTATCAAACTCTTGTTCTAAATCTAATATCTCTTAAACCCATCGCTATCAAACTCTTGTTCTAATTCTAATACATCTTAAACCCATCACTACTTCACCCACGACTTTTCCTAAACTTGTTCTAATACCCATCACTACTTAAATCTCGACTCTCCCAATTGTTCTAAACCCAACCATCACTCCGAACTTACTTTCACTTGTTCAAACCCTCATCTACACTTACAACTTGTTCAAATCCTCAACTCCGCTCGAGTAAACGCCACCTCGAGAACAAAGAGATCGCAACGTCAGCAGTCTTGCACGCGTCACCACTCTGTCGAGAGCGAGGACAAAGAGACTGCAACGTCAGCAGTCTTGCACCCGTCACCACTCCGACGAGCGAGGACAAAGGGACTGCAGCGTCAGCAACCCCCACTCCGAGCGAAGGAGGCTACGCAGAGCTGCCTCTTGCATCAGTCTGGTGCTAGCCAGCGAAGTGAGCGGACGTGTCGGTCTGCGCTCACTCCATTCTCACACAACGACATCAGTCAGTCTGGCCCAAGCCAGCGAAGCGAGCAGACGTGTCGATCTGCGCTCTTCTAATTCGCGCTTCGACGTTCATCGACGTTTGTTCTACTATTCTATCCCAAATCCATTCCAATTCAATTCCTAAATCAATTCCAATTCTAACTCTTACTAACTCATACTCCGTATACGATTATTACGTTTAATTCATTTATTATTATACTACCAAGTTTATACTCAAGTGTACTCAACGTTCTTTATTTCAATATATATATTATATTTTACCAGTGCTACGTGAAGTTAATTTCCACATCATTCTACTAAATCCAGTGACAGTTTCTTTTCGAAATTCGAATCGTGCCCTCGTTAATCATACAGAACTCGGCTTGGAGGTCAGTTCGTCCGCTCCGCTGAGAAGTAGTGGTTGACGAGTAGACGTTTGGAAATAATAACTTTCCAAATCAGATAAACGCATTTAATATTAATAATAAATAATTGAGCTCTCGCTTACGTGTTCAACCTCGGTCACAAAGGGAGAAGCTTACAGCTCCGCCGAGGCAATACGTCAACGAGGTGACACTTAGTCAAAAGATTATCGAAGTTAAAGTGACAGTTTGTGAAAGGAAACATATCAGTGTCTAAAGTGAAGTGACTGTTTTAATAGTGCCCTCGTTGTCGCACGGTGACCCGGCTCGGAGGCCAGTTCGTCTGCTCTGCTGGGTAGTGCCGATTAACGAGTGGACATTTTCGAGTCAGGTAAATTACCTCTGGCCAGCGCCTACGGGGAACCCCTGGCCAATTTTTCTTTCACGTTTGGGACTTAGACAAAATCCGACAAAAGGATTTTCAGAGTATTAACTCTTCCGAAACAGTTCCTTCCATACCCATCCCTTATGCGTCGTACACGTCGTGCAGGCCGAAAGTATCAACTGGCCAAGTTCAAACGGGCATTAAATCAAACAGCCATCTTAAACCGCGTCTTAAGTTCGACTGATTGGACTGAACTTCTCGGAACGACCGAGAATATCGAGTGCGACGCGTCAGATTACGTATCGGTATACGGTTGTCCGTGCCGTCCGATTCCGAACACAGAGGTCGACCACGCGGACCTCTCGCGTTCTTCACCTGTCACCAAACCGTCTGCTGGTCGCTACGAGATAGCCGATCTCGTTGACATCTCTGACGACGACGACGACGTCAGGAATACCATAAACCTGTCCAGTGACAACAACAACCCGCCTGCCGTTCGTTACGAGGTCATTGATCTCGTCACCAGCTCTGATGACGATGACAGCAGGAGCACCATAATCTTGCCGCACGTTCGCTGTAGGATCATCAAGGACGAGTACCTACCGTCCAACAGACGCATTGTCGTGCGTACCCCAGCGAGACAGCTGCCAAACCTTCCTCATCTCGATGAGATCTGTCTGGACGACCCGTTATACCAGACCCATGCTGACCGACGAGCTCAGCTCCTTCAACAGTACTACTAAGATACAACAACTAACCGGTGAGAATTCGTATCTTTTGTAACCCCTTTTGTTCCATGTCAACTCACCGCGTTCGTTGCGTCAGCGTAGAAGTATCGCCATCCGCGTTGACTGCTAGCGGGTGTCGGTCTCAAATGACTATCGGTGTCCTAGCGCATATGACTGCCCGTCTGGCTGTCTTGGCGTAAAAGACCGTTTCCTCTTCAATTCCACGTGCCGCCTCCTGGGGTCATCTTCTTTGCCTAGGACGTGGGGCGTGACGTAACAAAATTTGGCGCAGTCGGTAGGACACGAAAACGGTCGCCGGTAGTCGAACCATTAACAAATTGTTTTCGTACGTCTGACATTTGTTCTCTATATCGTGTGTCGAGTAAGAATTCACACTAATATCGCAAAATGTCTCGCCCAATCACACGATCCCAAACGGATCCCCGAGCGGATCCTAATCAAGACCTTCCTCCGCCAACCGAGGAAGAGCTACTTCTTTACGCGCAAGATCTCGCCCGTAAAGAGGAATATTTAAAAGAGCAAACCGAATTCATTGCTAAATTGCGTCTTAAATATGAAGAAGACGCACAGAATCAAAATAACATGCTCGATGAAATACGCAAAGAGCTCCACAATATTCAAGCCTTGAACCAAAACTTACGTCACCAAGCGCCTACACCAGGCCCCAGTAACGTCTCTAACACGCGAGAACCTTCATTATCAGAGCCACGCGAAACCCCGCAATATGAGCCAACAGGAAATTTCGCGTTGAAACAAGCCGCAGAACTCGTACCCAAATTCGACGGAACATCGATTCCCGTCCTAAAATTCATCCGCGCCTGCAAACGCGCGCGTGATTCTATCCCCGAATCCATAGAACGTGCCCTTACTAAACTAATCTGCAATAAACTTTCCGATCGTGCGTACGCTGCCATTGAAGGCGAAAACATACGTACGATCTCACAACTTTGCGATAAGCTACGAACAGTACTGGGACCCTACAAATTCGTGGACCAGTACCGTGGCGAATTGGCAAGCATAGCCCAGGGCAACAATGAGCATATTCTTGACTTCATAAATCGAGTCAAAGATTTACGAACCGCCATCAGCGATTCTACCGAAGGACATTACGACTACAGAGAAATCGATCGTTTCACAGTCGAGTGCTTCCTTCGCGGTCTACTCCCACAACTTCGCAGCGAAGTTTTGCATTGCCGTTCTCAGAATTCGGCAGAGATCTTCGAAGCAGCCATCTCTGCATATAAGCAATATGAGCTGTTGTCACGTCCGTCACTGTGTTTTTGTTACAGGTACCAAGAGAGAGAAAAGAGAACAGTGACAGACGGACGGTTGAGATATTATGATTAAAATGAGGAGTGGTCTTTCGTGCCGAGACAGCCGCGGGCTGTCATATGCACTAGGACAACCGATATTGCTATGGATGCAGTCAAGAAAAGAACGTCCGACGCGGTTACAAGGAGTGTCCCGACAAGAATCGCGCGCGAGAGGATGCAACGAGAACGGTGAGTTTACAGGATTCAACAATTATACAAGATATTATACGACTCACCGCAATGTTGTATTAACGCCTAATAATATTGTTGCAGCAGGAACTGGCGGTACTGACAGTAGGTGTCGTACATCGGATCTTCTATACAGATGTCCTCGAGGTGGGGAAGATCTGGCAGAGTTGCTGCTGCTCGGTTCGGGACGACGTTAGTGGCCTTGGATGCTGGCCGCAAGACGACACGTTGATGAGCTGGCAGAGGAACGTCACGGATGATTCGGCAACGGACCCTGGGAACGATGATCGTGTCTCGGCTGTCGTCGTCGTCGGCTATGTCGATCACCTCTGGACAATCGACCGGATGTAGAACTGGCGTCGGAGCTCGCGAGAGGTCCGCGTGGTTGACCTCTTTAGGAGGGTTGCAAGGGCAACCGTATACAGAAACGTAATCGGACGCGTCACACGGAATGTGCTCGGTGGTTCCCAGAAGTTCTGTCCACTCGGTAGTGGCAATGATTTGATCGAGCACCGCTTTATTTCTCAACGCGCGTCTCAATTTAGCAAGTTGATACTTGCGTCCCGCTCGACGTGGGCGTCGCATGGGTAAGGAATAGTAATGATGGAATATTAATAATGTAATGAAAATGAACTTCCACTTGTTATTAACCTTTTTGATAGTTAACTCGCTTCATGTCTATAGTGGCGGCTCAGCGTTTCCACTGCGCTCTTTAGACCAATTCTAGACGTGGCACGAGAACTTCTCTATGACTCGCTTCAAATTCCTTATTGGCGGCTCAGCGTTTCCACTGCGCACTTTAGACCAAGTCCGGATATGTCACGAGTTTAATATATTCGATGCAAGAACTGAATTGGAAGATGGTGTTGAACTAACACAAGAATAACAAGATCGAAGCACTGGTATAACAACGATATATTAAATAAGAACTGGTAAGTACACTGGTATACAATATGTAAGTAGTATTATAATAGGAGTAGTAATTGGATTAATGAATAATGGATATTGTAATATGTTATAGGAATAATGTATGAGAATTAGGACTTGAGTTGAGTTGAGTTAGAGTTGGAATTGGAATTGGAATTAGGAGTGAAGGATCGACACACTTCACTTTCGCGGAGCTAGACTGAACACGTCTGCTCTTGAAGCCGGACTGGCGGCTGAGGCCAGGTAGGCACGTCTGTGCGAGTCGCTGGCTGAAGGCGGACTGATGCAAGCGTCCGCTCTGCCTTGCCTCCTTCGGTCGGAGTGGGGATAGCTGACGCTGCAGTCTCTTTGTTCTTCAGTCGTCGGAGTGGGAGAACCGCTGACGCAGCAGCGTCTTTGCTCCCGGGGACTGCACGTGCATTTCTGCTGACGCTGCAGTCTCGTGGCTGTCCTATTGCCCTCTACGAGCGTGGGACTGCTGATGCAGCAGTCTTTGGACTTCTCGACGTTTCTAGAAGCTTCTAGATGCTTCCAGAGTGATGCAATACTTTATTGCATTATGTGTCGTGGTGATGGGTTGAAACTGAGGTAAGGTGTTGATCAAGGTGAAGTTATGGTGATGGGTAGAGACGGAGATAAGGATTAGAACAATAGAATAATGAAATCTTAATACTATGCTCTTATGTCTAGGGGACGGTGTATGGATCTTATGTAGATCAGACCTTGTATACATGGTGTGTGTACAAGGCCAACGTCGTACATCGGACGACGTAACACCTCCCAACGCGGAAAAGAAATTTCTGACAAGGAAGAAATTTCTCGCTCAACACTCGATCACACACTCATTCATGCGACGCATCGTCCGGAGGTACTCCGCGCAGGGAGCACAGTTCTCGGCGAGTATTTCCTATATTTGTACGAAACACTGGTCGCACTGAAATGTTGTCGGTGTCGGCATGTGGGGCTGGGGCTGGTTTTGTAATGTCCGACAAGTCGTATTCGCAATGTTCATTTTTCGACTGTCTTTTCTCGGGGTTTAGGGTGGGTGGGGAATCACTTTGTTCACTAACACTTTCACTTGCACTTTTGTCTTTTCTGATCTGCGTCCAGATGAGTGTCACGTTTCGCTGACGCGGGGTTTGCGTTGGATTATTCGGCGCACGCTTGAGTTTGTTTGCATGTACAATCTTAAAATGGTTCCCTACTTTAATTTTCACATTGTTTGAGTCTAGGATGTCGCAAATTTCGTGAGGACCCGTATATTGCGCATCGAATTTGCCCTTGCAGGGTTCTTTGAGTAGGAATACCTGTTCTATATCTTCCGGTGGTCGAAGGAGATTTTGCCGATGCTGGGCTTCGAATTTCGCTCGCTTATTCCCATAGGGGTATCCTTTATCGCGAGGGTACTCGGATTTATATTTCTTTCTTCCTGACGCGTATTTCGCTGTAGCGCAGAGATTAATTTTATCGTATTTGTTTCGCTTCGCATGGCAACGTGCAGATGGAAGTTGAAAGGAATCGAGTTTCTGTGGATCATCAAAGATATGATTTCGAAGTAAGTTATGAAGTTCTTTTACTTTGGAGACTTTGATATCCTTCTCTGGTTTAGAACTGTCACTGGATTTATCGTGCAGTATAGAACAGACCTGCTTACATATGGGTCTTGAAGATCTTTGATTGTCGTAGGAATGGAGTTGGTCTTGGAATTGATCGGGCTGGTTACCGGAGTTAGAATAAGGATCGGGCTGGTTACCGGAGTTAGAATAAGAATCGGGCTGGTTACCGGAGTTAGTATGAGAATCGGGCTGGTTACCGGAGTTAGTATGAGAATCGGGCTGGTTACCGGAGTTAGTATAATGATCGGGCTGGTTACCGGAGTTAGTATAAGAATCGGGCTGGTTACCGGAGTTAGTAATGTCGGGATGGTTACCGAATGCGTCGGGATGATACCCGGAAGTAGAATGGTCGGGATGGTTACCGAATACGTCGGGATGGTTCCCGGAATTAGAAAGGTCGGGATGGTTACCGAATACGTCGGGATGGTTCCCGGAATTAGAAAGGTCGGGATGGTTACCGAATACGTCGGGATGGTACCCGGAATTAGAAAGGTCGGAAGAGTACGACTCGATTTCTTCCATCTCCAATGGGGGCAATCGAAATGAAACTCTTTCCGACGAGGTGTTAAAACACCGGAGGCTCGCTTTGCCTTTACGATTGGTGACGACGCAGTCACCCAGGAATACATCCGGCGCTACATTAACACGGCGGATATATCCCTGTTTGGGTCCTTCGACGTCGACCGCTATGCACGCAACGGTACGAGGTTCGAGGACGAATTCTTCGGATTTCGGAGGAGTCTTTGTTCGGACTCGATCCTCACGCTCCACGATCCGACTTCTCGCAGTGTACTCCGATATCTCTCGAGTCTCCTTCGATTCCGGCCGGCTTTTCACGGCGTTTTTCTCTAGGGAGTACTCGATTGAATCCCGAGGAGGCATTGAAATAACCTCCGTCACCGGGGCTCTGCAAGGTCTGACCGCGGGTGCACGAGGATTTGAGGAAGACACTCGAACGTTCCTTGCCGAATGTTCCTCACGCTTGGCGGCTAGAGTTTTAACGAGATCGTTGGTCATAGACGAAGGCATTGAAATAACCTCTGCTGCCAATTTATCGCGAGGCTCAGCCGTGGGCGCGCAAGGGTTCGAGAAGGGAACCCGAATGTTTCCTATCGTAATGTATTCATTCGCAAAGGAGATCTCGGCTCCTGTTCTGAAGAAGGGAGAACCGAGGATTCCGTCGATGTTAATTGGGAAGTTTTCTTCCAAGACATGAAATTCGATAGGGTTTTGACCCTGTAAGTGTATTTTAATTTGACCGAGAGTTGGAATGGATCCCTCGGTTATTCCTTGGACTTCTATAGTGTTCGTATGATCTATAGGTAGATTTGGTTCTAGACTTGACGCACGAATTAAATTGATCACCGAACCCGTGTCCAACAAAAATTCACACTTCTTTTGTAATTGAGGGGCGGAGATTTTTACGCGCGGAATTGGTGAGTCTGCAGCAAGATTTACTGCTGAGACGAATCGTCGGACTGGTCGTTCGTCCGGATAGTCGTTTGGGTGCGGGCTGTAGTTTGGGTTGAAGATGCGGCCTCCCGCCTGGGGTTGGCTTCGGTCGGGAGGCCGGACTCGTTTCCCGACCTCCTATTATTATTAAAAGCGCGCTTACGGCACTCGTGAATATCGTGCCCGGGGACTTTGCAGTAGTTGCAAAATTTGTTAGAGCTTGAGGGGCGATCTGTGCGACCATCGCGGTACGTGTTTTGGTCGCGAGGATTAGTTTCCCATCGCCGTTGCGGCGTCGGGGAGCGATAAGAGTCCCGGTTTAAGTTTCTCGAGGACTGCTGAGACGAGTCCGGTCTGTTATCGCGGTGTTCTTGAGTTCGCTCTGGAATGTCACGAGCGGACTCGTACGTGGAACGCGGGCGATACGGCCGGTTATCAGAGAAGCTGACTCGTTTTTCTTCGCGGATCAGTTCTCGTCGACGAGTCTGGTCTGACTCATACTGCCTGTAAGCAGAGATGGCTGCTTCGAAAACAGTGGCAGGATTTCGCGAAGGGCAATGAAGCACTTCGGCACGCAGCTGGGGAAGGAGACCTCGTAGAAAACAATCTACTACGAAGCGATCTAGTTCTTCGTAATCAAGGCCAATGTCTGTGGCATCTTGAATCGCGGTTCGAAGGTCTTTAACGCGATTGATGAAGTCTAAGATGTGCTCGTTTGGAGCTTGGAGTACACTCGCGAGATCGCCACGGTACTGGTCAACGAATTTGTATGGGCCCAGTACTGTTCGTAATTTCTTGCATAGTGCAGAAATTGTGAATATGTGCTGGCCTTCTATAGCGGCATAAGCACGATCGTGGAGTTTATTGCAGAGCAATTTTGTGAGGGCACGCTCTGCAGTGGCCGGTACGGTGTCACGCGCGCGTTTGCATGCACGTATGAATTGTAGAACGGAAGACGAAGTTCCGTCGAATCTAGGGACAAGCTCGGCGGCTTGTTTTAGAGCGAAATTGCCAGTAGGTTCATACTGTGGGATTTCGCGTGGCTCTGGCGGTGAAGGTTCCCGCATATTAGAGACGTTACTAGGGCCTGGTGTAGGCGATTGTTGACGTAGGGTTTGACTCGTGATTTGGATGTTATGAAGCTCTTTTCGTATTTCGTCGAGCATATTCTTTTGGTTTTGTGCGTCTTCTTCATATTTGAGACGCAATTTGGCAATAAAATCAGTTTCCTCTTTGAGATATTGCTCTCTACGGGCGAGGTCTTGCGCATAAAGGAGTAGCTCTTCCTCGGTCATTGGAGGAAGGTCTGCGTTAGGATCTGCTCGGAGATCCTTTTGAGATCGCGTGATTGGGCGAGACATTTTGAAAGATATGAATGGGATTTAAGAAATGTGAACTTCGCACTGACACGCGTCGGGCCTTATTAATGCAAATATCGGCGACCACTTCGTTGTCCTACCGACTGCGCCAAATTTGTCACGTCCGTCACTGTGTTTTTGTTACAGGTACCAGGAGAGAGAAAAGAGAACAGTGACAGACGGACAGTTGAGATATTATGATTAAAATGAGGAGTGGTCTTTCGTGCCGAGACAGCCGCGGGCTGTCATATGCACTAGGACAACCGATATTGCTATGGATGCAGTCAAGAAAAGAACGTCCGACGCGGTTACAAGGAGTGTCCCGACAAGAATCACGCGCGAGATGATGCAACGAAAACGGTGAGTTTACAGGATTCAGCAATTATACAAGACATTATACGACTCACCGCAATGCTGTATTAACGCCTAATAATATTGTTGCAGCAGGAACTGGCGGTACTGACAGTAGGTGTCGTACATCGGGTCTTCTATACAGATGTCCTCGAGGTGGGGAAGATCTGGCAGAGTTGCTGCTGCTCGGTTCGGGACGACATTAGTGGCCTTGGATGCTGGCCGCAAGACGACACGTTGATGAGTTGGCAGAGGAACGTCACTGATGATTCGGCAACGGACCCTGGGAACGATGATCGTGTCTCGGCTGTCGTCGTCGTCGGCTATGTCGATTACCTCAGGGCGATCGACCGGATGCAGAACTGGCGTCGGAGCTCGCGAGAGGTCCGCGTGGTTGACCTCTTTAGGAGGGTTGCAAGGGCAACCGTATACAGAAACGTAATCGGACGCGTCACACGGAATGTGCTCGGTGGTTCCCAGAAGTTCGGTCCACTCGGTAGTGGCAATGATTTGATCGAGCACCGCTTTATTTCTCAACGCGCGTCTCAATTTAGCAAGTTGATACTTGCGTCCCGCTCGACGTGGGCGTCGCATGGGTAAGGAATAGTAATGATGGAATATTAATAATATAATAAAAATGAACTTCCACTTGTTATTAACCTTTTTGGTAGTTAACTCGCTTCACGTCTATAGTGGCGGCTCAGCGTTTCCA
This sequence comes from Lasioglossum baleicum, assembly GCF_051020765.1. Classification (NCBI taxonomy): domain Eukaryota; kingdom Metazoa; phylum Arthropoda; class Insecta; order Hymenoptera; family Halictidae; genus Lasioglossum; species Lasioglossum baleicum. The sequence continues at coordinate 3,775,532 of NC_134930.1, forward strand.
CTGCGCACTTTAGACCAATTCTAGACGTGGCACGAGAACTTCTCTATGACTCGCTTCAAATTCCTTATTGGCGGCTCAGCGTTTCCACTGCGCACTTTAGACCAAGTCCGGATATGTCACGAGTTTAATATATTCGATGCAAGAACTGAATTGGAAGATGGTGTTGAACTAACACAAGAATAACAAGATCGAAGCACTGGTATAACAACGATATATTAAATAAGAACTGGTAAGTACACTGGTATACAATATGTAAGTAGTATTATAATAGGAGTAGTAATTGGATTAATGAATAATGGATATAGTAATATGTTGTAGGAATAATGTATGAGTTGAGTTGAGTTGAGTTAGAATTGGAATTGGAATTGGAATTAGGAGTGAAGGATCGACACACTTCACTATCGCGGAACTAGACTGAACACGTCTGCTCTTGAAGTCGGAAGAAGCCGGACTGGCGGCTGAGGCCAGGTAGGCACGACTGCTCGAGTCGCCGGTCGGAGGCGGACTGATGCAAGCGTCCGCTCTGCCTTGCCTCCTTCGTTCGGAGTGGGGATAGCTGACGCTGCAGTCTCTTTGTTCTTCGGTCGTCGGAGTGGGAGAACCGCTGACGCAGCAGCGTCTTCGCTCCCGGGGACTGCACGTGCATTTCTGCTGACGCTGCAGTCTCGTGGCTGTCCTATTGCCCTCTACGAGCGTGGGACTGCTGATGCAGCAGTCTTTGGACTTCTCGACGTTTCTAGAAGCTTCTAGATGCTTCCAGAGTGATGCAATACTTTATTGCATTATGTGTCGTGGTGATGGGTTGAAACTGAGGTAAGGTGTTGATCAAGGTGAAGTTATGGTGATGGGTAGAGACGGAGATAAGGATTAGAACAATAGAATAATGAAATCTTAATATTATGTTCTTATGTCTAGGGGACGGTGTATGGATCTTATGCAGATCAGACCTTGTATACATAGTGTGTGTACAAGGCCAACGTCGTACATCGGACGACGTAACACAGTTCTTGCATCGAATATATTAAACTCGTGACATATCCGGACTTGGTCTAAAGTGCGCAGTGGAAACGCTGAGCCGCCAATAAGGAATTTGAAGCGAGTCATAGAGAAGTTCTCGTGCCACGTCTAGAATTGGTCTAAAGTGCGCAGTGGAAACGCTGAGCCGCCACTATAGACGTGAAGCGAGTTAACTACCAAAAAGGTTAATAACAAGTGGAAGTTCATTTTCATTATATTATTAATATTCCATCATTACTATTCCTTACCCATGCGACGCCCACGTCGAGCGGGACGCAAGTATCAACTTGCTAAATTGAGACGCGCGTTGAGAAATAAAGCGGTGCTCGATCAAATCATTGCCACTACCGAGTGGACAGAACTTCTGGGAACCACCGAGCACATTCCGTGTGACGCGTCCGATTACGTTTCTGTATACGGTTGCCCTTGCAACCCTCCTAAAGAGGTCAACCACGCGGACCTCTCGCGAGCTCCGACGCCAGTTCTACATCCGGTCGATTGTCCAGAGGTGATCGACATAGCCGACGACGACGACAGCCGAGACACGATCATCGTTCCCAGGGTCCGTTGCCGAATCATCCGTGACGTTCCTCTGTCAGCTCATCAACGTGTCGTCTTGCGGCCAGCATCCAAGGCCACTAACGTCGTCCCGAACCGAGCAGCAGCAACTCTGCCAGATCTTCCCCACCTCGAGGACATCTGTATAGAAGATCCGATGTACGACACCTACTGTCAGTACCGCCAGTTCCTGCTGCAACAATATTATTAGGCGTTAATACAACATTGCGAGGTGATCGACATAGCCGACGACGACGACAGCCGAGACACGATCATCGTTCCCAGGGTCCGTTGCCGAATCATCCGTGACGTTCCTCTGCCAGCTCATCAACGTGTCGTCTTGCGGCCAGCATCCAAGGCCACTAACGTCGTCCCGAACCGAGCAGCAGCAACTCTGCCGGATCTTCCCCACCTCGAGGACATCTGTATAGAAGATCCGATGTACGACACCTACTGTCAGTACCGCCAGTTCCTGCTGCAACAATATTATTAGGCGTTAATACAACATTGCGGTGAGTCGTATAATATCTTGTATAATTGTTGAATCCTGTAAACTCACCGTTCTCGTTGCATCCTCTCGCGCGCGATTCTTGTCGGGACACTTCTTGTAACCGCGTCGGACGTTCTTTTCTTGACTGCATCCATAGCAATATCGGTTGTCCTAGTGCATATGACAGCCCGCGGCTGTCTCGGCACGAAAGACCACTCCACATTTTAATCATAATATCTCAACCGTCCGTCTGTCACTGTTCTCTTTTCTCTCTCCTGGTACCTGTAACAAAAACACAGTGACGGACGTGACACCCCAATCTAGACGAGATTGATAAATTCACAGTTGATTGTTTCATGCGTGGTCTTATCCCAGCGCTTCGAGCCGAGGTCAGGCTCTGCGCGTCACTCGAATTACAGAAAATATTCGATGAAGCAGTAACCGCGTACAAACAGTACGAGCTTGACCGTGTTCGTTATCGCGACGACGGACGCCGCGTTGCATTCTCCGACTCTCGTAATCGCACACCAGAGCGATCAAGCAACTCTCCTTATGATAGGAATGCGCCAGAGCAGCGCAATAGATCTTCGGAAAGGAAAGATCAACGACCTTCCTTTTCACCTCGTGAATCCTGGCGAGACAGGAAACCCGATAACAGAGACGCGTATCGCTCTCCTCCTCCGCGACGTCACGAACCGTCGCAATCAAATCAGCGCGAAACGTATAAACGCGAAGATCGCGCTTCCCAGTCCCCAGGTCGCGATCGCTTTCCTACGGAGAATCAGAAGTATTGTAAATATTGTAAGCGTACGGGACATGACATACACGAATGTCGCCGCCGCGAATATTACAGTAGAAATGAGTCGGGAAACGAATCAAGCCTCCCGACAAACGCGACCAAAGGACGGGAGGCATCCCAAGAGAATCGCCAAAAGGCAACACAGCTGGCCGTCATCAGCGACGACCAGCAGTAGATGAAATTCGAGTAGATAGGAGAGATAACCCGGACGGTCAGCAGAATGAACGACCATCCGCGAAATTAGTCTCGGCAATAAATCTCGCGCCGGACTCCCCTATCCCTCGAATAAAAGCAAAATCGTCACTCTTCTCAAAAGAGTGTGAGTTCCTCTTGGACACCGGGTCCGAGGTCAACTTAATCCGAGCGTCTGGTATCAAATCTGACGTTCATCTAAAAACTGACAGCGTCATACACGTCCATGGCGTGACAGAAGGAGAAATTGCGACCCTCGGTTATATCAATGCGGAGCTAGCAAATTCCATTAAAGTCACGCTACACGTTCTGCCTGACAGTTTTCCAATTAATATAGATGGTATCTTAGGCTCCCCCTTCTTCAGAGAGGGAGCAGAGATATCATTTGCGAAGGAATGCGTAGAGTATAAAAACCTACGTATTCCCTTTTCGAATCCTCGGGAATATTCCATCGAAAGCCGTACCGCCGCCTGCATAGCCGTCAACGTAAAGGGCCCAAGCGAAGGGTATGTGCGAAAAGTAGATGTAAAACCCGATGTGTTCTTAGGTGATTGTTTAGTCACCAACCGTAACGGAAAGGCATACCTGCGATGCTTTAACGCATCGTCCGAAGTGGCGTCCTTCTCCCTGCCTACGTTGGAGGTGGAAGAGATCGAGGTTCCCTTTTCGAATATTCAAGCCGAAGTCAATTCGGACTTATTCAATGCTCGTGCGTGCCGCGCGCACGAGACGATCGTTAACGATCAACTCGCGTCTTCTAATAATTCCGGTAACCATTCCGACGATTCCGGTAGCCATCCCGATTCTTTAAATAATTCCGGTAACCATTCCGACGATTCCGGTAGCCATCCCGATTTCCTAAACGATTCCGGTAGCCATCCCGATTCTTTAAATAATTCCGGTAACCATCCCGACGATTCCGGTGTTACGTCGTCCGATGTACGACGTTGGCCTTGTACACACACTATGTATACAAGGTCTGATCTACATAAGATCCATACACCGTCCCCTAGACATAAGAGCATAATATTAAGATCTCATATATTCTATTGTTCTAATCCTTATCTCCGCCTCTACCCATCACCATAACTTCACCTTGATCAACACCTTACCTCAGTTTCAACCCATCACCACGACACATAATGCAATAAAGTATTGCATCACTCTGGAAGCATCTAGAAACTTCTAGAAACGTCGAGAAGTCCAAAGACTGCTGCATCAGCAGTCCCACGCTCGTAGAGGGCAATAGGACAGCCACGAGACTGCAGCGTCAGCAGAAATGCACGTGCAGTCCCCGGGAGCAAAGACGCTGCTGCGTCAGCAGTTCTCCCACTCCGACGACTGAAGAACAAAGAGACTGCAGCGTCAGCTATCCCCACTCCGACCGAAGGAGGCAAGGCAGAGCGAACGCTTGCATCAGTCCGCCTTCAGCCAGCGACTCGCACAGACGTGCCTACCTGGCCTCAGCCGCCAGTCCGGCTTCAAGAGCAGACGTGTTCAGTCTAGCTCCGCGATAGTGAAGTGTGTCGATCCTTCACTCCTAATTCCAATTCCAATTCCAACTCTAACTCAACTCAACTCAACTCCTAATTCTCATACATTATTCCTACAACATATTACTATATCCATTATTCATTAATCCAATTACTACTCCTATTATAATACTACTTACATATTGTATACCAGTGTACTTACCAGTTCTTATTTAATATATCGTTGTTATACCAGTGCTTCGATCTTGTTATTCTTGTGTTAGTTCAACACCATCTTCCAATTCAGTTCTTGCATCGAATATATTAAACTCGTGACATATCCGGACTTAGTCTAAAGTGCGCAGTGGAAACGCTGAGCCGCCAATAAGGAATTTGAAGCGAGTCATAGAGAAGTTCTCGTGCCACGTCTAGAATTGGTCTAAAGTGCGCAGTGGAAACGCTGAGCCGCCACTATAGACGTGAAGCGAGTTAACTACCTAAAAGGTTAATAACAAGTGGAAGTTCATTATATTATTAATATTCCATCATTACTATTCCTTACCCATGCGACGCCCACGTCGAGCGGGACGCAAGTATCAATTTGCTAAATTGAGACGCGCGTTAAGAAATAAAGCGGTGCTCGATCAAATCATTGCTACTACCGAGTGGATAGAACTTCTGGGAACCACCGAGCACATTCCGTGTGACGCGTCCGATTACGTTTCTGTATACGGTTGCCCTTGCAACCCTCCTAAAGAGGTCAACCACGCGGACCTCTCGCGAGCTCCGACGCCAGTTCTACATCCGGTCGATTGTCCAGAGGTGATCGACATAGCCGACGACGACGACAGCCGAGACACGATCATCGTTCCCAGGGTCCGTTGCCGAATCATCCGTGACGTTCCTCTGCCAGCTCATCAACGTGTCATCTTGCGGCCAGCATCCAAGGCCATTAATGTCGTCCCGAACCGAGCAGCAGCAACTCTGCCAGATCTCCCTCACCTCGAGGACATCTGTATAGAAGATCCGATGTACGACACCTACTGCCAGTACCGCCAGTTCCTGCTGCAACAATATTATTAGGCGTTAATACAACATTGCGGTGAGTCGTATAATAACTTGTATAATTGCTGAATCCTGTAAACTCACCGTTCTCGTTGCATCCTCTCGCGCGCGATTCTTGTCGGACACTTCTTGTAACCGCGTCGGTCGTTCTTTTCTTGACTGCATCATAGCAATATCGGTTGTCCTAGTGCATATGACAGCCCGCGGCTGTCTCGGCACGAAAGACCACTCCTCATTTTCATCATAATATCTCAACCGTCCGTCTGTCACTGTTCTCTTTTCTCTCTCCTGGTACCTGTAACAAAAACACAGTGACGGACGTGACAAATTTGGCGCAGTCGGTAAGACATCGAAGTGGTCGCCGATATTTGCATTAATAAGCCCCGACGCGTGTCAGTACGAAGTTCACATTTCTTAAATCCCATTCATATCTTTCAAAATGTCTCGCCCAATCACGCGATCTCAAAAGGATCTCCGAGCAGATCCTAACGCAGACCTTCCTCCAATGACCGAGGAAGAGTTACTCCTTTACGCGCAAGACCTCGCCCGTAGAGAGCAATATCTCAAAGAAGAAACTGATTTTATTGCCAAATTGCGTCTCAAATATGAAGAAGACGCACAAAACCAAAAGAATATGCTCGACGAAATACGAAAAGAGCTTCATAACATCCAAATCACGAGTCAAAGCCTACGTCAACAATCGCCTACACCAGGCCCTAGTAACGTCTCTAATATGCGGGAACCTTCACCGCCAGAGCCACGCGAAATCCCACAGTATGAACCTACTGGCAATTTCGCTCTAAAACAAGCCGCCGAGCTTGTCCCTAGATTCGACGGAACTTCGTCTTCCGTCCTACAATTCATACGTGCATGCAAACGCGCGCGTGACACCGTACCGGCCACTGCAGAGCGTGCCCTCACGAAATTGCTCTGCAATAAACTCCACGATCGTGCTTATGCCGCTATAGAAGGCGAGCACATATCCACAATTTCTGCACTATGCGAAAAGTTACGTACAGTGCTGGGCCCATATAAATTCGTGGACCAGTACCGTGGCGATCTCGCGAGTGTACTCCAAGCTCCAAACGAGCACATCTTAGACTTCATCAATCGCGTTAAAGACCTTCGAACCGCGATTCAAGATGCCACAGATATTGGCCTTGATTACGAAAAACTAGATCGCTTCGTAGTAGATTGTTTTCTACGAGGTCTCCTTCCCCAGCTGCGTGCCGAAGTGCTTCATTGCCCTTCGCGAAATCCTGCCACTGTTTTCGAAGCAGCCATCTCTGCTTACAGGCAGTATGAGTCAGACCAGACTCGTCGACGAGAACTGATCCGCGAAGAAAAACGAGTCAGCTTCTCTGATAACCGGCCGTATCGCCAGCGTTCCACGTACGAGTCCGCTCGTGACATTCCAGAGCGAACTCAAGAACGCCGCGATAACAGACCGGACTCGTCTCAGCAGTCCTCGAGAAACTTAAACCGGGACTCTTATCGCTCCCCGACGCCGCAACGGCGATGGGAAAATAATCCTCGCGACCAAAACACGTACCGCGATGGTCGCACAGACCGCCCCTCAAGCCCTAACAAATTTTGCAACTACTGCAAAGTCCCCGGGCACGATATTCACGAGTGCCGTAAGCGCACTTTCAATAATAATAGGAGGTCGGGAAACGAGTCCGGCCTCCCGACCGAAGCCAACCCCAGGCGGGAGGCCGCATCTTCAACCCAAACTACAGCCCGCACCCAAACAGCTATCCGGACGAACGACCAGTCCGACGATTCGTCTCAGCAGTAAATCTTGCTGCAGACTCACCAATCCCGCGCGTAAAAATCTCCGCCCCTCAATTACAAAAGAAGTGTGAATTTTTGCTGGACACGGGTTCGGAGATCAATTTAATTCGTGCGTCAAGTCTAGAACCAAATCTACCTATAGATCATACGAACACTATAGAAGTCCAAGGAATAACCGAGGGATCCATTCCAACCCTCGGTCAAATTAAGATACACTTACAGGGTCAAAACCCTATTGAATTTCATGTCTTGGAAGAAAACTTCCCAATTAACATCGACGGAATCCTCGGTTCTCCCTTCTTCAGAACAGGAGCCGAGATCTCCTTTGCGAATGAATACATTATGATAGGAAACATTCGGGTTCCCTTCTCGAACCCTTGCGCGCCCACGGCTGAGCCTCGCGATAAATTGGCAGCAGAGGTTATTTCAATGCCTTCGTCTATGACCAACGATCTCGTTAAAACTCCAGCCGCCAAGCGTGAGGAACATTCGGCAGGGAACGTTCGAGTGTCTTCCTCAAATCCTCGTGCACCCGCGGTCAGACCTTGCAGAGCTCCGGTGACGGAGGTTATTTCAATGCCTCCTCGGGATTCGATCGAGTGCTCCCTAGAGAAAAACGCCGTGAAAAGCCGGCCGGAATCGAAGGAGACTCGAGAGATATCGGAGTACACTGCGAGAAGTCGGATCGTGGAGCGTGAGGATCGAGTCCGAACAAAGACTCTTCCGAAATCCGAAGAATTCGTCCTCGAACCTCGTACCGTTGCGTGCATAGCGGTCGACGTCGAAGGACCTAAACAGGGATATATCCGCCGTGTTAATGTAGCGCCGGATGTATTCCTGGGTGACTGCGTCGTCACCAATCGTAAAGGCAAAGCGAGCCTCCGGTGTTTTAACACCTCGTCGGAAAGAGTTTCATTTCGATTGCCCCCATTGGAGATGGAAGAAATCGAGTCGTACTCTTCCGATTCTTATACTACTTCCGGGTATCATCCCGACGCATTCGGTAACCATCCCGACCTTTCCAATTCCGGGTATCATCCCGACGTATTCGGTAACCATCCCGACCTTTCTAATTCCGGGTATCATCCCGACGTATTCGGTAACCATCCCGATTCTTATACTAACTCCGGTAACCAGCCCGATTCTCATACTAACTCCGGTAACCAGCCCGATTCTCATACTAACTCCGGTAACCAGCCCGATTCTTATACTAACTCCGGTAACCAGCCCGATTCTCATACTAACTCCGGTAACCAGCCCGATCATTATACTAACTCCGGTAACCAGCCCGATTCTTATACTAACTCCGGTAACCAGCCCGATCCTTATTCTAACTCCGGTAACCAGCCCGATCAATTCCAAGACCAACTCCATTCCTACGACAATCAAAGATTTTCAAGACCCATATGTAAGCAGGTCTGTTCTATATTGCACAATAAATCCAGCGACAGTTCTAAACCAGAGAAGGATATCAAAGCCTCCAGAGTAAAAGAACTCCTTAACTTACTTCGAAATCATATCTTTGATGATCCACAGAAACTCGATTCCTTTCAACTTCCATCTGCACGTTGCCATGCGAAGCGAAACGAATACGATAAACTTAATCTCTGCGCTACAGCGAAAAACGCGTCAGCAAGAAAGAAATATAAATCCGAGTACCCTCGCGATAACGGATATTCCTATGAGAATAAGCGAGCGAAATTCGAAGCCCAGCATCGGCAAAATCTCCTTCGACCACCGGAAGATATAGAACAGGTATTCCTACTCAAAGAACCCTGCAAGGGCAAATTCGATGCGCAATATACGGGTCCTCACGAAATCTGCGACATCTTAGACTCAAACAATGTAAAAATTAAAGTAGGGAACCATTTTAAGATTGTACATGCAAACAAACTCAAGCGTGCGCCGAATAATCCAACGCAAACCCCGCGTCAGCGAAACGTGACACTCATCTGGAAGAAGATAAGAAAAGACAAAAGTGCAAGTGAAAGTGTTAGTGAACAAAGTGATTCCCCACCCACCCTAAACCCCGAGAAAAGACAGTCGAAAAATGAACATTGCGAATACGACTTGTCGGACATTACAAAACCAGCCCCAGCCCCACGTGCCGACACCGACAACATTTCAGTTCGACCAGTGTTTCGTACAAATACTCGCCGAGAACTGTGCTCCCTGCACGGAGTACCTCCGGACGATGCGTCGCATGAATGAGTGTGTGATCGAGTGTTGAGCGAGAAATTTCTTCCTTGTAAGAAATTTCTTTTCCGCGTTGGGAGGTGTTACGTCGTCCGATGTACGACGTTGGCCTTGTACACACACTATGTATACAAGGTCTGATCTACATAAGATCCATACACCGTCCCCTAGACATAAGAGCATAATATTAAGATCTCATATATTCTATTGTTCTAATCCTTATCTCCGCCTCTACCCATCACCATAACTTCACCTTGATCAACACCTTACCTCAGTTTCAACCCATCACCACGACACATAATGCAATAAAGTATTGCATCACTCTGGAAGCATCTAGAAACTTCTAGAAACGTCGAGAAGTCCAAAGACTGCTGCATCAGCAGTCCCACGCTCGTAGAGGGCAATAGGACAGCCACGAGACTGCAGCGTCAGCAGAAATGCACGTGCAGTCCCCGGGAGCAAAGACGCTGCTGCGTCAGCAGTTCTCCCACTCCGACGACTGAAGAACAAAGAGACTGCAGCGTCAGCTATCCCCACTCCGACCGAAGGAGGCAAGGCAGAGCGAACGCTTGCATCAGTCCGCCTTCAGCCAGCGACTCGCACAGACGTGCCTACCTGGCCTCAGCCGCCAGTCCGGCTTCAAGAGCAGACGTGTTCAGTCTAGCTCCGCGATAGTGAAGTGTGTCGATCCTTCACTCCTAATTCCAATTCCAATTCCAACTCTAACTCAACTCAACTCAACTCCTAATTCTCATACATTATTCCTACAACATATTACTATATCCATTATTCATTAATCCAATTACTACTCCTATTATAATACTACTTACATATTGTATACCAGTGTACTTACCAGTTCTTATTTAATATATCGTTGTTATACCAGTGCTTCGATCTTGTTATTCTTGTGTTAGTTCAACACCATCTTCCAATTCAGTTCTTGCATCGAATATATTAAACTCGTGACATATCCGGACTTGGTCTAAAGTGCGCAGTGGAAACGCTGAGCCGCCAATAAGGAATTTGAAGCGAGTCATAGAGAAGTTCTCGTGCCACGTCTAGAATTGGTCTAAAGTGCGCAGTGGAAACGCTGAGCCGCCACTATAGACGTGAAGCGAGTTAACTACCTAAAAGGTTAATAACAAGTGGAAGTTCATTATATTATTAATATTCCATCATTACTATTCCTTACCCATGCGACGCCCACGTCGAGCGGGACGCAAGTATCGACTTGCTAAATTGAGACGCGCGTTAAGAAATAAAGCGGTGCTCGATCAAATCATTGCTACTACCGAGTGGATAGAACTTCTGGGAACCACCGAGCACATTCCGTGTGACGCGTCCGATTACGTTTCTGTATACGGTTGCCCTTGCAACCCTCCTAAAGAGGTCAACCACGCGGACCTCTCGCGAGCTCCGACGCCAGTTCTACATCCGGTCGATTGTCCAGAGGTGATCGACATAGCCGACGACGACGACAGCCGAGACACGATCATCGTTCCCAGGGTCCGTTGCCGAATCATCCGTGACGTTCCTCTGCCAGCTCATCAACGTGTCATCTTGCGGCCAGCATCCAAGGCCATTAATGTCGTCCCGAACCGAGCAGCAGCAACTCTGCCAGATCTCCCTCACCTCGAGGACATCTGTATAGAAGATCCGATGTACGACACCTACTGCCAGTACCGCCAGTTCCTGCTGCAACAATATTATTAGGCGTTAATACAACATTGCGGTGAGTCGTATAATAACTTGTATAATTGCTGAATCCTGTAAACTCACCGTTCTCGTTGCATCACCTCGCGCGTGATTCTTGTCGGACACTTCTTGTAACCGCGTCGGTCGTTCTTTTCTTGACTGCATCATAGCAATATCGGTTGTCCTAGTGCATATGACAGCCCGCGGCTGTCTCGGCACGAAAGACCACTCCTCATTTTAATCATAATATCTCAACCGTCCGTCTGTCACTGTTCTCTTTTCTCTCTCCTGGTACCTGTAACAAAAACACAGTGACGGACGTGACACCGGTAGCCATCCCGATTCTTTAAACAATTCCGGTAACCATCCCGACGATTCCGGTAGCCATCCCGATACTTTAAAGAATTCCGGTAACCATCCGGACGATTTATATTCAAAGTCCTGTGTGGTGTTACGTCGGACGACCTCCGACGTTGGTCGAATCGAGGACCGTACCTCGATTCTAGGCTAAGATTAAATATTAAGTACATAATACCTCTTAAACCCATCGCTATCAAACTCTTGTTCTAAATCTAATATCTCTTAAACCCATCGCTATCAAACTCTTGTTCTAATTCTAATACATCTTAAACCCATCACTACTTCACCCACGACTTTTCCTAAACTTGTTCTAATACCCATCACTACTTAAATCTCGACTCTCCCAATTGTTCTAAACCCAACCATCACTCCGAACTTACTTTCACTTGTTCAAACCCTCATCTACACTTACAACTTGTTCAAATCCTCAACTCCGCTCGAGTAAACGCCACCTCGAGAACAAAGAGATCGCAACGTCAGCAGTCTTGCACGCGTCACCACTCTGTCGAGAGCGAGGACAAAGAGACTGCAACGTCAGCAGTCTTGCACCCGTCACCACTCCGACGAGCGAGGACAAAGGGACTGCAGCGTCAGCAACCCCCACTCCGAGCGAAGGAGGCTACGCAGAGCTGCCTCTTGCATCAGTCTGGTGCTAGCCAGCGAAGTGAGCGGACGTGTCGGTCTGCGCTCACTCCATTCTCACACAACGACATCAGTCAGTCTGGCCCAAGCCAGCGAAGCGAGCAGACGTGTCGATCTGCGCTCTTCTAATTCGCGCTTCGACGTTCATCGACGTTTGTTCTACTATTCTATCCCAAATCCATTCCAATTCAATTCCTAAATCAATTCCAATTCTAACTCTTACTAACTCATACTCCGTATACGATTATTACGTTTAATTCATTTATTATTATACTACCAAGTTTATACTCAAGTGTACTCAACGTTCTTTATTTCAATATATATATTATATTTTACCAGTGCTACGTGAAGTTAATTTCCACATCATTCTACTAAATCCAGTGACAGTTTCTTTTCGAAATTCGAATCGTGCCCTCGTTAATCATACAGAACTCGGCTTGGAGGTCAGTTCGTCCGCTCCGCTGAGAAGTAGTGGTTGACGAGTAGACGTTTGGAAATAATAACTTTCCAAATCAGATAAACGCATTTAATATTAATAATAAATAATTGAGCTCTCGCTTACGTGTTCAACCTCGGTCACAAAGGGAGAAGCTTACAGCTCCGCCGAGGCAATACGTCAACGAGGTGACACTTAGTCAAAAGATTATCGAAGTTAAAGTGACAGTTTGTGAAAGGAAACATATCAGTGTCTAAAGTGAAGTGACTGTTTTAATAGTGCCCTCGTTGTCGCACGGTGACCCGGCTCGGAGGCCAGTTCGTCTGCTCTGCTGGGTAGTGCCGATTAACGAGTGGACATTTTCGAGTCAGGTAAATTACCTCTGGCCAGCGCCTACGGGGAACCCCTGGCCAATTTTTCTTTCACGTTTGGGACTTAGACAAAATCCGACAAAAGGATTTTCAGAGTATTAACTCTTCCGAAACAGTTCCTTCCATACCCATCCCTTATGCGTCGTACACGTCGTGCAGGCCGAAAGTATCAACTGGCCAAGTTCAAACGGGCATTAAATCAAACAGCCATCTTAAACCGCGTCTTAAGTTCGACTGATTGGACTGAACTTCTCGGAACGACCGAGAATATCGAGTGCGACGCGTCAGATTACGTATCGGTATACGGTTGTCCGTGCCGTCCGATTCCGAACACAGAGGTCGACCACGCGGACCTCTCGCGTTCTTCACCTGTCACCAAACCGTCTGCTGGTCGCTACGAGATAGCCGATCTCGTTGACATCTCTGACGACGACGACGACGTCAGGAATACCATAAACCTGTCCAGTGACAACAACAACCCGCCTGCCGTTCGTTACGAGGTCATTGATCTCGTCACCAGCTCTGATGACGATGACAGCAGGAGCACCATAATCTTGCCGCACGTTCGCTGTAGGATCATCAAGGACGAGTACCTACCGTCCAACAGACGCATTGTCGTGCGTACCCCAGCGAGACAGCTGCCAAACCTTCCTCATCTCGATGAGATCTGTCTGGACGACCCGTTATACCAGACCCATGCTGACCGACGAGCTCAGCTCCTTCAACAGTACTACTAAGATACAACAACTAACCGGTGAGAATTCGTATCTTTTGTAACCCCTTTTGTTCCATGTCAACTCACCGCGTTCGTTGCGTCAGCGTAGAAGTATCGCCATCCGCGTTGACTGCTAGCGGGTGTCGGTCTCAAATGACTATCGGTGTCCTAGCGCATATGACTGCCCGTCTGGCTGTCTTGGCGTAAAAGACCGTTTCCTCTTCAATTCCACGTGCCGCCTCCTGGGGTCATCTTCTTTGCCTAGGACGTGGGGCGTGACGTAACAAAATTTGGCGCAGTCGGTAGGACACGAAAACGGTCGCCGGTAGTCGAACCATTAACAAATTGTTTTCGTACGTCTGACATTTGTTCTCTATATCGTGTGTCGAGTAAGAATTCACACTAATATCGCAAAATGTCTCGCCCAATCACACGATCCCAAACGGATCCCCGAGCGGATCCTAATCAAGACCTTCCTCCGCCAACCGAGGAAGAGCTACTTCTTTACGCGCAAGATCTCGCCCGTAAAGAGGAATATTTAAAAGAGCAAACCGAATTCATTGCTAAATTGCGTCTTAAATATGAAGAAGACGCACAGAATCAAAATAACATGCTCGATGAAATACGCAAAGAGCTCCACAATATTCAAGCCTTGAACCAAAACTTACGTCACCAAGCGCCTACACCAGGCCCCAGTAACGTCTCTAACACGCGAGAACCTTCATTATCAGAGCCACGCGAAACCCCGCAATATGAGCCAACAGGAAATTTCGCGTTGAAACAAGCCGCAGAACTCGTACCCAAATTCGACGGAACATCGATTCCCGTCCTAAAATTCATCCGCGCCTGCAAATGCGCGCGTGATTCTATCCCCGAATCCATAGAACGTGCCCTTACTAAACTAATCTGCAATAAACTTTCCGATCGTGCGTACGCTGCCATTGAAGGCGAAAACATACGTACGATCTCACAACTTTGCGATAAGCTACGAACAGTACTGGGACCCTACAAATTCGTGGACCAGTACCGTGGCGAATTGGCAAGCATAGCCCAGGGCAACAATGAGCATATTCTTGACTTCATAAATCGAGTCAAAGATTTACGAACCGCCATCAGCGATTCTACCGAAGGACATTACGACTACAGAGAAATCGATCGTTTCACAGTCGAGTGCTTCCTTCGCGGTCTACTCCCACAACTTCGCAGCGAAGTTTTGCATTGCCGTTCTCAGAATTCGGCAGAGATCTTCGAAGCAGCCATCTCTGCATATAAGCAATATGAGCTGTTGTCACGTCCGTCACTGTGTTTTTGTTACAGGTACCAAGAGAGAGAAAAGAGAACAGTGACAGACGGACGGTTGAGATATTATGATTAAAATGAGGAGTGGTCTTTCGTGCCGAGACAGCCGCGGGCTGTCATATGCACTAGGACAACCGATATTGCTATGGATGCAGTCAAGAAAAGAACGTCCGACGCGGTTACAAGGAGTGTCCCGACAAGAATCGCGCGCGAGAGGATGCAACGAGAACGGTGAGTTTACAGGATTCAACAATTATACAAGATATTATACGACTCACCGCAATGTTGTATTAACGCCTAATAATATTGTTGCAGCAGGAACTGGCGGTACTGACAGTAGGTGTCGTACATCGGATCTTCTATACAGATGTCCTCGAGGTGGGGAAGATCTGGCAGAGTTGCTGCTGCTCGGTTCGGGACGACGTTAGTGGCCTTGGATGCTGGCCGCAAGACGACACGTTGATGAGCTGGCAGAGGAACGTCACGGATGATTCGGCAACGGACCCTGGGAACGATGATCGTGTCTCGGCTGTCGTCGTCGTCGGCTATGTCGATCACCTCTGGACAATCGACCGGATGTAGAACTGGCGTCGGAGCTCGCGAGAGGTCCGCGTGGTTGACCTCTTTAGGAGGGTTGCAAGGGCAACCGTATACAGAAACGTAATCGGACGCGTCACACGGAATGTGCTCGGTGGTTCCCAGAAGTTCTGTCCACTCGGTAGTGGCAATGATTTGATCGAGCACCGCTTTATTTCTCAACGCGCGTCTCAATTTAGCAAGTTGATACTTGCGTCCCGCTCGACGTGGGCGTCGCATGGGTAAGGAATAGTAATGATGGAATATTAATAATGTAATGAAAATGAACTTCCACTTGTTATTAACCTTTTTGATAGTTAACTCGCTTCATGTCTATAGTGGCGGCTCAGCGTTTCCACTGCGCTCTTTAGACCAATTCTAGACGTGGCACGAGAACTTCTCTATGACTCGCTTCAAATTCCTTATTGGCGGCTCAGCGTTTCCACTGCGCACTTTAGACCAAGTCCGGATATGTCACGAGTTTAATATATTCGATGCAAGAACTGAATTGGAAGATGGTGTTGAACTAACACAAGAATAACAAGATCGAAGCACTGGTATAACAACGATATATTAAATAAGAACTGGTAAGTACACTGGTATACAATATGTAAGTAGTATTATAATAGGAGTAGTAATTGGATTAATGAATAATGGATATTGTAATATGTTATAGGAATAATGTATGAGAATTAGGACTTGAGTTGAGTTGAGTTAGAGTTGGAATTGGAATTGGAATTAGGAGTGAAGGATCGACACACTTCACTTTCGCGGAGCTAGACTGAACACGTCTGCTCTTGAAGCCGGACTGGCGGCTGAGGCCAGGTAGGCACGTCTGTGCGAGTCGCTGGCTGAAGGCGGACTGATGCAAGCGTCCGCTCTGCCTTGCCTCCTTCGGTCGGAGTGGGGATAGCTGACGCTGCAGTCTCTTTGTTCTTCAGTCGTCGGAGTGGGAGAACCGCTGACGCAGCAGCGTCTTTGCTCCCGGGGACTGCACGTGCATTTCTGCTGACGCTGCAGTCTCGTGGCTGTCCTATTGCCCTCTACGAGCGTGGGACTGCTGATGCAGCAGTCTTTGGACTTCTCGACGTTTCTAGAAGCTTCTAGATGCTTCCAGAGTGATGCAATACTTTATTGCATTATGTGTCGTGGTGATGGGTTGAAACTGAGGTAAGGTGTTGATCAAGGTGAAGTTATGGTGATGGGTAGAGACGGAGATAAGGATTAGAACAATAGAATAATGAAATCTTAATACTATGCTCTTATGTCTAGGGGACGGTGTATGGATCTTATGTAGATCAGACCTTGTATACATGGTGTGTGTACAAGGCCAACGTCGTACATCGGACGACGTAACACCTCCCAACGCGGAAAAGAAATTTCTGACAAGGAAGAAATTTCTCGCTCAACACTCGATCACACACTCATTCATGCGACGCATCGTCCGGAGGTACTCCGCGCAGGGAGCACAGTTCTCGGCGAGTATTTCCTATATTTGTACGAAACACTGGTCGCACTGAAATGTTGTCGGTGTCGGCATGTGGGGCTGGGGCTGGTTTTGTAATGTCCGACAAGTCGTATTCGCAATGTTCATTTTTCGACTGTCTTTTCTCGGGGTTTAGGGTGGGTGGGGAATCACTTTGTTCACTAACACTTTCACTTGCACTTTTGTCTTTTCTGATCTGCGTCCAGATGAGTGTCACGTTTCGCTGACGCGGGGTTTGCGTTGGATTATTCGGCGCACGCTTGAGTTTGTTTGCATGTACAATCTTAAAATGGTTCCCTACTTTAATTTTCACATTGTTTGAGTCTAGGATGTCGCAAATTTCGTGAGGACCCGTATATTGCGCATCGAATTTGCCCTTGCAGGGTTCTTTGAGTAGGAATACCTGTTCTATATCTTCCGGTGGTCGAAGGAGATTTTGCCGATGCTGGGCTTCGAATTTCGCTCGCTTATTCCCATAGGGGTATCCTTTATCGCGAGGGTACTCGGATTTATATTTCTTTCTTCCTGACGCGTATTTCGCTGTAGCGCAGAGATTAATTTTATCGTATTTGTTTCGCTTCGCATGGCAACGTGCAGATGGAAGTTGAAAGGAATCGAGTTTCTGTGGATCATCAAAGATATGATTTCGAAGTAAGTTATGAAGTTCTTTTACTTTGGAGACTTTGATATCCTTCTCTGGTTTAGAACTGTCACTGGATTTATCGTGCAGTATAGAACAGACCTGCTTACATATGGGTCTTGAAGATCTTTGATTGTCGTAGGAATGGAGTTGGTCTTGGAATTGATCGGGCTGGTTACCGGAGTTAGAATAAGGATCGGGCTGGTTACCGGAGTTAGAATAAGAATCGGGCTGGTTACCGGAGTTAGTATGAGAATCGGGCTGGTTACCGGAGTTAGTATGAGAATCGGGCTGGTTACCGGAGTTAGTATAATGATCGGGCTGGTTACCGGAGTTAGTATAAGAATCGGGCTGGTTACCGGAGTTAGTAATGTCGGGATGGTTACCGAATGCGTCGGGATGATACCCGGAAGTAGAATGGTCGGGATGGTTACCGAATACGTCGGGATGGTTCCCGGAATTAGAAAGGTCGGGATGGTTACCGAATACGTCGGGATGGTTCCCGGAATTAGAAAGGTCGGGATGGTTACCGAATACGTCGGGATGGTACCCGGAATTAGAAAGGTCGGAAGAGTACGACTCGATTTCTTCCATCTCCAATGGGGGCAATCGAAATGAAACTCTTTCCGACGAGGTGTTAAAACACCGGAGGCTCGCTTTGCCTTTACGATTGGTGACGACGCAGTCACCCAGGAATACATCCGGCGCTACATTAACACGGCGGATATATCCCTGTTTGGGTCCTTCGACGTCGACCGCTATGCACGCAACGGTACGAGGTTCGAGGACGAATTCTTCGGATTTCGGAGGAGTCTTTGTTCGGACTCGATCCTCACGCTCCACGATCCGACTTCTCGCAGTGTACTCCGATATCTCTCGAGTCTCCTTCGATTCCGGCCGGCTTTTCACGGCGTTTTTCTCTAGGGAGTACTCGATTGAATCCCGAGGAGGCATTGAAATAACCTCCGTCACCGGGGCTCTGCAAGGTCTGACCGCGGGTGCACGAGGATTTGAGGAAGACACTCGAACGTTCCTTGCCGAATGTTCCTCACGCTTGGCGGCTAGAGTTTTAACGAGATCGTTGGTCATAGACGAAGGCATTGAAATAACCTCTGCTGCCAATTTATCGCGAGGCTCAGCCGTGGGCGCGCAAGGGTTCGAGAAGGGAACCCGAATGTTTCCTATCGTAATGTATTCATTCGCAAAGGAGATCTCGGCTCCTGTTCTGAAGAAGGGAGAACCGAGGATTCCGTCGATGTTAATTGGGAAGTTTTCTTCCAAGACATGAAATTCGATAGGGTTTTGACCCTGTAAGTGTATTTTAATTTGACCGAGAGTTGGAATGGATCCCTCGGTTATTCCTTGGACTTCTATAGTGTTCGTATGATCTATAGGTAGATTTGGTTCTAGACTTGACGCACGAATTAAATTGATCACCGAACCCGTGTCCAACAAAAATTCACACTTCTTTTGTAATTGAGGGGCGGAGATTTTTACGCGCGGAATTGGTGAGTCTGCAGCAAGATTTACTGCTGAGACGAATCGTCGGACTGGTCGTTCGTCCGGATAGTCGTTTGGGTGCGGGCTGTAGTTTGGGTTGAAGATGCGGCCTCCCGCCTGGGGTTGGCTTCGGTCGGGAGGCCGGACTCGTTTCCCGACCTCCTATTATTATTAAAAGCGCGCTTACGGCACTCGTGAATATCGTGCCCGGGGACTTTGCAGTAGTTGCAAAATTTGTTAGAGCTTGAGGGGCGATCTGTGCGACCATCGCGGTACGTGTTTTGGTCGCGAGGATTAGTTTCCCATCGCCGTTGCGGCGTCGGGGAGCGATAAGAGTCCCGGTTTAAGTTTCTCGAGGACTGCTGAGACGAGTCCGGTCTGTTATCGCGGTGTTCTTGAGTTCGCTCTGGAATGTCACGAGCGGACTCGTACGTGGAACGCGGGCGATACGGCCGGTTATCAGAGAAGCTGACTCGTTTTTCTTCGCGGATCAGTTCTCGTCGACGAGTCTGGTCTGACTCATACTGCCTGTAAGCAGAGATGGCTGCTTCGAAAACAGTGGCAGGATTTCGCGAAGGGCAATGAAGCACTTCGGCACGCAGCTGGGGAAGGAGACCTCGTAGAAAACAATCTACTACGAAGCGATCTAGTTCTTCGTAATCAAGGCCAATGTCTGTGGCATCTTGAATCGCGGTTCGAAGGTCTTTAACGCGATTGATGAAGTCTAAGATGTGCTCGTTTGGAGCTTGGAGTACACTCGCGAGATCGCCACGGTACTGGTCAACGAATTTGTATGGGCCCAGTACTGTTCGTAATTTCTCGCATAGTGCAGAAATTGTGAATATGTGCTGGCCTTCTATAGCGGCATAAGCACGATCGTGGAGTTTATTGCAGAGCAATTTTGTGAGGGCACGCTCTGCAGTGGCCGGTACGGTGTCACGCGCGCGTTTGCATGCACGTATGAATTGTAGAACGGAAGACGAAGTTCCGTCGAATCTAGGGACAAGCTCGGCGGCTTGTTTTAGAGCGAAATTACCAGTAGGTTCATACTGTGGGATTTCGCGTGGCTCTGGCGGTGAAGGTTCCCGCATATTAGAGACGTTACTAGGGCCTGGTGTAGGCGATTGTTGACGTAGGGTTTGACTCGTGATTTGGATGTTATGAAGCTCTTTTCGTATTTCGTCGAGCATATTCTTTTGGTTTTGTGCGTCTTCTTCATATTTGAGACGCAATTTGGCAATAAAATCAGTTTCTTCTTTGAGATATTGCTCTCTACGGGCGAGGTCTTGTGCATAAAGGAGTAGCTCTTCCTCGGTCATTGGAGGAAGGTCTGCGTTAGGATCTGCTCGGAGATCCCTTTGAGATCGCGTGATTGGGCGAGACATTTTGAAAGATATGAATGGGATTTAGAAATGTGAATTTCGCACTGACACGCGTCGGCTTATTAATGCAAATATCGGCGACCACTTCGATGTCCTACCGACTGCGCCAAATTTGTCACGTCCGTCACTGTGTTTTTGTTACAGGTACCAAGAGAGAGAAAAGAGAACAGTGACAGACGGACGGTTGAGATATTATGATTAAAATGAGGAGTGGTCTTTCGTGCCGAGACAGCCGCGGGCTGTCATATGCACTAGGACAACCGATATTGCTATGGATGCAGTCAAGAAAAGAACGTCCGACGCGGTTACAAGGAGTGTCCCGACAAGAATCGCGCGCGAGAGGATGCAACGAGAACGGTGAGTTTACAGGATTCAACAATTATACAAGATATTATACGACTCACCGCAATGTTGTATTAACGCCTAATAATATTGTTGCAGCAGGAACTGGCGGTACTGACAGTAGGTGTCGTACATCGGATCTTCTATACAGATGTCCTCGAGGTGGGGAAGATCTGGCAGAGTTGCTGCTGCTCGGTTCGGGACGACGTTAGTGGCCTTGGATGCTGGCCGCAAGACGACACGTTGATGAGCTGGCAGAGGAACGTCACGGATGATTCGGCAACGGACCCTGGGAACGATGATCGTGTCTCGGCTGTCGTCGTCGTCGGCTATGTCGATCACCTCTGGACAATCGACCGGATGTAGAACTGGCGTCGGAGCTCGCGAGAGGTCCGCGTGGTTGACCTCTTTAGGAGGGTTGCAAGGGCAACCGTATACAGAAACGTAATCGGACGCGTCACACGGAATGTGCTCGGTGGTTCCCAGAAGTTCTGTCCACTCGGTAGTGGCAATGATTTGATCGAGCACCGCTTTATTTCTCAACGCGCGTCTCAATTTAGCAAGTTGATACTTGCGTCCCGCTCGACGTGGGCGTCGCATGGGTAAGGAATAGTAATGATGGAATATTAATAATGTAATGAAAATGAACTTCCACTTGTTATTAACCTTTTTGATAGTTAACTCGCTTCATGTCTATAGTGGCGGCTCAGCGTTTCCACTGCGCTCTTTAGACCAATTCTAGACGTGGCACGAGAACTTCTCTATGACTCGCTTCAAATTCCTTATTGGCGGCTCAGCGTTTCCACTGCGCACTTTAGACCAAGTCCGGATATGTCACGAGTTTAATATATTCGATGCAAGAACTGAATTGGAAGATGGTGTTGAACTAACACAAGAATAACAAGATCGAAGCACTGGTATAACAACGATATATTAAATAAGAACTGGTAAGTACACTGGTATACAATATGTAAGTAGTATTATAATAGGAGTAGTAATTGGATTAATGAATAATGGATATTGTAATATGTTATAGGAATAATGTATGAGAATTAGGACTTGAGTTGAGTTGAGTTAGAGTTGGAATTGGAATTGGAATTAGGAGTGAAGGATCGACACACTTCACTTTCGCGGAGCTAGACTGAACACGTCTGCTCTTGAAGCCGGACTGGCGGCTGAGGCCAGGTAGGCACGTCTGTGCGAGTCGCTGGCTGAAGGCGGACTGATGCATGCGTCCGCTCTGCCTTGCCTCCTTCGGTCGGAGTGGGGATAGCTGACGCTGCAGTCTCTTTGTTCTTCAGTCGTCGGAGTGGGAGAACCGCTGACGCAGCAGCGTCTTTGCTCCCGGGGACTGCACGTGCATTTCTGCTGACGCTGCAGTCTCGTGGCTGTCCTATTGCCCTCTACGAGCGTGGGACTGCTGATGCAGCAGTCTTTGGACTTCTCGACGTTTCTAGAAGCTTCTAGATGCTTCCAGAGTGATGCAATACTTTATTGCATTATGTGTCGTGGTGATGGGTTGAAACTGAGGTAAGGTGTTGATCAAGGTGAAGTTATGGTGATGGGTAGAGACGGAGATAAGGATTAGAACAATAGAATAATGAAATCTTAATACTATGCTCTTATGTCTAGGGGACGGTGTATGGATCTTATGTAGATCAGACCTTGTATACATGGTGTGTGTACAAGGCCAACGTCGTACATCGGACGACGTAACACTGTATCAAAACCGTCGTCGCGAATCTAATCGTGACGATTCCCGCAAGGTAAGCTTCTCAGATAACAGAAGCTCCTATCGCCCACGCTCTT
Organism: Lasioglossum baleicum; assembly: GCF_051020765.1. Classification (NCBI taxonomy): domain Eukaryota; kingdom Metazoa; phylum Arthropoda; class Insecta; order Hymenoptera; family Halictidae; genus Lasioglossum; species Lasioglossum baleicum. The sequence goes on from NC_134930.1 coordinate 3,798,368, forward strand.
CTGACAATTTCAATTCTCGCGAACGCATCCCTGAACGTCGCGACAACAGACCGGATGAGCGTCGCGATAACGGGTCCGACCAACGTCGAGACTCGTGGAGAAACTCGAACCGCAACTCTTATCGTTCTCCAACTCCGCAGTGGCGATCCGAAACCCCTCGCGAACAAAACCCGCAGCGCGAAAACCGGGACCCGAATTCAAATCGCGACAGACTTTCGGGTGTCACGTCCGTCACTGTGTTTTTGTTACAGGTACCAGGAGAGAGAAAAGAGAACAGTGACAGACGGACGGTTGAGATATTATGATTAAAATGAGGAGTGGTCTTTCGTGCCGAGACAGCCGCGGGCTGTCATATGCACTAGGACAACCGATATTGCTATGGATGCAGTCAAGAAGAGAACGTCCGACGCGGTTACAAGAAGTGTCCGACAAGAATCACGCGCGAGATGATGCAACGAAAACGGTGAGTTTACAGGATTCAGCAATTATACAAGACATTATACGACTCACCGCAATGCTGTATTAACGCCTAATAATATTGTTGCAGCAGGAACTGGCGGTACTGACAGTAGGTGTCGTACATCGGGTCTTCTATACAGATGTCCTCGAGGTGGAGAAGATCTGGCAGAGTTGCTGCTGCTCGGTTCGGGACGACATTGGTGGCCTTGGATGCTGGCCGCAAGATGACACGTTGATGAGCTGGCAGAGGAACGTCACGGATGATTCGGCAACGGACCCTGGGAACGATGATCGTGTCTCGGCTGTCGTCGTCGTCGGCTATGTCGATCACCTCTGGACAATCGACCGGATGTAGAACTGGCGTCGGAGCTCGCGAGAGGTCCGCGTGGTTGACCTCTTTAGGAGGGTTGCAAGGGCAACCGTATACAGAAACGTAATCGGACGCGTCACACGGAATGTGCTCGGTGGTTCCCAGAAGTTCGGTCCACTCGGTAGTGGCAATGATTTGATCGAGCACCGCTTTATTTCTCAACGCGCGTCTCAATTTAGCAAGTTGATACTTGCGTCCCGCTCGACGTGGGCGTCGCATGGGTAAGGAATAGTAATGATGGAATATTAATAATATAATGAAAATGAAACTCCATTTGTTATTAACCTTTTAGGTAGTTAACTCGCTTCACGTCTATAGTGGCGGCTCAGCGTTTCCACTGCGCTCTTTAGACCAATTCTAGACGTGGCACGAGAACTTCTCTGTGACTCGCTTCAAATTCCTTATTGGCGGCTCAGCGTTTCCACTGCGCACTTTAGACCAAGTCCGGATATGTCACGAGTTTAATATATTCTATGCAAGAACTGAATTGGAAGATGGTGTTGAACTAACACAAGAATAACAAGATCGAAGCACTGGTATAACAACGATATATTAAATAAGAACTGGTAAGTACACTGGTATACAATATGTAAGTAATATTATAATAGGAGTAGTAATTGGATTAATGAATAATGGATATTGTAATATGTTATAGGAATAACGTATGAGAATTAGGACTTGAGTTGAGTTGAGTTAGAGTTGGAATTGGAATTGGAATTAGGAGTGAAGGATCGACACACTTCACTTTCGCGGAGCTAGACTGAACACGTCTGCTCTTGAAGCCGGACTGGCGGCTGAGGCCAGGTAGGCACGTCTGTGCGAGTCGCTGGCTGAAGGCGGACTGATGCAAGCGCCTGCTCTGCCTTGCCTCCTTCGTTCGGAGTGGGGATAGCTGACGCTGCAGTCTCTTTGTTCTTCAGTCGTCGGAGTGGGAGAACCGCTGACGCAGCAGCGTCTTCGCTCCCGGGGACTGCACGTGCATTTCTGCTGACGCTGCAGTCTCGTGGCTGTCCTATTGCCCTCTACGAGCGTGGGACTGCTGATGCAGCAGTCTTTGGATTTCTCGACGTTTCTAGAAGCTTCTAGATGCTTCCAGAGTGATGCAATACTTTATTGCATTATGTGTCGTGGTGATGGGTTGAAACTGAGGTAAGGTGTTGATCAAGGTGAAGTTATGGTGATGGGTAGAGACGGAGATAAGGATTAGAACAATAGAATAATGAGATCTTAATACTATGCTCTTATGTCTAGGGGACGGTGTATGGATCTTATGCAGATCAGACCTTGTATACATAGTGTGTGTACAAGGCCAACGTCGTACATCGGACGACGTAACACCTCCCAACGCGGAAAAGAAATTTCTGACAAGGAAGAAATTTCTCGCTCAACACTCGATCACACACTCATTCATGCGACGCATCGTCCGGAGGTACTCCGCGCAGGGAGCACAGTTCTCGGCGAGTATTTCCTATATTTGTACGAAACACTGGTCGCACTGAAATGTTGTCGGTGTCGGCATGTGGGGCTGGGGCTGGTTTTGTAATGTCCGACAAGTCGTATTCGCAATGTTCATTTTTCGACTGTCTTTTCTCGGGGTTTAGGGTGGGTGGGGAATCACTTTGTTCACTAACACTTTCACTTGCACTTTTGTCTTTTCTTATCTTCTTCCAGATGAGTGTCACGTTTCGCTGACGCGGGGTTTGCGTTGGATTATTCGGCGCACGCTTGAGTTTGTTTGCATGTACAATCTTAAAATGGTTCCCTACTTTAATTTTTACATTGTTTGAGTCTAAGATGTCGCAGATTTCGTGAGGACCCGTATATTGCGCATCGAATTTGCCCTTGCAGGGTTCTTTGAGTAGGAATACCTGTTCTATATCTTCCGGTGGTCGAAGGAGATTTTGCCGATGCTGGGCTTCGAATTTCGCTCGCTTATTCTCATAGGAATATCCGTTATCGCGAGGGTACTCGGATTTATATTTCTTTCTTGCTGACGCGTATTTCGCTGTAGCGCAGAGATTAAGTTTATCGTATTCGTTTCGCTTCGCATGGCAACGTGCAGATGGAAGTTGAAAGGAATCGAGTTTCTGTGGATCATCAAAGATATGATTTTGAAGTAAGTTATGAAGTTCTTTTACTCTGGAGGCTTTGATATCCTTCTCTGGTTTAGAACTGTCGCTGGATTTATTGTGCAATATAGAACAGACCTGCTTACATATGGGTCTTGAAAATCTTTGATTGTCGTAGGAATGGAGTTGGTCTTGGAATTGATCGGGCTGGTTACCGGAGTTAGAATAAGGATCGGGCTGGTTACCGGAGTTAGTATAAGAATCGGGCTGGTTACCGGAGTTAGAAAGGTCGGGATGGTTACCGAATGCGTCGGGACGATACCCGGAAGTAGAAAGGTCGGGATGGTTACCGAATGCGTCGGGATAGTTCCCGGAATTAGAAAGGTCGGGATGGTTACCGAATACGTCGGGACGATACCCGGAAGTAGAATGGTCGGGATGGTTACCGAATGCGTCGGGATGGTACCCGGAATTAGTAAGGTCGGGATGGTTACCGAATACGTCGGGATGGTTCCCGGAATTAGTAAGGTCGGGATGGTTACCGAATGCGTCGGGATAGTACCCGGAATTAGAAAGGTCGGGATGGTTACGGAATGCGTCGGGATAGTACCCGGAATTAGAAAGGTCGGAAGAGTACGACTCGATTTCTTCCATCTCCAATGGGGGCAATCGAAATGAAACTCTTTCCGACGAGGTGTTAAAACACCGGAGGCTCGCTTTGCCTTTACGATTGGTGACAACGCAGTCACCCAGGAATACATCCGGCGCTACATTAACACGGCGGATATATCCCTGTTTGGGTCCTTCGACGTCGACCGCTATACACGCAACGGTACGAGGTTCGAGGACGAATTCTTCGGATTTCAGAGGAGTCTTTGTTCGGACTCGATCCTCACGCTCCACGATCCGACTTCTCGCAGTGTACTCCGATATCTCTCGAGTCTCCTTCGATTCCGGCCGGTTTTCCACGGCGTTTTTCTCTAGGGAGCACTCGATCGAATCCCGAGGAGGCATTGAAATAACCTCCGTCACCGGAGCTCTGCAAGGTCTGACCGCGGGTGCACGAGGATTTGAGGAAGACACTCGAACGTTCCCTGCCGAATGTTCCTCACGCTTGGCGGCTGGAGTTTTAACGAGATCGTTGGTCATAGACGAAGGCATTGAAATAACCTCTGCTGCCAATTTATCGCGAGGCTCAGCCGTGGGCGCGCAAGGGTTCGAGAAGGGAACCCGAATGTTTCCTATCATAATGTATTCATTCGCAAAGGAGATCTCGGCTCCTGTTCTGAAGAAGGGAGAACCGAGGATTCCGTCGATGTTAATTGGGAAGTTTTCTTCCAAGACATGAAATTCGATAGGGTTTTGACCCTGTAAGTGTATTTTAATTTGACCGAGAGTTGGAATGGATCCCTCGGTTATTCCTTGGACTTCTATAGTGTTCGTATAATCTATAGGTAGATTTGGTTCTAGACTTGACGCACGAATTAAATTGATCTCCGAACCCGTGTCCAACAAAAATTCACACTTCTTTTGTAATTGAGGGGCGGAGATTTTTACGCGCGGAATTGGTGAGTCTGCAGCAAGATTTACTGCTGAGACGAATCGTCGGACTGGTCGTTCGTCCGGATAGCTGTTTGGGTGCGGGCTGTAGTTTGAGTTGAAGATGCGGCCTCCCGCCTGGGGTTGGCTTCGGTCGGGAGGCCGGACTCGTTTCCCGACCTCCTATTATTATTAAAAGCGCGCTTACGGCACTCGTGAATATCGTGCCCGGGGACTTTGCAGTAGTTGCAAAATTTGTTAGGGCTTGAGGGGCGATCTGTGCGACCATCGCGGTACGTGTTTTGGTCGCGAGGATTGTTTTCCCATCGCCGTTGCGGCGTCGGGGAGCGATAAGAGTCCCGGTTTAAGTTTCTCGAGGACTGCTGAGACGAGTCCGGTCTGTTATCGCGGTGTTCTTGAGTTCGCTCTGGAATGTCACGAGCGGACTCGTACGTGGAACGCGGGCGATACGGCCGGTTATCAGAGAAGCTGACTCGTTTTTCTTCGCGGATCAGTTCTCGTCGACGAGTCTGGTCTGACTCATACTGCCTGTAAGCAGAGATGGCTGCTTCGAAAACAGTGGCAGGATTTCGCGAAGGGCAATGAAGCACTTCGGCACGCAGCTGGGGAAGGAGACCTCGTAGAAAACAATCTACTACGAAGCGATCTAGTTCTTCGTAATCAAGGCCAATGTCTGTGGCATCTTGAATCGCGGTTCGAAGGTCTTTAACGCGATTGATGAAGTCTAAGATGTGCTCGTTTGGAGCTTGGAGTACACTCGCGAGATCGCCACGGTACTGGTCAACGAATTTGTATGGGCCCAGTACTGTTCGTAATTTCTCGCATAGTGCAGAAATTGTGAATATGTGCTGGCCTTCTATAGCGGCATAAGCACGATCGTGGAGTTTATTGCAGAGCAATTTTGTGAGGGCACGCTCTGCAGTGGCCGGTACGGTGTCACGCGCGCGTTTGCATGCACGTATGAATTGTAGAACGGAAGACGAAGTTCCGTCGAATCTAGGGACAAGCTCGGCGGCTTGTTTTAGAGCGAAATTACCAGTAGGTTCATACTGTGGGATTTCGCGTGGCTCTGGCGGTGAAGGTTCCCGCATATTAGAGACGTTACTAGGGCCTGGTGTAGGCGATTGTTGACGTAGGGTTTGACTCGTGATTTGGATGTTATGAAGCTCTTTTCGTATTTCGTCGAGCATATTCTTTTGGTTTTGTGCGTCTTCTTCATATTTGAGACGCAATTTGGCAATAAAATCAGTTTCTTCTTTGAGATATTGCTCTCTACGGGCGAGGTCTTGTGCATAAAGGAGTAGCTCTTCCTCGGTCATTGGAGGAAGGTCTGCGTTAGGATCTGCTCGGAGATCCCTTTGAGATCGCGTGATTGGGCGAGACATTTTGAAAGATATGAATGGGATTTAGAAATGTGAATTTCGCACTGACACGCGTCGGCTTATTAATGCAAATATCGGCGACCACTTCGATGTCCTACCGACTGCGCCAAATTTGTCACGTCCGTCACTGTGTTTTTGTTACAGGTACCAGGAGAGAGAAAAGAGAACAGTGACAGACGGACGGTTGAGATATTATGATTAAAATGAGGAGTGGTCTTTCGTGCCGAGACAGCCGCGGGCTGTCATATGCACTAGGACAACCGATATTGCTATGGAGGCAGTCAAGAAAAGAACGTCCGACGCGGTTACAAGGAGTGTCCCGACAAGAATCGCGCGCGAGAGGATGCAACGAGAACGGTGAGTTTACAGGATTCAACAATTATACAAGATATTATACGACTCACCGCAATGTTGTATTAACGCCTAATAATATTGTTGCAGCAGGAACTGGCGGTACTGACAGTAGGTGTCGTACATCGGATCTTCTATACAGATGTCCTCGAGGTGGGGAAGATCTGGCAGAGTTGCTGCTGCTCGGTTCGGGACGACGTTAGTGGCCTTGGATGCTGGCCGCAAGACGACACGTTGATGAGCTGGCAGAGGAACGTCACGGATGATTCGGCAACGGACCCTGGGAACGATGATCGTGTCTCGGCTGTCGTCGTCGTCGGCTATGTCGATCACCTCTGGACAATCGACCGGATGTAGAACTGGCGTCGGAGCTCGCGAGAGGTCCGCGTGGTTGACCTCTTTAGGAGGGTTGCAAGGGCAACCGTATACAGAAACGTAATCGGACGCGTCACACGGAATGTGCTCGGTGGTTCCCAGAAGTTCTGTCCACTCGGTAGTGGCAATGATTTGATCGAGCACCGCTTTATTTCTCAACGCGCGTCTCAATTTAGCAAGTTGATACTTGCGTCCCGCTCGACGTGGGCGTCGCATGGGTAAGGAATAGTAATGATGGAATATTAATAATGTAATGAAAATGAACTTCCACTTGTTATTAACCTTTTTGATAGTTAACTCGCTTCATGTCTATAGTGGCGGCTCAGCGTTTCCACTGCGCTCTTTAGACCAATTCTAGACGTGGCACGAGAACTTCTCTATGACTCGCTTCAAATTCCTTATTGGCGGCTCAGCGTTTCCACTGCGCACTTTAGACCAAGTCCGGATATGTCACGAGTTTAATATATTCGATGCAAGAACTGAATTGGAAGATGGTGTTGAACTAACACAAGAATAACAAGATCGAAGCACTGGTATAACAACGATATATTAAATAAGAACTGGTAAGTACACTGGTATACAATATGTAAGTAGTATTATAATAGGAGTAGTAATTGGATTAATGAATAATGGATATTGTAATATGTTATAGGAATAATGTATGAGAATTAGGACTTGAGTTGAGTTGAGTTAGAGTTGGAATTGGAATTGGAATTAGGAGTGAAGGATCGACACACTTCACTTTCGCGGAGCTAGACTGAACACGTCTGCTCTTGAAGCCGGACTGGCGGCTGAGGCCAGGTAGGCACGTCTGTGCGAGTCGCTGGCTGAAGGCGGACTGATGCAAGCGCCTGCTCTGCCTTGCCTCCTTCGTTCGGAGTGGGGATAGCTGACGCTGCAGTCTCTTTGTTCTTCAGTCGTCGGAGTGGGAGAACCGCTGACGCAGCAGCGTCTTCGCTCCCGGGGACTGCACGTGCATTTCTGCTGACGCTGCAGTCTCGTGGCTGTCCTATTGCCCTCTACGAGCGTGGGACTGCTGATGCAGCAGTCTTTGGATTTCTCGACGTTTCTAGAAGCTTCTAGATGCTTCCAGAGTGATGCAATACTTTATTGCATTATGTGTCGTGGTGATGGGTTGAAACTGAGGTAAGGTGTTGATCAAGGTGAAGTTATGGTGATGGGTAGAGACGGAGATAAGGATTAGAACAATAGAATAATGAGATCTTAATACTATGCTCTTATGTCTAGGGGACGGTGTATGGATCTTATGCAGATCAGACCTTGTATACATAGTGTGTGTACAAGGCCAACGTCGTACATCGGACGACGTAACAAGGTCTCAGAAGAAGACCTGAAAGAATGTCTTCGAACCTTGTTCGATGCTATCAACGAGCTTGGAATAACGTCGTTTTCTATTTCCAAAACCTACATCGACCACCTCTCCATGGTGTCACGTCCGTCACTGTGTTTTTGTTACAGGTACCAAGAGAGAGAAAAGAGAACAGTGACAGACGGACGGTTGAGATATTATGATTAAAATGAGGAGTGGTCTTTCGTGCCGAGACAGCCGCGGGCTGTCATATGCACTAGGACAACCGATATTGCTATGGATGCAGTCAAGAAAAGAACGTCCGACGCGGTTACAAGGAGTGTCCCGACAAGAATCGCGCGCGAGAGGATGCAACGAGAACGGTGAGTTTACAGGATTCAACAATTATACAAGATATTATACGACTCACCGCAATGTTGTATTAACGCCTAATAATATTGTTGCAGCAGGAACTGGCGGTACTGACAGTAGGTGTCGTACATCGGATCTTCTATACAGATGTCCTCGAGGTGGGGAAGATCTGGCAGAGTTGCTGCTGCTCGGTTCGGGACGACGTTAGTGGCCTTGGATGCTGGCCGCAAGACGACACGTTGATGAGCTGGCAGAGGAACGTCACGGATGATTCGGCAACGGACCCTGGGAACGATGATCGTGTCTCGGCTGTCGTCGTCGTCGGCTATGTCGATCACCTCTGGACAATCGACCGGATGTAGAACTGGCGTCGGAGCTCGCGAGAGGTCCGCGTGGTTGACCTCTTTAGGAGGGTTGCAAGGGCAACCGTATACAGAAACGTAATCGGACGCGTCACACGGAATGTGCTCGGTGGTTCCCAGAAGTTCTGTCCACTCGGTAGTGGCAATGATTTGATCGAGCACCGCTTTATTTCTCAACGCGCGTCTCAATTTAGCAAGTTGATACTTGCGTCCCGCTCGACGTGGGCGTCGCATGGGTAAGGAATAGTAATGATGGAATATTAATAATGTAATGAAAATGAACTTCCACTTGTTATTAACCTTTTTGATAGTTAACTCGCTTCATGTCTATAGTGGCGGCTCAGCGTTTCCACTGCGCTCTTTAGACCAATTCTAGACGTGGCACGAGAACTTCTCTATGACTCGCTTCAAATTCCTTATTGGCGGCTCAGCGTTTCCACTGCGCACTTTAGACCAAGTCCGGATATGTCACGAGTTTAATATATTCGATGCAAGAACTGAATTGGAAGATGGTGTTGAACTAACACAAGAATAACAAGATCGAAGCACTGGTATAACAACGATATATTAAATAAGAACTGGTAAGTACACTGGTATACAATATGTAAGTAGTATTATAATAGGAGTAGTAATTGGATTAATGAATAATGGATATTGTAATATGTTATAGGAATAATGTATGAGAATTAGGACTTGAGTTGAGTTGAGTTAGAGTTGGAATTGGAATTGGAATTAGGAGTGAAGGATCGACACACTTCACTTTCGCGGAGCTAGACTGAACACGTCTGCTCTTGAAGCCGGACTGGCGGCTGAGGCCAGGTAGGCACGTCTGTGCGAGTCGCTGGCTGAAGGCGGACTGATGCAAGCGCCCGCTCTGCCTTGCCTCCTTCGTTCGGAGTGGGGATAGCTGACGCTGCAGTCTCTTTGTTCTTCAGTCGTCGGAGTGGGAGAACCGCTGACGCAGCAGCGTCTTCGCTCCCGGGGACTGCACGTGCATTTCTGCTGACGCTGCAGTCTCGTGGCTGTCCTATTGCCCTCTACGAGCGTGGGACTGCTGATGCAGCAGTCTTTGGACTTCTCGACGTTTCTAGAAGCTTCTAGATGCTTCCAGAGTGATGCAATACTTTATTGCATTTTGTGTCGTGGTGATGGGTTGAAACTGAGGTAAGGTGTTGATCAAGGTGAAGTTATGGTGATGGGTAGAGACGGAGATAAGGATTAGAACAATCGAATATATGAGATCTTAATATTATGTTCTTATTTCTAGGGGACGGTGTATGGATCTTATGCAGATCAGACCTTGTATACATAGTGTGTGTACAAGGCCAACGTCGTACATCGGACGACGTAACACCTCCCAACGCGGAAAAGAAATTTCTTACAAGGAAGAAATTTCTCGCTCAACACTCGACCACACACTCATTCATGCGATGCATCGTCCGGAGGTACTCCGCGCAGGGAGCACAGTTCTCGGCGAGTATTTCCTATATTTGTACGAAACACTGGTCGCACTGAAATGTTGTCGGTGTCGGCACGTGGGGCTGGGGCTGGTTTTGTAATGTCCGACAAGTCGTATTCGCAATGTTCATTTTTCGACTGTCTTTTCTCGGGGTTTAGGGTGGGTGGGGAATCACTTTGTTCACTAACACTTTCACTTGCACTTTTCCTGTATCTTGCTGCATACGTGTAAGTATTGTCCTTTTGCTTCAGGAAGATGAAGAATCTTGTGAGGGAGCTCCATACGGCGACTGCTAGATGCAAACTCCATCCGTAAAGTGAGTGCAATGCAATACCATTGATTATGGTACTTATGATAGTCTTTATTGTTCGGATTGCTATATATATTCCTAGCACTCCAGCACTGATTGAACCAAATGTGGTGAATCCTGACCACAGTTTTTGTGCTGTTGATTCCGCTATCTGTTGCAGGGAGTTTTCGTCAAGCAGGTTGAACATATTAACGTTTCCTGTTGCGTAATCTCTGCCGGATGCTCCTTGGGCGATAGAATTTATTACGGCCACTCTTTCCACTGGAAACATGATGTGGTCCTGTAGTTTGTTGAGATCCTCTTGGGAATAAATTCCGCCTGTTGCGATATTTGTTGGATCCACGTACTTCCACGTGGGTTTGATGAGCGGTTGTAATGTTGCTGGGGCAACGGTCTCTGTGAGTGACGGCGTTAAACGATACCAAATTCCGTTTATTTTGTAGAGAGGCGGCAGGAGTTCATTGCATGGCTTTTCTGTACCTGTGGCAACTATAATATGGTCTCCTGGCTTTAAGAACTTGGAAGAATTCTGGTAAGTGATCGGAAGTTCATCGAAACACTTATCCGTTTTCCGAACTTGTACGGTTACTGGAATGCACTTTATAATATGCACCACTTCTCCAGCTGGAACTGCGACGAATCCTGGTTCTCGCATAATGGCAGCTGCTATTTCTTCTGGTGATGAGTGTAACATCGTTAGTGCGTTTTGAAGGACCTGTTTCTCCAGTTCGCACTTTTGCCGGATGACATCCTGGTACAACTGGGTAAGTTGACTTTTCAGATGTTTTTCTACGTAGATGAACTTACTATTCACGTAGGTGAATATGTCCAGATTGCTTACTATGGTGTGAGTGCGTTCCTTGAATTTACCGGACAAACTTGTATCCAGAATAAAGAGCTTGGGGTGCTCCGTGCGAATAATAATATAACCGCAAATTGATGTACGACCAGATTCTGTCAACGCGAATGTGGTGTCTTCAGATTCCACCATATATAGTGTAGGTGAGAACTTTGTCTTTGTAGAAACTCTGGTAGCTAGTCCTTCGTAGAGAACGTCGTAGCTATTGAACTTGCAGTAATCGTTGGGAACGACGTCCCAGAATGTATGTCCATCTTGCGTATCAAGGCAGCTTCCTTTTGTGAAGGTGCATATTTGTCCTGACTGTAGATGGATCTGACCTGTAGAGAGCTTCACTGTTGCTGTGTAGTCCCTCAGGGTTATTCGAACGATGGCCTGTACAACGACACTGGTCCAAGTGCCGAATGGGTCGTTGTATGTTGTTCCCGCGCATTGCCCGTTATTTTGAAGTTCTCCCGCCAATGTGAGGCTGCGGGATGTAGTAGAATTGGGCTGGACTCCCGTGACCTGGGCGGTCGGAGTGATGAGGATTGTTCCGGTCTTCTGCAACTCGGAACAGGTTTCACTGGTGGTTGCCAGTAAATATTCTTGTCGTCCGTTCGTGACGATGGAAACATGTGAGTGCATGCCACAATAGAATATCGTGCGGTCGATTTCTATGTGGCACTGGATTACTCTCGTCTGAGTAAACTCTGCTAGTTGTAGCAATTGGATTTTTACTGAGTCCTCCGTGGGCTTGATTTCTTCAGGCTCGCAATCAGGAATATCGACGATGGAGAACGTTGTCGTGTTCAGTGTAGATCCTCCACAATCGTATCCGATGAGGGTGTACACTCGCGTGGCTATAGAGAGTAAGATGGCAACTTGGATCGGCTGCATGATTACAGTTTCGTGTGTGTCTAAGGACTGACGGTCTTCTGAGGCGATTGCTGCTTCGGAGGAGCGGTGTTGCGATGTGATATGCTGATCTTCCAGTGGTGGAAGGAGATTTTGCCGATGCTGGGCTTCGAATTTCGCTCGCTTATTCTCATAGGAATATCCGTTATCGCGAGGGTACTCGGATTTATATTTCTTTCTTGCTGACGCGTATTTCGCTGTAGCGCAGAGATTAATTTTATCGTATTCGTTTCGCTTCGCATGGCAACGTGCAGATGGAAGTTGAAAGGAATCGAGTTTCTGTGGATCATCAAAGATATGATTTCGAAGTAAGTTAAGGAGTTCTTTTACTCTGGAGGCTTTGATATCCTTCTCTGGTTTAGAACTGTCGCTGGATTTATTGTGCAATATAGAACAGACCTGCTTACATATGGGTCTTGAAAATCTTTGATTGTCGTAGGAATGGAGTTGGTCTTGGAATTGATCGGGCTGGTTACCGGAGTTAGAATAAGGATCGGGCTGGTTACCGGAGTTAGTATAAGAATCGGGCTGGTTACCGGAGTTAGTATAATGATCGGGCTGGTTACCGGAGTTAGTATGAGAATCGGGCTGGTTACCGGAGTTAGTATAAGAATCGGGCTGGTTACCGGAGTTAGTATGAGAATCGGGCTGGTTACCGGAGTTAGTATGAGAATCGGGCTGGTTACCGGAGTTAGTATAAGAATCGGGATGGTTACCGAATACGTCGGGATGATACCCGGAATTAGAAAGGTCGGGATGGTTACCGAATACGTCGGGATGATACCCGGAATTGGAAAGGTCGGGATGGTTACCGAATGCGTCGGGATGATACCCGGAATTGGAAAGGTCGGGATGGTTACCGAATGCGTCGGGATGATACCCGGAAGTAGTATAAGAATCGGAAGAGTACGACTCGATTTCTTCCATCTCCAATGGGGGCAATCGAAATGAAACTCTTTCCGACGAGGTGTTAAAACACCGGAGGCTCGCTTTGCCTTTACGATTGGTGACGACGCAGTCACCCAGGAATACATCCGGCGCTACATTAACACGGCGGATATATCCCTGTTTAGGTCCTTCGACGTCGACCGCTATGCACGCAACGGTACGAGGTTCGAGGACGAATTCTTCGGATTTCGGAAGAGTCTTTGTTCGGACTCGATCCTCACGCTCCACGATCCGACTTCTCGCAGTGTACTCCGATATCTCTCGAGTCTCCTTCGATTCCGGCCGGCTTTTCACGGCGTTTTTCTCTAGGGAGCACTCGATCGAATCCCGAGGAGGCATTGAAATAACCTCCGTCACCGGAGCTCTGCAAGGTCTGACCGCGGGTGCACGAGGATTTGAGGAAGACACTCGAACGTTCCCTGCCGAATGTTCCTCACGCTTGGCGGCTGGAGTTTTAACGAGATCGTTGGTCATAGACGAAGGCATTGAAATAACCTCTGCTGCCAATTTATCGCGAGGCTCAGCCGTGGGCGCGCAAGGGTTCGAGAAGGGAACCCGAATGTTTCCTATCATAATGTATTCATTCGCAAAGGAGATCTCGGCTCCTGTTCTGAAGAAGGGAGAACCGAGGATTCCGTCGATGTTAATTGGGAAGTTTTCTTCCAAGACATGAAATTCGATAGGGTTTTGACCCTGTAAGTGTATTTTAATTTGACCGAGAGTTGGAATGGATCCCTCGGTTATTCCTTGGACTTCTATAATGTTCGTGTGATCTATAGGTAGATTTGGTTCAAGACTTGACGCACGAATTAAATTGATCTCCGAACCCGTGTCCAGCAAAAATTCACACTTCTTTTGTAATTGAGGGGCGGAGATTTTTACGCGCGGGATTGGTGAGTCTGCAGCAAGATTTACTGCTGAGACGAATCGTCGGACTGGTCGTTCGTCCGGATAGCTGTTTGGGTGCGGGCTGTAGTTTGGGTTGAAGATGCGGCCTCCCGCCTGGGGTTGGCTTCGGTCGGGAGGCCGGACTCGTTTCCCGACCTCCTATTATTATTAAAAGCGCGCTTACGGCACTCGTGAATATCGTGCCCGGGGACTTTGCAATAGTTGCAAAATTTGTTAGGGCTTGAAGGGCGATCTCTGCGACCATCGCGGTACGTGTTTTGGTCGCGAGGATTATTTTCCCATCGCCGTTGCGGCGTCGGGGAGCGATAAGAGTCCCGGTTTGAGTTTCTCGAGGACTGCTGAGACGAGTCCGGTCTGTTATCGCGGCGTTCTTGAGTTCGCACTGGAATGTCACGAGCGGACTCGTACGTGGAACGCTGGCGATACGGCCGGTTATCAGAGAAGCTGACTCGTTTTTCTTCGCGGATCAGTTCTCGTCGACGAGTCTGGTCTGACTCATACTGCCTGTAAGCAGAGATGGCTGCTTCGAAAACAGTGGCAGGATTTCGCGAAGGGCAATGAAGCACTTCGGCACGCAGCTGGGGAAGGAGACCTCGTAGAAAACAATCTACTACGAAGCGATCTAGTTCTTCGTAATCAAGGCCAATATCTGTGGCATCTTGAATCGCGGTTCGAAGGTCTTTAACGCGATTGATGAAGTCTAAGATGTGCTCGTTTGGAGCTTGGAGTACACTCGCGAGATCGCCACGGTACTGGTCCACGAATTTGTACGGGCCCAGTACTGTACGTAACTTTTCGCATAGTGCAGAAATTGTGACTATGTGCTCGCCTTCTATAGCGGCATAAGCACGATCGTGGAGTTTATTGCAGAGCAATTTCGTGAGGGCACGCTCTGCAGTGGCCGGTACGGTGTCACGCGCGCGTTTGCATGCACGTATGAATTGTAGGACGGAAGACGAAGTTCCGTCGAATCTAGGGACAAGCTCGGCGGCTTGCTTTAGAGCAAAATTGCCAGTAGGTTCATACTGTGGGATTTCGCGTGGCTCTGGCGGTGAAGGTTCCCGCATATTAGAGACGTTACTAGGGCCTGGTGTAGGCGATTGTTGACGTAGGGTTTGACTCGTGATTTGGATGTTATGAAGCTCTTTTCGTATTTCGTCGAGCATATTCTTTTGGTTTTGTGCGTCTTCTTCATATTTGAGACGCAATTTGGCAATAAAATCAGTTTCCTCTTTGAGATATTGCTCTCTACGGGCGAGGTCTTGCGCATAAAGGAGTAGCTCTTCCTCGGTCATTGGAGGAAGGTCTGCGTTAGGATCTGCTCGGAGATCCTTTTGAGATCGCGTGATTGGGCGAGACATTTTGAAAGATATGAATGGGATTTAAGAAATGTGAACTTCGTACTGACACGCATCGGGGCTTATTAATGCAAATATCGGCGACCACTTCGATGTCCTACCGACTGCGCCAAATTTGTCACGTCCGTCACTGTGTTTTTGTTACAGGTACCAAGAGAGAGAAAAGAGAACAGTGACAGACGGACGGTTGAGATATTATGATTAAAATGAGGAGTGGTCTTTCGTGCCGAGACAGCCGCGGGCTGTCATATGCACTAGGACAACCGATATTGCTATGGATGCAGTCAAGAAAAGAACGTCCGACGCGGTTACAAGGAGTGTCCCGACAAGAATCGCGCGCGAGAGGATGCAACGAGAACGGTGAGTTTACAGGATTCAACAATTATACAAGATATTATACGACTCACCGCAATGTTGTATTAACGCCTAATAATATTGTTGCAGCAGGAACTGGCGGTACTGACAGTAGGTGTCGTACATCGGATCTTCTATACAGATGTCCTCGAGGTGGGGAAGATCTGGCAGAGTTGCTGCTGCTCGGTTCGGGACGACGTTAGTGGCCTTGGATGCTGGCCGCAAGACGACACGTTGATGAGCTGGCAGAGGAACGTCACGGATGATTCGGCAACGGACCCTGGGAACGATGATCGTGTCTCGGCTGTCGTCGTCGTCGGCTATGTCGATCACCTCTGGACAATCGACCGGATGTAGAACTGGCGTCGGAGCTCGCGAGAGGTCCGCGTGGTTGACCTCTTTAGGAGGGTTGCAAGGGCAACCGTATACAGAAACGTAATCGGACGCGTCACACGGAATGTGCTCGGTGGTTCCCAGAAGTTCTGTCCACTCGGTAGTGGCAATGATTTGATCGAGCACCGCTTTATTTCTCAACGCGCGTCTCAATTTAGCAAGTTGATACTTGCGTCCCGCTCGACGTGGGCGTCGCATGGGTAAGGAATAGTAATGATGGAATATTAATAATGTAATGAAAATGAACTTCCACTTGTTATTAACCTTTTTGATAGTTAACTCGCTTCATGTCTATAGTGGCGGCTCAGCGTTTCCACTGCGCTCTTTAGACCAATTCTAGACGTGGCACGAGAACTTCTCTATGACTCGCTTCAAATTCCTTATTGGCGGCTCAGCGTTTCCACTGCGCACTTTAGACCAAGTCCGGATATGTCACGAGTTTAATATATTCGATGCAAGAACTGAATTGGAAGATGGTGTTGAACTAACACAAGAATAACAAGATCGAAGCACTGGTATAACAACGATATATTAAATAAGAACTGGTAAGTACACTGGTATACAATATGTAAGTAGTATTATAATAGGAGTAGTAATTGGATTAATGAATAATGGATATTGTAATATGTTATAGGAATAATGTATGAGAATTAGGACTTGAGTTGAGTTGAGTTAGAGTTGGAATTGGAATTGGAATTAGGAGTGAAGGATCGACACACTTCACTTTCGCGGAGCTAGACTGAACACGTCTGCTCTTGAAGCCGGACTGGCGGCTGAGGCCAGGTAGGCACGTCTGTGCGAGTCGCTGGCTGAAGGCGGACTGATGCAAGCGCCCGCTCTGCCTTGCCTCCTTCGTTCGGAGTGGGGATAGCTGACGCTGCAGTCTCTTTGTTCTTCAGTCGTCGGAGTGGGAGAACCGCTGACGCAGCAGCGTCTTCGCTCCCGGGGACTGCACGTGCATTTCTGCTGACGCTGCAGTCTCGTGGCTGTCCTATTGCCCTCTACGAGCGTGGGACTGCTGATGCAGCAGTCTTTGGACTTCTCGACGTTTCTAGAAGCTTCTAGATGCTTCCAGAGTGATGCAATACTTTATTGCATTTTGTGTCGTGGTGATGGGTTGAAACTGAGGTAAGGTGTTGATCAAGGTGAAGTTATGGTGATGGGTAGAGACGGAGATAAGGATTAGAACAATCGAATATATGAGATCTTAATATTATGTTCTTATTTCTAGGGGACGGTGTATGGATCTTATGCAGATCAGACCTTGTATACATAGTGTGTGTACAAGGCCAACGTCGTACATCGGACGACGTAACAATGGAATACGTCTCAAACCTCCTCGTTGAAACGTTCGAGGACACCCACGTACACATATTCCTTTGCAGCAATGAAATTCAGATCCCGGCCGAAGACAGAAGGACAGATATTATTAGGGAAAATCATGTGTCCGCGTATGCCGGCCACAAAGGAATTACCAAAACTCTCAAGAGAATACGGGAGAGATACTGGTGGAACGGGATGAAGACCGAAGTGGCAAGCTTCATCAACGATTGTTTAAGCTGCCAACGTAACAAGCTAACGAGGGTAAAAACGCGTTTACCCATGACAATCACAGACACACCCAACCGGGCATTTGACAAGGTTTCAATGGACATTGTAGGCCCCCTGCCTACAACCACGGATGAAAACACATATGTTCTCACCATGCAGGACCTATTGACGAAATACTCGGTCGCCGCTCCACTCAAATCAGCCGACGCCATTAGTACTGCCGACGCATTCGTCAATTACTGGATCTGCCGTTTTGGAACACCCAAAGCCATCTTGACGGATCAAGGGACGAATTTTACAAGCTCCCTCATGAAGGCCGTCGCCAGACGTTTCCGAATTACCCGTCTGCAAACAACAGCATTTCACCCGCAAAGCAATGGCTCTATAGAGAGATCCCACCACGTCCTAACAGAATATCTAAAACAATATGTTCATAAAACCAATTGGGACAAATGGATTAACCTAGCCATGTTCAGCTATAACACGAGCGTCCATGAAGGAACGAATTTCACTCCACACGAATTGGTTTTCGGTTCACTAGCACGCGTTCCTTCCGCCGACTCCTATCCTTACGAACTGGGAAACGAATCCTACTCCCACTATCTCTTTGACCTCCACAGGAAAATTAGCGAAACACAAGCCCGCGCGCGCGACAACCTAATTTCCGCGAAGGAAAAGTCTAAGACTTATTACGATAGAAGAATCAACCCCGTCCAGTTCAAGGTAGGAGAACAAGTATTCCTATTAAAGGAACCTTGTAAAAGCAAATTTGACGAACAATATACAGGGCCACACGAAATTTGCGAACTAATAGGTGCAAACAACGTAAAAATAAGAATAGGTAACCATTACAAAATCGTACACGCAAACAAACTCAAGCGCGCCTCGAGTAATCCGACACAAAACGCGCGTCAGCGAAACGTAGCTATCACATCCGTAGCATTCGTCAAGCCGAAGATTAGAAGAGAAACTTACCCATTCGAGATAACCCCCACTCTTCCCGAGAAATATGATAGCAGACAAAGGGCCCAGCAACTCGGAGTTTCTTCTGAATGTCGTCATTTCCCGCCAGTACAGCGTCCAACTCGCGTCGCAGTCTCAGCCTCCTACAACAACAAGATGTGTGGACCAGTGCACAAAAGACGTACAGCCACGCAGAAGGCGAACCGTTACACATCACGCTACCGCAACTTAACTTGCTACAATGGCGTAATCATGGTCGCATGCGATGGTAGGGAATTATGCTATGATTGCAGCCTGACAACAACCATCGAGCACACAGAACGTTGGAGGCATCAAAGGATGATCAGTATAATGAATAACTGCAACAACTGCGGTGAGAAGATGTGCAGGGAAACACCTGTGTTGAACTGCATTCCATGCGGACAGATACTGGCTTCAAGATGGGCCATACAACATGACGACCCCGACCACGTTTCCGACAGCTCAGACGAGGATACGGACACGGAATAACTCACAAAAGTGAAAGTGAAAATGACATAAGTGAGCCCATTCCCTCCCAAGACCCCAATAAAAGACAGTCAAATAATGAACATTGCGATTATAGACTGTCGGACATTGCGAAACCTACCCCAACTCCTCGCGCAGAATCAGACAACATCTCAGTGCATCCAGTGTTTCGTACTGTTAATACAGTCAACGTGCGCCGAGAACTGAGCTCCCTGCGCGGATCGCTCACTAACGATGCGTCTCAAGACCAAAAATTGTAATGCGAGCGTTCACCGAACACAACCTCGGACCGAGAGATTTCACTCCGAGAAATCTCTTCTCCGGCGAGGGAGGTGTTACGTCGGACGACCTCCGACGTTGGTCGAATCGAGGACCGTACCTCGATTCTAGGCTAAGATTAAATATTAAGTACATAATACCTCTTAAACCCATCGCTATCAAACTCTTGTTCTAAATCTAATATCTCTTAAACCCATCGCTATCAAACTCTTGTTCTAATTCTAATACATCTTAAACCCATCACTACTTCACCCACGACTTTTCCTAAACTTGTTCTAATACCCATCACTACTTAAATCTCGACTCTCCCAATTGTTCTAAACCCAACCATCACTCCGAACTTACTTTCACTTGTTCAAACCCTCATCTACACTTACAACTTGTTCAAATCCTCAACTCCGCTCGAGTAAACGCCACCTCGAGAACAAAGAGATCGCAACGTCAGCAGTCTTGCACGCGTCACCACTCTGTCGAGAGCGAGGACAAAGAGACTGCAACGTCAGCAGTCTTGCACCCGTCACCACTCCGACGAGCGAGGACAAAGGGACTGCAGCGTCAGCAACCCCCACTCCGAGCGAAGGAGGCTACGCAGAGCTGCCTCTTGCATCAGTCTGGTGCTAGCCAGCGAAGTGAGCGGACGTGTCGGTCTGCGCTCACTCCATTCTCACACAACGACATCAGTCAGTCTGGCCCAAGCCAGCGAAGCGAGCAGACGTGTCGATCTGCGCTCTTCTAATTCGCGCTTCGACGTTCATCGACGTTTGTTCTACTATTCTATCCCAAATCCATTCCAATTCAATTCCTAAATCAATTCCAATTCTAACTCTTACTAACTCATACTCCGTATACGATTATTACGTTTAATTCATTTATTATTATACTACCAAGTTTATACTCAAGTGTACTCAACGTTCTTTATTTCAATATATATATTATATTTTACCAGTGCTACGTGAAGTTAATTTCCACATCATTCTACTAAATCCAGTGACAGTTTCTTTTCGAAATTCGAATCGTGCCCTCGTTAATCATACAGAACTCGGCTTGGAGGTCAGTTCGTCCGCTCCGCTGAGAAGTAGTGGTTGACGAGTAGACGTTTGGAAATAATAACTTTCCAAATCAGATAAACGCATTTAATATTAATAATAAATAATTGAGCTCTCGCTTACGTGTTCAACCTCGGTCACAAAGGGAGAAGCTTACAGCTCCGCCGAGGCAATACGTCAACGAGGTGACACTTAGTCAAAAGATTATCGAAGTTAAAGTGACAGTTTGTGAAAGGAAACATATCAGTGTCTAAAGTGAAGTGACTGTTTTAATAGTGCCCTCGTTGTCGCACGGTGACCCGGCTCGGAGGAAAGTTCGTCTGCTCTGCTGGGTAGTGCCGATTAACGAGTGGACATTTTCGAGTCAGGTAAATTACCTCTGGCCAGCGCCTACGGGGAACCCCTGGCCAATTTTTCTTTCACGTTTGGGACTTGGACAAAATCCGACAAAAGGATTTTCAGAGTATTAACTCTTCCGAAACAGTTCCTTCCATACCCATCCCTTATGCGTCGTACACGTCGTGCAGGCCGAAAGTATCAACTGGCCAAGTTCAAACGGGCATTAAATCAAACAGCCATCTTAAACCGCGTCTTAAGTTCGACTGATTGGACTGAACTTCTCGGAACGACCGAGAATATCGAGTGCGACGCGTCAGATTACGTATCGGTATACGGTTGTCCGTGCCGTCCGATTCCGAACACAGAGGTCGACCACGCGGACCTCTCGCGTTCTTCACCTGTCACCAAACCGTCTGCTGGTCGCTACGAGATAGCCGATCTCGTTGACATCTCTGACGACGACGACGACGTCAGGAATACCATAAACCTGTCCAGTGACAACAACAACCCGCCTGCCGTTCGTTACGAGGTCATTGATCTCGTCACCAGCTCTGATGACGATGACAGCAGGAGCACCATAATCTTGCCGCACGTTCGCTGTAGGATCATCAAGGACGAGTACCTACCGTCCAACAGACGCATTGTCGTGCGTACCCCAGCGAGACAGCTGCCAAACCTTCCTCATCTCGATGAGATCTGTCTGGACGACCCGTTATACCAGACCCATGCTGACCGACGAGCTCAGCTCCTTCAACAGTACTACTAAGATACAACAACTAACCGGTGAGAATTCGTATCTTTTGTAACCCCTTTTGTTCCATGTCAACTCACCGCATTCGTTGCGTCAGCGTAGAAGTATCGCCATCCGCGTTGACTGCTAGCGGGTGTCGGTCTCAAATGACTATCGGTGTCCTAGCGCATATGACTGCCCGTCTGGCTGTCTTGGCGTAAAAGACCGTTTCCTCTTCAATTCCACGTGCCGCCTCCTGGGGTCATCTTCTTTGCCTAGGACGTGGGGCGTGACGTAACAGTGGAAAGAAACATCAACGCCTTCGCCTCAGATGAACTTTTAGAATGTTCATATGAGAACAATTTAGAAAACATTTCTATTCCTAAAGTTAAATCAAAAGGAGTTTATGTTTTGCCGCAAACTCCTATCTTCAAATCCTCGCCGGAACAACGCCTCTTCCAGCTTCAACGATCAGGTATCCGTGCGACCGAAAACAAAGTCCATGCGTCTGGCAAATACAATTCCGCGAGATTCGCGTCAGCAAGAAAAAGAAATAAAGCCGATACATTATACTCGCCCGAGACAACTAAGTCTGATTATAAGCTTTCGTTATGTATCTTGCGAAACGAATTCAATCTTCCTAGCGTTAACAGAGTCTCCAATATCGTTACGCCAACGATAAACTATCGCAGCGACCCAAGAGCGAAATTTAAAACCTCTGGTCAGCATCACCCCACTCCACAGCAGGAAGACGATATCCCTGCGACGCAACGAGATCTTCAAGGAGAAACCGTCACCCCTGAAGATCATCAGTCTCTCGACAACGCTATAACAGCAACCATGCAGCCGATACAAGCAGCTATCTTGCTCTCTATTGCCACGCAAGCCTCAACACTCATTGGATATGACTGTGGAGGTTCAACCTTGAATATTACCACGTATTCAACTATTGACACTCTTAACTGCGAGCCAGAAGACATCGCACCAGCTGAAAACTTAGAAAGAATTCAGCTCCTGCAGCTAGCTGAATTCTCGCAAGCTCGTGTTTTGCAATGCCATATCGGAATAGACAGAACCATATACTATTGTGGCATGCATTCACATAATTCGGTGGTATCCAATGGTCGACAAGACTATATATTACCGATCTCCAGCGAAACCTGTTCGAACCTACACACGACGGGGACAATATTCATCACCCCAGCCGCCCAGATCACAGGTATTCAGCCGAACTCGACCTCCTCTCACGGCCTCACGTTAGCAGGAGTTATTCAGAATGATGGTAGCTGCGCTGGAACCACGTATAGTGATCCGTTTGGGACTTGGACCGATGTCGTGGTACAAGCTTTAGTCCGAATCACGATCCGCGACTACATCGCTCCAATCAGATTGTCAACCGGACAGATTCATCTACAAACTGGGCAAACCTGCCCCCTTCAAAAAGGAAGCTGCTTAGACGCACAAGATGGCCATACGTTCTGGGAAACCACGCCGACGGACTCGTGCAAATTCAATAATTATGATGTCTTGTACGAAGGGATAGCCACTAAACTATCCTCCAAGGTGAATCCTTCTCCAACCCTGTATACCGTAGCATCGCAGGACACGACTTTTGCACTCACGGAGACAGGCAGATCGTCAGTTTGCGGATATGTCATAATCCGAACGGAACACCCCAAGCTGTTCATTCTGGAAGTTGGAAGTTCAGGAAAATTCAAGGAGAAAACACACACCTTGGTCATGTCACGTCCGTCACTGTGTTTTTGTTACAGGTACCAGGAGAGAGAAAAGAGAACAGTGACAGACGGACGGTTGAGATATTATGATTAAAATGAGGAGTGGTCTTTCGTGCCGAGACAGCCGCGGGCTGTCATATGCACTAGGACAACCGATATTGCTATGGATGCAGTCAAGAAGAGAACGTCCGACGCGGTTACAAGAAGTTTCCCGACAAGAATCACGCGCGAGATGAAGCAACGAAAACGGTGAGTTTACAGGATTCAGCAATTATACAAGATATTATACGACTCACCGCAATGTTGTATTAACGCCTAATAATATTGTTGCAGCAGGAACTGGCGGTACTGGCAGTAGGTGTCGTACATCGGGTCTTCTATACAGATGTCCTCGAGGTGGGGAAGATCTGGCAGAGTTGCTGCTGCTCGGTTCGGGACGACATTAGTGGCCTTGGATGCTGGCCGCAAGACGACACGTTGATGAGCTGGCAGAGGAACGTCACGGATGATTCGGCAACGGACCCTGGGAACGATGATCGTGTCTCGGCTGTCGTCGTCGTCGGCTATGTCGATTACCTCAGGACGATCGACCGGATGTAGAACTGGCGTCGGAGCTCGCGAGAGGTCCGCGTGGTTGACCTCTTTAGGAGGGTTGCAAGGGCAACCGTATACAGAAACGTAATCGGACGCGTCACACGGAATGTGCTCGGTGGTTCCCAGAAGTTCTGTCCACTCGGTAGTGGCAATGATTTGATCGAGCACCGCTTTATTTCTCAACGCGCGTCTCAATTTAGCAAGTTGATACTTGCGTCCCGCTCGACGTGGGCGTCGCATGGGTAAGGAATAGTAATGATGGAATATTAATAATGTAATGAAAATGAACTTCCACTTGTTATTAACCTTTTTGATAGTTAACTCGCTTCATGTCTATAGTGGCGGCTCAGCGTTTCCACTGCGCTCTTTAGACCAATTCTAGACGTGGCACGAGAACTTCTCTATGACTCGCTTCAAATTCCTTATTGGCGGCTCAGCGTTTCCACTGCGCACTTTAGACCAAGTCCGGATATGTCACGAGTTTAATATATTCGATGCAAGAACTGAATTGGAAGATGGTGTTGAACTAACACAAGAATAACAAGATCGAAGCACTGGTATAACAACGATATATTAAATAAGAACTGGTAAGTACACTGGTATACAATATGTAAGTAGTATTATAATAGGAGTAGTAATTGGATTAATGAATAATGGATATTGTAATATGTTATAGGAATAATGTATGAGAATTAGGACTTGAGTTGAGTTGAGTTAGAGTTGGAATTGGAATTGGAATTAGGAGTGAAGGATCGACACACTTCACTTTCGCGGAGCTAGACTGAACACGTCTGCTCTTGAAGCCGGACTGGCGGCTGAGGCCAGGTAGGCACGTCTGTGCGAGTCGCTGGCTGAAGGCGGACTGATGCAAGCGCCCGCTCTGCCTTGCCTCCTTCGTTCGGAGTGGGGATAGCTGACGCTGCAGTCTCTTTGTTCTTCAGTCGTCGGAGTGGGAGAACCGCTGACGCAGCAGCGTCTTCGCTCCCGGGGACTGCACGTGCATTTCTGCTGACGCTGCAGTCTCGTGGCTGTCCTATTGCCCTCTACGAGCGTGGGACTGCTGATGCAGCAGTCTTTGGACTTCTCGACGTTTCTAGAAGCTTCTAGATGCTTCCAGAGTGATGCAATACTTTATTGCATTTTGTGTCGTGGTGATGGGTTGAAACTGAGGTAAGGTGTTGATCAAGGTGAAGTTATGGTGATGGGTAGAGACGGAGATAAGGATTAGAACAATCGAATATATGAGATCTTAATATTATGTTCTTATTTCTAGGGGACGGTGTATGGATCTTATGCAGATCAGACCTTGTATACATAGTGTGTGTACAAGGCCAACGTCGTACATCGGACGACGTAACACCTCCCAACGCGGAAAAGAAATTTCTTACAAGGAAGAAATTTCTCGCTCAACACTCGACCACACACTCATTCATGCGATGCATCGTCCGGAGGTACTCCGCGCAGGGAGCACAGTTCTCGGCGAGTATTTCCTATATTTGTACGAAACACTGGTCGCACTGAAATGTTGTCGGTGTCGGCACGTGGGGCTGGGGCTGGTTTTGTAATGTCCGACAAGTCGTATTCGCAATGTTCATTTTTCGACTGTCTTTTCTCGGGGTTTAGGGTGGGTGGGGAATCACTTTGTTCACTAACACTTTCACTTGCACTTTTCCTGTATCTTGCTGCATACGTGTAAGTATTGTCCTTTTGCTTCAGGAAGATGAAGAATCTTGTGAGGGAGCTCCATACGGCGACTGCTAGATGCAAACTCCATCCGTAAAGTGAGTGCAATGCAATACCATTGATTATGGTACTTATGATAGTCTTTATTGTTCGGATTGCTATATATATTCCTAGCACTCCAGCACTGATTGAACCAAATGTGGTGAATCCTGACCACAGTTTTTGTGCTGTTGATTCCGCTATCTGTTGCAGGGAGTTTTCGTCAAGCAGGTTGAACATATTAACGTTTCCTGTTGCGTAATCTCTGCCGGATGCTCCTTGGGCGATAGAATTTATTACGGCCACTCTTTCCACTGGAAACATGATGTGGTCCTGTAGTTTGTTGAGATCCTCTTGGGAATAAATTCCGCCTGTTGCGATATTTGTTGGATCCACGTACTTCCACGTGGGTTTGATGAGCGGTTGTAATGTTGCTGGGGCAACGGTCTCTGTGAGTGACGGCGTTAAACGATACCAAATTCCGTTTATTTTGTAGAGAGGCGGCAGGAGTTCATTGCATGGCTTTTCTGTACCTGTGGCAACTATAATATGGTCTCCTGGCTTTAAGAACTTGGAAGAATTCTGGTAAGTGATCGGAAGTTCATCGAAACACTTATCCGTTTTCCGAACTTGTACGGTTACTGGAATGCACTTTATAATATGCACCACTTCTCCAGCTGGAACTGCGACGAATCCTGGTTCTCGCATAATGGCAGCTGCTATTTCTTCTGGTGATGAGTGTAACATCGTTAGTGCGTTTTGAAGGACCTGTTTCTCCAGTTCGCACTTTTGCCGGATGACATCCTGGTACAACTGGGTAAGTTGACTTTTCAGATGTTTTTCTACGTAGATGAACTTACTATTCACGTAGGTGAATATGTCCAGATTGCTTACTATGGTGTGAGTGCGTTCCTTGAATTTACCGGACAAACTTGTATCCAGAATAAAGAGCTTGGGGTGCTCCGTGCGAATAATAATATAACCGCAAATTGATGTACGACCAGATTCTGTCAACGCGAATGTGGTGTCTTCAGATTCCACCATATATAGTGTAGGTGAGAACTTTGTCTTTGTAGAAACTCTGGTAGCTAGTCCTTCGTAGAGAACGTCGTAGCTATTGAACTTGCAGTAATCGTTGGGAACGACGTCCCAGAATGTATGTCCATCTTGCGTATCAAGGCAGCTTCCTTTTGTGAAGGTGCATATTTGTCCTGACTGTAGATGGATCTGACCTGTAGAGAGCTTCACTGTTGCTGTGTAGTCCCTCAGGGTTATTCGAACGATGGCCTGTACAACGACACTGGTCCAAGTGCCGAATGGGTCGTTGTATGTTGTTCCCGCGCATTGCCCGTTATTTTGAAGTTCTCCCGCCAATGTGAGGCTGCGGGATGTAGTAGAATTGGGCTGGACTCCCGTGACCTGGGCGGTCGGAGTGATGAGGATTGTTCCGGTCTTCTGCAACTCGGAACAGGTTTCACTGGTGGTTGCCAGTAAATATTCTTGTCGTCCGTTCGTGACGATGGAAACATGTGAGTGCATGCCACAATAGAATATCGTGCGGTCGATTTCTATGTGGCACTGGATTACTCTCGTCTGAGTAAACTCTGCTAGTTGTAGCAATTGGATTTTTACTGAGTCCTCCGTGGGCTTGATTTCTTCAGGCTCGCAATCAGGAATATCGACGATGGAGAACGTTGTCGTGTTCAGTGTAGATCCTCCACAATCGTATCCGATGAGGGTGTACACTCGCGTGGCTATAGAGAGTAAGATGGCAACTTGGATCGGCTGCATGATTACAGTTTCGTGTGTGTCTAAGGACTGACGGTCTTCTGAGGCGATTGCTGCTTCGGAGGAGCGGTGTTGCGATGTGATATGCTGATCTTCCAGTGGTGGAAGGAGATTTTGCCGATGCTGGGCTTCGAATTTCGCTCGCTTATTCTCATAGGAATATCCGTTATCGCGAGGGTACTCGGATTTATATTTCTTTCTTGCTGACGCGTATTTCGCTGTAGCGCAGAGATTAATTTTATCGTATTCGTTTCGCTTCGCATGGCAACGTGCAGATGGAAGTTGAAAGGAATCGAGTTTCTGTGGATCATCAAAGATATGATTTCGAAGTAAGTTAAGGAGTTCTTTTACTCTGGAGGCTTTGATATCCTTCTCTGGTTTAGAACTGTCGCTGGATTTATTGTGCAATATAGAACAGACCTGCTTACATATGGGTCTTGAAAATCTTTGATTGTCGTAGGAATGGAGTTGGTCTTGGAATTGATCGGGCTGGTTACCGGAGTTAGAATAAGGATCGGGCTGGTTACCGGAGTTAGTATAAGAATCGGGCTGGTTACCGGAGTTAGTATAATGATCGGGCTGGTTACCGGAGTTAGTATGAGAATCGGGCTGGTTACCGGAGTTAGTATAAGAATCGGGCTGGTTACCGGAGTTAGTATGAGAATCGGGCTGGTTACCGGAGTTAGTATGAGAATCGGGCTGGTTACCGGAGTTAGTATAAGAATCGGGATGGTTACCGAATACGTCGGGATGATACCCGGAATTAGAAAGGTCGGGATGGTTACCGAATACGTCGGGATGATACCCGGAATTGGAAAGGTCGGGATGGTTACCGAATGCGTCGGGATGATACCCGGAATTGGAAAGGTCGGGATGGTTACCGAATGCGTCGGGATGATACCCGGAAGTAGTATAAGAATCGGAAGAGTACGACTCGATTTCTTCCATCTCCAATGGGGGCAATCGAAATGAAACTCTTTCCGACGAGGTGTTAAAACACCGGAGGCTCGCTTTGCCTTTACGATTGGTGACGACGCAGTCACCCAGGAATACATCCGGCGCTACATTAACACGGCGGATATATCCCTGTTTAGGTCCTTCGACGTCGACCGCTATGCACGCAACGGTACGAGGTTCGAGGACGAATTCTTCGGATTTCGGAAGAGTCTTTGTTCGGACTCGATCCTCACGCTCCACGATCCGACTTCTCGCAGTGTACTCCGATATCTCTCGAGTCTCCTTCGATTCCGGCCGGCTTTTCACGGCGTTTTTCTCTAGGGAGCACTCGATCGAATCCCGAGGAGGCATTGAAATAACCTCCGTCACCGGAGCTCTGCAAGGTCTGACCGCGGGTGCACGAGGATTTGAGGAAGACACTCGAACGTTCCCTGCCGAATGTTCCTCACGCTTGGCGGCTGGAGTTTTAACGAGATCGTTGGTCATAGACGAAGGCATTGAAATAACCTCTGCTCAGCCGTGGGCGCGCAAGGGTTCGAGAAGGGAACCCGAATGTTTCCTATCATAATGTATTCATTCGCAAAGGAGATCTCGGCTCCTGTTCTGAAGAAGGGAGAACCGAGGATTCCGTCGATGTTAATTGGGAAGTTTTCTTCCAAGACATGAAATTCGATAGGGTTTTGACCCTGTAAGTGTATTTTAATTTGACCGAGAGTTGGAATGGATCCCTCGGTTATTCCTTGGACTTCTATAATGTTCGTGTGATCTATAGGTAGATTTGGTTCAAGACTTGACGCACGAATTAAATTGATCTCCGAACCCGTGTCCAGCAAAAATTCACACTTCTTTTGTAATTGAGGGGCGGAGATTTTTACGCGCGGGATTGGTGAGTCTGCAGCAAGATTTACTGCTGAGACGAATCGTCGGACTGGTCGTTCGTCCGGATAGCTGTTTGGGTGCGGGCTGTAGTTTGGGTTGAAGATGCGGCCTCCCGCCTGGGGTTGGCTTCGGTCGGGAGGCCGGACTCGTTTCCCGACCTCCTATTATTATTAAAAGCGCGCTTACGGCACTCGTGAATATCGTGCCCGGGGACTTTGCAATAGTTGCAAAATTTGTTAGGGCTTGAAGGGCGATCTCTGCGACCATCGCGGTACGTGTTTTGGTCGCGAGGATTATTTTCCCATCGCCGTTGCGGCGTCGGGGAGCGATAAGAGTCCCGGTTTGAGTTTCTCGAGGACTGCTGAGACGAGTCCGGTCTGTTATCGCGGCGTTCTTGAGTTCGCACTGGAATGTCACGAGCGGACTCGTACGTGGAACGCTGGCAATACGGCCGGTTATCAGAGAAGCTGACTCGTTTTTCTTCGCGGATCAGTTCTCGTCGACGAGTCTGGTCTGACTCATACTGCCTGTAAGCAGAGATGGCTGCTTCGAAAACAGTGGCAGGATTTCGCGAAGGGCAATGAAGCACTTCGGCACGCAGCTGGGGAAGGAGACCTCGTAGAAAACAATCTACTACGAAGCGATCTAGTTCTTCGTAATCAAGGCCAATATCTGTGGCATCTTGAATCGCGGTTCGAAGGTCTTTAACGCGATTGATGAAGTCTAAGATGTGCTCGTTTGGAGCTTGGAGTACACTCGCGAGATCGCCACGGTACTGGTCCACGAATTTGTACGGGCCCAGTACTGTACGTAACTTTTCGCATAGTGCAGAAATTGTGACTATGTGCTCGCCTTCTATAGCGGCATAAGCACGATCGTGGAGTTTATTGCAGAGCAATTTCGTGAGGGCACGCTCTGCAGTGGCCGGTACGGTGTCACGCGCGCGTTTGCATGCACGTATGAATTGTAGGACGGAAGACGAAGTTCCGTCGAATCTAGGGACAAGCTCGGCGGCTTGCTTTAGAGCAAAATTGCCAGTAGGTTCATACTGTGGGATTTCGCGTGGCTCTGGCGGTGAAGGTTCCCGCATATTAGAGACGTTACTAGGGCCTGGTGTAGGCGATTGTTGACGTAGGGTTTGACTCGTGATTTGGATGTTATGAAGCTCTTTTCGTATTTCGTCGAGCATATTCTTTTGGTTTTGTGCGTCTTCTTCATATTTGAGACGCAATTTGGCAATAAAATCAGTTTCCTCTTTGAGATATTGCTCTCTACGGGCGAGGTCTTGCGCATAAAGGAGTAGCTCTTCCTCGGTCATTGGAGGAAGGTCTGCGTTAGGATCTGCTCGGAGATCCTTTTGAGATCGCGTGATTGGGCGAGACATTTTGAAAGATATGAATGGGATTTAAGAAATGTGAACTTCGTACTGACACGCATCGGGGCTTATTAATGCAAATATCGGCGACCACTTCGATGTCCTACCGACTGCGCCAAATTTGTCACGTCCGTCACTGTGTTTTTGTTACAGGTACCAAGAGAGAGAAAAGAGAACAGTGACAGACGGACGGTTGAGATATTATGATTAAAATGAGGAGTGGTCTTTCGTGCCGAGACAGCCGCGGGCTGTCATATGCACTAGGACAACCGATATTGCTATGGATGCAGTCAAGAAAAGAACGTCCGACGCGGTTACAAGGAGTGTCCCGACAAGAATCGCGCGCGAGAGGATGCAACGAGAACGGTGAGTTTACAGGATTCAACAATTATACAAGATATTATACGACTCACCGCAATGTTGTATTAACGCCTAATAATATTGTTGCAGCAGGAACTGGCGGTACTGACAGTAGGTGTCGTACATCGGATCTTCTATACAGATGTCCTCGAGGTGGGGAAGATCTGGCAGAGTTGCTGCTGCTCGGTTCGGGACGACGTTAGTGGCCTTGGATGCTGGCCGCAAGACGACACGTTGATGAGCTGGCAGAGGAACGTCACGGATGATTCGGCAACGGACCCTGGGAACGATGATCGTGTCTCGGCTGTCGTCGTCGTCGGCTATGTCGATCACCTCTGGACAATCGACCGGATGTAGAACTGGCGTCGGAGCTCGCGAGAGGTCCGCGTGGTTGACCTCTTTAGGAGGGTTGCAAGGGCAACCGTATACAGAAACGTAATCGGACGCGTCACACGGAATGTGCTCGGTGGTTCCCAGAAGTTCTGTCCACTCGGTAGTGGCAATGATTTGATCGAGCACCGCTTTATTTCTCAACGCGCGTCTCAATTTAGCAAGTTGATACTTGCGTCCCGCTCGACGTGGGCGTCGCATGGGTAAGGAATAGTAATGATGGAATATTAATAATGTAATGAAAATGAACTTCCACTTGTTATTAACCTTTTTGATAGTTAACTCGCTTCATGTCTATAGTGGCGGCTCAGCGTTTCCACTGCGCTCTTTAGACCAATTCTAGACGTGGCACGAGAACTTCTCTATGACTCGCTTCAAATTCCTTATTGGCGGCTCAGCGTTTCCACTGCGCACTTTAGACCAAGTCCGGATATGTCACGAGTTTAATATATTCGATGCAAGAACTGAATTGGAAGATGGTGTTGAACTAACACAAGAATAACAAGATCGAAGCACTGGTATAACAACGATATATTAAATAAGAACTGGTAAGTACACTGGTATACAATATGTAAGTAGTATTATAATAGGAGTAGTAATTGGATTAATGAATAATGGATATTGTAATATGTTATAGGAATAATGTATGAGAATTAGGACTTGAGTTGAGTTGAGTTAGAGTTGGAATTGGAATTGGAATTAGGAGTGAAGGATCGACACACTTCACTTTCGCGGAGCTAGACTGAACACGTCTGCTCTTGAAGCCGGACTGGCGGCTGAGGCCAGGTAGGCACGTCTGTGCGAGTCGCTGGCTGAAGGCGGACTGATGCAAGCGCCCGCTCTGCCTTGCCTCCTTCGTTCGGAGTGGGGATAGCTGACGCTGCAGTCTCTTTGTTCTTCAGTCGTCGGAGTGGGAGAACCGCTGACGCAGCAGCGTCTTCGCTCCCGGGGACTGCACGTGCATTTCTGCTGACGCTGCAGTCTCGTGGCTGTCCTATTGCCCTCTACGAGCGTGGGACTGCTGATGCAGCAGTCTTTGGACTTCTCGACGTTTCTAGAAGCTTCTAGATGCTTCCAGAGTGATGCAATACTTTATTGCATTTTGTGTCGTGGTGATGGGTTGAAACTGAGGTAAGGTGTTGATCAAGGTGAAGTTATGGTGATGGGTAGAGACGGAGATAAGGATTAGAACAATCGAATATATGAGATCTTAATATTATGTTCTTATTTCTAGGGGACGGTGTATGGATCTTATGCAGATCAGACCTTGTATACATAGTGTGTGTACAAGGCCAACGTCGTACATCGGACGACGTAACAATGGAATACGTCTCAAACCTCCTCGTTGAAACGTTCGAGGACACCCACGTACACATATTCCTTTGCAGCAATGAAATTCAGATCCCGGCCGAAGACAGAAGGACAGATATTATTAGGGAAAATCATGTGTCCGCGTATGCCGGCCACAAAGGAATTACCAAAACTCTCAAGAGAATACGGGAGAGATACTGGTGGAACGGGATGAAGACCGAAGTGGCAAGCTTCATCAACGATTGTTTAAGCTGCCAACGTAACAAGCTAACGAGGGTAAAAACGCGTTTACCCATGACAATCACAGACACACCCAACCGGGCATTTGACAAGGTTTCAATGGACATTGTAGGCCCCCTGCCTACAACCACGGATGAAAACACATATGTTCTCACCATGCAGGACCTATTGACGAAATACTCGGTCGCCGCTCCACTCAAATCAGCCGACGCCATTAGTACTGCCGACGCATTCGTCAATTACTGGATCTGCCGTTTTGGAACACCCAAAGCCATCTTGACGGATCAAGGGACGAATTTTACAAGCTCCCTCATGAAGGCCGTCGCCAGACGTTTCCGAATTACCCGTCTGCAAACAACAGCATTTCACCCGCAAAGCAATGGCTCTATAGAGAGATCCCACCACGTCCTAACAGAATATCTAAAACAATATGTTCATAAAACCAATTGGGACAAATGGATTAACCTAGCCATGTTCAGCTATAACACGAGCGTCCATGAAGGAACGAATTTCACTCCACACGAATTGGTTTTCGGTTCACTAGCACGCGTTCCTTCCGCCGACTCCTATCCTTACGAACTGGGAAACGAATCCTACTCCCACTATCTCTTTGACCTCCACAGGAAAATTAGCGAAACACAAGCCCGCGCGCGCGACAACCTAATTTCCGCGAAGGAAAAGTCTAAGACTTATTACGATAGAAGAATCAACCCCGTCCAGTTCAAGGTAGGAGAACAAGTATTCCTATTAAAGGAACCTTGTAAAAGCAAATTTGACGAACAATATACAGGGCCACACGAAATTTGCGAACTAATAGGTGCAAACAACGTAAAAATAAGAATAGGTAACCATTACAAAATCGTACACGCAAACAAACTCAAGCGCGCCTCGAGTAATCCGACACAAAACGCGCGTCAGCGAAACGTAGCTATCACATCCGTAGCATTCGTCAAGCCGAAGATTAGAAGAGAAACTTACCCATTCGAGATAACCCCCACTCTTCCCGAGAAATATGATAGCAGACAAAGGGCCCAGCAACTCGGA
This sequence comes from Lasioglossum baleicum, assembly GCF_051020765.1. Lineage (NCBI taxonomy): Eukaryota > Metazoa > Arthropoda > Insecta > Hymenoptera > Halictidae > Lasioglossum > Lasioglossum baleicum. Next base: position 3,832,275 of record NC_134930.1, read on the forward strand.
GTTTCTTCTGAATGTCGTCATTTCCCGCCAGTACAGCGTCCAACTCGCGTCGCAGTCTCAGCCTCCTACAACAACAAGATGTGTGGACCAGTGCACAAAAGACGTACAGCCACGCAGAAGGCGAACCGTTACACATCACGCTACCGCAACTTAACTTGCTACAATGGCGTAATCATGGTCGCATGCGATGGTAGGGAATTATGCTATGATTGCAGCCTGACAACAACCATCGAGCACACAGAACGTTGGAGGCATCAAAGGATGATCAGTATAATGAATAACTGCAACAACTGCGGTGAGAAGATGTGCAGGGAAACACCTGTGTTGAACTGCATTCCATGCGGACAGATACTGGCTTCAAGATGGGCCATACAACATGACGACCCCGACCACGTTTCCGACAGCTCAGACGAGGATACGGACACGGAATAACTCACAAAAGTGAAAGTGAAAATGACATAAGTGAGCCCATTCCCTCCCAAGACCCCAATAAAAGACAGTCAAATAATGAACATTGCGATTATAGACTGTCGGACATTGCGAAACCTACCCCAACTCCTCGCGCAGAATCAGACAACATCTCAGTGCATCCAGTGTTTCGTACTGTTAATACAGTCAACGTGCGCCGAGAACTGAGCTCCCTGCGCGGATCGCTCACTAACGATGCGTCTCAAGACCAAAAATTGTAATGCGAGCGTTCACCGAACACAACCTCGGACCGAGAGATTTCACTCCGAGAAATCTCTTCTCCGGCGAGGGAGGTGTTACGTCGGACGACCTCCGACGTTGGTCGAATCGAGGACCGTACCTCGATTCTAGGCTAAGATTAAATATTAAGTACATAATACCTCTTAAACCCATCGCTATCAAACTCTTGTTCTAAATCTAATATCTCTTAAACCCATCGCTATCAAACTCTTGTTCTAATTCTAATACATCTTAAACCCATCACTACTTCACCCACGACTTTTCCTAAACTTGTTCTAATACCCATCACTACTTAAATCTCGACTCTCCCAATTGTTCTAAACCCAACCATCACTCCGAACTTACTTTCACTTGTTCAAACCCTCATCTACACTTACAACTTGTTCAAATCCTCAACTCCGCTCGAGTAAACGCCACCTCGAGAACAAAGAGATCGCAACGTCAGCAGTCTTGCACGCGTCACCACTCTGTCGAGAGCGAGGACAAAGAGACTGCAACGTCAGCAGTCTTGCACCCGTCACCACTCCGACGAGCGAGGACAAAGGGACTGCAGCGTCAGCAACCCCCACTCCGAGCGAAGGAGGCTACGCAGAGCTGCCTCTTGCATCAGTCTGGTGCTAGCCAGCGAAGTGAGCGGACGTGTCGGTCTGCGCTCACTCCATTCTCACACAACGACATCAGTCAGTCTGGCCCAAGCCAGCGAAGCGAGCAGACGTGTCGATCTGCGCTCTTCTAATTCGCGCTTCGACGTTCATCGACGTTTGTTCTACTATTCTATCCCAAATCCATTCCAATTCAATTCCTAAATCAATTCCAATTCTAACTCTTACTAACTCATACTCCGTATACGATTATTACGTTTAATTCATTTATTATTATACTACCAAGTTTATACTCAAGTGTACTCAACGTTCTTTATTTCAATATATATATTATATTTTACCAGTGCTACGTGAAGTTAATTTCCACATCATTCTACTAAATCCAGTGACAGTTTCTTTTCGAAATTCGAATCGTGCCCTCGTTAATCATACAGAACTCGGCTTGGAGGTCAGTTCGTCCGCTCCGCTGAGAAGTAGTGGTTGACGAGTAGACGTTTGGAAATAATAACTTTCCAAATCAGATAAACGCATTTAATATTAATAATAAATAATTGAGCTCTCGCTTACGTGTTCAACCTCGGTCACAAAGGGAGAAGCTTACAGCTCCGCCGAGGCAATACGTCAACGAGGTGACACTTAGTCAAAAGATTATCGAAGTTAAAGTGACAGTTTGTGAAAGGAAACATATCAGTGTCTAAAGTGAAGTGACTGTTTTAATAGTGCCCTCGTTGTCGCACGGTGACCCGGCTCGGAGGCCAGTTCGTCTGCTCTGCTGGGTAGTGCCGATTAACGAGTGGACATTTTCGAGTCAGGTAAATTACCTCTGGCCAGCGCCTACGGGGAACCCCTGGCCAATTTTTCTTTCACGTTTGGGACTTAGACAAAATCCGACAAAAGGATTTTCAGAGTATTAACTCTTCCGAAACAGTTCCTTCCATACCCATCCCTTATGCGTCGTACACGTCGTGCAGGCCGAAAGTATCAACTGGCCAAGTTCAAACGGGCATTAAATCAAACAGCCATCTTAAACCGCGTCTTAAGTTCGACTGATTGGACTGAACTTCTCGGAACGACCGAGAATATCGAGTGCGACGCGTCAGATTACGTATCGGTATACGGTTGTCCGTGCCGTCCGATTCCGAACACAGAGGTCGACCACGCGGACCTCTCGCGTTCTTCACCTGTCACCAAACCGTCTGCTGGTCGCTACGAGATAGCCGATCTCGTTGACATCTCTGACGACGACGACGACGTCAGGAATACCATAAACCTGTCCAGTGACAACAACAACCCGCCTGCCGTTCGTTACGAGGTCATTGATCTCGTCACCAGCTCTGATGACGATGACAGCAGGAGCACCATAATCTTGCCGCACGTTCGCTGTAGGATCATCAAGGACGAGTACCTACCGTCCAACAGACGCATTGTCGTGCGTACCCCAGCGAGACAGCTGCCAAACCTTCCTCATCTCGATGAGATCTGTCTGGACGACCCGTTATACCAGACCCATGCTGACCGACGAGCTCAGCTCCTTCAACAGTACTACTAAGATACAACAACTAACCGGTGAGAATTCGTATCTTTTGTAACCCCTTTTGTTCCATGTCAACTCACCGCATTCGTTGCGTCAGCGTAGAAGTATCGCCATCCGCGTTGACTGCTAGCGGGTGTCGGTCTCAAATGACTATCGGTGTCCTAGCGCATATGACTGCCCGTCTGGCTGTCTTGGCGTAAAAGACCGTTTCCTCTTCAATTCCACGTGCCGCCTCCTGGGGTCATCTTCTTTGCCTAGGACGTGGGGCGTGACGTAACAGTGGAAAGAAACATCAACGCCTTCGCCTCAGATGAACTTTTAGAATGTTCATATGAGAACAATTTAGAAAACATTTCTATTCCTAAAGTTAAATCAAAAGGAGTTTATGTTTTGCCGCAAACTCCTATCTTCAAATCCTCGCCGGAACAACGCCTCTTCCAGCTTCAACGATCAGGTATCCGTGCGACCGAAAACAAAGTCCATGCGTCTGGCAAATACAATTCCGCGAGATTCGCGTCAGCAAGAAAAAGAAATAAAGCCGATACATTATACTCGCCCGAGACAACTAAGTCTGATTATAAGCTTTCGTTATGTATCTTGCGAAACGAATTCAATCTTCCTAGCGTTAACAGAGTCTCCAATATCGTTACGCCAACGATAAACTATCGCAGCGACCCAAGAGCGAAATTTAAAACCTCTGGTCAGCATCACCCCACTCCACAGCAGGAAGACGATATCCCTGCGACGCAACGAGATCTTCAAGGAGAAACCGTCACCCCTGAAGATCATCAGTCTCTCGACAACGCTATAACAGCAACCATGCAGCCGATACAAGCAGCTATCTTGCTCTCTATTGCCACGCAAGCCTCAACACTCATTGGATATGACTGTGGAGGTTCAACCTTGAATATTACCACGTATTCAACTATTGACACTCTTAACTGCGAGCCAGAAGACATCGCACCAGCTGAAAACTTAGAAAGAATTCAGCTCCTGCAGCTAGCTGAATTCTCGCAAGCTCGTGTTTTGCAATGCCATATCGGAATAGACAGAACCATATACTATTGTGGCATGCATTCACATAATTCGGTGGTATCCAATGGTCGACAAGACTATATATTACCGATCTCCAGCGAAACCTGTTCGAGCCTACACACGACGGGGACAATATTCATCACCCCAGCCGCCCAGATCACAGGTATTCAGCCGAACTCGACCTCCTCTCACGGCCTCACGTTAGCAGGAGTTATTCAGAATGATGGTAGCTGCGCTGGAACCACGTATAGTGATCCGTTTGGGACTTGGACCGATGTCGTGGTACAAGCTTTAGTCCGAATCACGATCCGCGACTACATCGCTCCAATCAGATTGTCAACCGGACAGATTCATCTACAAACTGGGCAAACCTGCCCCCTTCAAAAAGGAAGCTGCTTAGACGCACAAGATGGCCATACGTTCTGGGAAACCACGCCGACGGACTCGTGCAAATTCAATAATTATGATGTCTTGTACGAAGGGATAGCCACTAAACTATCCTCCAAGGTGAATCCTTCTCCAACCCTGTATACCGTAGCATCGCAGGACACGACTTTTGCACTCACGGAGACAGGCAGATCGTCAGTTTGCGGATATGTCATAATCCGAACGGAACACCCCAAGCTGTTCATTCTGGAAGTTGGAAGTTCAGGAAAATTCAAGGAGAAAACACACACCTTGGTCATGTCACGTCCGTCACTGTGTTTTTGTTACAGGTACCAGGAGAGAGAAAAGAGAACAGTGACAGACGGACGGTTGAGATATTATGATTAAAATGAGGAGTGGTCTTTCGTGCCGAGACAGCCGCGGGCTGTCATATGCACTAGGACAACCGATATTGCTATGGATGCAGTCAAGAAGAGAACGTCCGACGCGGTTACAAGAAGTTTCCCGACAAGAATCACGCGCGAGATGAAGCAACGAAAACGGTGAGTTTACAGGATTCAGCAATTATACAAGATATTATACGACTCACCGCAATGTTGTATTAACGCCTAATAATATTGTTGCAGCAGGAACTGGCGGTACTGGCAGTAGGTGTCGTACATCGGGTCTTCTATACAGATGTCCTCGAGGTGGGGAAGATCTGGCAGAGTTGCTGCTGCTCGGTTCGGGACGACATTAGTGGCCTTGGATGCTGGCCGCAAGACGACACGTTGATGAGCTGGCAGAGGAACGTCACGGATGATTCGGCAACGGACCCTGGGAACGATGATCGTGTCTCGGCTGTCGTCGTCGTCGGCTATGTCGATTACCTCAGGACGATCGACCGGATGTAGAACTGGCGTCGGAGCTCGCGAGAGGTCCGCGTGGTTGACCTCTTTAGGAGGGTTGCAAGGGCAACCGTATACAGAAACGTAATCGGACGCGTCACACGGAATGTGCTCGGTGGTTCCCAGAAGTTCTGTCCACTCGGTAGTGGCGATGATTTGTTCGAGCACCGCTTTATTTCTTAACGCGCGTCTCAATTTAGCAAGTTGATACTTGCGTCCCGCTCGACGTGGGCGTCGCATGGGTAAGGAATAGTAATGATGGAATATTAATAATATAATGAAAATGAACTTCCACTTGTTATTAACCTTTTTGGTAGTTAACTCGCTTCACGTCTATAGTGGCGGCTCAGCGTTTCCACTGCGCACTTTAGACCAATTCTAGACGTGGCACGAGAACTTCTCTATGACTCGCTTCAAATTCCTTATTGGCGGCTCAGCGTTTCCACTGCGCACTTTAGACCAAGTCCGGATATGTCACGAGTTTAATATATTCGATGCAAGAACTGAATTGGAAGATGGTGTTGAACTAACACAAGAATAACAAGATCGAAGCACTGGTATAACAACGATATATTAAATAAGAACTGGTAAGTACACTGGTATACAATATGTAAGTAGTATTATAATAGAAGTAGTAATTGGATTAATGAATAATGGATATAGTAATATGTTATAGGAATAATGTATGAGAATTAGGACTTGAGTTGAGTTGAGTTAGAGTTGGAATTGGAATTGGAATTAGGAGTGAAGGATCGACACACTTCACTATCGCGGAGCTAGACTGAACACGTCTGCTCTTGAAGCCGGACGAAGCCGGACTGGCACGTCCGTGCGAGTCGCTCGCTTGGAGCGGACCGTTCGAGTCGCTGTCTGGAGGCGGACTGATGCAAGCGTCCGCTCTGCCTTGCCTCCTTCGTTCGGAGTGGGGATAGCTGACGCTGCAGTCTCTTTGTTCTTCAGTCGTCGGAGTGGGAGAACCGCTGACGCAGCAGCGTCTTCGCTCCCGGGGACTGCACGTGCATTTCTGCTGACGCTGCAGTCTCGTGGCTGTCCTATTGCCCTCTACGAGCGTGGGACTGCTGATGCAGCAGTCTTTGGACTTCTCGACGTTTCTAGAAGCTTCTAGATGCTTCCAGAGTGATGCAATACTTTATTGCATTATGTGTCGTGGTGATGGGTTGAAACTGAGGTAAGGTGTTGATCAAGGTGAAGTTATGGTGATGGGTAGAGACGGAGATAAGGATTAGAACAATAGAATAATGAGATCTTAATATTATGTTCTTATGTCTAGGGGACGGTGTATGGATCTTATGCAGATCAGACCTTGTATACATGGTGTGTGTACAAGGCCAACGTCGTACATCGGACGACGTAACACCTCCCAACGCGGAAAAGAAATTTCTTACAAGGAAGAAATTTCTCGCTCAACACTCGATATCACACTCATTCATGCGAAGCATCGTCCGGGGGTACTCCGCGCAGGGAGCACAGTTCTCGGCGAGTAATCCCTATATTTGTACGAAACACTGGTCGCACTGAAATGTTATCGGTGTCGGCACGTGGGGCTGGGGCTGGTTTCATGCAACTTATTTCGCTTTGTTCATTTTGCATAGTTGGGTTTTGGGTGGGTGGGGAATCACTGGTGTCACTGTCACTTTTGTCTTTTCTTATCTGCGTCCAGATGAGTGTCACGTTTCGCTGACGCGGGGTTTGCGTTGGATTATTCGGCGCACGCTTGAGTTTGTTTGCATGTACAATCTTAAAATGGTTCCCTACTTTAATTTTTACATTGTTTGAGTCTAGGATGTCGCAAATTTCGTGAGGACCCGTATATTGCGCATCGAATTTGCCCTTGCAGGGTTCTTTGAGTAGGAATACCTGTTCTCCCACCTTGAATTCTACCGGGTTAATTCTTCTGTCGTAGTATGATTTTGATTTTCTTTTCGCGGAGACTAAGTTTCCGCGCGCGCGAATCTGGGTTTCGGTTATCTTTCTTTGCAATTGGGAGAGGTAGTGGGTATAGGAGTCGTTTTCGCATTCGTAGGAGTAGGAATCGGCGGATGGGACTCGTGCCAAAGAGCCGAATACTAACTCGTGCGGCGTGAAATCTGTGCCCTCGTGGACACTTGTATTGTAACTAAACATTGCTAAATCGACCCATTTGTCCCAGTTGTTTTTGTGGACGTATTGCTTCAGGTATTCTGCTAAGACGTGGTGGGATCTCTCGATTGACCCGTTGCTTTGAGGGTGGAAGGCTGTTGTTTGCAGCCGAGTTATTCTGAATCGTTTTGCGATGGCCTTCATCAGGGAACTTGTGAAATTGGCTCCTTGATCCGTTAGGATGGCTTTAGGTGTTCCGAAACGGCAGATAAAATTGTTTATAAATGCGTCCGCAGTGCTGATGGCATCGGCGGATTTAAGAGGGATTGCGGTTGAGTGTTTCGTTAATAGATCCTGTATGGTTAAGATGTATGTGTTTCCGTCGTTGGTTGTTGGAAGGGGCCCTACAATGTCCATGGACACCTTATCGAACGCTCTACCGGGTGTATCCGTTATTCTCATCGGCAGGCGCGTTTTTACCCTGGTCAGTTTATTACGTTGGCAACTGAGGCAGTTATTAACGTAGTTCGTTATCTGGATCTTCATACCGCTCCACCAATATCTTTCGCGGATTCTCTTCAGGGTTTTTGTAATTCCCTTGTGCCCTGCGTACGCAGAGACGTGATTTTCTGCGATAATATCATTCCATCTATCTTCGGCCGGTATCTGGATTTCGTTTGCGCAGAAGAATATGTGTACGGGGGTGTCTTCGAATGTCGCGATGAGGAGGTTCGAGACGTACTCCATGGAATTGTCGTCTATATAGGTTTTAGAGATTGAAAATGTTCGCAGTCTGAGTTCGTTGGCTACATCAAGTAATGTCCGGAAACATTCTTTTAGGTCGTCAGTTGAAACCTCGTGAGTCAGGGATGGTTTGATGGGTATCTGTATCAGCTTGTTGCTACCGAAATTACTTATCTTTGCTTTGAATAAGGTCAGATCTCGACCGTCGGACAGTTTCCTTTGTCTATGGAGGTCTACGGCTCCTGGGTCTACAGGTTGACCATCCAGGGTTGTGAAACATACTAAATTATCTTTCCTCATAATTAGTCGGTCGCGGAGATACGTTATTCTCCCTTGTCGTCTTGGCTCCTCATCTTCTTCCTCGTCCTCGGAGGGTAAGGTTTCTTCTTCTTCATCGAGCCAGTTTGGTCCCGTTGGTTGGGGAATTAGGCTGGGGACGGCGGTTAAAATGTCCTCTAGTCCTGTTATGGGTGACTCCTCTTGACTGGAGGCGGGTACTAGGGGTGGTGATACCAAAAGGCTGTCGTCATCTGAACTCGCCCTAGGGCGTGGTGGCGTTTTCGATGGTGGTTCAGATGTTGAGTTCGACGATGATTTCCTCTTCCTCGGGGGAATTGACTGAGGCGGTGGCATAAGATGCGAGTCGGCCCATCTCCTTCGGCGGTTATCGAAGAGAGGGGTTCCTGGATTTGATAACGGTGCTCTTGGCGGCGATGTGCCTCCAGGGGTGCTCCATGAGAGGGGCAACGTAACTGGGTTTCGGGAGAGGGCATCAGCGTTAGAATTCGCTTTTCCCGGTTTGTAGACGACTTTATATTCAAACTCGGCCAGTTTTAGGCGCCATCTGAGGAGGCGCGACGTAGGGTCTTTTACTGACGTCATCCAGACCAGCGGTTTATGGTCTGTGATTAGTGTAAATTTTCGGCCGTAGATATATGGTCTAAAATACTGTACTGCGAATATTATTGCTAAGCACTCCTTCTCTATTGTAGAATAGTTCACTTCAGCGCCCTGCAGGATCCTTGAGGCATAGGCAACGGGACGATCCTTGCCTACTTCGCCTTGGCTTAGTACGGCGCCGATGGCATATCCAGATGCATCGCAGGTGACGTTAAACGGCTTATCGAAATCCGGGTATTGAAGGACCGGTTCGTCACACAGAGCTTGTCGTAGGTCTTCGAAGGCCTTTTCTTGTTTTGGACCCCATTCGAAATTGTGCTCTTTGGCGAGGAGTTGGGTTAGGGGTTTGGAGATTTTAGCGAAGTCATTAATAAATTTGCGGTAGTACCCTGCAAGGCCTAAAAATTCGCGCACGTTTTTCGCGTTCTTAGGTCGTGGGAAATTTTGTACGGCATTAATTTTCTTTGGACATGGTCTGACGCCGTCTTGACTGATCTGATGTCCCAGGTATGCCACTTCCTTATGAAGGAAGCCGCATTTCGAGGGCTGTAATTTGAGGTTGGCTCCGCGCAGTCGGCGGGCTAGTTTATTGAATTTGGCATAATGTTCTTCTAATGAACGCGCGTAGATCACGATATCATCGAGGTACACGAAGAGTTCGTTGCCTTGTAGGCCGCAGAGGACTGTGTCCATTAATCTTTGGAAGGTAGCCGGGGCATTACGGAGACCGAATGGCATTCTGTTGAATTCGTAGTGGCCGAAAGGCGTGGAGAAGGCGGTCTTTGCGGCGTCCTCCTTCTCCATTCCTATCTGATGGAATCCGCTGGCTAAGTCAAATACACTGAAGTATGCGGCGCTGCCTAACTGGTCTAGGATTTCGTTAATGCTAGGTAGCGGGTACGCGTCGGCCACCGATTTCTCGTTTAATGCGCGGTAATCGATTACCATGCGCCATTTTTTGTTACCCTCGGCGTCCGCTTTCTTAGGAACAATCCACAAGGGGGAATTATAAGGTGAGTTAGATGGAACGACTATGTCATTCCGTAAGAGTTCGGACATTTGTTTGTTGATTTCGTCCTTGTGGATTGGTGGGTAGCGATACTGTTTAACATGGATTGGAATATCATCCGTCGTGATGATTCTGTGAGTCACCGCATTTGTTTTCCCCAAACGATCCCCTTGGAGATGGAAAAGATCATTGTGCTTTTCTAACAAAGATTTAACATGGTCCATTTCGTCGCCGCTGAGATGATCCATGGGGATAGTTTCTAATAGCTCTTTCACGCGAGCTTCGTGGGAATTTGCGATGGAATAGGTCATTCTGACCTTGGTTTTATTGGTCTGGTTACCGGAGTTAGTATAATGATCGGGCTGGTTACCGGAGTTAGTATGAGAATCGGGCTGGTTACCGGAGTTAGTATGAGGATCGGGCTGGTTACCGGAGTTAGTATGAGAATCGGGCTGGTTACCGGAGTTAGTAATGTCGGGATGGTTACCGAATGCGTCGGGATGGTTCCCGGAATTGGAAAGGTCGGGATGGTTACCGAATACGTCGGGATGATACCCGGAATTAGAATGGTCGGGATGGTTACCGAATACGTCGGGATGATACCCGGAATTAGAAAGGTCGGAAGAGTACGACTCGATTTCTTCCATCTCCAATGGGGGCAATCGAAATGAAACTCTTTCCGACGAGGTGTTAAAACACCGGAGGCTCGCTTTGCCTTTACGATTGGTGACGACGCAGTCACCCAGGAATACATCCGGCGCTACATTAACACGGCGGATATATCCTTGTTTGGGTCCTTCGACGTCGACCGCTATGCACGCAACGGTACGAGGTTCGAGGACGAATTCTTCGGATTTCGGAGGAGTCTTTGTTCGGACTCGATCCTCACGCTCCACGATTTGACTTCTCGCAGTGTACTCCGATATCTCTCGAGTCTCCTTCGATTCCGGCCGGCTTTTCACGGCGTTTTTCTCTAGGGAGTACTCGATCGAATCCCGAGGAGGCATTGAAATAACCTCCGTCACCGGAGCTCTGCAAGGTCTGACCGCGGGTGCACGAGGATTTGAGGAAGACACTCGAACGTTCCTTGCCGAATGTTCCTCACGCTTGGCGGCTGGAGTTTTAACGAGATCGTTGGTCATAGACGAAGGCATTGAAATAACCTCTGCTGCCAATTTATCGCGAGGCTCAGCCGTGGGCGCGCAAGGGTTCGAGAAGGGAACCCGAATGTTTCCTATCGTAATGTATTCATTCGCAAAGGAGATCTCGGCTCCTGTTCTGAAGAAGGGAGAACCGAGGATTCCGTCGATGTTAATTGGGAAGTTTTCTTCCAAGACATGAAATTCGATAGGGTTTTGACCCTGTAAGTGTATTTTAATTTGACCGAGAGTTGGAATGGATCCCTCGGTTATTCCTTGGACTTCTATAATGTTCGTGTGATCTATAGGTAGATTTGGTTCAAGACTTGACGCACGAATTAAATTGATCTCCGAACCCGTGTCCAACAAAAATTCACACTTCTTTTGTAATTGAGGGGCGGAGATTTTTACGCGCGGAATTGGTGAGTCTGCAGCAAGATTTACTGCTGAGACGAATCGTCGGACTGGTCGTTCGTCCGGATAGCTGTTTGGGTGCGGGCTGTAGTTTGAGTTGAAGATGCGGCCTCCCGCCTTGGGTTGGCTTCGGTCGGGAGGCCGGACTCGTTTCCCGACCTCCTATTATTATTAAAAGCGCGCTTACGGCACTCGTGAATATCGTGCCCGGGGACTTTGCAGTAGTTGCAAAATTTGTTAGAGCTTGAGGGGCGATCTGTGCGACCATCGCGGTACGTGTTTTGGTCGCGAGGATTAGTTTCCCATCGCCGTTGCGGCGTCGGGGAGCGATAAGAGTCCCGGTTTAAGTTTCTCGAGGACTGCTGAGACGAGTCCGGTCTGTTATCGCGGTGTTCTTGAGTTCGCTCTGGAGTGTCACGAGCGGACTCGTACGTGGAACGCGGGCGATACGGCCGGTTATCAGAGAAGCTGACTCGTTTTTCTTCGCGGATCAGTTCTCGTCGACGAGTCTGGTCTGACTCATACTGCCTGTAAGCAGAGATGGCTGCTTCGAAAACAGTGGCAGGATTTCGCGAAGGGCAATGAAGCACTTCGGCACGCAGCTGGGGAAGGAGACCTCGTAGAAAACAATCTACTACGAAGCGATCTAGTTCTTCGTAATCAAGGCCAATGTCTGTGGCATCTTGAATCGCGGTTCGAAGGTCTTTAACGCGATTGATGAAGTCTAAGATGTGCTCGTTTGGAGCTTGGAGTACACTCGTGAGATCGCCACGGTACTGGTCAACGAATTTGTATGGGCCCAGTACTGTTCGTAATTTCTCGCATAGTGCAGAAATTGTGAATATGTGCTGGCCTTCTATAGCGGCATAAGCACGATCGTGGAGTTTATTGCAGAGCAATTTTGTGAGGGCACGCTCTGCAGTGGCCGGTACGGTGTCACGCGCGCGTTTGCATGCACGTATGAATTGTAGAACGGAAGACGAAGTTCCGTCGAATCTAGGGACAAGCTCGGCGGCTTGTTTTAGAGCGAAATTACCAGTAGGTTCATACTGTGGGATTTCGCGTGGCTCTGGCGGTGAAGGTTCCCGCATATTAGAGACGTTACTAGGGCCTGGTGTAGGCGATTGTTGACGTAGGGTTTGACTCGTGATTTGGATGTTATGAAGCTCTTTTCGTATTTCGTCGAGCATATTCTTTTGGTTTTGTGCGTCTTCTTCATATTTGAGACGCAATTTGGCAATAAAATCAGTTTCTTCTTTGAGATATTGCTCTCTACGGGCGAGGTCTTGTGCATAAAGGAGTAGCTCTTCCTCGGTCATTGGAGGAAGGTCTGCGTTAGGATCTGCTCGGAGATCCCTTTGAGATCGCGTGATTGGGCGAGACATTTTGAAAGATATGAATGGGATTTAGAAATGTGAATTTCGCACTGACACGCGTCGGCTTATTAATGCAAATATCGGCGACCACTTCGATGTCCTACCGACTGCGCCAAATTTGTCACGTCCGTCACTGTGTTTTTGTTACAGGTACCAGGAGAGAGAAAAGAGAACAGTGACAGACGGACGGTTGAGATATTATGATTAAAATGAGGAGTGGTCTTTCGTGCCGAGACAGCCGCGGGCTGTCATATGCACTAGGACAACCGATATTGCTATGGATGCAGTCAAGAAGAGAACGTCCGACGCGGTTACAAGAAGTTTCCCGACGAGAATCACGCGCGAGATGAAGCAACGAAAACGGTGAGTTTACAGGATTCAGCAATTATACAAGATATTATACGACTCACCGCAATGTTGTATTAACGCCTAATAATATTGTTGCAGCAGGAACTGGCGGTACTGGCAGTAGGTGTCGTACATCGGGTCTTCTATACAGATGTCCTCGAGGTGGGGAAGATCTGGCAGAGTTGCTGCTGCTCGGTTCGGGACGACATTAGTGGCCTTGGATGCTGGCCGCAAGACGACACGTTGATGAGCTGGCAGAGGAACGTCACGGATGATTCGGCAACGGACCCTGGGAACGATGATCGTGTCTCGGCTGTCGTCGTCGTCGGCTATGTCGATTACCTCAGGACGATCGACCGGATGTAGAACTGGCGTCGGAGCTCGCGAGAGGTCCGCGTGGTTGACCTCTTTAGGAGGGTTGCAAGGGCAACCGTATACAGAAACGTAATCGGACGCGTCACACGGAATGTGCTCGGTGGTTCCCAGAAGTTCTGTCCACTCGGTAGTGGCGATGATTTGTTCGAGCACCGCTTTATTTCTTAACGCGCGTCTCAATTTAGCAAGTTGATACTTGCGTCCCGCTCGACGTGGGCGTCGCATGGGTAAGGAATAGTAATGATGGAATATTAATAATATAATGAAAATGAACTTCCACTTGTTATTAACCTTTTTGGTAGTTAACTCGCTTCACGTCTATAGTGGCGGCTCAGCGTTTCCACTGCGCACTTTAGACCAATTCTAGACGTGGCACGAGAACTTCTCTATGACTCGCTTCAAATTCCTTATTGGCGGCTCAGCGTTTCCACTGCGCACTTTAGACCAAGTCCGGATATGTCACGAGTTTAATATATTCGATGCAAGAACTGAATTGGAAGATGGTGTTGAACTAACACAAGAATAACAAGATCGAAGCACTGGTATAACAACGATATATTAAATAAGAACTGGTAAGTACACTGGTATACAATATGTAAGTAGTATTATAATAGAAGTAGTAATTGGATTAATGAATAATGGATATAGTAATATGTTATAGGAATAATGTATGAGAATTAGGACTTGAGTTGAGTTGAGTTAGAGTTGGAATTGGAATTGGAATTAGGAGTGAAGGATCGACACACTTCACTATCGCGGAGCTAGACTGAACACGTCTGCTCTTGAAGCCGGACGAAGCCGGACTGGCACGTCCGTGCGAGTCGCTCGCTTGGAGCGGACCGTTCGAGTCGCTGTCTGGAGGCGGACTGATGCAAGCGTCCGCTCTGCCTTGCCTCCTTCGTTCGGAGTGGGGATAGCTGACGCTGCAGTCTCTTTGTTCTTCAGTCGTCGGAGTGGGAGAACCGCTGACGCAGCAGCGTCTTCGCTCCCGGGGACTGCACGTGCATTTCTGCTGACGCTGCAGTCTCGTGGCTGTCCTATTGCCCTCTACGAGCGTGGGACTGCTGATGCAGCAGTCTTTGGACTTCTCGACGTTTCTAGAAGCTTCTAGATGCTTCCAGAGTGATGCAATACTTTATTGCATTATGTGTCGTGGTGATGGGTTGAAACTGAGGTAAGGTGTTGATCAAGGTGAAGTTATGGTGATGGGTAGAGACGGAGATAAGGATTAGAACAATAGAATAATGAGATCTTAATATTATGTTCTTATGTCTAGGGGACGGTGTATGGATCTTATGCAGATCAGACCTTGTATACATGGTGTGTGTACAAGGCCAACGTCGTACATCGGACGACGTAACAGTCAACAATCTGGACATCTTCACGTATGTCAACAGCAAATTTGTTTACGTGGAGAAGCACCTCCGGAAACAATTTTCTCAACTCTACAAAGATGTAATCCGTCAGAAGTGTGAGCTAGAGCGTCAGATTCTCCAGAACGCCCTCACATTATTACATTCAGCACCCGAAGAAGTTGCCACTGCCATCATGAAGGATGTCGGATTTATCGCAGTTCCAGCAGGAGAGGTAGTGCACATAATAAAGTGCATACCAGTCACGGTCCAAGTGAGGAAAACCGAACGGTGTTATGATGAGCTACCCATCACGTATCGGAACACATCAAAATTCCTGAAGCCAAGGGACCACATCATTTCAAATACGGGGACAGAAAAGCCATGCAATGAGCTACTTCCCCCATATTATAGACTGCACGGAACATGGTATCGCCTAACACCGTCATTGATGGAGGCCATCACTCCTTCGGAGCTTCACCCCCTCGCCAAGTCAACCTGGAAATACATAGATCCGAAGAACTTGGCAACGGGAGGCATTTATTCACAAGACGACCTGGACAAACTACAGGATCATATAATGTTTCCTGTAGAGAAGGTAGCAGTCATAAATTCAATCGCACAGGGTGCGACGGGAAGACAGTTTGCAGCAGGAAACATCAATATGTTCAATCTGCTCGATGAAAACTCCTTACAGCAGATAGCGGAGTCTACAGCACAGAAATTATGGTCCGGATTCACTACATTCGGATCAATAAGTGCTGGAATAATCGGAGTGTACGTAGCGATTCGAACGATCAAAACAATCATCAGTACGATCGTTAACGGCATCGCATTACACTCACTATACGGCTGGAGCCTGCATCTCGTTGTCGCCATCTGGAGTTCATTGACCCGGTTCTTTATATTCATGAAGCAGAGGGACAACAAGACTTCAGCGGCCATCGAGGACGAAGCTAGTGATAGTGCCAGTGTCGGAGAATTCCGAACCCGTCCTCCCTTGACGAAACGAACGTTAATTTGCGATTCCCTTGACCCAGCGTTGCGAGACAGGGATGACATTTCAGTGCATCCTGTCTACCGCCACCCAGAGGCAGAGATTCCACTGCGTGAAATCTCTTCTCTAAGGGGGGAGGTGTGACGTCGGTCGCACCTCCGACGTTAGCTTTAAGACTACATGTAAAATTAGATACATAAGAGCGAGCGTTCCCCTTTAAAGATTCCAAAACTCCTAAAAATCCTTCATAACAATGAATCCCTAACACCACGTACATCTGACTGAAATCCATCAACATAACCTAAAATCCAAAATCTGTCAAAATCCTAAAATAGCCAAAAATGGCCCAAACTCGAAGATTGAAATATCATTGGACTCGTGAGCGAAAATCATGAAACTAACCTAAAAATTTGTAGGTTATGTTCTCAATTCGCGTTTGTTTAGACTTTACCAAAATTTCGATTTTTGGTAATTTTCAAAAGTACTTAGAATATTTTCAAACATATGATCGGTCGACAAATGATGTCAACTAATCATATGACATATAAAATTTACATCGAAACGCCTTGCAAGAGCAAGCGCTCGAAAATATTCTAAGTCCCAATTTATTTAAATAAATAAATAGGTACGCCAATGGTTACCACTTAATTTTCGAGTCCTGCACCACTGGGAACGAAAACTGCTGACTCTAGTGCGGCGGCCATCGCGCTGTTTACGACGAAGACCGGCACAAAGAGGACACGGTCCCCTTTTGCGAAGTCAGCATTTTTCGGACGAACGTTATTCGTCGACGAACGTTCGATTCTCCCCAGTCCTCTCCGGGGACCCGAGTGGGTCAGTCGAGTTTTCGTCAATCTTCCAAGTCCAGACTATTTAGACATAGTCTTTCCAAATCCAGATTGTTTAGACACAATCTTTCCAAATCCATACTGTTTAGACACAGTCCCTAATACCATTCAGTAATATCGTATTCTTATTCGTTTAATTCAAATATTACTTCGTTTATTCAATTAAACATTTTTATTGCGTTTCATATTTCGTACTTAGTACGTATTTCGATTTCGTTAATAATAAGCATCTTTACCTTTGTATTCTTTTACGTTATTAATATACTTTGTTTTACCAGAGTCAATCTAAATCCCAATTATTATTTCCTTGCTCCTAACTTCGTAGTTTGAAGTGACACGTTGTTAGTTAGAGATAGAGTTCTCACTGGAAAGTTCGCGAATAGTATTCCTTATTCAATTTCCTGTTACGTGTTCGCGTACGTGCGTGATAGTGATAGATTTGCTCGCATAGCAAGCTCCGCAGCATCCACGTCCGTTTTCTCGAATCAAAATATCGTCAACCACGCGGACGATATTCGCGAGATAAATTCACGGGATCGCACAGCGTCCACGCCCGTTTTCGCTAGTTAAAATATCGTCAATCACGCGGACGATATTCGTGAGTTAGATTCACGGTATCGTACAGCGTCCACGCCCGTTTCCTCAACGAGCGCATCCGTCTACAATACCGTAGCAGCCAGCTGTCAATCATTGGAGGTCGTTCCTGTCAAATATCGACGTGACAGAGTTTGGCGCAGTCGTCAATCCTTGAAGGTCGTTTCCAGCCATTTGGATCAACCCCTGTCAAGCAGAGCGGACCGTATTCAAGGCCATCAGCGCAACCGTAGCTGTTCATCCGTTGCGAATTCATGTCTCGTGTCAATCGACAAACAAGCGAAGCGTAAAAGTAAGTGGAACATATTACCGCGTATGTTTCAGTGTCGCGTGCATCATTCATCTGTGTAAGACTGCATGCAGGTGTCGGCATCGGGTCCTAGTCTGTTGATAAAAAGACCAACACTTTTATTAAATGTCAGTCAGTGGAAGAGTAGAGTAGCCGGGCCGCGGTATTCTCTTCTCTTGCTCTTATAGCCCCGCCAGGACGTGACAAATTTGGCGCAGTCGGTAGGACACTCGTTGGTCACCGATGTTAGAAGCACGGCATCGAGGAATAAAAATAGAATCAGTGTTAGCACGCGAACCCCTGCGCGTTCCATCATTGTTTGACAATTTAACGCAGTAGACTTAGAGTCCGTGAAAGCATAGTGTCAGTTAAAAGTGCGACGGGCAGTGAAGGAAATGCACTTTCGCCCACGTTACATACTCAAATTATTTTTCGCGATGTTCGTACTCAGTACAAATTCATCGAGAGTTTTAGTGAACGTTAAAGTGCGACGAGCGGTTTAGAAAACGCCCCTTCGCCCACGTTATATAGTCGGATTATTTTTCGCGAATTTCATATGTCACGTCCGTCACTGTGTTTTTGTTACAGGTACCAGGAGAGAGAAAAGAGAACAGTGACAGACGGACGGTTGAGATATTATGATTAAAATGAGGAGTGGTCTTTCGTGCCGAGACAGCCGCGGGCTGTCATATGCACTAGGACAACCGATATTGCTATGGATGCAGTCAAGAAAAGAACGTCCGACGCGGTTACAAGGAGTGTCCCGACAAGAATCGCGCGCGAGAGGATGCAACGAGAACGGTGAGTTTACAGGATTCAACAATTATACAAGATATTATACGACTCACCGCAATGTTGTATTAACGCCTAATAATATTGTTGCAGCAGGAACTGGCGGTACTGACAGTAGGTGTCGTACATCGGATCTTCTATACAGATGTCCTCGAGGTGGGGAAGATCTGGCAGAGTTGCTGCTGCTCGGTTCGGGACGACGTTAGTGGCCTTGGATGCTGGCCGCAAGTCGACACGTTGATGAGCTGGCAGAGGAACGTCACGGATGATTCGGCAACGGACCCTGGGAACGATGATCGTGTCTCGGCTGTCGTCGTCGTCGGCTATGTCGATCACCTCTGGACAATCGACCGGATGTAGAACTGGCGTCGGAGCTCGCGAGAGGTCCGCGTGGTTGACCTCTTTAGGAGGGTTGCAAGGGCAACCGTATACAGAAACGTAATCGGACGCGTCACACGGAATGTGCTCGGTGGTTCCCAGAAGTTCTGTCCACTCGGTAGTGGCAATGATTTGATCGAGCACCGCTTTATTTCTCAACGCGCGTCTCAATTTAGCAAGTTGATACTTGCGTCCCGCTCGACGTGGGCGTCGCATGGGTAAGGAATAGTAATGATGGAATATTAATAATAATATAATGAAATGAACTTCCACTTGTTATTAACCTTTTTGGTAGTTAACTCGCTTCACGTCTATAGTGGCGGCTTAGCGTTTCCACTGCGCACTTTAGACCAATTCTAGACGTGGCACGAGAACTTCTCTATGACTCGCTTCAAATTCCTTATTGGCGGCTCAGCGTTTCCACTGCGCACTTTAGACCAAGTCCGGATATGTCACGAGTTTAATATACTCGATGCAAGAACTGAATTGGAAGATGGTGTTGAACTAACACAAGAATAACAAGATCGAAGCACTGGTATAACAACGATATATTAAATAAGAACTGGTAAGTACACTGGTATACAATATGTAAGTAGTATTATAATAGGAGTAGTAATTGAATTAATGAATAATGGATATTGTAATATGTTATAGGAATAATGTATGAGAATTAGGACTTGAGTTGAGTTGAGTTAGAGTTGGAATTGGAATTGGAATTAGGAGTGAAGGATCGACACACTTCACTTTCGCGGAGCTAGACTGAACACGTCTGCTCTTGAAGTCGGAAGAAGCCGGACTGGCACGTCCGTGCGAGTCGCTCGCTTGGAGCGGACCGTTCGAGTCGCTGTCTGAAGGCGGACTGCTCGAGTCGCGAGATGGAGGCGGACTGATGCAAGCGCCTGCTCTGCCTTGCCTCCTTCGTTCGGAGTGGGGATAGCTGACGCTGCAGTCTCTTTGTTCTTCAGTCGTCGGAGTGGGAGAACCGCTGACGCAGCAGCGTCTTCGCTCCCGGGGACTGCACGTGCATTTCTGCTGACGCTGCAGTCTCGTGGCTGTCCTATTGCCCTCTACGAGCGTGGGACTGCTGATGCAGCAGTCTTTGGACTTCTCGACGTTTCTAGAAGCTTCTAGATGCTTCCAGAGTGATGCAATACTTTATTGCATTATGTGTCGTGGTGATGGGTTGAAAACTGAGGTAAGGTGTTGATCAAGGTGAAGTTATGGTGATGGGTAGAGACGGAGATAAGGATTAGAACAATACAATAATGAGATCTTAATACTATGCTCTTATGTCTAGGGGACGGTGTATGGATCTTATGCAGATCAGACCTTGTATACATAGTGTGTGTACAAGGCCAACGTCGTACATCGGACGACGTAACACCTCCCAACGCGGAAAAGAAATTTCTTACAAGGAAGAAATTTCTCGCTCAACACTCGCTTTCACACTCATTCATGCGACGCATCGTCCGGGGGTACTCCGCGCAGGGAGCACAGTTCTCGGCGAGTATTTCCTATATTTGTACGAAATACTGGTCGCACTGAAATGTTGTCGGTGTCGGCACGTGGGGCTGGGGCTGGTTTTATGCAACTTATTTCGCTTTGTTCATTTTGCATAGTTGGGTTTTGGGTGGGTGGGGAATCACTGGTGTCACTGTCACTTTTGTCTTTTCTTATCTGCGTCCAGATGAGTGTCACGTTTCGCTGACGCGGGGTTTGCGTTGGATTATTCGGCGCACGCTTGAGTTTGTTTGCATGTACAATCTTAAAATGGTTCCCTACTTTAATTTTTACATTGTTTGAGTCTAGGATGTCGCAAATTTCGTGAGGACCCGTATATTGCGCATCGAATTTGCCCTTGCAGGGTTCTTTGAGTAGGAATACCTGTTCTATATCTTCCGGTGGTCGAAGGAGATTTTGCTGACCAGAGGTTTCGTATTTCGCTCGTTTAATCTGGTAGGGGTATCTGTTATCGCGAGGGTACTCGGATTTATATTTCTTTCTTGCTGACGCGTATTTCGCTGTAGCGCAGAGATTAATTTTATCGTATTTGTTTCGCTTCGCATGGCAACGTGCAGATGGAAGTTGAAAGGAATCGAGTTTCTGTGGATAATCAAAGATATGATTTCGAAGTAAGTTATGAAGTTCTTTTACTTTGGAGGCTTTGATATCCTTCTCTGGTTTAGAACTGTCACTGGGTTTATTGTGCAATATAGAACAGACCTGCTTACATATGGGTCTTGAAGATCTTTGATTGTCGTAGGAATGGAGTTGGTCTTGGAATTGATCGGGCTGGTTACCGGAGTTAGAATAATGATCGGGCTGGTTACCGGAGTTAGTATGAGAATCGGGCTGGTTACCGGAGTTAGAATAAGAATCGGGCTGGTTACCGGAGTTAGAAAGGTCGGGATGGTTACCGAATGCGTCGGGATGATACCCGGAAGTAGAAAGGTCGGGATGGTTACCGAATGCGTCGGGATGATACCCGGAAGTAGAAAGGTCGGGATGGTTACCGAATACGTCGGGATGATACCCGGAAGTAGAAAGGTCGGGATGGTTACCGAATACGTCGGGATGATTCCCGGAATTAGAAAGGTCGGAAGAGTACGACTCGATTTCTTCCATCTCCAATGGGGGCAATCGAAATGAAACTCTTTCCGACGAGGTGTTAAAACACCGGAGGCTCGCTTTGCCTTTACGATTGGTGACAACGCAGTCACCCAGGAATACATCCGGCGCTACATTAACACGGCGGATATATCCCTGTTTAGGTCCTTCGACGTCGACCGCTATACACGCAACGGTACGAGGTTCGAGGACGAATTCTTCGGATTTCAGAGGAGTCTTTGTTCGGACTCGATCCTCACGCTCCACGATCCGACTTCTCGCAGTGTACTCCGATATCTCTCGAGTCTCCTTCGATTCCGGCCGGCTTTTCACGGCGTTTTTCTCTAGGGAGCACTCGATCGAATCCCGAGGAGGCATTGAAATAACCTCCTTCACCGGAGCTCTGCAAGGTCTGACCGCGGGTGCACGAGGATTTGAGGAAGACACTCGAACGTTCCCTGCCGAATGTTCCTCACGCTTGGCGGCTGGAGTTTTAACGAGATCGTTGGTCATAGACGAAGGCATTGAAATAACCTCTGCTGCCAATTCATCGCGAGGCTCAGCCGTGGGCGCGCAAGGGTTCGAGAAGGGGACCCGAATGTTTCCTATCGTAATGTATTCATTCGCAAAGGAGATCTCGGCTCCTGTTCTGAAGAAGGGAGAACCGAGGATTCCGTCGATGTTAATTGGGAAGTTTTCTTCCAAGACATGAAATTCGATAGGGTTTTGACCCTGTAAGTGTATTTTAATTTGACCGAGAGTTGGAATGGATCCCTCGGTTATTCCTTGGACTTCTATAGTGTTTGTATGATCTATAGGTAGATTTGGTTCTAGACTTGACGCACGAATTAAATTGATCTCCGAACCCGTGTCTAACAAAAATTCACACTTCTTTTGTAATTGAGGGGCGGAGATTTTTACGCGCGGAATTGGTGAGTCTGCAGCAAGATTTACTGCTGAGACGAATCGTCGGACTGGTCGTTCGTCCGGATAGCTGTTTGGGTGCGGGCTGTAGTTTGGGTTGAAGATGCGGCCTCCCGCCTTGGGTTGGCTTCGGTCGGGAGGCCGGACTCGTTTCCCGACCTCCTATTATTATTAAAAGCGCGCTTACGGCACTCGTGAATATCGTGCCCGGGGACTTTGCAGTAGTTGCAAAATTTGTTAGGGCTTGAGGGGCGATCTGTGCGACCATCGCGGTATGTGTTTTGGTCGCGAGGATTATTTTCCCATCGCCGTTGCGGCGTCGGGGAGCGATAAGAGTCCCGGTTTAAGTTTCTCGAGGACTGCTGAGACGAGTCCGGTCTGTTATCGCGGCGTTCTTGAGTTCGCTCTGGAATGTCACGAGGGGACTCGTACGTGGAACGCGGGCGATACGGCCGGTTATCAGAGAAGCTGACTCGTTTTTCTTCGCGGATCAATTCTCGTCGACGAGTCTGGTCTGACTCATACTGCCTGTAAGCAGAGATGGCTGCTTCGAAAACAGTGGCAGGATTTCGCGAAGGGCAATGAAGCACTTCGGCACGCAGCTGGGGAAGGAGACCTCGTAGAAAACAATCTACTACGAAGCGATCTAGTTCTTCGTAATCAAGGCCAATATCTGTGGCATCTTGAATCGCGGTTCGAAGGTCTTTAACGCGATTGATGAAGTCTAAGATGTGCTCGTTTGGAGCTTGGAGTACACTCGCGAGATCGCCACGGTACTGGTCAACGAATTTGTATGGGCCCAGTACTGTTCGTAATTTCTCGCATAGTGCAGAAATTGTGAATATGTGCTGGCCTTCTATAGCGGCATAAGCACGATCGTGGAGTTTATTGTAGAGCAATTTTGTGAGGGCACGCTCTGCAGTGGCCGGTACGGTGTCACGCGCGCGTTTGCATGCACGTATGAATTGTAGGACGGAAGACGAAGTTCCGTCGAATCTAGGGACAAGCTCGGCGGCTTGTTTTAGAGCGAAATTGCCAGTAGGTTCATACTGTGGGATTTCGCGTGGCTCTGGCGGTGAAGGTTCCCGCATATTAGAGACGTTACTAGGGCCTGGTGTAGGCGATTGTTGACGTAGGCTTTGACTCGTGATTTGGATGTTATGAAGCTCTTTTCGTATTTCGTCGAGCATATTCTTTTGGTTTTGTGCGTCTTCTTCATATTTGAGACGCAATTTGGCAATAAAATCAGTTTCTTCTTTGAGATATTGCTCTCTACGGGCGAGGTCTTGCGCATAAAGGAGTAACTCTTCCTCGGTCATTGGAGGAAGGTCTGCGTTAGGATCTGCTCGGAGATCCTTTTGAGATCGCGTGATTGGGCGAGACATTTTGAAAGATATAAATGGGATTTAAGAAATGTGAACTTCGCACTGACACGCGTCGGAGCTTATCAATGCAAATATCGGCGACCACTTCGTGTCCTACCGACTGCGCCAAATTTGTCACGTCCGTCACTGTGTTTTTGTTACAGGTACCAGGAGAGAGAAAAGAGAACAGTGACAGACGGACGGTTGAGATATTATGATTAAAATGAGGAGTGGTCTTTCGTGCCGAGACAGCCGCGGGCTGTCATATGCACTAGGACAACCGATATTGCTATGGATGCAGTCAAGAAAAGAACGTCCGACGCGGTTACAAGGAGTGTCCCGACAAGAATCGCGCGCGAGAGGATGCAACGAGAACGGTGAGTTTACAGGATTCAACAATTATACAAGATATTATACGACTCACCGCAATGTTGTATTAACGCCTAATAATATTGTTGCAGCAGGAACTGGCGGTACTGACAGTAGGTGTCGTACATCGGATCTTCTATACAGATGTCCTCGAGGTGGGGAAGATCTGGCAGAGTTGCTGCTGCTCGGTTCGGGACGACGTTAGTGGCCTTGGATGCTGGCCGCAAGTCGACACGTTGATGAGCTGGCAGAGGAACGTCACGGATGATTCGGCAACGGACCCTGGGAACGATGATCGTGTCTCGGCTGTCGTCGTCGTCGGCTATGTCGATCACCTCTGGACAATCGACCGGATGTAGAACTGGCGTCGGAGCTCGCGAGAGGTCCGCGTGGTTGACCTCTTTAGGAGGGTTGCAAGGGCAACCGTATACAGAAACGTAATCGGACGCGTCACACGGAATGTGCTCGGTGGTTCCCAGAAGTTCTGTCCACTCGGTAGTGGCAATGATTTGATCGAGCACCGCTTTATTTCTCAACGCGCGTCTCAATTTAGCAAGTTGATACTTGCGTCCCGCTCGACGTGGGCGTCGCATGGGTAAGGAATAGTAATGATGGAATATTAATAATAATATAATGAAATGAACTTCCACTTGTTATTAACCTTTTTGGTAGTTAACTCGCTTCACGTCTATAGTGGCGGCTTAGCGTTTCCACTGCGCACTTTAGACCAATTCTAGACGTGGCACGAGAACTTCTCTATGACTCGCTTCAAATTCCTTATTGGCGGCTCAGCGTTTCCACTGCGCACTTTAGACCAAGTCCGGATATGTCACGAGTTTAATATACTCGATGCAAGAACTGAATTGGAAGATGGTGTTGAACTAACACAAGAATAACAAGATCGAAGCACTGGTATAACAACGATATATTAAATAAGAACTGGTAAGTACACTGGTGTCACGTCCTGGCGGGGCTATAAGAGCAAGAGAAGAGAATACCGCGGCCCGGCTACTCTACTCTTCCACTGACTGACATTTAATAAAAGTGTTGGTCTTTTTATCAACAGACTAGGACCCGATGCCGACACCTGCATGCAGTCTTACACAGATGAATGATGCACGCTACCCTGAAACATACGCGGTAATATGTTCCACTTACTTTTACGCTTCGCTTGTTTGTCGATTGACACGAGACATGAATTCGCAACGGATGAACAGCTACGGTTGCGCTGATGGCCTTGAATACGGTCCGCTCTGCTTGACAGGCGTTGATCCAAATGGCTGGAAACGACCTTCAAGGATTGACGACTGCGCCAAACTCTGTCACGTCAATATTTGACAGGAACGACCTCCAATGATTGACAGCTGGCTGCTACGGTATTGTAGACGGATGCGCTCGTTGAGGAAACGGGCGTGGACGCTGTACGATACCGTGAATCTAACTCACGAATATCGTCCGCGTGATTGACGATATTTTAACTAGCGAAAACGGGCGTGGATGCTGCGGAGCTTGCTATGCGAGCAAGTCTATCACTATCACGCACGTACGCGAACACGTAACAGGAAATTGAATAAGGAATACTATTCGCGAACTTTCCAGTGAGAACTCTATCTCTAACTAACAACGTGTCACTTCAAACTACGAAGTTAGGAGCAAGGAAATAATAATTGGGATTTAGATTGACTCTGGTAAAACAAAGTATATTATAAACATAAAAGAATACAAAGGTAAAGATGCTTATTATTAACGAAATCGAAATACGTACTAAGTACGAAATATGAAACGCAATAAAAATGTTTAATTGAATAAACGAAGTAATATTTGAATTAAACGAATAAGAATACGATTTTACTGAATGATATTAGGGACTGTGTCTAAACAGTATGGATTTGGAAAGATTGTGTCTAAACAATCTGGATTTGGAAAGACTATGTCTAAATAGTCTGGACTTGGAAGATTGACGAAAACTCGACTGACCCACTCGGGTCCCCGGAGAGGACTGAGGAAAATCGAACGTTCGTCGACGAACAACGTTCGTCCGAAAAATGCTGACTTCGCAAAAGGGGACCGTGTCCTCTTTGTGCCGGTCTTCGTCGTAAACAGCGCGATGGCCGCCGCACTAGAGTCAGCAGTTTTCGTTCCCAGTGGTGCAGGACTCGAAAATTAAGTGGTAACCATTGGCGTACCTATTTATTTATTTAAATAAATTGGGACTTAGAATATTTTCGAGCGCTTGCTCTTGCAAGGCGTTTCGATGTAAATTTTATATGTCATATGATTAGTTGACATCATTTGTCGACCGATCATATGTTTGAAAATATTCTAAGTACTTTTGAAAATTACCAAAAATCGAAATTTTGGTAAAGTCTAAACAAACGCGAATTGAGAACCTAACCTACAAATTTTTAGGTTAGTTTCATGATTTTCGCTCACGAGTCCAATGATATTTCAATCTTCGAGTTTGGGCCATTTTTGGCTATTTTAGGATTTTGACAGATTTTGGATTTTAGGTTATGTTGATGGATTTCAATCAAATGTACGTGGTGTTAAGGATTCATTGTTATGAAGGATTTTTAGGAGGTTTGGAATCTTTAAAGGGGAACGCTCGCTCTTATGTATCTAATTTTATATGTAGTCTTAAAGCTAACGTCGGAGGTGCGACCGACGTCACACCTCCCCCCTTAGAGAAGAGATTTCACGCAGTGGAATCTCTGCCTCTGGGTGGCGGTAGACAGGATGCACTGAAATGTCATCCCTGTCTCGCAACGCTGGGTCAAGGGAATCGCAAATTAACGTTCGTTTCGTCAAGGGAGGACGGGTTCGGAATTCTCCGACACTGGCACTATCACTGGCTTCCGCTTAAATGTCACCATTGTCTGAATCGGTGTCATCGCTGGAACTATCGGATATCCAGTCAGGGTCGTCCCGTTGTGCGATCCATCTTGCCGATAGAATCTGTCCGCAAGGGATGCACTCCAATACTGGCGTTTCGGTGCATAGCCTTATTCCACAATACTCGCATCTATTTGGGATGTTATACATCCGCTGATGCTCCCATCGTTCCACTCTAACAATTCGGGTGTATTGGCTGCAGTTGCGGCACAGCAACTTGCCGTTGCAAGCCACTCGAACTATCCCATTGTAACAGATAGTGTTGTTGTATCGTCTCATGTATCGGTGAGCTTTCAGCACGGTCGGCCGTCTTCCTCCCATCGGTCCGCACATCTTTCTGTCGTGGATAGCTATGGGATCCGCAATGTGACTCGGAGCTTGATCGGATGAGGAGTGAAGAGTCTCGTAAGCTGACTCCTCTGGTTGGACCCTTGGCTCGCTATCGTCTTTCTTAGAAGGATCAGAGATTAAGTTTGCAGTTACAATATTTCGCTGACGCGTGTCCTGTCTCGGGCTACCTGGAAGACGTTTAATCTTATTTGCATGGACAATTTTGAAATGGTTTCCTATTCGTAATTTGACATTGTTCGTATCAAGCATTTCTATTATCTCATGCGGTCCAGTATATTGCGCGTCGAATTTTCCTTTACGAGGTTCTTTTAACAAGTATACCTGTTCGCCTACCGTGAACTGCACGGGGTTAATCTTCCTATCATAATAAGTCTTTGATTTCTGCTTTGCCGCTACTAAATTATCGCGCGCGCGGGATTGTGTCTCGCTTATCTTTCTTTGTAGGTCAAAGAGGTAACCTGCGTAGGACTCGTTCTCTACTGCGTAGAGATGGGAATCAGAGGAAGGAACACGGGCCAGGGAACCGAATACCAACTCGTGTGGGGTGAAGTCTGTTCCCTCGTGTACGCTGGTATTGTAGCTAAACATTGCCAAGTTTATCCATTTATCCCAGTTATTTTTGTTGACGTACTGCTTCAAATATTCCGTCAGTACATGATGCGATCTCTCAATGGATCCGTTGCTTTGTGGATGGAAAGCAGTGGTTTGGAGGCGTGTAATCCTGAATCTTTTTGCGATAGCCTTCATAAGGGAGCTTGTGAAGTTAGTCCCTTGATCCGTTAATATTGCCTTAGGCGTTCCAAAGCGACATATCAGGTGGTCGATGAAGGCGTTTGCTGTACTGACGGAGTCGGTAGATTTGAGCGGCACTGCGACGGAGTATTTTGTAAGAAGGTCTTGCATCGTCATTACATACGTGTTGCCATCTTCGGTAGTGGGTAATGGTCCCACGATGTCTAGCGAGACCTTATCAAACGCCCTGCCGGGCGTATCCGTTAACTTCATTGGTAGGCGAGTTTTTACTCTTGTTAACTTGTTACGCTGGCAACTCAGGCAATTGTTAACGTAGTTGGTTACGTCCTTTTTGAGGCTGTTCCACCAGTATTTTTCTCTTATCCTTTTGTATGTCTTGGTTATGCCTTTATGGCCGGCATACGCTGATACATGGTTCTCCGTGATGATCTCCATCCTTCTATCCTCAGCGGGGATTTGGACCTCGTTCGAACAGAGAAATATTTGGACTGGTGTGTCCTCGAATGTTTCTGTGAGTAGATTGATCACGTATTCTCTCGACAAATGGTCGAGGAATGTTTTAGAGATTGAAAAGGATTCCAACGCGAGCTCGTTGACAACGTCGATCAACGTTCTAAGACATTCTTTGAGGTCGTCTGCAGATACCTCATGAAGCGGCGATTGTTTAATCGGTATCTGGATTAACTTGTATTTACCGTGATCTGTTACCCTAGCTCTATGTAGGAGTAAGTCTTGGGATTTGGCCAGTTTGCCTTGTCTATAGAGATCTACGGCCCCGAGATCGATGGGCCGTCCGTCCATCGTTATGAAGCAAACTAAGTTGTC
Source organism: Lasioglossum baleicum (assembly GCF_051020765.1). Taxonomy (NCBI): domain Eukaryota; kingdom Metazoa; phylum Arthropoda; class Insecta; order Hymenoptera; family Halictidae; genus Lasioglossum; species Lasioglossum baleicum. Next base: position 3,861,168 of record NC_134930.1, read on the forward strand.
CTTTCTCATTATTAATCGGTCTCTTGTATGAATTATTCTTCTTCTACGTGGTGTAGGATTGCTTTCTTCTTCTTCTTCTTCTTCTTCTTCTTCTTCTTCTTCTTCTGAGGGAATACTCTCTTCTCGCTCATCGAAGACATCTGGTCCGGTCAAGGAAGGCGGAAATATAGGAGAAAAGGAAAGAGTTTCTTCGACTCCCAGATCCCGTAGTAATCCTTGATCGGCGATTGAAATAAGAGGCGGGGATGCTGCGCGGGGGTCATCAGAATGCGATGGCGTACCCATCGATGGTCCCGGTGACGAGGCTGCCGATGATCTTCTCCTTTTTGGGGGCATTGACTTCGGTGGAGGCATGAGAATTGAATCGTCTCTATCTTTCTTCCTGCGGCGTGCGTCGAAAAGAGGAGTCCCCGGGCTTGACAATGGCGTCCTAGGCGGAGTCGTTTCCTCTGAATCGGTCCATGAGATGGGCAATGCCACCGGATTCCGGGATAGGGCATCCGCATTAGAGTTGGCTCTGCCAGGTTTGTAGATAACCTGGTATTCGAACTCTGCCAATTTTAATCTCCACCGGAGGAGCCGGGATGTGGGATCCTTTACGGATGTCATCCACACCAGCGGTCTGTGATCGGTGATGAGTAAGAATTTCCTGCCGTAAATGTACGGGCGGAAATATTGGACGGCGAATATTATGGCTAAACACTCCTTTTCTATTGTGGAGTAGTTTAGTTCAGCGCCGTGAAGGATACGTGACGCGTACGCGATAGGGCGATCCTTTCCCACGTCGCCTTGGCTTAGGACAGCGCCGATCGCGTACCCTGAGGCGTCGCACGTTACGTTGAATGGTTTCCCAAAATCTGGGTACTGGAGGACAGGCTCCGTACACAATGCCTGTCGTAAAGTCTCGAAGGCTTCCTCCTGCTTTGACCCCCACACGAATTTCGTATCCTTGGTAAGGAGTTGGGTGAGGGGTTTGGAAATATGAGCGAATCTATCTATGAATCTGCGGTAATAGCCCGCTAGACCTAAAAATTCGCGGACGTTCTTTGCGTTTTTCGGTCGAGGATAATTTTGGACCGCGTTAATTTTTTTAGGGCATGGCCGTACGCCATCCTCGCTAATCTGGTGTCCTAGGTAAGCTACCTCTCTGTGCAAAAACCCGCATTTAGACGGTTGTAATTTCAAATTGGCGGCTCTCAATCGGCGAGCCAATTTATCAAATTTCGCTTTGTGTTCTTCTAGGGAACGCGCGTATATGACTATATCGTCAAGATAAACGAAGAGTTCGTTACCCTGGAGACCGGTTAGGATCGTATCCATTAGTCGCTGGAACGTAGCCGGCGCATTACGCAATCCGAACGGCATTCTATTATACTGGTAGTGTCCGAACGGAGTTGAGAAGGCGGTTTTTGCGGCGTCCTCCTTTTCCATGCCTATTTGGTGAAACCCGCTTGCCAGATCAAATACGCTAAAATATTTGGCACTACCCAGCTGATCTAAGATCTCGTTTATGCTGGGCAGTGGATAAGCGTCTGCTATTGACTTCTCGTTTAAAGCGCGATAGTCAATTACCATTCTCCATTTCTTATTTCCTTCGGCATCCGCTTTCTTCGGTACGATCCACAAAGGGGAGTTATACGGTGAACTAGAGGGTGCGACTATATCATTTTGTAAGAGTTCACACATTTGTTTGTCGATCTCCTCTTTGTGAATCGGCGGATACCGGTATTGCTTGGTATGTACGGGGATGTCGTCCGTCGTGGGGATTTTATGTGTTACAGCGTTAGTTTTCCCCAGACGATCCCCTTGAAGGTGGAAGAGATCATTATTCTCCTCCAATAAAGATTTGACATGGTCTATCTCGTCGTGATCGAGGTGATCCATGGGAATAGTTTCCATAAGCTCATTAACGCGAGCATTACGGGACTTGGTAATGGAATGGACCCTTTTGGGTATGAATTCGAAGCCTTTCATAAGGGGTTTCGAGTATGAGTGATCGGGATGGTTACCGGAATTGCTTAAAGAATCGGGATGGCTACCGGAATCGTCGGGATGGTTACCGGAATTATTTAAAGAATCGGGATGGCTACCGGAATCGTCGGAATGGTTACCGGAATTATTTAAAGAATCGGGATGGCTACCGGAATCGTCGGGATGGTTACCGGAATTAATAGAAGACGCGAGTTGATCGTTAACGATCGTCTCGTGCGCGCGGCACGCACGAGCATTGAATAAGTCCGAATTGACTTCGGCTTGAATATTCGAAAAGGGAACCTCGATCTCTTCCACCTCCAACGTAGGCAGGGAGAAGGACGCCACTTCGGACGATGCGTTAAAGCATCGCAGGTATGCCTTTCCGTTACGGTTGGTGACTAAACAATCACCTAAGAACACATCGGGTTTTACATCTACTTTTCGCACATACCCTTCGCTTGGGCCCTTTACGTTGACGGCTATGCAGGCGGCGGTACGGCTTTCGATGGAATATTCCCGAGGATTCGAAAAGGGAATACGTAGGTTTTTATACTCTACGCATTCCTTCGCAAATGATATCTCTGCTCCCTCTCTGAAGAAGGGGGAGCCTAAGATACCATCTATATTAATTGGAAAACTGTCAGGCAGAACGTGTAGCGTGACTTTAATGGAATCTGCTAGCTCCGCATTGATATAACCGAGGGTCGCAATTTCTCCTTCTGTCACGCCATGGACGTGTATGACGCTGTCAGTTTTTAGATGAACGTCAGATTTGATACCAGACGCTCGGATTAAGTTGACCTCGGACCCGGTGTCCAAGAGGAACTCACACTCTTTTGAGAAGAGTGACGATTTTGCTTTTATTCGAGGGATAGGGGAGTCCGGCGCGAGATTTATTGCCGAGACTAATTTCGCGGATGGTCGTTCATTCTGCTGACCGTCCGGGTTATCTCTCCCATCTACTCGAATTTCATCTACTGCTGGTCGTCGCTGATGACGGCCAGCTGTGTTGCCTTTTGGCGATTCTCTTGGGATGCCTCCCGTCCTTTGGTCGCGTTTGTCGGGAGGCTTGATTCGTTTCCCGACTCATTTTTATTGTAATATTCGCGGCGGCGACATTCGTGTATGTCATGTCCCGTGCGCTTACAATATTTACAATACTTCCGATTCTCCGTAGGAAAGCGATCGCGACCTGGGGACTGGGAAGCGCGATCTTCGCGTTTATACGTTTCGCGCTGATTTGATTGCGACGGTTCGTGACGTCGCGGAGGAGGAGAGCGATACGCGTCTCTGTTATCGGATTTCCTGTCTCGCCAGGATTCACGAGGTGAAAAGGAAGGTCGTTGATCTTTCTTTTCCGAAGATCTGTTGCGCTGCTCAGGCGCATTCCTATCATAATAAGAGTTGCTTGATCGCTCTGGTGTGCGATTACGAGAGTCGGAGAATGCAACGCGGCGTCCGTCGTCGCGATAACGAACACGGTCAAGCTCGTACTGTTTGTACGCGGTTACTGCTTCATCGAATATTTTCTGTAATTCGAGTGACGCACAGAGCCTGACCTCGGCTCGAAGCGCTGGGATAAGACCACGCATGAAACAATCAATTGTGAATTTGTCAATCTCGTCTAGATTGGGGACCCCGCGGCCTGAATCTATGATCGCCGTTCTAAGGTCCTTTACTCGCGTAATATAATTCAACACGTGCTCGGACTGTCCCTGGTGTATCGAAGCTAATTCTCCGCGATACTGATCGATGAATTTATATGGGCCTAGTACATCTTTCAGGCGGTTGCACAATTCAGAGATTGTGTTAATATTTACGTCTTCAATCGCGGCGTATGCCTGTCCTCTAAGCTTATTGCATACTAATCTAGTGAGGGTACGCTCAGCTGTGGCTGGAACAGCTTCCAAGGCTCGCTTGCACGCGCGAACGAATTGTAGCACGGTTATGGAGGTGCCGTCAAAGGTAGGCACAAGTTCAACCGCTTGTTTAACGGTGAAATTCGAAGAATCGTGCATTATGGGTTCGCGGGGCGCAACGACTGGGCTAGCTGGAATTGATTGAGAATCTCTGGCCGATCGGATTTCTGCTATCTCGCGGCGTATATCCTCGTACGTTTCTCTCTGATCGCGCGTTTCTGTTTCGTATTGCAATTTGAGTTGAGTCAACGCGGCGGTTTGATTAATGAGAGCTGCTTCTCTACGAGCTAAATCTTTCTGGAATTCAATTAATTCCTCTTCCGTAGGAGGAACCTTCTTTCTAGCCTCGCTACGCGTTTCCATGATTGCGTCGCTTGAAAATTTCTAAGTATGAAATTCGCGAAAAATAATCCGACTATATAACGTGGGCGAAGGGGCGTTTTCTAAACCGCCCGTCGCACTTTAACGTTCACTAAAACTCTCGATGAATTTGTACTGAGTACGAACATCGCGAAAAATAATTTGAGTATGTAACGTGGGCGAAAGGGCATTTCCTTCACTGCCCGTCGCACTTTTAACTGACACTATGCTTTCACGGACTCTAAGTCTACTGCGTTAAATTGTCGAACAATGATGGAACGCGCAGGGGTTCGCGTGCTAACACTGATTCTATTTTTATTCCTCGATGCCGTGCTTCTAACATCGGTGACCAACGACTGTCCTACCGACTGCGCCAAATTTGTCACAACAAATTTTGGCAGAGGTAGGACACATGACGTATCCTACAAGAGTGTTGACGGTGTCTCTAACATCGGTGACCAACGAGTGTCCTACCGACTGCGCCAAATTTGTCACGTCCTGGCGGGGCTATAAGAGCAAGAGAAGAGAATACCGCGGCCCGGCTACTCTACTCTTCCACTGACTGACATTTAATAAAAGTGTTGGTCTTTTTATCAACAGACTAGGACCCGATGCCGACACCTGCATGCAGTCTTACACAGATGAATGATGCACGCGACCCTGAAACATACGCGGTAATATGTTCCACTTACTTTTACGCTTCGCTTGTTTGTCGATTGACACGAGACATGAATTCGCAACGGATGAACAGCTACGGTTGCGCTGATGGCCTTGAATACGGTCCGCTCTGCTTGACAGGCGTTGATCCAAATGGCTGGAAACGACCTTCAAGGATTGACGACTGCGCCAAACTCTGTCACGTCAATATTTGACAGGAACGACCTCCAATGATTGACAGCTGGCTGCTACGGTATTGTAGACGGATGCGCTCGTTGAGGAAACGGGCGTGGACGCTGTACGATACCGTGAATCTAACTCACGAATATCGTCCGCGTGATTGACGATATTTTAACTAGCGAAAACGGGCGTGGATGCTGCGGAGCTTGCTATGCGAGCAAGTCTATCACTATCACGCACGTACGCGAACACGTAACAGGAAATTGAATAAGGAATACTATTCGCGAACTTTCCAGTGAGAACTCTATCTCTAACTAACAACGTGTCACTTCAAACTACGAAGTTAGGAGCAAGGAAATAATAATTGGGATTTAGATTGACTCTGGTAAAACAAAGTATATTATAAACATAAAAGAATACAAAGGTAAAGATGCTTATTATTAACGAAATCGAAATACGTACTAAGTACGAAATATGAAACGCAATAAAAATGTTTAATTGAATAAACGAAGTAATATTTGAATTAAACGAATAAGAATACGATTTTACTGAATGATATTAGGGACTGTGTCTAAACAGTATGGATTTGGAAAGATTGTGTCTAAACAATCTGGATTTGGAAAGACTATGTCTAAATAGTCTGGACTTGGAAGATTGACGAAAACTCGACTGACCCACTCGGGTCCCCGGAGAGGACTGAGGAAAATCGAACGTTCGTCGACGAACAACGTTCGTCCGAAAAATGCTGACTTCGCAAAAGGGGACCGTGTCCTCTTTGTGCCGGTCTTCGTCGTAAACAGCGCGATGGCCGCCGCACTAGAGTCAGCAGTTTTCGTTCCCAGTGGTGCAGGACTCGAAAATTAAGTGGTAACCATTGGCGTACCTATTTATTTATTTAAATAAATTGGGACTTAGAATATTTTCGAGCGCTTGCTCTTGCAAGGCGTTTCGATGTAAATTTTATATGTCATATGATTAGTTGACATCATTTGTCGACCGATCATATGTTTGAAAATATTCTAAGTACTTTTGAAAATTACCAAAAATCGAAATTTTGGTAAAGTCTAAACAAACGCGAATTGAGAACCTAACCTACAAATTTTTAGGTTAGTTTCATGATTTTCGCTCACGAGTCCAATGATATTTCAATCTTCGAGTTTGGGCCATTTTTGGCTATTTTAGGATTTTGACAGATTTTGGATTTTAGGTTATGTTGATGGATTTCAATCAAATGTACGTGGTGTTAAGGATTCATTGTTATGAAGGATTTTTAGGAGGTTTGGAATCTTTAAAGGGGAACGCTCGCTCTTATGTATCTAATTTTACATGTAGTCTTAAAGCTAACGTCGGAGGTGCGACCGACGTCACACTGGTATACAATATGTAAGTAGTATTATAATAGGAGTAGTAATTGGATTAATGAATAATGGATATTGTAATATGTTATAGGAATAACGTATGAGAATTAGGACTTGAGTTGAGTTGAGTTAGAGTTGGAATTGGAATTGGAATTAGGAGTGAAGGATCGACACACTTCACTTTCGCGGAGCTAGACTGAACACGTCTGCTCTTGAAGTCGGAAGAAGCCGGACTGGCACGTCCGTGCGAGTCGCTCGCTTGGAGCGGACCGTTCGAGTCGCTGTCTGGAGGCGGACTGATGCAAGCGTTCGCTCTGCCTTGCCTCCTTCGGTCGGAGTGGGGATAGCTGACGCTGCAGTCTCTTTGTTCTTCAGTCGTCGGAGTGGGAGAACTGCTGACGCAGCAGCGTCTTTGCTCCCGGGGACTGCACGTGCATTTCTGCTGACGCTGCAGTCTCGTGGCTGTCCTATTGCCCTCTACGAGCGTGGGACTGCTGATGCAGCAGTCTTTGGACTTCTCGACGTTTCTAGAAGCTTCTAGATGCTTCCAGAGTGATGCAATACTTTATTGCATTATGTGTCGTGGTGATGGGTTGAAACTGAGGTAAGGTGTTGATCAAGGTGAAGTTATGGTGATGGGTAAAGACGGAGATAAGGATTAGAACAATAGAATAATGAGATCTTAATACTATGCTCTTATGTCTAGGGGACGGTGTATGGATCTTATGCAGATCAGACCTTGTATACATAGTGTGTGTACAAGGCCAACGTCGTACATCGGACGACGTAACACCTCCCAACGCGGAAAAGAAATTTCTTACGTGGGAGAAATTTCTCGCTCAACACTCGATCTCACACTCATTCATGCGACGTATCGTCCGGAGGTACTCCGCGCAGGGAGCACAGTTCTCGGCGAGTATTTCTTATATTTGTACGAAACACTGGTCGCACTGAAATGTTGTCGGTGTCGGCACGTGGGGCTGGGGCTGATTTTATGCAATTTATTTCGCTTTGTTCATTTTGCATAATTGGGTTTTGGGTGGGTGGGGAATCACTGGTGTCACTGTCACTTTCGTCTTTTCTTATCTGCGTCCAGATGAGTGTCACGTTTCGATGACGCGGGGTTTGCGTTGGATTATTCGGCGCACGCTTGAGTTTGTTTGCATGTACAATCTTAAAATGGTTCCCTACTTTAATTTTTACATTGTTTGAGTCTAGGATGTCGCAAATTTCGTGAGGACCCGTATATTGCGCATCGAATTTGCCCTTGCAGGGTTCTTTGAGTAGGAATACCTGTTCTATATCTTCCGGTGGTCGAAGGAGATTTTGCCGATGCTGGGCTTCGAATTTCGCTCGCTTATTCCCATAGGGGTATCCGTTATCGCGAGGGTACTCGGATTTATATTTCTTTCTTGCTGACGCGTATTTCGCTGTAGCGCAGAGATTAATTTTATCGTATTCGTTTCGCTTCGCATGGCAACGTGCAGATGGAAGTTGAAAGGAATCGAGTTTCTGTGGATCATCAAAGATATGATTTCGAAGTAAGTTATGAAGTTCTTTTACTCTGGAGGCTTTGATATCCTTCTCTGGTTTAGAACTGTCACTGGGTTTATTGTGCAATATAGAACAGACCTGCTTACATATGGGTCTTGAAGATCTTTGATTGTCGTGGGAATGGAGTTGGTCTTGGAATTGATCGGGCTGGTTACCGGAGTTAGTATAAAAGTCGGGCTGGTTACCGGAGTTAGTATAAAGATCGGGCTGGTTACCGGAGTTAGAATGAGAATCGGGCTGGTTACCGGAGTTAGTATAAGAATCGGGCTGGTTACCGGAGTTAGTAATGTCGGGATGGTTACCGAATGCGTCGGGATGATACCCGGAATTGAAAAGGTCGGGATGGTTACCGAATGCGTCGGGATGGTACCCGGAATTGGAAAGGTCGGGATGGTTACCGAATACGTCGGGATGATACCCGGAAGTAGAAAGGTCGGGATGGTTACCGAATACGTCGGGATGATACCCGGAATTAGAAAGGTCGGAAGAGTACGACTCGATTTCTTCCATCTCCAATGGGGGCAATCGAAATGAAACTCTTTCCGACGAGGTGTTAAAACACCGGAGGCTCGCTTTGCCTTTACGATTGGTGACAACGCAGTCACCCAGGAATACATCCGGCGCTACGTTAACACGGCGGATATATCCCTGTTTAGGTCCTTCGACGTCGACCGCTATGCACGCAACGGTACGAGGTTCGAGGACGAATTCTTCGGATTTCGGAGGAGTCTTTGTTCGGACTCGATCCTCACGCTCCACGATCCGACTTCTCGCAGTGTACTCCGATATCTCTCGAGTCTCCTTCGATTCCGGCCGGCTTTTCACGGCGTTTTTCTCTAGGGAGTACTCGATCGAATCCCGAGGAGGCATTGAAATAACCTCCGTCACCGGGGCTCTGCAAGGTCTGACCGCGGGTGCACGAGGATTTGAGGAAGACACTCGAACGTTCCTTGCCGAATGTTCCTCACGCTCGGCGGCTGGAGTTTTAACGAGATCGTTGGTCATAGACGAAGGCATTGAAATAACCTCTGCTGCCAATTTATCGCGAGGCTCAGCCGTGGGCGCGCAAGGGTTCGAGAAGGGAACCCGAATGTTTCCTATCGTAATGTATTCATTCGCAAAGGAGATCTCGGCTCCTGTTCTGAAGAAGGGAGAACCGAGGATTCCGTCGATGTTAATTGGGAAGTTTTCTTCCAAGACATGAAATTCAATAGGGTTTTGACCCTGTAAGTGTATCTTAATTTGACCGAGGGTTGGAATGGATCCCTCGGTTATTCCTTGGACTTCTATTGTTACGTCGTCCGATGTACGACGTTGGCCTTGTACACACACTACGTATACAAGGTCTGATCTGCATAAGATCCATACACCGTCCCCTAGACATAAGAGCATAGTATTAAGATTTCATTATTGTATTGTTCTAATCCTTATCTCCGTCTCTACCCATCACCATAACTTCACCTTGATCAACACCTTACCTCAGTTTCAACCCATCACCACGACACATAATGCAATAAAGTATTGCATCACTCTGGAAGCATCTGGAAGCTTCTAGAAACGTCGAGAAGTCCAAAGACTGCTGCATCAGCAGTCCCACGCTCGTAGAGGGCAATAGGACAGCCACGAGACTGCAGCGTCAGCAGAAATGCACGTGCAGTCCCCGGGAGCGAAGACGCTGCTGCGTCAGCGGTTCTCCCACTCCGACGACTGAAGAACAAAGAGACTGCAGCGTCAGCTATCCCCACTCCGAACGAAGGAGGCAAGGCAGAGCGGACGCTTGCATCAGTCCGCCTTCAGCCAGCGACTCGCACAGACGTGCCTACCTGGCCTCAGAGTCAGTCCGGCTTCAAGAGCAGACGTGTTCAGTCTAGCTCCGCGATAGTGAAGTGTGTCGATCCTTCACTCCTAATTCCAATTCCAATTCCAACTCTAACTCAACTCAACTCAAGTCCTAATTCTCATACATTAATCCTACAACATATTACTATATCCATTATTCATTAATCCAATTACTACTCCAATTATAATACTACTTACATATTGTATATCAGTGTACTTACCAGTTCTTATTTAATATATCGTTGTTATACCAGTGCTTCGATCTTGTTATTCTTGTGTTAGTTCAACACCATCTTCCAATTCAGTTCTTGCATCGAATATATTAAACTCGTGACATATCCGGACTTGGTCTAAAGTGCGCAGTGGAAACGCTGAGCCGCCAATAAGGAATTTGAAGCGAGTCATAGAGAAGTTCTCGTGCCACGTCTAGAATTGGTCTAAAGAGCGCAGTGGAAACGCTGAGCCGCCACTATAGACGTGAAGCGAGTTAACTACCAAAAAGGTTAATAACAAGTGGAAGTTCATTTTCATTATATTATTAATATTCCATCATTACTATTCCTTACCCATGCGACGCCCACGTCGAGCGGGACGCAAGTATCAACTTGCTAAATTGAGACGCGCGTTGAGAAATAAAGCGGTGCTCGATCAAATCATCGCCACTACCGAGTGGACCGAACTTCTGGGAACCACCGAGCACATTCCGTGTGACGCGTCCGATTACGTTTCTGTATACGGTTGCCCTTGCAGCCTTCCTAAAGAGGTCAACCACGCGGACCTCTCGCGAGCTCCGACGCCAGTTCTGCATCCGGTCGATCGTCCAGAGGTGATCGACATAGCCGACGACGACGACAGCCGAGACACGATCATCGTCCCCAGGGTCCGTTGCCGAATCATCAGTGACGTCCCTCTGCCAACTCATCAACGTGTCGTCTTGCGGCCAGCATCCAAGGCCACTAACGTCGTCCCGAACCGAGCAGCAGCAACTCTGCCAGATCTTCCCCACCTCGAGGACATCTGTATAGAAGATCCGATGTACGACACCTACTGTCAGTACCGCCAGTTCCTGCTGCAACAATATTATTAGGCGTTAATACAACATTGCGGTGAGTCGTATAATATCTTGTATAATTGTTGAATCCTGTAAACTCACCGTTCTCGTTGCATCCTCTCGCGCGCGATTCTTGTCGGGACACTCCTTGTAACCGCGTCGGACGTTCTTTTCTTGACTGCATCATAGCAATATCGGTTGTCCTAGTGCATATGACAGCCCGCGGCTGTCTCGGCACGAAAGACCACTCCTCATTTTAATCATAATATCTCAACCGTCCGTCTGTCACTGTTCTCTTTTCTCTCTCCTGGTACCTGTAACAAAAACACAGTGACGGACGTGACAAATTTGGCGCAGTCGGTAGGACATCGAAGTGGTCGCCGATATTTGCATTAATAAGCCCCGACGCGTGTCAGTGCGAAGTTCACATTTCTTAAATCCCATTCATATCTTTCAAAATGTCTCGCCCAATCACGCGATCTCAAAAGGATCTCCGAGCAGATCCTAACGCAGACCTTCCTCCAATGACCGAGGAAGAGCTACTCCTTTATGCGCAAGACCTCGCCCGTAGAGAGCAATATCTCAAAGAAGAAACTGATTTTATTGCCAAATTGCGTCTCAAATATGAAGAAGACGCACAAAACCAAAAGAATATGCTCGATGAAATACGAAAAGAGCTTCATAACATCCAAATCACGAGTCAAACCCTACGTCAACAGACGCCTACACCAGGCCCTAGTAACGTCTCTAATATGCGGGAACCTTCACCGCCAGAGCCACGCGAAATCCCACAGTATGAACCTACTGGCAATTTCGCTCTAAAACAAGCCGCCGAGCTTGTCCCTAGATTCGACGGAACTTCGTCTTCCGTCCTACAATTCATACGTGCATGCAAACGCGCGCGTGACACCGTACCGGCCACTGCAGAGCGTGCCCTCACAAAATTGCTCTGCAATAAACTCCACGATCGTGCTTATGCCGCTATAGAAGGCGAGCACATATCCACAATTTCTGCACTATGCGAAAAGTTACGTACAGTACTGGGCCCATACAAATTCGTGGACCAGTACCGTGGCGATCTCGCGAGTGTACTCCAAGCTCCAAACGAGCACATCTTAGACTTCATCAATCGCGTTAAAGACCTTCGAACCGCGATTCAAGATGCCACAGATATTGGCCTTGATTACGAAGAACTAGATCGCTTCGTAGTAGATTGTTTTCTACGAGGTCTCCTTCCTCAGCTGCGTGCCGAAGTGCTTCATTGCCCTTCGCGAAATCCTGCCACTGTTTTCGAAGCAGCCATCTCTGCTTACAGGCAGTATGAGTCAGACCAGACTCGTCGACGAGAACTGATCCGCGAAGAAAAACGAGTCAGCTTCTCTGATAACCGGCCGTATCGCCAGCGTTCCACGTACGAGTCCGCTCGTGACATTCCAGAGCGAACTCAAGAACGCCGCGATAACAGACCGGACTCGTCTCAGCAGTCCTCGAGAAACTTAAACCGGGACTCTTATCGCTCCCCGACGCCGCAACGGCGATGGGAAAATAATCCTCGCGACCAAAACACGTACCGCAATGGTCGCACAGACCGCCCCTCAAGCCCTAACAAATTTTGCAACTACTGCAAAACCCCCGGGCACGATATTCACGAGTGCCGTAAGCGCACTTTCAATAATAATAGGAGGTCGGGAAACGAGTCCGGCCTCCCGACCGAAGCCAACCCCAGGCGGGAGGCCGCATCTTCAACCCAAACTACAGCCCGCACCCAAACAGCTATCCGGACGAACGACCAGTCCGACGATTCGTCTCAGCAGTAAATCTTGCTGCAGACTCACCAATTCCGCGCGTAAAAATCTCCGCCCCTCAATTACAAAAGAAGTGTGAATTTTTGTTGGACACGGGTTCGGAGATCAATTTAATTCGTGCGTCAAGTCTAGAACCAAATCTACCTATAGATTATACGAACATTATAGAAGTCCAAGGAATAACCGAGGGATCCATTCCAACTCTCGGTCAAATTAAAATACACTTACAGGGTCAAAACCTTATTGAATTTCATGTCTTGGAAGAAAACTTCCCAATTAACATCGACGGAATCCTCGGTTCTCCCTTCTTCAGAACAGGAGCCGAGATCTCCTTTGCGAATGAATACATTACGATAGGAAACATTCGGGTTCCCTTCTCGAACCCTTGCGCGCCCACGGCTGAGCCTCGCGATGAATTGGCAGCAGAGGTTATTTCAATGCCTTCGTCTATGACCAACGATCTCGTTAAAACTCCAGCCGTCAAGCGTGAGGAACATTCGGCAAGGAACGTTCGAGTGTCTTCCTCAAATCCTCGTGCACCCGCGGTCAGACCTTGCAGAGCTCCGGTGACGGAGGTTATTTCAATGCCTCCTCGGGATTCGATCGAGTACTCCCTAGAGAAAAACGCCGTGAAAAGCCGGCCGGAATCGAAGGAGACTCGAGAGATATCGGAGTACACTGCGAGAAGTCGGATCGTGGAGCGTGAGGATCGAGTCCGAACAAAGACTCCTCCGAAATCCGAAGAATTCGTCCTCGAACCTCGTACCGTTGCGTGCATAGCGGTCGACGTCGAAGGACCTAAACAGGGATATATCCGCCGTGTTAATGTAGCGCCGGATGTATTCCTGGGTGACTGCGTCGTCACCAATCGTAAAGGCAAAGCGAGCCTCCGGTGTTTTAACACCTCGTCGGAAAGAGTTTCATTTCGATTGTCCCCATTGGAGATGGAAGAAATCGAGTCGTACTCTTCCGACTTTTCTACTTCCGGGTATCATCCCGACGCATTCGGTAACCATCCCGACCTTTCTAATTCCGGGAACTATCCCGACGCATTCGGTAACCATCCCGACCTTTCTAATTCCGGGTATCATCCCGACGCATTCGGTAACCATCCCGACCTTTTCAATTCCGGTAACCATCCCGACGCATTCGGTAACCATCCCGACCTTACTAACTCCGGTAACCAGCCCGATTCTTATACTAACTCCGGTAACCAGCCCGATTCTTATTCTAACTCCGGTAACCAGCCCGATTCTCATACTAACTCCGGTAACCAGCCCGATCTTTATACTAACTCCGGTAACCAGCCCGACTTTTATACTAACTCCGGTAACCAGCCCGATCAATTCCAAGACCAACTCCATTCCTACGACAATCAAAGATCTTCAAGACCCATATGTAAGCAGGTCTGTTCTATATTGCACAATAAACCCAGTGACAGTTCTAAACCAGAGAAGGATATCAAAGCCTCCAGAGTAAAAGAACTTCATAACTTACTTCACAATCATATCTTTGATGATCCACAGAAACTCGATTCCTTTCAACTTCCATCTGCACGTTGCCATGCGAAGCGAAACGAATACGATAAAATTAATCTCTGCGCTACAGCGAAATACGCGTCAGCAAGAAAGCAATATAAATCAGAGTACCCTCGCGATAAAGGATATCCCTATGAGAATAAGCGAGCGAAATTCGAAGCCCAGCATCGGCAAAATCTCCTTCGACCACCGGAAGATATAGAACATGCGCAATATACGGGTCCTCACGAAATTTGCGACATCCTAGACTCAAAGAATGTAAAAATTAAAGTAGGGAACCATTTTAAGATTGTACATGCAAACAAACTCAAGCGTGCGCCGAATAATCCAACGCAAACCCCGCGTCAGCGAAACGTGACACTCATCTGGACGCAGATAAGAAAAGACAAAAGTGCAAGTGAAAGTGTTAGTGAACAAAGTGATTCCCCACCCACCCTAAACCCCGAGAAAAGACAGTCGAAAAATGAACATTGCGAATACGACTTGTCGGACATTACAAAACCAGCCCCAGCCCCACGTGCCGACACCGATAACATTTCAGTGCGACCAGTGTTTCGTACAAATATAGGAGATACTCGCCGAGAACTGTGCTCCCTGCGCGGAGTACCCCCGGACGATGCGTCGCATGATTGAGTGTGATATCGAGTGTTGAGCGAGAAATTTCTTCCTTGCAAGAAATTTCTTTTCCGCGTTGGGAGGTGTTACGTCGTCCGATGTACGACGTTGGCCTTGTACACACACTATGTATACAAGGTCTGATCTGCATAAGATCCATACACCGTCCCCTAGACATAAGAGCATAGTATTAAGATTTCATTATTGTATTGTTCTAATCCTTATCTCCGTCTCTACCCATCACCATAACTTCACCTTGATCAACACCTTACCTCAGTTTCAACCCATCACCACGACACATAATGCAATAAAGTATTGCATCACTCTGGAAGCATCTGGAAGCTTCTAGAAACGTCGAGAAGTCCAAAGACTGCTGCATCAGCAGTCCCACGCTCGTAGAGGGCAATAGGACAGCCACGAGACTGCAGCGTCAGCAGAAATGCACGTGCAGTCCCCGGGAGCGAAGACGCTGCTGCGTCAGCGGTTCTCCCACTCCGACGACTGAAGAACAAAGAGACTGCAGCGTCAGCTATCCCCACTCCGAACGAAGGAGGCAAGGCAGAGCGGACGCTTGCATCAGTCCGCCTTCAGCCAGCGACTCGCACAGACGTGCCTACCTGGCCTCAGAGTCAGTCCGGCTTCAAGAGCAGACGTGTTCAGTCTAGCTCCGCGATAGTGAAGTGTGTCGATCCTTCACTCCTAATTCCAATTCCAATTCCAACTCTAACTCAACTCAACTCAAGTCCTAATTCTCATACATTAATCCTACAACATATTACTATATCCATTATTCATTAATCCAATTACTACTCCAATTATAATACTACTTACATATTGTATATCAGTGTACTTACCAGTTCTTATTTAATATATCGTTGTTATACCAGTGCTTCGATCTTGTTATTCTTGTGTTAGTTCAACACCATCTTCCAATTCAGTTCTTGCATCGAATATATTAAACTCGTGACATATCCGGACTTGGTCTAAAGTGCGCAGTGGAAACGCTGAGCCGCCAATAAGGAATTTGAAGCGAGTCATAGAGAAGTTCTCGTGCCACGTCTAGAATTGGTCTAAAGAGCGCAGTGGAAACGCTGAGCCGCCACTATAGACGTGAAGCGAGTTAACTACCAAAAAGGTTAATAACAAGTGGAAGTTCATTTTCATTATATTATTAATATTCCATCATTACTATTCCTTACCCATGCGACGCCCACGTCGAGCGGGACGCAAGTATCAACTTGCTAAATTGAGACGCGCGTTGAGAAATAAAGCGGTGCTCGATCAAATCATCGCCACTACCGAGTGGACCGAACTTCTGGGAACCACCGAGCACATTCCGTGTGACGCGTCCGATTACGTTTCTGTATACGGTTGCCCTTGCAGCCTTCCTAAAGAGGTCAACCACGCGGACCTCTCGCGAGCTCCGACGCCAGTTCTGCATCCGGTCGATCGTCCAGAGGTGATCGACATAGCCGACGACGACGACAGCCGAGACACGATCATCGTCCCCAGGGTCCGTTGCCGAATCATCAGTGACGTCCCTCTGCCAACTCATCAACGTGTCGTCTTGCGGCCAGCATCCAAGGCCACTAACGTCGTCCCGAACCGAGCAGCAGCAACTCTGCCAGATCTTCCCCACCTCGAGGACATCTGTATAGAAGATCCGATGTACGACACCTACTGTCAGTACCGCCAGTTCCTGCTGCAACAATATTATTAGGCGTTAATACAACATTGCGGTGAGTCGTATAATATCTTGTATAATTGTTGAATCCTGTAAACTCACCGTTCTCGTTGCATCCTCTCGCGCGCGATTCTTGTCGGGACACTCCTTGTAACCGCGTCGGACGTTCTTTTCTTGACTGCATCATAGCAATATCGGTTGTCCTAGTGCATATGACAGCCCGCGGCTGTCTCGGCACGAAAGACCACTCCTCATTTTAATCATAATATCTCAACCGTCCGTCTGTCACTGTTCTCTTTTCTCTCTCCTGGTACCTGTAACAAAAACACAGTGACGGACGTGACACTATAGTGTTCGTATGATCCATAGGTAGATTTGGTTCTAGACTTGACGCACGAATTAAATTGATCTCCGAACCCGTGTCCAACAAAAATTCACACTTCTTTTGTAATTGAGGGGCGGAGATTTTTACGCGCGGAATTGGTGAGTCTGCAGCAAGATTTACTGCTGAGACGAATCGTCGGACTGGTCGTTCGTCCGGATAGCTGTTTGGGTGCGGGCTGTAGTTTGGGTTGAAGATGCGGCCTCCCGCCTGGGGTTGGCTTCGGTCGGGAGGCCGGACTCGTTTCCCGACCTCCTATTATTATTAAAAGCGCGCTTACGGCACTCGTGAATATCGTGCCCGGGGACTTTGCAGTAGTTGCAAAATTTGTTAGGGCTTGAGGGGCGATCTGTGCGACCATCGCGGTACGTGTTTTGGTCGCGAGGATTGTTTTCCCATCGCCGTTGCGGCGTCGGGGAGCGATAAGAGTCCCGGTTTAAGTTTCTTGAGGACTGCTGAGACGAGTCCGGTCTGTTATCGCGGCGTTCTTGAGTTCGCTCTGGAATGTCACGAGGGGACTCGTACGTGGAACGCGGGCGATACGGCCGGTTATCAGAGAAGCTGACTCGTTTTTCTTCGCGGATCAGTTCTCGTCGACGAGTCTGGTCTGACTCATACTGCCTGTAAGCAGAGATGGCTGCTTCGAAAACAGTGGCAGGATTTCGCGAAGGGCAATGAAGCACTTCGGCACGCAGCTGGGGAAGGAGACCTCGTAGAAAACAATCTACTACGAAGCGATCTAGTTCTTCGTAATCAAGGGCAATATCTGTGGCATCTTGAATCGCGGTTCGAAGGTCTTTAACGCGATTGATGAAGTCTAAGATGTGCTCGTTTGGAGCTTGGAGTACACTCGCGAGATCGCCACGGTACTGGTCCACGAATTTATATGGGCCCAGCACTGTACGTAACTTTTCGCATAGTGCAGAAATTGTGGATATGTGCTCGCCTTCTATAGCGGCATAAGCACGATCGTGGAGTTTATTGCAGAGCAATTTTGTGAGGGCACGCTCTGCAGTGGCCGGTACGGTGTCACGCGCGCGTTTGCATGCACGTATGAATTGTAGGACGGAAGACGAAGTTCCGTCGAATCTAGGGACAAGCTCGGCGGCTTGTTTTAGAGCAAAATTGCCAGTAGGTTCATACTGAGGGATTTCGCGTGGCTCTGGCGGTGAAGGTTCCCGCATATTAGAGACGTTACTAGGGCCTGGTGTAGGCGATTGTTGACGTAGGCTTTGACTCGTGATTTGAATGTTGCGAAGCTCTTTTCGTATTTCGTCGAGCATATTTTTTTGGTTTTGTGCGTCTTCTTCATATTTGAGACGCAATTTGGCAATGAAATCTGTTTCCTCTTTGAGATATTGCTCTCTACGGGCGAGGTCTTGTGCGTATAGGAGTAGCTCTTCCTCGGACATTGGGGGAAGGTCTGCGTTAGGATCTGCTTGGAGATCCCTTTGAGATCGCGTGATTGGGCGAGACATTTTGAAAGATATGAATGGGATTTAAGAAATGTGAATTTCGCACTGACACGCGTCGGGGCTTATTAATGCAAATATCGGCGACCACTTCGATGTCCTACCGACTGCGCCAAATTTGTCACGTCCGTCACTGTGTTTTTGTTACAGGTACCAGGAGAGAGAAAAGAGAACAGTGACAGACGGACGGTTGAGATATTATGATTAAAATGAGGAGTGGTCTTTCGTGCCGAGACAGCCGCGGGCTGTCATATGCACTAGGACAACCGATAATGCTATGGATGCAGTCAAGAAAAGAACGTCCGACGCGGTTACAAGGAGTGTCCCGACAAGAATCGCGCGCGAGAGGATGCAACGAGAACGGTGAGTTTACAGGATTCAACAATTATACAAGATATTATACGACTCACCGCAATGTTGTATTAACGCCTAATAATATTGTTGCAGCAGGAACTGGCGGTACTGACAGTAGGTGTCGTACATCGGATCTTCTATACAGATGTCCTCGAGGTGGGGAAGATCTGGCAGAGTTGCTGCTGCTCGGTTCGGGACGACATTAGTGGCCTTGGATGCTGGCCGCAAGACGACACGTTGATGAGTTGGCAGAGGGACGTCACTGATGATTCGGCAACGGACCCTGGGAACGATGATCGTGTCTCGGCTGTCGTCGTCGTCGGCTATGTCGATCACCTCTGGACAATCGACCGGATGTAGAACTGGCGTCGGAGCTCGCGAGAGGTCCGCGTGGTTGACCTCTTTAGGAGGGTTGCAAGGGCAACCGTATACAGAAACGTAATCGGACGCGTCACACGGAATGTGCTCGGTGGTTCCCAGAAGTTCTGTCCACTCGGTAGTGGCAATGATTTGATCGAGCACCGTTTTATTTCTCAACGCGCGTCTCAATTTAGCAAGTTGATACTTGCGTCCCGCTCGACGTGGGCGTCGCATGGGTAAGGAATAGTAATGATGGAATATTAATAATATAATGAAAATGAACTTCCACTTGTTATTAACCTTTTTGGTAGTTAACTCGCTTCACGTCTATAGTGGCGGCTCAGCGTTTCCACTGCGCTCTTTAGACCAATTCTAGACGTGGCACGAGAACTTCTCTATGACTCGCTTCAAATTCCTTATTGGCGGCTCAGCGTTTCCACTGCGCACTTTAGACCAAGTCCGGATATGTCACGAGTTTAATATATTCGATGCAAGAACTGAATTGGAAGATGGTGTTGAACTAACACAAGAATAACAAGATCGAAGCACTGGTATAACAACGATATATTAAATAAGAACTGGTAAGTACACTGGTATACAATATGTAAGTAGTATTATAATAGGAGTAGTAATTGGATTAATGAATAATGGATATTGTAATATGTTATAGGAATAACGTATGAGAATTAGGACTTGAGTTGAGTTGAGTTAGAGTTGGAATTGGAATTGGAATTAGGAGTGAAGGATCGACACACTTCACTTTCGCGGAGCTAGACTGAACACGTCTGCTCTTGAAGTCGGAAGAAGCCGGACTGGCACGTCCGTGCGAGTCGCTCGCTTGGAGCGGACCATTCGAGTCGCTGTCTGGAGGCGGACTGATGCAAGCGTTCGCTCTGCCTTGCCTCCTTCGGTCGGAGTGGGGATAGCTGACGCTGCAGTCTCTTTGTTCTTCAGTCGTCGGAGTGGGAGAACTGCTGACGCAGCAGCGTCTTTGCTCCCGGGGACTGCACGTGCATTTCTGCTGACGCTGCAGTCTCGTGGCTGTCCTATTGCCCTCTACGAGCGTGGGACTGCTGATGCAGCAGTCTTTGGACTTCTCGACGTTTCTAGAAGCTTCTAGATGCTTCCAGAGTGATGCAATACTTTATTGCATTATGTGTCGTGGTGATGGGTTGAAACTGAGGTAAGGTGTTGATCAAGGTGAAGTTATGGTGATGGGTAAAGACGGAGATAAGGATTAGAACAATAGAATAATGAGATCTTAATACTATGCTCTTATGTCTAGGGGACGGTGTATGGATCTTATGCAGATCAGACCTTGTATACATAGTGTGTGTACAAGGCCAACGTCGTACATCGGACGACGTAACACCGCCAGTTCCTGCTGCAACAATATTATTAGGCGTTAATACAACATTGCGAGGTGATCGACATAGCCGACGACGACGACAGCCGAGACACGATCATCGTTCCCAGGGTCCGTTGCCGAATCATCCGTGACGTTCCTCTGCCAGCTCATCAACGTGTCGTCTTGCGGCCAGCATCCAAGGCCACTAACGTCGTCCCGAACCGAGCAGCAGCAACTCTGCCGGATCTTCCCCACCTCGAGGACATCTGTATAGAAGATCCGATGTACGACACCTACTGTCAGTACCGCC
Organism: Lasioglossum baleicum; assembly: GCF_051020765.1. NCBI lineage: Eukaryota > Metazoa > Arthropoda > Insecta > Hymenoptera > Halictidae > Lasioglossum > Lasioglossum baleicum. The sequence goes on from NC_134930.1 coordinate 3,881,928, forward strand.
AGTTCCTGCTGCAACAATATTATTAGGCGTTAATACAACATTGCGGTGAGTCGTATAATATCTTGTATAATTGTTGAATCCTGTAAACTCACCGTTCTCGTTGCATCCTCTCGCGCGCGATTCTTGTCGGGACACTTCTTGTAACCGCGTCGGACGTTCTTTTCTTGACTGCATCCATATGTCACGTCCGTCACTGTGTTTTTGTTACAGGTACCAGGAGAGAGAAAAGAGAACAGTGACAGACGGACGGTTGAGATATTATGATTAAAATGAGGAGTGGTCTTTCGTGCCGAGACAGCCGCGGGCTGTCATATGCACTAGGACAACCGATATTGCTATGATGCAGTCAAGAAGAGAACGTCCGACGCGGTTACAAGAAGTGTCCCGACAAGAATCGCGCGCGAGAGGATGCAACGAGAACGGTGAGTTTACAGGATTCAACAATTATACAAGATATTATACGACTCACCGCAATGTTGTATTAACGCCTAATAATATTGTTGCAGCAGGAACTGGCGGTACTGACAGTAGGTGTCGTACATCGGATCTTCTATACAGATGTCCTCGAGGTGGGGAAGATCCGGCAGAGTTGCTGCTGCTCGGTTCGGGACGACGTTAGTGGCCTTGGATGCTGGCCGCAAGACGACACGTTGATGAGCTGGCAGAGGAACGTCACGGATGATTCGGCAACGGACCCTGGGAACGATGATCGTGTCTCGGCTGTCGTCGTCGTCGGCTATGTCGATCACCTCTGGACAATCAACCGGATGTAGAACTGGCGTCGGAGCTCGCGAGAGGTCCGCGTGGTTGACCTCTTTAGGAGGGTTGCAAGGGCAACCGTATACAGAAACGTAATCGGACGCGTCACACGGAATGTGCTCGGTGGTTCCCAGAAGTTCTGTCCACTCGGTAGTGGCAATGTTTAGATCGAGCACCGCTTTATTTCTCAACGCGCGTCTCAATTTAGCAAGTTGATACTTGCGTCCCGCTCGACGTGGGCGTCGCATGGGTAAGGAATAGTAATGATGGAATATTAATAATATAATGAAAATGAACTTCCACTTGTTATTAACCTTTTTGGTAGTTAACTCGCTTCACGTCTATAGTGGCGGCTCAGCGTTTCCACTGCGCACTTTAGACCAATTCTAGACGTGGCACGAGAACTTCTCTATGACTCGCTTCAAATTCCTTATTGGCGGCTCAGCGTTTCCACTGCGCACTTTAGACCAAGTCCGGATATGTCACGAGTTAATATATTCTATGCAAGAACTGAATTGGAAGATGGTGTTGAACTAACACAAGAATAACAAGATCGAAGCACTGGTATAACAACGATATATTAAATAAGAACTGGTAAGTACACTGGTATACAATATGTAAGTAGTATTATAATAGGAGTAATAATTGGATTAATGAATAATGGATATTGTAATATGTTATAGGAATAATGTATGAGAATTAGGAGTTGAGTTGAGTTGAGTTAGAGTTGGAATTGGAATTGGAATTAGGAGTGAAGGATCGACACACTTCACTATCGCGGAGCTAGACTGAACACGTCTGCTCTTGAAGCCGGACTGGCGGCTGAGGCCAGGTAGGCACGTCTGTGCGAGTCGCTGGCTGAAGGCGGACTGATGCAAGCGTTCGCTCTGCCTTGCCTCCTTCGGTCGGAGTGGGGATAGCTGACGCTGCAGTCTCTTTGTTCTTCAGTCGTCGGAGTGGGAGAACTGCTGACGCAGCAGCGTCTTTGCTCCCGGGGACTGCACGTGCATTTCTGCTGACGCTGCAGTCTCGTGGCTGTCCTATTGCCCTCTACGAGCGTGGGACTGCTGATGCAGCAGTCTTTGGACTTCTCGACGTTTCTAGAAGCTTCTAGATGCTTCCAGAGTGATGCAATACTTTATTGCATTATGTGTCGTGGTGATGGGTTGAAACTGAGGTAAGGTGTTGATCAAGGTGAAGTTATGGTGATGGGTAGAGGCGGAGATAAGGATTAGAACAATAGAATATATGAGATCTTAATATTATGCTCTTATGTCTAGGGGACGGTGTATGGATCTTATGTAGATCAGACCTTGTATACATAGTGTGTGTACAAGGCCAACGTCGTACATCGGACGACGTAACACCTCCCAACGCGGAAAAGAAATTTCTTACAAGGAAGAAATTTCTCGCTCAACACTCGATATCACACTCATTCATGCGAAGCATCGTCCGGGGGTACTCCGCGCAGGGAGCACAGTTCTCGGCGAGTAATCCCTATATTTGTACGAAACACTGGTCGCACTGAAATGTTATCGGTGTCGGCACGTGGGGCTGGGGCTGGTTTCATGCAACTTATTTCGCTTTGTTCATTTTGCATAGTTGGGTTTTGGGTGGGTGGGGAATCACTGGTGTCACTGTCACTTTTGTCTTTTCTTATCTGCGTCCAGATGAGTGTCACGTTTCGCTGACGCGGGGTTTGCGTTGGATTATTCGGCGCACGCTTGAGTTTGTTTGCATGTACAATCTTAAAATGGTTCCCTACTTTAATTTTTACATTGTTTGAGTCTAGGATGTCGCAAATTTCGTGAGGACCCGTATATTGCGCATCGAATTTGCCCTTGCAGGGTTCTTTGAGTAGGAATACCTGTTCTCCCACCTTGAATTCTACCGGGTTAATTCTTCTGTCGTAGTATGATTTTGATTTTCTTTTCGCGGAGACTAAGTTTCCGCGCGCGCGAATCTGGGTTTCGGTTATCTTTCTTTGCAATTGGGAGAGGTAGTGGGTATAGGAGTCGTTTTCGCATTCGTAGGAGTAGGAATCGGCGGATGGGACTCGTGCCAAAGAGCCGAATACTAACTCGTGCGGCGTGAAATCTGTGCCCTCGTGGACACTTGTATTGTAACTAAACATTGCTAAATCGACCCATTTGTCCCAGTTGTTTTTGTGGACGTATTGCTTCAGGTATTCTGCTAAGACGTGGTGGGATCTCTCGATTGACCCGTTGCTTTGAGGGTGGAAGGCTGTTGTTTGCAGCCGAGTTATTCTGAATCGTTTTGCGATGGCCTTCATCAGGGAACTTGTGAAATTGGCTCCTTGATCCGTTAGGATGGCTTTAGGTGTTCCGAAACGGCAGATAAAATTGTTTATAAATGCGTCCGCAGTGCTGATGGCATCGGCGGATTTAAGAGGGATTGCGGTTGAGTGTTTCGTTAATAGATCCTGTATGGTTAAGATGTATGTGTTTCCGTCGTTGGTTGTTGGAAGGGGCCCTACAATGTCCATGGACACCTTATCGAACGCTCTACCGGGTGTATCCGTTATTCTCATCGGCAGGCGCGTTTTTACCCTGGTCAGTTTATTACGTTGGCAACTGAGGCAGTTATTAACGTAGTTCGTTATCTGGATCTTCATACCGCTCCACCAATATCTTTCGCGGATTCTCTTCAGGGTTTTTGTAATTCCTTTGTGCCCTGCGTACGCAGAGACGTGATTTTCTGCGATAATATCATTCCATCTATCTTCGGCCGGTATCTGGATTTCGTTTGCGCAGAAGAATATGTGTACGGGGGTGTCTTCGAATGTCGCGATGAGGAGGTTCGAGACGTACTCCATGGAATTGTCGTCTATATAGGTTTTAGAGATTGAAAATGTTCGCAGTCTGAGTTCGTTGGCTACATCAAGTAATGTCCGGAAACATTCTTTTAGGTCGTCAGTTGAAACCTCGTGAGTCAGGGATGGTTTGATGGGTATCTGTATCAGCTTGTTGCTACCGAAATTACTTATCTTTGCTTTGAATAAGGTCAGATCTCGACCGTCGGACAGTTTCCTTTGTCTATGGAGGTCTACGGCTCCTGGGTCTACAGGTTGACCATCCAGGGTTGTGAAACATACTAAATTATCTTTCCTCATAATTAGTCGGTCGCGGAGATACGTTATTCTCCCTTGTCGTCTTGGCTCCTCATCTTCTTCCTCGTCCTCGGAGGGTAAGGTTTCTTCTTCTTCATCGAGCCAGTTTGGTCCCGTTGGTTGGGGAATTAGGCTGGGGACGGCGGTTAAAATGTCCTCTAGTCCTGTTATGGGTGACTCCTCTTGACTGGAGGCGGGTACTAGGGGTGGTGATACCAAAAGGCTGTCGTCATCTGAACTCGCCCTAGGGCGTGGTGGCGTTTTCGATGGTGGTTCAGATGTTGAGTTCGACGATGATTTCCTCTTCCTCGGGGGAATTGACTGAGGCGGTGGCATAAGATGCGAGTCGGCCCATCTCCTTCGGCGGTTATCGAAGAGAGGGGTTCCTGGATTTGATAACGGTGCTCTTGGCGGCGATGTGCCTCCAGGGGTGCTCCATGAGAGGGGCAACGTAACTGGGTTTCGGGAGAGGGCATCAGCGTTAGAATTCGCTTTTCCCGGTTTGTAGACGACTTTATATTCAAACTCGGCCAGTTTTAGGCGCCATCTGAGGAGGCGCGACGTAGGGTCTTTTACTGACGTCATCCAGACCAGCGGTTTATGGTCTGTGATTAGTGTAAATTTTCGGCCGTAGATATATGGTCTAAAATACTGTACTGCGAATATTATTGCTAAGCACTCCTTCTCTATTGTAGAATAGTTCACTTCAGCGCCCTGCAGGATCCTTGAGGCATAGGCAACGGGACGATCCTTGCCTACTTCGCCTTGGCTTAGTACGGCGCCGATGGCATATCCAGATGCATCGCAGGTGACGTTAAACGGCTTATCGAAATCCGGGTATTGAAGGACCGGTTCGTCACACAGAGCTTGTCGTAGGTCTTCGAAGGCCTTTTCTTGTTTTGGACCCCATTCGAAATTGTGCTCTTTGGCGAGGAGTTGGGTTAGGGGTTTGGAGATTTTAGCGAAGTCATTAATAAATTTGCGGTAGTACCCTGCAAGGCCTAAAAATTCGCGCACGTTTTTCGCGTTCTTAGGTCGTGGGAAATTTTGTACGGCATTAATTTTCTTTGGACATGGTCTGACGCCGTCTTGACTGATCTGATGTCCCAGGTATGCCACTTCCTTATGAAGGAAGCCGCATTTCGAGGGCTGTAATTTGAGGTTGGCTCCGCGCAGTCGGCGGGCTAGTTTATTGAATTTGGCATAATGTTCTTCTAATGAACGCGCGTAGATCACGATATCATCGAGGTACACGAAGAGTTCGTTGCCTTGTAGGCCGCAGAGGACTGTGTCCATTAATCTTTGGAAGGTAGCCGGGGCATTACGGAGACCGAATGGCATTCTGTTGAATTCGTAGTGGTGTCACGTCCGTCACTGTGTTTTTGTTACAGGTACCAGGAGAGAGAAAAGAGAACAGTGACAGACGGACGGTTGAGATATTATGATTAAAATGAGGAGTGGTCTTTCGTGCCGAGACAGCCGCGGGCTGTCATATGCACTAGGACAACCGATATTGCTATGGATGCAGTCAAGAAAAGAACGTCCGACGCGGTTACAAGGAGTGTCCCGACAAGAATCGCGCGCGAGAGGATGCAACGAGAACGGTGAGTTTACAGGATTCAACAATTATACAAGATATTATACGACTCACCGCAATGTTGTATTAACGCCTAATAATATTGTTGCAGCAGGAACTGGCGGTACTGACAGTAGGTGTCGTACATCGGATCTTCTATACAGATGTCCTCGAGGTGGGGAAGATCTGGCAGAGTTGCTGCTGCTCGGTTCGGGACGACGTTAGTGGCCTTGGATGCTGGCCGCAAGACGACACGCTGATGAGCTGGGAGAGGAACGTCACGGATGATTCGGCAACGGACCCTGGGAACGATGATCGTGTCTCGGCTGTCGTCGTCGTCGGCTATGTCGATCACCTCTGGACAATCGACCGGATGTAGAACTGGCGTCGGAGCTCGCGAGAGGTCCGCGTGGTTGACCTCTTTAGGAGGGTTGCAAGGGCAACCGTATACAGAAACGTAATCGGACGCGTCACACGGAATGTGCTCGGTGGTTCCCAGAAGTTCTGTCCACTCGGTAGTGGCAATGATTTGATCGAGCACCGCTTTATTTCTCAACGCGCGTCTCAATTTAGCAAGTTGATACTTGCGTCCCGCTCGACGTGGGCGTCGCATGGGTAAGGAATAGTAATGATGGAATATTAATAATATAATGAAAATGAACTTCCACTTGTTATTAACCTTTTTGGTAGTTAACTCGCTTCACGTCTATAGTGGCGGCTCAGCGTTTCCACTGCGCTCTTTAGACCAATTCTAGACGTGGCACGAGAACTTCTCTATGACTCGCTTCAAATTCCTTATTGGCGGCTCAGCGTTTCCACTGCGCACTTTAGACCAAGTCCGGATATGTCACGAGTTAAATATATTTGATGCAAGAACTGAATTGGAAGATGGTGTTGAACTAACACAAGAATAACAAGATCGAAGCACTGGTATAACAACGATATATTAAATAAGAACTGGTAAGTACACTGGTATACAATATGTAAGTAGTATTATAATAGGAGTAGTAATTGGATTAATGAATAATGGATATTGTAATATGTTATAGGATTAATGTATGAGAATTAGGACTTGAGTTGAGTTGAGTTAGAGTTGGAATTGGAATTGGAATTAGGAGTGAAGGATCGACACACTTCACTTTCGCGGAGCTAGACTGAACACGTCTGCTCTTGAAGCCGGACTGGCGGCTGAGGCCAGGTAGGCACGTCTGTGCGAGTCGCTGGCTGAAGGCGGACTGCTCGAGTCGCGAGATGGAGGCGGACTGATGCAAGCGCCTGCTCTGCCTTGCCTCCTTCGGTCGGAGTGGGGATAGCTGACGCTGCAGTCTCTTTGTTCTTCAGTCGTCGGAGTGGGAGAACCGCTGACGCAGCAGCGTCTTTGCTCCCGGGGACTGCACGTGCATTTCTGCTGACGCTGCAGTCTCGTGGCTGTCCTATTGCCCTCTACGAGCGTGGGACTGCTGATGCAGCAGTCTTTGGACTTCTCGACGTTTCTAGAAGCGTCTAGATGCTTCCAGAGTGATGCAATACTTTATTGCATTATGTGTCGTGGTGATGGGTTGAAACTGAGGTAAGGTGTTGATCAAGGAGAAGTTATGGTGATGGGTAGAGACGGAGATAAGGATTAGAACAATACAATAATGAGATCTTAATACTATGCTCTTATGTCTAGGGGACGGTGTATGGATCTTATGTAGATCAGACCTTGTATACATAGTGTGTGTACAGGGCCAACGTCGTACATCGGACGACGTAACACCTCCCAACGCGGAAAAGAAATTTCTTACAAGGAAGAAATTTCTCGCTCAACACTCGATCACACACTCATTCATGCGACGCATCGTCCGGAGGTACTCCGCGCAGGGAGCACAGTTCTCGGCGAGTATTTCCTATATTTGTACGAAACACTGGTCGCACTGAAATGTTGTCGGTGTCGGCACGTGGGGCTGGGGCTGGTTTTGTAATGTCCGACAAGTCGTATTCGCAATGTTCATTTTTCGACTGTCTTTTCTCGGGGTTTAGGGTGGGTGGGGAATCACTTTGTTCACTAACACTTTCACTTGCACTTTTGTCTTTTCTTATCTGCGTCCAGATGAGTGTCACGTTTCGCTGACGCGGGTTTTGCGTTGGATTATTCGGCGCACGCTTGAGTTTGTTTGCATGTACAATCTTAAAATGGTTCCCTACTTTAATTTTTACATTGTTTGAGTCTAGGATGTCGCAAATTTCGTGAGGACCCGTATATTGCGCATCGAATTTGCCCTTGCAGGGTTCTTTGAGTAGGAATACCTGTTCTCCTACCTTGAATTCTACCGGGTTAATTCTTCTATCGTAGTATGATTTTGATTTTCTTTTCGCGGAGACTAAGTTTCCGCGCGCGCGAATCTGGGTTTCGGTTATCTTTCTTTGCAATTGGGAGAGGTAGTGGGTATAGGAGTCGTTTTCGCATTCGTAGGAGTAAGAATCGGCGGATGGGACTCGTGCCAAAGTGCCGAATACTAACTCGTGCGGCGTGAAATCTGTGCCCTCGTGGACACTCGTATTGTAACTAAACATTGCTAAATCGACCCATTTGTCCCAGTTGTTCTTGTGGACGTATTGCTTCAGGTACTCTGCTAAGACGTGGTGGGATCTCTCGATTGACCCGTTGCTTTGAGGGTGGAAGGCTGTTGTTTGCAGCCGAGTTATTCTGAATCGTTTTGCGATGGCCTTCATCAGGGAACTTGTGAAATTCGCTCCTTGATCCGTTAGGATGGCTTTAGGTGTTCCGAAACGGCAGATAAAATTGTTTATAAATGCGTCCGCAGTGCTGATGGCATCGGCGGATTTAAGAGGGATTGCGGTTGAGTGTTTCGTTAATAGATCCTGTATGGTTAAGATGTATGTGTTTCCGTCGTTGGTTGTTGGAAGGGGCCCTACAATGTCCATGGACACCTTATCGAACGCTCTACCGGGTGTATCCGTTATTCTCATCGGCAGGCGCGTTTTTACCCTGGTCAGTTTATTACGTTGGCAACTGAGGCAGTTATTAACGTAGTTCGTTATCTGGATCTTCATACCGCTCCACCAATATCTTTCGCGGATTCTCTTCAGGGTTTTTGTAATTCCTTTGTGCCCTGCGTACGCAGAGACGTGATTTTCTGCGATAATATCATTCCATCTATCTTCGGCCGGTATCTGGATTTCGTTTGCGCAGAAGAATATGTGTACGGGGGTGTCTTCGAATGTCGCGATGAGGAGGTTCGAGACGTACTCCATGGAATTGTCGTCTATATAGGTTTTAGAGATTGAAAATGTTCGCAGTCTGAGCTCGTTGGCTACATCAAGTAATGTCCGGAAACATTCTTTTAGGTCGTCAGTTGAAACCTCGTGAGTCAGGGATGGTTTGATGGGTATCTGTATCAGCTTGTTGCTACCGAAATTACTTATCTTTGCTTTGAATAAGGTCAGATCTCGACCGTCGGACAGTTTCCTTTGTCTATGGAGGTCTACGGCTCCTGGGTCTATAGGTTGACCATCCAGGGTTGTGAAACATACTAAATTATCTTTCCTCATAATTAGTCGGTCGCGGAGGTACGTTATTCTCCCTTGTCGTCTTGGCTCCTCATCTTCTTCCTCGTCCTCGGAGGGTAAGGTTTCTTCTTCTTCATCGAGCCAGTTTGGTCCCGTTGGTTGGGGAATTAGGCTGGGGACAGCGGTTAAAATGTCCTCTAGTCCTGTTATGGGTGATTCCTCTTGACTGGAGGCGGGTACTAGGGGTGGTGATACCAAAAGGCTGTCGTCATCTGAACTCGCCCTAGGGCGTGGTGGCGTTTTCGATGGTGGTTCAGATGTTGAGTTTGACGATGATTTCCTCTTCCTCGGGGGAATTGACTGAGGCGGTGGCATAAGATGCGAGTCGGCCCATCTCCTTCGGCGGTTATCGAAGAGAGGAGTTCCTGGATTTGATAACGGTGCTCTTGGCGGCGATGTGCCTCCAGGGGTGCTCCATGAGAGGGGCAACGTAACTGGGTTTCGGGAGAGGGCATCAGCGTTAGAATTCGCTTTTCCAGGTTTGTAGACGACTTTATATTCAAACTCGGCCAGTTTTAAGCGCCATCTGAGGAGGCGCGACGTAGGGTCTTTTACTGACGTCATCCAGACCAGCGGTTTATGGTCTGTGATTAGTGTAAATTTTCGGCCGTAAATATATGGTCTAAAATACTGTACTGCGAATATTATTGCTAAGCACTCCTTCTCTATTGTAGAATAGTTCACTTCAGCGCCCTGCAGGATCCTTGAGGCATAGGCAACGGGACGATCCTTGCCTACTTCGCCTTGGCTTAGTACGGCGCCGATGGCATATCCAGATGCATCGCAGGTGACGTTAAACGGCTTATCGAAATCCGGGTATTGAAGGACCGGTTCGTCACACAGAGCTTGTCGTAGGTCTTCGAAGGCCTTTTCTTGTTTTGGACCCCATTCGAAATTGTGCTCTTTGGCGAGGAGTTGGGTTAGGGGTTTGGAGATTTTAGCGAAGTCATTAATAAATTTGCGGTAGTACCCTGCAAGGCCTAAAAATTCGCGCACGTTTTTCGCGTTCTTAGGTCGTGGGAAATTTTGTACGGCATTAATTTTCTTTGGACATGGTCTGACGCCGTCTTGACTAATCTGATGTCCCAGGTATGCCACTTCCTTATGAAGGAAGCCGCATTTCGAGGGCTGTAATTTGAGGTTGGCTCCGCGCAGTCGGCGGGCTAGTTTATTGAATTTGGCATAATGTTCTTCTAATGAACGCGCGTAGATCACGATATCGTCGAGGTACACGAAGAGTTCGTTGCCTTGTAGGCCGCAGAGGACTGTGTCCATTAATCTTTGGAAGGTAGCCGGAGCATTACGGAGACCGAATGGCATTCTGTTGAATTCGTAGTGGCCGAAAGGCGTGGAGAAGGCGGTCTTCGCGGCATCCTCCTTCTCCATTCCTATCTGATGGAATCCGCTGGCTAAGTCAAACACACTGAAGTATGCGGCGCTGCCTAACTGATCTAGGATTTCGTTAATGCTAGGTAGCGGGTACGCGTCGGCCACCGATTTCTCGTTTAATGCGCGGTAATCGATTACCATGCGCCATTTTTTGTTACCCTCGGCGTCCGCTTTCTTAGGAACAATCCACAAGGGGGAATTATAAGGTGAGTTAGATGGAACGACTATGTCATTCCGTAAGAGTTCGGACATTTGTTTGTTGATTTCGTCCTTGTGGATTGGTGGGTAGCGATACTGTTTAACATGGATTGGAATATCATCCGTCGTAATGATTTTGTGAGTCACCGCGTTTGTTTTTCCCAAACGATCCCCTTGGAGATGGAAAAGATCATTGTGCTTTTCTAACAAAGATTTAACATGATCCATTTCGTCACCGCTGAGATGATCCATAGGGATAGTTTCTAATAGCTCTTTCACGCGAGCTTCGTGGGAATTTGCGATGGAATAGGTCATTCTGACCTTGGTTTTATCGGGCTGGTTACCGGAGTTAGTATAATGATCGGGCTGGTTACCGGAGTTAGTATGAGAATCGGGCTGGTTACCGGAGTTAGTATGAGAATCGGGCTGGTTACCGGAGTTAGTATAATGATCGGGCTGGTTACCGGAGTTAGTATGAGAATCGGGCTGGTTACCGGAGTTAGTAAGGTCGGGATGGTTACCGAATGCGTCGGGATGGTTCCCGGAATTAGAAAGGTCGGGATGGTTACCGAATACGTCGGGATGGTACCCGGAAGTAGAATGGTCGGGATGGTTACCGAATACGTCGGGATGGTTCCCGGAATTAGAAAGGTCGGGATGGTTACCGAATGCGTCGGGATGATACCCGGAATTAGAAAGGTCGGGATGGTTACCGAATGCGTCGGGATGATACCCGGAATTAGAAAGGTCGGGATGGTTACCGAATGCGTCGGGACGATACCCGGAAGTAGAAAGGTCGGGATGGTTACCGAATGCGTCGGGATGATACCCGGAATTAGAAAGGTCGGGATGGTTACCGAATGCGTCGGGACGATACCCGGAAGTAGAAAGGTCGGAAGAGTACGACTCGATTTCTTCCATCTCCAATGGGGGCAATCGAAATGAAACTCTTTCCGACGAGGTGTTAAAACACCGGAGGCTCGCTTTGCCTTTACGATTGGTGACGACGCAGTCACCCAGGAATACATCCGGCGCTACATTAACACGGCGGATATATCCCTGTTTAGGTCCTTCGACGTCGACCGCTATGCACGCAACGGTACGAGGTTCGAGGACGAATTCTTCGGATTTCGGAGGAGTCTTTGTTCGGACTCGATCCTCACGCTCCACGATCCGACTTCTCGCAGTGTACTCCGATATCTCTCGAGTCTCCTTCGATTCCGGCCGGCTTTTCACGGCGTTTTTCTCTAGGGAGTACTCGATCGAATCCCGAGGAGGCATTGAAATAACCTCCGTCACCGGGGCTCTGCAAGGTCTGACCGCGGGTGCACGAGGATTTGAGGAAGACACTCGAACGTTCCTTGCCGAATGTTCCTCACGCTTGGCGGCTGGAGTTTTAACGAGATCGTTGGTCATAGACGAAGGCATTGAAATAACCTCTGCTGCCAATTCATCGCGAGGCTCAGCCGTGGGCGCGCAAGGGTTCGAGAAGGGAACCCGAATGTTTCCTATCGTTATGGATTCATTCGCAAAGGAGATCTCGGCTCCTGTTCTGAAGAAGGGAGAACCGAGGATTCCGTCGATGTTAATTGGGAAGTTTTCTTCCAAGACATGAAATTCAATAGGGTTTTGACCCTGTAAGTGTATTTTAATTTGACCGAGAGTTGGAATGGATCCCTCGGTTATTCCTTGGACTTCTATAGTGTTCGTATGATCTATAGGTAGATTTGGTTCTAGACTTGACGCACGAATTAAATTGATCTCCGAACCCGTGTCCAACAAAAATTCACACTTCTTTTGTAATTGAGGGGCGGAGATTTTTACGCGCGGAATTGGTGAGTCTGCAGCAAGATTTACTGCTGAGACGAATCGTCGGACTGGTCGTTCGTCCGGATAGCTGTTTGGGTGCGGGCTGTAGTTTGGGTTGAAGATGCGGCCTCCCGCCTGGGGTTGGCTTCGGTCGGGAGGCCGGACTCGTTTCCCGACCTCCTATTATTATTAAAAGCGCGCTTACGGCACTCGTGAATATCGTGCCCGGGGACTTTGCAGTAGTTGCAAAATTTGTTAGGGCTTGAGGGGCGATCTGTGCGACCATCGCGGTACGTGTTTTGGTCGCGAGGATTATTTTCCCATCGCCGTTGCGGCGTCGGGGAGCGATAAGAGTCCCGGTTTGAGTTTCTCGAGGACTGCTGAGACGAGTCCGGTCTGTTATCGCGGCGTTCTTGAGTTCGCTCTGGAATGTCACGAGCGGACTCGTACGTGGAACGCTGGCGATACGGCCGGTTATCAGAGAAGCTGACTCGTTTTTCTTCGCGGATCAGTTCTCGTCGACGAGTCTGGTCTGACTCATACTGCCTGTAAGCAGAGATGGCTGCTTCGAAAACAGTGGCAGGATTTCGCGAAGGGCAATGAAGCACTTCGGCACGCAGCTGGGGAAGGAGACCTCGTAGAAAACAATCTACTACGAAGCGATCTAGTTCTTCGTAATCAAGGCCAATATCTGTGGCATCTTGAATCGCGGTTCGAAGGTCTTTGACGCGATTGATGAAGTCTAGGATGTGCTCGTTTGGAGCTTGGAGTACACTCGCGAGATCGCCACGGTACTGGTCAACGAATTGGTATGGGCCCAGTACTGTTCGTAATTTCTCGCATAGTGCAGAAATTGTGAATATGTGCTCGCCTTCTATAGCGGCATAAGCACGATCGTGGAGTTTATTGCAGAGCAATTTCGTGAGGGCACGCTCTGCATTGGCCGGTACGGTGTCACGCGCGCGTTTGCATGCACGTATGAATTGTAGGACGGAAGACGAAGTTCCGTCGAATCTAGGGACAAGCTCGGCGGCTTGCTTTAGAGCAAAATTGCCAGTAGGTTCATACTGTGGGATTTCGCGTGGCTCTGGCGGTGAAGGTTCCCGCATATTAGAGACGTTACTAGGGCCTGGTGTAGGCGATTGTTGACGTAGGGTTTGACTCGTGATTTGGATGTTATGAAGCTCTTTTCGTATTTCGTCGAGCATATTCTTTTGGTTTTGTGCGTCTTCTTCATATTTGAGACGCAATTTGGCAATAAAATCAGTTTCCTCTTTGAGATATTGCTCTCTACGGGCGAGGTCTTGCGCATAAAGGAGTAACTCTTCCTCGGTCATTGGAGGAAGGTCTGCGTTAGGATCTGCTCGGAGATCCTTTTGAGATCGCGTGATTGGGCGAGACATTTTGAAAGATATAAATGGGATTTAAGAAATGTGAACTTCGTACTGACACGCGTCGGGCCTTATTAATGCAAATATCGGCGACCACTTCGTTGTCCTACCGACTGCGCCAAATTTGTCACGTCCGTCACTGTGTTTTTGTTACAGGTACCAGGAGAGAGAAAAGAGAACAGTGACAGACGGACGGTTGAGATATTATGATTAAAATGAGGAGTGGTCTTTCGTGCCGAGACAGCCGCGGGCTGTCATATGCACTAGGACAACCGATATTGCTATGGATGCAGTCAAGAAAAGAACGTCCGACGCGGTTACAAGGAGTGTCCCGACAAGAATCGCGCGCGAGAGGATGCAACGAGAACGGTGAGTTTACAGGATTCAACAATTATACAAGATATTATACGACTCACCGCAATGTTGTATTAACGCCTAATAATATTGTTGCAGCAGGAACTGGCGGTACTGACAGTAGGTGTCGTACATCGGATCTTCTATACAGATGTCCTCGAGGTGGGGAAGATCTGGCAGAGTTGCTGCTGCTCGGTTCGGGACGACGTTAGTGGCCTTGGATGCTGGCCGCAAGACGACACGCTGATGAGCTGGGAGAGGAACGTCACGGATGATTCGGCAACGGACCCTGGGAACGATGATCGTGTCTCGGCTGTCGTCGTCGTCGGCTATGTCGATCACCTCTGGACAATCGACCGGATGTAGAACTGGCGTCGGAGCTCGCGAGAGGTCCGCGTGGTTGACCTCTTTAGGAGGGTTGCAAGGGCAACCGTATACAGAAACGTAATCGGACGCGTCACACGGAATGTGCTCGGTGGTTCCCAGAAGTTCTGTCCACTCGGTAGTGGCAATGATTTGATCGAGCACCGCTTTATTTCTCAACGCGCGTCTCAATTTAGCAAGTTGATACTTGCGTCCCGCTCGACGTGGGCGTCGCATGGGTAAGGAATAGTAATGATGGAATATTAATAATATAATGAAAATGAACTTCCACTTGTTATTAACCTTTTTGGTAGTTAACTCGCTTCACGTCTATAGTGGCGGCTCAGCGTTTCCACTGCGCTCTTTAGACCAATTCTAGACGTGGCACGAGAACTTCTCTATGACTCGCTTCAAATTCCTTATTGGCGGCTCAGCGTTTCCACTGCGCACTTTAGACCAAGTCCGGATATGTCACGAGTTAAATATATTTGATGCAAGAACTGAATTGGAAGATGGTGTTGAACTAACACAAGAATAACAAGATCGAAGCACTGGTATAACAACGATATATTAAATAAGAACTGGTAAGTACACTGGTATACAATATGTAAGTAGTATTATAATAGGAGTAGTAATTGGATTAATGAATAATGGATATTGTAATATGTTATAGGATTAATGTATGAGAATTAGGACTTGAGTTGAGTTGAGTTAGAGTTGGAATTGGAATTGGAATTAGGAGTGAAGGATCGACACACTTCACTTTCGCGGAGCTAGACTGAACACGTCTGCTCTTGAAGCCGGACTGGCGGCTGAGGCCAGGTAGGCACGTCTGTGCGAGTCGCTGGCTGAAGGCGGACTGCTCGAGTCGCGAGATGGAGGCGGACTGATGCAAGCGCCTGCTCTGCCTTGCCTCCTTCGGTCGGAGTGGGGATAGCTGACGCTGCAGTCTCTTTGTTCTTCAGTCGTCGGAGTGGGAGAACCGCTGACGCAGCAGCGTCTTTGCTCCCGGGGACTGCACGTGCATTTCTGCTGACGCTGCAGTCTCGTGGCTGTCCTATTGCCGTCTACGAGCGTGGGACTGCTGATGCAGCAGTCTTTGGACTTCTCGACGTTTCTAGAAGCGTCTAGATGCTTCCAGAGTGATGCAATACTTTATTGCATTATGTGTCGTGGTGATGGGTTGAAACTGAGGTAAGGTGTTGATCAAGGAGAAGTTATGGTGATGGGTAGAGACGGAGATAAGGATTAGAACAATACAATAATGAGATCTTAATACTATGCTCTTATGTCTAGGGGACGGTGTATGGATCTTATGTAGATCAGACCTTGTATACATAGTGTGTGTACAGGGCCAACGTCGTACATCGGACGACGTAACAGTGGCCGAAAGGCGTGGAGAAGGCGGTCTTTGCGGCGTCCTCCTTCTCCATTCCTATCTGATGGAATCCGCTGGCTAAGTCAAATACACTGAAGTATGCGGCGCTGCCTAACTGGTCTAGGATTTCGTTAATGCTAGGTAGCGGGTACGCGTCGGCCACCGATTTCTCGTTTAATGCGCGGTAATCGATTACCATGCGCCATTTTTTGTTACCCTCGGCGTCCGCTTTCTTAGGAACAATCCACAAGGGGGAATTATAAGGTGAGTTAGATGGAACGACTATGTCATTCCGTAAGAGTTCGGACATTTGTTTGTTGATTTCGTCCTTGTGGATTAGTGGGTAGCGATACTGTTTAACATGGTGTCACGTCCGTCACTGTGTTTTTGTTACAGGTACCAGGAGAGAGAAAAGAGAACAGTGACAGACGGACGGTTGAGATATTATGATTAAAATGAGGAGTGGTCTTTCGTGCCGAGACAGCCGCGGGCTGTCATATGCACTAGGACAACCGATATTGCTATGGATGCAGTCAAGAAAAGAACGTCCGACGCGGTTACAAGAAGTGTCCGACAAGAATCACGCGCGAGATGATGCAACGAAAACGGTGAGTTTACAGGATTCAGCAATTATACAAGACATTATACGACTCACCGCAATGCTGTATTAACGCCTAATAATATTGTTGCAGCAGGAACTGGCGGTACTGGCAGTAGGTGTCGTACATCGGGTCTTCTATACAGATGTCCTCGAGGTGGGGAAGATCTGGCAGAGTTGCTGCTGCTCGGTTCGGGACGACATTAGTGGCCTTGGATGCTGGCCGCAAGACGACACGTTGATGAGCTGGCAGAGGAACGTCACGGATGATTCGGCAACGGACCCTGGGAACGATGATCGTGTCTCGGCTGTCGTCGTCGTCGGCTATGTCGATTACCTCAGGACGATCGACCGGATGTAGAACTGGCGTCGGAGCTCGCGAGAGGTCCGCGTGGTTGACCTCTTTAGGAGGGTTGCAAAGGCAACCGTATACAGAAACGTAATCGGACGCGTCACACGGAATGTGCTCGGTGGTTCCCAGAAGTTCGGTCCACTCGGTAGTGGCAATGATTTGATCGAGCACCGCTTTATTTCTCAACGCGCGTCTCAATTTAGCAAGTTGATACTTGCGTCCCGCTCGACGTGGGCGTCGCATGGGTAAGGAATAGTAATGACGGAATATTAATAAGATAATGAAAATGAACTTCCATTTGTTATTAACCTTTTTGGTAGTTAACTCGCTTCACGTCTATAGTGGCGGCTCAGCGTTTCCACTGCGCACTTTAGACCAATTCTAGACGTGGCACGAGAACTTCTCTATGACTCGCTTCAAATTCCTTATTGGCGGCTCAGCGTTTCCACTGCGCACTTTAGACCAAGTCCGGATATGTCACGAGTTTATTATATTCGATGCAAGAACTGAATTGGAAGATGGTGTTAACTAACACAAGAATAACAAGATCGAAGCACTGGTATAACAACGATATATTAAATAAGAACTGGTAAGTACACTGGTATACAATATGTAAGTAGTATTATAATAGAAGTAGTAATTGGATTAATGAATAATGGATATAGTAATATGTTATAGGAATAATGTATGAGAATTAGGACTTGAGTTGAGTTGAGTTAGAGTTGGAATTGGAATTGGAATTAGGAGTGAAGGATCGACACACTTCACTTTCGCGGAGCTAGACTGAACACGTCTGCTCTTGAAGTCGGAAGAAGCCGGACTGGCACGTCCGTGCGAGTCGCTCGCTTGGAGCGGACCGTTCGAGTCGCTGTCTGGAGGCGGACTGATGCAAGCGCCTGCTCTGCCTTGCCTCCTTCGTTCGAAGTGGGGATAGCTGACGCTGCAGTCTCTTTGTTCTTCAGTCGTCGGAGTGGGAGAACCGCTGACGCAGCAGCGTCTTCGCTCCCGGGGACTGCACGTGCATTTCTGCTGACGCTGCAGTCTCGTGGCTGTCCTATTGCCCTCTACGAGCGTGGGACTGCTGATGCAGCAGTCTTTGGACTTCTCGACGTTTCTAGAAGCTTCTAGATGCTTCCAGAGTGATGCAATACTTTATTGCATTATGTGTCGTGGTGATGGGTTGAAACTGAGGTAAGGTGTTGATCAAGGTGAAGTTATGGTGATGGGTAGAGACGGAGATAAGGATTAGAACAATAGAATAATGAGATCTTAATACTATGCTCTTATGTCTAGGGGACGGTGTATGGATCTTATGTAGATCAGACCTTGTATACATGGTGTGTGTACAAGGCCAACGTCGTACATCGGACGACGTAACACCTCCCAACGCGGAAAAGAAATTTCTGACAAGGAAGAAATTTCTCGCTCAACACTAGATCACACACTCATTCATGCGACGCATCGTCCGGAGGTACTCCGCGCAGGGAGCACAGTTCTCGGCGAGTATTTCCTATATTTGTACGAAACACTGGTCGCACTGAAATGTTGTCGGTGTCGGCACGTGGGGCTGGGGCTGGTTTTGTAATGTCCGACAAGTCGTATTCGCAATGTTCATTTTTCGACTGTCTTTTCTCGGGGTTTAGGGTGGGTGGGGAATCACTTTGTTCACTAACACTTTCACTTGCACTTTTCCTGTATCTTGCTGTATACGTGTAAGTATTGTCCTTTTGCTTCAGGAAGATGAAGAATCTTGTGAGGGAGCTCCATACGGCGACTGCTAGATGCAAACTCCATCCGTAAAGTGAGTGCAATGCAATACCATTGATTATGGTACTTATGATAGTCTTTATTGTTCGGATTGCTATATATATTCCTAGCACTCCAGCACTGATTGAACCAAATGTGGTGAATCCTGACCACAGTTTTTGTGCTGTTGATTCCGCTATCTGTTGCAGGGAGTTTTCGTCAAGCAGGTTGAACATATTAACGTTCCCTGTTGCGTAATCTCTGCCGGATGCTCCTTGGGCGATAGAATTTATTACGGCCACTCTTTCCACTGGAAACATGATGTGGTCCTGTAGTTTGTTGAGATCCTCTTGGGAATAGATTCCGCCTGTTGCGATATTTGTTGGATCCACGTACTTCCACGTGGGTTTGATGAGCGGTTGTAATGTTGCTGGGGCAACGGTCTCTGTGAGTGACGGCGTTAAACGATACCAAATTCCGTTTATTTTGTAGAGAGGCGGCAGGAGTTCATTGCACGGCTTTTCTGTACCTGTGGCAACTATAATATGGTCTCCTGGCTTTAAGAACTTGGAAGAATTCTGGTAAGTGATCGGAAGTTCATCGAAACACTTATCCGTTTTCCGAACTTGTACGGTTACTGGAATGCACTTTATAATATGCACCACTTCTCCAGCTGGAACTGCGACGAATCCTGGTTCTCGCATAATGGCAGCTGCTATTTCTTCCGGTGATGAGTGTAACATCGTTAGTGCGTTTTGAAGGACCTGTTTCTCCAGTTCGCACTTTTGCCGGATGACATCCTGGTACAACTGGGTAAGTTGACTTTTCAGATGTTTTTCTACGTAGATGAACTTACTATTCACGTAGGTGAATATGTCCAGATTGCTTACTATGGTGTGAGTGCGTTCCTTGAATTTACCGGACAAACTTGTATCCAGAATAAAGAGCTTGGGGTGCTCCGTGCGAATAATAATATAACCGCAAATTGATGTACGACCAGATTCTGTCAACGCGAATGTGGTGTCTTCAGATTCCACCATATATAGTGTAGGTGAGAACTTTGTCTTTGTAGAAACTCTGGTAGCTAGTCCTTCGTAAAGAACGTCGTAGCTATTGAACTTGCAGTAATCGTTGGGAACGACGTCCCAGAATGTATGTCCATCTTGCGTATCAAGGCAGCTTCCTTTTGTGAAGGAGCATATTTGTCCTGACTGTAGATGGATCTGACCTGTAGAGAGCTTCACTGTTGCTGTGTAGTCCCTCAGGGTTATTCGAACAATGGCCTGTACAACGACACTGGTCCAAGTGCCGAATGGGTCGTTGTACGTTGTTCCCGCGCATTGCCCGTTGTTTTGAAGTTCTCCCGCCAATGTGAGGCTGCGGGATGTAGTAGAATTTGGCTGGACTCCCGTGACCTGGGCGGTCGGAGTGATGAGGATTGTTCCGGTCTTCTGCAACTCGGAACAGGTTTCACTGGTGGTTGCCAGTAAATATTCCTGTCGTCCGTTCGTGACGATGGAAACATGTGAGTGCATACCACAATAGAATATCGTGCGGTCGATTTCTATGTGGCACTGGATTACTCTCGTCTGAGTAAACTCTGCTAGTTGTAGCAATTGGATTTTTACTGAGTCCTCCGTGGGCTTGATTTCTTCAGGCTCGCAATCAGGAATATCGATGATGGAGAACGTTGTCGTGTTCAGTGTAGATCCTCCACAATCGTATCCGATGAGGGTGTACACTCGCGTGGCTATAGAGAGTAAGATGGCAACTTGGATCGGCTGCATGATTACAGTTTCGTGTGTGTCTAAGGACTGATGGTCTTCTGAGGCGATTGCTGCTTCGGAGGAGCGGTGTTGCGATGTGATATGCTGATCTTCCAGTGGTGGAAGGAGATTTTGCTGACCAGAGGTTTCGTATTTCGCTCGTTTAATCTGGTAGGGGTATCTGTTATCGCGAGGGTACTCGGATTTATATTTCTTTCTTGCTGACGCGCATTTCGCTGTGGCGCAGAGATTGATTTTATCGTATTTGTTTCGCTTCGCATGGCAACGTGCAGATGGAAGTTGAAAGGAATCGAGTTTCTGTGGATCATCAAATATATGATTTCGAAGTAACTTATGAAGTTCTTTTACTTTGGAGGCTTTGATATCCTTCTCTGGTTTAGAACTGTCACTGGGTTTATTGTGCAATATAGAACAGACCTGCTTACATATGGGTCTTGAAGATCTTTGATTGTCATAGGAATGGAGTTGGTCTTGGAATTGATCGGGCTGGTTACCGGAGTTAGAATAAGGATCGGGCTGGTTACCGGAGTTAGTATGAGAATCGGGCTGGTTACCGGAGTTAGTATGAGAATCGGGCTGGTTACCGGAGCTAGTATGAGAATCGGGCTGGTTACCGGAGTTAGCATAAGAATCGGGCTGGTTACCGGAGTTAGTAAGGTCGGGATGGTTACCGAATGCGTCGGGATGATACCCGGAATTAGAATGGTCGGGATGGTTACCGAATACGTCGGGATGATACCCGGAATTAGAAAGGTCGGGATGGTTACCGAAAGCGTCGGGATAGTTCCCGGAAGTAGAAAGGTCGGAAGAGTACGACTCGATTTCTTCCATCTCCAATGGGGGCAATCGAAATGAAACTCTTTCCGACGAGGTGTTAAAACACCGGAGGCTCGCTTTGCCTTTACGATTGGTGACAACGCAGTAACCCAGGAATACATCCGGCGCTACATTAACACGGCGGATATATCCCTGTTTAGGTCCTTCGACGTCGACCGCTATACACGCAACGGTACGAGGTTCGAGGACGAATTCTTCGGATTTCAGAGGAGTCTTTGTTCGGACTCGATCCTCACGCTCCACGACCCGACTTCTCGCAGTGTACTCCGATATCTCTCGAGTCTCCTTCGATTCCGGCCGGCTTTTCACGGCGTTTTTCTCTAGGGAGTACTCGATCGAATCCCGAGGAGGCATTGAAATAACCTCCGTCACCGGAGCTCTGCAAGGTCTGACCGCGGGTGCACGAGGATTTGAGGAAGACACTCGAACGTTCCTTGCCGAATGTTCCTTACGCTCGACGGCTGGAGTTTTAACGAGATCGTTGGTCATAGACGAAGGCATTGAAATAACCTCTGCTGCCAATTTATCGCGAGGCTCAGCCGCGGGCGCGCAAGGGTTCGAGAAGGGAACCCGAATGTTTCCTATCGTAATGTATTCATTCGCAAAGGAGATCTCGGCTCCTGTTCTGAAGAAGGGAGAACCGAGGATTCCGTCGATGTTAATTGGGAAGTTTTCTTCCAAGACATGAAATTCGATAGGGTTTTGACCCTGTAAGTGTATTTTGATTTGACCGAGAGTTGGAATGGATCCCTCGGTTATTCCTTGGACTTCTATAGTGTTCGTATGATCTATAGGTAGATTTGGTTCTAGACTTGACGCACGAATTAAATTGATCTCCGAACCCGTGTCCAACAAAAATTCACACTTCTTTTGTAATTGAGGGGCGGAGATTTTTACGCGCGGAATTGGTGAGTCTGCAGCAAGATTTACTGCTGAGACGAATCGTCGGACTGGTCGTTCGTCCGGATAGTTGTTTGGGTGCGGGCTGTAGTTTGGGTTGAAGATGCGGCCTCCCGCCTGGGGTTGGCTCCGGTCGGGAGGCCGGACTCGTTTCCCGACCTCCTATTATTATTAAAAGCGCGCTTACGGCACTCGTGAATATCGTGCCCGGGGACTTTGCAGTAGTTGCAAAATTTGTTAGGGCTTGAGGGGCGATCTGTGCGACCATCGCGGTACGTATTTTGGTCGCGAGGATTATTTTCCCATCGCCGTTGCGGCGTCGGGGAGCGATAAGAGTCCCGGTTTGAGTTTCTCGAGGACTGCTGAGACGAGTCCGGTCTGTTATCGCGGCGTTCTCGGGTTCGCTCTGGAATGTCACGAGCGGACTCGTACGTGGAACGCGGGCGATACGGCCGGTTATCAGAGAAGCTGACTCGTTTTTCTTCGCGGATCAGTTCTCGTCGACGAGTCTGGTCTGACTCATACTGCCTGTAAGCAGAGATGGCTGCTTCGAAAACAGTGGCAGGATTTCGCGAAGGGCAATGAAGCACTTCGGCACGCAGCTGGGGAAGGAGACCTCGTAGAAAACAATCTACTACGAAGCGATCTAGTTCTTCGTAATCAAGGCCAATATCTGTGGCATCTTGAATCGCGGTTCGAAGGTCTTTAACGCGATTGATGAAGTCTAAGATGTGCTCGTTTGGAGCTTGGAGTACACTCGCGAGATCGCCACGGTACTGGTCAACGAATTTATATGGGCCCAGCACTGTACGTAACTTTTCGCATAGTGCAGAAATTGTGGATATGTGCTCGCCTTCTATAGCGGCATAAGCACGATCGTGGAGTTTATTGCAGAGCAATTTCGTGAGGGCACGCTCTGCAGTGGCCGGTACGGTGTTGTCACGTCCGTCACTGTGTTTTTGTTACAGGTACCAGGAGAGAGGAAAGAGAACAGTGACAGACGGACGGTTGAGATATTATGATTAAAATGAGGAGTGGTCTTTCGTGCCGAGACAGCCGCGGGCTGTCATATGCACTAGGACAACCGATATTGCTATGGATGCAGTCAAGAAAAGAACGTCCGACGCGGTTACAAGAAGTGTCCCGACAAGAATCGCGCGCGAGAGGATGCAACGAGAACGGTGAGTTTACAGGATTCAGCAATTATACAAGACATTATACGACTCACCGCAATGCTGTATTAACGCCTAATAATATTGTTGCAGCAGGAACTGGCGGTACGGACAGTAGGTGTCGTACATCGGGTCTTCTATACAGATGTCCTCGAGGTGGGGAAGATCTGGCAGAGTTGCTGCTGCTCGGTTCGGGACGACGTTAGTGGCCTTGGATGCTGGCCGCAAGATGACACGTTGATGAGCTGGCAGAGGAACGTCACGGATGATTCGGCAACGGACCCTGGGAACGATGATCGTGTCTCGGCTGTCGTCGTCGTCGACTATGTCGATCACCTCTGGACAATCGACCGGATGTAGAACTGGCGTCGGAGCTCGCGAGAGGTCCGCGTGGTTGACCTCTTTAGGAGGGTTGCAAGGGCAACCGTATACAGAAACGTAATCGGACGCGTCACACGGAATGTGCTCGGTGGTTCCCAGAAGTTCTGTCCACTCGGTAGTGGCAATGATTTGATCGAGCACCGCTTTATTTCTTAACGCGCGTCTCAATTTAGCAAGTTGATACTTGCGTCCCGCTCGACGTGGGCGTCGCATGGGTAAGGAATAGTAATGATGGAATATTAATAATATAATGAAAATGAACTTCCATTTGTTATTAACCTTTTTGGTAGTTAACTCGCTTCACGTCTATAGTGGCGGTTCAGCGTTTCCACTGCGCACTTTAGACCAATTCTAGACGTGGCACGAGAACTTCTCTATGACTCGCTTCAAATTCCTTATTGGCGGCTCAGCGTTTCCACTGCGCACTTTAGACCAAGTCCGGATATGTCACGAGTTTAATATATTCTATGCAAGAACTGAATTGGAAGATGGTGTTGAACTAACAGAAGAATAACAAAATCGAAGCACTGGTATAACAACGATATATTAAATAAGAACTGGTAAGTACACTGGTATACAATATGTAAGTAGTATTATAATAGGAGTAGTAATTGGATTAATGAATAATGGATATAGTAATATGTTGTAGGAATAATGTATGAGTTGAGTTGAGTTGAGTTAGAATTGGAATTGGAATTGGAATTAGGAGTGAAGGATCGACACACTTCACTTTCGCGGAGCTAGACTGAACACGTCTGCTCTTGAAGTCGGAAGAAGCCGGACTGGCGGCTGAGGCCAGGTAGGCACGTCTGTGCGAGTCGCTGGCTGAAGGCGGACTGTTCGAGTCGCTGTCTGGAGGCGGACTGATGCAAGCGTCCGCTCTGCCTTGCCTCCTTCGTTCGGAGTGGGGATAGCTGACGCTGCAGTCTCTTTGTTCTTCAGTCGTCGGAGTGGGAGAACCGCTGATGCAGCAGCGTCTTCGCTCCCGGGGACTGCACGTGCATTTCTGCTGACGCTGCAGTCTCGTGGCTGTCCTATTGCCCTCTACGAGCGTGGGACTGCTGATGCAGCAGTCTTTGGACTTCTCGACGTTTCTAGAAGCTTCTAGATGCTTCCAGAGTGATGCAATACTTTATTGCATTATGTGTCGTGGTGATGGGTTGAAACTGAGGTAAGGTGTTGGTCAAGGTGAAGTTATGGTGATGGGTAGAGACGGAGATAAGGAGTAGAACAATAGAATAATGAGATCTTAGTACTATGCTCTTATGTCTAGGGGACGGTGTGTGGATCTTATGTAGATCAGACCTTGTATACATAGTGTGTGTACAAGGCCAACGTCGTACATCGGACGACGTAACACCTCCCAACGCGGAAAAGAAATTTCTTACAAGGAAGAAATTTCTCGCACAACACTCGATATCACACTCATTCATGCGACGCATCGTCCGGGGGTACTCCGCGCAGGGAGCACGGTTCTCGGCGAGTATTTCCTATATTTGTACGAAACACTGGTCGCACTGAAATGTTATCGGTGTCGGCACGTGGGGCTGGGGCTGGTTTTATGCCATTTATTTCGCTTTGTTCATTTTGCATAGTTGGGTTTTGGGTGGGTGGGGAATCACTGGTGTCACTGTCACTTTTGTCTTTTCTTATCTGCGTCTAGATGAGTGTCACGTTTCGCTGACGCGGGGTTTGCGATGGATTATTCGGTGCACGCTTGAGTTTGTTTGCATGTACAATCTTAAAATGGTTCCCTACTTTAATTTTTACATTGTTTGAGTCTAGGATGTCGCAAATTTCGTGAGGACCCGTATATTGCGCATCGAATTTGCCCTTGCAGGGTTCTTTGAGTAGGAATACCTGTTCTATATCTTCCGGTGGTCGAAGGAGATTTTGCCGATGCTGGGCTTCGAATTTCGCTCGCTTATTCTCATAGGGATATCCTTTATCGCGAGGGTACTCGGATTTATATCTCTTTCTTGCTGACGCGTATTTCGCTGTAGCGCAGAGATTAATTTTATCGTATTTGTTTCGCTTCGCATGGCAACGTGCAGATGGAAGTTGAAAGGAATCGAGTTTCTGTGGATCATCAAAGATATGATTTCGAAGTAAGTTATGAAGTTCTTTTACTTTGGAGGCTTTGATATCCTTCTCTGGTTTAGAACTGTCACTGGGTTTATTGTGCAATATAGAACAGACCTGCTTACATATGGGTCTTGAAGATCTTTGATTGTCGTAGGAATGGAGTTGGTCTTGGAATTGATCGGGCTGGTTACCGGAGTTAGAATAAGGATCGGGCTGGTTACCGGAGTTAGTATAAGAATCGGGCTGGTTACCGGAGTTAGTATGAGAATCGGGCTGGTTACCGGAGTTAGAAAGGTCGGGATGGTTACCGAATGCGTCGGGATGATACCCGGAATTAGAAAGGTCGGGATGGTTACCGAATACGTCGGGATGATACCCGGAAGTAGAAAGGTCGGGATGGTTACCGAATACGTCGGGATGATACCCGGAAGTAGAAAGGTCGGGATGGTTACCGAATGCGTCGGGATGATACCCGGAATTAGAAAGGTCGGAAGAGTACGACTCGATTTCTTCCATCTCCAATGGGGGCAATCGAAATGAAACTCTTTCCGACGAGGTGTTAAAACACCGGAGGCTCGCTTTGCCTTTACGATTGGTGACGACGCAGTCACCCAGGAATACATCCGGCGCTACATTAACACGGCGGATATATCCCTGTTTGGGTCCTTCGACGTCGACCGCTATACACGCAACGGTACGAGGTTCGAGGACGAATTCTTCGGATTTCGGAGGAGTCTTTGTTCGGACTCGATCCTCACGCTCCACGATCCGACTTCTCGCAGTGTACTCCGATATCTCTCGAGTCTCCTTCGATTCCGGCCGGCTTTTCACGGCGTTTTTCTCTAGGGAGTACTCGATCGAATCCCGAGGAGGCATTGAAATAACCTCCGTCACCGGGGCTCTGCAAGGTCTGACCGCGGGTGCACGAGGATTTGAGGAAGACACTCGAACGTTCCTTGCCGAATGTTCCTCACGCTTGGCGGCTGGAGTTTTAACGAGATCGTTGGTCATAGACGAAGGCATTGAAATAACCTCTGCTGCCAATTCATCGCGAGGCTCAGCCGTGGGCGCGCAAGGGTTCGAGAAGGGAACCCGAATGTTTCCTATCGTTATGGATTCATTCGCAAAGGAGATCTCGGCTCCTGTTCTGAAGAAGGGAGAACCGAGGATTCCGTCGATGTTAATTGGGAAGTTTTCTTCCAAGACATGAAATTCGATAGGGTTTTGACCCTCTAAGTGTATTTTAATTTGACCGAGAGTTGGAATGGATCCCTCGGTTATTCCTTGGACTTCTATAGTGTTCGTATAATCTATAGGTAGATTTGGTTCTAGACTTGACGCACGAATTAGATTGATCTCCGAACCCGTGTCTAACAAAAATTCACACTTCTTTTGTAATTGAGGGGCGGAGATTTTTACGCGCGGAATTGGTGAGTCTGCAGCAAGATTTACTGCTGAGACGAATCGTCGGACTGGTCGTTCGTCCGGATAGCTGTTTGGGTGCGGGCTGTAGTTTGGGTTGAAGATGCGGCCTCCCGCCTGGGGTTGGCTTCGGTCGGGAGGCCGGACTCGTTTCCCGACCTCCTATTATTATTAAAAGCGCGCTTACGGCACTCGTGAATATCGTGCCCGGGGACTTTGCAGTAGTTGCAAAATTTGTTAGGGCTTGAGGGGCGATCTGTGCGACCATCGCGGTACGTGTTTTGGTCGCGAGGATTATTTTCCCATCGCCGTTGCGGCGTCGGGGAGCGATAAGAGTCCCGGTTTAAGTTTCTCGAGGACTGCTGAGACGAGTCCGGTCTGTTATCGCGGCGTTCTTGAGTTCGCTCTGGAATGTCACGAGCGGACTCGTACGTGGAACGCTGGCGATACGGCCGGTTATCAGAGAAGCTGACTCGTTTTTCTTCGCGGATCAGTTCTCGTCGACGAGTCTGGTCTGACTCATACTGCCTGTAAGCAGAGATGGCTGCTTCGAAAACAGTGGCAGGATTTCGCGAAGGGCAATGAAGCACTTCGGCACGCAGCTGGGGAAGGAGACCTCGTAGAAAACAATCTACTACGAAGCGATCTAGTTCTTCGTAATCAAGGCCAATATCTGTGGCATCTTGAATCGCGGTTCGAAGGTCTTTAACGCGATTGATGAAGTCTAAGATGTGCTCGTTTGGAGCTTGGAGTACACTTGCGAGATCGCCACGGTACTGGTCCACGAATTTGTATGGGCCCAGCACTGTACGTAACTTTTCGCATAGTGCAGAAATTGTGGATATGTGCTCGCCTTCTATAGCGGCATAAGCACGATCGTGGAGTTTATTGCAGAGCAATTTTGTGAGGGCACGCTCTGCAGTGGCCGGTACGGTGTCACGCGCGCGTTTGCATGCACGTATGAATTGTAGGACGGAAGACGAAGTTCCGTCGAATCTAGGGACAAGCTCGGCGGCTTGTTTTAGAGCGAAATTACCAGTAGGTTCATACTGTGGGATTTCGCGTGGCTCTGGCGGTGAAGGTTCCCGCATATTAGAGACGTTACTAGGGCCTGGTGTAGGCGATTGTTGACGTAGGCTTTGACTCGTGATTTGGATGTTATGAAGCTCTTTTCGTATTTCATCGAGCATATTCTTTTGGTTTTGTGCGTCTTCTTCATATTTGAGACGCAATTTGGCAATAAAATCAGTTTCCTCTTTGAGATATTGCTCTCTACGGGCGAGGTCTTGCGCATAAAGGAGTAGCTCTTCCTCGGTCATTGGAGGAAGGTCTGCGTTAGGATCTGCTCGGAGATCCTTTTGAGATCGCGTGATTGGGCGAGACATTTTGAAAGATATGAATGGGATTTAAGAAATGTGAACTTCGCACTGACACGCGTCGGGGCTTATTAATGCAAATATCGGCGACCACTTCGATGTCCTACCGACTGCGCCAAATTTGTCACGTCCGTCACTGTGTTTTTGTTACAGGTACCAGGAGAGAGGAAAGAGAACAGTGACAGACGGACGGTTGAGATATTATGATTAAAATGAGGAGTGGTCTTTCGTGCCGAGACAGCCGCGGGCTGTCATATGCACTAGGACAACCGATATTGCTATGATGCAGTCAAGAAAAGAACGTCCGACGCGGTTACAAGAAGTGTCCCGACAAGAATCGCGCGCGAGAGGATGCAACGAGAACGGTGAGTTTACAGGATTCAGCAATTATACAAGACATTATACGACTCACCGCAATGCTGTATTAACGCCTAATAATATTGTTGCAGCAGGAACTGGCGGTACGGACAGTAGGTGTCGTACATCGGGTCTTCTATACAGATGTCCTCGAGGTGGGGAAGATCTGGCAGAGTTGCTGCTGCTCGGTTCGGGACGACGTTAGTGGCCTTGGATGCTGGCCGCAAGATGACACGTTGATGAGCTGGCAGAGGAACGTCACGGATGATTCGGCAACGGACCCTGGGAACGATGATCGTGTCTCGGCTGTCGTCGTCGTCGACTATGTCGATCACCTCTGGACAATCGACCGGATGTAGAACTGGCGTCGGAGCTCGCGAGAGGTCCGCGTGGTTGACCTCTTTAGGAGGGTTGCAAGGGCAACCGTATACAGAAACGTAATCGGACGCGTCACACGGAATGTGCTCGGTGGTTCCCAGAAGTTCTGTCCACTCGGTAGTGGCAATGATTTGATCGAGCACCGCTTTATTTCTTAACGCGCGTCTCAATTTAGCAAGTTGATACTTGCGTCCCGCTCGACGTGGGCGTCGCATGGGTAAGGAATAGTAATGATGGAATATTAATAATATAATGAAAATGAACTTCCATTTGTTATTAACCTTTTTGGTAGTTAACTCGCTTCACGTCTATAGTGGCGGTTCAGCGTTTCCACTGCGCACTTTAGACCAATTCTAGACGTGGCACGAGAACTTCTCTATGACTCGCTTCAAATTCCTTATTGGCGGCTCAGCGTTTCCACTGCGCACTTTAGACCAAGTCCGGATATGTCACGAGTTTAATATATTCTATGCAAGAACTGAATTGGAAGATGGTGTTGAACTAACAGAAGAATAACAAAATCGAAGCACTGGTATAACAACGATATATTAAATAAGAACTGGTAAGTACACTGGTATACAATATGTAAGTAGTATTATAATAGGAGTAGTAATTGGATTAATGAATAATGGATATAGTAATATGTTGTAGGAATAATGTATGAGTTGAGTTGAGTTGAGTTAGAATTGGAATTGGAATTGGAATTAGGAGTGAAGGATCGACACACTTCACTTTCGCGGAGCTAGACTGAACACGTCTGCTCTTGAAGTCGGAAGAAGCCGGACTGGCGGCTGAGGCCAGGTAGGCACGTCTGTGCGAGTCGCTGGCTGAAGGCGGACTGTTCGAGTCGCTGTCTGGAGGCGGACTGATGCAAGCGTCCGCTCTGCCTTGCCTCCTTCGTTCGGAGTGGGGATAGCTGACGCTGCAGTCTCTTTGTTCTTCAGTCGTCGGAGTGGGAGAACCGCTGATGCAGCAGCGTCTTCGCTCCCGGGGACTGCACGTGCATTTCTGCTGACGCTGCAGTCTCGTGGCTGTCCTATTGCCCTCTACGAGCGTGGGACTGCTGATGCAGCAGTCTTTGGACTTCTCGACGTTTCTAGAAGCTTCTAGATGCTTCCAGAGTGATGCAATACTTTATTGCATTATGTGTCGTGGTGATGGGTTGAAACTGAGGTAAGGTGTTGGTCAAGGTGAAGTTATGGTGATGGGTAGAGACGGAGATAAGGAGTAGAACAATAGAATAATGAGATCTTAGTACTATGCTCTTATGTCTAGGGGACGGTGTGTGGATCTTATGTAGATCAGACCTTGTATACATAGTGTGTGTACAAGGCCAACGTCGTACATCGGACGACGTAACAGTGTCACGCGCGCGTTTGCATGCACGTATGAATTGTAGGACGGAAGACGAAGTTCCGTCGAATCTAGGGACAAGCTCGGCGGCTTGTTTTAGAGCGAAATTACCAGTAGGTTCATACTGTGGGATTTCGCGTGGCTCTGGCGGTGAAGGTTCCCGCATATTAGAGACGTTACTAGGGCCTGGTGTAGGCGTTTGTTGACGTAGGGTTTGACTCGTGATTTGGATGTTGCGAAGCTCTTTTCGTATTTCATCGAGCATATTCTTTTGGTTTTGTGCGTCTTCTTCATATTTGAGACGCAATTTGGCAATAAAATCAGTTTCCTCTTTGAGATATTGCTCTCTACGGGCGAGGTCTTGCGCATAAAGGAGTAGCTCTTCCTCGGTCATTGGAGGAAGGTCTGCGTTAGGATCTGCTCGGAGATCCTTTTGAGATCGCGTGATTGGGCGAGACATTTGAAAGATATAAATGGGATTTAAGAAATGTGAACTTCGTACTGACACGCGTCGGAGCTTATTAATGCAAATATCGGCGACCACTTCGATGTCCTACCGACTGCGCCAAATTTGTCACGTCCGTCACTGTGTTTTTGTTACAGGTACCAGGAGAGAGAAAAGAGAACAGTGACAGACGGACGGTTGAGATATTATGATTAAAATGAGGAGTGGTCTTTCGTGCCGAGACAGCCGCGGGCTGTCATATGCACTAGGACAACCGATATTGCTATGGATGCAGTCAAGAAAAGAACGTCCGACGCGGTTACAAGAAGTGTCCCGACAAGAATCGCGCGCGAGAGGATACAACGAGAACGGTGAGTTTACAGGATTCAACAATTATACAAGATATTATACGACTCACCGCAATGTTGTATTAACGCCTAATAATATTGTTGCAGCAGGAACTGGCGGTACTGACAGTAGGTGTCGTACATCGGATCTTCTATACAGATGTCCTCGAGGTGGGGAAGATCTGGCAGAGTTGCTGCTGCTCGGTTCGGGACGACGTTAGTGGCCTTGGATGCTGGCCGCAAGACGACACGTTGATGAGCTGGCAGAGGAACGTCACGGATGATTCGGCAACGGACCCTGGGAACGATGATCGTGTCTCGGCTGTCGTCGTCGTCGGCTATGTCGATCACCTCTGGACAATCGATCGGATGTAGAACTGGCGTCGGAGCTCGCGAGAGGTCCGCGTGGTTGACCTCTTTAGGAGGGTTGCAAGGGCAACCGTATACAGAAACGTAATCGGACGCGTCACACGGAATGTGCTCGGTGGTTCCCAGAAGTTCTGTCCACTCGGTAGTGGCAATGATTTGATCGAGCACCGCTTTATTTCTTAACGCGCGCCTCAGTTTAGCAAGTTGATACTTGCGTCCCGCTCGACGTGGGCGTCGCATGGGTAAGGAATAGTAATGATGGAATATTAATAATATAATGAAAATGAACTTCCACTTGTTATTAACCTTTTTGGTAGTTAACTCGTGTTACGTCGTCCGATGTACGACGTTGGCCTTGTACATACATTATGTATTCAAGGTCTGATCTGCATAAGATCCATACACCGTCCCCTAGACATAAGAACATAATATTAAGATCTCATATATTGTATTGTTCTATTCCTTATCTCCGTCTCTATCCATCACCATAACTTCACCTTGATCAACACCTTACCTCAGTTTCAACCCATCACCACGACACATAATGCAATAAAGTATTGCAGCACTCTGGAAGCATCTAGAAGCTTCTAGAAACGTCGAGAAGTCCAAAGACTGCTGCATCAGCAGTCCCACGCTCGTAGAGGGCAATAGGACAGCCACGAGACTGCAGCGTCAGCAGAAATGCACGTGCAGTCCCCGGGAGCGAAGACACTGCTGCGTCAGCGGTTCTCCCACTCCGACGACTGAAGAACAAAGAGACTGCAGCGTCAGCTATCCCCACTCCGAACGAAGGAGGCAAGGCAGAGCAGGCGCTTGCATCAGTCCGCCTCCAGACAGCGACTCGAACGGTCCGCTCCAAGCGAGCGACTCGCACGGACGTGCCAGTCCGGCTTCTTCCGACTTCAAGAGCAGACGTGTTCAGTCTAGCTCCGCGATAGTGAAGTGTGTCGATCCTTCACTCCTAATTCCAATTCCAATTCCAACTCTAACTCAACTCAACTCAAGTCCTAATTCTCATACGTTATTCCTATAACATATTACAATATCCATTATTCATTAATCCAATTACTACTCCTATTATAATATTACTTACATATTGTATACCAGTGTACTTACCAGTTCTTATTTAATATATCGTTGTTATACCAGTGCTTCGATCTTGTTATTCTTGTGTTAGTTCAACACCATCTTCCAATTCAGTTCTTGCATAGAATATATTAAACTCGTGACATATCCGGACTTGGTCTAAAGTGCGCAGTGGAAACGCTGAGCCGCCAATAAGGAATTTGAAGCGAGTCATAGAGAAGTTCTCGTGCCACGTCTAGAATTGGTCTAAAGTGCGCAGTGGAAACGCTGAGCCGCCACTATAGATGTGAAGCGAGTTAACTACCAAAAAGGTTAATAACAAGTGGAAGTTCATTTTCATTATATTATTATTAATATTCCATCATTACTATTCCTTACCCATGCGACGCCCACGTCGAGCGGGACGCAAGTATCAACTTGCTAAATTGAGACGCGCGTTAAGAAATAAAGCGGTGCTCGATCAAATCATTGCCACTACCGAGTGGACAGAACTTCTGGGAACTACCGAGCACATTCCGTGTGACGCGTCCGATTACGTTTCTGTATACGGTTGCCCTTGCAACCCTCCTAAAGAGGTCAACCACGCGGACCTCTCGCGAGCTCCGACGCCAGTTCTACATCCGGTCGATTGTCCAGAGGTGATCGACATAGCCAACGACGACGACAGCCGAGACACGATCATCGTTCCCAGGGTCCGTTGCCGAATCATCCGTGACGTTCCTCTGCCAGCTCATCAACGTGTCATCTTGCGGCCAGCATCCAAGGCCACTAACGTCGTCCCGAACCGAGCAGCAGCAACTCTGCCAGATCTTCCCCACCTCGAGGACATCTGTATAGAAGACCCGATGTACAACACCTACTGTCAGTACCGCCAGTTCCTGCTGCAACAATATTATTAGGCGTTAATACAGCATTGCGGTGAGTCGTATAATGTCTTGTATAATTGCTGAATCCTGTAAACTCACCGTTCTCGTTGCATCATCTCGCGCGTGATTCTTGTCGGGACACTTCTTGTAACCGCGTCGGACGATCTCTTCTTGACTGCATCCATAGCAATATCGGTTGTCCTAGTGCATATGACAGCCCGCGGCTGTCTCGGCACGAAAGACCACTCCTCATTTAATCATAATATCTCAACCGTCCGTCTGTCACTGTTCTCTTTTCTCTCTCCTGGTACCTGTAACAAAAACACAGTGACGGACGTGACAAATTTGGCGCAGTCGGTAGGACATCGAAGTGGTCGCCGATATTTGCATTAATAAGCCCCGACGCGTGTCAGTACGAAATTCACATTTTAAATCTCATTTATATCCTCCAAAATGTCTCGCCCAATCACGCGATCTCAAAGGGATCTCCAAGCAGATCCTAACGCAGACCTTCCCCCAATGACCGAGGAAGAGCTACTCCTTTATGCGCAAGACCTCGCCCGTAGAGAGCAATATCTCAAAGAGGAAACAGATTTCATTGCCAAATTGCGTCTCAAATATGAAGAAGACGCACAAAACCAAAAGAATATGCTCGACGAAATACGAAAAGAGCTTCGCAACATCCAAATCACGAGTCAAACCCTACGTCAACAATCGCCTACACCAGGCCCTAGTAACGTCTCTAATATGCGGGAACCTTCACCGCCAGAGCCACGCGAAATCCCACAGTATGAACCTACTGGTAATTTCGCTCTAAAACAAGCCGCCGAGCTTGTCCCTAGATTCGACGGAACTTCGTCTTCCGTCCTACAATTCATACGCGCATGCAAACGCGCGCGTGACACCGTACCGGCCACTGCAGAGCGTGCCCTCACAAAATTGCTCTGCAATAAACTCCACGATCGTGCTTATGCCGCTATCGAAGGCCAGCACATATTCACAATTTCTGCACTATGCGAGAAATTACGAACAGTACTGGGCCCATACAAATTCGTTGACCAGTACCGTGGCGATCTCGCGAGTGTACTCCAAGCTCCAAACGAGCACATCTTAGACTTCATCAATCGCGTTAAAGACCTTCGAACCGCGATTCAAGATGCCACAGATATTGGCCTTGATTATGAAGAACTAGATCGTTTCGTAGTAGATTGTTTTCTACGAGGTCTCCTTCCCCAGCTGCGTGCCGAAGTGCTTCATTGCCCTTCGCGAAATCCTGCCACTGTTTTCGAAGCAGCCATCTCTGCTTACAGGCAGTATGAGTCAGACCAGACTCGTCGACGAGAACTGATCCGCGAAGAAAAACGAGTCAGCTTCTCTGATAACCGGCCGTATCGCCCGCGTTCCACGTACGAGTCCCCTCGTGACATTCCAGAGCGAACCCAAGAACGCCGCGATAACAGACCGGACTCGTCTCAGCAGTCCTCGAGAAACTTAAACCGGGACTCTTATCGCTCCCCGACGCCGCAACGGCGATGGGAAAATAATCCTCGCGACCAAAACACGTACCGCGATGGTCGCACAGATCGCCCCTCAAGCTCTAACAAATTTTGCAACTACTGCAAAGTCCCCGGGCACGATATTCACGAGTGCCGTAAGCGCACTTTCAATAATAATAGGAGGTCGGGAAACGAGTCCGGCCTCCCGACCGAAGCCAACCCCAGGCGGGAGGCCGCATCTTCAACTCAAACTACAGCCCGCACCCAAACAGCTATCCGGACGAACGACCAGTCCGACGATTCGTCTCAGCAGTAAATCTTGCTGCAGACTCACCAATTCCGCGCGTAAAAATCTCCGCCCCTCAATTACAAAAGAAGTGTGAATTTTTGTTGGACACGGGTTCGGAGATCAATTTAATTCGTGCGTCAAGTCTAGAACCAAATCTACCTATAGATCATACGAACACTATAGAAGTCCAAGGAATAACCGAGGGATCCATTCCAACTCTCGGTCAAATTAAAATACACTTACAGGGTCAAAACCCTATTGAATTTCATGTCTTGGAAGAAAACTTCCCAATTAACATCGACGGAATCCTCGGTTCTCCCTTCTTCAGAACAGGAGCCGAGATCTCCTTTGCGAATGAATACATTACGATAGGAAACATTCGGGTTCCCTTCTCGAACCCTTGCGCGCCCACGGCTGAGCCTCGCGATGAATTGGCAGCAGAGGTTATTTCAATGCCTTCGTCTATGACCAACGATCTCGTTAAAACTCCAGCCGCCGAGCGTGAGGAACATTCGGCAAGGAACGTTCGAGTGTCTTCCTCAAATCCTCGTGCACCCGCGGTCAGACCTTGCAGAGCCCCGGTGACGGAGGTTATTTCAATGCCTCCTCGGGATTCGATCGAGTGCTCCCTAGAGAAAAACGCCGTGAAAAGCCGGCCGGAATCGAAGGAGACTCGAGAGATATCGGAGTACACTGCGAGAAGTCGGGTCGTGGAGCGTGAGGATCGAGTCCGAACAAAGACTCCTCCGAAATCCGAAGAATTCGTCCTCGAACCTCGTACCGTTGCGTGTATAGCGGTCGACGTCGAAGGACCCAAACAGGGATATATCCGCCGTGTTAACGTAGCGCCGGATGTATTCCTGGGTGACTGCGTCGTCACCAATCGTAAAGGCAAAGCGAGCCTCCGGTGTTTTAACACCTCGTCGGAAAGAGTTTCATTTCGATTGCCCCCATTGGAGATGGAAGAAATCGAGTCGTACTCTTCCGACCTATCTAATTCCGGGAACCATCCCGACGTATTCGGTAACCATCCCGACCTTTCCAATTCCGGGAACCATCCCGACGTATTCGGTAACCATCCCGACCTTTCTACTTCCGGGAATCACCCCGACGCATTCGGTAACCATCCCGACCTTTCCAATTCCGGGTATCATCCCGACGTATTCGGTAACCATCCCGACCTTTCTACTTCCGGGTATCATCCCGACGTATTCGGTAACCATCCCGACCTTTCTAATTCCGGGAACCATCCCGACGTATTCGGTAACCATCCCGACCATTCTACTTCCGGGTATCATCCCGACGTATTCGGTAACCATCCCGACATTACTAACTCCGGTAACCAGCCCGATTCTTATACTAACTCCGGTAACCAGCCCGATCCTTATTCTAACTCCGGTAACCAGCCCGATCATTATACTAACTCCGGTAACCAGCCCGATAAAACCAAGGTCAGAATGACCTATTCCATCGCAAATTCCCACGAAGCTCGCGTGAAAGAGCTATTAGAAACTATCCCCATGGATCATCTCAGCGGCGACGAAATGGACCATGTTAAATCTTTGTTAGAAAAGCACAATGATCTTTTCCATCTCCAAGGGGATCGTTTGGGAAAAACAAATGCGGTGACTCACAGAATCATCACGACGGATGATATTCCAATCCATGTTAAACAGTATCGCTACCCACCAATCCACAAGGACGAAATCAACAAACAAATGTCCGAACTCTTACGGAATGACATAGTCGTTCCATCTAACTCACCTTATAATTCCCCCTTGTGGATTGTTCCTAAGAAAGCGGACGCCGAGGGTAACAAAAAATGGCGCATGGTAATCGATTACCGCGCATTAAACGAGAAGTCGGTGGCCGACGCGTACCCGCTACCTAGCATTAACGAAATCCTAGATCAGTTAGGCAGCGCCGCATACTTCAGTGTGTTTGACTTAGCCAGCGGATTCCATCAGATAGGAATGGAGAAGGAGGATGCCGCGAAGACCGCCTTCTCCACGCCTTTCGGCCACTACGAATTCAACAGAATGCCATTCGGTCTCCGTAATGCTCCGGCTACCTTCCAAAGATTAATGGACACAGTCCTCTGCGGCCTACAAGGCAACGAACTCTTCGTGTACCTCGACGATATCGTGATCTACGCGCGTTCATTAGAAGAACATTATGCCAAATTCAATAAACTAGCCCGCCGACTGCGCGGAGCCAACCTCAAATTACAGCCCTCGAAATGCGGCTTCCTTCATAAGGAAGTGGCTGTCACGTCCTGGCGGGGCTATAAGAGCAAGAGAAGAGAATACCGCGGCCCGGCTACTCTACTCTTCCACTGACTGACATTTAATAAAAGTGTTGGTCTTTTTATCAACAGACTAGGACCCGATGCCGACACCTGCATGCAGTCTTACACAGATGGATGATGCACGCGACCCTGAAACATACGCGGTAATATGTTCCACTTACTTTTACGCTTCGCTTGTTTGTCGATTGACACGAGACATGAATTCGCAACGGATGAACAGCTACGGTTGCGCTGATGGCCTTGAATACGGTCCGCTCTGCTTGACAGGGGTTGATCCAAATGGCTGGAAACGACCTTCAAGGATTGACGACTGCGCCAAACTCTGTCACGTCAATATTTGACAGGAACGACCTCCAATGATTGACAGCTGGCTGCTACGGTATTGTAGACGGATGCGCTCGTTGAGGAAACGGGCGTGGACGCTGTACGATACCGTGAATCTAACTCACGAATATCGTCCGCGTGATTGACGATATTTTAACTAGCGAAAACGGGCGTGGACGCTGTGCGATCCCGTGAATTTATCTCGCGAATATACTTTGATTCAAGAAAACGGACGTGGATGCTGCGGAGCTTGCTATGCGAGCAAGTCTATCACTATCACGCACGTACGCGAACACGTAACAGGAAATTGAATAAGGAATACTATTCGCGAACTTTCCAGTGAGAACTCTATCTCTAACTAACAACGTGTCACTTCAAACTACGAAGTTAGGAGCAAGGAAATAATAATTGGGATTTAGATTGACTCTGGTAAAACAAAGTATATTATAAACGTAAAAGAATACAAAGGTAAAGATGCTTATTATTAACGAAATCGAAATACGTACTAAGTACGAAATATGAAACGCAATAAAAATGTTTAATTGAATAAACGAAGTAATATTTGAATTAAACGAATAAGAATACGATATTACTGAATGGTATTAGGGACTGTGTCTAAACAGTATGGATTTGGAAAGATTGTGTCTAAACAATCTGGATTTGGAAAGACTATGTCTAAATAGTCTGGACTTGGAAGATTGACGAAAACTCGACTGACCCACTCGGGTCCTCGGAGAGGACTGGGGAGAATCGAACGTTCGTCGACGAATAACGTTCGTCCGAAAAATGCTGACTTCGCAAAAGGGGACCGTGTCCTCTTTGTGCCGGTCTTCGTCGTAAACAGCGCGATGGCCGCCGCACTAGAGTCAGCAGTTTTCGTTCCCAGTGGTGCAGGACTCGAAAATTAAGTGGTAACCATTGGCGTACCTATTTATTTATTTAAATAAATTGGGACTTAGAATATTTTCGAGCGCTTGCTCTTGCAAGGCGTTTCGATGTAAATTTTATATGTCATATGATTAGTTGACATCATTTGTCGACCGATCATATGTTTGAAAATATTCTAAGTACTTTTGAAAATTACCAAAAATCGAAATTTTGGTAAAGTCTAAACAAACGCGAATTGAGAACATAACCTACAAATTTTTAGGTTAGTTTCATGATTTTCGCTCACGAGTCCAATGATATTTCAATCTTCGAGTTTGGGCCATTTTTGGCTATTTTAGGATTTTGACAGATTTTGGATTTTAGGTTATGTTGATGGATTTCGATCAGATGTACGTGGTGTTAAGGATTCATTGTTATGAAGGATTTTTAGGAGTTTTGGAATCTTTAAAGGGGAACGCTCGCTCTTATGTATCTAATTTTACATGTAGTCTTAAAGCTAACGTCGGAGGTGCGACCGACGTCACACCTCCCCCCTTAGAGAAGAGATTTCACGCAGTGGAATCTCTGCCTCTGGGTGGCGGTAGACAGGATGCACTGAAATGTCATCCCTGTCTCGCAACGCTGGGTCAAGGGAATCGCAAATTAACGTTCGTTTCGTCAAGGGAGGACGGGTTCGGAATTCTCCGACACTGGCACTATCACTATCTTTGTCCTCGATGGCCGCTGAAGTCTTGTTGTCCCTCTGCTTCATGAATATAAAGAACCGGGTCAGTGAACTCCAGATGGCGACGACGAGATGCAGGCTCCAGCCGTATAGTGAGTGTAATGCGATGCCGTTAACGATCGTACTGATGATTGTTTTGATCGTGCGGATCGCTACGTACACTCCGATTATTCCAGCACTTATTGATCCGAATGTAGTGAATCCGGACCATAATTTCTGTGCTGTAGACTCCGCTATCTGCTGTAGGGAGTTTTCATCGAGCAGGTTGAACATGTTGATGTTTCCTGCTGCAAACTGTCTTCCCGTCGCACCCTGTGCGATTGAATTTATGACTGCCACCTTCTCTACAGGAAACATTATATGATCCTGTAGTTTGTCCAGGTCGTCTTGTGAATAAATGCCTCCCGTTGCCAAGTTCTTCGGATCTATGTATTTCCAGGTTGACTTGGCGAGGGGGTGAAGCTCCGAAGGAGTGATGGCCTCCATCAATGACGGTGTTAGGCGATACCATGTTCCGTGCAGTC
Source organism: Lasioglossum baleicum (assembly GCF_051020765.1). Lineage (NCBI taxonomy): Eukaryota > Metazoa > Arthropoda > Insecta > Hymenoptera > Halictidae > Lasioglossum > Lasioglossum baleicum. The sequence goes on from NC_134930.1 coordinate 3,922,258, forward strand.
TATAATATGGGGGAAGTAGCTCATTGCATGGCTTTTCTGTCCCCGTATTTGAAATGATGTGGTCCCTTGGCTTCAGGAATTTTGATGTGTTCCGATACGTGATGGGTAGCTCATCATAACACCGTTCGGTTTTCCTCACTTGGACCGTGACTGGTATGCACTTTATTATGTGCACTACCTCTCCTGCTGGAACTGCGATAAATCCGACATCCTTCATGATGGCAGTGGCAACTTCTTCGGGTGCTGAATGTAATAATGTGAGGGCGTTCTGGAGAATCTGACGCTCTAGCTCACACTTTTGACGGATTACATCTTTGTAGAGTTGAGAAAATTGTTTCCGGAGGTGCTTCTCCACGTAAACAAATTTGCTGTTGACATACGTGAAGATGTCCAGATTGTTGACTAAGGTGTGTGTTTTCTCCTTGAATTTTCCTGAACTTCCAACTTCTAGAATGAACAGCTTGGGGTGTTCCGTTCGGATTATGACATATCCGCAAACTGACGATCTGCCTGTCTCCGTGAGTGCAAAAGTCGTGTCCTGCGATGCTACGGTATACAGGGTTGGAGAAGGATTCACCTTGGAGGATAGTTTAGTGGCTATCCCTTCGTACAAGACATCATAATTATTGAATTTGCACGAGTCCGTCGGCGTGGTTTCCCAGAACGTATGGCCATCTTGTGCGTCTAAGCAGCTTCCTTTTTGAAGGGGGCAGGTTTGCCCAGTTTGTAGATGAATCTGTCCGGTTGACAATCTGATTGGAGCGATGTAGTCGCGGATCGTGATTCGGACTAAAGCTTGTACCACGACATCGGTCCAGGTCCCAAACGGATCACTATACGTGGTTCCAGCGCAGCTACCATCGTTCTGAATAACTCCTGCTAACGTGAGGCCGTGAGAGGAGGTCGAGTTCGGCTGAATACCTGTGATCTGGGCGGCTGGGGTGATGAATATTGTCCCCGTCGTGTGTAGGCTCGAACAGGTTTCGCTGGAGATCGGTAATATATAGTCTTGTCGACCATTGGATACTACCGAATTATGTGAATGCATGCCACAATAGTATATGGTTCTGTCTATTCCGATATGGCATTGCAAGACACGAGTTTGCGAGAATTCAGCTAGCTGCAGGAGCTGAATTCTTTCTAAATTTTCAGCTGGTGCGATGTCTTCTGGCTCGCAGTTAAGAGTGTCAATAGTTGAATACGTGGTAATATTCAAGGTTGAACCTCCACAGTCATATCCAATGAGTGTTGAGGCTTGCGTGGCAATAGAGAGCAAGATAGCTGCTTGTATCGGCTGCATGGTTGCTGTTATAGCGTTGTCGAGAGACTGATGATCTTCAGGGGTGACGGTTTCTCCTTGAAGATCTCGTTGCGTCGCAGGGATATCGTCTTCCTGCTGTGGAGTGGGGTGATGCTGACCAGAGGTTTTAAATTTCGCTCTTGGGTCGCTGCGATAGTTTATCGTTGGCGTAACGATATTGGAGCCTCTGTTAACGCTAGGAAGATTGAATTCGTTTCGCAAGATACATAACGAAAGCTTATAATCAGACTTAGTTGTCTCGGGCGAGTATAATGTATCGGCTTTATTTCTTTTTCTTGCTGACGCGAATCTCGCGGAATTGTATTTGCCAGACGCATGGACTTTGATTTCGGTCGCACGGATACCTGATCGTTGAAGCTGCAAGAGGTCTTGTTCCGGCGAGGATTTGAAGATAGGAGTTTGTGGCAAAACATAAACTCCTTTTGATTTAACTTTAGGAATAGAAATGTTTTCTAAATTGTTCTCATATGAACATTCTAAAAGTTCATCTGAGGCGAAGGCGTTGATGTTTCTTTCCACACAGGACTTTGAATATAAATCGTCGGGATGGTTACCGGAATTCTTTAAAGTATCGGGATGGCTACCGGAATCGTCGGGATGGTTACCGGAATTCTTTAAAGTATCGGGATGGCTACCGGAATCGTCGGGATGGTTACCGGAATTATTTAAAGAATCGGAATGGCTACCGGAATCGTCGGGATGGTTACCGGAATTATTTAAAGAATCGGGATGGCTACCGGAATCGTCGGGATGGTTACCGGAATTATTTAAAGAATCGGGATGGCTACCGGAATCGTCGGGATGGTTACCGGAATTGATAGAAGACGCGAGTTGATCGTTAACGATCGTCTCGTGCGCGCGGCACGCACGAGCATTGAATACGTCCGAATTGACTTCGGCTTGAATATTCGAAAAGGGAACCTCGATCTCTTCCACCTCCAACGTAGGCAGGGAGAAGGACGCCACTTCGGACGATGCGTTAAAGCATCGCAGGTATGCCTTTCCGTTACGGTTGGTGACTAAACAATCACCTAAGAACACATCGGGTTTTACATCTACTTTTCGCACATACCCTTCGCTTGGGCCCTTTACGTTGACGGCTATGCAGGCGGCGGTACGGCTTTCGATGGAATATTCCCGAGGATTCGAAAAGGGAATACGTAGGTTTTTATACTCTACGCATTCCTTCGCAAATGATATCTCTGCTCCCTCTCTGAAGAAGGGGGAGCCTAAGATACCATCTATATTAATTGGAAAACTGTCAGGCAGAACGTGTAGCGTGACTTTAATGGAATCTGCTAGCTCCGCATTGATATAACCGAGGGTCGCAATTTCTCCTTCTGTCACGCCATGGACGTGTATGACGCTGTCAGTTTTTAGATGAACGTCAGATTTGATACCAGACGCTCGGATTAAGTTGACCTCGGACCCGGTGTCCAAGAGGAACTCACACTCTTTTGAGAAGAGTGACGATCTTGCTTTTATTCGAGGGATAGGGGAGTCCGGCGCGAGATTTATTGCCGAGACTAATTTCGCGGATGGTCGTTCATTCTGCTGACCGTCCGGGTTATCTCTCCTATCTACTCGAATTTCATCTACTGCTGGTCGTCGCTGATGACGGCCAGCTGTGTTGCCTTTTGGCGATTCTCTTGGGATGCCTCCCGTCCTTTGGTCGCGTTTGTCGGGAGGCTTGATTCGTTTCCCGACTCATTTCTACTGTAATATTCGCGGCGGCGACATTCGTGTATGTCATGTCCCGTGCGCTTACAATATTTACAATACTTCCGATTCTCCGTAGGAAAGCGATCGCGACCTGGGGACTGGGAAGCGCGATCTTCGCGTTTATACGTTTCGCGCTGATTTGATTGCGACGGTTCGTGACGTCGCGGAGGAGGAGAGCGATACGCGTCTCTGTTATCGGGTTTCCTGTCTCGCCAGGATTCACGAGGTGAAAAGGAAGGTCGTTGATCTTTCCTTTCCGAAGATCTGTTGCGCTGCTCAGGCGCATTCCTATCATAATAAGAGTTGCTTGATCGCTCTGGTGTGCGATTACGAGAGTCGGAGAATGCAACGCGGCGTCCGTCGTCACGATAACGAACACGGTCAAGCTCGTACTGTTTGTACGCGGTTACTGCTTCGTCGAATATTTTCTGTAATTCGAGTGACGCGCAGAGCCTGACCTCGGCTCGAAGCGCTGGGATAAGACCACGCATGAAACAATCAATTGTGAATTTATCAATCTCGTCTAGATTGGGGACCCCGCGGCCTGAATCTATGATCGCCGTTCTAAGGTCCTTTACTCGCGTAATATAATTCAACACGTGCTCGGACTGTCCCTGGTGTATCGAAGCTAATTCTCCGCGATACTGATCGATGAATTTATATGGGCCTAGTACATCTTTCAGGCGGTTGCACAATTCAGAGATTGTGTTAATATTTACGTCTTCAATCGCGGCGTATGCCTGTCCTCTAAGCTTATTGCATACTAATCTAGTGAGGGTACGCTCAGCTGTGGCTGGAACAGCTTCCAAGGCTCGCTTGCACGCGCGAACGAATTGTAGCACGGTTATGGAGGTGCCGTCAAAGGTAGGCACAAGTTCAACCGCTTGTTTAACGGTGAAATTCGAAGAATCGTGCATTATGGGTTCGCGGGGCGCAACGACTGGGCTAGCTGGAATTGATTGAGAATCTCTGGCCGATCGGATTTCTGCTATCTCGCGGCGTATATCCTCGTACGTTTCTCTTTGCTCACGCGTTTCTGTTTCGTATTGCAATTTGAGTTGAGTCAACGCGGCGGTTTGATTAATGAGAGCTGCTTCTCTACGAGCTAAATCTTTCTGGAATTCAATTAATTCCTCTTCCGTAGGAGGAACCTTCTTTCTAGCCTCGCTACGCGTTTCCATGATTGCGTCGCTTGAAAATTTCTAAGTATGAAATTCGCGAAAAATAATCCGACTATATAACGTGGGCGAAGGGGCGTTTTCTAAACCGCCCGTCGCACTTTAACGTTCACTAAAACTCTCGATGAATTTGTACTGAGTACGAACATCGCGAAAAATAATTTGAGTATGTAACGTGGGCGAAAGGGCATTTCCTTCACTGCCCGTCGCACTTTTAACTGACACTATGCTTTCACGGACTCTAAGTCTACTGCGTTAAATTGTCAAACAATGATGGAACGCGCAGGGGTTCGCGTGCTAACACTGATTCTATTTTTATTCCTCGATGCCGTGCTTCTAACATCGGTGACCAACGACTGTCCTACCGACTGCGCCAAATTTGTCACAACAAATTTTGGCAGAGGTAGGACACATGACGTATCCTACAAAAGTGTTGACGGTGTCTCTAACATCGGTGACCAACGAGTGTCCTACCGACTGCGCCAAATTTGTCACGTCCTGGCGGGGCTATAAGAGCAAGAGAAGAGAATACCGCGGCCCGGCTACTCTACTCTTCCACTGACTGACATTTAATAAAAGTGTTGGTCTTTTTATCAACAGACTAGGACCCGATGCCGACACCTGCATGCAGTCTTACACAGATGGATGATGCACGCGACCCTGAAACATACGCGGTAATATGTTCCACTTACTTTTACGCTTCGCTTGTTTGTCGATTGACACGAGACATGAATTCGCAACGGATGAACAGCTACGGTTGCGCTGATGGCCTTGAATACGGTCCGCTCTGCTTGACAGGGGTTGATCCAAATGGCTGGAAACGACCTTCAAGGATTGACGACTGCGCCAAACTCTGTCACGTCAATATTTGACAGGAACGACCTCCAATGATTGACAGCTGGCTGCTACGGTATTGTAGACGGATGCGCTCGTTGAGGAAACGGGCGTGGACGCTGTACGATACCGTGAATCTAACTCACGAATATCGTCCGCGTGATTGACGATATTTTAACTAGCGAAAACGGGCGTGGACGCTGTGCGATCCCGTGAATTTATCTCGCGAATATACTTTGATTCAAGAAAACGGACGTGGATGCTGCGGAGCTTGCTATGCGAGCAAGTCTATCACTATCACGCACGTACGCGAACACGTAACAGGAAATTGAATAAGGAATACTATTCGCGAACTTTCCAGTGAGAACTCTATCTCTAACTAACAACGTGTCACTTCAAACTACGAAGTTAGGAGCAAGGAAATAATAATTGGGATTTAGATTGACTCTGGTAAAACAAAGTATATTATAAACGTAAAAGAATACAAAGGTAAAGATGCTTATTATTAACGAAATCGAAATACGTACTAAGTACGAAATATGAAACGCAATAAAAATGTTTAATTGAATAAACGAAGTAATATTTGAATTAAACGAATAAGAATACGATATTACTGAATGGTATTAGGGACTGTGTCTAAACAGTATGGATTTGGAAAGATTGTGTCTAAACAATCTGGATTTGGAAAGACTATGTCTAAATAGTCTGGACTTGGAAGATTGACGAAAACTCGACTGACCCACTCGGGTCCTCGGAGAGGACTGGGGAGAATCGAACGTTCGTCGACGAATAACGTTCGTCCGAAAAATGCTGACTTCGCAAAAGGGGACCGTGTCCTCTTTGTGCCGGTCTTCGTCGTAAACAGCGCGATGGCCGCCGCACTAGAGTCAGCAGTTTTCGTTCCCAGTGGTGCAGGACTCGAAAATTAAGTGGTAACCATTGGCGTACCTATTTATTTATTTAAATAAATTGGGACTTAGAATATTTTCGAGCGCTTGCTCTTGCAAGGCGTTTCGATGTAAATTTTATATGTCATATGATTAGTTGACATCATTTGTCGACCGATCATATGTTTGAAAATATTCTAAGTACTTTTGAAAATTACCAAAAATCGAAATTTTGGTAAAGTCTAAACAAACGCGAATTGAGAACATAACCTACAAATTTTTAGGTTAGTTTCATGATTTTCGCTCACGAGTCCAATGATATTTCAATCTTCGAGTTTGGGCCATTTTTGGCTATTTTAGGATTTTGACAGATTTTGGATTTTAGGTTATGTTGATGGATTTCGATCAGATGTACGTGGTGTTAAGGATTCATTGTTATGAAGGATTTTTAGGAGTTTTGGAATCTTTAAAGGGGAACGCTCGCTCTTATGTATCTAATTTTACATGTAGTCTTAAAGCTAACGTCGGAGGTGCGACCGACGTCACATTAGAATATTTTCAAACATATGATCGGTCGACAAATGATGTCAACTAATCATATGACATATAAAATTTACATCGAAACGCCTTGCAAGAGCAAGCGCTCGAAAATATTCTAAGTCCCAATTTATTTAAATAAATAAATAGGTACGCCAATGGTTACCACTTAATTTTCGAGTCCTGCACCACTGGGAACGAAAACTGCTGACTCTAGTGCGGCGGCCATCGCGCTGTTTACGACGAAGACCGGCACAAAGAGGACACGGTCCCCTTTTGCGAAGTCAGCATTTTTCGGACGAACGTTATTCGTCGACGAACGTTCGATTCTCCCCAGTCCTCTCCGGGGACCCGAGTGGGTCAGTCGAGTTTTCGTCAATCTTCCAAGTCCAGACTATTTAGACATAGTCTTTCCAAATCCAGATTGTTTAGACACAATCTTTCCAAATCCATACTGTTTAGACACAGTCCCTAATACCATTCAGTAATATCGTATTCTTATTCGTTTAATTCAAATATTACTTCGTTTATTCAATTAAACATTTTTATTGCGTTTCATATTTCGTACTTAGTACGTATTTCGATTTCGTTAATAATAAGCATCTTTACCTTTGTATTCTTTTACGTTATTAATATACTTTGTTTTACCAGAGTCAATCTAAATCCCAATTATTATTTCCTTGCTCCTAACTTCGTAGTTTGAAGTGACACGTTGTTAGTTAGAGATAGAGTTCTCACTGGAAAGTTCGCGAATAGTATTCCTTATTCAATTTCCTGTTACGTGTTCGCGTACGTGCGTGATAGTGATAGACTTGCTCGCATAGCAAGCTCCGCAGCATCCACGTCCGTTTTCTCGAATCAAAATATCGTCAACCACGCGGACGATATTCGCGAGATAAATTCACGGGATCGCACAGCGTCCACGCCCGTTTTCGCTAGTTAAAATATCGTCAATCACGCGGACGATATTCGTGAGTTAGATTCACGGTATCGTACAGCGTCCACGCCCGTTTCCTCAACGAGCGCATCCGTCTACAATACCGTAGCAGCCAGCTGTCAATCATTGGAGGTCGTTCCTGTCAAATATCGACGTGACAGAGTTTGGCGCAGTCGTCAATCCTTGAAGGTCGTTTCCAGCCATTTGGATCAACCCCTGTCAAGCAGAGCGGACCGTATTCAAGGCCATCAGCGCAACCGTAGCTGTTCATCCGTTGCGAATTCATGTCTCGTGTCAATCGACAAACAAGCGAAGCGTAAAAGTAAGTGGAACATATTACCGCGTATGTTTCAGTGTCGCGTGCATCATTCATCTGTGTAAGACTGCATGCAGGTGTCGGCATCGGGTCCTAGTCTGTTGATAAAAAGACCAACACTTTTATTAAATGTCAGTCAGTGGAAGAGTAGAGTAGCCGGGCCGCGGTATTCTCTTCTCTTGCTCTTATAGCCCCGCCAGGACGTGACACGGTAATATGTTCCACTTACTTTTACGCTTCGCTTGTTTGTCGATTGACACGAGACATGAATTCGCAACGGATGAACAGCTACGGTTGCGCTGATGGCCTTGAATACGGTCCGCTCTGCTTGACAGGGGTTGATCCAAATGGCTGGAAACGACCTTCAAGGATTGACGACTGCGCCAAACTCTGTCACGTCAATATTTGACAGGAACGACCTCCAATGATTGACAGCTGGCTGCTACGGTATTGTAGACGGATGCGCTCGTTGAGGGAACGGGCGTGGACGCTGTACGATAGCGTGAATCTAACTCACGAATATCGTCCGCGTGATTGACGATATTTTAACTAGCGAAAACGGGCGTGGACGCTGTGCGATCCCGTGAATTTATCTCGCGAATATCGTCCGCGTGGTTGACGATATTTTGATTCGAGAAAACGGACGTGGATGCTGCGGAGCTTGCTATGCGAGTGTCACGTCCGTCACTGTGTTTTTGTTACAGGTACCAAGAGAGAGAAAAGGATGGCACTCAAGAACAGTGACAGACGGACGGTGGATATATGAAAAGTAATTGAGGAGTGGTCTTTCGTGCCGAGACAGCCGCGGGCTGTCATATGCACTAGGACAACCGATATTGCTATGGATGCAGTCAAGAAGAGAACGTCCGACGCGGTTACAAGGAGTGTCCCGACAAGAATCACGCGCGAGATGATGCAACGAAAACGGTGAGTTTACAGGATTCAGCAATTATACAAGATATTATACGACTCACCGCAATGTTGTATTAATGCCTAATAATATTGCTGCAGCAGGAACTGGCGGTACTGACAGTAGGTGTCGTACATCGGGTCTTCTATACAGATGTCCTCGAGGTGGGGAAGATCTGGCAGAGTTGCTGCTGCTCGGTTCGGGACGACGTTAGTGGCCTTGGATGCTGGCCGCAAGACGACACGTTGATGAGCTCAGGACGATCGACCGGATGTAGAACTGGCGTCGGAGCTCGCGAGAGGTCCGCGTGGTTGACCTCTTTAGGAAGGCTGCAAGGGCAACCGTATACAGAAACGTAATCGGACGCGTCACACGGAATGTGCTCGGTGGTTCCCAGAAGTTCTGTCCACTCGGTAGTGGCAATGATTTGATCGAGCACCGCTTTATTTCTCAACGCGCGTCTCAATTTAGCAAGTTGATACTTGCGTCCCGCTCGACGTGGGCGTCGCATGGGTAAGGAATAGTAATGATGGAATATTAATAATATAATGAAAATGAACTTCCATTTGTTATTAACCTTTTTGGTAGTTAACTCGCTTCACGTCTATAGTGGCGGCTCAGCGTTTCCACTGCGCTCTTTAGACCAATTCTAGACGTGGCACGAGAACTTCTCTATGACTCGCTTCAAATTCCTTATTGGCGGCTCAGCGTTTCCACTGCGCACTTTAGACCAAGTCCGGATATGTCACGAGTTTAATATATTCGATGCAAGAACTGAATTGGAAGATGGTGTTGAACTAACACAAGAATAACAAGATCGAAGCACTGGTATAACAACGATATATTAAATAAGAACTGGTAAGTACACTGGTATACAATATGTAAGTAGTATTATAATAGGAGTAGTAATTGGATTAATGAATAATGGATATTGTAATATGTTATAGGATGAATGTATGAGAATTAGGACTTGAGTTGAGTTGAGTTAGAGTTGGAATTGGAATTGGAATTAGGAGTGAAGGATCGACACACTTCACTATCGCGGAGCTAGACTGAACACGTCTGCTCTTGAAGCCGGACTGACTCTGAGGCCAGGTAGGCACGTCTGTGCGAGTCGCTGGCTGAAGGCGGACTGATGCAAGCGTCCGCTCTGCCTTGCCTCCTTCGGTCGGAATGGGGATAGCTGACGCTGCAGTCTCTTTGTTCTTCAGTCGTCGGAGTGGGAGAACCGCTGACGCAGCAGCGTCTTTGCTCCCGGGGACTGCACGTGCATTTCTGCTGACGGTGCAGTCTCGTGGCTGTCCTATTGCCCTCTACGAGCGTGGGACTGCTGATGCAGCAGTCTTTGGACTTCTCGACGTTTCTAGAAGCTTCTAGATGCTTCCAGAGTGATGCAATACTTTATTGCATTATGTGTCGTGGTGATGGGTTGAAACTGAGGTAAGGTGTTGATCAAGGAGAAGTTATGGTGATGGGTAGAGACGGAGATAAGGATTAGAACAATAGAATAATGAGATCTTAATACTATGCTCTTATGTCTAGGGGACGGTGTGTGGATCTTATGCAGATCAGACCTTGTATACATAGTGTGTGTACAAGGCCAACGTCGTACTGTTACGTCGTCCGACGTACGACGTTGGCCTTGTACACACACTATGTATACAAGGTCTGATCTGCATAAGATCCACACACCGTCCCCTAGACATAAGAGCATAGTATTAAGATCTCATTATTCTATTGTTCTAATCCTTACCTCCGTCTTTACCCATCACCATAATTTCACCTTGATCAACACCTTACCTCAGTTTCAACCCATCACCACGACACATAATGCAATAAAGTATTGCATCACTCTGGAAGCAACTAGAAGCTTCTAGAAACGTCGAGAAGTCCAAAGACTGCTGCATCAGCAGTCCCACGCTCGTAGAGGGCAATAGGACAGCCACGAGACTGCAGCGTCAGCAGAAATGCACGTGCAGTCCCCGGGAGCGAAGACGCTGCTGCGTCAGCGGTTCTCCCACTCCGACGACTGAAGAACAAAGAGACTGCAGCGTCAGCTATCCCCACTCCGAACGAAGGAGGCAAGGCAGAGCAGGCGCTTGCATCAGTCCGCCTTCAGCCAGCGACTCGCACAGACGTGCCTACCTGGCCTCAGCCGCCAGTCCGGCTTCAAGAGCAGACGTGTTCAGTCTAGCTCCGCGAAAGTGAAGTGTGTCGATCCTTCACTCCTAATTCCAATTCCAATTCCAACTCTAACTCAACTCAACTCAAGTCCTAATTCTCATACATTATTCCTATAACATATTACAATATCCATTATTCATTAATCCAATTACTACTCCTATTATAATACTACTTACATATTGTATACCAGTGTACTTACCAGTTCTTATTTAATATATCGTTGTTATACCAGTGCTTCGATCTTGTTATTCTTGTGTTAGTTCAACACCATCTTCCAATTCAGTTCTTGCATCGAATATATTAAACTCGTGACATATCCGGACTTGGTCTAAAGTGCGCAGTGGAAACGCTGAGCCGCCAATAAGGAATTTGAAGCGAGTCATAGAGAAGTTCTCGTGCCACGTCTAGAATTGGTCTAAAGAGCGCAGTGGAAACGCTGAGCCGCCACTATAGACATGAAGCGAGTTAACTATCAAAAAGGTTAATAACAAGTGGAAGTTCATTTTCATTACATTATTAATATTCCATCATTACTATTCCTTACCCATGCGACGCCCACGTCGAGCGGGACGCAAGTATCAACTTGCTAAATTGAGACGCGCGTTGAGAAATAAAGCGGTGCTCGATCAAATCATTGCCACTACCGAGTGGACAGAACTTCTGGGAACCACCGAGCACATTCCGTGTGACGCGTCCGATTACGTTTCTGTATACGGTTGCCCTTGCAACCCTCCTAAAGAGGTCAACCACGCGGACCTCTCGCGAGCTCCGACGCCAGTTCTACATCCGGTCGATTGTCCAGAGGTGATCGACATAGCCGACGACGACGACAGCCGAGACACGATCATCGTTCCCAGGGTCCGTTGCCGAATCATCCGTGACGTTCCTCTGCCAGCTCATCAACGTGTCGTCTTGCGGCCAGCATCCAAGGCCACTAACGTCGTCCCGAACCGAGCAGCAGCAACTCTGCCAGGTCTTCCCCACCTCGAGGACATCTGTATAGAAGATCCGATGTACGACACCTACTGTCAGTACCGCCAGTTCCTGCTGCAACAATATTATTAGGCGTTAATACAACATTGCGGTGAGTCGTATAATATCTTGTATAATTGTTGAATCCTGTAAACTCACCGTTCTCGTTGCATCCTCTCGCGCGCGATTCTTGTCGGGACACTCCTTGTAACCGCGTCGGACGTTCTTTTCTTGACTGCATCCATAGCAATATCGGTTGTCCTAGTGCATATGACAGCCCGCGGCTGTCTCGGCACGAAAGACCACTCCTCATTTTAATCATAATATCTCAACCGTCCGTCTGTCACTGTTCTCTTTTCTCTCTCCTGGTACCTGTAACAAAAACACAGTGACGGACGTGACAGTATAAGAATCGGGCTGGTTACCGGAGTTAGTAAGGTCGGGATGGTTACCGAATGCGTCGGGATGATTCCCGGAATTAGAAAGGTCGGGATGGTTACCGAATACGTCGGGATGATACCCGGAATTAGAAAGGTCGGAAGAGTACGACTCGATTTCTTCCATCTCCAATGGGGGCAATCGAAATGAAACTCTTTCCGACGAGGTGTTAAAACACCGGAGGCTCGCTTTGCCTTTACGATTGGTGACGACGCAGTCACCCAGGAATACATCCGGCGCTACGTTAACACGGCGGATATATCCCTGTTTAGGTCCCTCGACGTCGACCGCTATGCACGCAACGGTACGAGGTTCGAGGACGAATTCTTCGGATTTCGGAGGAGTCTTTGTTCGGACTCGATCCTCACGCTCCACGATCCGACTTCTCGCAGTGTACTCCGATATCTCTCGAGTCTCCTTCGATTCCGGCCGGCTTTTCACGGCGTTTTTCTCTAGGGAGCACTCGATCGAATCCCGAGGAGGCATTGAAATAACCTCCGTCACCGGAGCTCTGCAAGGTCTGACCGCGGGTGCACGAGGATTTGAGGAAGACACTCGAACGTTCCTTGCCGAATGTTCCTCACGCTTGACGGCTGGAGTTTTAACGAGATCGTTGGTTATAGACGAAGGCATTGAAATAACCTCTGCTGCCAATTTATCGCGAGGCTCAGCCGTGGGCGCGCAAGGGTTCGAGAAGGGAACCCGAATGTTTCCTATCATAATGTATTCATTCGCAAAGGAGATCTCGGCTCCTGTTCTGAAGAAGGGAGAACCGAGGATTCCGTCGATGTTAATTGGGAAGTTTTCTTCCAAGACATGAAATTCGATAGGGTTTTGACCCTGTAAGTGTATTTTAATTTGACCGAGAGTTGGAATGGATCCCTCGGTTATTCCTTGGACTTCTATAGTGTTCGTATGATCTATAGGTAGATTTGGTTCTAGACTTGACGCACGAATTAAATTGATCTCCGAACCCGTGTCTAACAAAAATTCACACTTCTTTTGTAATTGAGGGGCGGAGATTTTTACGCGCGGAATTGGTGAGTCTGCAGCAAGATTTACTGCTGAGACGAATCGTCGGACTGGTCGTTCGTCCGGATAGCTGTTTGGGTGCGGGCAGTAGTTTGAGTTGAAGATGCGGCCTCCCGCCTTGGGTTGGCTTCGGTCGGGAGGCCGGACTCGTTTCCCGACCTCCTATTATTATTAAAAGCGCGCTTACGGCACTCGTGAATATCGTGCCCGGGGACTTTGCAGTAGTTGCAAAATTTGTTAGAGCTTGAAGGGCGATCTGTGCGACCATCGCGGTACGTGTTTTGGTCGCGAGGATTATTTTCCCATCGCCGTTGCGGCGTCGGGGAGCGATAAGAGTCCCGGTTTAAGTTTCTCGAGGACTGCTGAGACGAGTCCGGTCTGTTATCGCGGCGTTCTTGAGTTCGCTCTGGAATGTCACGAGCGGACTCGTACGTGGAACGCTGGCGATACGGCCGGTTATCAGAGAAGCTGACTCGTTTTTCTTCGCGGATCAGTTCTCGTCGACGAGTCTGGTCTGACTCATACTGCCTGTATGCAGAGATGGCTGCTTCGAAAACAGTGGCAGGATTTCGCGAAGGGCAATGAAGCACTTCGGCACGCAGCTGGGGAAGGAGACCTCGTAGGAAGCAATCTACTACGAAGCGATCCAGCTCTTCGTAATCAAGGCCAATATCTGTGGCATCTTGAATCGCGGTTCGAAGGTCTTTAACGCGATTGATGAAGTCTAGGATGTGCTCGTTTGGAGCTTGTAGTACACTCGCGAGATCGCCACGGTACTGGTCCACGAATTTGTATGGGCCCAGTACTGTACGTAACTTTTCGCATAGTGCAGAAATTGTGACTATGTGCTCGCCTTCTATAGCGGCATAAGCACGATCGTGGAGTTTATTGCAGAGCAATTTCGTGAGGGCACGCTCTGCATTGGCCGGTACGGTGTCACGCGCGCGTTTGCATGCGCGTATGAATTGTAGGACGGAAGACGAAGTTCCGTCGAATCTAGGGACAAGCTCGGCAGCTTGTTTTAGAGCGAAATTACCAGTAGGTTCATACTGTGGGATTTCGCGTGGCTCTGGCGGTGAAGGTTCCCGCATATTAGAGACGTTACTAGGGCCTGGTGTAGGCGTTTGTTGACGTAGGGTTTGACTCGTGATTTGGATGTTGCGAAGCTCTTTTCGTATTTCGTCGAGCATATTCTTTTGGTTTTGTGCGTCTTCTTCATATTTGAGACGCAATTTCGCAATAAAATCAGTTTCTTCTTTGAGATATTGCTCTCTACGGGCGAGGTCTTGTGCGTATAGGAGTAGCTCTTCCTCGGTCATTGGGGGAAGGTCTGCGTTAGGATCTGCTTGGAGATCCCTTTGAGATCGCGTGATTGGGCGAGACATTTTGGAGGATATAAATGAGATTTAAAATGTGAATTTCGTACTGACACGCGTCGGGGCTTATTAATGCAAATATCGGCGACCACTTCGATGTCCTACCGACTGCGCCAAATTTGTCACGTCCGTCACTGTGTTTTTGTTACAGGTACCAGGAGAGAGAAAAGAGAACAGTGACAGACGGACGGTTGAGATATTATGATTAAAATGAGGAGTGGTCTTTCGTGCCGAGACAGCCGCGGGCTGTCATATGCACTAGGACAACCGATATTGCTATGATGCAGTCAAGAAAAGAACGTCCGACGCGGTTACAAGGAGTGTCCCGACAAGAATCGCGCGCGAGAGGATGCAACGAGAACGGTGAGTTTACAGGATTCAACAATTATACAAGACATTATACGACTCACCGCAATGTTGTATTAACGCCTAATAATATTGTTGCAGCAGGAACTGACGGTACTGACAGTAGGTGTCGTACATCGGATCTTCTATACAGATGTCCTCGAGGTGGGGAAGATCTGGCAGAGTTGCTGCTGCTCGGTTCGGGACGACGTTAGTGGCCTTGGATGCTGGCCGCAAGACGACACGTTGATGAGCTGGCAGAGGAACGTCACGGATGATTCGGCAACGGACCCTGGGAACGATGATCGTGTCTCGGCTGTCGTCGTCGTCGGCTATGTCGATCACCTCTGGACGATCGACCGGATGTAGAACTGGCGTCGGAGCTCGCGAGAGGTCCGCGTGGTTGACCTCTTTAGGAAGGCTGCAAGGGCAACCGTATACAGAAACGTAATCGGACGCGTCACACGGAATGTGCTCGGTGGTTCCCAGAAGTTCTGTCCACTCGGTAGTGGCAATGATTTGATCGAGCACCGCTTTATTTCTCAACGCGCGTCTCAATTTAGCAAGTTGATACTTGCGTCCCGCTCGACGTGGGCGTCGCATGGGTAAGGAATAGTAATGATGGAATATTAATAATAATATTATGAAAATGAACTTCCACTTGTTATTAACCTTTTTGGTAGTTAACTCGCTTCACGTCTATAGTGGCGGCTCAGCGTTTCCACTGCGCACTTTAGACCAATTCTAGACGTGGCACGAGAACTTCTCTATGACTCGCTTCAAATTCCTTATTGGCGGCTCAGCGTTTCCACTGCGCACTTCAGACCAAGTCCGGATATGTCACGAGTTTAATATATTAAATGTAAGAACTGAATTGGAAGATGGTGTTGAACTAACACAAGAATAACAAGATCGAAGCACTGGTATAACAACGATATATTAAATAAGAACTGGTAAGTACAGTGGTATACAATATGTAAGTAGTATTATAATAGGAATAGTAATTGGATTAATGAATAATGGATATTGTAATATGTTGTAGGAATAATGTATGAGTTGAGTTGAGTTGAGTTAGAATTGGAATTGGAATTGGAATTAGGAGTGAAGGATCGACACACTTCACTTTCGCGGAGCTAGACTGAACACGTCTGCTCTTGAAGCCGGACTGGCGGCTGAGGCCAGGTAGGCACGTCTGTGCGAGTCGCTGGCTGAAGGCGGACTGATGCAAGCGTCCGCTCTGCCTTGCCTCCTTCGGTCGGAGTGGGGACAGCTGACGCTGCAGTCTCTTTGTTCTTCAGTCGTCGGAGTGGGAGAACCGCTGACGCAGCAGCGTCTTTGCTCCCGGGGACTGCACGTGCATTTCTGCTGACGCTGCAGTCTCGTGGCTGTCCTATTGCCCTCTACGAGCGTGGGACTGCTGATGCAGCAGTCTTTGGACTTCTCGACGTTTCTAGAAGCTTCTAGATGCTTCCAGAGTGATGCAATACTTTATTGCATTATGTGTCGTGGTGATGGGTTGAAACTGAGGTAAGGTGTTGATCAAGGAGAAGTTATGGTGATGGGTAGAGACGGAGATAAGGATTAGAACAATACAATAATGAGATCTTAATACTATGCTCTTATGTCTAGGGGACGGTGTGTGGATCTTATGTAGATCAGACCTTGTATACATAGTGTGTGTACAAGGCCAACGTCGTACATCGGACGACGTAACAATACTAACTCCGGTAACCAGCCCGATTCTTATACTAACTCCGGTAACCATCCCGACGCATTCGGTAACCATCCCGACCTTTTCAATTCCGGTAACCATCCCGACGTATTCGGTAACCATCCCGACAATTTTAATCCAGAGTCCAAAGAAGACTCCCGCGAATTCAAACCTATGAAGGTTTATTCTACAAGCTCCGGTATCAAGTCCGATTGTTTCTATTCCGAGTCTAGGTTGAAAGGAAATGTCCCCGCCTTTGATTCTCTAAAGACAACAGAACGTCTACATAAAATAAAGCATAAAACTCTACCTCGTATAGACCGAGCATACGAGTCGATCATAAAAGATCATCCCGCGATAATTTCTAAATCAGAGTCAAAGAGAGTCTATATTTCATTTCAAAAACCTACCTCTGATTTTTCGCCGGGACATGATCTCTTCCAGTCTCAACGGTCAAGTATCCGTGCACCGCAAAGCGATTTCCATCCATCTAGGAATTATACGTCTGTAAAATACGCGTCAGCAAAAAGGAGAAACAAATTTCGTATTATACTATACCTTTGCAATAACCCGCGAACCATAATTGTAGCGTCTCCTGCGATTTGCGATAAGAAACCCTCCCAGGAGATTTCATTACAGTCCTCCGCTGACGCGAAATTAGAATCCGCGATAATCACGCGTCCGGTCAACACCGATAAGCGAGCGAAATCCGAAAACCAGCGTCGACAGAATCTCCTTCCACCGCCGGAAGATACAGAACAAACGACAGCAGCACTTCGAAGAAGTTCCTACAGCCAGAATCCCAGCCTGTTCCCAGCCGCCTACCACATCGTGTCCAGTATCCACAAACACAATCAACATGTGCGGACACTTACAACCGGCGAGACCATCGGCGAACAAAGCCGGAGACTTCATCTACAGATACCAGGGAATATTCTGCTACAATGGCAGACACAGAATCTCCCTAAATGGCAGAGAACTATGCCTTGCCTGCAGCCTCACTGCGGTAGTCAGGAGGGTCATCGTATACACGCACGTTCTTACAAGGAAAAGGAAGAACGCATGCGACGCGTGTACAAAACCCATATTGAGGGAAACTCCAATATTGGAATGCATCCACTGCAGTTTCCTCCTCGCACTGGATCGGGCAGCAACAGACACTGCCAGAATAAGAAGAGAAAGAGGCGAAATTCTCACGGACGACGAAGAAGAGGACGAAAACTCAAGCACCTCTTCCTCGGACGAAGACACCAATACTCAAGCAAATTAGAGATGCAGAGTGTTTGTGCCAAAGCCGTAATCTCGTCACCTGAGACAAAAGTGACAGTGACACAAGTGATTCCCCACCCACCCAAAACCCAACTATGCAAAATGAACAAAGCGAAATAAATTGCATAAAACCAGCCCCAGCCCCACGTGCCGACACCGACAACATTTCAGTGCGACCAGTGTTTCGTACAAATATAGGAAATACTCGCCGAGAACTGTGCTCCCTGCGCGGAGTACCCCCGGACGATGCGTCGCATGAATGAGTGTGAAAGCGAGTGTTGAGCGAGAAATTTCTTCCTTGTAAGAAATTTCTTTTCCGCGTTGGGAGGTGTTACGTCGTCCGACGTACGACGTTGGCCTTGTACACACACTATGTATACAAGGTCTGATCTGCATAAGATCCACACACCGTCCCCTAGACATAAGAGCATAGTATTAAGATCTCATTATTCTATTGTTCTAATCCTTACCTCCGTCTTTACCCATCACCATAATTTCACCTTGATCAACACCTTACCTCAGTTTCAACCCATCACCACGACACATAATGCAATAAAGTATTGCATCACTCTGGAAGCATCTAGAAGCTTCTAGAAACGTCGAGAAGTCCAAAGACTGCTGCATCAGCAGTCCCACGCTCGTAGAGGGCAATAGGACAGCCACGAGACTGCAGCGTCAGCAGAAATGCACGTGCAGTCCCCGGGAGCGAAGACGCTGCTGCGTCAGCGGTTCTCCCACTCCGACGACTGAAGAACAAAGAGACTGCAGCGTCAGCTATCCCCACTCCGAACGAAGGAGGCAAGGCAGAGCAGGCGCTTGCATCAGTCCGCCTTCAGCCAGCGACTCGCACAGACGTGCCTACCTGGCCTCAGCCGCCAGTCCGGCTTCAAGAGCAGACGTGTTCAGTCTAGCTCCGCGAAAGTGAAGTGTGTCGATCCTTCACTCCTAATTCCAATTCCAATTCCAACTCTAACTCAACTCAACTCAAGTCCTAATTCTCATACATTATTCCTATAACATATTACAATATCCATTATTCATTAATCCAATTACTACTCCTATTATAATACTACTTACATATTGTATACCAGTGTACTTACCAGTTCTTATTTAATATATCGTTGTTATACCAGTGCTTCGATCTTGTTATTCTTGTGTTAGTTCAACACCATCTTCCAATTCAGTTCTTGCATCGAATATATTAAACTCGTGACATATCCGGACTTGGTCTTGTTACGTCACGCCCCACGTCCTAGGCAAAGGAGATGACCCCAGGAGGCGGCACGTGGAATTGATGAGGAAACGGTCTTTTACGCCAAGACAGCCAGACGGGCAGTCCTACCGACTGCGCCAAATTTTGTTACGTCACGCCCCACGTCCTAGGCAAAGAAGATGACCCCAGGAGGCGGCACGTGGAATTGAAGAGGAAACGGTCTTTTACGCCAAGACAGCCAGACGGGCAGTCATATGCGCTAGGACACCGATAGTCATTTGAGACCGACACCCGCTAGCAGTCAACGCGGATGGCGATACTTATACGTAAACGCAACGAACGCGGTGAGTTGACATGGGGTAAAGATGGATACAAGATACTGATTCTCACCGGTTTGTTGTTACGCCTTAATAATACTGTTGAAGGAGCTGAGCTCGTCGGTCAGCATGGGTCTGGTATAACGGGTCGTCCAGACAGATCTCATCGAGATGTGGAAGGTTTGGCAGCTGTCTCGCTGGGGTACGCACGACAATGCGTCTGTTGGACGGTAGGTACTCGTCCTTGATGATCCTACAGCGAACGTGCGGCAAGATTATGGTGCTCCTGCTGTCATCGTCATCAGAGCTGGTGACGAGATCAATGACCTCGTAACGAACGGCAGGCGGGTTGTTGTCACTGGACAGGTTTATGGTATTCCTGACGTCGTCGTCGTCGTCAGAGATGTCAACGAGATCGGCTATCTCGTAGCGACCAGCAGACGGTTTGGTGACAGGTGAAGAACGCGAGAGGTCCGCGTGGTCGACCTCTGTGTTCGGAATCGGACGGCACGGACAACCGTATACCGATACGTAATCTGACGCGTCGCACTCGATATTCTCGGTCGTTCCGAGAAGTTCAGTCCAATCAGTCGAACTTAAGACGCGGTTTAAGATGGCTGTTTGATTTAATGCCCGTTTGAACTTGGCCAGTTGATACTTTCGGCCTGCACGACGTGTACGACGCATAAGGGATGGGTATGGAAGGAACTGTTTCGGAAGAGTTAATACTCTGAAAATCCTTTTGTCGGATTTTGTCTAAGTCCCAAACGTGAAAGAAAAATTGGCCAGGGGTTCCCCGTAGGCGCTGGCCAGAGGTAATTTACCTGACTCGAAAATGTCCACTCGTTAATCGGCACTACCCAGCAGAGCAGACGAACTGGCCTCCGAGCCGGGTCACCGTGCGACAACGAGGGCACTATTAAAACAGTCACTTCACTTTAGACACTGATATGTTTCCTTTCACAAACTGTCACTTTAACTTCGATAATCTTTTGACTAAGTGTCACCTCGTTGACGTATTGCCTCGGCGGAGCTGTAAGCTTCTCCCTTTGTAACCGAGGTTGAACACGTAAGCGAGAGCTCAATTATTTATTATTAATATTAAATGCGTTTATCTGATTTGGAAAGTTATTATTTCCAAACGTCTACTCGTCAACCACTACTTCTCAGCGGAGCGGACGAACTGACCTCCAAGCCGAGTTCTGTATGATTAACGAGGGCACGATTCGAATTTCGAAAAGAAACTGTCACTGGATTTAGTAGAATGATGTGGAAATTAACTTCACGTAGCACTGGTAAAATATAATATATATATTGAAATAAAGAACGTTGAGTACACTTGAGTATAAACTTGGTAGTATAATAATAAATGAATTAAACGTAATAATCGTATACGGAGTATGAGTTAGTAAGAGTTAGAATTGGAATTGATTTAGGAATTGAATTGGAATGGATTTGGAATAGAATAGTAGAACAAACGTCGATGAACGTCGAAGCGCGATTTAGAAGAGCGCAGATCGACACGTCTGCTCGCTTCGCTGGCTTGGGCCAGACTGACTGATGTCGTTGTGTGAGAATGGAGTGAGCGCAGACCGACACGTCCGCTCACTCCGCTGGCTAGCACCAGACTGATGCAAGAGGCAGCTCTGCGTTGCCTCCTTCGCTCGGAGTGGGGGTTGCTGACGCTGCAGTCCCTTTGTCCTCGCTCGTCGGAGTGGTGACGGGTGCAAGACTGCTGACGTTGCAGTCTCTTTGTCCTCGCTCTCGACAGAGTGGTGACGCGTGCAAGACTGCTGACGTTGCGATCTCTTTGTTCTCGAGGTGGCGTTTACTCGAGCGGAGTTGAGGATTTGAACAAGTTGTAAGTGTAGATGAGGGTTTGAACAAGTGTTAAGTGTAGATGAGGGTTTAAACAAGTTATAAGTGTAGATGAGGGTTTGAACAAGTGTTAGGTAAGATTGAGAGTTTGGAGTGGTGGTTGGGTTTAGAACAATTGGGAGAGTCGAGATTTAAGTAGTAATGGGTATTAGAACAAGTTTAGGAAAAGTCGTGGGTGAAGTAGTGATGGGTTTAAGATGTATTAGAATTAGAACAAGAGTTTGATAGCGATGGGTTTAAGAGATATTAGATTTAGAACAAGAGTTTGATAGCGATGGGTTTAAGAGGTATTATGTACTTAATATTTAATCTTAGCCTAGAATCGAGGTACGGTCCTCGATTCGACCAACGTCGGAGGTGTCCGACGTAACACCTCCCTCGCCGGAGAAGAGATTTCTCGGAGTGAAATCTCTCGGTCCGAGGTTGTGTTCGGTGAACGCTCGCATTACAATTTTTGGTCTTGAGACGCATCGTTAGTGAGCGATCCGCGCAGGGAGCTCAGTTCTCGGCGCACGTTGACTGTATTAACAGTACGAAACACTGGATGCACTGAGATGTTGTCTGATTCTGCGCGAGGAGTTGGGGTAGGTTTCGCAATGTCCGACAGTCTATAATCGCAATGTTCATTATTTGACTGTCTTTTATTGGGGTCTTGGGAGGGAATGGGCTCACTTATTTCACTGTTGTTGCCATTTAGTTCGTGATGAGGTGTTCCTCCATGTCCGAGTCTGAATCCTCGTCCGAACTTCCTTCGGATGAATCGGAGTCATCTGATGAGTCGGAGGCCTCTGGGTTTTCTAACATGATGCCCTGTCCGGCCAGAATGCTCAGGCATTCTCGGCAATCCATTACTGGAGTTTCGGTGCATATCGGACCACCGCATTCCTCGCAATCGTTTTGGACGGAGTACATTCGCTGGTGATTCCAAATTCTTACATTGGAAATGACTGTTCTCTGGCTACAGTCATAGCAAAGTTTCCTTCCGTCGGGCGTTATTCTTATCCTGCCATTGTAGCAGGAGATTTCGAGCAAGTAGGTGGGAATTGCAGGTGGTCTCTTCTGACCGGCCTTCCTGATTGGAAGTTGTTTGCACATTTTGATGAGTGTTTTAACGTGCTTTTTCGTAATGTTGCTTGAGCGGTGGGCGATTGCAGAATGACTGCTCTTCTGCTTTGTTTGTTCGATGTGGGTTAGTGGGGGTGAGCAAGTCCAACCGGCAGGGGAATACTGAGTATGGATAAGTAATCTCCCTGTTGACTCGGCATTTTGCTCCCCTTGTTGGTTAGAGTAATCACTCTTGTCTCAGGTGACGAGATTACGGCTTTGGCACAAACACTCTGCATCTCTAATTTGCTTGAGTATTGGTGTCTTCGTCCGAGGAAGAGGTGCTTGAGTTTTCGTCCTCTTCTTCGTCGTCCGTGAGAATTTCGCCTCTTTCTCTTCTTATTCTGGCAGTGTCTGTTGCTGCCCGATCCAGTGCGAGGAGGAAGCTGCAGTGGATGCATTCCAATATTGGGGTTTCCCTCAATATGGGTTTTGTACACGCATCGCATGCGTTCTTCTTTTTCCTTGTAAGAACGTGCGTGTATACGATGACCCTCCTGACTACCGCAGTGAGGCTGCAGGCAAGGCATAGTTCTCTGCCATTTAGGGAGATTCTGTGTCTGCCATTGTAGCAGAATATTCCTTGGTATCTGTAGATGAAGTCTCCGGCTTTGTTCGCCGATGGTCTCGCCGGTTGTAAGTGTCCGCACATGTTGATTGTGTTTGTGGATACTGGACACGATGTGGTAGGCGGCTGGGAACAGGCTGGGATTCTGGCTGTAGGAACTTCTTCGAAGTGCTGCTGTCGTTTGTTCTGTATCTTCCGGCGGTGGAAGGAGATTCTGTCGACGCTGGGTTTCGGATTTCGCTCGCTTATCGGTGTTGACCGAACGCGTGATTATCGCGGATTCTAATTTCGCGTCAGCGGAGGACTGTAATGAAATCTCCTGGGAGGGTTTCTTATCGCAAGTCGCAGGAGATGCTACAATCATTGTTCGCGGGTTATCGCAGAGGTATAGTATAATACGAAATTTGTTTCTCCTTTTTGCTGACGCGTATTTTACAGACGTATAATTCCTAGATGGATGAAACTCGCTTTGCGGTGCACGGATACTTGACCGTTTAGATTGGAAGAGATCATGTTCCGGCGAAAAATCAGAGGTAGGTTTTTGAAATGAAATATAGACTCTCTTTGACTCTGATTTAGAAATTATCGCGGGATGATCTTTTATGATCGACTCGTATACTCGGTCTATACGAGGTAGAGTTTTATGCTTTACTTTATGTAGACGTTCTGTCGTCTTTAGAGAATCAAAGGCGGGGACATTTCCTTTCAACCTAGACTCGGAATAGAAACAATCGGACTTGATACCGGAGCTTGTAGAATAAACCTTCATAGGTTTGAATTCGTGGGAGTCTTCTTTGGACTCTGGATTAAAATTGTCGGGATGGTTACCGAATACGTCGGGATGGTTACCGGAATTGAAAAGGTCGGGATGGTTACCGAATGCGTCGGGATGGTTACCGGAATTAGAAAGGTCGGGATGGTTACCGAATACGTCGGGATGGTTACCGGAATTAGAAAGGTCGGGATGGTTACCGAATGCGTCGGGATGGTTACCGGAATTAGAAAGGTCGGGATGGTTACCGGAATTAGAAAGGTCGGGATGGTTACCGAATACGTCGGGATAGTGCCCGGAATTAGTTGAATAACGCTCGATCTCTTCCACCTCTAACACGGGTAATCGGAATGAGATCGGACGCGGAGATGTGTTGAAACATCTGAGGCTCGCTTTGCCTCCGCGATTAGTGACTACACAGTCACCGAGAAATACATCCGGCGCTACGCTGACGCGGCGGATATATCCCTGTTTCGGGCCCTGTACGCTGACTGCAATGCAGGCGGCTGTTCGGGGCTTAACGGCAAACTCATTAGAGTCTGCTGCAGTCCTTGATTCGGACTGTTGATTTAGATTTTTGCGCTTATCGACCGGTTCCTCTACGATATTATTCGATGTGATACGAATCTCTCCCGGTTGCACCCGACGTTTTGAGAGAGGGAATGTTTCTTCCTCTGTCCTTGCGGCGTGCTTTTCAAGAGAGACCTCCGTTTTCGGAGAAGGCATTGAAATAACCCTCGTCATTGAACTATCGCGGGGCTCAGTCGGCAGTGCGCGTGAATTAGAGAACGGAATTGAAATGTTTCCGATTAAAACAAATTGCTTTGCAAAGGAAATCTCAGCTCCTTCTATAAAGAAGGGCGAGCCGAGAATTCCGTTAACACCGACTGGGAAATCGTCCCCGAGCACGTGGAATTTGACAGGGATTGTCCCCTGAATGAATATAACGACTTCGCCGAGTGTTACGATGGAACCCTCGGTTATTCCATGAACTTCGATCGTGCTCGTGGGATCAATGGTTATCCCAGGTTTTAAACTGGACGCGCGTATCAAATTGACTTCCGAGCCCGTGTCTAATAAGAATTCACTTTTCTCGCGAAGCTGAGGGGCGGAGATTTGTACGCGCGGGATCGGCGAGTCTACTGCGAGGTTAACTGCAGAGACGAATCGTCGATCTGGTCTTCGGGGAGCTCGTTCGTTCGAACGGCGGTCTGCGTGAATGTTTGGTTGCGCTTTGTTGGGGCGGCCTCCCGCTGTTGATTCGTTCCTGTCGGGAGGCCTGACTCGTTTCCCGAGCGCAGGTTATTGTTATAGGCTCTTTTTCGACATTCGTGAATGTCATGCCCGGGAGTTTTGCAATAGTTGCAAAACTTGCGGGGCTCTCCCGAACGTCTGTCGCGATTTGAATTCGGGTCCCGGTTTTCGCGCTGCGGGTTTTGTTCGCGAGGGGTTTCGGATCGCCACTGCGGAGTTGGAGAACGATAAGAGTTGCGGTTCGAGTTTCTCCACGAGTCTCGACGTTGGTCGGACCCGTTATCGCGACGCTCATCCGGTCTGTTGTCGCGACGTTCAGGGATGCGTTCGCGAGAATTGAAATTGTCAGAAGAGCGTGGGCGATAGGAGCTTCTGTTATCTGAGAAGCTTACCTTGCGGGAATCGTCACGATTAGATTCGCGACGACGGTTTTGATACAGCTCATATTGCTTATATGCAGAGATGGCTGCTTCGAAGATCTCTGCCGAATTCTGAGAACGGCAATGCAAAACTTCGCTGCGAAGTTGTGGGAGTAGACCGCGAAGGAAGCACTCGACTGTGAAACGATCGATTTCTCTGTAGTCGTAATGTCCTTCGGTAGAATCGCTGATGGCGGTTCGTAAATCTTTGACTCGATTTATGAAGTCAAGAATATGCTCATTGTTGCCCTGGGCTACGCTTGCCAATTCGCCACGGTACTGGTCCACGAATTTGTAGGGTCCCAGTACTGTTCGTAGCTTATCGCAAAGTTGTGAGATCGTACGTATGTTTTCGCCTTCAATGGCAGCGTACGCACGATCGGAAAGTTTATTGCAGATTAGTTTAGTAAGGGCACGTTCTATGGATTCGGGGATAGAATCACGCGCGCGTTTGCAGGCGCGGATGAATTTTAGGACGGGAATCGATGTTCCGTCGAATTTGGGTACGAGTTCTGCGGCTTGTTTCAACGCGAAATTTCCTGTTGGCTCATATTGCGGGGTTTCGCGTGGCTCTGATAATGAAGGTTCTCGCGTGTTAGAGACGTTACTGGGGCCTGGTGTAGGCGCTTGGTGACGTAAGTTTTGGTTCAAGGCTTGAATATTGTGGAGCTCTTTGCGTATTTCATCGAGCATGTTATTTTGATTCTGTGCGTCTTCTTCATATTTAAGACGCAATTTAGCAATGAATTCGGTTTGCTCTTTTAAATATTCCTCTTTACGGGCGAGATCTTGCGCGTAAAGAAGTAGCTCTTCCTCGGTTGGCGGAGGAAGGTCTTGATTAGGATCCGCTCGGGGATCCGTTTGGGATCGTGTGATTGGGCGAGACATTTTGCGATATTAGTGTGAATTCTTGGTCGACACACGATTTAGAGAACAAATGTCAGACGTACGAAAACAATTTGTTAATGGTTCAACTACCGGCGACCGTTTTCGTGTCCTACCGACTGCGCCAAATTTTGTTACGTCACGCCCCACGTCCTAGGCAAAGGAGATGACCCCAGGAGGCGGCACGTGGAATTGAAGAGGAAACGGTCTTTTACGCCAAGACAGCCAGACGGGCAGTCATATGCGCTAGGACACCGATAGTCATTTGAGACCGACACCCGCTAGCAGTCAACGCGGATGGCGATACTTATACGTAAACGCAACGAACGCGGTGAGTTGACATGGGGTAAAGATGGATACAAGATACTGATTCTCACCGGTTTGTTGTTACGCCTTAATAATACTGTTGAAGGAGCTGAGCTCGTCGGTCAGCATGGGTCTGGTATAACGGGTCGTCCAGACAGATCTCATCGAGATGTGGAAGGTTTGGCAGCTGTCTCGCTGGGGTACGCACGACAATGCGTCTGTTGGACGGTAGGTACTCGTCCTTGATGATCCTACAGCGAACGTGCGGCAAGATTATGGTGCTCCTGCTGTCATCGTCATCAGAGCTGGTGACGAGATCAATGACCTCGTAACGAACGGCAGGCGGGTTGTTGTCACTGGACAGGTTTATGGTATTCCTGACGTCGTCGTCGTCGTCAGAGATGTCAACGAGATCGGCTATCTCGTAGCGACCAGCAGACGGTTTGGTGACAGGTGAAGAACGCGAGAGGTCCGCGTGGTCGACCTCTGTGTTCGGAATCGGACGGCACGGACAACCGTATACCGATACGTAATCTGACGCGTCGCACTCGATATTCTCGGTCGTTCCGAGAAGTTCAGTCCAATCAGTCGAACTTAAGACGCGGTTTAAGATGGCTGTTTGATTTAATGCCCGTTTGAACTTGGCCAGTTGATACTTTCGGCCTGCACGACGTGTACGACGCATAAGGGATGGGTATGGAAGGAACTGTTTCGGAAGAGTTAATACTCTGAAAATCCTTTTGTCGGATTTTGTCTAAGTCCCAAACGTGAAAGAAAAATTGGCCAGGGGTTCCCCGTAGGCGCTGGCCAGAGGTAATTTACCTGACTCGAAAATGTCCACTCGTTAATCGGCACTACCCAGCAGAGCAGACGAACTGGCCTCCGAGCCGGGTCACCGTGCGACAACGAGGGCACTATTAAAACAGTCACTTCACTTTAGACACTGATATGTTTCCTTTCACAAACTGTCACTTTAACTTCGATAATCTTTTGACTAAGTGTCACCTCGTTGACGTATTGCCTCGGCGGAGCTGTAAGCTTCTCCCTTTGTAACCGAGGTTGAACACGTAAGCGAGAGCTCAATTATTTATTATTAATATTAAATGCGTTTATCTGATTTGGAAAGTTATTATTTCCAAACGTCTACTCGTCAACCACTACTTCTCAGCGGAGCGGACGAACTGACCTCCAAGCCGAGTTCTGTATGATTAACGAGGGCACGATTCGAATTTCGAAAAGAAACTGTCACTGGATTTAGTAGAATGATGTGGAAATTAACTTCACGTAGCACTGGTAAAATATAATATATATATTGAAATAAAGAACGTTGAGTACACTTGAGTATAAACTTGGTAGTATAATAATAAATGAATTAAACGTAATAATCGTATACGGAGTATGAGTTAGTAAGAGTTAGAATTGGAATTGATTTAGGAATTGAATTGGAATGGATTTGGAATAGAATAGTAGAACAAACGTCGATGAACGTCGAAGCGCGATTTAGAAGAGCGCAGATCGACACGTCTGCTCGCTTCGCTGGCTTGGGCCAGACTGACTGATGTCGTTGTGTGAGAATGGAGTGAGCGCAGACCGACACGTCCGCTCACTCCGCTGGCTAGCACCAGACTGATGCAAGAGGCAGCTCTGCGTTGCCTCCTTCGCTCGGAGTGGGGGTTGCTGACGCTGCAGTCCCTTTGTCCTCGCTCGTCGGAGTGGTGACGGGTGCAAGACTGCTGACGTTGCAGTCTCTTTGTCCTCGCTCTCGACAGAGTGGTGACGCGTGCAAGACTGCTGACGTTGCGATCTCTTTGTTCTCGAGGTGGCGTTTACTCGAGCGGAGTTGAGGATTTGAACAAGTTGTAAGTGTAGATGAGGGTTTGAACAAGTGTTAAGTGTAGATGAGGGTTTAAACAAGTTATAAGTGTAGATGAGGGTTTGAACAAGTGTTAGGTAAGATTGAGAGTTTGGAGTGGTGGTTGGGTTTAGAACAATTGGGAGAGTCGAGATTTAAGTAGTGATGGGTATTAGAACAAGTTTAGGAAAAGTCGTGGGTGAAGTAGTGATGGGTTTAAGATGTATTAGAATTAGAACAAGAGTTTGATAGCGATGGGTTTAAGAGATATTAGATTTAGAACAAGAGTTTGATAGCGATGGGTTTAAGAGGTATTATGTACTTAATATTTAATCTTAGCCTAGAATCGAGGTACGGTCCTCGATTCGACCAACGTCGGAGGTCGTCCGACGTAACAGTCTAAAGTGCGCAGTGGAAACGCTGAGCCGCCAATAAGGAATTTGAAGCGAGTCATAGAGAAGTTCTCGTGCCACGTCTAGAATTGGTCTAAAGAGCGCAGTGGAAACGCTGAGCCGCCACTATAGACATGAAGCGAGTTAACTATCAAAAAGGTTAATAACAAGTGGAAGTTCATTTTCATTACATTATTAATATTCCATCATTACTATTCCTTACCCATGCGACGCCCACGTCGAGCGGGACGCAAGTATCAACTTGCTAAATTGAGACGCGCGTTGAGAAATAAAGCGGTGCTCGATCAAATCATTGCCACTACCGAGTGGACAGAACTTCTGGGAACCACCGAGCACATTCCGTGTGACGCGTCCGATTACGTTTCTGTATACGGTTGCCCTTGCAACCCTCCTAAAGAGGTCAACCACGCGGACCTCTCGCGAGCTCCGACGCCAGTTCTACATCCGGTCGATTGTCCAGAGGTGATCGACATAGCCGACGACGACGACAGCCGAGACACGATCATCGTTCCCAGGGTCCGTTGCCGAATCATCCGTGACGTTCCTCTGCCAGCTCATCAACGTGTCGTCTTGCGGCCAGCATCCAAGGCCACTAACGTCGTCCCGAACCGAGCAGCAGCAACTCTGCCAGATCTTCCCCACCTCGAGGACATCTGTATAGAAGATCCGATGTACGACACCTACTGTCAGTACCGCCAGTTCCTGCTGCAACAATATTATTAGGCGTTAATACAACATTGCGGTGAGTCGTATAATATCTTGTATAATTGTTGAATCCTGTAAACTCACCGTTCTCGTTGCATCCTCTCGCGCGCGATTCTTGTCGGGACACTCCTTGTAACCGCGTCGGACGTTCTTTTCTTGACTGCATCCATAGCAATATCGGTTGTCCTAGTGCATATGACAGCCCGCGGCTGTCTCGGCACGAAAGACCACTCCTCATTTTAATCATAATATCTCAACCGTCCGTCTGTCACTGTTCTCTTTTCTCTCTCTTGGTACCTGTAACAAAAACACAGTGACGGACGTGACAGTACATCGGACGACGTAACACCTCCCAACGCGGAAAAGAAATTTCTTACAAGGAAGAAATTTCTCGCTCAACACTCGATCTCACACTCATTCATGCGATGCATCGTCCGGAGGTACTCCGCGCAGGGAGCACAGTTCTCGGCGAGTATTTCCTATAGTTGTACGAAACACTGGTCGCACTGAAATGTTGTCGGTGTCGGCACGTGGGGCTGGGGCTGATTTTATGCAATTTATTTCGCTTTGTTCATTTTGCATAATTGGGTTTTGGGTGGGTGGGGAATCACTGGTGTCACTGTCACTTTTGTCTTTTCTTATCTTCTTCCAGATGAGTGTCACGTTTCGCTGACGCGGGATTTGCGTTAGATTATTCGGCGCACGCTTGAGTTTGTTTGCATGTACAATCTTAAAATGATTCCCTACTTTAATTTTCACATTGTTTGAGTCTAAGATGTCGCAGATTTCATGTGGACCCGTATATTGCGCGTCGAATTTGCCCTTGCAGGGTTCTTTGAGTAGGAATACCTGTTCTATATCTTCCGGTGGTCGAAGGAGATTTTGTCGATGCTGGGCTTCGAATTTCGCTCGCTTATTCCCATAGGGGTATCCGTTATCGCGAGGGTACTCGGATTTATATTTCTTTCTTGCTGACGCGTATTTCGCTGTAGCGCAGAGATTAATTTTATCGTATTCGTTTCGCTTCGCATGGCAACGTGCAGATGGAAGTTGAAAGGAATCGAGTTTCTGTGGATCATCAAAGATATAATTTTGAAGTAAGTTAT
The DNA here is from genome assembly GCF_051020765.1 of Lasioglossum baleicum. NCBI lineage: Eukaryota > Metazoa > Arthropoda > Insecta > Hymenoptera > Halictidae > Lasioglossum > Lasioglossum baleicum. The sequence continues at coordinate 3,953,019 of NC_134930.1, forward strand.
GAAGTTCTTTTACTCTGGAGGCTTTGATATCCTTCTCTGGTTTAGAACTGTCGCTGGATTTATTGTGCAATTGTTACGTCGTCCGATGTACGACGTTGGCCTTGTACATACACTATGTATTCAAGGTCTGATCTGCATAAGATCCATACACCGTCCCCTAGACATAAGAGCATAGTATTCAGATTTCATTATTCTATTGTTCTAATCCTTATCTCCGTCTCTACCCATCACCATAACTTCACCTTGATCAACACCTTACCTCAGTTTCAACCCATCACCACGACACATAATGCAATAAAGTATTGCATCACTCTAGAAGCATCTAGAAGCTTCTAGAAACGTCGAGAAGTCCAAAGACTGCTGCATCAGCAGTCCCACGCTCGTAGAGGGCAATAGGACAGCCACGAGACTGCAGCGTCAGCAGAAATGCACGTGCAGTCCCCGGGAGCGAAGACGCTGCTGCGTCAGCGGTTCTCCCACTCCGACGACTGAAGAACAAAGAGACTGCAGCGTCAGCTATCCCCACTCCGAACGAAGGAGGCAAGGCAGAGCGGACGCTTGCATCAGTCCGCCTCCAGACAGCGACTCGAACGGTCCGCTCCAAGCGAGCGACTCGCACGGACATGCCAGTCCGGCTTCTTCCGACGATAAGAGCAGACGTGTTCAGTCTAGCTCCGCGAAAGTGAAGTGTGTCGATCCTTCACTCCTAATTCCAATTCCAATTCCAACTCTAACTCAACTCAACTCAAGTCCTAATTCTCATACATTAATCCTACAACATATTACTATATCCATTATTCATTAATCCAATTACTACTCCAATTATAATACTACTTACATATTGTATACCAGTGTACTTACCAGTTCTTATTTAATATATCGTTGTTATACCAGTGCTTCGATCTTGTTATTCTTGTGTTAGTTCAACACCATCTTCCAATTCAGTTCTTGCATCGAATATATTAAACTCGTGACATATCCGGACTTGGTCTTGTCACGTCCTGGCGGGGCTATAAGAGCAAGAGAAGAGAATACCGCGGCCCGGCTACTCTACTCTTCCACTGACTGACATTTAATAAAAGTGTTGGTCTTTTTATCAACAGACTAGGACCCGATGCCGACACCTGCATGCAGTCTTACACAGATGGATGATGCACGCGACCCTGAAACATACGCGGTAATATGTTCCACTTACTTTTACGCTTCGCTTGTTTGTCGATTGACACGAGACATGAATTCGCAACGGATGAACAGCTGTCACGTCCGTCACTGTGTTTTTGTTACAGGTACCAGGAGAGAGAAAAGAGAACAGTGACAGACGGACGGTTGAGATATTATGATTAAAATGAGGAGTGGTCTTTCGTGCCGAGACAGCCGCGGGCTGTCATATGCACTAGGACAACCGATATTGCTATGGATGCAGTCAAGAAAAGAACGTCCGACGCGGTTACAAGAAGTGTCCCGACAAGAATCACGCGCGAGATGATGCAACGAGAACGGTGAGTTTACAGGATTCAGCAATTATACAAGTTATTATACGACTCACCGCAATGTTGTATTAACGCCTAATAATATTGTTGCAGCAGGAACTGGCGGTACTGACAGTAGGTGTCGTACATCGGGTCTTCTATACAGATGTCCTCGAGGTGGGGAAGATCTGGCAGAGTTGCTGCTGCTCGGTTCGGGACGACATTAGTGGTCTTGGATGCTGGCCGCAAGACGACACGTTGATGAGTTGGCAGAGGGACGTCACTGATGATTCGGCAACGGACCCTGGGAACGATGATCGTGTCTCGGCTGTCGTCGTCGTCGGCTATGTCGATCACCTCTGGACGATCGACCGGATGCAGAACTGTCGTCGGAGCTCGCGAGAGGTCCGCGTGGTTGACCTCTTTAGGAGGGTTGCAAGGGCAACCGTATACAGAAACGTAATCGGACGCGTCACACGGAATGTGCTCGGTGGTTCCCAGAAGTTCTGTCCACTCGGTAGTGGCAATGATTAGATCGAGCACCGCTTTATTTCTCAACGCGCGTCTCAATTTAGCAAGTTGATACTTGCGTCCCGCTCGACGTGGGCGTCGCATGGGTAAGGAATAGTAATGATGGAATATTAATAATATAATGAAAATGAACTTCCACTTGTTATTAACCTTTTTGGTAGTTAACTCGCTTCACGTCTATAGTGGCGGCTCAGCGTTTCCACTGCGCACTTTAGACCAATTCTAGACGTGGCACGAGAACTTCTCTGTGACTCGCTTCAAATTCCTTATTGGCGGCTCAGCGTTTCCACTGCGCACTTTAGACCAAGTCCGGATATGTCACGAGTTTAATATATTCTATGCAAGAACTGAATTGGAAGATGGTGTTGAACTAACACAAGAATAACAAGATCGAAGCACTGGTATAACAACGATATATTAAATAAGAACTGGTAAGTACACTGGTATACAATATGTAAGTAATATTATAATAGGAGTAGTAATTGGATTAATGAATAATGGATATTGTAATATGTTATAGGAATAACGTATGAGAATTAGGACTTGAGTTGAGTTGAGTTAGAGTTGGAATTGGAATTGGAATTAGGAGTGAAGGATCGACACACTTCACCTTCGCGGAGCTAGACTGAACACGTCTGCTCTTGAAGCCGGACTGGCGGCTGAGGCCAGGTAGGCACGTCTGTGCGAGTCGCTGGCTGAAGGCGGACTGATGCAAGCGTCCGCTCTGCCTTGCCTCCTTCGTTCGGAGTGGGGATGGCTGACGCTGCAGTCTCTTTGTTCTTCAGTCGTCGGAGTGGGAGAACCGCTGACGCAGCAGCGTCTTCGCTCCCGGGGACTGCACGTGCATTTCTGCTGACGCTGCAGTCTCGTGGCTGTCCTATTGCCCTCTACGAGCGTGGGACTGCTGATGCAGCAGTCCTTGGACTTCTCGACGTTTCTAGAAGCTTCTAGATGCTTCCAGAGTGATGCAATACTTTATTGCATTATGTGTCGTGGTGATGGGTTGAAACTGAGGTAAGGTGTTGATCAAGGTGAAGTTATGGTGATGGGTAGAGACGGAGATAAGGATTAGAACAATAGAATAAATGAGATTTTAATATTATGTTCTTATGTCTAGGGGACGGTGTATGGATCTTATGCAGATCAGACCTTGTATACATAGTGTGTGTACAAGGCCAACGTCGTACATCGGACGACGTAACACCTCCCAACGCGGAAAAGAAATTTCTTACAAAGGAAGAAATTTCTCGCTCAACACTCGATCACCTCATTCATGCGACGCATCGTCCGGAGGTACTCCGCGCAGGGAGCACAGTTCTCGGCGAGTATTTCCTATATTTGTACGAAACACTGGTCGCACTGAAATGTTGTCGGTGTCGGCACGTGGGGCTGGGGCTGGTTTTGTAATGTCCGACAAGTCGTATTCGCAATGTTCATTTTTCGACTGTCTTTTCTCGGGGTTTAGGGTGGGTGGGGAATCACTTTGTTCACTAACACCTTCACTTTTGTCTTTTCTTATCTGCGTCCAGATGAGTGTCACGTTTCGCTGACGCGGGGTTTGGGTTGGATTATTCGGCGCACGCTTGAGTTTGTTTGCATGTACAATCTTAAAATGGTTCCCTACTTTAATTTTTACATTGTTTGAGTCTAAGATGTCGCAGATTTCATGTGGACCCGTATATTGCGCGTCGAATTTGCCCTTGCAGGGTTCTTTGAGTAGGAATACTTGTTCTATATCTTCCGGTGGTCGAAGGAGATTTTGCCGATGCTGGGCTTCGAATTTCACTCGCTTATTCTCATAGGGGTATCCGTTATCGCGAGGGTACTCGGATTTATATTTCTTTCTTGCTGACGCGTATTTCTCTGTAGCGCAGAGATTAATTTTATCGTATTTGTTTCGCTTCGCATGGCAACGTGCAGATTGAAGTTGAAAGGAATCGAGTTTCTGTGGATCATCAAAGATATGATTTCGAAGTAACTCATGAAGTTCTTTTACTTTGGAGGCTTTGATATCCTTCTCTGGTTTAGAACTGTCGCTGGATTTATTGTGCAATATAGAACAGACCTGCTTACATATGGGTCTTGAAGATCTTTGATTGTCGTAGGAATGGAGTTGGTCTTGGAATTGATCGGGCTGGTTACCGGAGTTAGTATGAGAATCGGGCTGGTTACCGGAGTTAGTATAAGAATCGGGCTGGTTACCGGAGTTAGTATGAGAATCGGGCTGGTTACCGGAGTTAGAATAAGAATCGGGCTGGTTACCGGAGTTAGTATGATGATCGGGCTGGTTACCGGAGTTAGTATAAGAATCGGGCTGGTTACCGGAGTTAGTAATGTCGGGATGGTTACCGAATGCGTCGGGATGATACCCGGAATTAGAAAGGTCGGGATGGTTACCGAATGCGTCGGGATAGTTCCCGGAATTAGAAAGGTCGGGATGGTTACCGAATACGTCGGGATGATACCCGGAAGTAGAAAGGTCGGAAGAGTACGACTCGATTTCTTCCATCTCCAATGGGGGCAATCGAAATGAAACTCTTTCCGACGAGGTGTTAAAACACCGGAGGCTCGCTTTGCCTTTACGATTGGTGACGACGCAGTCACCCAGGAATACATCCGGCGCTACGTTAACACGGCGGATATATCCCTGTTTGGGTCCTTCGACGTCGACCGCTATGCACGCAACGGTACGAGGTTCGAGGACGAATTCTTCGGATTTCGGTGGAGTCTTTGTTCGGACTCGATCCTCACGCTCCACGATCCGACTTCTCGCAGTGTACTCCGATATCTCTCGAGTCTCCTTCGATTCCGGCCGGCTTTTCACGGCGTTTTTCTCTAGGGAGCACTCGATCGAATCCCGAGGAGGCATTGAAATAACCTCCGTCACCGGGGCTCTGCAAGGTCTGACCGCGGGTGCACGAGGATTTGAGGAAGACACTCGAACGTTCCCTGCCGAATGTTCCTCACGCTTGGCGGCTGGAGTTTTAACGAGATCGTTGGTCATAGACGAAGGCATTGAAATAACCTCTGCTGCCAATTTATCGCGAGGCTCAGCCGTGGGCGCGCAAGGGTTCGAGAAGGGAACCCGAATGTTTCCTATCATAATGTATTCATTCGCAAAGGAGATCTCGGCTCCTGTTCTGAAGAAGGGAGAACCGAGGATTCCGTCGATGTTAATTGGGAAGTTTTCTTCCAAGACATGAAATTCAATAGGGTTTTGACCCTGTAAGTGTATTTTAATTTGACCGAGAGTTGGAATGGATCCCTCGGTTATTCCTTGGACTTCTATAGTGTTCGTATGATCTATAGGTAGATTTGGTTCTAGACTTGACGCACGAATTAAATTGATCTCCGAACCCGTGTCTAACAAAAATTCACACTTCTTTTGTAATTGAGGGGCGGAGATTTTTACGCGCGGAATTGGTGAGTCTGCAGCAAGATTTACTGCTGAGACGAATCGTCGGACTGGTCGTTCGTCCGGATAGCTGTTTGGGTGCGGGCTGTAGTTTGAGTTGAAGATGCGGCCTCCCGCCTTGGGTTGGCTTCGGTCGGGAGGCCGGACTCGTTTCCCGACCTCCTATTATTATTAAAAGCGCGCTTACGGCACTCGTGAATATCGTGCCCGGGGACTTTGCAGTAGTTGCAAAATTTGTTAGAGCTTGAGGGGCGATCTGTGCGACCATCGCGGTACGTGTTTTGGTCGCGAGGATTATTTTCCCATCGCCGTTGCGGCGTCGGGGAGCGATAAGAGTCCCGGTTTGAGTTTCTCGAGGACTGCTGAGACAAGTCCGGTCTGTTATCGCGGCGTTCTTGAGTTCGCTCTGGAATGTCACGAGCGGACTCGTACGTGGAACGCTGGCGATACGGCCGGTTATCAGAGAAGCTGACTCGGTTTTCTTCGCGGATCAGTTCTCGTCGACGAGTCTGGTCTGACTCATACTGCCTGTAAGCAGAGATGGCTGCTTCGAAAACAGTGGCAGGATTTCGCGAAGGGCAATGAAGCACTTCGGCACGCAGCTGGGGAAGGAGACCTCGTAGAAAACAATCTACTACGAAGCGATCTAGTTCTTCGTAATCAAGGCCAATATCTGTGGCATCTTGAATCGCGGTTCGAAGGTCTTTAACGCGATTGATGAAGTCTAAGATGTGCTCGTTTGGAGCTTGGAGTACACTCGCGAGATCGCCACGGTACTGGTCCACGAATTTGTATGGGCCCAGTACTGTACGTAACTTTTCGCATAGTGCAGAAATTGTGGATATGTGCTCGCCTTCTATAGCGGCATAAGCACGATCGTGGAGTTTATTGCAGAGCAATTTCGTGAGGGCACGCTCTGCAGTGGCCGGTACGGTGTCACGCGCGCGTTTGCATGCACGTATGAATTGTAGGACGGAAGACGAAGTTCCGTCGAATCTAGGGACAAGCTCGGCGGCTTGTTTTAGAGCGAAATTGCCAGTAGGTTCATACTGTGGGATTTCGCGTGGCTCTGGCGGTGAAGGTTCCCGCATATTAGAGACGTTACTAGGGCCTGGTGTAGGCGATTGTTGACGTAGGGTTTGACTCGTGATTTGGATGTTATGAAGCTCTTTTCGTATTTCGTCGAGCATATTCTTTTGGTTTTGTGCGTCTTCTTCATATTTGAGACGCAATTTGGCAATAAAATCAGTTTCTTCTTTGAGATATTGCTCTCTACGGGCGAGGTCTTGCGCGTAAAGGAGTAACTCTTCCTCGGTCATTGGAGGAAGGTCTGCGTTAGGATCTGCTCGGAGATCCTTTTGAGATCGCGTGATTGGGCGAGACATTTTGAAAGATATGAATGGGATTTAAGAAATGTGAACTTCGTACTGACACGCGTCGGGGCTTATTAATGCAAATATCGGCGACCACTTCGTTGTCCTACCGACTGCGCCAAATTTGTCACGTCCGTCACTGTGTTTTTGTTACAGGTACCAGGAGAGAGAAAAGAGAACAGTGACAGACGGACGGTTGAGATATTATGATTAAAATGAGGAGTGGTCTTTCGTGCCGAGACAGCCGCGGGCTGTCATATGCACTAGGACAACCGATATTGCTATGGATGCAGTCAAGAAAAGAACGTCCGACGCGGTTACAAGAAGTGTCCCGACAAGAATCACGCGCGAGATGATGCAACGAGAACGGTGAGTTTACAGGATTCAGCAATTATACAAGTTATTATACGACTCACCGCAATGTTGTATTAACGCCTAATAATATTGTTGCAGCAGGAACTGGCGGTACTGACAGTAGGTGTCGTACATCGGGTCTTCTATACAGATGTCCTCGAGGTGGGGAAGATCTGGCAGAGTTGCTGCTGCTCGGTTCGGGACGACATTAGTGGTCTTGGATGCTGGCCGCAAGACGACACGTTGATGAGTTGGCAGAGGGACGTCACTGATGATTCGGCAACGGACCCTGGGAACGATGATCGTGTCTCGGCTGTCGTCGTCGTCGGCTATGTCGATCACCTCTGGACGATCGACCGGATGCAGAACTGTCGTCGGAGCTCGCGAGAGGTCCGCGTGGTTGACCTCTTTAGGAGGGTTGCAAGGGCAACCGTATACAGAAACGTAATCGGACGCGTCACACGGAATGTGCTCGGTGGTTCCCAGAAGTTCTGTCCACTCGGTAGTGGCAATGATTAGATCGAGCACCGCTTTATTTCTCAACGCGCGTCTCAATTTAGCAAGTTGATACTTGCGTCCCGCTCGACGTGGGCGTCGCATGGGTAAGGAATAGTAATGATGGAATATTAATAATATAATGAAAATGAACTTCCACTTGTTATTAACCTTTTTGGTAGTTAACTCGCTTCACGTCTATAGTGGCGGCTCAGCGTTTCCACTGCGCACTTTAGACCAATTCTAGACGTGGCACGAGAACTTCTCTGTGACTCGCTTCAAATTCCTTATTGGCGGCTCAGCGTTTCCACTGCGCACTTTAGACCAAGTCCGGATATGTCACGAGTTTAATATATTCTATGCAAGAACTGAATTGGAAGATGGTGTTGAACTAACACAAGAATAACAAGATCGAAGCACTGGTATAACAACGATATATTAAATAAGAACTGGTAAGTACACTGGTATACAATATGTAAGTAATATTATAATAGGAGTAGTAATTGGATTAATGAATAATGGATATTGTAATATGTTATAGGAATAACGTATGAGAATTAGGACTTGAGTTGAGTTGAGTTAGAGTTGGAATTGGAATTGGAATTAGGAGTGAAGGATCGACACACTTCACCTTCGCGGAGCTAGACTGAACACGTCTGCTCTTGAAGCCGGACTGGCGGCTGAGGCCAGGTAGGCACGTCTGTGCGAGTCGCTGGCTGAAGGCGGACTGATGCAAGCGTCCGCTCTGCCTTGCCTCCTTCGTTCGGAGTGGGGATGGCTGACGCTGCAGTCTCTTTGTTCTTCAGTCGTCGGAGTGGGAGAACCGCTGACGCAGCAGCGTCTTCGCTCCCGGGGACTGCACGTGCATTTCTGCTGACGCTGCAGTCTCGTGGCTGTCCTATTGCCCTATACGAGCGTGGGACTGCTGATGCAGCAGTCCTTGGACTTCTCGACGTTTCTAGAAGCTTCTAGATGCTTCCAGAGTGATGCAATACTTTATTGCATTATGTGTCGTGGTGATGGGTTGAAACTGAGGTAAGGTGTTGATCAAGGTGAAGTTATGGTGATGGGTAGAGACGGAGATAAGGATTAGAACAATAGAATAAATGAGATTTTAATATTATGTTCTTATGTCTAGGGGACGGTGTATGGATCTTATGCAGATCAGACCTTGTATACATAGTGTGTGTACAAGGCCAACGTCGTACATCGGACGACGTAACACAGCTACGGTTGCGCTGATGGCCTTGAATACGGTCCGCTCTGCTTGACAGGGGTTGATCCAAATGGCTGGAAACGACCTTCAAGGATTGACGACTGCGCCAAACTCTGTCACGTCAATATTTGACAGGAACGACCTCCAATGATTGACAGCTGGCTGCTACGGTATTGTAGACGGATGCGCTCGTTGAGGAAACGGGCGTGGACGCTGTACGATACCGTGAATCTAACTCACGAATATCGTCCGCGTGATTGACGATATTTTAACTAGCGAAAACGGGCGTGGACGCTGTGCGATCCCGTGAATTTATCTCGCGAATATACTTTGATTCAAGAAAACGGACGTGGATGCTGCGGAGCTTGCTATGCGAGCAAGTCTATCACTATCACGCACGTACGCGAACACGTAACAGGAAATTGAATAAGGAATACTATTCGCGAACTTTCCAGTGAGAACTCTATCTCTAACTAACAACGTGTCACTTCAAACTACGAAGTTAGGAGCAAGGAAATAATAATTGGGATTTAGATTGACTCTGGTAAAACAAAGTATATTATAAACGTAAAAGAATACAAAGGTAAAGATGCTTATTATTAACGAAATCGAAATACGTACTAAGTACGAAATATGAAACGCAATAAAAATGTTTAATTGAATAAACGAAGTAATATTTGAATTAAACGAATAAGAATACGATATTACTGAATGGTATTAGGGACTGTGTCTAAACAGTATGGATTTGGAAAGATTGTGTCTAAACAATCTGGATTTGGAAAGACTATGTCTAAATAGTCTGGACTTGGAAGATTGACGAAAACTCGACTGACCCACTCGGGTCCTCGGAGAGGACTGGGGAAAATCGAACGTTCGTCGACGAATAACGTTCGTTCGAAAAATGCTGACTTCGCAAAAGGGGACCGTGTCCTCTTTGTGCCGGTCTTCGTCGTAAACAGCGCGATGGCCGCCGCACTAGAGTCAGCAGTTTTCGTTCCCAGTGGTGCAGGACTCGAAAATTAAGTGGTAACCATTGGCGTACCTATTTATTTATTTAAATAAATTGGGACTTAGAATATTTTCGAGCGCTTGCTCTTGCAAGGCGTTTCGATGTAAATTTTATATGTCATATGATTAGTTGACATCATTTGTCGACCGATCATATGTTTGAAAATATTCTAAGTACTTTTGAAAATTACCAAAAATCGAAATTTTGGTAAAGTGTAAACAAACGCGAATTGAGAACCTAACCTACAAATTTTTAGGTTAGTTTCATGATTTTCGCTCACGAGTCCAATGATATTTCAATCTTCGAGTTTGGGCCATTTTTGGCTATTTTAGGATTTTGACAGATTTTGGATTTTAGGTTATGTTGATGGATTTCAATCAGATGTACGTGGTGTTAAGGATTCATTGTTATGAAGGATTTTTAGGAGTTTTGGAATCTTTAAAGGGGAACGCTCGCTCTTATGTATCTAATTTTACATGTAGTCTTAAAGCTAACGTCGGAGGTGCGACCGACGTCACACCTCCCCCCTTAGAGAAGAGATTTCACGCAGTGGAATCTCTGCCTCTGGGTGGCGGTAGACAGGATGCACTGAAATGTCATCCCTGTCTCGCAACGCTGGGTCAAGGGAATCGCAAATTAACGTTCGTTTCGTCAAGGGAGGACGGGTTCGGAATTCTCCGACACTGGCACTATCACTATCTTTGTCCTCGATGGCCGCTGAAGTCTTGTTGTCCCTCTGCTTCATGAATATAAAGAACCGGGTCAGTGAACTCCAGATGGCGACGACGAGATGCAGGCTCCAGCCGTATAGTGAGTGTAATGCGATGCCGTTAACGATCGTACTGATGATTGTTTTGATCGTGCGGATCGCTACGTACACTCCGATTATTCCAGCACTTATTGATCCGAATGTAGTGAATCCGGACCATAATTTCTGTGCTGTAGACTCCGCTATCTGCTGTAGGGAGTTTTCATCGAGCAGGTTGAACATGTTGATGTTTCCTGCTGCAAACTGTCTTCCCGTCGCACCCTGTGCGATTGAATTTATGACTGCCACCTTCTCTACAGGAAACATTATATGATCCTGTAGTTTGTCCAGGTCGTCTTGTGAATAAATGCCTCCCGTTGCCAAGTTCTTCGGATCTATGTATTTCCAGGTTGACTTGGCGAGGGGGTGAAGCTCCGAAGGAGTGATGGCCTCCATCAATGACGGTGTTAGGCGATACCATGTTCCGTGCAGTCTATAATATGGGGGAAGTAGCTCATTGCATGGCTTTTCTGTCCCCGTATTTGAAATGATGTGGTCCCTTGGCTTCAGGAATTTTGATGTGTTCCGATACGTGATGGGTAGCTCATCATAACACCGTTCGGTTTTCCTCACTTGGACCGTGACTGGTATGCACTTTATTATGTGCACTACCTCTCCTGCTGGAACTGCGATAAATCCGACATCCTTCATGATGGCAGTGGCAACTTCTTCGGGTGCTGAATGTAATAATGTGAGGGCGTTCTGGAGAATCTGACGCTCTAGCTCACACTTTTGACGGATTACATCTTTGTAGAGTTGAGAAAATTGTTTCCGGAGGTGCTTCTCCACGTAAACAAATTTGCTGTTGACATACGTGAAGATGTCCAGATTTTTGACTAAGGTGTGTGTTTTCTCCTTGAATTTTCCTGAACTTCCAACTTCTAGAATGAACAGCTTGGGGTGTTCCGTTCGGATTATGACATATCCGCAAACTGACGATCTGCCTGTCTCCGTGAGTGCAAAAGTCGTGTCCTGCGATGCTACGGTATACAGGGTTGGAGAAGGATTCACCTTGGAGGATAGTTTAGTGGCTATCCCTTCGTACAAGACATCATAATTATTGAATTTGCACGAGTCCGTCGGCGTGGTTTCCCAGAACGTATGGCCATCTTGTGCGTCTAAGCAGCTTCCTTTTTGAAGGGGGCAGGTTTGCCCAGTTTGTAGATGAATCTGTCCGGTTGACAATCTGATTGGAGCGATGTAGTCGCGGATCGTGATTCGGACTAAAGCTTGTACCACGACATCGGTCCAGGTCCCAAACGGATCACTATACGTGGTTCCAGCGCAGCTACCATCGTTCTGAATAACTCCTGCTAACGTGAGGCCGTGAGAGGAGGTCGAGTTCGGCTGAATACCTGTGATCTGGGCGGCTGGGGTGATGAATATTGTCCCCGTCGTGTGTAGGCTCGAACAGGTTTCGCTGGAGATCGGTAATATATAGTCTTGTCGACCATTGGATACTACCGAATTATGTGAATGCATGCCACAATAGTATATGGTTCTGTCTATTCCGATATGGCATTGCAAGACACGAGTTTGCGAGAATTCAGCTAGCTGCAGGAGCTGAATTCTTTCTAAATTTTCAGCTGGTGCGATGTCTTCTGGCTCGCAGTTAAGAGTGTCAATAGTTGAATACGTGGTAATATTCAAGGTTGAACCTCCACAGTCATATCCAATGAGTGTTGAGGCTTGCGTGGCAATAGAGAGCAAGATAGCTGCTTGTATCGGCTGCATGGTTGCTGTTATAGCGTTGTCGAGAGACTGATGATCTTCAGGGGTGACGGTTTCTCCTTGAAGATCTCGTTGCGTCGCAGGGATATCGTCTTCCTGCTGTGGAGTGGGGTGATGCTGACCAGAGGTTTTAAATTTCGCTCTTGGGTCGCTGCGATAGTTTATCGTTGGCGTAACGATATTGGAGCCTCTGTTAACTCTAGGAAGATTGAATTCGTTTCGCAAGATACATAACGAAAGCTTATAATCAGACTTAGTTGTCTCGGGCGAGTATAATGTATCGGCTTTATTTCTTTTTCTTGCTGACGCGAATCTCGCGGAATTGTATTTGCCAGACGCATGGACTTTGATTTCGGTCGCACGGATACCTGATCGTTGAAGCTGCAAGAGGTCTTGTTCCGGCGAGGATTTGAAGATAGGAGTTTGTGGCAAAACATAAACTCCTTTTGATTTAACTTTAGGAATAGAAATGTTTTCTAAATTGTTCTCATATGAACATTCTAAAAGTTCATCTGAGGCGAAGGCGTTGATGTTTCTTTCCACACAGGACTTTGAATATAAATCGTCGGGATGGTTACCGGAATTCTTTAAAGTATCGGGATGGCTACCGGAATCGTCGGGATGGTTACCGGAATTATTTAAAGAATCGGAATGGCTACCGGAATCGTCGGGATGGTTACCGGAATTATTTAAAGAATCGGGATGGCTACCGGAATCGTCGGGATGGTTACCGGAATTAATAGAAGACGCGAGTTGATCGTTAACGATCGTCTCGTGCGCGCGGCACGCACGAGCATTGAATAAGTCCGAATTGACTTCGGCTTGAATATTCGAAAAGGGAACCTCGATCTCTTCCACCTCCAACGTAGGCAGGGAGAAGGACGCCACTTCGGACGATGCGTTAAAGCATCGCAGGTATGCCTTTCCGTTACGGTTGGTGACTAAACAATCACCTAAGAACACATCGGGTTTTACATCTACTTTTCGCACATACCCTTCGCTTGGGCCCTTTACGTTGACGGCTATGCAGGCGGCGGTACGGCTTTCGATGGAATATTCCCGAGGATTCGAAAAGGGAATACGTAGGTTTTTATACTCTACGCATTCCTTCGCAAATGATATCTCTGCTCCCTCTCTGAAGAAGGGGGAGCCTAAGATACCATCTATATTAATTGGGAAACTGTCAGGCAGAACGTGTAGCGTGACTTTAATGGAATCTGCTAGCTCCGCATTGATATAACCGAGGGTCGCAATTTCTCCTTCTGTCACGCCATGGACGTGTATGACGCTGTCAGTTTTTAGATGAACGTCAGATTTGATACCAGACGCTCGGATTAAGTTGACCTCGGACCCGGTGTCCAAGAGGAACTCACACTCTTTTGAGAAGAGTGACGATCTTGCTTTTATTCGAGGGATAGGGGAGTCCGGCGCGAGATTTATTGCCGAGACTAATTTCGCGGATGGTCGTTCATTCTGCTGACCGTCCGGGTTATCTCTCCCATCTACTCGAATTTCATCTACTGCTGGTCGTTGCTGATGACGGCCAGCTGTGTTGCCTTTTGGCGATTCTCTTGGGATGCCTCCCGTCCTTTGGTCGCGTTTGTCGGGAGGCTTGATTCGTTTCCCGACTCATTTCTACTGTAATATTCGCGGCGGCGACATTCGTGTATGTCATGTCCCGTGCGCTTACAATATTTACAATACTTTTGATTCTCCGTAGGAAAGCGATCGCGACCTGGGGACTGGGAAGCGCGATCTTCGCGTTTATACGTTTCGCGCTGATTTGATTGCGACGGTTCGTGACGTCGCGGAGGAGGAGAGCGATACGCGTCTCTGTTATCGGGTTTCCTGTCTCGCCAGGATTCACGAGGTGAAAAGGAAGGTCGTTGATCTTTCCTTTCCGAAGATCTGTTGCGCTGCTCAGGCGCATTCCTATCATAATAAGAGTTGCTTGATCGCTCTGGTGTGCGATTACGAGAGTCGGAGAATGCAACGCGGCGTCCGTCGTCACGATAACGAACACGGTCAAGCTCGTACTGTTTGTACGCGGTTACTGCTTCGTCGAATATTTTCTGTAATTCGAGTGACGCGCAGAGCCTGACCTCGGCTCGAAGCGCTGGGATAAGACCACGCATGAAACAATCAATTGTGAATTTATCAATCTCGTCTAGATTGGGGACCCCGCGGCCTGAATCTATGATCGCCGTTCTAAGGTCCTTTACTCGCGTAATATAATTCAACACGTGCTCGGACTGTCCCTGGTGTATCGAAGCTAATTCTCCGCGATACTGATCGATGAATTTATATGGGCCTAGTACATCTTTCAGGCGGTTGCACAATTCAGAGATTGTGTTAATATTTACGTCTTCAATCGCGGCGTATGCCTGTCCTCTAAGCTTATTGCATACTAATCTAGTGAGGGTACGCTCAGCTGTGGCTGGAACAGCTTCCAAGGCTCGCTTGCACGCGCGAACGAATTGTAGCACGGTTATGGAGGTGCCGTCAAAGGTAGGCACAAGTTCAACCGCTTGTTTAACGGTGAAATTCGAAGAATCGTGCATTATGGGTTCGCGGGGCGCAACGACTGGGCTAGCTGGAATTGATTGAGAATCTCTGGCCGATCGGATTTCTGCTATCTCGCGGCGTATATCCTCGTACGTTTCTCTTTGCTCACGCGTTTCTGTTTCGTATTGCAATTTGAGTTGAGTCAACGCGGCGGTTTGATTAATGAGAGCTGCTTCTCTACGAGCTAAATCTTTCTGGAATTCAATTAATTCCTCTTCCGTAGGAGGAACCTTCTTTCTAGCCTCGCTACGCGTTTCCATGATTGCGTCGCTTGAAAATTTCTAAGTATGAAATTCGCGAAAAATAATCCGACTATATAACGTGGGCGAAGGGGCGTTTTCTAAACCGCCCGTCGCACTTTAACGTTCACTAAAACTCTCGATGAATTTGTACTGAGTACGAACATCGCGAAAAATAATTTGAGTATGTAACGTGGGCGAAAGGGCATTTCCTTCACTGCCCGTCGCACTTTTAACTGACACTATGCTTTCACGGACTCTAAGTCTACTGCGTTAAATTGTCAAACAATGATGGAACGCGCAGGGGTTCGCGTGCTAACACTGATTCTATTTTTATTCCTCGATGCCGTGCTTCTAACATCGGTGACCAACGACTGTCCTACCGACTGCGCCAAATTTGTCACAACAAATTTTGGCAGAGGTAGGACACATGACGTATCCTACAAAAGTGTTGACGGTGTCTCTAACATCGGTGACCAACGAGTGTCCTACCGACTGCGCCAAATTTGGCACGTCCTGGCGGGGCTATAAGAGCAAGAGAAGAGAATACCGCGGCCCGGCTACTCTACTCTTCCACTGACTGACATTTAATAAAAGTGTTGGTCTTTTTATCAACAGACTAGGACCCGATGCCGACACCTGCATGCAGTCTTACACAGATGGATGATGCACGCGACCCTGAAACATACGCGGTAATATGTTCCACTTACTTTTACGCTTCGCTTGTTTGTCGATTGACACGAGACATGAATTCGCAACGGATGAACAGCTACGGTTGCGCTGATGGCCTTGAATACGGTCCGCTCTGCTTGACAGGGGTTGATCCAAATGGCTGGAAACGACCTTCAAGGATTGACGACTGCGCCAAACTCTGTCACGTCAATATTTGACAGGAACGACCTCCAATGATTGACAGCTGGCTGCTACGGTATTGTAGACGGATGCGCTCGTTGAGGAAACGGGCGTGGACGCTGTACGATACCGTGAATCTAACTCACGAATATCGTCCGCGTGATTGACGATATTTTAACTAGCGAAAACGGGCGTGGACGCTGTGCGATCCCGTGAATTTATCTCGCGAATATACTTTGATTCAAGAAAACGGACGTGGATGCTGCGGAGCTTGCTATGCGAGCAAGTCTATCACTATCACGCACGTACGCGAACACGTAACAGGAAATTGAATAAGGAATACTATTCGCGAACTTTCCAGTGAGAACTCTATCTCTAACTAACAACGTGTCACTTCAAACTACGAAGTTAGGAGCAAGGAAATAATAATTGGGATTTAGATTGACTCTGGTAAAACAAAGTATATTATAAACGTAAAAGAATACAAAGGTAAAGATGCTTATTATTAACGAAATCGAAATACGTACTAAGTACGAAATATGAAACGCAATAAAAATGTTTAATTGAATAAACGAAGTAATATTTGAATTAAACGAATAAGAATACGATATTACTGAATGGTATTAGGGACTGTGTCTAAACAGTATGGATTTGGAAAGATTGTGTCTAAACAATCTGGATTTGGAAAGACTATGTCTAAATAGTCTGGACTTGGAAGATTGACGAAAACTCGACTGACCCACTCGGGTCCTCGGAGAGGACTGGGGAAAATCGAACGTTCGTCGACGAATAACGTTCGTTCGAAAAATGCTGACTTCGCAAAAGGGGACCGTGTCCTCTTTGTGCCGGTCTTCGTCGTAAACAGCGCGATGGCCGCCGCACTAGAGTCAGCAGTTTTCGTTCCCAGTGGTGCAGGACTCGAAAATTAAGTGGTAACCATTGGCGTACCTATTTATTTATTTAAATAAATTGGGACTTAGAATATTTTCGAGCGCTTGCTCTTGCAAGGCGTTTCGATGTAAATTTTATATGTCATATGATTAGTTGACATCATTTGTCGACCGATCATATGTTTGAAAATATTCTAAGTACTTTTGAAAATTACCAAAAATCGAAATTTTGGTAAAGTCTAAACAAACGCGAATTGAGAACCTAACCTACAAATTTTTAGGTTAGTTTCATGATTTTCGCTCACGAGTCCAATGATATTTCAATCTTCGAGTTTGGGCCATTTTTGGCTATTTTAGGATTTTGACAGATTTTGGATTTTAGGTTATGTTGATGGATTTCAATCAGATGTACGTGGTGTTAAGGATTCATTGTTATGAAGGATTTTTAGGAGTTTTGGAATCTTTAAAGGGGAACGCTCGCTCTTATGTATCTAATTTTACATGTAGTCTTAAAGCTAACGTCGGAGGTGCGACCGACGTCACAGTCTAAAGTGCGCAGTGGAAACGCTGAGCCGCCAATAAGGAATTTGAAGCGAGTCATAGAGAAGTTCTCGTGCCACGTCTAGAATTGGTCTAAAGAGCGCAGTGGAAACGCTGAGCCGCCACTATAGACGTGAAGCGAGTTAACTACCTAAAAGGTTAACAACAAATGGAAGTTCATTTTCATTATCTTATTAATATTCCGTCATTACTATTCCTTACCCATGCGACGCCCACGTCGAGCGGGACGCAAGTATCAACTTGCTAAATTGAGACGCGCGTTGAGAAATAAAGCGGTGCTCGATCAAATCATTGCCACTACCGAGTGGACCGAACTTCTGGGAACCACCGAGCACATTCCGTGTGACGCGTCCGATTACGTTTCTGTATACGGTTGCCCTTGCAACCCTCCTAAAGAGGTCAATCACGCGGACCTCTCGCGAGCTCCGACGCCAGTTCTGCATCCGGTCGATCATCCGGAGGTGATCGACATAGCCGACGACGACGACAGCCGAGACACGATCGTCGTTCCCAGGGTCCGTTGCCGAATCATCAGTGACGTCCCTCTGCCAACTCATCAACGTGTCGTCTTGCGGCCAGCATCCAAGGCCACTAATGTCGTCCCGAACCGAGCAGCAGCAACTCTGCCAGATCTTCCCCACCTCGAGGACATCTGTATAGAAGACCCGATGTACGACACCTACTGTCAGTACCGCCAGTTCCTGCTGCAACAATATTATTAGGCGTTAATACAGCATTGCGGTGAGTCGTATAATGTCTTGTATAATTGCTGAATCCTGTAAACTCACCGTTTTCGTTGCATCATCTCGCGCGTGATTCTTGTCGGACACTTCTTGTAACCGCGTCGGACGTTCTCTTCTTGACTGCATCCATAGCAATATCGGTTGTCCTAGTGCATATGACAGCCCGCGGCTGTCTCGGCACGAAAGACCACTCCTCAATTACTTTTCATATATCCACCGTCCGTCTGTCACTGTTCTTGAGTGCCATCCTTTTCTCTCTCTTGGTACCTGTAACAAAAACACAGTGACGGACGTGACAAATTTGGCGCAGTCGGTAGGACAACGAAGTGGTCGCCGATATTTGCATTAATAAGCCCCGACGCGTGTCAGTACGAAGTTCACATTTCTTAAATCCCATTCATATCTTTCAAAATGTCTCGCCCAATCACGCGATCTCAAAAGGATCTCCGAGCAGATCCTAACGCAGACCTTCCTCCAATGACCGAGGAAGAGCTACTCCTTTATGCGCAAGACCTCGCCCGTAGAGAGCAATATCTCAAAGAGGAAACTGATTTTATTGCCAAATTGCGTCTCAAATATGAAGAAGACGCACAAAACCAAAAGAATATGCTCGACGAAATACGAAAAGAGCTTCATAACATCCAAATCACGAGTCAAACCCTACGTCAACAAACGCCTACACCAGGCCCTAGTAACCTCTCTAATATGCGGGAACCTTCACCGCCAGAGCCACGCGAAATCCCACAGTATGAACCTACTGGCAATTTCGCTCTAAAACAAGCCGCCGAGCTTGTCCCTAGATTCGACGGAACTTCGTCTTCCGTCCTACAATTCATACGCGCATGCAAACGCGCGCGTGACACCGTACCGGCCACTGCAGAGCGTGCCCTCACAAAATTGCTCTGCAATAAACTCCACGATCGTGCTTATGCCGCTATAGAAGGCCAGCACATATTCACAATTTCTGCACTATGCGAGAAATTACGAACAGTACTGGGCCCATACAAATTCGTTGACCAGTACCGTGGCGATCTCGCGAGTGTACTCCAAGCTCCAAACGAGCACATCCTAGACTTCATCAATCGCGTTAAAGACCTTCGAACCGCGATTCAAGATGCCACAGATATTGGCCTTGATTACGAAGAACTAGATCGCTTCGTAGTAGATTGTTTTCTACGAGGTCTCCTTCCTCAGCTGCGTGCCGAAGTGCTTCATTGCCCTTCGCGAAATCCTGCCACTGTTTTCGAAGCAGCCATCTCTGCTTACAGGCAGTATGAGTCAGACCAGACTCGTCGACGAGAATTGATCCGCGAAGAAAAACGAGTCAGCTTCTCTGATAACCGGCCGTATCGCCCGCGTTCCACGTACGAGTCCGCTCGTGACATTCCAGAGCGAACTCAAGAACGCCGCGATAACAGACCGGACTCGTCTCAGCAGTCCTCGAGAAACTTAAACCGGGACTCTTATCGCTCCCCGACGCCGCAACGGCGATGGGAAAACAATCCTCGCGACCAAAACACGTACCGCGATGGTCGCACAGATCGCCCCTCAAGCCCTAACAAATTTTGCAACTACTGCAAAGTCCCCGGGCACGATATTCACGAGTGCCGTAAGCGCGCTTTTAATAATAATAGGAGGTCGGGAAACGAGTCCGGCCTCCCGACCGAAGCCAACCCCAGGCGGGAGGCCGCATCTTCAACCCAAACTACAGCCCGCACCCAAACAGCTATCCGGACGAACGACCAGTCCGACGATTCGTCTCAGCAGTAAACCTTGCTGCAGACTCACCAATTCCGCGCGTAAAAATCTCCGCCCCTCAATTACAAAAGAAGTGTGAATTTTTGTTGGACACGGGTTCGGAGATCAATTTAATTCGTGCGTCAAGTCTAGAACCAAATCTACCTATAGATCATACGAACACTATAGAAGTCCAAGGAATAACCGAGGGATCCATTCCAACTCTCGGTCAAATTAAAATACACTTACAGGGTCAAAACCCTATCGAATTTCATGTCTTGGAAGAAAACTTCCCAATTAACATCGACGGAATCCTCGGTTCTCCCTTCTTCAGAACAGGAGCCGAGATCTCCTTTGCGAATCAATCCATAACGATAGGAAACATTCGGGTTCCCTTCTCGAACCCTTGCGCGCCCACGGCTGAGCCTCGCGATAAATTGGCAGCAGAGGTTATTTCAATGCCTTCGTCTATGACCAACGATCTCGTTAAAACTCTAGCCGCCAAGCGTGAGGAACATTCGGCAAGGAACGTTCGAGTGTCTTCCTCAAATCCTCGTGCACCCGCGGTCAGACCTTGCAGAGCCCCGGTGACGGAGGTTATTTCAATGCCTCCTCGGGATTCGATCGAGTGCTCCCTAGAGAAAAACGCCGTGAAAAGCCGGCCGGAATCGAAGGAGACTCGAGAGATATCGGAGTACACTGCGAGAAGTCGGATCGTGGAGCGTGAGGATCGAGTCCGAACAAAGACTCCTCTGAAATCCGAAGAATTCGTCCTCGAACCTCGTACCGTTGCGTGCATAGCGGTCGACGTCGATGGACCCAAACAGGGATATATCCGCCGTGTTAACGTAGCGCCGGATGTATTCCTGGGTGACTGCGTCGTCACCAATCGTAAAGGCAAAGCGAGCCTCCGGTGTTTTAACACCTCGTCGGAAAGAGTTTCATTTCGATTGCCCCCATTGGAGATGGAAGAAATCGAGTCGTACTCTTCCGACCTTTCTAATTCCGGGAACCATCCCGACGTATTCGGTAACCATCCCGACCATTCTACTTCCGGGTATCATCCCGACGTATTCGGTAACCATCCCGACCTTACTAATTCCGGGAACTATCCCGACGCATTCGGTAACCATACCGACCTTTCTAATTCCGGGTATCATCCCGACGCATTCGGTAACCATCCCGACCTTTCTAACTCCGGTAACCAGCCCGATTCTCATACTAACTCCGGTAACCAGCCCGATTCTTATACTAACTCCGGTAACCAGCCCGATCATTATACTAACTCCGGTAACCAGCCCGATCCTTATTCTAACTCCGGTAACCAGCCCGATCAATTCCAAGACCAACTCCATTCCTACGACAATCAAAGATTTTCAAGACCCATATGTAAGCAGGTCTGTTCTATATTGCACAATAAATCCAGCGACAGTTCTAAACCAGAGAAGGATATTGTCACGTCCTGGCGGGGCTATAAGAGCAAGAGAAGAGAATACCGCGGCCCGGCTACTCTACTCTTCCACTGACTGACATTTAATAAAAGTGTTGGTCTTTTTATCAACAGACTAGGACCCGATGCCGACACCTGCATGCAGTCTTACACAGATGGATGATGCACGCGACCCTGAAACATACGCGGTAATATGTTCCACTTACTTTTACGCTTCGCTTGTTTGTCGATTGACACGAGACATGAATTCGCAACGGATGAACAGCTACGGTTGCGCTGATGGCCTTGAATACGGTCCGCTCTGCTTGACAGGGGTTGATCCAAATGGCTGGAAACGACCTTCAAGGATTGACGACTGCGCCAAACTCTGTCACGTCAATATTTGACAGGAACGACCTCCAATGATTGACAGCTGGCTGCTACGGTATTGTAGACGGATGCGCTCGTTGAGGAAACGGGCGTGGACGCTGTACGATACCGTGAATCTAACTCACGAATATCGTCCGCGTGATTGACGATATTTTAACTAGCGAAAACGGGCGTGGACGCTGTGCGATCCCGTGAATTTATCTCGCGAATATACTTTGATTCAAGAAAACGGACGTGGATGCTGCGGAGCTTGCTATGCGAGCAAGTCTATCACTATCACGCACGTACGCGAACACGTAACAGGAAATTGAATAAGGAATACTATTCGCGAACTTTCCAGTGAGAACTCTATCTCTAACTAACAACGTGTCACTTCAAACTACGAAGTTAGGAGCAAGGAAATAATAATTGGGATTTAGATTGACTCTGGTAAAACAAAGTATATTATAAACGTAAAAGAATACAAAGGTAAAGATGCTTATTATTAACGAAATCGAAATACGTACTAAGTACGAAATATGAAACGCAATAAAAATGTTTAATTGAATAAACGAAGTAATATTTGAATTAAACGAATAAGAATACGATATTACTGAATGGTATTAGGGACTGTGTCTAAACAGTATGGATTTGGAAAGATTGTGTCTAAACAATCTGGATTTGGAAAGACTATGTCTAAATAGTCTGGACTTGGAAGATTGACGAAAACTCGACTGACCCACTCGGGTCCTCGGAGAGGACTGGGGAGAATCGAACGTTCGTCGACGAATAACGTTCGTTCGAAAAATGCTGACTTCGCAAAAGGGGACCGTGTCCTCTTTGTGCCGGTCTTCGTCGTAAACAGCGCGATGGCCGCCGCACTAGAGTCAGCAGTTTTCGTTCCCAGTGGTGCAGGACTCGAAAATTAAGTGGTAACCATTGGCGTACCTATTTATTTATTTAAATAAATTGGGACTTAGAATATTTTCGAGCGCTTGCTCTTGCAAGGCGTTTCGATGTAAATTTTATATGTCATATGATTAGTTGACATCATTTGTCGACCGATCATATGTTTGAAAATATTCTAAGTACTTTTGAAAATTACCAAAAATCGAAATTTTGGTAAAGTCTAAAAAACGCGAATTGAGAACCTAACCTACAAATTTTTAGGTTAGTTTCATGATTTTCGCTCACGAGTCCAATGATATTTCAATCTTCGAGTTTGGGCCATTTTTGGCTATTTTAGGATTTTGACAGATTTTGGATTTTAGGTTATGTTGATGGATTTCAATCAGATGTACGTGGTGTTAAGGATTCATTGTTATGAAGGATTTTTAGGAGTTTTGGAATCTTTAAAGGGGAACGCTCGCTCTTATGTATCTAATTTTACATGTAGTCTTAAAGCTAACGTCGGAGGTGCGACCGACGTCACACCTCCCCCCTTAGAGAAGAGATTTCACGCAGTGGAATCTCTGCCTCTGGGTGGCGGTAGACAGGATGCACTGAAATGTCATCCCTGTCTCGCAACGCTGGGTCAAGGGAATCGCAAATTAACGTTCGTTTCGTCAAGGGAGGACGGGTTCGGAATTCTCCGACACTGGCACTATCACTGGCTTCCGCTTAAATGTCACCATCGTCTGAATCGGTGTCATCACTGGAACTATCGGATATCCAGTCAGGGTCGTCCCGTTGTGCGATCCATCTTGCCGATAGAATCTGTCCGCAAGGGATGCACTCCAATACTGGCGTTTCGGTGCATAGCCTTATTCCGCAATACTCGCATCTATTTGGGATGTTATACATCCGCTGATGCTCCCATCGTTCCACTCTAACAATTCGGGTGTATTGGCTGCAGTTGCGGCACAGCAACTTGCCGTTGCAAGCCACTCGAACTATCCCATTGTAACAGATAGTGTTGTTGTATCGTCTCATGTATCGGTGAGCTTTCAGCACGGTCGGCCGTCTTCCTCCCATCGGTCCGCACATCTTTCTGTCGTGGATAGCTATGGGATCCGCAATGTGACTCGGAGCTTGATCGGATGAGGAGTGAAGAGTCTCGTAAACTGACTCCTCTGGTTGGACCCTTGGCTCGCTATCGTCTTTCTTAGAAGGATCAGAGATTAAATTTGCAGTTACAATATTTCGCTGACGCGTGTCCTGTCTCGGGCTACCTGGAAGACGTTTAATCTTATTTGCATGGACAATTTTGAAATGGTTTCCTATTCGTAATTTGACATTGTTCGTATCAAGCATTTCTATTATCTCATGCGGTCCAGTATATTGCGCGTCGAATTTTCCTTTACGAGGTTCTTTTAACAAGTATACCTGTTCGCCTACCGTGAACTGCACGGGGTTAATCTTCCTATCATAATAAGTCTTTGATTTCTGCTTTGCCGCTACTAAATTATCGCGCGCGCGGGATTGTGTCTCGCTTATCTTTCTTTGTAGGTCAAAGAGGTAACCTGCGTAGGACTCGTTCTCTACTGCGTAGAGATGGGAATCAGAGGAAGGAACACGGGCCAGGGAACCGAATACCAACTCGTGTGGGGTGAAGTCCGTTCCCTCGTGTACGCTGGTATTGTAGCTAAACATTGCCAAGTTTATCCATTTATCCCAGTTATTTTTGTTGACGTACTGCTTCAAATATTCCGTCAGTACATGATGCGATCTCTCAATGGATCCGTTGCTTTGTGGATGGAAAGCAGTGGTTTGGAGGCGTGTAATCCTGAATCTTTTTGCGATAGCCTTCATAAGGGAGCTTGTGAAGTTAGTCCCTTGATCCGTTAATATTGCCTTAGGCGTTCCAAAGCGACATATCAGGTGGTCGATGAAGGCGTTTGCTGTACTGACGGAGTCGGTAGATTTGAGCGGCACTGCGACGGAGTATTTTGTAAGAAGGTCTTGCATCGTCATTACATACGTGTTGCCATCTTCGGTAGTGGGTAATGGTCCCACGATGTCTAGCGAGACCTTATCAAACGCCCTGCCGGGCGTATCCGTTAACTTCATTGGTAGGCGAGTTTTTACTCTTGTTAACTTGTTACGCTGGCAACTCAGGCAATTGTTAACGTAGTTGGTTACGTCCTTTTTGAGGCTGTTCCACCAGTATTTTTCTCTTATCCTTTTGTATGTCTTGGTTATGCCTTTATGGCCGGCATACGCTGATACATGGTTCTCCGTGATGATCTCCATCCTTCTATCCTCAGCGGGGATTTGGACCTCGTTCGAACAGAGAAATATTTGGACTGGTGTGTCCTCGAATGTTTCTGTGAGTAGATTGATCACGTATTCTCTCGACAAATGGTCGAGGAATGTTTTAGAGATTGAAAAGGATTCCAACGCGAGCTCGTTGACAACGTCGATCAACGTTCTAAGACATTCTTTGAGGTCGTCTGCAGATACCTCATGAAGCGGCGATTGTTTAATCGGTATCTGGATTAACTTGTATTTACCGTGATCTGTTACCCTAGCTCTATGTAGGAGTAAGTCTTGGGATTTGGCCAGTTTGCCTTGTCTATAGAGATCTACGGCACCGAGATCGATGGGCCGTCCGTCCATCGTTATGAAGCAAACTAAGTTGT
The DNA here is from genome assembly GCF_051020765.1 of Lasioglossum baleicum. NCBI lineage: Eukaryota > Metazoa > Arthropoda > Insecta > Hymenoptera > Halictidae > Lasioglossum > Lasioglossum baleicum. The sequence continues at coordinate 3,978,386 of NC_134930.1, forward strand.
CCTTTCTCATTATTAATCGGTCTCTTGTATGAATTATTCTTCTTCTACGTGGTGTAGGATTGCTTTCTTCTTCTTCTTCTTCTTCTTCTTCTTCTTCTTCTTCTTCTTCTGAGGGAATACTCTCTTCTCGCTCATCGAAGACATCTGGTCCGGTCAAGGAAGGCGGAAATATAGGAGAAAAGGAAAGAGTTTCTTCGACTCCCAGATCCCGTAGTAATCCTTGATCGGCGATTGAAATAAGAGGCGGGGATGCTGCGCGGGGGTCATCAGAATGCGATGGCGTACCCATCGATGGTCCCGGTGACGAGGCTGCCGATGATCTTCTCCTTTTTGGGGGCATTGACTTCGGTGGGGGCATGAGAATTGAATCGTCTCTATCTTTCTTCCTGCGGCGTGCGTCGAAAAGAGGAGTCCCCGGGCTTGACAATGGCGTCCTAGGCGGAGTCGTTTCCTCTGAATCGGTCCATGAGATGGGCAATGCCACCGGATTCCGGGATAGGGCATCCGCATTAGAGTTGGCTCTGCCAGGTTTGTAGATAACCTGGTATTCGAACTCTGCCAATTTTAATCTCCACCGGAGGAGCCGGGATGTGGGATCCTTTACGGATGTCATCCACACCAGCGGTCTGTGATCGGTGATGAGTAAGAATTTCCTGCCGTAAATGTACGGGCGGAAATATTGGACGGCGAATATTATGGCTAAACACTCCTTTTCTATTGTGGAGTAGTTTAGTTCAGCGCCGTGAAGGATACGTGACGCGTACGCGATAGGGCGATCCTTTCCCACGTCGCCTTGGCTTAGGACAGCGCCGATCGCGTACCCTGAGGCGTCGCAAGTTACGTTGAATGGTTTCCCAAAATCTGGGTACTGGAGGACAGGCTCCGTACACAATGCTTGTCGTAAAGTCTCGAAGGCTTCCTCCTGCTTTGACCCCCACACGAATTTCGTATCCTTGGTAAGGAGTTGGGTGAGGGGTTTGGAAATATGAGCGAATCTATCTATGAATCTGCGGTAATAGCCCGCTAGACCTAAAAATTCGCGGACGTTCTTTGCGTTTTTCGGTCGAGGATAATTTTGGACCGCGTTAATTTTTTTAGGGCATGGCCGTACGCCATCCTCGCTAATCTGGTGTCCTAGGTAAGCTACCTCTCTGTGCAAAAACCCGCATTTAGACGGTTGTAATTTCAAATTGGCGGCTCTCAATCGGCGAGCCAATTTATCAAATTTCGCTTTGTGTTCTTCTAGGGAACGCGCGTATATGACTATATCGTCAAGATAAACGAAGAGTTCGTTACCCTGGAGACCGGTTAGGATCGTATCCATTAGTCGCTGGAACGTAGCCGGCGCATTACGCAATCCGAACGGCATTCTATTATACTGGTAGTGTCCGAACGGAGTTGAGAAGGCGGTTTTTGCGGCGTCCTCCTTTTCCATGCCTATTTGGTGAAACCCGCTTGCCAGATCAAATACGCTAAAATATTTGGCACTACCCAGCTGATCTAAGATCTCGTTTATGCTGGGCAGTGGATAAGCGTCTGCTATTGACTTCTCGTTTAAAGCGCGATAGTCAATTACCATTCTCCATTTCTTATTTCCTTCGGCATCCGCTTTCTTCGGTACGATCCACAAAGGGGAGTTATACGGTGAACTAGAGGGTGCGACTATATCATTTTGTAAGAGTTCACACATTTGTTTGTCGATCTCCTCTTTGTGAATCGGCGGATACCGGTATTGCTTGGTATGTACGGGGATGTCGTCCGTCGTGGGGATTTTATGTGTTACAGCGTTAGTTTTCCCCAGACGATCCCCTTGAAGGTGGAAGAGATCATTATTCTCCTCCAATAAAGATTTGACATGGTCTATCTCGTCGTGATCGAGGTGATCCATGGGAATAGTTTCCATAAGCTCATTAACGCGAGCATTACGGGACTTGGTAATGGAATGGACCCTTTTGGGTATGAATTCGAAGCCTTTCATAAGGGGTTTCGAGTATGAGTGATCGGGATGGTTACCGGAATTGCTTAGGAAATCGGGATGGCTACCGGAATCGTCGGGATGGTTACCGGAATTATTTAAAGAATCGGGATGGCTACCGGAATCGTCGGGATGGTTACCGGAATTATTTAAAGAATCGGGATGGCTACCGGAATCGTCGGGATGGTTACCGGAATTATTTAAAGAATCGGGATGGCTACCGGAATCGTCGGGATGGTTACCGGAATTAATAGAAGACGCGAGTTGATCGTTAACGATCGTCTCGTGCGCGCGGCACGCACGAGCATTGAATAAGTCCGAATTGACTTCGGCTTGAATATTCGAAAAGGGAACCTCGATCTCTTCCACCTCCAACGTAGGCAGGGAGAAGGACGCCACTTCGGACGATGCGTTAAAGCATCGCAGGTATGCCTTTCCGTTACGGTTGGTGACTAAACAATCACCTAAGAACACATCGGGTTTTACATCTACTTTTCGCACATACCCTTCGCTTGGGCCCTTTACGTTGACGGCTATGCAGGCGGCGGTACGGCTTTCGATGGAATATTCCCGAGGATTCGAAAAGGGAATACGTAGGTTTTTATACTCTACGCATTCCTTCGCAAATGATATCTCTGCTCCCTCTCTGAAGAAGGGGGAGCCTAAGATACCATCTATATTAATTGGGAAACTGTCAGGCAGAACGTGTAGCGTGACTTTAATGGAATCTGCTAGCTCCGCATTGATATAACCGAGGGTCGCAATTTCTCCTTCTGTCACGCCATGGACGTGTATGACGCTGTCAGTTTTTAGATGAACGTCAGATTTGATACCAGACGCTCGGATTAAGTTGACCTCGGACCCGGTGTCCAAGAGGAACTCACACTCTTTTGAGAAGAGTGACGATCTTGCTTTTATTCGAGGGATAGGGGAGTCCGGCGCGAGATTTATTGCCGAGACTAATTTCGCGGATGGTCGTTCATTCTGCTGACCGTCCGGGTTATCTCTCCCATCTACTCGAATTTCATCTACTGCTGGTCGTTGCTGATGACGGCCAGCTGTGTTGCCTTTTGGCGATTCTCTTGGGATGCCTCCCGTCCTTTGGTCGCGTTTGTCGGGAGGCTTGATTCGTTTCCCGACTCATTTCTACTGTAATATTCGCGGCGGCGACATTCGTGTATGTCATGTCCCGTGCGCTTACAATATTTACAATACTTTTGATTCTCCGTAGGAAAGCGATCGCGACCTGGGGACTGGGAAGCGCGATCTTCGCGTTTATACGTTTCGCGCTGATTTGATTGCGACGGTTCGTGACGTCGCGGAGGAGGAGAGCGATACGCGTCTCTGTTATCGGGTTTCCTGTCTCGCCAGGATTCACGAGGTGAAAAGGAAGGTCGTTGATCTTTCCTTTCCGAAGATCTGTTGCGCTGCTCTGGCGCATTCCTATCATAAGCAGAGTTGCTTGATCGCTCTGGTGTGCGATTACGAGAGTCGGAGAATGCAACGCGGCGTCCGTCGTCGCGATAACGAACACGGTCAAGCTCGTACTGTTTGTACGCGGTTACTGCTTCGTCGAATATTTTCTGTAATTCGAGTGACGCGCAGAGCCTGACCTCGGCTCGAAGCGCTGGGATAAGACCACGCATGAAACAATCAATTGTGAATTTATCAATCTCGTCTAGATTGGGGACCCCGCGGCCTGAATCTATGATCGCCGTTCTAAGGTCCTTTACTCGCGTAATATAATTCAACACGTGCTCGGACTGTCCCTGGTGTATCGAAGCTAATTCTCCGCGATACTGATCGATGAATTTATATGGGCCTAGTACATCTTTCAGGCGGTTGCACAATTCAGAGATTGTGTTAATATTTACGTCTTCAATCGCGGCGTATGCCTGTCCTCTAAGCTTATTGCATACTAATCTAGTGAGGGTACGCTTGTCACGTCCGTCACTGTGTTTTTGTTACAGGTACCAGGAGAGAGAAAAGAGAACAGTGACAGACGGACGGTTGAGATATGAAGATTAAAATGAGGAGTGGTCTTTCGTGCCGAGACAGCCGCGGGCTGTCATATGCACTAGGACAACCGATATTGCTATGGATGCAGTCAAGAAGAGAACGTCCGACGCGGTTACAAGAAGTGTCCCGACAAGAATCACGCGCGAGATGATGCAACGAAAACGGTGAGTTTACAGGATTCAGCAATTATACAAGACATTATACGACTCACCGCAATGCTGTATTAACGCCTAATAATATTGTTGCAGCAGGAACTGGCGGAACTGGCAGTAGGTGTCGTACATCGGATCTTCTATACAGATGTCCTCGAGGTGGGGAAGATCTGGCAGAGTTGCTGCTGCTCGGTTCGGGACGACATTAGTGGCCTTGGATGCTGGCCGCAAGACGACACGTTGATGAGTTGGCAGAGGGACGTCACTGATGATTCGGCAACGGACCTTGGGAACGATGATCGTGTCTCGGCTGTCGTCGTCGTCGGCTATGTCGATCACCTCTGGACGATCGACCGGATGCAGAACTGGCGTCGGAGCTCGCGAGAGGTCCGCGTGGTTGACCTCTTTAGGAAGGCGCAATGTTGTATTAACGCCTAATAATATTGTTGCAGCAGGAACTGGCGGTACTGGCAGTAGGTGTCGTACATCGGGTCTTCTATACAGATGTCCTCGAGGTGGGGAAGATCTGGCAGAGTTGCTGCTGCTCGGTTCGGGACGACATTAGTGGCCTTGGATGCTGGCCGCAAGACGACACGTTGATGAGCTGGCAGAGGAACGTCACGGATGATTCGGCAACGGACCCTGGGAACGATGATCGTGTCTCGGCTGTCGTCGTCGTCGGCTATGTCGATTACCTCAGGACGATCGACCGGATGTAGAACTGGCGTCGGAGCTCGCGAGAGGTCCGCGTGGTTGACCCCTTTAGGAGGATTGCAAGGGCAACCGTATACAGAAACGTAATCGGACGCGTCACACGGAATGTGCTCGGTGGTTCCCAGAAGTTCTGTCCACTCGGTAGTGGCAATGATTTGATCGAGCACCGCTTTATTTCTTAACGCGCGTCTCAATTTAGCAAGTTGATACTTGCGTCCCGCTCGACGTGGGCGTCGCATGGGTAAGGAATAGTAATGATGGAATATTAATAATATAATGAAAATGAACTTCCATTTGTTGTTAACCTTTTAGGTAGTTAACTCGCTTCACGTCTATAGTGGCGGCTCAGCGTTTCCACTGCGCTCTTTAGACCAATTCTAGACGTGGCACGAGAACTTCTCTATGACTCGCTTCAAATTCCTTATTGGCGGCTCAGCGTTTCCACTGCGCACTTTAGACCAAGTCCGGATATGTCACGAGTTTAATGTATTCGATGCAAGAACTGAATTGGAAGATGGTGTTGAACTAACACAAGAATAACAAGATCGAAGCACTGGTATAACAACGATATATTAAATAAGAACTGGTAAGTACACTGGTATACAATATGTAAGTAATATTATAATAGGAGTAGTAATTGGATTAATGAATAATGGATATAGTAATATGTTGTAGGAATAATGTATGAGTTGAGTTGAGTTGAGTTAGAATTGGAATTGGAATTGGAATTAGGAGTGAAGGATCGACACACTTCACTTTCGCGGAGCTAGACTGAACACGTCTGCTCTTGAAGCCGGACTGGCGGCTGAGGCCAGGTAGGCACGTCTGTGCGAGTCGCTGGCTGAAGGCGGACTGATGCAAGCGTTCGCTCTGCCTTGCCTCCTTCGGTCGGAGTGGGGATAGCTGACGCTGCAGTCTCTTTGTTCTTCAGTCGTCGGAGTGGGAGAACTGCTGACGCAGCAGCGTCTTTGCTCCCGGGGACTGCACGTGCATTTCTGCTGACACTGCAGTCTCGTGGCTGTCCTATTGCCCTCTACGAGCGTGGGACTGCTGATGCAGCAGTCTTTGGACTTCTCGACGTTTCTAGAAGCTTCTAGATGCTTCCAGAGTGATGCAATACTTTATTGCATTATGTGTCGTGGTGATGGGTTGAAACTGAGGTAAGGTGTTGATCAAGGTGAAGTTATGGTGATGGGTAGAGGCGGAGATAAGGATTAGAACAATAGAATATATGAGATCTTAATATTATGCTCTTATGTCTAGGGGACGGTGTGTGGATCTTATGTAGATCAGACCTTGTATACATAGTGTGTGTACAAGGCCAACGTCGTACATCGGACGACGTAACACGCTCAGCTGTGGCTGGAACAGCTTCCAAGGCTCGCTTGCACGCGCGAACGAATTGTAGCACGGTTATGGAGGTGCCGTCAAAGGTAGGCACAAGTTCAACCGCTTGTTTAACGGTGAAATTCGAAGAATCGTGCATTTGTTACGTCGTCCGATGTACGACGTTGGCCTTGTACACACACTATGTATACAAGGTCTGATCTGCATAAGATCCACACACCGTCCCCTAGACATAAGAGCATAGTATTAAGATCTCATTATTCTATTATTCTAATCCTTATCTCCGTCTCTACCCATCACCATAACTTCTCCTTGATCAACACCTTACCTCAGTTTCAACCCATCACCACGACACATAATGCAATAAAGTATTGCATCACTCTGGAAGCATCTAGAAGCTTCTAGAAACGTCGAGAAGTCCAAAGACTGCTGCATCAGCAGTCCCACGCTCGTAGAGGGCAATAGGACAGCCACGAGACTGCAGCGTCAGCAGAAATGCACGTGCAGTCCCCGGGAGCAAAGACGCTGCTGCGTCAGCGGTTCTCCCACTCTGACGACTGAAGAACAAAGAGACTGCAGCGTCAGCCATCCCCACTCCGACCGAAGGAGGCAGGGCAGAGCGGACGCTTGCATCAGTCCGCCTCCATCTCGCGACTCGAGCAGTCCGCCTTCAGCCAGCGACTCGCACAGACGTGCCTACCTGGCCTCAGCCGCCAGTCCGGCTTCAAGAGCAGACGTGTTCAGTCTAGCTCCGCGAAAGTGAAGTGTGTCGATCCTTCACTCCTAATTCCAATTCCAATTCCAACTCTAACTCAACTCAACTCAAGTCCTAATTCTCATACGTTATTCCTACAACATATTACTATATCCATTATTCATTAATCCAATTACTACTCCTATTATAATACTACTTACATATTGTATACCAGTGTACTTACCAGTTCTTATTTAATATATCGTTGTTATACCAGTGCTTCGATCTTGTTATTCTTGTGTTAGTTCAACACCATCTTCCAATTCAGTTCTTGCATCGAATATATTAAACTCGTGACATATCCGGACTTGGTCTAAAGTGCGCAGTGGAAACGCTGAGCCGCCAATAAGGAATTTGAAGCGAGTCATAGAGAAGTTCTCGTGCCACGTCTAGAATTGGTCTAAAGAGCGCAGTGGAAACGCTGAGCCGCCACTATAGACGTGAAGCGAGTTAACTACCTAAAAGGTTAACAACAAATGGAAGTTCATTTTTATTATATTATTATTATTCCATCATTACTATTCCTTACCCATGCGACGCCCACGTCGAGCGGGACGCAAGTATCAACTTGCTAAATTGAGACGCGCGTTGAGAAATAAAGCGGTGCTCGATCAAATCATTGCCACAACCGAGTGGACCGAACTTCTGGGAACCATCGAGCACATTCCGTGTGACGCGTCCGATTACGTTTCTGTATACGGTTGCCCCTGCAACCCTCCTAAAGAGGTCAACCACGCGGACCTCTCGCGAGCTCCGACGCCAGTTCTACATCCGGTCGATTGTCCTGAGGTAATCGACATAGCCGACGACGACGACAGCCGAGACACGATCATCGTTCCCAGGGTCCGTTGCCGAATCATCCGTGACGTTCCTCTGCCAGCTCATCAACGTGTCGTCTTGCGGCCAGCATCCAAGGCCACTAATGTCGTCCCGAACCGAGCAGCAGCAACTCTGCCAGATCTTCCCCACCTCGAGGACATCTGTATAGAAGACCCGATGTACGACACCTACTGCCAGTACCGCCAGTTCCTGCTGCAACAATATTATTAGGCGTTAATACAGCATTGCGGTGAGTCGTATAATGTCTTGTATAATTGCCGAATCCTGTAAACTCACCGTTCTCGTTGCATCATCTCGCGCGTGATTCTTGTCGGGACACTTCTTGTAACCGCGTCGGACGTTCTCTTCTTGACTGCATCCATAGCAATATCGGTTGTCCTAGTGCATATGACAGCCCGCGGCTGTCTCGGCACGAAAGACCACTCCTCATTTTAATCTTCATATCTCAACCGTCCGTCTGTCACTGTTCTCTTTTCTCTCTCCTGGTACCTGTAACAAAAACACAGTGACGGACGTGACAAATTTGGCGCAGTCGGTAGGACATCGAAGTGGTCGCCGATATTTGCATTAATAAGCCCCGACGCGTGTCAGTACGAAGTTCACATTTCTTAAATCCCATTTATATCTTTCAAAATGTCTCGCCCAATCACGCGATCTCAAAAGGATCTCCGAGCAGATCCTAACGCAGACCTTCCTCCAATGACCGAGGAAGAGTTACTCCTTTATGCGCAAGACCTCGCCCGTAGAGAGCAATATCTCAAAGAAGAAACTGATTTTATTGCCAAATTGCGTCTCAAATATGAAGAAGACGCGCAAAACCAAAAGAATATGCTCGACGAAATACGAAAAGAGCTTCATAACATCCAAATCACGAGTCAAACCCTACGTCAACAAACGCCTACACCAGGCCCTAGTAACGTCTCTAATATGCGGGAACCTTCACCGCCAGAGCCACGCGAAATCCCACAGTATGAACCTACTGGTAATTTCGCTCTAAAACAAGCCGCCGAGCTTGTCCCTAGATTCGACGGAACTTCGTCTTCCGTCCTACAATTCATACGTGCATGCAAACGCGCGCGTGACACCGTACCGGCCACTGCAGAGCGTGCCCTCACAAAATTGCTCTGCAATAAACTCCACGATCGTGCTTATGCCGCTATAGAAGGCCAGCACATATTCACAATTTCTGCACTATGCGAGAAATTACGAACAGTACTGGGCCCATACAAATTCGTTGACCAGTACCGTGGCGATCTCGCGAGTGTACTCCAAGCTCCAAACGAGCACATCTTAGACTTCATCAATCGCGTTAAAGACCTTCGAACCGCGATTCAAGATGCCACAGATATTGGCCTTGATTACGAAGAACTAGATCGCTTCGTAGTAGATTGTTTTCTACGAGGTCTCCTTCCCCAGCTGCGTGCCGAAGTGCTTCATTGCCCTTCGCGAAATCCTGCCACTGTTTTCGAAGCAGCCATCTCTGCTTACAGGCAGTATGAGTCAGACCAGACTCGTCGACGAGAACTGATCCGCGAAGAAAAACGAGTCAGCTTCTCTGATAACCGGCCGTATCGCCCGCGTTCCACGAATGAATCCGCTCGTGATATCCCAGAACGAACTCAAGAACGCCGCGATAACAGACCGGACTCGTCTCAGCAGTCCTCGAGAAACTTAAACCGAGACTCTTATCGCTCCCCGACGCCGCAACGGCGATGGGAAAATAATCCTCGCGGCCAAAACACGTACCGCGATGGTCGCACAGATCGCCCTTCAAGCTCTAACAAATTTTGCAACTACTGCAAAGTCCCCGGGCACGATATTCACGAGTGCCGTAAGCGCGCTTTTAATAATAATAGGAGGTCGGGAAACGAGTCCGGCCTCCCGACCGAAGCCAACCCCAGGCGGGAGGCCGCATCTTCAAGTCAAACTACAGCCCGCACCCAAACAGCTATCCGGACGAACGACCAGTCCGACGATTCGTCTCAGCAGTAAATCTTGCTGCAGACTCACCAATTCCGCGCGTAAAAATCTCCGCCCCTCAATTACAAAAGAAGTGTGAATTTTTGTTGGACACGGGTTCGGAGATCAATTTGATTCGTGCGTCAAGTCTAGAACCAATTCTACCTATAGATCATACGAACACTATAGAAGTCCAAGGAATAACCGAGGGATCCATTCCAACTCTCGGTCAAATTAAAATACACTTACAGGGTCAAAACCCTATCGAATTTCATGTCTTGGAAGAAAACTTCCCAATTAACATCGACGGAATCCTCGGTTCTCCCTTCTTCAGAACAGGAGCCGAGATCTCCTTTGCGAATGAATACATTACGATAGGAAACATTCGGGTTCCCTTCTCGAACCCTTGCGCGCCCACGGCTGAGCCTCGCGATAAATTGGCAGCAGAGGTTATTTCAATGCCTTCGTCTATGACCAACGATCTCGTTAAAACTCCAGCCGCCAAGCGTGAGGAACATTCGGCAAGGAACGTTCGAGTGTCTTCCTCAAATCCTCGTGCACCCGCGGTCAGACCTTGCAGAGCCCCGGTGACGGAGGTTATTTCAATGCCTCCTCGGGATTCGATCGAGTGCTCCCTAGAGAAAAACGCCGCGAAAAGCCGGCCGGAATCGAAGGAGACTCGAGAGATATCGGAGTACACTGCGAGAAGTCGGATCGTGGAGCGTCAGGATCGAGTCCGAACAAAGACTCCTCCGAAAACCGAAGAATTCGTCCTCGAACCTCGTACCGTTGCGTGCATAGCGGTCGACGTCGAAGGACCCAAACAGGGATATATCCGCCGTGTTAATGTAGCGCCGGATGTATTCCTGGGTGACTGCGTCGTCACCAATCGTAAAGGCAAAGCGAGCCTCCGGTGTTTTAACACCTCGTCGGAAAGAGTTTCATTTCGATTGCCCCCATTGGAGATGGAAGAAATCGAGTCGTACTCTCCCGACCATTCTAATTCCGGGTATCATCCCGACGTATTCGGTAACCATCCCGACCTTTCCAATTCCGGGAACCATCCCGACGCATTCGGTAACCATCCCGACATTACTAACTCCGGTAACCAGCCCGATTCTCATACTAACTCCGGTAACCAGCCCGATCCTCATACTAACTCCGGTAACCAGCCCGATTCTCATACTAACTCCGGTAACCAGCCCGATCATTATACTAACTCCGGTAACCAGCCCGATAAAACCAAGGTCAGAATGACCTATTCCATCGCAAATTCCCACGAAGCTCGCGTGAAAGAGCTATTAGAAACTATCCCCATGGATCATCTCAGCGGCGACGAAATGGACCATGTTAAATCTTTGTTAGAAAAGCACAATGATCTTTTCCATCTCCAAGGGGATCGTTTGGGGAAAACAAATGCGGTGACTCACAGAATCATCACGACGGATGATATTCCAATCCATGTTAAACAGTATCGCTACCCACCAATCCACAAGGACGAAATCAACAAGCAAATGTCCGAACTCTTACGGAATGACATAGTCGTTCCATCTAACTCACCTTATAATTCCCCCTTGTGGATTGTTCCTAAGAAAGCGGACGCCGAGGGTAACAAAAAGTGGCGCATGGTAATCGATTACCGCGCATTAAACGAGAAGTCGGTGGCCGACGCGTACCCGCTACCTAGCATTAACGAAATCCTAGATCAGTTAGGCAGCGCCGCATACTTCAGTGTGTTTGACTTAGCCAGCGGATTCCATCAGATAGGAATGGAGAAGGAGGATGCCGCGAAGACCGCCTTCTCCACGCCTTTCGGCCACTACGAATTCAACAGAATGCCATTCGGTCTCCGTAATGCTCCGGCTACCTTCCAAAGATTAATGGACACAGTCCTCTGCGGCCTACAAGGCAACGAACTCTTCGTGTACCTCGATGATATCGTGATCTACGCGCGTTCACTAGAAGAACATTATGCCAAATTCAATAAACTAGCCCGCCGACTGCGCGGAGCCAACCTCAAATTACAGCCCTCGAAATGCGGCTTCCTTCATAAGGAAGTGGCATACCTGGGACATCAGATTAGTCAAGACGGCGTCAGACCATGTCCCAAGAAAATTAACGCCGTACAAAATTTCCCACGACCTAAGAACGCGAAAAACGTGCGCGAATTTTTAGGCCTTGCAGGGTACTACCGCAAATTTATTAATGACTTCGCTAAAATCTCCAAACCCCTAACCCAACTCCTCGCCAAAGAGCACAATTTCGAATGGGGTCCAAAACAAGAAAAGGCCTTCGAAGACCTACGACAAGCTCTGTGTGACGAACCGGTCCTTCAATACCCGGATTTCGATAAGCCGTTTAACGTCACCTGCGATGCATCTGGATATGCCATCGGCGCCGTACTAAGCCAAGGCGAAGTAGGCAAGGATCGTCCCGTTGCCTATGCCTCAAGGATCCTGCAGGGCGCTGAAGTGAACTATTCTACAATAGAGAAGGAGTGCTTAGCAATAATATTTGCAGTACAGTATTTTAGACCATATATTTACGGCCGAAAATTTACACTAATCACAGACCATAAACCGCTGGTCTGGATGACGTCAGTAAAAGACCCTACGTCGCGCCTCCTCAGATGGCGCCTAAAACTGGCCGAGTTTGAATATAAAGTCGTCTACAAACCCGGAAAAGCGAATTCTAACGCTGATGCCCTCTCCCGAAACCCAGTTACGTTGCCCCTCTCATGGAGCACCCCTGGAGGCACATCGCCGCCAAGAGCACCGTTATCAAATCCAGGAACCCCTCTCTTCGATAACCGCCGAAGGAGATGGGCCGACTCGCATCTTATGCCACCGCCTCAGTCAATTCCCCCGAGGAAGAGGAAATCATCGTCAAACTCAACATCTGAACCACCATCGAAAACGCCACCACGCCCTAGGGCGAGTTCAGATGACGACAGCCTTTTGGTATCACCACCCCTAGTACCCGCCTCCAGTCAAGAGGAATCACCCATAACAGGACTAGAGGACATTTTAACCGCCGTCCCCAGCCTAATTCCCCAACCAACGGGACCAAACTGGCTCGATGAAGAAGAAGAAACCTTACCCTCCGAGGACGAGGAAGAAGATGAGGAGCCAAGACGACAAGGGAGAATAACGTACCTCCGCGACCGACTAATTATGAGGAAAGATAATTTAGTATGTTTCACAACCCTGGATGGTCAACCTATAGACCCAGGAGCCGTAGACCTCCATAGACAAAGGAAACTGTCCGACGGTCGAGATCTGACCTTATTCAAAGCAAAGATAAGTAATTTCGGTAGCAACAAGCTGATACAGATACCCATCAAACCATCCCTGACTCACGAGGTTTCAACTGACGACCTAAAAGAATGTTTCCGGACATTACTTGATGTAGCCAACGAACTCGGACTGCGAACATTTTCAATCTCTAAAACCTATATAGACGACAATTCCATGGAGTACGTCTCGAACCTCCTCATCGCAACATTCGAAGACACCCCCGTACACATATTCTTCTGCGCAAACGAAATCCAGATACCGGCCGAAGATAGATGGAATGATATTATCGCAGAAAATCACGTCTCTGCGTACGCAGGGCACAAAGGAATTACAAAAACCCTGAAGAGAATCCGCGAAAGATATTGGTGGAGCGGTATGAAGATCCAGATAACGAACTACGTTAATAACTGCCTCAGTTGCCAACGTAATAAACTGACCAGGGTAAAAACGCGCCTGCCGATGAGAATAACGGATACACCCGGTAGAGCGTTCGATAAGGTGTCCATGGACATTGTAGGGCCCCTTCCAACAACCAACGACGGAAACACATACATCTTAACCATACAGGATCTATTAACGAAACACTCAACCGCAATCCCTCTTAAATCCGCCGATGCCATCAGCACTGCGGACGCATTTATAAACAATTTTATCTGCCGTTTCGGAATACCTAAAGCCATCCTAACGGATCAAGGAGCGAATTTCACAAGTTCCCTGATGAAGGCCATCGCAAAACGATTCAAAATAACTCGGCTGCAAACAACAGCCTTCCACCCTCAAAGCAACGGGTCAATCGAGAGATCCCACCACGTCTTAGCAGAGTACCTGAAGCAATACGTCCACAAGAACAACTGGGACAAATGGGTCGATCTGGCAATGTTTAGTTACAATACGAGTGTCCACGAGGGCACAGATTTCACGCCGCACGAGTTAGTATTCGGCTCCTTGGCACGAGTCCCATCCGCCGATTCCTACTCCTACGAATGCGAAAACGACTCCTATACCCACTACCTCTCCCAATTGCAAAGAAAGATAACCGAAACCCAGATTCGCGCGCGCGGAAACTTAGTCTCCGCGAAAAGGAAATCCAAATCATACTATGATAGAAGAATTAACCCGGTAGAATTCAAGGTGGGAGAACAGGTATTCCTACTCAAAGAACCCTGCAAGGGCAAATTCGATGCGCAATATACGGGTCCTCACGAAATTTGCGACATCCTAGACTCAAACAATGTAAAAATTAAAGTAGGGAACCATTTCAAGATTGTACATGCAAACAAACTCAAGCGTGCGCCGAATAATCCAACGCAAACCCCGCGTCAGCGAAACGTGACACTCATCTGGAAGAAGATAAGGAAAGAACCCTGCCCGTTCTCAGTAGCCCCCACCTCCCTGATGAGATACAGGCAATACCAAAGTAATGACGACACTAGCAACTTGACGAAAGACCGTCAGTACGCTACGAACCGTCACGACAGCAGCATCCAAGCGGGACAACCTAACAAGATGTGCAAACAAGGCAAGATCCATAGGACATCAGACCGTAGAGCCAAGAGGTATCTACAGAACTACCTCCAAGTAATCTGTTTCACGGGAACAATCTATATAACCTCCGAGGGAAAACAATTATGCTGCACATGCAGTCTGCCTGCTAAGATAGGAAGAACGGAACGCTTCGATCACGTTAGAATGTACGGCATGTACAACACATGTGAACAATGCAAAGAGAACATCTGTGATGAAAAGCCAGTCTGGGACTGTGCTCCATGCGCTTACCAAATAGCACGTATGCGATCCAGGACAGATTTCCCTCACAGCCGTAGGCCAGTTATCGAAGAATTCAGTTTCGACTCTGAATCCAATTCCGACTCCGACACTGACTTCGACTCTGACTCCGACTCGGAAGACCTCCAAACCAGCGATAGTGACGCCACTTCAGACGAAGATGACTGGACGGTGCCATCAAAGGTACACATAGCTGCAGACATCAGGGACCACAATGCGGATCCCGACCAGGACGGAACAGCCGAACCTAACAATTAAAATATACAGTCAGTTACAGAAAAGTGCAAGTGAAAGTATTAGTGAACAAAGTGATTCCCCACCCACCCTAAACCCCGAGAAAAGACAGTCGAAAAATGAACATTGCGAATACGACTTGTCGGACATTACAAAACCAGCCCCAGCCCCACGTGCCGACACCGACAACATTTCAGTGCGACCAGTGTTTCGTACAAATATAGGAAATACTCGCCGAGAACTGTGCTCCCTGCGCGGAGTACCCCCGGACGATGCATCGCATGAATGAGTGTGTGGTCGGGTGTTGAGCGAGAAATTTCTTCCTTGTAAGAAATTTCTTTTCCGCGTTGGGAGGTGTTACGTCGTCCGATGTACGACGTTGGCCTTGTACACACACTATGTATACAAGGTCTGATCTGCATAAGATCCACACACCGTCCCCTAGACATAAGAGCATAGTATTAAGATCTCATTATTCTATTGTTCTAATCCTTATCTCCGTCTCTACCCATCACCATAACTTCTCCTTGATCAACACCTTACCTCAGTTTCAACCCATCACCACGACACATAATGCAATAAAGTATTGCATCACTCTGGAAGCATCTAGAAGCTTCTAGAAACGTCGAGAAGTCCAAAGACTGCTGCATCAGCAGTCCCACGCTCGTAGAGGGTGTGACGTCGGTCGCACCTCCGACGTTAGCTTTAAGACTACATGTAAAATTAGATACATAAGAGCGAGCGTTCCCCTTTAAAGATTCCAAAACTCCTAAAAATCCTCCATAACAATGAATCCTTAACACCACGTACATCTGATCGAAATCCGTCAACATAACCTAAAATCCAAAATCTGTCAAAATCCTAAAATAGCCAAAAATGGCCCAAACTCGAAGATTGAAATATCATTGGACTCGTGAGCGAAAATCATGAAACTAACCTAAAAATTTGTAGGTTATGTTCTCAATTCGCGTTTGTTTAGACTTTACCAAAATTTCGATTTTTGGTAATTTTCAAAAGTACTTAGAATATTTTCAAACATATGATCGGTCGACAAATGATGTCAACTAATCATATGACATATAAAATTTACATCGAAACGCCTTGCAAGAGCAAGCGCTCGAAAATATTCTAAGTCCCAATTTATTTAAATAAATAAATAGGTACGCCAATGGTTACCACTTAATTTTCGAGTCCTGCACCACTGGGAACGAAAACTGCTGACTCTAGTGCGGCGGCCATCGCGCTGTTTACGACGAAGACCGGCACAAAGAGGACACGGTCCCCTTTTGCGAAGTCAGCATTTTTCGGACGAACGTTATTCGTCGACGAACGTTCGATTCTCCCCAGTCCTCTCCGGGGACCCGAGTGGGTCAGTCGAGTTTTCGTCAATCTTCCAAGTCCAGACTATTTAGACATAGTCTTTCCAAATCCAGATTGTTTAGACACAATCTTTCCAAATCCATACTGTTTAGACACAGTCCCTAATACCATTCAGTAATATCGTATTCTTATTCGTTTAATTCAAATATTACTTCGTTTATTCAATTAAACATTTTTATTGCGTTTCATATTTCGTACTTAGTACGTATTTCGATTTCGTTAATAATAAGCATCTTTACCTTTGTATTCCTTTACGTTTATAATATACTTTGTTTTACCAGAGTCAATCTAAATCCCAATTATTATTTCCTTGCTCCTAACTTCGTAGTTTGAAGTGACACGTTGTTAGTTAGAGATAGAGTTCTCACTGGAAAGTTCGCGAATAGTATTCCTTATTCAATTTCCTGTTACGTGTTCGCGTACGTGCGTGATAGTGATAGACTTGCTCGCATAGCAAGCTCCGCAGCATCCACGTCCGTTTTCTCGAATCAAAATATCGTCAACCACGCGGACGATATTCGCGAGATAAATTCGCGGGATCGCACAGCGTCCACGCCCGTTTTCGCTAGTTAAAATATCGTCAATCACGCGGACGATATTCGTGAGTTAGATTCACGGTATCGTACAGCGTCCACGCCCGTTTCCTCAACGAGCGCATCCGTCTACAATACCGTAGCAGCCAGCTGTCAATCATTGGAGGTCGTTCCTGTCAAATATTGACGTGACAGAGTTTGGCGCAGTCGTCAATCCTTGAAGGTCGTTTCCAGCCATTTGGATCAACGCCTGTCAAGCAGAGCGGACCGTATTCAAGGCCATCAGCGCAACCGTAGCTGTTCATCCGTTGCGAATTCATGTCTCGTGTCAATCGACAAGCAAGCGAAGCGTAAAAGTAAGTGGAACATATTACCGCGTATGTTTCAGGGTCGCGTGCATCATTCATCTGTGTAAGACTGCATGCAGGTGTCGGCATCGGGTCCTAGTCTGTTGATAAAAAGACCAACACTTTTATTAAATGTCAGTCAGTGGAAGAGTAGAGTAGCCGGGCCGCGGTATTCTCTTCTCTTGCTCTTATAGCCCCGCCAGGACGTGACAAATTTGGCGCAGTCGGTAGGACACTCGTTGGTCACCGATGTTAGAGACACCGTCAACACTTTTGTAGGATACGTCATGTGTCCTACCTCTGCCAAAATTTGTTGTGACAAATTTGGCGCAGTCGGTAGGACACTCGTTGGTCACCGATGTTAGAAGCACGGCATCGAGGAATAAAAATAGAATCAGTGTTAGCACGCGAACCCCTGCGCGTTCCATCATTGTTTGACAATTTAACGCAGTAGACTTAGAGTCCGTGAAAGCATAGTGTCAGTTAAAAGTGCGACGGGCAGTGAAGGAAATGCCCTTTCGCCCACGTTACATACTCAAATTATTTTTCGCGATGTTCGTACTCAGTACAAATTCATCGAGAGTTTTAGTGAACGTTAAAGTGCGACGGGCGGTTTAGAAAACGCCCCTTCGCCCACGTTATATAGTCGGATTATTTTTCGCGAATTTCATACTTAGAAATTTTCAAGCGACGCAATCATGGAAACGCGTAGCGAGGCTAGAAAGAAGGTTCCTCCTACGGAAGAGGAATTAATTGAATTCCAGAAAGATTTAGCTCGTAGAGAAGCAGCTCTCATTAATCAAACCGCCGCGTTGACTCAACTCAAATTGCAATACGAAACAGAAACGCGTGAGCAGAGAGAAACGTACGAGGATATACGCCGCGAGATAGCAGAAATCCGATCGGCCAGAGATTCTCAATCAATTCCAGCTAGCCCAGTCGTTGCGCCCCGCGAACCCATAATGCACGATTCTTCGAATTTCACCGTTAAACAAGCGGTTGAACTTGTGCCTACCTTTGACGGCACCTCCATAACCGTGCTACAATTCGTTCGCGCGTGCAAGCGAGCCTTGGAAGCTGTTCCAGCCACAGCTGAGCGTACCCTCACTAGATTAGTATGCAATAAGCTTAGAGGACAGGCATACGCCGCGATTGAAGACGTAAATATTAACACAATCTCTGAATTGTGCAACCGCCTGAAAGATGTACTAGGCCCATATAAATTCATCGATCAGTATCGCGGAGAATTAGCTTCGATACACCAGGGACAGTCCGAGCACGTGTTGAATTATATTACGCGAGTAAAGGACCTTAGAACGGCGATCATAGATTCAGGCCGCGGGGTCCCCAATCTAGACGAGATTGATAAATTCACAGTTGATTGTTTCATGCGTGGTCTTATCCCAGCGCTTCGAGCCGAGGTCAGGCTCTGCGCGTCACTCGAATTACAGAAAATATTCGACGAAGCAGTAACCGCGTACAAACAGTACGAGCTTGACCGTGTTCGTTATCGCGACGACGGACGCCGCGTTGCATTCTCCGACTCTCGTAATCGCACACCAGAGCGATCAAGCAACTCTTCTTATGATAGGAATGCGCCAGAGCAGCGCAACAGATCTTCGGAAAGGAAAGATCAACGACCTTCCTTTTCACCTCGTGAATCCTGGCGAGACAGGAAACCCGATAACAGAGACGCGTATCGCTCTCCTCCTCCGCGACGTCACGAACCGTCGCAATCAAATCAGCGCGAAACGTATAAACGCGAAGATCGCGCTTCCCAGTCCCCAGGTCGCGATCGCTTTCCTACGGAGAATCAGAAGTATTGTAAATATTGTAAGCGCACGGGACATGACATACACGAATGTCGCCGCCGCGAATATTACAATAGAAATGAGTCGGGAAACGAATCAAGCCTCCCGACAAACGCGACCAAAGGACGGGAGGCATCCCAAGAGAATCGCCAAAAGGCAACACAGCTGGCCGTCATCAGCGACGACCAGCAGTAGATGAAATTCGAGTAGATAGGAGAGATAACCCGGACGGTCAGCAGAATGAACGACCATCCGCGAAATTAGTCTCTGCAATAAATCTCGCGCCGGACTCCCCTATCCCTCGAATAAAAGCAAAATCGTCACTCTTCTCTAAAGAGTGTGAGTTCCTCTTGGACACCGGGTCCGAGGTCAACTTAATCCGAGCGTCTGGTATCAAATCTGACGTTCATCTAAAAACTGACAGCGTCATACACGTCCATGGCGTGACAGAAGGAGAAATTGCGACCCTCGGTTATATCAATGCGGAGCTAGCAAATTCCATTAAAGTCACGCTACACGTTCTGCCTGACGGTTTTCCAATTAATATAGATGGTATCTTAGGCTCCCCCTTCTTCAGAGAGGGAGCAGAGATATCATTTGCGAAGGAATGCGTAGAGTATAAAAACCTACGTATTCCCTTTTCGAATCCTCGGGAATATTCCATCGAAAGCCGTACCGCCGCCTGCATAGCCGTCAACGTAAAGGGCCCAAGCGAAGGGTATGTGCGAAAAATAGATGTAAAACCCGATGTGTTCTTAGGTGATTGTTTAGTCACCAACCGTAACGGAAAGGCATACCTGCGATGCTTTAACGCATCGTCCGAAGTGGCGTCCTTCTCCCTGCCTACGTTGGAGGTGGAAGAGATCGAGGTTCCCTTTTCGAATATTCAAGCCGAAGTCAATTCGGACGTATTCAATGCTCGTGTGTGCCGCGCGCACGAGACGATCGTTAACGATCAACTCGCGTCTTCTATTAATTCCGGTAACCATTCCGACGATTCCGGTAGCCATCCCGATTCTTTAGATAATTCCGGTAACCATTCCGACGATTCCGGTAGCCATCCCGATTCTTTAAACAATTCCGGTAACCATCCCGACGATTCCGGTAGCCATCCCGATTCTTTAAATAATTCCGGTAACCATCCCGACGATTCCGGTAGCCATCCCGATTTCCTAAGCAATTCCGGTAACCATCCCGATCACTCATACTCGAAACCCCTTATGAAAGGCTTCGAATTCATACCCAAAAGGGTCCATTCCATTACCAAGTCCCGTAATGCTCGCGTTAATGAGCTTATGGAAACTATTCCCATGGATCACCTCGATCACGACGAGATAGACCATGTCAAATCTTTATTGGAGGAGAATAATGATCTCTTCCACCTTCAAGGGGATCGTCTGGGGAAAACTAACGCTGTAACACATAAAATCCCCACGACGGACGACATCCCCGTACATACCAAGCAATACCGGTATCCGCCGATTCACAAAGAGGAGATCGACAAACAAATGTGTGAACTCTTACAAAATGATATAGTCGCACCCTCTAGTTCACCGTATAACTCTCCTTTGTGGATCGTACCGAAGAAAGCGGATGCCGAAGGAAATAAGAAATGGAGAATGGTAATTGACTATCGCGCTTTAAACGAGAAGTCAATAGCAGACGCTTATCCACTGCCCAGCATAAACGAGATCTTAGATCAGCTGGGTAGTGCCAAATATTTTAGCGTATTTGATCTGGCAAGCGGGTTTCACCAAATAGGCATGGAAAAGGAGGACGCCGCAAAAACCGCCTTCTCAACTCCGTTCGGACACTACCAGTATAATAGAATGCCGTTCGGATTGCGTAATGCGCCGGCTACGTTCCAGCGACTAATGGATACGATTCTAACCGGTCTCCAGGGTAACGAACTCTTCGTTTATCTTGACGATATAGTCATATACGCGCGTTCCCTAGAAGAACACAAAGCGAAATTTGATAAATTGGCTCGCCGATTGAGAGCCGCCAATTTGAAATTACAACCGTCTAAATGCGGGTTTTTGCACAGAGAGGTAGCTTACCTAGGACACCAGATTAGCGAGGATGGCGTACGGCCATGCCCTAAAAAAATTAACGCGGTCCAAAATTATCCTCGACCGAAAAACGCAAAGAACGTCCGCGAATTTTTAGGTCTAGCGGGCTATTACCGCAGATTCATAGATAGATTCGCTCATATTTCCAAACCCCTCACCCAACTCCTTACCAAGGATACGAAATTCGTGTGGGGGTCAAAGCAGGAGGAAGCCTTCGAGACTTTACGACAGGCATTGTGTACGGAGCCTGTCCTCCAGTACCCAGATTTTGGGAAACCATTCAACGTAACTTGCGACGCCTCAGGGTACGCGATCGGCGCTGTCCTAAGCCAAGGCGACGTGGGAAAGGATCGCCCTATCGCGTACGCGTCACGTATCCTTCACGGCGCTGAACTAAACTACTCCACAATAGAAAAGGAGTGTTTAGCCATAATATTCGCCGTCCAATATTTCCGCCCCTACATTTACGGCAGGAAATTCTTACTCATCACCGATCACAGACCGCTGGTGTGGATGACATCCGTAAAGGATCCCACATCCCGGCTCCTCCGGTGGAGATTAAAATTGGCAGAGTTCGAATACCAGGTTATCTACAAACCTGGCAGAGCCAACTCTAATGCGGATGCCCTATCCCGGAATCCGGTGGCATTGCCCATCTCATGGACCGATTCAGAGGAAACGACTCCGCCTAGGACGCCATTGTCAAGCCCGGGGACTCCTCTTTTCGACGCACGCCGCAGGAAGAAAGATAGAGATGATTCAATTCTCATGCCTCCACCGAAGTCAATGCCCCCAAAAAGGAGAAGATCATCGGCAGCCTCGTCACCGGGACCATCGATGGGTACGCCATCGCATTCTGATGACCCCCGCGCAGCATCCCCGCCTCTTATTTCAATCGCCGATCAAGGATTACTACGGGATCTGGGAGTCGAAGAAACTCTTTCCTTTTCTCCTATATTTCCGCCTTCCTTGACCGGACCAGATGTCTTCGATGAGCGAGAAGAGAGTATTCCCTCAGAAGAAGAAGAAGAAGAAGAAGAAGAAGAAGAAGAAGAAGAAGAAGAAAGCAATCCTACACCACGTAGAAGAAGAATAATTCATACAAGAGACCGATTAATAATGAGAAGGGACAATTTAGTTTGCTTCATAACGATGGACGGACGGCCCATCGATCTCGGGGCCGTAGATCTCTATAGACAAGGCAAACTGGCCAAATCCCAAGACTTACTCCTACATAGAGCTAGGGTAACAGATCACGGTAAATACAAGTTAATCCAAATACCGATTAAACAATCGCCGCTTCATGAGGTATCTGCAGACGACCTCAAAGAATGTCTTAGAACGTTGATCGACGTTGTCAACGAGCTCGCGTTGGAATCCTTTTCAATCTCTAAAACATTCCTCGACCATTTGTCGAGAGAATACGTGATCAATCTACTCACAGAAACATTCGAGGACACACCAGTCCAAATATTTCTCTGTTCGAACGAGGTCCAAATCCCCGCTGAGGATAGAAGGATGGAGATCATCACGGAGAACCATGTATCAGCGTATGCCGGCCATAAAGGCATAACCAAGACATACAAAAGGATAAGAGAAAAATACTGGTGGAACAGCCTCAAAAAGGACGTAACCAACTACGTTAACAATTGCCTGAGTTGCCAGCGTAACAAGTTAACAAGAGTAAAAACTCGCCTACCAATGAAGTTAACGGATACGCCCGGCAGGGCGTTTGATAAGGTCTCGCTAGACATCGTGGGACCATTACCCACTACCGAAGATGGCAACACGTATGTAATGACGATGCAAGACCTTCTTACAAAATACTCCGTCGCAGTGCCGCTCAAATCTACCGACTCCGTCAGTACAGCAAACGCCTTCATCGACCACCTGATATGTCGCTTTGGAACGCCTAAGGCAATATTAACGGATCAAGGGACTAACTTCACAAGCTCCCTTATGAAGGCTATCGCAAAAAGATTCAGGATTACACGCCTCCAAACCACTGCTTTCCATCCACAAAGCAACGGATCCATTGAGAGATCGCATCATGTACTGACGGAATATTTGAAGCAGTACGTCAACAAAAATAACTGGGATAAATGGATAAACTTGGCAATGTTTAGCTACAATACCAGCGTACACGAGGGAACAGACTTCACCCCACACGAGTTGGTATTCGGTTCCCTGGCCCGTGTTCCTTCCTCTGATTCCCATCTCTACGCAGTAGAGAACGAGTCCTACGCAGGTTACCTCTTTGACCTACAAAGAAAGATAAACGAGACACAATCCCGCGCGCGCGATAATTTAGTAGCGGCAAAGCAGAAATCAAAGACTTATTATGATAGGAAGATTAACCCCGTGCAGTTCACGGTAGGCGAACAGGTATACTTGCTAAAAGAACCTCGTAAAGGAAAATTCGACGCGCAATATACTGGACCGCATGAGATAATAGAAATGCTTGATACGAACAATGTCAAATTACGAATAGGAAACCATTTCAAAATTGTCCATGCAAATAAGATTAAACGTCTTCCAGGTAGCCCGAGACAGGACACGCGTCAGCGAAATATTGTAACTGCAAACTTAATCTCTGATCCTTCTAAGAAAGACGATAGCGAGCCAAGGGTCCAACCAGAGGAGTCAGCTTACGAGACTCTTCAATCCTCATCCGATCAAGCTCCGAGTCACATTGCGGATCCCATAGCTATCCACGACAGAAAGATGTGCGGACCGATGGGAGGAAGACGGCCGACCGTGCTGAAAGCTCACCGATACATGAGACGTTACAACAACACTATCTGTTACAATGGGATAGTTCGAGTGGCTTGCAACGGCAAGTTGCTGTGCCGCAACTGCAGCCAATACACCCGAATTGTTAGAGTGGAACGATGGGAGCATCAGCGGATGTATAACATCCCAAATAGATGCGAGTATTGCGGAATAAGGCTATGCACCGAAACGCCAGTATTGGAGTGCATCCCTTGCGGACAGATTCTATCGGCAAGATGGATCGCACAACGGGACGACCCTGACTGGATATCCGATAGTTCCAGTGATGACACCGATTCAGACGATGGTGACATTTAAGCGGAAGCCAGTGATAGTGCCAGTGTCGGAGAATTCCGAACCCGTCCTCCCTTGACGAAACGAACGTTAATTTGCGATTCCCTTGACCCAGCGTTGCGAGACAGGGATGACATTTCAGTGCATCCTGTCTACCGCCACCCAGAGGCAGAGATTCCACTGCGTGAAATCTCTTCACTAAGGGGGGAGGTGTGACGTCGGTCGCACCTCCGACGTTAGCTTTAAGACTACATGTAAAATTAGATACATAAGAGCGAGCGTTCCCCTTTAAAGATTCCAAAACTCCTAAAAATCCTCCATAACAATGAATCCTTAACACCACGTACATCTGATCGAAATCCGTCAACATAACCTAAAATCCAAAATCTGTCAAAATCCTAAAATAGCCAAAAATGGCCCAAACTCGAAGATTGAAATATCATTGGACTCGTGAGCGAAAATCATGAAACTAACCTAAAAATTTGTAGGTTATGTTCTCAATTCGCGTTTGTTTAGACTTTACCAAAATTTCGATTTTTGGTAATTTTCAAAAGTACTTAGAATATTTTCAAACATATGATCGGTCGACAAATGATGTCAACTAATCATATGACATATAAAATTTACATCGAAACGCCTTGCAAGAGCAAGCGCTCGAAAATATTCTAAGTCCCAATTTATTTAAATAAATAAATAGGTACGCCAATGGTTACCACTTAATTTTCGAGTCCTGCACCACTGGGAACGAAAACTGCTGACTCTAGTGCGGCGGCCATCGCGCTGTTTACGACGAAGACCGGCACAAAGAGGACACGGTCCCCTTTTGCGAAGTCAGCATTTTTCGGACGAACGTTATTCGTCGACGAACGTTCGATTCTCCCCAGTCCTCTCCGGGGACCCGAGTGGGTCAGTCGAGTTTTCGTCAATCTTCCAAGTCCAGACTATTTAGACATAGTCTTTCCAAATCCAGATTGTTTAGACACAATCTTTCCAAATCCATACTGTTTAGACACAGTCCCTAATACCATTCAGTAATATCGTATTCTTATTCGTTTAATTCAAATATTACTTCGTTTATTCAATTAAACATTTTTATTGCGTTTCATATTTCGTACTTAGTACGTATTTCGATTTCGTTAATAATAAGCATCTTTACCTTTGTATTCCTTTACGTTTATAATATACTTTGTTTTACCAGAGTCAATCTAAATCCCAATTATTATTTCCTTGCTCCTAACTTCGTAGTTTGAAGTGACACGTTGTTAGTTAGAGATAGAGTTCTCACTGGAAAGTTCGCGAATAGTATTCCTTATTCAATTTCCTGTTACGTGTTCGCGTACGTGCGTGATAGTGATAGACTTGCTCGCATAGCAAGCTCCGCAGCATCCACGTCCGTTTTCTCGAATCAAAATATCGTCAACCACGCGGACGATATTCGCGAGATAAATTCGCGGGATCGCACAGCGTCCACGCCCGTTTTCGCTAGTTAAAATATCGTCAATCACGCGGACGATATTCGTGAGTTAGATTCACGGTATCGTACAGCGTCCACGCCCGTTTCCTCAACGAGCGCATCCGTCTACAATACCGTAGCAGCCAGCTGTCAATCATTGGAGGTCGTTCCTGTCAAATATTGACGTGACAGAGTTTGGCGCAGTCGTCAATCCTTGAAGGTCGTTTCCAGCCATTTGGATCAACGCCTGTCAAGCAGAGCGGACCGTATTCAAGGCCATCAGCGCAACCGTAGCTGTTCATCCGTTGCGAATTCATGTCTCGTGTCAATCGACAAGCAAGCGAAGCGTAAAAGTAAGTGGAACATATTACCGCGTATGTTTCAGGGTCGCGTGCATCATTCATCTGTGTAAGACTGCATGCAGGTGTCGGCATCGGGTCCTAGTCTGTTGATAAAAAGACCAACACTTTTATTAAATGTCAGTCAGTGGAAGAGTAGAGTAGCCGGGCCGCGGTATTCTCTTCTCTTGCTCTTATAGCCCCGCCAGGACGTGACAAGGGCAATAGGACAGCCACGAGACTGCAGCGTCAGCAGAAATGCACGTGCAGTCCCCGGGAGCAAAGACGCTGCTGCGTCAGCGGTTCTCCCACTCTGACGACTGAAGAACAAAGAGACTGCAGCGTCAGCCATCCCCACTCCGACCGAAGGAGGCAGGGCAGAGCGGACGCTTGCATTAGTCCGCCTCCATCTCGCGACTCGAGCAGTCCGCCTCCGACCGGCGACTCGAGCAGTCGTGCCAACCTGGCCTCAGCCGCCAGTCCGGCTTCTTCCGACTTCAAGAGCAGACGTGTTCAGTCTAGCTCCGCGAAAGTGAAGTGTGTCGATCCTTCACTCCTAATTCCAATTCCAATTCCAACTCTAACTCAACTCAACTCAACTCCTAATTCTCATACATTATTCCTATAACATATTACAATATCCATTATTCATTAATCCAATTACTACTCCTATTATAATACTACTTACATATTGTATACCAGTGTACTTACCAGTTCTTATTTAATATATCGTTGTTATACCAGTGTTTCGATCTTGTTATTCTTGTGTTAGTTCAACACCATCTTCCAATTCAGTTCTTGCATCGAATATATTAAACTCGTGACATATCCGGACTTGGTCTAAAGTGCGCAGTGGAAACGCTGAGCCGCCAATAAGGAATTTGAAGCGAGTCATAGAGAAGTTCTCGTGCCACGTCTAGAATTGGTCTAAAGTGCGCAGTGGAAACGCTGAGCCGCCACTATAGACGTGAAGCGAGTTAACTACCAAAAAGGTTAATAACAAGTGGAAGTTCATTTTCATTATATTATTAATATTCCATCATTACTATTCCTTACCCATGCGACGCCCACGTCGAGCGGGACGCAAGTATCAACTTGCTAAATTGAGACGCGCGTTGAGAAATAAAGCGGTGCTCGATCAAATCATTGCCACTACCGAGTGGACAGAACTTCTGGGAACCACCGAGCACATTCCGTGTGACGCGTCCGATTACGTTTCTGTATACGGTTGCCCTTGCAACCCTCCTAAAGAGGTCAACCACGCGGACCTCTCGCGAGCTCCGACGCCAGTTCTGCATCCGGTCGATTGTCCAGAGGTGATCGACATAGCCGACGACGACGACAGCCGAGACACGATCATCGTTCCCAGGGTCCGTTGCCGAATCATCCGTGACGTTCCTCTGCCAGCTCATCAACGTGTCGTCTTGCGGCCAGCATCCAAGGCCACTAACGTCGTCCCGAACCGAGCAGCAGCAACTTTGCCAGATCTTCCCCACCTCGAGGACATCTGTATAGAAGATCCGATGTACGACACCTACTGTCAGTACCGCCAGTTCCTGCTGCAACAATATTATTAGGCGTTAATACAACAATGCGGTGAGTCGTATAATATCTTGTATAATTGTTGAATCCTGTAAACTCACCGTTCTCGTTGCATCCTCTCGCGCGCGATTCTTGTCGGGACACTCCTTGTAACCGCGTCGGACGTTCTCTTCTTGACTGCATCCATAGCAATATCGGTTGTCCTAGTGCATATGACAGCCCGCGGCTGTCTCGGCACGAAAGACCACTCCTCATTTTAATCTTCATATCTCAACCGTCCGTCTGTCACTGTTCTCTTTTCTCTCTCCTGGTACCTGTAACAAAAACACAGTGACGGACGTGACAAATTTGGCGCAGTCGGTAGGACATCGAAGTGGTCGCCGATATTTGCATTAATAAGCCCCGACGCGTGTCAGTACGAAGTTCACATTTCTTAAATCCCATTTATATCTTTCAAAATGTCTCGCCCAATCACGCGATCTCAAAAGGATCTCCGAGCAGATCCTAACGCAGACCTTCCTCCAATGACCGAGGAAGAGTTACTCCTTTATGCGCAAGACCTCGCCCGTAGAGAGCAATATCTCAAAGAAGAAACTGATTTTATTGCCAAATTGCGTCTCAAATATGAAGAAGACGCGCAAAACCAAAAGAATATGCTCGACGAAATACGAAAAGAGCTTCATAACATCCAAATCACGAGTCAAACCCTACGTCAACAAACGCCTACACCAGGCCCTAGTAACGTCTCTAATATGCGGGAACCTTCACCGCCAGAGCCACGCGAAATCCCACAGTATGAACCTACTGGTAATTTCGCTCTAAAACAAGCCGCCGAGCTTGTCCCTAGATTCGACGGAACTTCGTCTTCCGTCCTACAATTCATACGTGCATGCAAACGCGCGCGTGACACCGTACCGGCCACTGCAGAGCGTGCCCTCACAAAATTGCTCTGCAATAAACTCCACGATCGTGCTTATGCCGCTATAGAAGGCCAGCACATATTCACAATTTCTGCACTATGCGAGAAATTACGAACAGTACTGGGCCCATACAAATTCGTTGACCAGTACCGTGGCGATCTCGCGAGTGTACTCCAAGCTCCAAACGAGCACATCTTAGACTTCATCAATCGCGTTAAAGACCTTCGAACCGCGATTCAAGATGCCACAGATATTGGCCTTGATTACGAAGAACTAGATCGCTTCGTAGTAGATTGTTTTCTACGAGGTCTCCTTCCCCAGCTGCGTGCCGAAGTGCTTCATTGCCCTTCGCGAAATCCTGCCACTGTTTTCGAAGCAGCCATCTCTGCTTACAGGCAGTATGAGTCAGACCAGACTCGTCGACGAGAACTGATCCGCGAAGAAAAACGAGTCAGCTTCTCTGATAACCGGCCGTATCGCCCGCGTTCCACGAATGAATCCGCTCGTGATATCCCAGAACGAACTCAAGAACGCCGCGATAACAGACCGGACTCGTCTCAGCAGTCCTCGAGAAACTTAAACCGAGACTCTTATCGCTCCCCGACGCCGCAACGGCGATGGGAAAATAATCCTCGCGGCCAAAACACGTACCGCGATGGTCGCACAGATCGCCCTTCAAGCTCTAACAAATTTTGCAACTACTGCAAAGTCCCCGGGCACGATATTCACGAGTGCCGTAAGCGCGCTTTTAATAATAATAGGAGGTCGGGAAACGAGTCCGGCCTCCCGACCGAAGCCAACCCCAGGCGGGAGGCCGCATCTTCAAGTCAAACTACAGCCCGCACCCAAACAGCTATCCGGACGAACGACCAGTCCGACGATTCGTCTCAGCAGTAAATCTTGCTGCAGACTCACCAATTCCGCGCGTAAAAATCTCCGCCCCTCAATTACAAAAGAAGTGTGAATTTTTGTTGGACACGGGTTCGGAGATCAATTTAATTCGTGCGTCAAGTCTAGAACCAAATCTACCTATAGATCATACGAACACTATAGAAGTCCAAGGAATAACCGAGGGATCCATTCCAACTCTCGGTCAAATTAAAATACACTTACAGGGTCAAAACCCTATCGAATTTCATGTCTTGGAAGAAAACTTCCCAATTAACATCGACGGAATCCTCGGTTCTCCCTTCTTCAGAACAGGAGCCGAGATCTCCTTTGCGAATGAATACATTACGATAGGAAACATTCGGGTTCCCTTCTCGAACCCTCGCGCGCCCACGGCTGAGCCTCGCGATGAATTGGCAGCAGAGGTTATTTCAATGCCTTCGTCTATGACCAACGATCTTGTTAAAACTCCAGCCGCCGAGCGTGAGGAACATTCGGCAAGGAACGTTCGAGTGTCTTCCTCAAATCCTCGTGGACCCGCGGTCAGACCTTGCAGAGCTCCGGTGACGGAGGTTATTTCAATGCCTCCTCGGGATTCGATCGAGTACTCCCTAGAGAAAAACGCCGTGAAAAGCCGGCCGGAATCGAAGGAGACTCGAGAGATATCGGAGTACACTGCGAGAAGTCGGATCGTGGAGCGTGAGGATCGAGTCCGAACAAAGACTCCTCCGAAATCCGAAGAATTCGTCCTCGAACCTCGTACCGTTGCGTGCATAGCGGTCGACGTCGAAGGACCTAAACAGGGATATATCCGCCGTGTTAATGTAGCGCCGGATGTATTCCTGGGTGACTGCGTTGTCACCAATCGTAAAGGCAAAGCGAGCCTCCGGTGTTTTAACACCTCGTCGGAAAGAGTTTCATTTCGATTGCCCCCATTGGAGATGGAAGAAATCGAGTCGTACTCTTCCGACCTTTCTAACTCCGGGAACCATCCCGACGTATTCGGTAACCATCCCGACCTTTCCACTTCCGGGTACCATCCCGACGTATTCGGTAACCATCCCGACCTTTCTAATTCCGGGTATCATCCCGACGCATTCGGTAACCATCCCGACAATACTAACTCCGGTAACCAGCCCGATTCTTATACTAACTCCGGTAACCAGCCCGATTCTCATACTAACTCCGGTAACCAGCCCGATTCTCATACTAACTCCGGTAACCAGCCCGATGCTTATACTAACTCCGGTAACCAGCCCGATTCTCATACTAACTCCGGTAACCAGCCCGATTCTTATACTAACTCCGGTAACCAGCCCGATTCTTATACTAACTCCGGTAACCAGCCCGATCCTTATTCTAACTCCGGTAACCAGCCCGATCAATTCCAAGACCAACTCCATTCTTACGACAATCAAAGATCTTCAAGACCCATATGTAAGCAGGTCTGTTCTATATTGCACAATAAATCCAGCGACAGTTCTAAACCAGAGAAGGATATCAAAGCCTCCAGAGTAAAAGAACTTCTTAACTTACTTCAAAATCATATCTTTGATGATCCACAGAAACTCGATTCCTTTCAACTTCCATCTGCACGTTGCCATGCGAAGCGAAACGAATACGATAAAATTAATCTCTGCGCTACGGCGAAATACGCGTCAGCAAGAATGAAATATAAATCCATGTACCCTCGCGATAACGGATACCCCTATGAGAATAAGCGAGCGAAATTCGAAGCCCAGCGTCGGCAAAATCTCCTTCGACCACCGGAAGATATAGAACAGGTATTCCTACTCAAAGAACCCTGCAAGGGCAAATTCGATGCGCAATATACGGGTCCTCACGAAATTTGCGACATCTTAGACTCAAACAATGTGAAAATTAAAGTAGGGAACCATTTTAAGATTGTACATGCAAACAAACTCAAGCGTGCGCCGAATAATCCAACGCAAACCCCGCGTCAGCGAAACGTGACACTCATCTGGACGCAGATAAGAAGAGACAAAAGTGAAAGTGTTAGTGAACAAAGTGATTCCCCACCCACCCTAAACCCCGAGAAAAGACAGTCGAAAAATGAACATTGCGAATACGACTTGTCGGACATTACAAAACCAGCCCCAGCCCCACGTGCCGACACCGACAACATTTCAGTGCGACCAGTGTTTCGTACAAATATAGGAAATACTCGCCGAGAACTGTGCTCCCTGCGCGGAGTACCCCCGGACGATGCATCGCATGAATGAGTGTGTGGTCGGGTGTTGAGCGAGAAATTTCTTCCTTGTAAGAAATTTCTTTTCCGCGTTGGGAGGTGTTACGTCGTCCGATGTACGACGTTGGCCTTGTACACACACTATGTATACAAGGTCTGATCTGCATAAGATCCACACACCGTCCCCTAGACATAAGAGCATAGTATTAAGATCTCATTATTCTATTGTTCTAATCCTTATCTCCGTCTCTACCCATCACCATAACTTCTCCTTGATCAACACCTTACCTCAGTTTCAACCCATCACCACGACACATAATGCAATAAAGTATTGCATCACTCTGGAAGCATCTAGAAGCTTCTAGAAACGTCGAGAAGTCCAAAGACTGCTGCATCAGCAGTCCCACGCTCGTAGAGGGCAATAGGACAGCCACGAGACTGCAGCGTCAGCAGAAATGCACGTGCAGTCCCCGGGAGCAAAGACGCTGCTGCGTCAGCGGTTCTCCCACTCTGACGACTGAAGAACAAAGAGACTGCAGCGTCAGCCATCCCCACTCCGACCGAAGGAGGCAGGGCAGAGCGGACGCTTGCATTAGTCCGCCTCCATCTCGCGACTCGAGCAGTCCGCCTCCGACCGGCGACTCGAGCAGTCGTGCCAACCTGGCCTCAGCCGCCAGTCCGGCTTCTTCCGACTTCAAGAGCAGACGTGTTCAGTCTAGCTCCGCGAAAGTGAAGTGTGTCGATCCTTCACTCCTAATTCCAATTCCAATTCCAACTCTAACTCAACTCAACTCAACTCCTAATTCTCATACATTATTCCTATAACATATTACAATATCCATTATTCATTAATCCAATTACTACTCCTATTATAATACTACTTACATATTGTATACCAGTGTACTTACCAGTTCTTATTTAATATATCGTTGTTATACCAGTGTTTCGATCTTGTTATTCTTGTGTTAGTTCAACACCATCTTCCAATTCAGTTCTTGCATCGAATATATTAAACTCGTGACATATCCGGACTTGGTCTAAAGTGCGCAGTGGAAACGCTGAGCCGCCAATAAGGAATTTGAAGCGAGTCATAGAGAAGTTCTCGTGCCACGTCTAGAATTGGTCTAAAGTGCGCAGTGGAAACGCTGAGCCGCCACTATAGACGTGAAGCGAGTTAACTACCAAAAAGGTTAATAACAAGTGGAAGTTCATTTTCATTATATTATTAATATTCCATCATTACTATTCCTTACCCATGCGACGCCCACGTCGAGCGGGACGCAAGTATCAACTTGCTAAATTGAGACGCGCGTTGAGAAATAAAGCGGTGCTCGATCAAATCATTGCCACTACCGAGTGGACAGAACTTCTGGGAACCACCGAGCACATTCCGTGTGACGCGTCCGATTACGTTTCTGTATACGGTTGCCCTTGCAACCCTCCTAAAGAGGTCAACCACGCGGACCTCTCGCGAGCTCCGACGCCAGTTCTGCATCCGGTCGATTGTCCAGAGGTGATCGACATAGCCGACGACGACGACAGCCGAGACACGATCATCGTTCCCAGGGTCCGTTGCCGAATCATCCGTGACGTTCCTCTGCCAGCTCATCAACGTGTCGTCTTGCGGCCAGCATCCAAGGCCACTAACGTCGTCCCGAACCGAGCAGCAGCAACTTTGCCAGATCTTCCCCACCTCGAGGACATCTGTATAGAAGATCCGATGTACGACACCTACTGTCAGTACCGCCAGTTCCTGCTGCAACAATATTATTAGGCGTTAATACAACAATGCGGTGAGTCGTATAATATCTTGTATAATTGTTGAATCCTGTAAACTCACCGTTCTCGTTGCATCCTCTCGCGCGCGATTCTTGTCGGGACACTCCTTGTAACCGCGTCGGACGTTCTCTTCTTGACTGCATCCATAGCAATATCGGTTGTCCTAGTGCATATGACAGCCCGCGGCTGTCTCGGCACGAAAGACCACTCCTCATTTTAATCTTCATATCTCAACCGTCCGTCTGTCACTGTTCTCTTTTCTCTCTCCTGGTACCTGTAACAAAAACACAGTGACGGACGTGACAACCTAAACAGGGATATATCCGCCGTGTTAATGTAGCGCCGGATGTATTCCTGGGTGACTGCGTCGTCACCAATCGTAAAGGCAAAGCGAGCCTCCGGTGTTTTAACACCTCGTCGGAAAGAGTTTCATTTCGATTGCCCCCATTGGAGATGGAAGAAATCGAGTCGTACTCTTCCGATTCTTAGACTACTTCCGGGTATCATCCCGACGCATTCGGTAACCATCCCGACCTTTCTAATTCCGGGTATCATCCTGACGCATTCGGTAACCATCCCGACCTTTCTAATTCCGGGAACCATCCCGACGCATTCGGTAACCATCCCGACCTTTCTAATTCCGGGTACTATCCCGACGAATTCGGTAACCATCCCGACCATTCTAATTCCGGGAACTATCCCGACGCATTCGGTAACCATCCCGACCTTACTAATTCCGGGAACCACCCCGACGCATTCGGTAACCATCCCGACCTTACTAACTCCGGTAACCAGCCCGATTCTCATACTAACTCCGGTAACCAGCCCGATTCTCATACTAACTCCGGTAACCAGCCCGATTCTCATACTAACTCCGGTAACCAGCCCGATTCTTATACTAACTCCGGTAACCAGCCCGATCAATTCCAAGACCAACTCCATTCCTACGACAATCAAAGATCTTCAAGACCCATATGTAAGCAGGTCTGTTCTATATTGCACAATAAACCCAGTGACAGTTCTAAACCAGAGAAGGATATCAAAGCCTCCAGAGTAAAAGAACTTCATAACTTACTTCACAATCATATCTTTGATGATCCACAGAAACTCGATTCCTTTCAACTTCCATCTGCACGTTGCCATGCGAAGCGAAACGAATACGATAAAATTAATCTCTGCGGTACAGCGAAATACGCGTCAGCAAGAAAGCAATATAAATCAGAGTACCCTCGCGATAAAGGATATCCCTATGAGAATAAGCGAGCGAAATTCGAAGCCCAGCATCGGCAAAATCTCCTTCGACCACCGGAAGATATAGAACAGGTATTCCTACTCAAAGAACCCTGCAAGGGCAAATTCGATGCGCAATATACGGGTCCTCACGAAATTTGCGACATCTTAGACTCAAACAATGTGAAAATTAAAGTAGGGAACCATTTTAAGATTGTACATGCAAACAAACTCAAGCGTGCGCCGAATAATCCAACGCAAACCCCGCGTCAGCGAAACGTGACACTCATCTGGACGCAGATAAGAAAAGACAAAAGTGAAAGTGTTAGTGAACAAAGTGATTCCCCACCCACCCTAAACCCCGAGAAAAGACAGTCGAAAAATGGACATTGCGAATACGACTTGTCGGACATTACAAAATCAGCCCCAGCCCCACGTGCCGACACCGACAACATTTCAGTGCGACCAGTGTTTCGTACAAATATAGGAAATACTCGCCGAGAACTGTGCTCCCTGCGCGGAGTACCTCCGGACGATGCGTCGCATGAATGAGTGTGTGATCGGGTGTTGAGCGAGAAATTTCTTCCTTTGTAAGAAATTTCTTTTCCGCGTTGGGAGGTGTTACGTCGTCCGATGTACGACGTTGGCCTTGTACATACATTATGTATTCAAGGTCTGATCTGCATAAGATCCACACACCGTCCCCTAGACATAAGAGCATAATATTAAGATCTCATATATTCTATTGTTCTAATCCTTATCTCCGTCTCTACCCATCACCATAACTTCACCTTGATCAACACCTTACCTCAGTTTCAACCCATCACCACGACACATAATGCAATAAAGTATTGCATCACTCTAGAAGCATCTAGAAGCTTCTAGAAACGTCGAGAAGTCCAAAGACTGCTGCATCAGCAGTCCCACGCTCGTAGAGGGCAATAGGACAGCCACGAGACTGCAGCGTCAGCAGAAATGCACGTGCAGTCCCCGGGAGCGAAGACGCTGCTGCGTCAGCGGTTCTCCCACTCCGACGACTGAAGAACAAAGAGACTGCAGCGTCAGCTATCCCCACTCCGAACGAAGGAGGCAAGGCAGAGCAGGCGCTTGCATCAGTCCGCCTTCAGCCAGCGACTCGCACGGACGTGCCTACCTGGCCTCAGCCGCCAGTCCGGCTTCAAGAGCAGACGTGTTCAGTCTAGCTCCGCGATAGTGAAGTGTGTCGATCCTTCACTCCTAATTCCAATTCCAATTCCAACTCTAACTCAACTCAACTCAACTCCTAATTCTCATACATTATTCCTACAACATATTACTATATCCATTATTCATTAATCCAATTACTACTCTTATTATAATACTACTCACATATTGTATACCAGTGTACTTACCAGTTCTTATTTAATATATCGTTGTTATACCAGTGCTTCGATCTTGTTATTCTTGTGTTAGTTCAACACCATCTTCCAATTCAGTTCTTGAATTGAATATATTAAACTCGTGACATATCCGGACTTGGTCTAAAGAGCGCAGTGGAAACGCTGAGCCGCCAATAAGGAATTTGAAGCGAGTCATAGAGAAGTTCTCGTGCCACGTCTAGAATTGGTCTAAAGTGCGCAGTGGAAACGCTGAGCCGCCACTATAGACGTGAAGCGAGTTAACTACCAAAAAGGTTAATAACAAATGGAAGTTCATTTTCATTATCTTATTAATATTCCATCATTACTATTCCTTACCCATGCGACGCCCACGTCGAGCGGGACGCAAGTATCAACTTGCTAAATTGAGACGCGCGTTAAGAAATAAAGCGGTGCTCGATCAAATCATTGCCACTACCGAGTGGACAGAACTTCTGGGAACCACCGAGCACATTCCGTGTGACGCGTCCGATTACGTTTCTGTATACGGTTGCCCTTGCAACCCTCCTAAAGAGGTCAACCACGCGGACCTCTCGCGAGCTCCGACGCCAGTTCTACATCCGGTCGATTGTCCAGAGGTGATCGACATAGCCGACGACGACGACAGCCGAGACACGATCATCGTTCCCAGGGTCCGTTGCCGAACCATCCGTGACGATCCTCTACCAGCTCATCAACGTGTCGTCTTGCGGCCAGCATCCAAGGCCACTAACGTCGTCCCGAACCGAGCAGCAGCAACTCTGCCAGATCTTCCCCACCTCGAGGACATCTGTATAGAAGACCCGATGTACTACACCTACTGCCAGTACCGCCAGTTCCTGCTACAACAATATTATTAGGTGTTAATACAACATTGCGGTGAGTCGTATAATGTCTTGTATAATTGCTGAATCCTGTAAACTCACCGTTCTCGTTGCATCCTCTCCCGCGTGATTCTTGTCGGGACACTTCTTGTAACCGCGTCGGACGTTCTCTTCTTGACTGCATCCATAGCAATATCGGTTGTCCTAGTGCATATGACAGCCCGCGGCTGTCTCGGCACGAAAGACCACTCCTCATTTTAATCATAATATCTCAACCGTCCGTCTGTCACTGTTCTCTTTTCTCTCTCCTGGTACCTGTAACAAAAACACAGTGACGGACGTGACAAATTTGGCGCAGTCGGTAGGACAACGAAGTGGTCGCCGATATTTGCATTAATAAGCCCCGACGCGTGTCAGTGCGAAGTTCACATTTCTTAAAACCCATTTATATCTTTCAAAATGTCTCGCCCAATCACGCGATCTCAAAAGGATCTCCGAGCAGATCCTAACGCAGACCTTCCTCCAATGACCGAGGAAGAGTTACTTTATGCGCAAGACCTCGCCCGTAGAGAGCAATATCTCAAAGAGGAAACTGATTTTATTGCCAAATTGCGTCTCAAATATGAAGAAGACGCACAAAACCAAAAGAATATGCTCGACGAAATACGAAAAGAGCTTCATAACATCCAAATCACGAGTCAAACCCTACGTCAACAATCGCCTACACCAGGCCCTAGTAACGTCTCTAATATGCGGGAACCTTCACCGCCAGAGCCACGCGAAATCCCACAGTATGAACCTACTGGTAATTTCGCTCTAAAACAAGCCGCCGAGCTTGTCCCTAGATTCGACGGAACTTCGTCTTCCGTCCTACAATTCATACGTGCATGCAAACGCGCGCGTGACACCGTACCGGCCACTGCAGAGCGTGCCCTCACAAAATTGCTCTGCAATAAACTCCACGATCGTGCTTATGCCGCTATAGAAGGCCAGCACATATCCACAATTTCTGCACTATGCGAAAAGTTACGTACAGTGCTGGGCCCATATAAATTCGTGGACCAGTACCGTGGCGATCTCGCGAGTGTACTCCAAGCTCCAAACGAGCACATCCTAGACTTCATCAATCGCGTTAAAGACCTTCGAACCGCGATTCAAGATGCCACAGATATTGGCCTTGATTACGAAGAACTAGATCGCTTCGTAGTAGATTGTTTTCTACGAGGTCTCCTTCCCCAGCTGCGTGCCGAAGTGCTTCATTGCCCTTCGCGAAATCCTGCCACTGTTTTCGAAGCAGCCATCTCTGCTTACAGGCAGTATGAGTCAGACCAGACTCGTCGACGAGAACTGTTCCGCGAAGAAAAACGAGTCAGCTTCTCTGATAACCGGCCGTATCGCCCGCGTTCCACGTACGAGTCCGCTCGTGACATTCCAGAGCGAACTCAAGAACGCCGCGATAACAGACCGGACTCGTCTCAGCAGTCCTCGAGAAACTTAAACCGGGACTCTTATCGCTCCCCGACGCCGCAACGGCGATGGGAAAATAATCCTCGCGACTCAAACACGTACCGCGATGGTCGCACAGATCGCCCTTCAAGCTCTAACAAATTTTGCAACTACTGCAAAGTCCCCGGGCACGATATTCACGAGTGCCGTAAGCGCGCTTTTAATAATAATAGGAGGTCGGGAAACGAGTCCGGCCTCCCGACCGAAGCCAACCCAAGGCGGGAGGCCGCATCTTCAACTCAAACTACAGCCCGCACCCAAACAGCTATCCGGACGAACGACCAGTCCGACGATTCGTCTCAGCAGTAAATCTTGCTGCAGACTCACCAATTCCGCGCGTAAAAATCTCCGCCCCTCAATTACAAAAGAAGTGTGAATTTTTGTTAGACACGGGTTCGGAGATCAATTTAATTCGTGCGTCAAGTCTAGAACCAAATCTACCTATAGATTATACGAACACTATAGAAGTCCAAGGAATAACCGAGGGATCCATTCCAACTCTCGGTCAAATTAAAATACACTTACAGGGTCAAAACCCTATCGAATTTCATGTCTTGGAAGAAAACTTCCCAATTAACATCGACGGAATCCTCGGTTCTCCCTTCTTCAGAACAGGAGCCGAGATCTCCTTTGGGAATGAATACATTATGATAGGAAACATTCGGGTTCCCTTCTCGAACCCTTGCGCGCCCACGGCTGAGCCTCGCGATAAATTGGCAGCAGAGGTTATTTCAATGCCTTCGTCTATGACCAACGATCTCGTTAAAACTCCAGCCGCCAAGCGTGAGGAACATTCGGCAAGGAACGTTCGAGTGTCTTCCTCAAATCCTCGTGCACCCGCGGTCAGACCTTGCAGAGCTCCGGTGACGGAGGTTATTTCAATGCCTCCTCGGGATTCGATCGAGTACTCTCTAGAGAAAAACGCCGTGAAAAGCCGGCCGGAATCGAAGGAGACTCGAGAGATATCGGAGTACACTGCGAGAAGTCGGATCGTGGAGCGTGAGGATCGAGTCCGAACAAAGACTCCTCTGAAATCCGAAGAATTCGTCCTCGAACCTCGTACCGTTGCGTGCATAGCGGTCGACGTCGAGGGACCTAAACAGGGATATATCCGCCGTGTTAATGTAGCGCCGGATGTATTCCTGGGTGACTGCGTCGTCACCAATCGTAAAGGCAAAGCGAGCCTCCGGTGTTTTAACACCTCGTCGGAAAGAGTTTCATTTCGATTGCCCCCATTGGAGATGGAAGAAATCGAGTCGTACTCTTCCGACCTTTCTAATTCCGGGTATCATCCCGACGCATTCGGTAACCATCCCGACCTTTCTACTTCCGGGTATCATCCCGACGTATTCGGTAACCATCCCGACCTTTCTAATTCCGGGTACTATCCCGACGCATTCGGTAACCATCCCGACCTTTCTAATTCCGGGAACCATCCCGACGCATTCGGTAACCATCCCGACCTTTCTACTTCCGGGTATCATCCCGACGCATTCGGTAACCATCCCGACCTTTCTAACTCCGGTAACCAGCCCGATTCTTATTCTAACTCCGGTAACCAGCCCGATTCTCATACTAACTCCGGTAACCAGCCCGATTCTTATACTAACTCCGGTAACCAGCCCGATTCTCATACTAACTCCGGTAACCAGCCCGATCATTATTCTAACTCCGGTAACCAGCCCGATCAATTCCAAGACCAACTCCATTCCTACGACAATCAAAGATCTTCAAGACCCATATGTAAGCAGGTCTGTTCTATATTGCACAATAAATCCAGCGACAGTTCTAAACCAGAGAAGGATATCAAAGCCTCCAGAGTAAAAGAACTTCATAACTTACTTCAAAATCATATCTTTGATGATCCACAGAAACTCGATTCCTTTCAACTTCCATCTGCACGTTGCCATGCGAAGCGAAACGAATACGATAAAATTAATCTCTGCGCTACAGCGAAATACGCGTCAGCAAGAAAGAAATGTAAATCCGAGTACCCTCGCGATAACGGATACCCCTATGAGAATAAGCGAGCGAAATTCGAAGCCCAGCGTCGGCAAAATCTCCTTCGACCACCGGAAGATATAGAACAGGTATTCCTACTCAAAGAACCCTGCAAGGGCAAATTCGATGCGCAATATACGGGTCCCCACGAAATTTGCGACATCCTAGACTCAAACAATGTAAAAATTAAAGTAGGGAACCATTTTAAGATTGTACATGCAAACAAACTCAAGCGTGCGCCGAATAATCCAACGCAAACCCCGCGTCAGCGAAACGTGATACTCACCTGGACGCAGATCAGAAAAGACAAAAGTGACAATGAACAAAGTGATTCCCCACCCACCCTAAACCCCGAGAAAAGACAGTCGAAAAATGAACATTGCGAATACGACTTGTCGGACATTACAAAACCAGCCCCAGCCCCACGTGCCGACACCGACAACATTTCAGTGCGACCAGTGTTTCGTACAAATATAGGAAATACTCGCCGAGAACTGTGCTCCCTGCGCGGAGTACCTCCGGACGATGCGTCGCATGAATGAGTGTGATATCGAATGTTGAGCGAGAAATTTCTTCCTTGTCAGAAATTTCTTTTCCGCGTTGGGAGGTGTTACGTCGTCCGATGTACGACGTTGGCCTTGTACACACACTATGTATACAAGGTCTGATCTGCATAAGATCCACACACCGTCCCCTAGACATAAGAGCATAGTATTAAGATTTCATTATTCTATTGTTCTAATCCTTATCTCCGTCTCTACCCATTACCATAACTTCACCTTGATCAACACCTTACCTCAGTTTCAACCCATCACCACGACACATAATGCAATAAAGTATTGCATCACTCTGGAAGCATCTAGAAGCTTCTAGAAACGTCGAGAAGTCCAAAGACTGCTGCATCAGCAGTCCCACGCTCGTAGAGGGCAATAGGACAGCCACGAGACTGCAGCGTCAGCAGAAATGCACGTGCAGTCCCCGGGAGCGAAGACGCTGCTGCGTCAGCGGTTCTCCCACTCCGACGACTGAAGAACAAAGAGACTGCAGCGTCAGCTATCCCCACTCCGAACGAAGGAGGCAAGGCAGAGCAGGCGCTTGCATCAGTCCGCCTTCAGCCAGCGACTCGCACGGACGTGCCTACCTGGCCTCAGCCGCCAGTCCGGCTTCAAGAGCAGACGTGTTCAGTCTAGCTCCGCGATAGTGAAGTGTGTCGATCCTTCACTCCTAATTCCAATTCCAATTCCAACTCTAACTCAACTCAACTCAACTCCTAATTCTCATACATTATTCCTACAACATATTACTATATCCATTATTCATTAATCCAATTACTACTCTTATTATAATACTACTCACATATTGTATACCAGTGTACTTACCAGTTCTTATTTAATATATCGTTGTTATACCAGTGCTTCGATCTTGTTATTCTTGTGTTAGTTCAACACCATCTTCCAATTCAGTTCTTGAATTGAATATATTAAACTCGTGACATATCCGGACTTGGTCTAAAGAGCGCAGTGGAAACGCTGAGCCGCCAATAAGGAATTTGAAGCGAGTCATAGAGAAGTTCTCGTGCCACGTCTAGAATTGGTCTAAAGTGCGCAGTGGAAACGCTGAGCCGCCACTATAGACGTGAAGCGAGTTAACTACCAAAAAGGTTAATAACAAATGGAAGTTCATTTTCATTATCTTATTAATATTCCATCATTACTATTCCTTACCCATGCGACGCCCACGTCGAGCGGGACGCAAGTATCAACTTGCTAAATTGAGACGCGCGTTAAGAAATAAAGCGGTGCTCGATCAAATCATTGCCACTACCGAGTGGACAGAACTTCTGGGAACCACCGAGCACATTCCGTGTGACGCGTCCGATTACGTTTCTGTATACGGTTGCCCTTGCAACCCTCCTAAAGAGGTCAACCACGCGGACCTCTCGCGAGCTCCGACGCCAGTTCTACATCCGGTCGATTGTCCAGAGGTGATCGACATAGCCGACGACGACGACAGCCGAGACACGATCATCGTTCCCAGGGTCCGTTGCCGAACCATCCGTGACGATCCTCTACCAGCTCATCAACGTGTCGTCTTGCGGCCAGCATCCAAGGCCACTAACGTCGTCCCGAACCGAGCAGCAGCAACTCTGCCAGA
The DNA here is from genome assembly GCF_051020765.1 of Lasioglossum baleicum. NCBI lineage: Eukaryota > Metazoa > Arthropoda > Insecta > Hymenoptera > Halictidae > Lasioglossum > Lasioglossum baleicum. The sequence goes on from NC_134930.1 coordinate 4,020,911, forward strand.
TCTTCCCCACCTCGAGGACATCTGTATAGAAGACCCGATGTACTACACCTACTGCCAGTACCGCCAGTTCCTGCTACAACAATATTATTAGGTGTTAATACAACATTGCGGTGAGTCGTATAATGTCTTGTATAATTGCTGAATCCTGTAAACTCACCGTTCTCGTTGCATCCTCTCCCGCGTGATTCTTGTCGGGACACTTCTTGTAACCGCGTCGGACGTTCTCTTCTTGACTGCATCCATAGCAATATCGGTTGTCCTAGTGCATATGACAGCCCGCGGCTGTCTCGGCACGAAAGACCACTCTTCAATTACTCTTCATATCTCCACCGTCCGTCTGTCACTGTTCTTGAGTGCCATCCTTTTCTCTCTCTTGGTACCTGTAACAAAACACAGTGACGGACGTGACAATATTATTAGGCGTTAATACAACATTGCGGTGAGTCGTATAATATCTTGTATAATTGTTGAATCCTGTAAACTCACCGTTCTCGTTGCATCCTCTCGCGCGCGATTCTTGTCGGGACACTCCTTGTAACCGCGTCGGACGTTCTTTTCTTGACTGCATCCATAGCAATATCGGTTGTCCTAGTGCATATGACAGCCCGCGGCTGTCTCGGCACGAAAGACCACTCCTCATTTTAATCATAATATCTCAACCGTCCGTCTGTCACTGTTCTCTTTTCTCTCTCCTGGTACCTGTAACAAAAACACAGTGACGGACGTGACACAGCAACTCTGCCAGATCTTCCCCACCTCGAGGACATCTGTATAGAAGATCCGATGTACGACACCTACTGTCAGTACCGCCAGTTCCTGCTGCAACAATATTATTAGGCGTTAATACAACATTGCGGTGAGTCGTATAATATCTTGTATAATTGTTGAATCCTGTAAACTCACCGTTCTCGTTGCATCCTCTCGCGCGCGATTCTTGTCGGGACACTCCTGTCACGTCCGTCACTGTGTTTTTGTTACAGGTACCAAGAGAGAGAAAAGGATGGCACTCAAGAACAGTGACAGACGGACGGTGGAGATATGAAGAGTAATTGAAGAGTGGTCTTTCGTGCCGAGACAGCCGCGGGCTGTCATATGCACTAGGACAACCGATATTGCTATGGATGCAGTCAAGAAGAGAACGTCCGACGCGGTTACAAGAAGTGTCCGACAAGAATCACGCGCGAGATGATGCAACGAAAACGGTGAGTTTACAGGTGTCACGTCCGTCACTGTGTTTTTGTTACAGGTACCAGGAGAGAGAAAAGAGAACAGTGACAGACGGACGGTTGAGATATGAAGATTAAAATGAGGAGTGGTCTTTCGTGCCGAGACAGCCGCGGGCTGTCATATGCACTAGGACAACCGATATTGCTATGGATGCAGTCAAGAAGAGAACGTCCGACGCGGTTACAAGAAGTGTCCCGACAAGAATCGCGCGCGAGAGGATGCAACGAGAACGGTGAGTTTACAGGATTCAACAATTATACAAGATATTATACGACTCACCGCATTGTTGTATTAACGCCTAATAATATTGTTGCAGCAGGAACTGGCGGTACTGACAGTAGGTGTCGTACATCGGATCTTCTATACAGATGTCCTCGAGGTGGGGAAGATCTGGCAAAGTTGCTGCTGCTCGGTTCGGGACGACGTTAGTGGCCTTGGATGCTGGCCGCAAGACGACACGTTGATGAGCTGGCAGAGGAACGTCACGGATGATTCGGCAACGGACCCTGGGAACGATGATCGTGTCTCGGCTGTCGTCGTCGTCGGCTATGTCGATCACCTCTGGACAATCGACCGGATGCAGAACTGGCGTCGGAGCTCGCGAGAGGTCCGCGTGGTTGACCTCTTTAGGAGGGTTGCAAGGGCAACCGTATACAGAAACGTAATCGGACGCGTCACACGGAATGTGCTCGGTGGTTCCCAGAAGTTCTGTCCACTCGGTAGTGGCAATGATTTGATCGAGCACCGCTTTATTTCTCAACGCGCGTCTCAATTTAGCAAGTTGATACTTGCGTCCCGCTCGACGTGGGCGTCGCATGGGTAAGGAATAGTAATGATGGAATATTAATAATATAATGAAAATGAACTTCCACTTGTTATTAACCTTTTTGGTAGTTAACTCGCTTCACGTCTATAGTGGCGGCTCAGCGTTTCCACTGCGCACTTTAGACCAATTCTAGACGTGGCACGAGAACTTCTCTATGACTCGCTTCAAATTCCTTATTGGCGGCTCAGCGTTTCCACTGCGCACTTTAGACCAAGTCCGGATATGTCACGAGTTTAATATATTCGATGCAAGAACTGAATTGGAAGATGGTGTTGAACTAACACAAGAATAACAAGATCGAAACACTGGTATAACAACGATATATTAAATAAGAACTGGTAAGTACACTGGTATACAATATGTAAGTAGTATTATAATAGGAGTAGTAATTGGATTAATGAATAATGGATATTGTAATATGTTATAGGAATAATGTATGAGAATTAGGAGTTGAGTTGAGTTGAGTTAGAGTTGGAATTGGAATTGGAATTAGGAGTGAAGGATCGACACACTTCACTTTCGCGGAGCTAGACTGAACACGTCTGCTCTTGAAGTCGGAAGAAGCCGGACTGGCGGCTGAGGCCAGGTTGGCACGACTGCTCGAGTCGCCGGTCGGAGGCGGACTGATGCAAGCGTCCGCTCTGCCTTGCCTCCTTCGTTCGGAGTGGGGATAGCTGACGCTGCAGTCTCTTTGTTCTTCAGTCGTCGGAGTGGGAGAACCGCTGACGCAGCAGCGTCTTCGCTCCCGGGGACTGCACGTGCATTTCTGCTGACGCTGCAGTCTCGTGGCTGTCCTATTGCCCTCTACGAGCGTGGGACTGCTGATGCAGCAGTCTTTGGACTTCTCGACGTTTCTAGAAGCTTCTAGATGCTTCCAGAGTGATGCAATACTTTATTGCATTATGTGTCGTGGTGATGGGTTGAAACTGAGGTAAGGTGTTGATCAAGGTGAAGTTATGGTGATGGGTAGAGACGGAGATAAGGATTAGAACAATAGAATAATGAGATCTTAATACTATGCTCTTATGTCTAGGGGACGGTGTGTGGATCTTATGCAGATCAGACCTTGAATACATAGTGTATGTACAAGGCCAACGTCGTACATCGGACGACGTAACACCTCCCAACGCGGAAAAGAAATTTCTTACAAGGAAGAAATTTCTCGCTCAACACTCGACATCACACTCATTCATGCGACGCATCGTCCGGAGGTACTCCGCGCAGGGAGCACAGTTCTCGGCGAGTATTTCCTATATTTGTACGAAACACTGGTCGCACTGAAATGTTGTCGGTGTCGGCACGTGGGGCTGGGGCTGGTTTTGTAATGTCCGACAAGTCGTATTCGCAATGTTCATTTTTCGACTGTCTTTTCTCGGGGTTTAGGGTGGGTGGGGAATCACTTTGTTCACTAACACTTTCACTTTTGTCTTTCCTTATCTGCGTCCAGATGAGTGTCACGTTTCGCTGACGCGGGTTTTGCGTTGGATTATTCGGCGCACGCTTGAGTTTGTTTGCATGTACAATCTTAAAATGGTTCCCTACTTTAATTTTCACATTGTTTGAGTCTAGGATGTCGCAAATTTCGTGAGGACCCGTATATTGCGCATCGAATTTGCCCTTGCAGGGTTCTTTGAGTAGGAATACTTGTTCTATATCTTCCGGTGGTCGAAGGAGATTTTGCCGATGCTGGGCTTCGAATTTCGCTCGCTTATTCCCATAGGGGTATCCGTTATCGCGAGGGTACTCGGATTTATATTTCTTTCTTGCTGACGCGTATTTCGCTGTAGCGCAGAGATTAATTTTATCGTATTCGTTTCGCTTCGCATGGCAACGTGCAGATGGAAGTTGAAAGGAATCGAGTTTCTGTGGATCATCAAAGATATGATTTCGAAGTAAGTTATGAAGTTCTTTTACTTTGGAGGCTTTAATATCCTTCTCTGGTTTAGAACTGTCACTGGATTTATCGTGCAGTATAGAACAGACCTGCTTACATATGGGTCTTGAAGATCTTTGATTGTCGTAGGAATGGAGTTGGTCTTGGAATTGATCGGGCTGGTTACCGGAGTTAGAATAAGGATCGGGCTGGTTACCGGAGTTAGTATGAGAATCGGGCTGGTTACCGGAGTTAGTATAAGAATCGGGCTGGTTACCGGAGTTAGTATAAGAATCGGGCTGGTTACCGGAGTTAGTAATGTCGGGATGGTTACCGGAGTTAGTATTGTCGGGATGGTTACCGAATGCGTCGGGATGATACCCGGAATTAGAAAGGTCGGGATGGTTACCGAATGCGTCGGGATATTTCCCGGAATTAGAAAGGTCGGGATGGTTACCGAATACGTCGGGATGATACCCGGAATTAGAAAGGTCGGAAGAGTACGACTCGATTTCTTCCATCTCCAATGGGGGCAATCGAAATGAAACTCTTTCCGACGAGGTGTTAAAACACCGGAGGCTCGCTTTGCCTTTACGATTGGTGACGACGCAGTCACCCAGGAATACATCCGGCGCTACATTAACACGGCGGATATATCCCTGTTTGGGTCCTTCGACGTCGACCGCTATGCACGCAACGGTACGAGGTTCGAGGACGAATTCTTCGGATTTCGGAGGAGTCTTTGTTCGGACTCGATCCTCACGCTCCACGATCCGACTTCTCGCAGTGTACTCCGATATCTCTCGAGTCTCCTTCGATTCCGGCCGGCTTTTCACGGCGTTTTTCTCTAGGGAGTACTCGATTGAATCCCGAGGAGGCATTGAAATAACCTCCGTCACCGGGGCTCTGCAAGGTCTGACCGCGGGTGCACGAGGATTTGAGGAAGACACTCGAACGTTCCTTGCCGAATGTTCCTCACGCTTGGCGGCTAGAGTTTTAACGAGATCGTTGGTCATAGACGAAGGCATTGAAATAACCTCTGCTGCCAATTTATCGCGAGGCTCAGCCGTGGGCGCGCAAGGGTTCGAGAAGGGAACCCGAATGTTTCCTATCGTAATGTATTCATTCGCAAAGGAGATCTCGGCTCCTGTTCTGAAGAAGGGAGAACCGAGGATTCCGTCGATGTTAATTGGGAAGTTTTCTTCCAAGACATGAAATTCAATAGGGTTTTGACCCTGTAAGTGTATTTTAATTTGACCGAGAGTTGGAATGGATCCCTCGGTTATTCCTTGGACTTCTATAGTGTTCGTATGATCTATAGGTAGATTTGGTTCTAGACTTGACGCACGAATTAAATTGATCTCCGAACCCGTGTCCAACAAAAATTCACACTTCTTTTGTAATTGAGGGGCGGAGATTTTTACGCGCGGAATTGGTGAGTCTGCAGCAAGATTTACTGCTGAGACGAATCGTCGGACTGGTCGTTCGTCCGGATAGTCGTTTGGGTGCGGGCTGTAGTTTGGGTTGAAGATGCGGCCTCCCGCCTGGGGTTGGCTTCGGTCGGGAGGCCGGACTCGTTTCCCGACCTCCTATTATTATTAAAAGCGCGCTTACGGCACTCGTGAATATCGTGCCCGGGGACTTTGCAGTAGTTGCAAAATTTGTTAGAGCTTGAAGGGCGATCTGTGCGACCATCGCGGTACGTGTTTTGGTCGCGAGGATTATTTTCCCATCGCCGTTGCGGCGTCGGGGAGCGATAAGAGTCCCGGTTTAAGTTTCTCGAGGACTGCTGAGACGAGTCCGGTCTGTTATCGCGGCGTTCTTGAGTTCGCTCTGGAATGTCACGAGCGGACTCGTACGTGGAACGCGGGCGATACGGCCGGTTATCAGAGAAGCTGACTCGTTTTTCTTCGCGGATCAGTTCTCGTCGACGAGTCTGGTCTGACTCATACTGCCTGTAAGCAGAGATGGCTGCTTCGAAAACAGTGGCAGGATTTCGCGAAGGGCAATGAAGCACTTCGGCACGCAGCTGGGGAAGGAGACCTCGTAGAAAACAATCTACTACGAAGCGATCTAGTTCTTCGTAATCGAGGCCAATATCTGTGGCATCTTGAATCGCGGTTCGAAGGTCTTTAACGCGATTGATGAAGTCTAGGATGTGCTCGTTTGGAGCTTGGAGTACACTCGCGAGATCGCCACGGTACTGGTCAACGAATTTGTATGGGCCCAGTACTGTTCGTAATTTCTCGCATAGTGCAGAAATTGTGAATATGTGCTCGCCTTCTATAGCGGCATAAGCACGATCGTGGAGTTTATTGCAGAGCAATTTTGTGAGGGCACGCTCTGCAGTGGCCGGTACGGTGTCACGCGCGCGTTTGCATGCACGTATGAATTGTAGGACGGAAGACGAAGTTCCGTCGAATCTAGGGACAAGCTCGGCGGCTTGCTTTAGAGCAAAATTGCCAGTAGGTTCATACTGTGGGATTTCGCGTGGCTCTGGCGGTGAAGGTTCCCGCATATTAGAGACGTTACTAGGGCCTGGTGTAGGCGATTGTTGACGTAGGCTTTGACTCGTGATTTGGATGTTATGAAGCTCTTTTCGTATTTCATCGAGCATATTCTTTTGGTTTTGTGCGTCTTCTTCATATTTGAGACGCAATTTGGCAATAAAATCAGTTTCCTCTTTGAGATATTGCTCTCTACGGGCGAGGTCTTGCGCATAAAGGAGTAGCTCTTCCTCGGTCATTGGAGGAAGGTCTGCGTTAGGATCTGCTCGGAGATCCTTTTGAGATCGCGTGATTGGGCGAGACATTTTGAAAGATATAAATGGGATTTAAGAAATGTGAACTTCGTACTGACACGCGTCGGGGCTTATTAATGCAAATATCGGCGACCACTTCGTTGTCCTACCGACTGCGCCAAATTTGTCACGTCCGTCACTGTGTTTTTGTTACAGGTACCAGGAGAGAGAAAAGAGAACAGTGACAGACGGACGGTTGAGATATGAAGATTAAAATGAGGAGTGGTCTTTCGTGCCGAGACAGCCGCGGGCTGTCATATGCACTAGGACAACCGATATTGCTATGGATGCAGTCAAGAAGAGAACGTCCGACGCGGTTACAAGAAGTGTCCCGACAAGAATCGCGCGCGAGAGGATGCAACGAGAACGGTGAGTTTACAGGATTCAACAATTATACAAGATATTATACGACTCACCGCATTGTTGTATTAACGCCTAATAATATTGTTGCAGCAGGAACTGGCGGTACTGACAGTAGGTGTCGTACATCGGATCTTCTATACAGATGTCCTCGAGGTGGGGAAGATCTGGCAAAGTTGCTGCTGCTCGGTTCGGGACGACGTTAGTGGCCTTGGATGCTGGCCGCAAGACGACACGTTGATGAGCTGGCAGAGGAACGTCACGGATGATTCGGCAACGGACCCTGGGAACGATGATCGTGTCTCGGCTGTCGTCGTCGTCGGCTATGTCGATCACCTCTGGACAATCGACCGGATGCAGAACTGGCGTCGGAGCTCGCGAGAGGTCCGCGTGGTTGACCTCTTTAGGAGGGTTGCAAGGGCAACCGTATACAGAAACGTAATCGGACGCGTCACACGGAATGTGCTCGGTGGTTCCCAGAAGTTCTGTCCACTCGGTAGTGGCAATGATTTGATCGAGCACCGCTTTATTTCTCAACGCGCGTCTCAATTTAGCAAGTTGATACTTGCGTCCCGCTCGACGTGGGCGTCGCATGGGTAAGGAATAGTAATGATGGAATATTAATAATATAATGAAAATGAACTTCCACTTGTTATTAACCTTTTTGGTAGTTAACTCGCTTCACGTCTATAGTGGCGGCTCAGCGTTTCCACTGCGCACTTTAGACCAATTCTAGACGTGGCACGAGAACTTCTCTATGACTCGCTTCAAATTCCTTATTGGCGGCTCAGCGTTTCCACTGCGCACTTTAGACCAAGTCCGGATATGTCACGAGTTTAATATATTCGATGCAAGAACTGAATTGGAAGATGGTGTTGAACTAACACAAGAATAACAAGATCGAAACACTGGTATAACAACGATATATTAAATAAGAACTGGTAAGTACACTGGTATACAATATGTAAGTAGTATTATAATAGGAGTAGTAATTGGATTAATGAATAATGGATATTGTAATATGTTATAGGAATAATGTATGAGAATTAGGAGTTGAGTTGAGTTGAGTTAGAGTTGGAATTGGAATTGGAATTAGGAGTGAAGGATCGACACACTTCACTTTCGCGGAGCTAGACTGAACACGTCTGCTCTTGAAGTCGGAAGAAGCCGGACTGGCGGCTGAGGCCAGGTTGGCACGACTGCTCGAGTCGCCGGTCGGAGGCGGACTGATGCAAGCGTCCGCTCTGCCTTGCCTCCTTCGTTCGGAGTGGGGATAGCTGACGCTGCAGTCTCTTTGTTCTTCAGTCGTCGGAGTGGGAGAACCGCTGACGCAGCAGCGTCTTCGCTCCCGGGGACTGCACGTGCATTTCTGCTGACGCTGCAGTCTCGTGGCTGTCCTATTGCCCTCTACGAGCGTGGGACTGCTGATGCAGCAGTCTTTGGACTTCTCGACGTTTCTAGAAGCTTCTAGATGCTTCCAGAGTGATGCAATACTTTATTGCATTATGTGTCGTGGTGATGGGTTGAAACTGAGGTAAGGTGTTGATCAAGGTGAAGTTATGGTGATGGGTAGAGACGGAGATAAGGATTAGAACAATAGAATAATGAGATCTTAATACTATGCTCTTATGTCTAGGGGACGGTGTGTGGATCTTATGCAGATCAGACCTTGAATACATAGTGTATGTACAAGGCCAACGTCGTACATCGGACGACGTAACACAGGATTCAGCAATTATACAAGACATTATACGACTCACCGCGATGCTGTATTAACGCCTAATAATATTGTTGCAGCAGGAACTGGCGGTACTGGCAGTAGGTGTCGTACATCGGGTCTTCTATACAGATGTCCTCGAGGTGGGGAAGATCTGGCAGAGTTGCTGCTGCTCGGTTCGGGACGACATTAGTGGCCTTGGATGCTGGCCGCAAGACGACACGTTGATGAGTTGGCAGAGGGACGTCACTGATGATTCGGCAACGGACCCTGGGAACGATGATCGTGTCTCGGCTGTCGTCGTCGTCGGCTATGTCGATCACCTCTGGACAATCGACCGGATGCAGAACTGGCGTCGGAGCTCGCGAGAGGTCCGCGTGGTTGACCTCTTTAGGAGGGTTGCAAGGGCAACCGTATACAGAAACGTAATCGGACGCGTCACACGGAATGTGCTCGGTGGTTCCCAGAAGTTCGGTCCACTCGGTAGTGGCAATGATTTGATCGAGCACCGCTTTATTTCTCAACGCGCGTCTCAATTTAGCAAGTTGATACTTGCGTCCCGCTCGACGTGGGCGTCGCATGGGTAAGGAATAGTAATGATGGAATATTAATAATATAATGAAAATGAACTTCCACTTGTTATTAACCTTTTTGGTAGTTAACTCGCTTCACGTCTATAGTGGCGGCTCAGCGTTTCCACTGCGCTCTTTAGACCAATTCTAGACGTGGCACGAGAACTTCTCTATGACTCGCTTCAAATTCCTTATTGGCGGCTCAGCGTTTCCACTGCGCACTTTAGACCAAGTCCGGATATGTCACGAGTTTAATATATTCGATGCAAGAACTGAATTGGAAGATGGTGTTGAACTAACACAAGAATAACAAGATCGAAGCACTGGTATAACAACGATATATTAAATAAGAACTGGTAAGTACACTGGTATACAATATATAAGTAGTATTATAATAGGAGTAGTAATTGGATTAATGAATAATGGATATAGTAATATGTTGTAGGAATAATGTATGAGAATTAGGACTTGAGTTGAGTTGAGTTAGAGTTGGAATTGGAATTGGAATTAGGAGTGAAGGATCGACACACTTCACTATCGCGGAGCTAGACTGAACACGTCTGCTCTTGAAGTCGGAAGAAGCCGGACTGGCGGCTGAGGCCAGGTAGGCACGTCTGTGCGAGTCGCTGGCTGAAGGCGGACTGCTCGAGTCGCGAGATGGAGGCGGACTGATGCAAGCGTCCGCTCTGCCTTGCCTCCTTCGTTCGGAGTGGGGATAGCTGACGCTGCAGTCTCTTTGTTCTTCAGTCGTCGGAGTGGGAGAACCGCTGACGCAGCAGCGTCTTCGCTCCCGGGGACTGCACGTGCATTTCTGCTGACGCTGCAGTCTCGTGGCTGTCCTATTGCCCTCTACGAGCGTGGGACTGCTGATGCAGCAGTCTTTGGACTTCTCGACGTTTCTAGAAGCTTCTGGATGCTTCCAGAGTGATGCAATACTTTATTGCATTATGTGTCGTGGTGATGGGTTGAAACTGAGGTAAGGTGTTGATCAAGGTGAAGTTATGGTGATGGGTAGAGACGGAGATAAGGATTAGAACAATACAATAATGAGATCTTAATACTATGCTCTTATGTCTAGGGGACGGTGTATGGATCTTATGCAGATCAGACCTTGTATACATAGTGTGTGTACAAGGCCAACGTCGTACATCGGACGACGTAACACTCCTTGTAACCGCGTCGGACGTTCTTTTCTTGACTGCATCCATAGCAATATCGGTTGTCCTAGTGCATATGACAGCCCGCGGCTGTCTCGGCACGAAAGACCACTCCTCATTTTAACCATAATATCTCAACCGTCCGTCTGTCACTGTTCTCTTTTCTCTCTCCTGGTACCTGTAACAAAAACACAGTGACGGACGTGACATTAGCACGCGAACCCCTGCGCGTTCCATCATTGTTTGACAATTTAACGCAGTAGACTTAGAGTCCGTGAAAGCATAGTGTCAGTTAAAAGTGCGACGGGCAGTGAAGGAAATGACCTTTCGCCCACGTTACATACTCAAATTGTTTTTCGCGATGTTCGTACTCAGTACAAATTCATCGAGAGTTTTAGTGAACGTTAAAGTGCGACGGGCGGTTTAGAAAACGCCCCTTCGCCCACGTTATATAGTCGGATTATTTTTCGCGAATTTCATACTTAGAAATTTTCAAGCGACGCAATCATGGAAACGCGTAGCGAGGCTAGAAAGAAGGTTCCTCCTGTTACGTCGTCCGATGTACGACGTTGGCCTTGTACACACACTATGTATACAAGGTCTGATCTACATAAGATCCACACACCGTCCCCTAGACATAAGAGCATAATATTAAGATCTCATTATTGTATTGTTCTAATCCTTATCTCCGTCTCTACCCATCACCATAACTTCTCCTTGATCAACACCTTACCTCAGTTTCAACCCATCACCACGACACATAATGCAATAAAGTATTGCATCACTCTGGAAGCATCTAGAAGCTTCTAGAAACGTCGAGAAGTCCAAAGACTGCTGCATCAGCAGTCCCACGCTCGTAGAGGGCAATAGGACAGCCACGAGACTGCAGCGTCAGCAGAAATGCACGTGCAGTCCCCGGGAGCAAAGACGCTGCTGCGTCAGCGGTTCTCCCACTCCGACGACTGAAGAACAAAGAGACTGCAGCGTCAGCTATCCCCACTCCGACCGAAGGAGGCAAGGCAGAGCGGACGCTTGCATCAGTCCGCCTCCGACCGGCGACTCGAGCAGTCGTGCCAACCTGGCCTCAGCCGCCAGTCCGGCTTCTTCCGACTTTAAGAGCAGACGTGTTCAGTCTAGCTCCGCGATAGTGAAGTGTGTCGATCCTTCACTCCTAATTCCAATTCCAATTCCAACTCTAACTCAACTCAACTCAAGTCCTAATTCTCATACATTAATCCTACAACATATTACTATATCCATTATTCATTAATCCAATTACTACTCTTATTATAATACTACTTACATATTGTATACCAGTGTACTTACCAGTTCTTATTTAATATATCGTTGTTATACCAGTGCTTCGATCTTGTTATTCTTGTGTTAGTTCAACACCATCTTCCAATTCAGTTCTTGCATCGAATATATTAAACTCGTGACATATCCGGACTTGGTCTAAAGTGCGCAGTGGAAACGCTGAGCCGCCAATAAGGAATTTGAAGCGAGTCATAGAGAAGTTCTCGTGCCACGTCTAGAATTGGTCTAAAGTGCGCAGTGGAAACGCTGAGCCGCCACTATAGACGTGAAGCGAGTTAACTACCAAAAAGGTTAATAACAAATGGAAGTTAATTTTCATTATATTATTAATATTCCATCATTACTATTCCTTACCCATGCGACGCCCACGTCGAGCGGGACGCAAGTATCAACTTGCTAAATTGAGACGCGCGTTGAGAAATAAAGCGGTGCTCGATCAAATCATTGCCACTACCGAGTGGACAGAACTTCTGGGAACCACCGAGCACATTCCGTGTGACGCGTCCGATTACGTTTCTGTATACGGTTGCCCTTGCAACCCTCCTAAAGAGGTCAACCACGCGGACCTCTCGCGAGCTCCGACGCCAGTTCTACATCCGGTCGATTGTCCAGAGGTGATCGACATAGCCGACGACGACGACAGCCGAGACACGATCATCGTTCCCAGGGTCCGTTGCCGAATCATCAGTGACGTCCCTCTGCCAACTCATCAACGTGTCGTCTTGCGGCCAGCATCCAAGGCCACTAATGTCGTCCCGAACCGAGCAGCAGCAACTCTGCCAGATCTTCCCCACCTCGAGGACATCTGTATAGAAGACCCGATGTACCACACCTACTGCCAGTACCGCCAGTTCCTGCTGCAACAATATTATTAGGCGTTAATACAGCATTGCGGTGAGTCGTATAATGTCTTGTATAATTGCTGAATCCTGTAAACTCACCGTTTTTCGTTGCATCATCTCGCGCGTGATTCTTGTCGGGACACTTCTTGTAACCGCGCCGGACGTTCTTTTCTTGACTGCATCCATAGCAATATCGGTTGTCCTAGTGCATATGACAGCCCGCGGCTGTCTCGGCACGAAAGACCACTCCTCATTTTAATCATAATATCTCAACCGTCCGTCTGTCACTGTTCTCTTTTCTCTCTCCTGGTACCTGTAACAAAAACACAGTGACGGACGTGACAAATTTGGCGCAGTCGGTAGGACATCGAAGTGGTCGCCGATATTTGCATTAATAAGCCCCGACGCGTGTCAGAGCGAAGTTCACATTTCTTAAATCCCATTTATATCTTTCAAAATGTCTCGCCCAATCACGCGATCTCAAAGGGATCTCCAAGCAGATCCTAACGCAGACCTTCCCCCAATGACCGAGGAAGAGTTACTCCTTTATGCGCAAGACCTCGCCCGTAGAGAGCAATATCTCAAAGAAGAAACTGATTTTATTGCCAAATTGCGTCTCAAATATGAAGAAGACGCACAAAACCAAAAGAATATGCTCGACGAAATACGAAAAGAGCTTCATAACATCCAAATCACGAGTCAAAGCCTACGTCAACAATTGCCTACACCAGGCCCTAGTAACGTCTCTAATATGCGGGAACCTTCACCGCCAGAGCCACGCGAAATCCCACAGTATGAACCTACTGGTAATTTCGCTCTAAAACAAGCCGCCGAGCTTGTCCCTAGATTCGACGGAACTTCGTCTTCCGTCCTACAATTCATACGTGCATGCAAACGCGCGCGTGACACCGTACCGGCCAATGCAGAGCGTGCCCTCACAAAATTGCTCTGCAATAAACTCCACGATCGTGCTTATGCCGCTATAGAAGGCGAGCACATATTCACAATTTCTGCACTATGCGAGAAATTACGAACAGTACTGGGCCCATACAAATTCGTTGACCAGTACCGTGGCGATCTCGCGAGTGTACTCCAAGCTCCAAACGAGCACATCTTAGACTTCATCAATCGCGTTAAAGACCTTCGAACCGCGATTCAAGATGCCACAGATATTGGCCTAGATTACGAAGAACTAGATCGCTTCGTAGTAGATTGTTTTCTACGAGGTCTCCTTCCCCAGCTGCGTGCCGAAGTGCTTCATTGCCCTTCGCGAAATCCTGCCACTGTTTTCGAAGCAGCCATCTCTGCTTACAGGCAGTATGAGTCAGACCAGACTCGTCGACGAGAATTGATCCGCGAAGAAAAACGAGTCAGCTTCTCTGATAACCGGCCGTATCGCCCGCGTTCCACGTACGAGTCCGCTCGTGACATTCCAGAGCGAACTCAAGAACGCCGCGATAACAGACCGGACTCGTCTCAGCAGTCCTCAAGAAACTTAAACCGGGACTCTTATCGCTCCCCGACGCCGCAACGGCGATGGGAAAATAATCCTCGCGGCCAAAACACGTACCGCGATGGTCGCACAGATCGCCCCTCAAGCCCTAACAAGTTTTGCAACTACTGCAAAGTCCCCGGGCACGATATTCACGAGTGCCGTAAGCGCGCTTTTAATAATAATAGGAGGTCGGGAAACGAGTCCGGCCTCCCGACCGAAGCCAACCCCAGGCGGGAGGCCGCATCTTCAACCCAAACTACAGCCCGCACCCAAACAGCTATCCGGACGAACGACCAGTCCGAAGATTCGTCTCAGCAGTAAATCTTGCTGCAGACTCACCAATCCCGCGCGTAAAAATCTCCGCCCCTCAATTACAAAAGAAGTGTGAATTTTTGTTAGACACGGGTTCGGAGATCAATTTAATTCGTGCGTCAAGTCTAGAACCAAATCTACCTATAGATCATACGAACACTATAGAAGTCCAAGGAATAACCGAGGGATCCATTCCAACTCTCGGTCAAATTAAAATACACTTACAGGGTCAAAACCCTATCGAATTTCATGTCCTGGAAGAAAACTTCCCAATTAACATCGACGGAATCCTCGGTTCTCCCTTCTTCAGAACAGGAGCCGAGATCTCCTTTGCGACTGAATACATTACGATAGGAAACATTCGGGTTCCCTTCTCGAACCCTTGCGCGCCCACGGCTGAGCCTCGCGATAAATTGGCAGCAGAGGTTATTTCAATGCCTTCGTCTATGACCAACGATCTCGTTAAAACTCCAGCCGCCAAGCGTGAGGAACATTCGGCAAGGAACGTTCGAGTGTCTTCCTCAAATCCTCGTGCACCCGCGGTCAGACCTTGCAGAGCTCCGGTGACGGAGGTTATTTCAATGCCTCCTCGGGATTCGATCGAGTACTCCCTAGAGAAAAACGCCGTGAAAAGCCGGCCGGAATCGAAGGAGACTCGAGAGATATCGGAGTACACTGCGAGAAGTCGGGTCGTGGAGCGTGAGGATCGAGTCCGAACAAAGACTCCTCCGAAATCCGAAGAATTCGTCCTCGAACCTCGTACCGTTGCGTGCATAGCGGTCGACGTCGAAGGACCTAAACAGGGATATATCCGCCGTGTTAATGTAGCGCCGGATGTATTCCTGGGTGACTGCGTTGTCACCAATCGTAAAGGCAAAGCGAGCATCCGGTGTTTTAACACCTCGTCGGAAAGAGTTTCATTTCGATTGCCCCCATTGGAGATGGAAGAAATCGAGTCGTACTCTTCCGACCTTTCTAATTCCGGGAACTATCCCGACGTATTCGGTAACCATCCCGACCTTTCCAATTCCGGGTACCATCCCGACGCATTCGGTAACCATCCCGACCTTTCTACTTCCGGGTATCGTCCCGACGCATTCGGTAACCATCCCGACCTTTCTAACTCCGGTAACCAGCCCGATTCTTATACTAACTCCGGTAACCAGCCCGATTCTTATTCTAACTCCGGTAACCAGCCCGATTCTTATACTAACTCCGGTAACCAGCCCGATCATTATACTAACTCCGGTAACCAGCCCGATAAAACCAAGGTCAGAATGACCTATTCCATCGCAAATTCCCACGAAGCTCGCGTGAAAGAGCTATTAGAAACTATCCCCATGGATCATCTCAGCGGTGACGAAATGGACCATGTTAAATCTTTGTTAGAAAAGCACAATGATCTTTTCCATCTCCAAGGGGATCGTTTGGGAAAAACAAATGCGGTGACTCACAGAATCATCACGACGGATGATATTCCAATCCATGTTAAACAGTATCGCTACCCACCAATCCACAAGGACGAAATCAACAAACAAATGTCCGAA
This sequence comes from Lasioglossum baleicum, assembly GCF_051020765.1. Classification (NCBI taxonomy): domain Eukaryota; kingdom Metazoa; phylum Arthropoda; class Insecta; order Hymenoptera; family Halictidae; genus Lasioglossum; species Lasioglossum baleicum. The sequence goes on from NC_134930.1 coordinate 4,036,956, forward strand.
CTCTTACGGAATGACATAGTCGTTCCATCTAACTCACCTTATAATTCCCCCTTGTGGATTGTTCCTAAGAAAGCGGACGCCGAGGGTAACAAAAAATGGCGCATGGTAATCGATTACCGCGCATTAAACGAGAAATCGGTGGCCGACGCGTACCCGCTACCTAGCATTAACGAAATCCTAGATCAGTTAGGCAGCGCCGCATACTTCAGTGTGTTTGACTTAGCCAGCGGATTCCATCAAATAGGAATGGAGAAGGAGGATGCCGCGAAGACCGCCTTCTCCACGCCTTTCGGCCACTACGAATTCAACAGAATGCCATTCGGTCTCCGTAATGCTCCGGCTACCTTCCAAAGATTAATGGACACAGTCCTCTGCGGCCTACAAGGCAACGAACTCTTCGTGTACCTCGATGATATTGTGATCTACGCGCGTTCATTAGAAGAACATTATGCCAAATTCAATAAACTAGCCCGCCGACTGCGCGGAGCCAACCTCAAATTACAGCCCTCGAAATGCGGCTTCCTTCATAAGGAAGTGGCATACCTGGGACATCAGATTAGTCAAGACGGCGTCAGACCATGTCCAAAGAAAATTAATGCCGTACAAAATTTCCCACGACCTAAGAACGCGAAAAACGTGCGCGAATTTCTAGGCCTTGCAGGGTACTACCGCAAATTTATTAATGACTTTGCTAAAATCTCCAAACCCCTAACCCAACTCCTCGCCAAAGAGCACAATTTCGAATGGGGTCCAAAACAAGAAAAGGCCTTCGAAGACCTACGACAAGCTCTGTGTGACGAACCGGTCCTTCAATACCCGGATTTCGATAAGCCGTTTAACGTCACCTGCGATGCATCTGGATATGCCATCGGCGCCGTACTAAGCCAAGGCGAAGTAGGCAAGGATCGTCCCGTTGCCTATGCCTCAAGGATCCTGCAGGGCGCTGAAGTGAACTATTCTACAATAGAGAAGGAGTGTTTAGCCATAATATTCGCAGTACAGTATTTTAGACCATATATTTACGGCCGAAAATTTACACTAATCACAGACCATAAACCGCTGGTCTGGATGACGTCGGTAAAAGACCCTACGTCGCGCCTCCTCAGATGGCGCCTAAAACTGGCCGAGTTTGAATATAAAGTCGTCTACAAACCTGGAAAAGCGAATTCTAACGCTGATGCCCTCTCCCGAAACCCAGTTACGTTGCCCCTCTCATGGAGCACCCCTGGAGGCACATCGCCGCCAAGAGCACCGTTATCAAATCCAGGAACCCCTCTCTTCGATAACCGCCGAAGGAGATGGGCCGACTCGCATCTTATGCCACCGCCTCAGTCAATTCCCCCGAGGAAGAGGAAATCATCGTCAAACTCAACATCTGAACCACCATCGAAAACGCCACCACGCCCTAGGGCGAGTTCAGATGACGACAGCCTTTTGGTATCACCACCCCTAGTACCCGCCTCCAGTCAAGAGGAGTCACCCATAACAGGACTAGAGGACATTTTAACCGCCGTCCCCAGCCTAATTCTCCAACCAACGGGACCAAACTGGCTCGATGAAGAAGAAGAAACCTTACCCTCCGAGGACGAGGAAGAAGATGAGGAGCCAAGACGACAAGGGAGAATAACGTACCTCCGCGACCGAATAATTATGAGGAAAGATAATTTAGTATGTTTCACAACCCTGGATGGTCAACCTATAGACCCAGGAGCCGTAGACCTCCATAGACAAAGGAAACTGTCCGACGGTCGAGATCTGACCTTATTCAAAGCAAAGATAAGTAATTTCGGTAGCAACAAGCTGATACAGATACCCATCAAACCATCCCTGACTCACGAGGTTTCAACTGACGACCTAAAAGAATGTTTCCGGACATTACTTGATGTAGCCAACGAACTCAGACTGCGAACATTTTCAATCTCTAAAACCTATATAGACGACAATTCCATGGAGTACGTCTCGAACCTCCTCATCGCAACATTCGAAGACACCCCCGTACACATATTCTTCTGCGCAAACGAAATCCAGATACCGGCCGAAGATAGATGGAATGATATTATCGCAGAAAATCACGTCTCTGCGTACGCAGGGCACAAAGGAATTACAAAAACCCTGAAGAGAATCCGCGAAAGATATTGGTGGAGCGGTATGAAGATCCAGATAACGAACTACGTTAATAACTGCCTCAGTTGCCAACGTAATAAACTGACCAGGGTAAAAACGCGCCTGCCGATGAGAATAACGGATACACCCGGTAGAGCGTTCGATAAGGTGTCCATGGACATTGTAGGGCCCCTTCCAACAACCAACGACGGAAACACATACATCTTAACCATACAGGACCTATTAACGAAACACTCAACCGCAATCCCTCTTAAATCCGCCGATGCCATCAGCACTGCGGACGCATTTATAAACAATTTTATCTGCCGTTTCGGAACACCTAAAGCCATCCTAACGGATCAAGGAGCGAATTTCACAAGTTCCCTGATGAAGGCCATCGCAAAACGATTCAGAATAACTCGGCTGCAAACAACAGCCTTCCACCCTCAAAGCAACGGGTCAATCGAGAGATCCCACCACGTCTTAGCAGAGTACCTGAAGCAATACGTCCACAAGAACAACTGGGACAAATGGGTCGATTTGGCAATGTTTAGTTACAATACGAGTGTCCACGAGGGCACAGATTTCACGCCGCACGAGTTAGTATTCGGCTCTTTGGCGCGAGTCCCATCCGCCGATTCCTACTCCTACGAATGCGAAAACGACTCCTATACCCACTACCTCTCCCAATTGCAAAGAAAGATAACCGAAACCCAGATTCGCGCGCGCGGAAACTTAGTCTCCGCGAAAAGGAAATCCAAATCATACTACGATAGAAGAATTAACCCTGTAGAATTCAAGGTGGGAGAACAAGTATTCCTACTCAAAGAACCCTGCAAAGGCAAATTCGATGCGCAATATACGGGTCCTCACGAAATTTGCGACATCCTAGACTCAAACAATGTAAAAATTAAAGTAGGGAACCATTTTAAGATTGTACATGCAAACAAACTCAAGCGTGCGCCGAATAATCTAACGCAAACCCCGCGTCAGCGAAACGTGACACTCATCTGGACGCAGATAAGAAAAGACAAAAGTGACAGTGACACCAGTGATTCCCCACCCACCCTAAACCCCGAGAAAAGACAGTCGAAAAATGAACATTGCGAATACGACTTGTCGGACATTACAAAACCAGCCCCAGCCCCACGTGCCGACACCGACAACATTTCAGTGCGACCAGTGTTTCGTACAAATATAGGAAATACTCGCCGAGAACTGTGCTCCCTGCGCGGAGTACCCCCGGACGATGCGTCGTATGATTGAGTGTGATATCGAGTGTTGAGCGAGAAATTTCTTCCTTGTAAGAAATTTCTTTTCCGCGTTGGGAGGTGTTACGTCGTCCGATGTACGACGTTGGCCTTGTACACACACTATGTATACAAGGTCTGATCTACATAAGATCCACACACCGTCCCCTAGACATAAGAGCATAATATTAAGATCTCATTATTGTATTGTTCTAATCCTTATCTCCGTCTCTACCCATCACCATAACTTCTCCTTGATCAACACCTTACCTCAGTTTCAACCCATCACCACGACACATAATGCAATAAAGTATTGCATCACTCTGGAAGCATCTAGAAGCTTCTAGAAACGTCGAGAAGTCCAAAGACTGCTGCATCAGCAGTCCCACGCTCGTAGAGGGCAATAGGACAGCCACGAGACTGCAGCGTCAGCAGAAATGCACGTGCAGTCCCCGGGAGCAAAGACGCTGCTGCGTCAGCGGTTCTCCCACTCCGACGACTGAAGAACAAAGAGACTGCAGCGTCAGCTATCCCCACTCCGACCGAAGGAGGCAAGGCAGAGCGGACGCTTGCATCAGTCCGCCTCCGACCGGCGACTCGAGCAGTCGTGCCAACCTGGCCTCAGCCGCCAGTCCGGCTTCTTCCGACTTTAAGAGCAGACGTGTTCAGTCTAGCTCCGCGATAGTGAAGTGTGTCGATCCTTCACTCCTAATTCCAATTCCAATTCCAACTCTAACTCAACTCAACTCAAGTCCTAATTCTCATACATTAATCCTACAACATATTACTATATCCATTATTCATTAATCCAATTACTACTCTTATTATAATACTACTTACATATTGTATACCAGTGTACTTACCAGTTCTTATTTAATATATCGTTGTTATACCAGTGCTTCGATCTTGTTATTCTTGTGTTAGTTCAACACCATCTTCCAATTCAGTTCTTGCATCGAATATATTAAACTCGTGACATATCCGGACTTGGTCTAAAGTGCGCAGTGGAAACGCTGAGCCGCCAATAAGGAATTTGAAGCGAGTCATAGAGAAGTTCTCGTGCCACGTCTAGAATTGGTCTAAAGTGCGCAGTGGAAACGCTGAGCCGCCACTATAGACGTGAAGCGAGTTAACTACCAAAAAGGTTAATAACAAATGGAAGTTAATTTTCATTATATTATTAATATTCCATCATTACTATTCCTTACCCATGCGACGCCCACGTCGAGCGGGACGCAAGTATCAACTTGCTAAATTGAGACGCGCGTTGAGAAATAAAGCGGTGCTCGATCAAATCATTGCCACTACCGAGTGGACAGAACTTCTGGGAACCACCGAGCACATTCCGTGTGACGCGTCCGATTACGTTTCTGTATACGGTTGCCCTTGCAACCCTCCTAAAGAGGTCAACCACGCGGACCTCTCGCGAGCTCCGACGCCAGTTCTACATCCGGTCGATTGTCCAGAGGTGATCGACATAGCCGACGACGACGACAGCCGAGACACGATCATCGTTCCCAGGGTCCGTTGCCGAATCATCAGTGACGTCCCTCTGCCAACTCATCAACGTGTCGTCTTGCGGCCAGCATCCAAGGCCACTAATGTCGTCCCGAACCGAGCAGCAGCAACTCTGCCAGATCTTCCCCACCTCGAGGACATCTGTATAGAAGACCCGATGTACCACACCTACTGCCAGTACCGCCAGTTCCTGCTGCAACAATATTATTAGGCGTTAATACAGCATTGCGGTGAGTCGTATAATGTCTTGTATAATTGCTGAATCCTGTAAACTCACCGTTTTTCGTTGCATCATCTCGCGCGTGATTCTTGTCGGGACACTTCTTGTAACCGCGCCGGACGTTCTTTTCTTGACTGCATCCATAGCAATATCGGTTGTCCTAGTGCATATGACAGCCCGCGGCTGTCTCGGCACGAAAGACCACTCCTCATTTTAATCATAATATCTCAACCGTCCGTCTGTCACTGTTCTCTTTTCTCTCTCCTGGTACCTGTAACAAAAACACAGAGACGGACGTGACACTCCTACGGAAGAGGAATTAATTGAATTCCAGAAAGATTTAGCTCGTAGAGAAGCAGCTCTCATTAATCAAACCGCCGCGTTGACTCAACTCAAATTGCAATACGAAACAGAAACGCGTGAGCAAAGAGAAACGCGTGAGCAAAGAGAAACGTACGAGGATATACGCCGCGAGATAGCAGAAATCCGATCGGCCAGAGATTCTCAATCAATTCCAGCTAGCCCAGTCGTTGCGCCCCGCGAACCCATAATGCACGATTCTTCGAATTTCACCGTTAAACAAGCGGTTGAACTTGTGCCTACCTTTGACGGCACCTCCATAACCGTGCTACAATTCGTTCGCGCGTGCAAGCGAGCCTTGGAAGCTGTTCCAGCCACAGCTGAGCGTACCCTCACTAGATTAGTATGCAATAAGCTTAGAGGACAGGCATACGCCGCGATTGAAGACGTAAATATTAACACAATCTCTGAATTGTGCAACCGCCTGAAAGATGTACTAGGCCCATATAAATTCATCGATCAGTATCGCGGAGAATTAGCTTCGATACACCAGGGACAGTCCGAGCACGTGTTGAATTATATTACGCGAGTAAAGGACCTTAGAACGGCGATCATAGATTCAGGCCGCGGGGTCCCCAATCTAGACGAGATTGATAAATTCACAATTGATTGTTTCATGCGTGGTCTTATCCCAGCGCTTCGAGCCGAGGTCAGGCTCTGCGCGTCACTCGAATTACAGAAAATATTCGACGAAGCAGTAACCGCGTACAAACAGTACGAGCTTGACCGTGTTCGTTATCGTGACGACGGACGCCGCGTTGCATTCTCCGACTCTCGTAATCGCACACCAGAGCGATCAAGCAACTCTTATTATGATAGGAATGCGCCTGAGCAGCGCAACAGATCTTCGGAAAGGAAAGATCAACGACCTTCCTTTTCACCTCGTGAATCCTGGCGAGACAGGAAACCCGATAACAGAGACGCGTATCGCTCTCCTCCTCCGCGACGTCACGAACCGTCGCAATCAAATCAGCGCGAAACGTATAAACGCGAAGATCGCGCTTCCCAGTCCCCAGGTCGCGATCGCTTTCCTACGGAGAATCGGAAGTATTGTAAATATTGTAAGCGCACGGGACATGACATACACGAATGTCGCCGCCGCGAATATTACAGTAGAAATGAGTCGGGAAACGAATCAAGCCTCCCGACAAACGCGACCAAAGGACGGGAGGCATCCCAAGAGAATCGCCAAAAGGCAACACAGCTGGCCGTCATCAGCGACGACCAGCAGTAGATGAAATTCGAGTAGATAGGAGAGATAACCCGGACGGTCAGCAGAATGAACGACCATCCGCGAAATTAGTCTCGGCAATAAATCTCGCGCCGGACTCCCCTATCCCTCGAATAAAAGCAAGATCGTCACTCTTCTCAAAAGAGTGTGAGTTCCTCTTGGACACCGGGTCCGAGGTCAACTTAATCCGAGCGTCTGGTATCAAATCTGACGTTCATCTAAAAACTGACAGCGTCATACACGTCCATGGCGTGACAGAAGGAGAAATTGCGACCCTCGGTTATATCAATGCGGAGCTAGCAGATTCCATTAAAGTCACGCTACACGTTCTGCCTGACAGTTTCCCAATTAATATAGATGGTATCTTAGGCTCCCCCTTCTTCAGAGAGGGAGCAGAGATATCATTTGCGAAGGAATGCGTAGAGTATAAAAACCTACGTATTCCCTTTTCGAATCCTCGGGAATATTCCATCGAAAGCCGTACCGCCGCCTGCATAGCCGTCAACGTAAAGGGCCCAAGCGAAGGGTATGTGCGAAAAGTAGATGTAAAACCCGATGTGTTCTTAGGTGATTGTTTAGTCACCAACCGTAACGGAAAGGCATACCTGCGATGCTTTAACGCATCGTCCGAAGTGGCGTCCTTCTCCCTGCCTACGTTGGAGGTGGAAGAGATCGAGGTTCCCTTTTCGAATATTCAAGCCGAAGTCAATTCGGACTTATTCAATGCTCGTGCGTGCCGCGCGCACGAGACGATCGTTAACGATCAACTCGCGTCTTCTATTAATTCCGGTAACCATCCCGACGATTCCGGTAGCCATCCCGATTCTTTAAATAATTCCGGTAACCATCCCGACGATTCCGGTAGCCATTCCGATTCTTTAAATAATTCCGGTAACCATCCCGACGATTCCGGTAGCCATCCCGATACTTTAAAGAATTCCGGTAACCATCCCGACGATTTATATTCAAAGTCCTGTGTGGAAAGAAACATCAACGCCTTCGCCTCAGATGAACTTTTAGAATGTTCATATGAGAACAATTTAGAAAACATTTCTATTCCTAAAGTTAAATCAAAAGGAGTTTATGTTTTGCCACAAACTCCTATCTTCAAATCCTCGCCGGAACAAGACCTCTTGCAGCTTCAACGATCAGGTATCCGTGCGACCGAAATCAAAGTCCATGCGTCTGGCAAATACAATTCCGCGAGATTCGCGTCAGCAAGAAAAAGAAATAAAGCCGATACATTATACTCGCCCGAGACAACTAAGTCTGATTACAAGCTTTCGTTATGTATCTTGCGAAACGAATTCAATCTTCCTAGAGTTAACAGAGGCTCCAATATCGTTACGCCAACGATAAACTATCGCAGCGACCCAAGAGCGAAATTTAAAACCTCTGGTCAGCATCACCCCACTCCACAGCAGGAAGACGATATCCCTGCGACGCAACGAGATCTTCAAGGAGAAACCGTCACCCCTGAAGATCATCAGTCTCTCGACAACGCTATAACAGCAACCATGCAGCCGATACAAGCAGCTATCTTGCTCTCTATTGCCACGCAAGCCTCAACACTCATTGGATATGACTGTGGAGGTTCAACCTTGAATATTACCACGTATTCAACTATTGACACTCTTAACTGCGAGCCAGAAGACATCGCACCAGCTGAAAATTTAGAAAGAATTCAGCTCCTGCAGCTAGCTGAATTCTCGCAAACTCGTGTCTTGCAATGCCATATCGGAATAGACAGAACCATATACTATTGTGGCATGCATTCACATAATTCGGTAGTATCCAATGGTCGACAAGACTATATATTACCGATCTCCAGCGAAACCTGTTCGAGCCTACACACGACGGGGACAATATTCATCACCCCAGCCGCCCAGATCACAGGTATTCAGCCGAACTCGACCTCCTCTCACGGCCTCACGTTAGCAGGAGTTATTCAGAACGATGGTAGCTGCGCTGGAACCACGTATAGTGATCCGTTTGGGACCTGGACCGATGTCGTGGTACAAGCTTTAGTCCGAATCACGATCCGCGACTACATCGCTCCAATCAGATTGTCAACCGGACAGATTCATCTACAAACTGGGCAAACCTGCCCCCTTCAAAAAGGAAGCTGCTTAGACGCACAAGATGGCCATACGTTCTGGGAAACCACGCCGACGGACTCGTGCAAATTCAATAATTATGATGTCTTGTACGAAGGGATAGCCACTAAACTATCCTCCAAGGTGAATCCTTCTCCAACCCTGTATACCGTAGCATCGCAGGACACGACTTTTGCACTCACGGAGACAGGCAGATCGTCAGTTTGCGGATATGTCATAATCCGAACGGAACACCCCAAGCTGTTCATTCTAGAAGTTGGAAGTTCAGGAAAATTCAAGGAGAAAACACACACCTTAGTCAACAATCTGGACATCTTCACGTATGTCAACAGCAAATTTGTTTACGTGGAGAAGCACCTCCGGAAACAATTTTCTCAACTCTACAAAGATGTAATCCGTCAAAAGTGTGAGCTAGAGCGTCAGATTCTCCAGAACGCCCTCACATTATTACATTCAGCACCCGAAGAAGTTGCCACTGCCATCATGAAGGATGTCGGATTTATCGCAGTTCCAGCAGGAGAGGTAGTGCACATAATAAAGTGCATACCAGTCACGGTCCAAGTGAGGAAAACCGAACGGTGTTATGATGAGCTACCCATCACGTATCGGAACACATCAAAATTCCTGAAGCCAAGGGACCACATCATTTCAAATACGGGGACAGAAAAGCCATGCAATGAGCTACTTCCCCCATATTATAGACTGCACGGAACATGGTATCGCCTAACACCGTCATTGATGGAGGCCATCACTCCTTCGGAGCTTCACCCCCTCGCCAAGTCAACCTGGAAATACATAGATCCGAAGAACTTGGCAACGGGAGGCATTTATTCACAAGACGACCTGGACAAACTACAGGATCATATAATGTTTCCTGTAGAGAAGGTGGCAGTCATAAATTCAATCGCACAGGGTGCGACGGGAAGACAGTTTGCAGCAGGAAACATCAACATGTTCAACCTGCTCGATGAAAACTCCCTACAGCAGATAGCGGAGTCTACAGCACAGAAATTATGGTCCGGATTCACTACATTCGGATCAATAAGTGCTGGAATAATCGGAGTGTACGTAGCGATCCGCACGATCAAAACAATCATCAGTACGATCGTTAACGGCATCGCATTACACTCACTATACGGCTGGAGCCTGCATCTCGTCGTCGCCATCTGGAGTTCACTGACCCGGTTCTTTATATTCATGAAGCAGAGGGACAACAAGACTTCAGCGGCCATCGAGGACAAAGATAGTGATAGTGCCAGTGTCGGAGAATTCCGAACCCGTCCTCCCTTGACGAAACGAACGTTAATTTGCGATTCCCTTGACCCAGCGTTGCGAGACAGGGATGACATTTCAGTGCATCCTGTCTACCGCCACCCAGAGGCAGAGATTCCACTGCGTGAAATCTCTTCTCTAAGGGGGGAGGTGTGACGTCGGTCGCACCTCCGACGTTAGCTTTAAGACTACATGTAAAATTAGATACATAAGAGCGAGCGTTCCCCTTTAAAGATTCCAAAACTCCTAAAAATCCTTCATAACAATGAATCCTTAACACCACGTACATCTGATCGAAATCCATCAACATAACCTAAAATCCAAAATCTGTCAAAATCCTAAAATAGCCAAAAATGGCCCAAACTCGAAGATTGAAATATCATTGGACTCGTGAGCGAAAATCATGAAACTAACCTAAAAATTTGTAGGTTATGTTCTCAATTCGCGTTTGTTTAGACTTTACCAAAATTTCGATTTTTGGTAATTTTCAAAAGTACTTAGAATATTTTCAAACATATGATCGGTCGACAAATGATGTCAACTAATCATATGACATATAAAATTTACATCGAAACGCCTTGCAAGAGCAAGCGCTCGAAAATATTCTAAGTCCCAATTTATTTAAATAAATAAATAGGTACGCCAATGGTTACCACTTAATTTTCGAGTCCTGCACCACTGGGAACGAAAACTGCTGACTCTAGTGCGGCGGCCATCGCGCTGTTTACGACGAAGACCGGCACAAAGAGGACACGGTCCCCTTTTGCGAAGTCAGCATTTTTCGGACGAACGTTATTCGTCGACGAACGTTCGATTCTCCCCAGTCCTCTCCGAGGACCCGAGTGGGTCAGTCGAGTTTTCGTCAATCTTCCAAGTCCAGACTATTTAGACATAGTCTTTCCAAATCCAGATTGTTTAGACACAATCTTTCCAAATCCATACTGTTTAGACACAGTCCCTAATACCATTCAGTAATATCGTATTCTTATTCGTTTAATTCAAATATTACTTCGTTTATTCAATTAAACATTTTTATTGCGTTTCATATTTCGTACTTAGTACGTATTTCGATTTCGTTAATAATAAGCATCTTTACCTTTGTATTCTTTTACGTTTATAATATACTTTGTTTTACCAGAGTCAATCTAAATCCCAATTATTATTTCCTTGCTCCTAACTTCGTAGTTTGAAGTGACACGTTGTTAGTTAGAGATAGAGTTCTCACTGGAAAGTTCGCGAATAGTATTCCTTATTCAATTTCCTGTTACGTGTTTGCGTACGTGCGTGATAGTGATAGACTTGCTCGCATAGCAAGCTCCGCAGCATCCACGTCCGTTTTCTTGAATCAAAGTATATTCGCGAGATAAATTCACGGGATCGCACAGCGTCCACGCCCGTTTTCGCTAGTTAAAATATCGTCAATCACGCGGACGATATTCGTGAGTTAGATTCACGGTATCGTACAGCGTCCACGCCCGTTTCCTCAACGAGCGCATCCGTCTACAATACCGTAGCAGCCAGCTGTCAATCATTGGAGGTCGTTCCTGTCAAATATTGACGTGACAGAGTTTGGCGCAGTCGTCAATCCTTGAAGGTCGTTTCCAGCCATTTGGATCAACCCCTGTCAAGCAGAGCGGACCGTATTCAAGGCCATCAGCGCAACCGTAGCTGTTCATCCGTTGCGAATTCATGTCTCGTGTCAATCGACAAACAAGCGAAGCGTAAAAGTAAGTGGAACATATTACCGCGTATGTTTCAGGGTCGCGTGCATCATCCATCTGTGTAAGACTGCATGCAGGTGTCGGCATCGGGTCCTAGTCTGTTGATAAAAAGACCAACACTTTTATTAAATGTCAGTCAGTGGAAGAGTAGAGTAGCCGGGCCGCGGTATTCTCTTCTCTTGCTCTTATAGCCCCGCCAGGACGTGACACTTGCGTCCCGCTCGACGTGGGCGTCGCATGGGTAAGGAATAGTAATGATGGAATATTAATAATGTAATGAAAATGAACTTCCACTTGTTATTAACCTTTTTGATAGTTAACTCGCTTCATGTCTATAGTGGCGGCTCAGCGTTTCCACTGCGCTCTTTAGACCAATTCTAGACGTGGCACGAGAACTTCTCTATGACTCGCTTCAAATTCCTTATTGGCGGCTCAGCGTTTCCACTGCGCACTTTAGACCAAGTCCGGATATGTCACGAGTTTAATATATTCGATGCAAGAACTGAATTGGAAGATGGTGTTGAACTAACACAAGAATAACAAGATCGAAGCACTGGTATAACAACGATATATTAAATAAGAACTGGTAAGTACACTGGTATACAATATGTAAGTAGTATTATAATAGGAGTAGTAATTGGATTAATGAATAATGGATATTGTAATATGTTATAGGAATAATGTATGAGAATTAGGACTTGAGTTGAGTTGAGTTAGAGTTGGAATTGGAATTGGAATTAGGAGTGAAGGATCGACACACTTCACTTTCGCGGAGCTAGACTGAACACGTCTGCTCTTGAAGCCGGACTGGCGGCTGAGGCCAGGTAGGCACGTCTGTGCGAGTCGCTGGCTGAAGGCGGACTGATGCAAGCGTCCGCTCTGCCTTGCCTCCTTCGGTCGGAGTGGGGATAGCTGACGCTGCAGTCTCTTTGTTCTTCAGTCGTCGGAGTGGGAGAACCGCTGACGCAGCAGCGTCTTTGCTCCCGGGGACTGCACGTGCATTTCTGCTGACGCTGCAGTCTCGTGGCTGTCCTATTGCCCTCTACGAGCGTGGGACTGCTGATGCAGCAGTCTTTGGACTTCTCGACGTTTCTAGAAGCTTCTAGATGCTTCCAGAGTGATGCAATACTTTATTGCATTATGTGTCGTGGTGATGGGTTGAAACTGAGGTAAGGTGTTGATCAAGGTGAAGTTATGGTGATGGGTAGAGACGGAGATAAGGATTAGAACAATAGAATAATGAAATCTTAATACTATGCTCTTATGTCTAGGGGACGGTGTATGGATCTTATGTAGATCAGACCTTGTATACATGGTGTGTGTACAAGGCCAACGTCGTACATCGGACGACGTAACACCTCCCAACGCGGAAAAGAAATTTCTGACAAGGAAGAAATTTCTCGCTCAACACTCGATCACACACTCATTCATGCGACGCATCGTCCGGAGGTACTCCGTGCAGGGAGCACAGTTCTCGGCGAGTATTTCCTATATTTGTACGAAACACTGGTCGCACTGAAATGTTGTCGGTGTCGGCATGTGGGGCTGGGGCTGGTTTTGTAATGTCCGACAAGTCGTATTCGCAATGTTCATTTTTCGACTGTCTTTTCTCGGGGTTTAGGGTGGGTGGGGAATCACTTTGTTCACTAACACTTTCACTTGCACTTTTGTCTTTTCTGATCTGCGTCCAGATGAGTGTCACGTTTCGCTGACGCGGGGTTTGCGTTGGATTATTCGGCGCACGCTTGAGTTTGTTTGCATGTACAATCTTAAAATGGTTCCCTACTTTAATTTTCACATTGTTTGAGTCTAGGATGTCGCAAATTTCGTGAGGACCCGTATGTGACGTCGGTCGCACCTCCGACGTTAGCTTTAAGACTACATGTAAAATTAGATACATAAGAGCGAGCGTTCCCCTTTAAAGATTCCAAAACTCCTAAAAATCCTTCATAACAATGAATCCTTAACACCACGTACATCTGATTGAAATCCATCAACATAACCTAAAATCCAAAATCTGTCAAAATCCTAAAATAGCCAAAAATGGCCCAAACTCGAAGATTGAAATATCATTGGACTCGTGAGCGAAAATCATGAAACTAACCTAAAAATTTGTAGGTTAGGTTCTCAATTCGCGTTTGTTTAGACTTTACCAAAATTTCGATTTTTGGTAATTTTCAAAAGTACTTAGAATATTTTCAAACATATGATCGGTCGACAAATGATGTCAACTAATCATATGACATATAAAATTTACATCGAAACGCCTTGCAAGAGCAAGCGCTCGAAAATATTCTAAGTCCCAATTTATTTAAATAAATAAATAGGTACGCCAATGGTTACCACTTAATTTTCGAGTCCTGCACCACTGGGAACGAAAACTGCTGACTCTAGTGCGGCGGCCATCGCGCTGTTTACGACGAAGACCGGCACAAAGAGGACACGGTCCCCTTTTGCGAAGTCAGCATTTTTCGAACGAACGTTATTCGTCGACGAACGTTCGATTTTCCCCAGTCCTCTCCGAGGACCCGAGTGGGTCAGTCGAGTTTTCGTCAATCTTCCAAGTCCAGACTATTTAGACATAGTCTTTCCAAATCCAGATTGTTTAGACACAATCTTTCCAAATCCATACTGTTTAGACACAGTCCCTAATACCATTCAGTAATATCGTATTCTTATTCGTTTAATTCAAATATTACTTCGTTTATTCAATTAAACATTTTTATTGCGTTTCATATTTCGTACTTAGTACGTATTTCGATTTCGTTAATAATAAGCATCTTTACCTTTGTATTCTTTTACGTTTATAATATACTTTGTTTTACCAGAGTCAATCTAAATCCCAATTATTATTTCCTTGCTCCTAACTTCGTAGTTTGAAGTGACACGTTGTTAGTTAGAGATAGAGTGTCACGTCCGTCACTGTGTTTTTGTTACAGGTACCAGGAGAGAGAAAAGAGAACAGTGACAGACGGACGGTTGAGATATGAAGATTAATATGAGGAGTGGTCTTTTGTGCCGAGACAGCCGCGGGCTGTCATATGCACTAGGACAACCGATATTGCTATGGATGCAGTCAAGAAGAGAACGTCCGACGCGGTTACAAGAACTGTCCCGACAAGAATCACGCGCGAGATGATGCAACGGAAACGGTGAGTTTACAGGATTCAGCAATTATACAAAACATTATACGACTCACCGCAATGCTGTATTAACGCCTAATAATATTGTTGCAGCAGGAATTGGCGGTACTGACAGTAGGTGTCGTACATCGGGTCTTCTATACAGATGTCCTCGAGGTGGGGAAGATCTGGCAGGGCTGCTGCTGCTCTCCTCGGGACATTAGTGGCCTTGGATGCTGGCCGCAAGATGACACGTTGATGAGCTGGCAGAGGAACGTCACGGATGATTCGGCAACGGACCCTGGGAACGATGATCGTGTCTCGGCTGTCGTCGTCGTCGGCTATGTCGATTACCTCAGGACGATCGACCGGATGCAGAACTGGCGTCGGAGAAGTTCTGTCCACTCGGTAGTGGCAATGATTTGATCGAGCACCGCTTTATTTCTCAACGCGCGTCTCAATTTAGCAAGTTGATACTTGCGTCCCGCTCGACGTGGGCGTCGCATGGGTAAGGAATAGTAATGATGGAATATTAATAATATAATGAAAATGAACTTCCACTTGTTATTAACCTTTTTGGTAGTTAACTCGCTTCACGTCTATAGTGGCGGCTCAGCGTTTCCACTGCGCACTTTAGACCAATTCTAGACGTGGCACGAGAACTTCTCTATGACTCGCTTCAAATTCCTTATTGGCGGCTCAGCGTTTCCACTGCGCACTTTAGACCAAGTCCGGATATGTCACGAGTTTAATATATTCGATGCAAGAACTGAATTGGAAGATGGTGTTGAAGTAACACAAGAATAACAAGATCGAAGCACTGGTATAACAACGATATATTAAATAAGAACTGGTAAGTACACTGGTATACAATATGTAAGTAGTATTATAATAGGAGTAGTAATTGGATTAATGAATAATGGATATTGTAATATGTTATAGGAATAACGTATGAGAATTAGGACTTGAGTTGAGTTGAGTTAGAGTTGGAATTGGAATTGGAATTAGGAGTGAAGGATCGACACACTTCACTATCGCGGAGCTAGACTGAACACGTCTGCTCTTGAAGTCGGAAGAAGCCGGACTGGCACGTCCGTGCGAGTCGCTCGCTTGGAGCGGACCGTTCGAGTCGCTGTCTGGAGGCGGACTGATGCAAGCGTCCGCTCTGCCTTGCCTCCTTCGTTCGGAGTGGGGATAGCTGACGCTGCAGTCTCTTTGTTCTTCAGTCGTCGGAGTGGGAGAACCGCTGACGCAGCAGCGTCTTCGCTCCCGGGGACTGCACGTGCATTTCTGCTGACGCTGCAGTCTCGTGGCTGTCCTATTGCCCTCTACGAGCGTGGGACTGCTGATGCAGCAGTCTTTGGACTTCTCGACGTTTCTAGAAGCTTCTAGATGCTTCTAGAGTGATGCAATACTTTATTGCATTATGTGTCGTGGTGATGGGTTGAAACTGAGGTAAGGTGTTGATCAAGGTGAAGTTATGGTGATGGGTAGAGACGGAGATAAGGATTAGAACAATAGAATATATGAGATCTTAATATTATGCTCTTATGTCTAGGGGACGGTGTGTGGATCTTATGCAGATCAGACCTTGAATACATAATGTATGTACAAGGCCAACGTCGTACATCGGACGACGTAACACCTCCCAACGCGGAAAAGAAATTTCTTACAAAGGAAGAAATTTCTCGCTCAACACCCGATCACACACTCATTCATGCGACGCATCGTCCGGAGGTACTCCGCGCAGGGAGCACAGTTCTCGGCGAGTATTTCCTATATTTGTACGAAACACTGGTCGCACTGAAATGTTGTCGGTGTCGGCACGTGGGGCTGGGGCTGATTTTATGCAATTTATTTCGCTTTGTTCATTTTGCATAGTTGGGTTTTGGGTGGGTGGGGAATCACTTGTGTCACTGTCACTTTTGTCTCAGGTGACGAGATTACGGCTTTGGCACAAACACTCTGCATCTCTAATTTGCTTGAGTATTGGTGTCTTCGTCCGAGGAAGAGGTGCTTGAGTTTTCGTCCTCTTCTTCGTCGTCCGTGAGAATTTCGCCTCTTTCTCTTCTTATTCTGGCAGTGTCTGTTGCTGCCTGATCCAGTGCGAGGAGGAAACTGCAGTGGATGCATTCCAATATTGGGGTTTCCCTCAATATGGGTTTTGTACACGCGTCGCATGCGTTCTTCCTTTTCCTTGTAAGAACGTGCGTGTATACGATGACCCTCCTGACTACCGCAGTGAGGCTGCAGGCAAGGCATAGTTCTCTGCCATTTAGGGAGATTCTGTGTCTGCCATTGTAGCAGAATATTCCCTGGTATCTGTAGATGAAGTCTCCGGCTTTGTTCGCCGATGGTCTCGCCGGTTGTAAGTGTCCGCACATGTTGATTGTGTTTGTGGATACTGGACACGATGTGGTAGGCGGCTGGGAACAGGCTGGGATTCTGGCTGTAGGAACTTCTTCGAAGTGCTGCTGTCGTTTGTTCTGTATCTTCCGGCGGTGGAAGGAGATTCTGTCGACGCTGGGTTTCGGATTTCGCTCGCTTATCGGTGTTGACCGGACGCGTGATTATCGCGGATTCTAATTTCGCGTCAGCGGAGGACTGTAATGAAATCTCCTGGGAGGGTTTCTTATCGCAAATCGCAGGAGACGCTACAATTATGGTTCGCGGGTTATTGCAAAGGTATAGTATAATACGAAATTTGTTTCTCCTTTTTGCTGACGCGTATTTTACAGACGTATAATTCCTAGATGGATGGAAATCGCTTTGCGGTGCACGGATACTTGACCGTTGAGACTGGAAGAGATCATGTCCCGGCGAAAAATCAGAGGTAGGTTTTTGAAATGAAATATAGACTCTCTTTGACTCTGATTTAGAAATTATCGCGGGATGATCTTTTATGATCGACTCGTATGCTCGGTCTATACGAGGTAGAGTTTTATGCTTTATTTTATGTAGACGTTCTGTTGTCTTTAGAGAATCAAAGGCGGGGACATTTCCTTTCAACCTAGACTCGGAATAGAAACAATCGGACTTGATACCGGAGCTTGTAGAATAAACCTTCATAGGTTTGAATTCGCGGGAGTCTTCTTTGGACTCTTGATTAAAATTGTCGGGATGGTTACCGAGTACGTCGGGATGGTTACCGGAATTGAAAAGGTCGGGATGGTTACCGAATGCGTCGGGATGGTTACCGGAGTTAGAATAATGATCGGGCTGGTTACCGGAGTTAGTATAAGAATCGGGCTGGTTACCGGAGTTAGTATGAGAATCGGGCTGGTTACCGGAGTTAGTATATGAATCGGGCTGGTTACCGGAGTTAGTATAAAGATCGGGCTGGTTACCGGAGTTAGTATAAGAATCGGGCTGGTTACCGGAGTTAGAATAAGAATCGGGCTGGTTACCGGAGTTAGTATGAGAATCGGGCTGGTTACCGGAGTTAGAATAAGAATCGGGCTGGTTACCGGAGTTAGTAATGTCGGGATGGTTACCGAATACGTCGGGATGATACCCGGAAGTAGAATGGTCGGGATGGTTACCGAATACGTCGGGATGGTTCCCGGAATTAGAAAGGTCGGAAGAGTACGACTCGATTTCTTCCATCTCCAATGGGGGCAATCGAAATGAAACTCTTTCCGACGAGGTGTTAAAACACCGGAGGCTCGCTTTGCCTTTACGATTGGTGACAACGCAGTCACCCAGGAATACATCCGGCGCTACATTAACACGGCGGATATATCCCTGTTTGGGTCCTTCGACGTCGACCGCTATGCACGCAACGGTACGAGGTTCGAGGACGAATTCTTCGGATTTCAGAGGAGTCTTTGTTCGAACTCGATCCTCACGCTCCACGATCCGACTTCTCGCAGTGTACTCCGATATCTCTCGAGTCTCCTTCGATTCCGGCCGGCTTTTCACGGCGTTTTTCTCTAGGGAGCACTCGGTCGAATCCCGAGGAGGCATTGAAATAACCTCCGTCACCGGGGCTCTGCAAGGTCTGACCGCGGGTGCACGAGGATTTGAGGAAGACACTCGAACGTTCCTTGCCGAATGTTCCTCACGCTTGGCGGCTGGAGTTTTAACGAGATCGTTGGTCATAGACGAAGGCATTGAAATAACCTCTGCTGCCAATTTATCGCGAGGCTCAGCCGTGGGCGCGCAAGGGTTCGAGAAGGGAACCCGAATGTTTCCTATCATAATGTATTCATTCGCAAAGGAGATCTCGGCTCCTGTTCTGAAGAAGGGAGAACCGAGGATTCCGTCGATGTTAATTGGGAAGTTTTCTTCCAAGACATGAAATTCGATAGGGTTTTGACCCTGTAAGTGTATTTTAATTTGACCGAGAGTTGGAATGGATCCCTCGGTTATTCCTTGGACTTCTATAGTGTTTGTATGATCTATAGGTAGATTTGGTTCTAGACTTGACGCACGAATTAAATTGATCTCCGAACCCGTGTCTAACAAAAATTCACACTTCTTTTGTAATTGAGGGGCGGAGATTTTTACGCGCGGAATTGGTGAGTCTGCAGCAAGATTTACTGCTGAGACGAATCGTCGGACTGGTCGTTCGTCCGGATAGCTGTTTGGGTGCGGGCTGTAGTTTGAGTTGAAGATGCGGCCTCCCGCCTGGGGTTGGCTTCGGTCGGGAGGCCGGACTCGTTTCCCGACCTCCTATTATTATTGAAAGTGCGCTTACGGCACTCGTGAATATCGTGCCCGGGGGTTTTGCAGTAGTTGCAAAATTTGTTAGGGCTTGAGGGGCGATCTGTGCGACCATCGCGGTACGTGTTTTGGTCGCGAGGATTATTTTCCCATCGCCGTTGCGGCGTCGGGGAGCGATAAGAGTCCCGGTTTGAGTTTCTCGAGGACTGCTGAGACGAGTCCGGTCTGTTATCGCGGCGTTCTTGGGTTCGCTCTGGAATGTCACGAGCGGACTCGTACGTGGAACGCTGGCGATACGGCCGGTTATCAGAGAAGCTGACTCGTTTTTCTTCGCGGATCAGTTCTCGTCGACGAGTCTGGTCTGACTCATACTGCCTGTAAGCAGAGATGGCTGCTTCGAAAACAGTGGCAGGATTTCGCGAAGGGCAATGAAGCACTTCGGCACGCAGCTGGGGAAGGAGACCTCGTAGAAAACAATCTACTACGAAGCGATCTAGTTCTTCGTAATCAAGGCCAATATCTGTGGCATCTTGAATCGCGGTTCGAAGGTCTTTAACGCGATTGATGAAGTCTAAGATGTGCTCGTTTGGAGCTTGGAGTACACTCGCGAGATCGCCACGGTAATGGTCAACGAATTTGTATGGGCCCAGTACTGTTCGTAATTTCTCGCATAGTGCAGAAATTGTGAATATGTGCTCGCCTTCTATAGCGGCATAAGCACGATCGTGGAGTTTATTGCAGAGCAATTTCGTGAGGGCACGCTCTGCAGTGGCCGGTACGGTGTCACGCGCGCGTTTGCATGCACGTATGAATTGTAGGACGGAAGACGAAGTTCCGTCGAATCTAGGGACAAGCTCGGCGGCTTGTTTTAGAGCGAAATTACCAGTAGGTTCATACTGTGGGATTTCGCGTGGCTCTGGCGGTGAAGGTTCCCGCATATTAGAGACGTTACTAGGGCCTGGTGTAGGCGTCTGTTGACGTAGGGTTTGACTCGTGATTTGGATGTTATGAAGCTCTTTTCGTATTTCGTCGAGCATATTCTTTTGGTTTTGTGCGTCTTCTTCATATTTGAGACGCAATTTCGCAATAAAATCAGTTTCTTCTTTGAGATATTGCTCTCTACGGGCGAGGTCTTGTGCGTATAGGAGTAGCTCTTCCTCGGTCATTGGGGGAAGGTCTGCGTTAGGATCTGCTCGGAGATCCCTTTGAGATCGCGTGATTGGGCGAGACATTTTGAAAGATATAAATGGGATTTAAGAAATGTGAACTTCGCTCTGACACGCGTCGGGGCTTATTAATGCAAATATCGGCGACCACTTCGATGTCCTACCGACTGCGCCAAATTTGTCACGTCCGTCACTGTGTTTTTGTTACAGGTACCAGGAGAGAGAAAAGAGAACAGTGACAGACGGACGGTTGAGATATGAAGATTAATATGAGGAGTGGTCTTTTGTGCCGAGACAGCCGCGGGCTGTCATATGCACTAGGACAACCGATATTGCTATGGATGCAGTCAAGAAGAGAACGTCCGACGCGGTTACAAGAACTGTCCCGACAAGAATCACGCGCGAGATGATGCAACGGAAACGGTGAGTTTACAGGATTCAGCAATTATACAAAACATTATACGACTCACCGCAATGCTGTATTAACGCCTAATAATATTGTTGCAGCAGGAATTGGCGGTACTGACAGTAGGTGTCGTACATCGGGTCTTCTATACAGATGTCCTCGAGGTGGGGAAGATCTGGCAGGGCTGCTGCTGCTCTCCTCGGGACGACATTAGTGGCCTTGGATGCTGGCCGCAAGATGACACGTTGATGAGCTGGCAGAGGAACGTCACGGATGATTCGGCAACGGACCCTGGGAACGATGATCGTGTCTCGGCTGTCGTCGTCGTCGGCTATGTCGATTACCTCAGGACGATCGACCGGATGCAGAACTGGCGTCGGAGAAGTTCTGTCCACTCGGTAGTGGCAATGATTTGATCGAGCACCGCTTTATTTCTCAACGCGCGTCTCAATTTAGCAAGTTGATACTTGCGTCCCGCTCGACGTGGGCGTCGCATGGGTAAGGAATAGTAATGATGGAATATTAATAATATAATGAAAATGAACTTCCACTTGTTATTAACCTTTTTGGTAGTTAACTCGCTTCACGTCTATAGTGGCGGCTCAGCGTTTCCACTGCGCACTTTAGACCAATTCTAGACGTGGCACGAGAACTTCTCTATGACTCGCTTCAAATTCCTTATTGGCGGCTCAGCGTTTCCACTGCGCACTTTAGACCAAGTCCGGATATGTCACGAGTTTAATATATTCGATGCAAGAACTGAATTGGAAGATGGTGTTGAAGTAACACAAGAATAACAAGATCGAAGCACTGGTATAACAACGATATATTAAATAAGAACTGGTAAGTACACTGGTATACAATATGTAAGTAGTATTATAATAGGAGTAGTAATTGGATTAATGAATAATGGATATTGTAATATGTTATAGGAATAACGTATGAGAATTAGGACTTGAGTTGAGTTGAGTTAGAGTTGGAATTGGAATTGGAATTAGGAGTGAAGGATCGACACACTTCACTATCGCGGAGCTAGACTGAACACGTCTGCTCTTGAAGTCGGAAGAAGCCGGACTGGCACGTCCGTGCGAGTCGCTCGCTTGGAGCGGACCGTTCGAGTCGCTGTCTGGAGGCGGACTGATGCAAGCGTCCGCTCTGCCTTGCCTCCTTCGTTCGGAGTGGGGATAGCTGACGCTGCAGTCTCTTTGTTCTTCAGTCGTCGGAGTGGGAGAACCGCTGACGCAGCAGCGTCTTCGCTCCCGGGGACTGCACGTGCATTTCTGCTGACGCTGCAGTCTCGTGGCTGTCCTATTGCCCTCTACGAGCGTGGGACTGCTGATGCAGCAGTCTTTGGACTTCTCGACGTTTCTAGAAGCTTCTAGATGCTTCTAGAGTGATGCAATACTTTATTGCATTATGTGTCGTGGTGATGGGTTGAAACTGAGGTAAGGTGTTGATCAAGGTGAAGTTATGGTGATGGGTAGAGACGGAGATAAGGATTAGAACAATAGAATATATGAGATCTTAATATTATGCTCTTATGTCTAGGGGACGGTGTGTGGATCTTATGCAGATCAGACCTTGAATACATAATGTATGTACAAGGCCAACGTCGTACATCGGACGACGTAACACCTCCCAACGCGGAAAAGAAATTTCTTACAAAGGAAGAAATTTCTCGCTCAACACCCGATCACACACTCATTCATGCGACGCATCGTCCGGAGGTACTCCGCGCAGGGAGCACAGTTCTCGGCGAGTATTTCCTATATTTGTACGAAACACTGGTCGCACTGAAATGTTGTCGGTGTCGGCACGTGGGGCTGGGGCTGATTTTATGCAATTTATTTCGCTTTGTTCATTTTGCATAGTTGGGTTTTGGGTGGGTGGGGAATCACTTGTGTCACTGTCACTTTTGTCTCAGGTGACGAGATTACGGCTTTGGCACAAACACTCTGCATCTCTAATTTGCTTGAGTATTGGTGTCTTCGTCCGAGGAAGAGGTGCTTGAGTTTTCGTCCTCTTCTTCGTCGTCCGTGAGAATTTCGCCTCTTTCTCTTCTTATTCTGGCAGTGTCTGTTGCTGCCTGATCCAGTGCGAGGAGGAAACTGCAGTGGATGCATTCCAATATTGGGGTTTCCCTCAATATGGGTTTTGTACACGCGTCGCATGCGTTCTTCCTTTTCCTTGTAAGAACGTGCGTGTATACGATGACCCTCCTGACTACCGCAGTGAGGCTGCAGGCAAGGCATAGTTCTCTGCCATTTAGGGAGATTCTGTGTCTGCCATTGTAGCAGAATATTCCCTGGTATCTGTAGATGAAGTCTCCGGCTTTGTTCGCCGATGGTCTCGCCGGTTGTAAGTGTCCGCACATGTTGATTGTGTTTGTGGATACTGGACACGATGTGGTAGGCGGCTGGGAACAGGCTGGGATTCTGGCTGTAGGAACTTCTTCGAAGTGCTGCTGTCGTTTGTTCTGTATCTTCCGGCGGTGGAAGGAGATTCTGTCGACGCTGGGTTTCGGATTTCGCTCGCTTATCGGTGTTGACCGGACGCGTGATTATCGCGGATTCTAATTTCGCGTCAGCGGAGGACTGTAATGAAATCTCCTGGGAGGGTTTCTTATCGCAAATCGCAGGAGACGCTACAATTATGGTTCGCGGGTTATTGCAAAGGTATAGTATAATACGAAATTTGTTTCTCCTTTTTGCTGACGCGTATTTTACAGACGTATAATTCCTAGATGGATGGAAATCGCTTTGCGGTGCACGGATACTTGACCGTTGAGACTGGAAGAGATCATGTCCCGGCGAAAAATCAGAGGTAGGTTTTTGAAATGAAATATAGACTCTCTTTGACTCTGATTTAGAAATTATCGCGGGATGATCTTTTATGATCGACTCGTATGCTCGGTCTATACGAGGTAGAGTTTTATGCTTTATTTTATGTAGACGTTCTGTTGTCTTTAGAGAATCAAAGGCGGGGACATTTCCTTTCAACCTAGACTCGGAATAGAAACAATCGGACTTGATACCGGAGCTTGTAGAATAAACCTTCATAGGTTTGAATTCGCGGGAGTCTTCTTTGGACTCTTGATTAAAATTGTCGGGATGGTTACCGAGTACGTCGGGATGGTTACCGGAATTGAAAAGGTCGGGATGGTTACCGAATGCGTCGGGATGGTTACCGGAGTTAGAATAATGATCGGGCTGGTTACCGGAGTTAGTATAAGAATCGGGCTGGTTACCGGAGTTAGTATGAGAATCGGGCTGGTTACCGGAGTTAGTATATGAATCGGGCTGGTTACCGGAGTTAGTATAAAGATCGGGCTGGTTACCGGAGTTAGTATAAGAATCGGGCTGGTTACCGGAGTTAGAATAAGAATCGGGCTGGTTACCGGAGTTAGTATGAGAATCGGGCTGGTTACCGGAGTTAGAATAAGAATCGGGCTGGTTACCGGAGTTAGTAATGTCGGGATGGTTACCGAATACGTCGGGATGATACCCGGAAGTAGAATGGTCGGGATGGTTACCGAATACGTCGGGATGGTTCCCGGAATTAGAAAGGTCGGAAGAGTACGACTCGATTTCTTCCATCTCCAATGGGGGCAATCGAAATGAAACTCTTTCCGACGAGGTGTTAAAACACCGGAGGCTCGCTTTGCCTTTACGATTGGTGACAACGCAGTCACCCAGGAATACATCCGGCGCTACATTAACACGGCGGATATATCCCTGTTTGGGTCCTTCGACGTCGACCGCTATGCACGCAACGGTACGAGGTTCGAGGACGAATTCTTCGGATTTCAGAGGAGTCTTTGTTCGAACTCGATCCTCACGCTCCACGATCCGACTTCTCGCAGTGTACTCCGATATCTCTCGAGTCTCCTTCGATTCCGGCCGGCTTTTCACGGCGTTTTTCTCTAGGGAGCACTCGGTCGAATCCCGAGGAGGCATTGAAATAACCTCCGTCACCGGGGCTCTGCAAGGTCTGACCGCGGGTGCACGAGGATTTGAGGAAGACACTCGAACGTTCCTTGCCGAATGTTCCTCACGCTTGGCGGCTGGAGTTTTAACGAGATCGTTGGTCATAGACGAAGGCATTGAAATAACCTCTGCTGCCAATTTATCGCGAGGCTCAGCCGTGGGCGCGCAAGGGTTCGAGAAGGGAACCCGAATGTTTCCTATCATAATGTATTCATTCGCAAAGGAGATCTCGGCTCCTGTTCTGAAGAAGGGAGAACCGAGGATTCCGTCGATGTTAATTGGGAAGTTTTCTTCCAAGACATGAAATTCGATAGGGTTTTGACCCTGTAAGTGTATTTTAATTTGACCGAGAGTTGGAATGGATCCCTCGGTTATTCCTTGGACTTCTATAGTGTTTGTATGATCTATAGGTAGATTTGGTTCTAGACTTGACGCACGAATTAAATTGATCTCCGAACCCGTGTCTAACAAAAATTCACACTTCTTTTGTAATTGAGGGGCGGAGATTTTTACGCGCGGAATTGGTGAGTCTGCAGCAAGATTTACTGCTGAGACGAATCGTCGGACTGGTCGTTCGTCCGGATAGCTGTTTGGGTGCGGGCTGTAGTTTGAGTTGAAGATGCGGCCTCCCGCCTGGGGTTGGCTTCGGTCGGGAGGCCGGACTCGTTTCCCGACCTCCTATTATTATTGAAAGTGCGCTTACGGCACTCGTGAATATCGTGCCCGGGGGTTTTGCAGTAGTTGCAAAATTTGTTAGGGCTTGAGGGGCGATCTGTGCGACCATCGCGGTACGTGTTTTGGTCGCGAGGATTATTTTCCCATCGCCGTTGCGGCGTCGGGGAGCGATAAGAGTCCCGGTTTGAGTTTCTCGAGGACTGCTGAGACGAGTCCGGTCTGTTATCGCGGCGTTCTTGGGTTCGCTCTGGAATGTCACGAGCGGACTCGTACGTGGAACGCTGGCGATACGGCCGGTTATCAGAGAAGCTGACTCGTTTTTCTTCGCGGATCAGTTCTCGTCGACGAGTCTGGTCTGACTCATACTGCCTGTAAGCAGAGATGGCTGCTTCGAAAACAGTGGCAGGATTTCGCGAAGGGCAATGAAGCACTTCGGCACGCAGCTGGGGAAGGAGACCTCGTAGAAAACAATCTACTACGAAGCGATCTAGTTCTTCGTAATCAAGGCCAATATCTGTGGCATCTTGAATCGCGGTTCGAAGGTCTTTAACGCGATTGATGAAGTCTAAGATGTGCTCGTTTGGAGCTTGGAGTACACTCGCGAGATCGCCACGGTAATGGTCAACGAATTTGTATGGGCCCAGTACTGTTCGTAATTTCTCGCATAGTGCAGAAATTGTGAATATGTGCTCGCCTTCTATAGCGGCATAAGCACGATCGTGGAGTTTATTGCAGAGCAATTTCGTGAGGGCACGCTCTGCAGTGGCCGGTACGGTGTCACGCGCGCGTTTGCATGCACGTATGAATTGTAGGACGGAAGACGAAGTTCCGTCGAATCTAGGGACAAGCTCGGCGGCTTGTTTTAGAGCGAAATTACCAGTAGGTTCATACTGTGGGATTTCGCGTGGCTCTGGCGGTGAAGGTTCCCGCATATTAGAGACGTTACTAGGGCCTGGTGTAGGCGTCTGTTGACGTAGGGTTTGACTCGTGATTTGGATGTTATGAAGCTCTTTTCGTATTTCGTCGAGCATATTCTTTTGGTTTTGTGCGTCTTCTTCATATTTGAGACGCAATTTCGCAATAAAATCAGTTTCTTCTTTGAGATATTGCTCTCTACGGGCGAGGTCTTGTGCGTATAGGAGTAGCTCTTCCTCGGTCATTGGGGGAAGGTCTGCGTTAGGATCTGCTCGGAGATCCCTTTGAGATCGCGTGATTGGGCGAGACATTTTGAAAGATATAAATGGGATTTAAGAAATGTGAACTTCGCTCTGACACGCGTCGGGGCTTATTAATGCAAATATCGGCGACCACTTCGATGTCCTACCGACTGCGCCAAATTTGTCACGTCCGTCACTGTGTTTTTGTTACAGGTACCAGGAGAGAGAAAAGAGAACAGTGACAGACGGACGGTTGAGATATGAAGATTAATATGAGGAGTGGTCTTTTGTGCCGAGACAGCCGCGGGCTGTCATATGCACTAGGACAACCGATATTGCTATGGATGCAGTCAAGAAGAGAACGTCCGACGCGGTTACAAGAACTGTCCCGACAAGAATCACGCGCGAGATGATGCAACGGAAACGGTGAGTTTACAGGATTCAGCAATTATACAAAACATTATACGACTCACCGCAATGCTGTATTAACGCCTAATAATATTGTTGCAGCAGGAATTGGCGGTACTGACAGTAGGTGTCGTACATCGGGTCTTCTATACAGATGTCCTCGAGGTGGGGAAGATCTGGCAGGGCTGCTGCTGCTCTCCTCGGGACGACATTAGTGGCCTTGGATGCTGGCCGCAAGATGACACGTTGATGAGCTGGCAGAGGAACGTCACGGATGATTCGGCAACGGACCCTGGGAACGATGATCGTGTCTCGGCTGTCGTCGTCGTCGGCTATGTCGATTACCTCAGGACGATCGACCGGATGCAGAACTGGCGTCGGAGAAGTTCTGTCCACTCGGTAGTGGCAATGATTTGATCGAGCACCGCTTTATTTCTCAACGCGCGTCTCAATTTAGCAAGTTGATACTTGCGTCCCGCTCGACGTGGGCGTCGCATGGGTAAGGAATAGTAATGATGGAATATTAATAATATAATGAAAATGAACTTCCACTTGTTATTAACCTTTTTGGTAGTTAACTCGCTTCACGTCTATAGTGGCGGCTCAGCGTTTCCACTGCGCACTTTAGACCAATTCTAGACGTGGCACGAGAACTTCTCTATGACTCGCTTCAAATTCCTTATTGGCGGCTCAGCGTTTCCACTGCGCACTTTAGACCAAGTCCGGATATGTCACGAGTTTAATATATTCGATGCAAGAACTGAATTGGAAGATGGTGTTGAAGTAACACAAGAATAACAAGATCGAAGCACTGGTATAACAACGATATATTAAATAAGAACTGGTAAGTACACTGGTATACAATATGTAAGTAGTATTATAATAGGAGTAGTAATTGGATTAATGAATAATGGATATTGTAATATGTTATAGGAATAACGTATGAGAATTAGGACTTGAGTTGAGTTGAGTTAGAGTTGGAATTGGAATTGGAATTAGGAGTGAAGGATCGACACACTTCACTATCGCGGAGCTAGACTGAACACGTCTGCTCTTGAAGTCGGAAGAAGCCGGACTGGCACGTCCGTGCGAGTCGCTCGCTTGGAGCGGACCGTTCGAGTCGCTGTCTGGAGGCGGACTGATGCAAGCGTCCGCTCTGCCTTGCCTCCTTCGTTCGGAGTGGGGATAGCTGACGCTGCAGTCTCTTTGTTCTTCAGTCGTCGGAGTGGGAGAACCGCTGACGCAGCAGCGTCTTCGCTCCCGGGGACTGCACGTGCATTTCTGCTGACGCTGCAGTCTCGTGGCTGTCCTATTGCCCTCTACGAGCGTGGGACTGCTGATGCAGCAGTCTTTGGACTTCTCGACGTTTCTAGAAGCTTCTAGATGCTTCTAGAGTGATGCAATACTTTATTGCATTATGTGTCGTGGTGATGGGTTGAAACTGAGGTAAGGTGTTGATCAAGGTGAAGTTATGGTGATGGGTAGAGACGGAGATAAGGATTAGAACAATAGAATATATGAGATCTTAATATTATGCTCTTATGTCTAGGGGACGGTGTGTGGATCTTATGCAGATCAGACCTTGAATACATAATGTATGTACAAGGCCAACGTCGTACATCGGACGACGTAACAAGAGTTCTCACTGGAAAGTTCGCGAATAGTATTCCTTATTCAATTTCCTGTTACGTGTTCGCGTACGTGCGTGATAGTGATAGACTTGCTCGCATAGCAAGCTCCGCAGCATCCACGTCCGTTTTCTTGAATCAAAGTATATTCGCGAGATAAATTCACGGGATCGCACAGCGTCCACGCCCGTTTTCGCTAGTTAAAATATCGTCAATCACGCGGACGATATTCGTGAGTTAGATTCACGGTATCGTACAGCGTCCACGCCCGTTTCCTCAACGAGCGCATCCGTCTACAATACCGTAGCAGCCAGCTGTCAATCATTGGAGGTCGTTCCTGTCAAATATTGACGTGACAGAGTTTGGCGCAGTCGTCAATCCTTGAAGGTCGTTTCCAGCCATTTGGATCAACCCCTGTCAAGCAGAGCGGACCGTATTCAAGGCCATCAGCGCAACCGTAGCTGTTCATCCGTTGCGAATTCATGTCTCGTGTCAATCGACAAACAAGCGAAGCGTAAAAGTAAGTGGAACATATTACCGCGTATGTTTCAGGGTCGCGTGCATCATCCATCTGTGTAAGACTGCATGCAGGTGTCGGCATCGGGTCCTAGTCTGTTGATAAAAAGACCAACACTTTTATTAAATGTCAGTCAGTGGAAGAGTAGAGTAGCCGGGCCGCGGTATTCTCTTCTCTTGCTCTTATAGCCCCGCCAGGACGTGACAAATTTGGCGCAGTCGGTAGGACACTCGTTGGTCACCGATGTTAGAGACACCGTCAACACTTTTGTAGGATACGTCATGTGTCCTACCTCTGCCAAAATTTGTTGTGACAAATTTGGCGCAGTCGGTAGGACAGTCGTTGGTCACCGATGTTAGAAGCACGGCATCGAGGAATAAAAATAGAATCAGTGTTAGCACGCGAACCCCTGCGCGTTCCATCATTGTTTGACAATTTAACGCAGTAGACTTAGAGTCCGTGAAAGCATAGTGTCAGTTAAAAGTGCGACGGGCAGTGAAGGAAATGCCCTTTCGCCCACGTTACATACTCAAATTATTTTTCGCGATGTTCGTACTCAGTACAAATTCATCGAGAGTTTTAGTGAACGTTAAAGTGCGACGGGCGGTTTAGAAAACGCCCCTTCGCCCACGTTATATAGTCGGATTATTTTTCGCGAATTTCATACTTAGAAATTTTCAAGCGACGCAATCATGGAAACGCGTAGCGAGGCTAGAAAGAAGGTTCCTCCTACGGAAGAGGAATTAATTGAATTCCAGAAAGATTTAGCTCGTAGAGAAGCAGCTCTCATTAATCAAACCGCCGCGTTGACTCAACTCAAATTGCAATACGAAACAGAAACGCGTGAGCAAAGAGAAACGTACGAGGATATACGCCGCGAGATAGCAGAAATCCGATCGGCCAGAGATTCTCAATCAATTCCAGCTAGCCCAGTCGTTGCGCCCCGCGAACCCATAATGCACGATTCTTCGAATTTCACCGTTAAACAAGCGGTTGAACTTGTGCCTACCTTTGACGGCACCTCCATAACCGTGCTACAATTCGTTCGCGCGTGCAAGCGAGCCTTGGAAGCTGTTCCAGCCACAGCTGAGCGTACCCTCACTAGATTAGTATGCAATAAGCTTAGAGGACAGGCATACGCCGCGATTGAAGACGTAAATATTAACACAATCTCTGAATTGTGCAACCGCCTGAAAGATGTACTAGGCCCATATAAATTCATCGATCAGTATCGCGGAGAATTAGCTTCGATACACCAGGGACAGTCCGAGCACGTGTTGAATTATATTACGCGAGTAAAGGACCTTAGAACGGCGATCATAGATTCAGGCCGCGGGGTCCCCAATCTAGACGAGATTGATAAATTCACAATTGATTGTTTCATGCGTGGTCTTATCCCAGCGCTTCGAGCCGAGGTCAGGCTCTGCGCGTCACTCGAATTACAGAAAATATTCGACGAAGCAGTAACCGCGTACAAACAGTACGAGCTTGACCGTGTTCGTTATCGTGACGACGGACGCCGCGTTGCATTCTCCGACTCTCGTAATCGCACACCAGAGCGATCAAGCAACTCTTATTATGATAGGAATGCGCCTGAGCAGCGCAACAGATCTTCGGAAAGGAAAGATCAACGACCTTCCTTTTCACCTCGTGAATCCTGGCGAGACAGGAAACCCGATAACAGAGACGCGTATCGCTCTCCTCCTCCGCGACGTCACGAACCGTCGCAATCAAATCAGCGCGAAACGTATAAACGCGAAGATCGCGCTTCCCAGTCCCCAGGTCGCGATCGCTTTCCTACGGAGAATCGGAAGTATTGTAAATATTGTAAGCGCACGGGACATGACATACACGAATGTCGCCGCCGCGAATATTACAGTAGAAATGAGTCGGGAAACGAATCAAGCCTCCCGACAAACGCGACCAAAGGACGGGAGGCATCCCAAGAAAATCGCCAAAAGGCAACACAGCTGGCCGTCATCAGCGACGACCAGCAGTAGATGAAATTCGAGTAGATAGGAGAGATAACCCGGACGGTCAGCAGAATGAACGACCATCCGCGAAATTAGTCTCGGCAATAAATCTCGCGCCGGACTCCCCTATCCCTCGAATAAAAGCAAGATCGTCACTCTTCTCAAAAGAGTGTGAGTTCCTCTTGGACACCGGGTCCGAGGTCAACTTAATCCGAGCGTCTGGTATCAAATCTGACGTTCATCTAAAAACTGACAGCGTCATACACGTCCATGGCGTGACAGAAGGAGAAATTGCGACCCTCGGTTATATCAATGCGGAGCTAGCAGATTCCATTAAAGTCACGCTACACGTTCTGCCTGACAGTTTTCCAATTAATATAGATGGTATCTTAGGCTCCCCCTTCTTCAGAGAGGGAGCAGAGATATCATTTGCGAAGGAATGCGTAGAGTATAAAAACCTACGTATTCCCTTTTCGAATCCTCGGGAATATTCCATCGAAAGCCGTACCGCCGCCTGCATAGCCGTCAACGTAAAGGGCCCAAGCGAAGGGTATGTGCGAAAAGTAGATGTAAAACCCGATGTGTTCTTAGGTGATTGTTTAGTCACCAACCGTAACGGAAAGGCATACCTGCGATGCTTTAACGCATCGTCCGAAGTGGCGTCCTTCTCCCTGCCTACGTTGGAGGTGGAAGAGATCGAGGTTCCCTTTTCGAATATTCAAGCCGAAGTCAATTCGGACGTATTCAATGCTCGTGCGTGCCGCGCGCACGAGACGATCGTTAACGATCAACTCGCGTCTTCTATCAATTCCGGTAGCCATCCCGATTCTTTAAATAATTCCGGTAACCATCCCGACGATTCCGGTAGCCATCCCGATTCTTTAAATAATTCCGGTAACCATCCCGACGATTCCGGTAGCCATCCCGATTCTTTAAATAATTCCGGTAACCATCCCGACGATTCCGGTAGCCATCCCGATTCTTTAAATAATTCCGGTAACCATCCCGACGATTCCGGTAGCCATCCCGATTTCCTAAGCAATTCCGGTAACCATCCCGATCACTCATACTCGAAACCCCTTATGAAAGGCTTCGAATTCATACCCAAAAGGGTCCATTCCATTACCAAGTCCCGTAATGCTCGCGTTAATGAGCTTATGGAAACTATTCCCATGGATCACCTCGATCACGACGAGATAGACCATGTCAAATCTTTATTGGAGGAGAATAATGATCTCTTCCACCTTCAAGGGGATCGTCTGGGGAAAACTAACGCTGTAACACATAAAATCCCCACGACGGACGACATCCCCGTACATACCAAGCAATACCGGTATCCGCCGATTCACAAAGAGGAGATCGACAAACAAATGTGTGAACTCTTACAAAATGATATAGTCGCACCCTCTAGTTCACCGTATAACTCCCCTTTGTGGATCGTACCGAAGAAAGCGGATGCCGAAGGAAATAAGAAATGGAGAATGGTAATTGACTATCGCGCTTTAAACGAGAAGTCAATAGCAGACGCTTATCCACTGCCCAGCATAAACGAGATCTTAGATCAGCTGGGTAGTGCCAAATATTTTAGCGTATTTGATCTGGCAAGCGGGTTTCACCAAATAGGCATGGAAAAGGAGGACGCCGCAAAAACCGCCTTCTCAACTCCGTTCGGACACTACCAGTATAATAGAATGCCGTTCGGATTGCGTAATGCGCCGGCTACGTTCCAGCGACTAATGGATACGATCCTAACCGGTCTCCAGGGTAACGAACTCTTCGTTTATCTTGACGATATAGTCATATACGCGCGTTCCCTAGAAGAACACAAAGCGAAATTTGATAAATTGGCTCGCCGATTGAGAGCCGCCAATTTGAAATTACAACCGTCTAAATGCGGGTTTTTGCACAGAGAGGTAGCTTACCTAGGACACCAGATTAGCGAGGATGGCGTACGGCCATGCCCTAAAAAAATTAACGCGGTCCAAAATTATCCTCGACCGAAAAACGCAAAGAACGTCCGCGAATTTTTAGGTCTAGCGGGCTATTACCGCAGATTCATAGATAGATTCGCTCATATTTCCAAACCCCTCACCCAACTCCTTACCAAGGATACGAAATTCGTGTGGGGGTCAAAGCAGGAGGAAGCCTTCGAGACTTTACGACAAGCATTGTGTACGGAGCCTGTCCTCCAGTACCCAGATTTTGGGAAACCATTCAACGTAACTTGCGACGCCTCAGGGTACGCGATCGGCGCTGTCCTAAGCCAAGGCGACGTGGGAAAGGATCGCCCTATCGCGTACGCGTCACGTATCCTTCACGGCGCTGAACTAAACTACTCCACAATAGAAAAGGAGTGTTTAGCCATAATATTCGCCGTCCAATATTTCCGCCCGTACATTTACGGCAGGAAATTCTTACTCATCACCGATCACAGACCGCTGGTGTGGATGACATCCGTAAAGGATCCCACATCCCGGCTCCTCCGGTGGAGATTAAAATTGGCAGAGTTCGAATACCAGGTTATCTACAAACCTGGCAGAGCCAACTCTAATGCGGATGCCCTATCCCGGAATCCGGTGGCATTGCCCATCTCATGGACCGATTCAGAGGAAACGACTCCGCCTAGGACGCCATTGTCAAGCCCGGGGACTCCTCTTTTCGACGCACGCCGCAGGAAGAAAGATAGAGACGATTCAATTCTCATGCCCCCACCGAAGTCAATGCCCCCAAAAAGGAGAAGATCATCGGCAGCCTCGTCACCGGGACCATCGATGGGTACGCCATCGCATTCTGATGACCCCCGCGCAGCATCCCCGCCTCTTATTTCAATCGCCGATCAAGGATTACTACGGGATCTGGGAGTCGAAGAAACTCTTTCCTTTTCTCCTATATTTCCGCCTTCCTTGACCGGACCAGATGTCTTCGATGAGCGAGAAGAGAGTATTCCCTCAGAAGAAGAAGAAGAAGAAGAAGAAGAAGAAGAAGAAGAAAGCAATCCTACACCACGTAGAAGAAGAATAATTCATACAAGAGACCGATTAATAATGAGAAAGGACAACTTAGTTTGCTTCATAACGATGGACGGACGGCCCATCGATCTCGGTGCCGTAGATCTCTATAGACAAGGCAAACTGGCCAAATCCCAAGACTTACTCCTACATAGAGCTAGGGTAACAGATCACGGTAAATACAAGTTAATCCAGATACCGATTAAACAATCGCCGCTTCATGAGGTATCTGCAGACGACCTCAAAGAATGTCTTAGAACGTTGATCGACGTTGTCAACGAGCTCGCGTTGGAATCCTTTTCAATCTCTAAAACATTCCGCGACCATTTGTCGAGAGAATACGTGATCAATCTACTCACAGAAACATTCGAGGACACACCAGTCCAAATATTTCTCTGTTCGAACGAGGTCCAAATCCCCGCTGAGGATAGAAGGATGGAGATCATCACGGAGAACCATGTATCAGCGTATGCCGGCCATAAAGGCATAACCAAGACATACAAAAGGATAAGAGAAAAATACTGGTGGAACAGCCTCAAAAAGGACGTAACCAACTACGTTAACAATTGCCTGAGTTGCCAGCGTAACAAGTTAACAAGAGTAAAAACTCGCCTACCAATGAAGTTAACGGATACGCCCGGCAGGGCGTTTGATAAGGTCTCGCTAGACATCGTGGGACCATTACCCACTACCGAAGATGGCAACACGTATGTAATGACGATGCAAGACCTTCTTACAAAATACTCCGTCGCAGTGCCGCTCAAATCTACCGACTCCGTCAGTACAGCAAACGCCTTCATCGACCACCTGATATGTCGCTTTGGAACGCCTAAGGCAATATTAACGGATCAAGGGACTAACTTCACAAGCTCCCTTATGAAGGCTATCGCAAAAAGATTCAGGATTACACGCCTCCAAACCACTGCTTTCCATCCACAAAGCAACGGATCCATTGAGAGATCGCATCATGTACTGACGGAATATTTGAAGCAGTACGTCAACAAAAATAACTGGGATAAATGGATAAACTTGGCAATGTTTAGCTACAATACCAGCGTACACGAGGGAACGGACTTCACCCCACACGAGTTGGTATTCGGTTCCCTGGCCCGTGTTCCTTCCTCTGATTCCCATCTCTACGCAGTAGAGAACGAGTCCTACGCAGGTTACCTCTTTGACCTACAAAGAAAGATAAGCGAGACACAATCCCGCGCGCGCGATAATTTAGTAGCGGCAAAGCAGAAATCAAAGACTTATTATGATAGGAAGATTAACCCCGTGCAGTTCACGGTAGGCGAACAGGTATACTTGTTAAAAGAACCTCGTAAAGGAAAATTCGACGCGCAATATACTGGACCGCATGAGATAATAGAAATGCTTGATACGAACAATGTCAAATTACGAATAGGAAACCATTTCAAAATTGTCCATGCAAATAAGATTAAACGTCTTCCAGGTAGCCCGAGACAGGACACGCGTCAGCGAAATATTGTAACTGCAAATTTAATCTCTGATCCTTCTAAGAAAGACGATAGCGAGCCAAGGGTCCAACCAGAGGAGTCAGTTTACGAGACTCTTCACTCCTCATCCGATCAAGCTCCGAGTCACATTGCGGATCCCATAGCTATCCACGACAGAAAGATGTGCGGACCGATGGGAGGAAGACGGCCGACCGTGCTGAAAGCTCACCGATACATGAGACGATACAACAACACTATCTGTTACAATGGGATAGTTCGAGTGGCTTGCAACGGCAAGTTGCTGTGCCGCAACTGCAGCCAATACACCCGAATTGTTAGAGTGGAACGATGGGAGCATCAGCGGATGTATAACATCCCAAATAGATGCGAGTATTGCGGAATAAGGCTATGCACCGAAACGCCAGTATTGGAGTGCATCCCTTGCGGACAGATTCTATCGGCAAGATGGATCGCACAACGGGACGACCCTGACTGGATATCCGATAGTTCCAGTGATGACACCGATTCAGACGATGGTGACATTTAAGCGGAAGCCAGTGATAGTGCCAGTGTCGGAGAATTCCGAACCCGTCCTCCCTTGACGAAACGAACGTTAATTTGCGATTCCCTTGACCCAGCGTTGCGAGACAGGGATGACATTTCAGTGCATCCTGTCTACCGCCACCCAGAGGCAGAGATTCCACTGCGTGAAATCTCTTCTCTAAGGGGGGAGGTGTGACGTCGGTCGCACCTCCGACGTTAGCTTTAAGACTACATGTAAAATTAGATACATAAGAGCGAGCGTTCCCCTTTAAAGATTCCAAAACTCCTAAAAATCCTTCATAACAATGAATCCTTAACACCACGTACATCTGATTGAAATCCATCAACATAACCTAAAATCCAAAATCTGTCAAAATCCTAAAATAGCCAAAAATGGCCCAAACTCGAAGATTGAAATATCATTGGACTCGTGAGCGAAAATCATGAAACTAACCTAAAAATTTGTAGGTTAGGTTCTCAATTCGCGTTTGTTTAGACTTTACCAAAATTTCGATTTTTGGTAATTTTCAAAAGTACTTAGAATATTTTCAAACATATGATCGGTCGACAAATGATGTCAACTAATCATATGACATATAAAATTTACATCGAAACGCCTTGCAAGAGCAAGCGCTCGAAAATATTCTAAGTCCCAATTTATTTAAATAAATAAATAGGTACGCCAATGGTTACCACTTAATTTTCGAGTCCTGCACCACTGGGAACGAAAACTGCTGACTCTAGTGCGGCGGCCATCGCGCTGTTTACGACGAAGACCGGCACAAAGAGGACACGGTCCCCTTTTGCGAAGTCAGCATTTTTCGAACGAACGTTATTCGTCGACGAACGTTCGATTTTCCCCAGTCCTCTCCGAGGACCCGAGTGGGTCAGTCGAGTTTTCGTCAATCTTCCAAGTCCAGACTATTTAGACATAGTCTTTCCAAATCCAGATTGTTTAGACACAATCTTTCCAAATCCATACTGTTTAGACACAGTCCCTAATACCATTCAGTAATATCGTATTCTTATTCGTTTAATTCAAATATTACTTCGTTAATTCAATTAAACATTTTTATTGCGTTTCATATTTCGTACTTAGTACGTATTTCGATTTCGTTAATAATAAGCATCTTTACCTTTGTATTCTTTTACGTTTATAATATACTTTGTTTTACCAGAGTCAATCTAAATCCCAATTATTATTTCCTTGCTCCTAACTTCGTAGTTTGAAGTGACACGTTGTTAGTTAGAGATAGAGTTCTCACTGGAAAGTTCGCGAATAGTATTCCTTATTCAATTTCCTGTTACGTGTTCGCGTACGTGCGTGATAGTGATAGACTTGCTCGCATAGCAAGCTCCGCAGCATCCACGTCCGTTTTCTTGAATCAAAGTATATTCGCGAGATAAATTCACGGGATCGCACAGCGTCCACGCCCGTTTTCGCTAGTTAAAATATCGTCAATCACGCGGACGATATTCGTGAGTTAGATTCACGGTATCGTACAGCGTCCACGCCCGTTTCCTCAACGAGCGCATCCGTCTACAATACCGTAGCAGCCAGCTGTCAATCATTGGAGGTCGTTCCTGTCAAATATTGACGTGACAGAGTTTGGCGCAGTCGTCAATCCTTGAAGGTCGTTTCCAGCCATTTGGATCAACCCCTGTCAAGCAGAGCGGACCGTATTCAAGGCCATCAGCGCAACCGTAGCTGTTCATCCGTTGCGAATTCATGTCTCGTGTCAATCGACAAACAAGCGAAGCGTAAAAGTAAGTGGAACATATTACCGCGTATGTTTCAGGGTCGCGTGCATCATCCATCTGTGTAAGACTGCATGCAGGTGTCGGCATCGGGTCCTAGTCTGTTGATAAAAAGACCAACACTTTTATTAAATGTCAGTCAGTGGAAGAGTAGAGTAGCCGGGCCGCGGTATTCTCTTCTCTTGCTCTTATAGCCCCGCCAGGACGTGACACGTATATTGCGCATCGAATTTGCCCTTGCAGGGTTCTTTGAGTAGGAATACCTGTTCTATATCTTCCGGTGGTCGAAGGAGATTTTGCCGATGCTGGGCTTCGAATTTCGCTCGCTTATTCCCATAGGGGTATCCTTTATCGCGAGGGTACTCGGATTTATATTTCTTTCTTCCTGACGCGTATTTCGCTGTAGCGCAGAGATTAATTTTATCGTATTTGTTTCGCTTCGCATGGCAACGTGCAGATGGAAGTTGAAAGGAATCGAGTTTCTGTGGATCATCAAAGATATGATTTCGAAGTAAGTTATGAAGTTCTTTTACTTTGGAGACTTTGATATCCTTCTCTGGTTTAGAACTGTCACTGGATTTATCGTGCAGTATAGAACAGACCTGCTTACATATGGGTCTTGAAGATCTTTGATTGTCGTAGGAATGGAGTTGGTCTTGGAAT
Organism: Lasioglossum baleicum; assembly: GCF_051020765.1. NCBI lineage: Eukaryota > Metazoa > Arthropoda > Insecta > Hymenoptera > Halictidae > Lasioglossum > Lasioglossum baleicum. The sequence continues at coordinate 4,075,883 of NC_134930.1, forward strand.
TGATCGGGCTGGTTACCGGAGTTAGAATAAGGATCGGGCTGGTTACCGGAGTTAGAATAAGAATCGGGCTGGTTACCGGAGTTAGTATGAGAATCGGGCTGGTTACCGGAGTTAGTATGAGAATCGGGCTGGTTACCGGAGTTAGTATAATGATCGGGCTGGTTACCGGAGTTAGTATATGTCACGTCCTGGCGGGGCTATAAGAGCAAGAGAAGAGAATACCGCGGCCCGGCTACTCTACTCTTCCACTGACTGACATTTAATAAAAGTGTTGGTCTTTTTATCAACAGACTAGGACCCGATGCCGACACCTGCATGCAGTCTTACACAGATGGATGATGCACGCGACCCTGAAACATACGCGGTAATATGTTCCACTTACTTTTACGCTTCGCTTGTTTGTCGATTGACACGAGACATGAATTCGCAACGGATGAACAGCTACGGTTGCGCTGATGGCCTTGAATACGGTCCGCTCTGCTTGACAGGGGTTGATCCAAATGGCTGGAAACGACCTTCAAGGATTGGCGACTGCGCCAAACTCTGTCACGTCAATATTTGACAGGAACGACCTCCAATGATTGACAGCTGGCTGCTACGGTATTGTAGACGGATGCGCTCGTTGAGGAAACGGGCGTGGACGCTGTACGATACCGTGAATCTAACTCACGAATATCGTCCGCGTGATTGACGATATTTTAACTAGCGAAAACGGGCGTGGACGCTGTGCGATCCCGTGAATTTATCTCGCGAATATACTTTGATTCAAGAAAACGGACGTGGATGCTGCGGAGCTTGCTATGCGAGCAAGTCTATCACTATCACGCACGTACGCGAACACGTAACAGGAAATTGAATAAGGAATACTATTCGCGAACTTTCCAGTGAGAACTCTATCTCTAACTAACAACGTGTCACTTCAAACTACGAAGTTAGGAGCAAGGAAATAATAATTGGGATTTAGATTGACTCTGGTAAAACAAAGTATATTATAAACGTAAAAGAATACAAAGGTAAAGATGCTTATTATTAACGAAATCGAAATACGTACTAAGTACGAAATATGAAACGCAATAAAAATGTTTAATTGAATAAACGAAGTAATATTTGAATTAAACGAATAAGAATACGATATTACTGAATGGTATTAGGGACTGTGTCTAAACAGTATGGATTTGGAAAGATTGTGTCTAAACAATCTGGATTTGGAAAGACTATGTCTAAATAGTCTGGACTTGGAAGATTGACGAAAACTCGACTGACCCACTCGGGTCCTCGGAGAGGACTGCGGAAAATCGAACGTTCGTCGACGAATAACGTTCGTTCGAAAAATGCTGACTTCGCAAAAGGGGACCGTGTCCTCTTTGTGCCGGTCTTCGTCGTAAACAGCGCGATGGCCGCCGCACTAGAGTCAGCAGTTTTCGTTCCCAGTGGTGCAGGACTCGAAAATTAAGTGGTAACCATTGGCGTACCTATTTATTTATTTAAATAAATTGGGACTTAGAATATTTTCGAGCGCTTGCTCTTGCAAGGCGTTTCGATGTAAATTTTATATGTCATATGATTAGTTGACATCATTTGTCGACCGATCATATGTTTGAAAATATTCTAAGTACTTTTGAAAATTACCAAAAATCGAAATTTTGGTAAAGTCTAAACAAACGCGAATTGAGAACATAACCTACAAATTTTTAGGTTAGTTTCATGATTTTCGCTCACGAGTCCAATGATATTTCAATCTTCGAGTTTGGGCCATTTTTGGCTATTTTAGGATTTTGACAGATTTTGGATTTTAGGTTATGTTGATGGATTTCGATCAGATGTACGTGGTGTTAAGGATTCATTGTTATGAAGGATTTTTAGGAGTTTTGGAATCTTTAAAGGGGAACGCTCGCTCTTATGTATCTAATTTTACATGTAGTCTTAAAGCTAACGTCGGAGGTGCGACCGACGTCACATATAAGAATCGGGCTGGTTACCGGAGTTAGTAATGTCGGGATGGTTACCGAATGCGTCGGGATGATACCCGGAAGTAGAATGGTCGGGATGGTTACCGAATACGTCGGGATGGTTCCCGGAATTAGAAAGGTCGGGATGGTTACCGAATACGTCGGGATGGTTCCCGGAATTAGAAAGGTCGGGATGGTTACCGAATACGTCGGGATGGTACCCGGAATTAGAAAGGTCGGAAGAGTACGACTCGATTTCTTCCATCTCCAATGGGGGCAATCGAAATGAAACTCTTTCCGACGAGGTGTTAAAACACCGGAGGCTCGCTTTGCCTTTACGATTGGTGACGACGCAGTCACCCAGGAATACATCCGGCGCTACATTAACACGGCGGATATATCCCTGTTTGGGTCCTTCGACGTCGACCGCTATGCACGCAACGGTACGAGGTTCGAGGACGAATTCTTCGGATTTCGGAGGAGTCTTTGTTCGGACTCGATCCTCACGCTCCACGATCCGACTTCTCGCAGTGTACTCCGATATCTCTCGAGTCTCCTTCGATTCCGGCCGGCTTTTCACGGCGTTTTTCTCTAGGGAGTACTCGATTGAATCCCGAGGAGGCATTGAAATAACCTCCGTCACCGGGGCTCTGCAAGGTCTGACCGCGGGTGCACGAGGATTTGAGGAAGACACTCGAACGTTCCTTGCCGAATGTTCCTCACGCTTGGCGGCTAGAGTTTTAACGAGATCGTTGGTCATAGACGAAGGCATTGAAATAACCTCTGCTGCCAATTTATCGCGAGGCTCAGCCGTGGGCGCGCAAGGGTTCGAGAAGGGAACCCGAATGTTTCCTATCGTAATGTATTCATTCGCAAAGGAGATCTCGGCTCCTGTTCTGAAGAAGGGAGAACCGAGGATTCCGTCGATGTTAATTGGGAAGTTTTCTTCCAAGACATGAAATTCGATAGGGTTTTGACCCTGTAAGTGTATTTTAATTTGACCGAGAGTTGGAATGGATCCCTCGGTTATTCCTTGGACTTCTATAGTGTTCGTATGATCTATAGGTAGATTTGGTTCTAGACTTGACGCACGAATTAAATTGATCACCGAACCCGTGTCCAACAAAAATTCACACTTCTTTTGTAATTGAGGGGCGGAGATTTTTACGCGCGGAATTGGTGAGTCTGCAGCAAGATTTACTGCTGAGACGAATCGTCGGACTGGTCGTTCGTCCGGATAGTCGTTTGGGTGCGGGCTGTAGTTTGGGTTGAAGATGCGGCCTCCCGCCTGGGGTTGGCTTCGGTCGGGAGGCCGGACTCGTTTCCCGACCTCCTATTATTATTAAAAGCGCGCTTACGGCACTCGTGAATATCGTGCCCGGGGACTTTGCAGTAGTTGCAAAATTTGTTAGGGCTTGAGGGGCGATCTGTGCGACCATCGCGGTACGTGTTTTGGTCGCGAGGATTGTTTTCCCATCGCCGTTGCGGCGTCGGGGAGCGATAAGAGTCCCGGTTTAAGTTTCTCGAGGACTGCTGAGACGAGTCCGGTCTGTTATCGCGGCGTTCTTGAGTTCGCTCTGGAATGTCACGAGCGGACTCGTACGTGGAACGCGGGCGATACGGCCGGTTATCAGAGAAGCTGACTCGTTTTTCTTCGCGGATCAATTCTCGTCGACGAGTCTGGTCTGACTCATACTGCCTGTAAGCAGAGATGGCTGCTTCGAAAACAGTGGCAGGATTTCGCGAAGGGCAATGAAGCACTTCGGCACGCAGCTGAGGAAGGAGACCTCGTAGAAAACAATCTACTACGAAGCGATCTAGTTCTTCGTAATCAAGGCCAATATCTGTGGCATCTTGAATCGCGGTTCGAAGGTCTTTAACGCGATTGATGAAGTCTAGGATGTGCTCGTTTGGAGCTTGGAGTACACTCGCGAGATCGCCACGGTACTGGTCAACGAATTTGTATGGGCCCAGTTGTCACGTCCGTCACTGTGTTTTTGTTACAGGTACCAAGAGAGAGAGAAGGATGGCACTCAAGAACAGTGACAGACGGACGGTGGATATATGAAGATTAATTGTGGAGTGGTCTTTCGTGCCGAGACAGCCGCGGGCTGTCATATGCACTAGGACAACCGATACTGCTATGGATGCAGTCAAGAAGAGAACGTCCGACGCGGTTACAAGAAGTGTCCCGACAAGAATCACGCGCGAGATGATGCAACGAAAACGGTGAGTTTACAGGATTCAGCAATTATACAAGATATTATACGACTCACCGCAATGTTGCATTAACGCCTAATAATATTGCTGCAGCAGGAACTGGCGGTACTGGCAGTAGGTGTCGTACATCGGGTCTTCTATACAGATGTCCTCGAGGTGGGGAAGATCTGGCAGAGTTGCTGCTGCTCGGTTCGGGACGACATTAGTGGCCTTGGATGCTGGCCGCAAGACGACACGTTGATGAGCGGGCAGAGGAACGTCACGGATGATTCGGCAACGGACCCTGGGAACGATGATCGTGTCTCGGCTGTCGTCGTCGTCGGCTATGTCGATCACCTCTGGACAATCGACCGGATGTAGAACTGGCGTCGGAGCTCGCGAGAGGTCCGCGTGGTTGACCTCTTTAGGAGGGTTGCAAGGGCAACCGTATACAGAACGTAATCGGACGCGTCACACGGAATGTGCTCGGTGGTTCCCAGAAGTTCTGTCCACTCGGTAGTGGCAATGATTTGATCGAGCACCGCTTTATTTCTCAACGCGCGTCTCAATTTAGCAAGTTGATACTTGCGTCCCGCTCGACGTGGGCGTCGCATGGGTAAGGAATAGTAATGATGGAATATTAATAATATAATGAAAATGAACTTCCATTTGTTATTAACCTTTTTGGTAGTTAACTCGCTTCACGTCTATAGTGGCGGCTCAGCGTTTCCACTGCGCACTTTAGACCAATTCTAGACGTGGCACGAGAACTTCTCTATGACTCGCTTCAAATTCCTTATTGGCGGCTCAGCGTTTCCACTGCGCACTTTAGACCAAGTCCGGATATGTCACGAGTATAATACATTCAATGTAAGAACTGAACTGGAAGATGGTGTTGAACTAACACAAGAATAACAAGATCGAAGCACTGGTATAACAACGATATATTAAATAAGAACTGGTAAGTACACTGGTATACAATATGTAAGTAATATTATAATAGGAGTAGTAATTGGATTAATGAATAATGGATATAGTAATATGTTGTAGGAATAATGTATGAGTTGAGTTGAGTTGAGTTAGAATTGGAATTGGAATTGGAATTAGGAGTGAAGGATCGACACACTTCACTTTCGCGGAGCTAGACTGAACACGTCTGCTCTTGAAGTCGGAAGAAGCCGGACTGGCACGTCCGTGCGAGTCGCTCGCTTGGAGCGGACCGTTCGAGTCGCTGTCTGGAGGCGGACTGACGCAAGCGCCTGCTCTGCCTTGCCTCCTTCGTCGGAGTGGGGATAGCTGACGCTGCAGTCTCTTTGTTCTTCAGTCGTCGGAGTGGGAGAACTGCTGACGCAGCAGCGTCTTTGCTCCCGGGGACTGCACGTGCATTTCTGCTGACGCTGCAGTCTCGTGGCTGTCCTATTGCCCTCTACGAGCGTGGGACTGCTGATGCAGCAGTCTTTGGACTTCTCGACGTTTCTAGAAGCTTCTAGATGCCTCCAGAGTGATGCAATACTTTATTGCATTATGTGTCGTGGTGATGGGTTGAAACTGAGGTAAGGTGTTGATCAAGGTGAAGTTATGGTGATGGATAGAGACGGAGATAAGGATTAGAACAATAGAATATATGAGATCTTAATATTATGCTCTTATGTCTAGGGGACGGTGTATGGATCTTATGCAGATCAGACCTTGTATACATAGTGTGTGTACAAGGCCAACGTCGTACATCGGACGACGTAACACAGTACTGTTCGTAATTTCTCGCATAGTGCAGAAATTGTGAATATGTGCTGGCCTTCTATAGCGGCATAAGCACGATCGTGGAGTTTATTGCAGAGCAATTTTGTGAGGGCACGCTCTGCAGTGGCCGGTACGGTGTCACGCGCGCGTTTGCATGCGCGTATGAATTGTAGGACGGAAGACGAAGTTCCGTCGAATCTAGGGACAAGCTCGGCGGCTTGTTTTAGAGCGAAATTGCCAGTAGGTTCATACTGTGGGATTTCGCGTGGCTCTGGCGGTGAAGGTTCCCGCATATTAGAGACGTTACTAGGGCCTGGTGTAGGCGTTTGTTGACGTAGGGTTTGACTCGTGATTTGGATGTTATGAAGCTCTTTTCGTATTTCGTCGAGCATATTCTTTTGGTTTTGTGCGTCTTCTTCATATTTGAGACGCAATTTGGCAATAAAATCAGTTTCCTCTTTGAGATATTGCTCTCTACGGGCGAGGTCTTGCGCATAAAGGAGTAGCTCTTCCTCGGTCATTGGAGGAAGGTCTGCGTTAGGATCTGCTCGGAGATCCTTTTGAGATCGCGTAATTGGGCGAGACATTTTGAAAGATATGAATGGGATTTAAGAAATGTGAACTTCGTACTGACACGCGTCGGGGCTTATTAATGCAAATATCGGCGACCACTTCGTTGTCCTACCGACTGCGCCAAATTTGTCACGTCCGTCACTGTGTTTTTGTTACAGGTACCAAGAGAGAGAAAAGAGAACAGTGACAGACGGACGGTTGAGATATTATGATTAAAATGAGGAGTGGTCTTTCGTGCCGAGACAGCCGCGGGCTGTCATATGCACTAGGACAACCGATATTGCTATGGAGGCAGTCAAGAAAAGAACGTCCGACGCGGTTACAAGGAGTGTCCCGACAAGAATCGCGCGCGAGAGGATGCAACGAGAACGGTGAGTTTACAGGATTCAACAATTATACAAGATATTATACGACTCACCGCAATGTTGTATTAACGCCTAATAATATTGTTGCAGCAGGAACTGGCGGTACTGACAGTAGGTGTCGTACATCGGATCTTCTATACAGATGTCCTCGAGGTGGGGAAGATCTGGCAGAGTTGCTGCTGCTCGGTTCGGGACGACGTTAGTGGCCTTGGATGCTGGCCGCAAGACGACACGTTGATGAGCTGGCAGAGGAACGTCACGGATGATTCGGCAACGGACCCTGGGAACGATGATCGTGTCTCGGCTGTCGTCGTCGTCGGCTATGTCGATCACCTCTGGACAATCGACCGGATGTAGAACTGGCGTCGGAGCTCGCGAGAGGTCCGCGTGGTTGACCTCTTTAGGAGGGTTGCAAGGGCAACCGTATACAGAAACGTAAGCGGACGCGTCACACGGAATGTGCTCGGTGGTTCCCAGAAGTTCTGTCCACTCGGTAGTGGCAATGATTTGATCGAGCACCGCTTTATTTCTCAACGCGCGTCTCAATTTAGCAAGTTGATACTTGCGTCCCGCTCGACGTGGGCGTCGCATGGGTAAGGAATAGTAATGATGGAATATTAATAATGTAATGAAAATGAACTTCCACTTGTTATTAACCTTTTTGATAGTTAACTCGCTTCATGTCTATAGTGGCGGCTCAGCGTTTCCACTGCGCTCTTTAGACCAATTCTAGACGTGGCACGAGAACTTCTCTATGACTCGCTTCAAATTCCTTATTGGCGGCTCAGCGTTTCCACTGCGCACTTTAGACCAAGTCCGGATATGTCACGAGTTTAATATATTCGATGCAAGAACTGAATTGGAAGATGGTGTTGAACTAACACAAGAATAACAAGATCGAAGCACTGGTATAACAACGATATATTAAATAAGAACTGGTAAGTACACTGGTATACAATATGTAAGTAGTATTATAATAGGAGTAGTAATTGGATTAATGAATAATGGATATTGTAATATGTTATAGGAATAATGTATGAGAATTAGGACTTGAGTTGAGTTGAGTTAGAGTTGGAATTGGAATTGGAATTAGGAGTGAAGGATCGACACACTTCACTTTCGCGGAGCTAGACTGAACACGTCTGCTCTTGAAGCCGGACTGGCGGCTGAGGCCAGGTAGGCACGTCTGTGCGAGTCGCTGGCTGAAGGCGGACTGATGCAAGCGTCCGCTCTGCCTTGCCTCCTTCGGTCGGAGTGGGGATAGCTGACGCTGCAGTCTCTTTGTTCTTCAGTCGTCGGAGTGGGAGAACCGCTGACGCAGCAGCGTCTTTGCTCCCGGGGACTGCACGTGCATTTCTGCTGACGCTGCAGTCTCGTGGCTGTCCTATTGCCCTCTACGAGCGTGGGACTGCTGATGCAGCAGTCTTTGGACTTCTCGACGTTTCTAGAAGCTTCTAGATGCTTCCAGAGTGATGCAATACTTTATTGCATTATGTGTCGTGGTGATGGGTTGAAACTGAGGTAAGGTGTTGATCAAGGTGAAGTTATGGTGATGGGTAGAGACGGAGATAAGGATTAGAACAATAGAATAATGAAATCTTAATACTATGCTCTTATGTCTAGGGGACGGTGTATGGATCTTATGTAGATCAGACCTTGTATACATGGTGTGTGTACAAGGCCAACGTCGTACATCGGACGACGTAACATCCTCACGCTTGGCGGCTGGAGTTTTAACGAGATCGTTGGTCATAGACGAAGGCATTGAAATAACCTCTGCTGCCAATTTATCGCGAGGCTCAGCCGTGGGCGCGCAAGGGTTCGAGAAGGGAACCCGAATGTTTCCTATCATAATGTATTCGTTCGCAAAGGAGATCTCGGCTCCTGTTCTGAAGAAAGGAGAACCGAGGATTCCGTCGATGTTAATTGGGAAGCTTTCTCCCAAGACATGAAATTCGACAGGGTTTTGACCCTGTAAGTGTATTTTGATTTGACCGAGAGTTGGAATGGATCCCTCGGTTATTCCTTGGACTTCTATAATGTTCGTATGATCTATAGGTAGATTTGGTTCTAGACTTGACGCACGAATTAAATTGATCTCCGAACCCGTGTCCAACAAAAATTCACACTTCTTTTGTAATTGAGGGGCGGAGATTTTTACGCGCGGAATTGGTGAGTCTGCAGCAAGATTTACTGCTGAGACGAATCGTCGGACTGGTCGTTCGTCCGGATAGCTGTTTGGGTGCGGGCTGTAGTTTGAGTTGAAGATGCGGCCTCCCGCCTTGGGTTGGCTTCGGTCGGGAGGCCGGACTCGTTTCCCGACCTCCTATTATTATTAAAAGCGCGCTTACGGCACTCGTGAATATCGTGCCCGGGGACTTTGCAGTAGTTGCAAAATTTGTTAGAGCTTGAAGGGCGATCTGTGCGACCATCGCGGTACGTGTTTTGGTCGCGAGGATTATTTTCCCATCGCCGTTGCGGCGTCGGGGAGCGATAAGAGTCCCGGTTTGAGTTTCTCGAGGACTGCTGAGACGAGTCCGGTCTGTTATCGCGGCGTTCTTGAGTTCGCTCTGGAATGTCACGAGCGGACTCGTACGTGGAACGCTGGCGATACGGCCGGTTATCAGAGAAGCTGACTCGTTTTTCTTCGCGGATCAGTTCTCGTCGACGATTCTGGTCTGACTCATACTGTCACGTCCGTCACTGTGTTTTTGTTACAGGTACCAGGAGAGAGAAAAGAGAACAGTGACAGACGGACGGTTGAGATATTATGATTAAATGAGGAGTGGTCTTTCGTGCCGAGACAGCCGCGGGCTGTCATATGCACTAGGACAACCGATATTGCTATGGATGCAGTCAAGAAGAGAACGTCCGACGCGGTTACAAGAAGTGTCCCGACAAGAATCACGCGCGAGAGGATGCAACGAGAACGGTGAGTTTACAGGATTCAACAATTATACAAGATATTATACGACTCACCGCAATGCTGTATTAACGCCTAATAATATTGTTGTAGCAGGAACTGGCGGTACTGACAGTAGGTGTCGTACATCGGATCTTCTATACAGATGTCCTCGAGGTGGGGAAGATCTGGCAGAGTTGCTGCTGTCACGTCCGTCACTGTGTTTTTGTTACAGGTACCAGGAGAGAGAAAAGAGAACAGTGACAGACGGACGGTTGAGATATGAAGATTAAAATGAGGAGTGGTCTTTCGTGCCGAGACAGCCGCGGGCTGTCATATGCACTAGGACAACCGATATTGCTATGATGCAGTCAAGAAGAGAACGTCCGACGCGGTTACAAGAAGTGTCCCGACAAGAATCACGCGCGAGATGATGCAACGAAAACGGTGAGTTTACAGGATTTAGCAATTATACAAGATATTATACGACTCACCGCAATGTTGTATTAACACCTAATAATATTGTTGTAGCAAGAACTGGCGGTACTGGCAGTAGGTGTAGTACATCGGGTCTTCTATACAGATGTCCTCGAGGTGGGGAAGATCTGGCAGAGTTGCCGCTGCTCGGTTCGGGACGACGTTAGTGGCCTTGGATGCTGGCCGCAAGACGACACGTTGATGAGCTGGCAGAGGATCGTCACGGATGATTCGGCAACGGACCCTGGGAACGATGATCGTGTCTTGGCTGTCGTCGTCGGCTATGTCGATTACCTCAGGACGATCGACCGGATGCAGAACTGGCGTCGGAACTCGCGAGAGGTCCGCGTGGTTGACCTCTTTAGGAGGGTTGCAAGGGCAACCGTATACAGAAACGTAATCGGACGCGTCACACGGAATGTGCTCGGTGGTTCCTAGAAGTTCTGTCCACTCGATAGTGGCAATGATTTGATCGAGCACCGCTTTATTTCTCAACGCGCGTCTCAATTTAGCAAGTTGATACTTGCGTCCCGCTCGACGTGGGCGTCGCATGGGTAAGGAATAGTAATGATGGAATATTAATAATATAATGAAAATGAACTTCCATTTGTTATTAACCTTTTAGGTAGTTAACTCGCTTCACGTCTATAGTGGCGGCTCAGCGTTTCCACTGCGCTCTTTAGACCAATTCTAGACGTGGCACGAGAACTTCTCTATGACTCGCTTCAAATTCCTTATTGGCGGCTCAGCGTTTCCACTGCGCACTTTAGACCAAGTCCGGATATGTCACGAGTTTAATATATTCTATGCAAGAACTGAATTGGAAGATGGTGTTGAACTAACACAAGAATAACAAGATCGAAGCACTGGTATAACAACGATATATTAAATAAGAACTGGTAAGTACACTGGTATACAATATGTAAGTAGTATTATAATAGGAGTAGTAATTGGATTAATGAATAATGGATATTGTAATATGTTATAGGAATAACGTATGAGAATTAGGACTTGAGTTGAGTTGAGTTGGAGTTGGAATTGGAATTGGAATTAGGAGTGAAGGATCGACACACTTCACTTTCGCGGAGCTAGACTGAACACGTCTGCTCTTGAAGCCGGACTGGCGGCTGAGGCCAGGTAGGCACGTTTGTGCGAGTCGCTGGCTGAAGGCGGACTGCTCGAGTCGCGAGATGGAGGCGGACTGATGCAAGCGTCCGCTCTGCCTTGCCTCCTTCGTTCGGAGTGGGGATAGCTGACGCTGCAGTCTCTTTGTTCTTCAGTCGTCGGAGTGGGAGAACCGCTGACGCAGCAGCGTCTTCGCTCCCGGGGACTGCACGTGCATTTCTGCTGACGCTGCAGTCTCGTGGCTGTCCTATTGCCCTCTACGAGCGTGGGACTGCTGATGCAGCAGTCTTTGGACTTCTCGACGTTTCTAGAAGCTTCTAGATGCTTCCAGAGTGATGCAATACTTTATTGCATTATGTGTCGTGGTGATGGGTTGAAACTGAGGTAAGGTGTTGATCAAGGTGAAGTTATGGTGATGGGTAGAGACGGAGATAAGGATTAGAACAATAGAATAATGAGATCTTAATACTATGCTCTTATGTCTAGGGGACGGTGTGTGGATCTTATGCAGATCAGACCTTGTATACATAGTGTGTGTACAAGGCCAACGTCGTACATCGGACGACGTAACACCTCCCAACGCGGAAAAGAAATTTCTTACAAGGAAGAAATTTCTCGCTCAACACTCGCTTTCACACTCATTCATGCGACGCATCGTCCGGGGGTACTCCGCGCAGGGAGCACAGTTCTCGGCGAGTATTTCCTATATTTGTACGAAACACTGGTCGCACTGAAATGTTGTCGGTGTCGGCACGTGGGGCTGGGGCTGGTTTTGTAATGTCCGACAAGTCGTATTCGCAATGTTCATTTTTTGACTGTCTTTTCTCGGGGTTTAGGGCGGGTGGGGAATCACTTTGTTCACTAACACTTTCACTTGCACTTTTGTCTTTTCTTATCTGCGTCCAGATGAGTGTCACGTTTCGCTGACGCGGGTTTTGCGTTGGATTATTCGGCGCACGCTTGAGTTTGTTTGCATGTACAATCTTAAAATGGTTCCCTACTTTAATTTTTACATTGTTTGAGTCTAGGATGTCGCAAATTTCGTGAGGACCCGTATATTGCGCATCGAATTTGCCCTTGCAGGGTTCTTTGAGTAGGAATACCTGTTCTATATCTTCCGGTGGTCGAAGGAGATTTTGCCGATGCTGGGCTTCGAATTTCGCTCGCTTATTCTCATAGGGATATCCGTTATCGCGAGGGTACTCGGATTTATATCTCTTTCTTGCTGACGCGTATTTCGCCGTAGCGCAGAGATTAATTTTATCGTATTCGTTTCGCTTCGCATGGCAACGTGCAGATGGAAGTTGAAAGGAATCGAGTTTCTGTGGATCATCAAAGATATGATTTTGAAGTAAGTTAAGAAGTTCTTTTACTTTGGAGACTTTGATATCCTTCTCTGGTTTAGAACTGTCACTGGATTTATCGTGCAGTATAGAACAGACCTGCTTACATATGGGTCTTGAAGATCTTTGATTGTCGTAGGAATGGAGTTGGTCTTGGAATTGATCGGGCTGGTTACCGGAGTTAGAATAATGATCGGGCTGGTTACCGGAGTTAGAATAAGAATCGGGCTGGTTACCGGAGTTAGTAAGGTCGGGATGGTTACCGAATGCGTCGGGATGATACCCGGAATTAGAAAGGTCGGGATGGTTACCGAATGCGTCGGGATGGTTACCGGAGTTAGAAAGGTCGGGATGGTTACCGAATACGTCGGGATGGTTCCCGGAAGTAGAAAGGTCGGGATGGTTACCGAATGCGTCGGGATGATACCCGGAATTAGAAAGGTCGGGATGGTTACCGAATGCGTCGGGATGGTACCCGGAATTAGAAAGGTCGGAAGAGTACGACTCGATTTCTTCCATCTCCAATGGGGGCAATCGAAATGAAACTCTTTCCGACGAGGTGTTAAAACACCGGAGGCTCGCTTTGCCTTTACGATTGGTGACGACGCAGTCACCCAGGAATACATCCGGCGCTACATTAACACGGCGGATATATCCCTGTTTAGGTCCTTCGACGTCGACCGCTATGCACGCAACGGTACGAGGTTCGAGGACGAATTCTTCGGATTTCGGAGGAGTCTTTGTTCGGACTCGATCCTCACGCTCCACGATCCGACTTCTCGCAGTGTACTCCGATATCTCTCGAGTCTCCTTCGATTCCGGCCGGCTTTTCACGGCGTTTTTCTCTAGGGAGCACTCGATCGAATCCCGAGGAGGCATTGAAATAACCTCCGTCACCGGGGCTCTGCAAGGTCTGACCGCGGGTGCACGAGGATTTGAGGAAGACACTCGAACGTTCCTTGCCGAATGTTCCTCACGCTCGGCGGCTGGAGTTTTAACGAGATCGTTGGTCATAGACGAAGGCATTGAAATAACCTCTGCTGCCAATTTATCGCGAGGCTCAGCCGTGGGCGCGCAAGGGTTCGAGAAGGGAACCCGAATGTTTCCTATCGTTATGGATTGATTCGCAAAGGAGATCTCGGCTCCTGTTCTGAAGAAGGGAGAACCGAGGATTCCGTCGATGTTAATTGGGAAGTTTTCTTCCAAGACATGAAATTCAATAGGGTTTTGACCCTGTAAGTATATTTTAATTTGACCGAGAGTTGGAATGGATCCCTCGGTTATTCCTTGGACTTCTATAGTGTTCGTATGATCTATAGGTAGATTTGGTTCTAGACTTGACGCACGAATTAAATTGATCTCCGAACCCGTGTCTAGCAAAAATTCACACTTCTTTTGTAATTGAGGGGCGGAGATTTTTACGCGCGGAATTGGTGAGTCTGCAGCAAGATTTACTGCTGAGACGAATCGTCGGACTGGTCGTTCGTCCGGATAGCCGTTTGGGTGCGGGCTGTAGTTTGGGTTGAAGATGCGGCCTCCCGCCTGGGGTTGGCTTCGGTCGGGAGGCCGGACTCGTTTCCCGACCTCCTATTATTATTAAAAGCGCGCTTACGGCACTCGTGAATATCGTGCCCGGGGACTTTGCAGTAGTTGCAAAATTTGTTAGGGCTTGAGGGGCGATCTGTGCGACCATCGCGGTACGTGTTTGGGTCGCGAGGATTATTTTCCCATCGCCGTTGCGGCGTCGGGGAGCGATAAGAGTCCCGGTTTAAGTTTCTTGAGGACTGCTGAGACGAGTCCGGTCTGTTATCGCGGCGTTCTTGAGTTCGCTCTGGAATGTCACGAGGGGACTCGTACGTGGAACGCGGGCGATACGGCCGGTTATCAGAGTGTTACGTCGTCCGATGTACGACGTTGGCCTTGTACACACACTATGTATACAAGGTCTGATCTGCATAAGATCCACACACCGTCCCCTAGACATAAGAACATAATATTAAGATCTCATATATTCGATTGTTCTAATCCTTATCTCCGTCTCTACCCATCACCATAACTTCACCTTGATCAACACCTTACCTCAGTTTCAACCCATCACCACGACACATAATGCAATAAAGTATTGCATCACTCTGGAAGCATCTAGAAGCTTCTAGAAACGTCGAGAAGTCCAAAGACTGCTGCATCAGCAGTCCCACGCTCGTAGAGGGCAATAGGACAGCCACGAGACTGCAGCGTCAGCAGAAATGCACGTGCAGTCCCCGGGAGCGAAGACGCTGCTGCGTCAGCGGTTCTCCCACTCCGACGACTGAAGAACAAAGAGACTGCAGCGTCAGCTACCCCCACTCCGACCGAAGGAGGCAAGGCAGAGCAGGCGCTTGCATCAGTCCGCCTCCATCTCGCGACTCGAGCAGTCCGCCTCCGACCGGCGACTCGAGCAGTCGTGCCAACCTGGCCTCAGCCGCCAGTCCGGCTTCTTCCGACTTCAAGAGCAGACGTGTTCAGTCTAGCTCCGCGAAAGTGAAGTGTGTCGATCCTTCACTCCTAATTCCAATTCCAATTCCAACTCTAACTCAACTCAACTCAACTCCTAATTCTCATACATTATTCCTATAACATATTACAATATCCATTATTCATTAATCCAATTACTACTCCTATTATAATACTACTTACATATTGTATACCAGTGTACTTACCAGTTCTTATTTAATATATCGTTGTTATACCAGTGTTTCGATCTTGTTATTCTTGTGTTAGTTCAACACCATCTTCCAATTCAGTTCTTGCATCGAATATATTAAACTCGTGACATATCCGGACTTGGTCTAAAGTGCGCAGTGGAAACGCTGAGCCGCCAATAAGGAATTTGAAGCGAGTCATAGAGAAGTTCTCGTGCCACGTCTAGAATTGGTCTAAAGTGCGCAGTGGAAACGCTGAGCCGCCACTATAGACGTGAAGCGAGTTAACTACCAAAAAGGTTAATAACAAGTGGAAGTTCATTTTCATTATATTATTAATATTCCATCATTACTATTCCTTACCCATGCGACGCCCACGTCGAGCGGGACGCAAGTATCAACTTGCTAAATTGAGACGCGCGTTGAGAAATAAAGCGGTGCTCGATCAAATCATTGCCACTACCGAGTGGACAGAACTTCTGGGAACCACCGAGCACATTCCGTGTGACGCGTCCGATTACGTTTCTGTATACGGTTGCCCTTGCAACCCTCCTAAAGAGGTCAACCACGCGGACCTCTCGCGAGCTCCGACGCCAGTTCTGCATCCGGTCGATTGTCCAGAGGTGATCGACATAGCCGACGACGACGACAGCCGAGACACGATCATCGTTCCCAGGGTCCGTTGCCGAATCATCCGTGACGTTCCTCTGCCAGCTCATCAACGTGTCGTCTTGCGGCCAGCATCCAAGGCCACTAACGTCGTCCCGAACCGAGCAGCAGCAACTTTGCCAGATCTTCCCCACCTCGAGGACATCTGTATAGAAGATCCGATGTACGACACCTACTGTCAGTACCGCCAGTTCCTGCTGCAACAATATTATTAGGCGTTAATACAACAATGCGGTGAGTCGTATAATATCTTGTATAATTGTTGAATCCTGTAAACTCACCGTTCTCGTTGCATCCTCTCGCGCGCGATTCTTGTCGGGACACTCCTTGTAACCGCGTCGGACGTTCTCTTCTTGACTGCATCCATAGCAATATCGGTTGTCCTAGTGCATATGACAGCCCGCGGCTGTCTCGGCACGAAAGACCACTCCTCATTTTAATCTTCATATCTCAACCGTCCGTCTGTCACTGTTCTCTTTTCTCTCTCCTGGTACCTGTAACAAAAACACAGTGACGGACGTGACAAATTTGGCGCAGTCGGTAGGACAACGAAGTGGTCGCCGATATTTGCATTAATAAGCCCCGACGCGTGTCAGTACGAAGTTCACATTTCTTAAATCCCATTTATATCTTTCAAAATGTCTCGCCCAATCACGCGATCTCAAAAGGATCTCCGAGCAGATCCTAACGCAGACCTTCCTCCAATGACCGAGGAAGAGCTACTCCTTTATGCGCAAGACCTCGCCCGTAGAGAGCAATATCTCAAAGAGGAAACTGATTTTATTGCCAAATTGCGTCTCAAATATGAAGAAGACGCACAAAACCAAAAGAATATGCTCGATGAAATACGAAAAGAGCTTCATAACATCCAAATCACGAGTCAAAGCCTACGTCAACAATCGCCTACACCAGGCCCTAGTAACGTCTCTAATATGCGGGAACCTTCACCGCCAGAGCCACGCGAAATCCCACAGTATGAACCTACTGGCAATTTTGCTCTAAAGCAAGCCGCCGAGCTTGTCCCTAGATTCGACGGAACTTCGTCTTCCGTCCTACAATTCATACGTGCATGCAAACGCGCGCGTGACACCGTACCGGCCACTGCAGAGCGTGCCCTCACAAAATTGCTCTGCAATAAACTCCACGATCGTGCTTATGCCGCTATAGAAGGCGAGCACATATTCACAATTTCTGCACTATGCGAGAAATTACGAACAGTACTGGGCCCATACAAATTCGTTGACCAGTACCGTGGCGATCTCGCGAGTGTACTCCAAGCTCCAAACGAGCACATCCTAGACTTCATCAATCGCGTTAAAGACCTTCGAACCGCGATTCAAGATGCCACAGATATTGGCCTCGATTACGAAGAACTAGATCGCTTCGTAGTAGATTGTTTTCTACGAGGTCTCCTTCCCCAGCTGCGTGCCGAAGTGCTTCATTGCCCTTCGCGAAATCCTGCCACTGTTTTCGAAGCAGCCATCTCTGCTTACAGGCAGTATGAGTCAGACCAGACTCGTCGACGAGAACTGATCCGCGAAGAAAAACGAGTCAGCTTCTCTGATAACCGGCCGTATCGCCCGCGTTCCACGTACGAGTCCGCTCGTGACATTCCAGAGCGAACTCAAGAACGCCGCGATAACAGACCGGACTCGTCTCAGCAGTCCTCGAGAAACTTAAACCGGGACTCTTATCGCTCCCCGACGCCGCAACGGCGATGGGAAAATAATCCTCGCGACCAAAACACGTACCGCGATGGTCGCACAGATCGCCCTTCAAGCTCTAACAAATTTTGCAACTACTGCAAAGTCCCCGGGCACGATATTCACGAGTGCCGTAAGCGCGCTTTTAATAATAATAGGAGGTCGGGAAACGAGTCCGGCCTCCCGACCGAAGCCAACCCCAGGCGGGAGGCCGCATCTTCAACCCAAACTACAGCCCGCACCCAAACGACTATCCGGACGAACGACCAGTCCGACGATTCGTCTCAGCAGTAAATCTTGCTGCAGACTCACCAATTCCGCGCGTAAAAATCTCCGCCCCTCAATTACAAAAGAAGTGTGAATTTTTGTTGGACACGGGTTCGGAGATCAATTTAATTCGTGCGTCAAGTCTAGAACCAAATCTACCTATAGATCATACGAACACTATAGAAGTCCAAGGAATAACCGAGGGATCCATTCCAACTCTCGGTCAAATTAAAATACACTTACAGGGTCAAAACCCTATTGAATTTCATGTCTTGGAAGAAAACTTCCCAATTAACATCGACGGAATCCTCGGTTCTCCCTTCTTCAGAACAGGAGCCGAGATCTCCTTTGCGAATGAATACATTACGATAGGAAACATTCGGGTTCCCTTCTCGAACCCTTGCGCGCCCACGGCTGAGCCTCGCGATAAATTGGCAGCAGAGGTTATTTCAATGCCTTCGTCTATGACCAACGATCTCGTTAAAACTCTAGCCGCCAAGCGTGAGGAACATTCGGCAAGGAACGTTCGAGTGTCTTCCTCAAATCCTCGTGCACCCGCGGTCAGACCTTGCAGAGCCCCGGTGACGGAGGTTATTTCAATGCCTCCTCGGGATTCAATCGAGTACTCCCTAGAGAAAAACGCCGTGAAAAGCCGGCCGGAATCGAAGGAGACTCGAGAGATATCGGAGTACACTGCGAGAAGTCGGATCGTGGAGCGTGAGGATCGAGTCCGAACAAAGACTCCTCCGAAATCCGAAGAATTCGTCCTCGAACCTCGTACCGTTGCGTGCATAGCGGTCGACGTCGAAGGACCCAAACAGGGATATATCCGCCGTGTTAATGTAGCGCCGGATGTATTCCTGGGTGACTGCGTCGTCACCAATCGTAAAGGCAAAGCGAGCCTCCGGTGTTTTAACACCTCGTCGGAAAGAGTTTCATTTCGATTGCCCCCATTGGAGATGGAAGAAATCGAGTCGTACTCTTCCGACCTTTCTAATTCCGGGTATCATCCCGACGTATTCGGTAACCATCCCGACCTTTCTAATTCCGGGAAATATCCCGACGCATTCGGTAACCATCCCGACCTTTCTAATTCCGGGTATCATCCCGACGCATTCGGTAACCATCCCGACCTTTCCACTTCCGGGTACCATCCCGACGTATTCGGTAACCATCCCGACCTTTCTAATTCCGGGTATCATCCCGACGCATTCGGTAACCATCCCGACAATACTAACTCCGGTAACCAGCCCGATTCTTATACTAACTCCGGTAACCAGCCCGATTCTCATACTAACTCCGGTAACCAGCCCGATTCTCATACTAACTCCGGTAACCAGCCCGATGCTTATACTAACTCCGGTAACCAGCCCGATTCTCATACTAACTCCGGTAACCAGCCCGATTCTTATACTAACTCCGGTAACCAGCCCGATTCTTATACTAACTCCGGTAACCAGCCCGATCCTTATTCTAACTCCGGTAACCAGCCCGATCAATTCCAAGACCAACTCCATTCTTACGACAATCAAAGATCTTCAAGACCCATATGTAAGCAGGTCTGTTCTATATTGCACAATAAATCCAGCGACAGTTCTAAACCAGAGAAGGATATCAAAGCCTCCAGAGTAAAAGAACTTCTTAACTTACTTCAAAATCATATCTTTGATGATCCACAGAAACTCGATTCCTTTCAACTTCCATCTGCACGTTGCCATGCGAAGCGAAACGAATACGATAAAATTAATCTCTGCGCTACGGCGAAATACGCGTCAGCAAGAATGAAATATAAATCCATGTACCCTCGCGATAACGGATACCCCTATGAGAATAAGCGAGCGAAATTCGAAGCCCAGCGTCGGCAAAATCTCCTTCGACCACCGGAAGATATAGAACAGGTATTCCTACTCAAAGAACCCTGCAAGGGCAAATTCGATGCGCAATATACGGGTCCTCACGAAATTTGCGACATCTTAGACTCAAACAATGTGAAAATTAAAGTAGGGAACCATTTTAAGATTGTACATGCAAACAAACTCAAGCGTGCGCCGAATAATCCAACGCAAACCCCGCGTCAGCGAAACGTGACACTCATCTGGACGCAGATAAGAAGAGACAAAAGTGAAAGTGTTAGTGAACAAAGTGATTCCCCACCCACCCTAAACCCCGAGAAAAGACAGTCGAAAATGAACATTGCGAATACGACTTGTCGGACATTACAAAACCAGCCCCAGCCCCACGTGCCGACACCGACAACATTTCAGTGCAACCAGTGTTTCGTACAAATATAGGAAATACTCGCCGAGAACTGTGCTCCCTGCGCGGAGTACCCCCGGACGATGCGTCGCATGAATGAGTGTGATATCGAGTGTTGAGCGAGAAATTTCTTCCTTGTAAGAAATTTCTTTTCCGCGTTGGGAGGTGTTACGTCGTCCGATGTACGACGTTGGCCTTGTACACACACTATGTATACAAGGTCTGATCTGCATAAGATCCACACACCGTCCCCTAGACATAAGAACATAATATTAAGATCTCATATATTCGATTGTTCTAATCCTTATCTCCGTCTCTACCCATCACCATAACTTCACCTTGATCAACACCTTACCTCAGTTTCAACCCATCACCACGACACATAATGCAATAAAGTATTGCATCACTCTGGAAGCATCTAGAAGCTTCTAGAAACGTCGAGAAGTCCAAAGACTGCTGCATCAGCAGTCCCACGCTCGTAGAGGGCAATAGGACAGCCACGAGACTGCAGCGTCAGCAGAAATGCACGTGCAGTCCCCGGGAGCGAAGACGCTGCTGCGTCAGCGGTTCTCCCACTCCGACGACTGAAGAACAAAGAGACTGCAGCGTCAGCTACCCCCACTCCGACCGAAGGAGGCAAGGCAGAGCAGGCGCTTGCATCAGTCCGCCTCCATCTCGCGACTCGAGCAGTCCGCCTCCGACCGGCGACTCGAGCAGTCGTGCCAACCTGGCCTCAGCCGCCAGTCCGGCTTCTTCCGACTTCAAGAGCAGACGTGTTCAGTCTAGCTCCGCGAAAGTGAAGTGTGTCGATCCTTCACTCCTAATTCCAATTCCAATTCCAACTCTAACTCAACTCAACTCAACTCCTAATTCTCATACATTATTCCTATAACATATTACAATATCCATTATTCATTAATCCAATTACTACTCCTATTATAATACTACTTACATATTGTATACCAGTGTACTTACCAGTTCTTATTTAATATATCGTTGTTATACCAGTGTTTCGATCTTGTTATTCTTGTGTTAGTTCAACACCATCTTCCAATTCAGTTCTTGCATCGAATATATTAAACTCGTGACATATCCGGACTTGGTCTAAAGTGCGCAGTGGAAACGCTGAGCCGCCAATAAGGAATTTGAAGCGAGTCATAGAGAAGTTCTCGTGCCACGTCTAGAATTGGTCTAAAGTGCGCAGTGGAAACGCTGAGCCGCCACTATAGACGTGAAGCGAGTTAACTACCAAAAAGGTTAATAACAAGTGGAAGTTCATTTTCATTATATTATTAATATTCCATCATTACTATTCCTTACCCATGCGACGCCCACGTCGAGCGGGACGCAAGTATCAACTTGCTAAATTGAGACGCGCGTTGAGAAATAAAGCGGTGCTCGATCAAATCATTGCCACTACCGAGTGGACAGAACTTCTGGGAACCACCGAGCACATTCCGTGTGACGCGTCCGATTACGTTTCTGTATACGGTTGCCCTTGCAACCCTCCTAAAGAGGTCAACCACGCGGACCTCTCGCGAGCTCCGACGCCAGTTCTGCATCCGGTCGATTGTCCAGAGGTGATCGACATAGCCGACGACGACGACAGCCGAGACACGATCATCGTTCCCAGGGTCCGTTGCCGAATCATCCGTGACGTTCCTCTGCCAGCTCATCAACGTGTCGTCTTGCGGCCAGCATCCAAGGCCACTAACGTCGTCCCGAACCGAGCAGCAGCAACTTTGCCAGATCTTCCCCACCTCGAGGACATCTGTATAGAAGATCCGATGTACGACACCTACTGTCAGTACCGCCAGTTCCTGCTGCAACAATATTATTAGGCGTTAATACAACAATGCGGTGAGTCGTATAATATCTTGTATAATTGTTGAATCCTGTAAACTCACCGTTCTCGTTGCATCCTCTCGCGCGCGATTCTTGTCGGGACACTCCTTGTAACCGCGTCGGACGTTCTCTTCTTGACTGCATCCATAGCAATATCGGTTGTCCTAGTGCATATGACAGCCCGCGGCTGTCTCGGCACGAAAGACCACTCCTCATTTTAATCTTCATATCTCAACCGTCCGTCTGTCACTGTTCTCTTTTCTCTCTCCTGGTACCTGTAACAAAAACACAGTGACGGACGTGACAAGAGAAGCTGACTCGTTTTTCTTCGCGGATCAATTCTCGTCGACGAGTCTGGTCTGACTCATACTGCCTGTAAGCAGAGATGGCTGCTTCGAAAACAGTGGCAGGATTTCGCGAAGGGCAATGAAGCACTTCGGCACGCAGCTGGGGAAGGAGACCTCGTAGAAAACAATCTACTACGAAGCGATCTAGTTCTTCGTAATCAAGGCCAATATCTGTGGCATCTTGAATCGCGGTTCGAAGGTCTTTAACGCGATTGATGAAGTCTAAGATGTGCTCGTTTGGAGCTTGGAGTACACTCGCGAGATCGCCACGGTACTGGTCAACGAATTTGTATGGGCCCAGTACTGTTCGTAATTTCTCGCATAGTGCAGAAATTGTGAATATGTGCTGGCCTTCTATAGCGGCATAAGCACGATCGTGGAGTTTATTGCAGAGCAATTTCGTGAGGGCACGCTCTGCAGTGGCCGGTACGGTGTCACGCGCGCGTTTGCATGCACGTATGAATTGTAGGACGGAAGACGAAGTTCCGTCGAATCTAGGGACAAGCTCGGCGGCTTGTTTTAGAGCGAAATTGCCAGTAGGTTCATACTGTGGGATTTCGCGTGGCTCTGGCGGTGAAGGTTCCCGCATATTAGAGACGTTACTAGGGCCTGGTGTAGGCGATTGTTGACGTAGGCTTTGACTCGTGATTTGGATGTTATGAAGCTCTTTTCGTATTTCGTCGAGCATATTCTTTTGGTTTTGTGCGTCTTCTTCATATTTGAGACGCAATTTGGCAATAAAATCAGTTTCTTCTTTGAGATATTGCTCTCTACGGGCGAGGTCTTGCGCATAAAGGAGTTCCTCGGTCATTGGAGGAAGGTCTGCGTTAGGATCTGCTCGGAGATCCTTTTGAGATCGCGTGATTGGGCGAGACATTTTGAAAGATATAAATGGGATTTAAGAAATGTGAACTTCGCACTGACACGCGTCGGAGCTTATCAATGCAAATATCGGCGACCACTTCGTGTCCTACCGACTGCGCCAAATTTGTCACGTCCGTCACTGTGTTTTTGTTACAGGTACCAGGAGAGAGAAAAGAGAACAGTGACAGACGGACGGTTGAGATATTATGATTAAAATGAGGAGTGGTCTTTCGTGCCGAGACAGCCGCGGGCTGTCATATGCACTAGGACAACCGATATTGCTATGGATGCAGTCAAGAAAAGAACGTCCGACGCGGTTACAAGAAGTGTCCCGACAAGAATCGCGCGCGAGAGGATGCAACGAGAACGGTGAGTTTACAGGATTCAACAATTATACAAGATATTATACGACTCACCGCAATGTTGTATTAACGCCTAATAATATTGTTGCAGCAGGAACTGGCGGTACTGACAGTAGGTGTCGTACATCGGATCTTCTATACAGATGTCCTCGAGGTGGGGAAGATCCGGCAGAGTTGCTGCTGCTCGGTTCGGGACGACGTTAGTGGCCTTGGATGCTGGCCGCAAGACGACACGTTGATGAGCTGGCAGAGGAACGTCACTGATGATTCGGCAACGGACCCTGGGAACGATGATCGTGTCTCGGCTGTCGTCGTCGTCGGCTATGTCGATCACCTCTGGACAATCGACCGGATGCAGAACTGGCGTCGGAGCTCGCGAGAGGTCCGCGTGGTTGACCTCTTTAGGAGGGTTGCAAGGGCAACCGTATACAGAAACGTAATCGGACGCGTCACACGGAATGTGCTCGGTGGTTCCCAGAAGTTCGGTCCACTCGGTAGTGGCAATGATTTGATCGAGCACCGCTTTATTTCTCAACGCGCGTCTCAATTTAGCAAGTTGATACTTGCGTCCCGCTCGACGTGGGCGTCGCATGGGTAAGGAATAGTAATGATGGAATATTAATAATATAATGAAAATGAAACTCCATTTGTTATTAACCTTTTAGGTAGTTAACTCGCTTCACGTCTATAGTGGCGGCTCAGCGTTTCCACTGCGCTCTTTAGACCAATTCTAGACGTGGCACGAGAACTTCTCTGTGACTCGCTTCAAATTCCTTATTGGCGGCTCAGCGTTTCCACTGCGCACTTTAGACCAAGTCCGGATATGTCACGAGTTTAATATATTCTATGCAAGAACTGAATTGGAAGATGGTGTTGAACTAACACAAGAATAACAAGATCGAAGCACTGGTATAACAACGATATATTAAATAAGAACTGGTAAGTACACTGGTATACAATATGTAAGTAGTATTATAATAGGAGTAGTAATTGGATTAATGAATAATGGATATAGTAATATGTTGTAGGAATAATGTATGAGAATTAGGAGTTGAGTTGAGTTGAGTTAGAGTTGGAATTGGAATTGGAATTAGGAGTGAAGGATCGACACACTTCACTATCGCGGAGCTAGACTGAACACGTCTGCTCTTGAAGTCGGAAGAAGCCGGACTGGCACGTCCGTGCGAGTCGCTCGCTTGGAGCGGACCGTTCGAGTCGCTGTCTGGAGGCGGACTGCTCGAGTCGCGAGATGGAGGCGGACTGATGCAAGCGCCTGCTCTGCCTTGCCTCCTTCGTTCGGAGTGGGGATAGCTGACGCTGCAGTCTCTTTGTTCTTCAGTCGTCGGAGTGGGAGAACCGCTGACGCAGCAGCGTCTTCGCTCCCGGGGACTGCACGTGCATTTCTGCTGACGCTGCAGTCTCGTGGCTGTCCTATTGCCCTCTACGAGCGTGGGACTGCTGATGCAGCAGTCTTTGGACTTCTCGACGTTTCTAGAAGCTTCTAGATGCTTCCAGAGTGATGCAATACTTTATTGCATTATGTGTCGTGGTGATGGGTTGAAACTGAGGTAAGGTGTTGATCAAGGTGAAGTTATGGTGATGGGTAGAGACGGAGATAAGGATTAGAACAACAGAATAATGAGATCTTAATATTATGTTCTTATGTCTAGGGGACGGTGTATGGATCTTATGCAGATCAGACCTTGTATACATGGTGTGTGTACAAGGCCAACGTCGTACATCGGACGACGTAACACTTTCTAATTCCGGGAACCATCCCGACGTATTCGGTAACCATCCCGACCATTCTACTTCCGGGTATCATCCCGACGTATTCGGTAACCATCCCGACATTACTAACTCCGGTAACCAGCCCGATTCTTATACTAACTCCGGTAACCAGCCCGATTCT
Source organism: Lasioglossum baleicum (assembly GCF_051020765.1). Classification (NCBI taxonomy): domain Eukaryota; kingdom Metazoa; phylum Arthropoda; class Insecta; order Hymenoptera; family Halictidae; genus Lasioglossum; species Lasioglossum baleicum. The sequence continues at coordinate 4,101,462 of NC_134930.1, forward strand.
TATACTAACTCCGGTAACCAGCCCGATTCTTATACTAACTCCGGTAACCAGCCCGATTCTTATACTAACTCCGGTAACCAGCCCGATCCTTATTCTAACTCCGGTAACCAGCCCGATCAATTCCAAGACCAACTCCATTCCTACGACAATCAAAGATCTTCAAGACCCATATGTAAGCAGGTCTGTTCTATATTGCACAATAAATCCAGCGACAGTTCTAAACCAGAGAAGGATATCAAAGCCTCCAGAGTAAAAGAACTTCATAACTTACTTCAAAATTATATCTTTGATGATCCACAGAAACTCGATTCCTTTCAACTTCCATCTGCACGTTGCCATGCGAAGCGAAACGAATACGATAAAATTAATCTCTGCGCTACAGCGAAATACGCGTCAGCAAGAAAGAAATATAAATCCGAGTACCCTCGCGATAACGGATACCCCTATGGGAATAAGCGAGCGAAATTCGAAGCCCAGCATCGACAAAATCTCCTTCGACCACCGGAAGATATAGAACAGGTATTCCTACTCAAAGAACCCTGCAAGGGCAAATTCGATGCGCAATATACGGGTCCTCACGAAATTTGCGACATCCTAGACTCAAACAATGTAAAAATTAAAGTAGGGAACCATTTTAAGATTGTACATGCAAACAAACTCAAGCGTGCGCCGAATAATCCAACGCAAACCCCGCGTCAGCGAAACGTGACACTCATCTGGACGCAGATAAGAAAAGACAAAAGTGACAGTGACACCAGTGATTCCCCACCCACCCAAAACCCAATTATGCAAAATGAACAAAGTGAAATAAATTGCATAAAATCAGCCCCAGCCCCACGTGCCGACACCGACAACATTTCAGTGCGACCAGTGTTTCGTACAAATATAGGAAATACTCGCCGAGAACTGTGCTCCCTGCGCGGAGTACCTCCGGACGATGCGTCGCATGAATGAGTGTGTGATCGAGTGTTGAGCGAGAAATTTCTTCCTTGTAAGAAATTTCTTTTCCGCGTTGGGAGGTGTTACGTCGTCCGATGTACGACGTTGGCCTTGTACACACACTATGTATACAAGGTCTGATCTGCATAAGATCCACACACCGTCCCCTAGACATAAGAACATAGTATTAAGATCTCATTATTGTATTGTTCTAATCCTTATCTCCGTCTCTACCCATCACCATAACTTCACCTTGATCAACACCTTACCTCAGTTTCAACCCATCACCACGACACATAATGCAATAAAGTATTGCATCACTCTGGAAGCATCTAGAAGCTTCTAGAAACGTCGAGAAGTCCAAAGACTGCTGCATCAGCAGTCCCACGCTCGTAGAGGGCAATAGGACAGCCACGAGACTGCAGCGTCAGCAGAAATGCACGTGCAGTCCCCGGGAGCGAAGACGCTGCTGCGTCAGCGGTTCTCCCACTCCGACGACCGAAGAACAAAGAGACTGCAGCGTCAGCCATCCCCACTCCGAACGAAGGAGGCAAGGCAGAGCAGGCGCTTGCATCAGTCCGCCTCCAGACAGCGACTCGAACGGTCCGCTCCAAGCGAGCGACTCGCACGGACGTGCCAGTCCGGCTTCTTCCGACTTCAAGAGCAGACGTGTTCAGTCTAGCTCCGCGATAGTGAAGTGTGTCGATCCTTCACTCCTAATTCCAATTCCAATTCCAACTCTAACTCAACTCAACTCAAGTCCTAATTCTCATACATTATTCCTATAACATATTACAATATCCATTATTCATTAATCCAATTACTACTCCTATTATAATACTACTTACATATTGTATACCAGTGTACTTACCAGTTCTTATTTAATATATTGTTGTTATACCAGTGCTTCGATCTTGTTATTCTTGTGTTAGTTCAACACCATCTTCCAATTCAGTTCTTGCATCGAATATATTAAACTCGTGACATATCCGGACTTGGTCTAAAGTGCGCAGTGGAAACGCTGAGCCGCCAATAAGGAATTTGAAGCGAGTCATAGAGAAGTTCTCGTGCCACGTCTAGAATTGGTCTAAAGTGCGCAGTGGAAACGCTGAGCCGCCACTATAGACGTGAAGCGAGTTAACTACCAAAAAGGTTAATAACAAGTGGAAGTTCATTTTCATTATATTATTAATATTCCATCATTACTATTCCTTACCCATGCGACGCCCACGTCGAGCGGGACGCAAGTATCAACTTGCTAAATTGAGACGCGCGTTGAGAAATAAAGCGGTGCTCGATCAAATCATTGCCACTACCGAGTGGACAGAACTTCTGGGAACCACCGAGCACATTCCGTGTGACGCGTCCGATTACGTTTCTGTATACGGTTGCCCTTGCAACCCTCCTAAAGAGGTCAACCACGCGGACCTCTCGCGAGCTCCGACGCCAGTTCTACATCCGGTCGATTGTCCAGAGGTGATCGACATAGCCGACGACGACGACAGCCGAGACACGATCATCGTTCCCAGGGTCCGTTGCCGAATCATCCGTGACGTTCCTCTGCCAGCTCATCAACGTGTCGTCTTGCGGCCAGCATCCAAGGCCACTAACGTCGTCCCGAACCGAGCAGCAGCAACTCTGCCAGATCTTCCCCACCTCGAGGACATCTGTATAGAAGATCCGATGTACGACACCTACTGTCAGTACCGCCAGTTCCTGCTGCAACAATATTATTAGGCGTTAATACAACATTGCGGTGAGTCGTATAATATCTTGTATAATTGTTGAATCCTGTAAACTCACCGTTCTCGTTGCATCCTCTCGCGCGCGATTCTTGTCGGGACACTCCTTGTAACCGCGTCGGACGTTCTTTTCTTGACTGCATCCATAGCAATATCGGTTGTCCTAGTGCATATGACAGCCCGCGGCTGTCTCGGCACGAAAGACCACTCCTCATTTTAATCATAATATCTCAACCGTCCGTCTGTCACTGTTCTCTTTTCTCTCTCCTGGTACCTGTAACAAAAACACAGTGACGGACGTGACACCGCTTTATTTCTTAACGCGCGTCTCAATTTAGCAAGTTGATACTTGCGTCCCGCTCGACGTGGGCGTCGCATGGGTAAGGAATAGTAATGGTGGAATATTAATAAGATAATGAAAATGAACTTCCACTTGTTATTAACCTTTTAGGTAGTTAACTCGCTTCACGTCTATAGTGGCGGCTCAGCGTTTCCACTGCGCTCTTTAGACCAATTCTAGACGTGGCACGAGAACTTCTCTATGACTCGCTTCAAATTCCTTATTGGCGGCTCAGCGTTTCCACTGCGCACTTTAGACCAAGTCCGGATATGTCACGAGTTTAATGTATTCGATGCAAGAACTGAATTGGAAGATGGTGTTGAACTAACACAAGAATAACAAGATCGAAGCACTGGTATAACAACGATATATTAAATAAGAACTGGTAAGTACACTGGTATACAATATGTAAGTAATATTATAATAGGAGTAGTAATTGGATTAATGAATAATGGATATAGTAATATGTTGTAGGAATAATGTATGAGTTGAGTTGAGTTGAGTTAGAATTGGAATTGGAATTGGAATTAGGAGTGAAGGATCGACACACTTCACTTTCGCGGAGCTAGACTGAACACGTCAGCTCTTGAAGCCGGACTGGCGGCTGAGGCCAGGTAGGCACGTCTGTGCGAGTCGCTGGCTGAAGGCGGACTGTTCGAGTCGCGAGATGGAGGCGGACTGATGCAAGCGTCCGCTCTGCCTTGCCTCCTTCGTTCGGAGTGGGGATAGCTGACGCTGCAGTCTCTTTGTTCTTCAGTCGTCGGAGTGGGAGAACCGCTGACGCAGCAGCGTCTTCGCTCCCGGGGACTGCACGTGCATTTCTGCTGACGCTGCAGTCTCGTGGCTGTCCTATTGCCCTCTACGAGCGTGGGACTGCTGATGCAGCAGTCTTTGGACTTCTCGACGTTTCTAGAAGCTTCTAGATGCTTCCAGAGTGATGCAATACTTTATTGCATTATGTGTCGTGGTGATGGGTTGAAACTGAGGTAAGGTGTTGATCAAGGTGAAGTTATGGTGATGGGTAGAGACGGAGATAAGGATTAGAACAATAGAATATATGAGATCTTAATATTATGTTCTTATGTCTAGGGGACGGTGTATGGATCTTATGCAGATCAGACCTTGTATACATAGTGTGTGTACAGGGCCAACGTCGTACATCGGACGACGTAACACCTCCCAACGCGGAAAAGAAATTTCTTACAAGGAAGAAATTTCTCGCTCAACACTCGATTACACACTCATTCATGCGACGCATCGTCCGGAGGTACTCCGCGCAGGGAGCACAGTTCTCGGCGAGTATTTCCTATATTTGTACGAAACACTGGTCGCACTGAAATGTTGTCGGTGTCGGCACGTGGGGCTGGGGCTGGTTTTGTAATGTCCGATGTGACGTCGGTCGCACCTCCGACGTTAGCTTTAAGACTACATGTAAAATTAGATACATAAGAGCGAGCGTTCCCCTTTAAAAATTCCAAAACTCCTAAAAATCCTTCATAACAATGAATCCTTAACACCACGTACATCTGATCGAAATCCATCAACATAACCTAAAATCCAAAATCTGTCAAAATCCTAAAATAGCCAAAAATGGCCCAAACTCGAAGATTGAAATATCATTGGACTCGTGAGCGAAAATCATGAAACTAACCTAAAAATTTGTAGGTTATGTTCTCAATTCGCGTTTGTTTAGACTTTACCAAAATTTCGATTTTTGGTAATTTTCAAAAGTACTTAGAATATTTTCAAACATATGATCGGTCGACAAATGATGTCAACTAATCATATGACATATAAAATTTACATCGAAACGCCTTGCAAGAGCAAGCGCTCGAAAATATTCTAAGTCCCAATTTATTTAAATAAATAAATAGGTACGCCAATGGTTACCACTTAATTTTCGAGTCCTGCACCACTGGGAACGAAAACTGCTGACTCTAGTGCGGCGGCCATCGCGCTGTTTACGACGAAGACCGGCACAAAGAGGACACGGTCCCCTTTTGCGAAGTCAGCATTTTTCGGACGAACGTTATTCGTCGACGAACGTTCGATTCTCCCCAGTCCTCTCCGAGGACCCGAGTGGGTCAGTCGAGTTTTCGTCAATCTTCCAAGTCCAGACTATTTAGACATAGTCTTTCCAAATCCAGATTGTTTAGACACAATCTTTCCAAATCCATACTGTTTAGACACAGTCCCTAATACCATTCAGTAATATCGTATTCTTATTCGTTTAATTCAAATATTACTTCGTTTATTCAATTAAACATTTTTATTGCGTTTCATATTTCGTACTTAGTACGTATTTCGATTTCGTTAATAATAAGCATCTTTACCTTTGTATTCTTTTACGTTTATAATATACTTTGTTTTACCAGAGTCAATCTAAATCCCAATTATTATTTCCTTGCTCCTAACTTCGTAGTTTGAAGTGACACGTTGTTAGTTAGAGATAGAGTTCTCACTGGAAAGTTCGCGAATAGTATTCCTTATTCAATTTCCTGTTACGTGTTCGCGTACGTGCGTGATAGTGATAGACTTGCTCGCATAGCAAGCTCCGCAGCATCCACGTCCGTTTTCTTGAATCAAAGTATATTCGCGAGATAAATTCACGGGATCGCACAGCGTCCACGCCCGTTTTCGCTAGTTAAAATATCGTCAATCACGCGGACGATATTCGTGAGTTAGATTCACGGTATCGTACAGCGTCCACGCCCGTTTCCTCAACGAGCGCATCCGTCTACAATACCGTAGCAGCCAGCTGTCAATCATTGGAGGTCGTTCCTGTCAAATATTGACGTGACAGAGTTTGGCGCAGTCGTCAATCCTTGAAGGTCGTTTCCAGCCATTTGGATCAACCCCTGTCAAGCAGAGCGGACCGTATTCAAGGCCATCAGCGCAACCGTAGCTGTTCATCCGTTGCGAATTCATGTCTCGTGTCAATCGACAAACAAGCGAAGCGTAAAAGTAAGTGGAACATATTACCGCGTATGTTTCAGGGTCGCGTGCATCATCCATCTGTGTAAGACTGCATGCAGGTGTCGGCATCGGGTCCTAGTCTGTTGATAAAAAGACCAACACTTTTATTAAATGTCAGTCAGTGGAAGAGTAGAGTAGCCGGGCCGCGGTATTCTCTTCTCTTGCTCTTATAGCCCCGCCAGGACGTGACAAATTTGGCGCAGTCGGTAGGACACTCGTTGGTCACCGATGTTAGAGACACCGTCAACACTTTTGTAGGATACGTCATGTGTCCTACCTCTGCCAAAATTTGTTGTGACAAATTTGGCGCAGTCGGTAGGACAGTCGTTGGTCACCGATGTTAGAAGCACGGCATCGAGGAATAAAAATAGAATCAGTGTTAGCACGCGAACCCCTGCGCGTTCCATCATTGTTTGACAATTTAACGCAGTAGACTTAGAGTCCGTGAAAGCATAGTGTCAGTTAAAAGTGCGACGGGCAGTGAAGGAAATGACCTTTCGCCCACGTTACATACTCAAATTGTTTTTCACGATGTTCGTACTCAGTACAAATTCATCGAGAGTTTTAGTGAACGTTAAAGTGCGACGGGCGGTTTAGAAAACGCCCCTTCGCCCACGTTATATAGTCGGATTATTTTTCGCGAATTTCATACTTAGAAATTTTCAAGCGACGCAATCATGGAAACGCGTAGCGAGGCTAGAAAGAAGGTTCCTCCTACGGAAGAGGAATTAATTGAATTCCAGAAAGATTTAGCTCGTAGAGAAGCAGCTCTCATTAATCAAACCGCCGCGTTGACTCAACTCAAATTGCAATACGAAACAGAAACGCGTGAGCAGAGAGTAACGTATGAGGACATACGCCGCGAGATAGCAGAAATCCGATCGGCCAGAGATTCTCAATCAATTCCAGCTAGCCCAGTCGTTGCGCCCCGCGAACCCATAATGCACGATTCTTCGAATTTCACCGTTAAACAAGCGGTTGAACTTGTGCCTACCTTTGACGGCACCTCCATAACCGTGCTACAATTCGTTCGCGCGTGCAAGCGAGCCTTGGAAGCTGTTCCAGCCACAGCTGAGCGTACCCTCACTAGATTAGTATGCAATAAGCTTAGAGGACAGGCATACGCCGCGATTGAAGACGTAAATATTAACACAATCTCTGAATTGTGCAACCGCCTGAAAGATGTACTAGGCCCATATAAATTCATCGATCAGTATCGCGGAGAATTAGCTTCGATACACCAGGGACAGTCCGAGCACGTGTTGAATTATATTACGCGAGTAAAGGACCTTAGAACGGCGATCATAGATTCAGGCCGCGGGGTCCCCAATCTAGACGAGATTGATAAATTCACAATTGATTGTTTCATGCGTGGTCTTATCCCAGCGCTTCGAGCCGAGGTCAGGCTCTGCGCGTCACTCGAATTACAGAAAATATTCGACGAAGCAGTAACCGCGTACAAACAGTACGAGCTTGACCGTGTTCGTTATCGCGACGACGGACGCCGCGTTGCATTCTCCGACTCTCGTAATCGCACACCAGAGCGATCAAGCAACTCTCCTTATGATAGGAATGCGCCAGAGCAGCGCAACAGATCTTCGGAAAGGAAAGATCAACGACCTTCCTTTTCACCTCGTGAATCCTGGCGAGACAGGAAACCCGATAACAGAGACGCGTATCGCTCTCCTCCTCCGCGACGTCACGAACCGTCGCAATCAAATCAGCGCGAAACGTATAAACGCGAAGATCGCGCTTCCCAGTCCCCAGGTCGCGATCGCTTTCCTACGGAGAATCAAAAGTATTGTAAATATTGTAAGCGCACGGGACATGACATACACGAATGTCGCCGCCGCGAATATTACAGTAGAAATGAGTCGGGAAACGAATCAAGCCTCCCGACAAACGCGACCAAAGGACGGGAGGCATCCCAAGAGAATCGCCAAAAGGCAACACAGCTGGCCGTCATCAGCAACGACCAGCAGTAGATGAAATTCGAGTAGATGGGAGAGATAACCCGGACGGTCAGCAGAATGAACGACCATCCGCGAAATTAGTCTCGGCAATAAATCTCGCGCCGGACTCCCCTATCCCTCGAATAAAAGCAAGATCGTCACTCTTCTCAAAAGAGTGTGAGTTCCTCTTGGACACCGGGTCCGAGGTCAACTTAATCCGAGCGTCTGGTATCAAATCTGACGTTCATCTAAAAACTGACAGCGTCATACACGTCCATGGCGTGACAGAAGGAGAAATTGCGACCCTCGGTTATATCAATGCGGAGCTAGCAGATTCCATTAAAGTCACGCTACACGTTCTGCCTGACAGTTTTCCAATTAATATAGATGGTATCTTAGGCTCCCCCTTCTTCAGAGAGGGAGCAGAGATATCATTTGCGAAGGAATGCGTAGAGTATAAAAACCTACGTATTCCCTTTTCGAATCCTCGGGAATATTCCATCGAAAGCCGTACCGCCGCCTGCATAGCCGTCAACGTAAAGGGCCCAAGCGAAGGGTATGTGCGAAAAGTAGATGTAAAACCCGATGTGTTCTTAGGTGATTGTTTAGTCACCAACCGTAACGGAAAGGCATACCTGCGATGCTTTAACGCATCGTCCGAAGTGGCGTCCTTCTCCCTGCCTACGTTGGAGGTGGAAGAGATCGAGGTTCCCTTTTCGAATATTCAAGCCGAAGTCAATTCGGACTTATTCAATGCTCGTGCGTGCCGCGCGCACGAGACGATCGTTAACGATCAACTCGCGTCTTCTATTAATTCCGGTAACCATCCCGACGATTCCGGTAGCCATCCCGATTCTTTAAATAATTCCGGTAACCATCCCGACGATTCCGGTAGCCATTCCGATTCTTTAAATAATTCCGGTAACCATCCCGACGATTCCGGTAGCCATCCCGATACTTTAAAGAATTCCGGTAACCATCCCGACGATTTATATTCAAAGTCCTGTGTGGAAAGAAACATCAACGCCTTCGCCTCAGATGAACTTTTAGAATGTTCATATGAGAACAATTTAGAAAACATTTCTATTCCTAAAGTTAAATCAAAAGGAGTTTATGTTTTGCCACAAACTCCTATCTTCAAATCCTCGCCGGAACAAGACCTCTTGCAGCTTCAACGATCAGGTATCCGTGCGACCGAAATCAAAGTCCATGCGTCTGGCAAATACAATTCCGCGAGATTCGCGTCAGCAAGAAAAAGAAATAAAGCCGATACATTATACTCGCCCGAGACAACTAAGTCTGATTATAAGCTTTCGTTATGTATCTTGCGAAACGAATTCAATCTTCCTAGCGTTAACAGAGGCTCCAATATCGTTACGCCAACGATAAACTATTGCAGCGACCCAAGAGCGAAATTTAAAACCTCTGGTCAGCATCACCCCACTCCACAGCAGGAAGACGATATCCCTGCGACGCAACGAGATCTTCAAGGAGAAACCGTCACCCCTGAAGATCATCAGTCTCTCGACAACGCTATAACAGCAACCATGCAGCCGATACAAGCAGCTATCTTGCTCTCTATTGCCACGCAAGCCTCAACACTCATTGGATATGACTGTGGAGGTTCAACCTTGAATATTACCACGTATTCAACTATTGACACTCTTAACTGCGAGCCAGAAGACATCGCACCAGCTGAAAATTTAGAAAGAATTCAGCTCCTGCAGCTAGCTGAATTCTCGCAAACTCGTGTCTTGCAATGCCATATCGGAATAGACAGAACCATATACTATTGTGGTGTCACGTCCGTCACTGTGTTTTTGTTACAGGTACCAAGAGAGAGAAAAGGATGGCACTCAAGAACAGTGACAGACGGACGGTGGAGATATGAAGATTAATTGTGGAGTGGTCTTTCGTGCCGAGACAGCCGCGGGCTGTCATATGCACTAGGACAACCGATATTGCTATGGATGCAGTCAAGAAGAGAACGTCCGACGCGGTTACAAGAAGTGTCCGACAAGAATCACGCGCGAGATGATGCAACGAAAACGGTGAGTTTACAGGATTCAGCAATTATACAAGACATTATACGACTCACCGCAATGCTGTATTAACGCCTAATAATATTGTTGCAGCAGGAACTGGCGGTACTGGCAGTAGGTGTCGTACATCGGATCTTCTATACAGATGTCCTCGAGGTGGGAAAGATCTGGCAGAGTTGCTGCTGCTCGGTTCGAGACGGCATTAGTGGCCTCGGATGCTGGCCGCAAGATGACACGTTGATGAGCTGGCAGAGGAACGTCACGGATGATTCGGCAACGGACCCTGGGAACGATGATCGTGTCTCGGCTGTCGTCGTCGTCGACTATGTCGATCACCTCTGGACAATCGACCGGATGTAGAACTGGCGTCGGAGCTCGCGAGAGGTCCGCGTGGTTGACCTCTTTAGGAGGGTTGCAAGGGCAACCGTATACAGAAACGTAATCGGACGCGTCACACGGAATGTGCTCGGTGGTTCCCAGAAGTTCGGTCCACTCGGTAGTGGCAATGATTTGATCGAGCACCGCTTTATTTCTCAACGCGCGTCTCAATTTAGCAAGTTGATACTTGCGTCCCGCTCGACGTGGGCGTCGCATGGGTAAGGAATAGTAATGATGGAATATTAATAATATAATGAAAATGAACTTCCATTTGTTATTAACCTTTTAGGTAGTTAACTCGCTTCACGTCTATAGTGGCGGCTCAGCGTTTCCACTGCGCTCTTTAGACCAATTCTAGACGTGGCACGAGAACTTCTCTATGACTCGCTTCAAATTCCTTATTGGCGGCTCAGCGTTTCCACTGCGCACTTTAGACCAAGTCCGGATATGTCACGAGTTTAATATATTCGATGCAAGAACTGAATTGGAAGATGGTGTTGAACTAACACAAGAATAACAAGATCGAAGCACTGGTATAACAACGATATATTAAATAAGAACTGGTAAGTACACTGGTATACAATATGTAAGTAGTATTATAATAGGAGTAGTAATTGGATTAATGAATAATGGATATAGTAATATGTTGTAGGAATAATGTATGAGAATTAGGAGTTGAGTTGAGTTGAGTTAGAGTTGGAATTGGAATTGGAATTAGGAGTGAAGGATCGACACACTTCACTTTCGCGGAGCTAGACTGAACACGTCTGCTCTTGAAGCCGGACTGGCGGCTGAGGCCAGGTAGGCACGTCCGTGCGAGTCGCTGGCTGAAGGCGGACTGATGCAAGCGTTCGCTCTGCCTTGCCTCCTTCGGTCGGAGTGGGGATAGCTGACGCTGCAGTCTCTTTGTTCTTCAGTCGTCGGAGTGGGAGAACTGCTGACGCAGCAGCGTCTTTGCTCCCGGGGACTGCACGTGCATTTCTGCTGACGCTGCAGTCTCGTGGCTGTCCTATTGCCCTCTACGAGCGTGGGACTGCTGATGCAGCAGTCTTTGGACTTCTCGACGTTTCTAGAAGCTTCTAGATGCTTCCAGAGTGATGCAATACTTTATTGCATTATGTGTCGTGGTGATGGGTTGAAACTGAGGTAAGGTGTTGATCAAGGTGAAGTTATGGTGATGGGTAGAGGCGGAGATAAGGATTAGAACAATAGAATAATGAGATCTTAGTACTATGCTCTTATGTCTAGGGGACGGTGTATGGATCTTATGTAGATCAGACCTTGTATACATAGTGTGTGTACAAGGCCAACGTCGTACATCGGACGACGTAACACCTCCCAACGCGGAAAAGAAATTTCTTACAAGGAAGAAATTTCTCGCTCAACACTCGATATCACACTCATTCATGCGACGCATCGTCCGGGGGTACTCCGCGCAGGGAGCACAGTTCTCGGCGAGTATTTCCTATATTTGTACGAAACACTGGTCGCACTGAAATGTTGTCGGTGTCGGCACGTGGGGCTGGGGCTGGTTTTGTAATGTCCGACAAGTCGTATTCGCAATGTTCATTTTTCGACTGTCTTTTCTCGGGGTTTAGGGTGGGTGGGGAATCACTTTGTTCACTAATACTTTCACTTGCACTTTTCTGTAACTGACTGTATATTTTAATTGTTAGGTTCGGCTGTTCCGTCCTGGTCGGGATCCGCATTGTGGTCCCTGATGTCTGCAGCTATGTGTACCTTTGATGGCACCGTCCAGTCATCTTCGTCTGAAGTGGCGTCACTATCGCTGGTTTGGAGGTCTTCCGAGTCGGAGTCAGAGTCGAAGTCAGTGTCGGAGTCGGAATTGGATTCAGAGTCGAAACTGAATTCTTCGATAACTGGCCTACGGCTGTGAGGGAAATCTGTCCTGGATCGCATACGTGCTATTTGGTAAGCGCATGGAGCACAGTCCCAGACTGGCTTTTCATCACAGATGTTCTCTTTGCATTGTTCACATGTGTTGTACATGCCGTACATTCTAACGTGATCGAAGCGTTCCGTTCTTCCTATCTTAGCAGGGAGACTGCATGTGCAGCATAATTGTTTTCCCTCGGAGGTTATGTAGATTGTTCCCGTGAAACAGATTTCTTGGAGGTAGTTCTGTAGATACCTCTTGGCTCTACGGTCTGATGTCCTATGGATCTTGCCTTGTTTGCACATCTTGTTAGGTTGTCCCGCTTGGATGCTGCTGTCGTGACGGTTCGTAGCGTACTGACGGTCTTTCGTCAAGTTGCTAGTGTCGTCATTACTTTGGTATTGCCTGTATCTCATCAGGGAGGTGGGGGCTACTGAGAACGGGCAGGGTTCTTTCCTTATCTTCTTCCAGATGAGTGTCACGTTTCGCTGACGCGGGGTTTGCGTTGGATTATTCGGCGCACGCTTGAGTTTGTTTGCATGTACAATCTTAAAATGGTTCCCTACTTTAATTTTTACATTGTTTGAGTCTAGGATGTCGCAAATTTCGTGAGGACCCGTATATTGCGCATCGAATTTGCCCTTGCAGGGTTCTTTGAGTAGGAATACCTGTTCTATATCTTCCGGTGGTCGAAGGAGATTTTGCTGACCAGAGGTTTCGTATTTCGCTCGTTTAATCTGGTAGGGGTATCTGTTATCGCGAGGGTACTCGGATTTATATTTCTTTCTTGCTGACGCGTATTTCGCTGTAGCGCAGAGATTAATTTTATCGTATTCGTTTCGCTTCGCATGGCAACGTGCAGATGGAAGTTGAAAGGAATCGAGTTTCTGTGGATCATCAAAGATATGATTTCGAAGTAAGTTATGAAGTTCTTTTACTTTGGAGGCTTTGATATCCTTCTCTGGTTTAGAACTGTCACTGGGTTTATTGTGCAATATAGAACAGACCTGCTTACATATGGGTCTTGAAGATCTTTGATTGTCGTAGGAATGGAGTTGGTCTTGGAATTGATCGGGCTGGTTACCGGAGTTAGAATAAGGATCGGGCTGGTTACCGGAGTTAGTATAATGATCGGGCTGGTTACCGGAGTTAGTATAAGAATCGGGCTGGTTACCGGAGTTAGTATGAGAATCGGGCTGGTTACCGGAGTTAGAAAGGTCGGGATGGTTACCGAATGCGTCGGGACGATACCCGGAATTAGAAAGGTCGGGATGGTTACCGAATACGTCGGGATGATACCCGGAATTAGAAAGGTCGGGATGGTTACCGAATGCGTCGGGATAGTTCCCGGAATTAGAAAGGTCGGGATGGTTACCGAATGCGTCGGGATAGTACCCGGAATTAGAAAGGTCGGGATGGTTACCGAATGCGTCGGGATAGTTCCCGGAATTAGTAAGGTCGGGATGGTTACCGAATACGTCGGGATGATACCCGGAAGTAGAATGGTCGGGATGGTTACCGAATACGTCGGGATGGTTCCCGGAATTAGAAAGGTCGGGATGGTTACCGAATACGTCGGGATGATACCCGGAAGTAGAATGGTCGGGATGGTTACCGAATACGTCGGGATGGTTCCCGGAATTAGAAAGGTCGGAAGAGTACGACTCGATTTCTTCCATCTCCAATGGGGGCAATCGAAATGAAACTCTTTCCGACGAGGTGTTAAAACACCGGAGGCTCGCTTTGCCTTTACGATTGGTGACGACGCAGTCACCCAGGAATACATCCGGCGCTACGTTAACACGGCGGATATATCCCTGTTTGGGTCCATCGACGTCGACCGCTATGCACGCAACGGTACGAGGTTCGAGGACGAATTCTTCGGATTTCAGAGGAGTCTTTGTTCGGACTCGATCCTCACGCTCCACGATCCGACTTCTCGCAGTGTACTCCGATATCTCTCGAGTCTCCTTCGATTCCGGCCGGCTTTTCACGGCGTTTTTCTCTAGGGAGCACTCGATCGAATCCCGAGGAGGCATTGAAATAACCTCCGTCACCGGGGCTCTGCAAGGTCTGACCGCGGGTGCACGAGGATTTGAGGAAGACACTCGAACGTTCCTTGCCGAATGTTCCTCACGCTTGGCGGCTAGAGTTTTAACGAGATCGTTGGTCATAGACGAAGGCATTGAAATAACCTCTGCTGCCAATTTATCGCGAGGCTCAGCCGTGGGCGCGCAAGGGTTCGAGAAGGGAACCCGAATGTTTCCTATCATGATGTATTCATTCGCAAAGGAGATCTCGGCTCCTGTTCTGAAGAAGGGAGAACCGAGGATTCCGTCGATGTTAATTGGGAAGCTTTCTCCCAAGACATGAAATTCGATAGGGTTTTGACCCTGTAAGTGTATTTTAATTTGACCGAGAGTTGGAATGGATCCCTCGGTTATTCCTTGGACTTCTATAGTGTTCGTATGATCTATAGGTAGATTTGGTTCTAGACTTGACGCACGAATTAAATTGATCTCCGAACCCGTGTCCAACAAAAATTCACACTTCTTTTGTAATTGAGGGGCGGAGATTTTTACGCGCGGAATTGGTGAGTCTGCAGCAAGATTTACTGCTGAGACGAATCGTCGGACTGGTCGTTCGTCCGGATAGCTGTTTGGGTGCGGGCTGTAGTTTGAGTTGAAGATGCGGCCTCCCGCCTGGGGTTGGCTTCGGTCGGGAGGCCGGACTCGTTTCCCGACCTCCTATTATTATTAAAAGCGCGCTTACGGCACTCGTGAATATCGTGCCCGGGGACTTTGCAGTAGTTGCAAAATTTGTTAGGGCTTGAGGGGCGATCTGTGCGACCATCGCGGTACGTGTTTTGGTCGCGAGGATTATTTTCCCATCGCCGTTGCGGCGTCGGGGAGCGATAAGAGTCCCGGTTTAAGTTTCTCGAGGACTGCTGAGACGAGTCCGGTCTGTTATCGCGGCGTTCTTGAGTTCGCTCTGGATTGTCACGAGGGGACTCGTACGTGGAACGCTGGCGATACGGCCGGTTATCAGAGAAGCTGACTCGTTTTTCTTCGCGGATCAGTTCTCGTCGACGAGTCTGGTCTGACTCATACTGCCTGTAAGCAGAGATGGCTGCTTCGAAAACAGTGGCAGGATTTCGCGAAGGGCAATGAAGCACTTCGGCACGCAGCTGGGGAAGGAGACCTCGTAGAAAACAATCTACTACGAAGCGATCTAGTTCTTCGTAATCGAGGCCAATATCTGTGGCATCTTGAATCGCGGTTCGAAGGTCTTTAACGCGATTGATGAAGTCTAAGATGTGCTCGTTTGGAGCTTGGAGTACACTCGCGAGATCGCCACGGTACTGGTCAACGAATTTGTATGGGCCCAGTACTGTTCGTAATTTCTCGCATAGTGCAGAAACTGTGAATATGTGCTGGCCTTCTATAGCGGCATAAGCACGATCGTGGAGTTTATTGCAGAGCAATTTTGTGAGGGCACGCTCTGCAGTGGCCGGTACGGTGTCACGCGCGCGTTTGCATGCACGTATGAATTGTAGGACGGAAGACGAAGTTCCGTCGAATCTAGGGACAAGCTCGGCGGCTTGTTTTAGAGCGAAATTACCAGTAGGTTCATACTGTGGGATTTCGCGTGGCTCTGGCGGTGAAGGTTCCCGCATATTAGAGACGTTACTAGGGCCTGGTGTAGGCGTTTGTTGACGTAGGGTTTGACTCGTGATTTGGATGTTATGAAGCTCTTTTCGTATTTCGTCGAGCATATTCTTTTGGTTTTGTGCGTCTTCTTCATATTTGAGACGCAATTTGGCAATAAAATCAGTTTCTTCTTTGAGATATTGCTCTCTACGGGCGAGGTCTTGTGCATAAAGGAGTAACTCTTCCTCGGTCATTGGGGGAAGGTCTGCGTTAGGATCTGCTTGGAGATCCCTTTGAGATCGCGTGATTGGGCGAGACATTTTGAAAGATATGAATGGGATTTAAGAAATGTGAACTTCGCACTGACACGCGTCGGGGCTTATTAATGCAAATATCGGGGACCACTTCGATGTCCTACCGACTGCGCCAAATTTGTCACGTCCGTCACTGTGTTTTTGTTACAGGTACCAAGAGAGAGAAAAGGATGGCACTCAAGAACAGTGACAGACGGACGGTGGAGATATGAAGATTAATTGTGGAGTGGTCTTTCGTGCCGAGACAGCCGCGGGCTGTCATATGCACTAGGACAACCGATATTGCTATGGATGCAGTCAAGAAGAGAACGTCCGACGCGGTTACAAGAAGTGTCCGACAAGAATCACGCGCGAGATGATGCAACGAAAACGGTGAGTTTACAGGATTCAGCAATTATACAAGACATTATACGACTCACCGCAATGCTGTATTAACGCCTAATAATATTGTTGCAGCAGGAACTGGCGGTACTGGCAGTAGGTGTCGTACATCGGATCTTCTATACAGATGTCCTCGAGGTGGGAAAGATCTGGCAGAGTTGCTGCTGCTCGGTTCGAGACGGCATTAGTGGCCTCGGATGCTGGCCGCAAGATGACACGTTGATGAGCTGGCAGAGGAACGTCACGGATGATTCGGCAACGGACCCTGGGAACGATGATCGTGTCTCGGCTGTCGTCGTCGTCGACTATGTCGATCACCTCTGGACAATCGACCGGATGTAGAACTGGCGTCGGAGCTCGCGAGAGGTCCGCGTGGTTGACCCCTTTAGGAGGGTTGCAAGGGCAACCGTATACAGAAACGTAATCGGACGCGTCACACGGAATGTGCTCGGTGGTTCCCAGAAGTTCGGTCCACTCGGTAGTGGCAATGATTTGATCGAGCACCGCTTTATTTCTCAACGCGCGTCTCAATTTAGCAAGTTGATACTTGCGTCCCGCTCGACGTGGGCGTCGCATGGGTAAGGAATAGTAATGATGGAATATTAATAATATAATGAAAATGAACTTCCATTTGTTATTAACCTTTTAGGTAGTTAACTCGCTTCACGTCTATAGTGGCGGCTCAGCGTTTCCACTGCGCTCTTTAGACCAATTCTAGACGTGGCACGAGAACTTCTCTATGACTCGCTTCAAATTCCTTATTGGCGGCTCAGCGTTTCCACTGCGCACTTTAGACCAAGTCCGGATATGTCACGAGTTTAATATATTCGATGCAAGAACTGAATTGGAAGATGGTGTTGAACTAACACAAGAATAACAAGATCGAAGCACTGGTATAACAACGATATATTAAATAAGAACTGGTAAGTACACTGGTATACAATATGTAAGTAGTATTATAATAGGAGTAGTAATTGGATTAATGAATAATGGATATAGTAATATGTTGTAGGAATAATGTATGAGAATTAGGAGTTGAGTTGAGTTGAGTTAGAGTTGGAATTGGAATTGGAATTAGGAGTGAAGGATCGACACACTTCACTTTCGCGGAGCTAGACTGAACACGTCTGCTCTTGAAGCCGGACTGGCGGCTGAGGCCAGGTAGGCACGTCCGTGCGAGTCGCTGGCTGAAGGCGGACTGATGCAAGCGTTCGCTCTGCCTTGCCTCCTTCGGTCGGAGTGGGGATAGCTGACGCTGCAGTCTCTTTGTTCTTCAGTCGTCGGAGTGGGAGAACTGCTGACGCAGCAGCGTCTTTGCTCCCGGGGACTGCACGTGCATTTCTGCTGACGCTGCAGTCTCGTGGCTGTCCTATTGCCCTCTACGAGCGTGGGACTGCTGATGCAGCAGTCTTTGGACTTCTCGACGTTTCTAGAAGCTTCTAGATGCTTCCAGAGTGATGCAATACTTTATTGCATTATGTGTCGTGGTGATGGGTTGAAACTGAGGTAAGGTGTTGATCAAGGTGAAGTTATGGTGATGGGTAGAGGCGGAGATAAGGATTAGAACAATAGAATAATGAGATCTTAGTACTATGCTCTTATGTCTAGGGGACGGTGTATGGATCTTATGTAGATCAGACCTTGTATACATAGTGTGTGTACAAGGCCAACGTCGTACATCGGACGACGTAACAGTGGCATGCATTCACATAATTCGGTAGTATCCAATGGTCGACAAGACTATATATTACCGATCTCCAGCGAAACCTGTTCGAGCCTACACACGACGGGGACAATATTCATCACCCCAGCCGCCCAGATCACAGGTATTCAGCCGAACTCGACCTTCTCTCACGGCCTCACGTTAGCAGGAGTTATTCAGAACGATGGTAGCTGCGCTGGAACCACGTATAGTGATCCGTTTGGGACCTGGACCGATGTCGTGGTACAAGCTTTAGTCCGAATCACGATCCGCGACTACATCGCTCCAATCAGATTGTCAACCGGACAGATTCATCTACAAACTGGGCAAACCTGCCCCCTTCAAAAAGGAAGCTGCTTAGACGCACAAGATGGCCATACGTTCTGGGAAACCACGCCGACGGACTCGTGCAAATTCAATAATTATGATGTCTTGTACGAAGGGATAGCCACTAAACTATCCTCCAAGGTGAATCCTTCTCCAACCCTGTATACCGTAGCATCGCAGGACACGACTTTTGCACTCACGGAGACAGGCAGATCGTCAGTTTGCGGATATGTCATAATCCGAACGGAACACCCCAAGCTGTTCATTCTAGAAGTTGGAAGTTCAGGAAAATTCAAGGAGAAAACACACACCTTAGTCAACAATCTGGACATCTTCACGTATGTCAACAGCAAATTTGTTTACGTGGAGAAGCACCTCCGGAAACAATTTTCTCAACTCTACAAAGATGTAATCCGTCAAAAGTGTGAGCTAGAGCGTCAGATTCTCCAGAACGCCCTCACATTATTACATTCAGCACCCGAAGAAGTTGCCACTGCCATCATGAAGGATGTCGGATTTATCGCAGTTCCAGCAGGAGAGGTAGTGCACATAATAAAGTGCATACCAGTCACGGTCCAAGTGAGGAAAACCGAACGGTGTTATGATGAGCTACCCATCACGTATCGGAACACATCAAAATTCCTGAAGCCAAGGGACCACATCATTTCAAATACGGGGACAGAAAAGCCATGCAATGAGCTACTTCCCCCATATTATAGACTGCACGGAACATGGTATCGCCTAACACCGTCATTGATGGAGGCCATCACTCCTTCGGAGCTTCACCCCCTCGCCAAGTCAACCTGGAAATACATAGATCCGAAGAACTTGGCAACGGGAGGCATTTATTCACAAGACGACCTGGACAAACTACAGGATCATATAATGTTTCCTGTAGAGAAGGTGGCAGTCATAAATTCAATCGCACAGGGTGCGACGGGAAGACAGTTTGCAGCAGGAAACATCAACATGTTCAACCTGCTCGATGAAAACTCCCTACAGCAGATAGCGGAGTCTACAGCACAGAAATTATGGTCCGGATTCACTACATTCGGATCAATAAGTGCTGGAATAATCGGAGTGTACGTAGCGATCCGCACGATCAAAACAATCATCAGTACGATCGTTAACGGCATCGCATTACACTCACTATACGGCTGGAGCCTGCATCTCGTCGTCGCCATCTGGAGTTCACTGACCCGGTTCTTTATATTCATGAAGCAGAGGGACAACAAGACTTCAGCGGCCATCGAGGACAAAGATAGTGATAGTGCCAGTGTCGGAGAATTCCGAACCCGTCCTCCCTTGACGAAACGAACGTTAATTTGCGATTCCCTTGACCCAGCGTTGCGAGACAGGGATGACATTTCAGTGCATCCTGTCTACCGCCACCCAGAGGCAGAGATTCCACTGCGTGAAATCTCTTCTCTAAGGGGGGAGGTGTGACGTCGGTCGCACCTCCGACGTTAGCTTTAAGACTACATGTAAAATTAGATACATAAGAGCGAGCGTTCCCCTTTAAAGATTCCAAAACTCCTAAAAATCCTTCATAACAATGAATCCTTAACACCACGTACATCTGATCGAAATCCATCAACATAACCTAAAATCCAAAATCTGTCAAAATCCTAAAATAGCCAAAAATGGCCCAAACTCGAAGATTGAAATATCATTGGACTCGTGAGCGAAAATCATGAAACTAACCTAAAAATTTGTAGGTTATGTTCTCAATTCGCGTTTGTTTAGACTTTACCAAAATTTCGATTTTTGGTAATTTTCAAAAGTACTTAGAATATTTTCAAACATATGATCGGTCGACAAATGATGTCAACTAATCATATGACATATAAAATTTACATCGAAACGCCTTGCAAGAGCAAGCGCTCGAAAATATTCTAAGTCCCAATTTATTTAAATAAATAAATAGGTACGCCAATGGTTACCACTTAATTTTCGAGTCCTGCACCACTGGGAACGAAAACTGCTGACTCTAGTGCGGCGGCCATCGCGCTGTTTACGACGAAGACCGGCACAAAGAGGACACGGTCCCCTTTTGCGAAGTCAGCATTTTTCGGACGAACGTTATTCGTCGACGAACGTTCGATTCTCCCCAGTCCTCTCCGAGGACCCGAGTGGGTCAGTCGAGTTTTCGTCAATCTTCCAAGTCCAGACTATTTAGACATAGTCTTTCCAAATCCAGATTGTTTAGACACAATCTTTCCAAATCCATACTGTTTAGACACAGTCCCTAATACCATTCAGTAATATCGTATTCTTATTCGTTTAATTCAAATATTACTTCGTTTATTCAATTAAACATTTTTATTGCGTTTCATATTTCGTACTTAGTACGTATTTCGATTTCGTTAATAATAAGCATCTTTACCTTTGTATTCTTTTACGTTTATAATATACTTTGTTTTACCAGAGTCAATCTAAATCCCAATTATTATTTCCTTGCTCCTAACTTCGTAGTTTGAAGTGACACGTTGTTAGTTAGAGATAGAGTTCTCACTGGAAAGTTCGCGAATAGTATTCCTTATTCAATTTCCTGTTACGTGTTCGCGTACGTGCGTGATAGTGATAGACTTGCTCGCATAGCAAGCTCCGCAGCATCCACGTCCGTTTTCTTGAATCAAAGTATATTCGCGAGATAAATTCACGGGATCGCACAGCGTCCACGCCCGTTTTCGCTAGTTAAAATATCGTCAATCACGCGGACGATATTCGTGAGTTAGATTCACGGTATCGTACAGCGTCCACGCCCGTTTCCTCAACGAGCGCATCCGTCTACAATACCGTAGCAGCCAGCTGTCAATCATTGGAGGTCGTTCCTGTCAAATATTGACGTGACAGAGTTTGGCGCAGTCGTCAATCCTTGAAGGTCGTTTCCAGCCATTTGGATCAACCCCTGTCAAGCAGAGCGGACCGTATTCAAGGCCATCAGCGCAACCGTAGCTGTTCATCCGTTGCGAATTCATGTCTCGTGTCAATCGACAAACAAGCGAAGCGTAAAAGTAAGTGGAACATATTACCGCGTATGTTTCAGGGTCGCGTGCATCATCCATCTGTGTAAGACTGCATGCAGGTGTCGGCATCGGGTCCTAGTCTGTTGATAAAAAGACCAACACTTTTATTAAATGTCAGTCAGTGGAAGAGTAGAGTAGCCGGACCGCGGTATTCTCTTCTCTTGCTCTTATAGCCCCGCCAGGACGTGACACCGACAAGTCGTATTCGCAATGTTCATTTTTCGACTGTCTTTTCTCGGGGTTTAGGGTGGGTGGGGAATCACTTTGTTCACTAACACTTTCACTTGCACTTTTCCTGTATCTTGCTGCATACGTGTAAGTATTGTCTTTTTGCTTCAGGAAGATGAAGAATCTTGTGAGGGAGCTCCATACGGCGACTGCTAGATGCAAACTCCATCCGTAAAGTGAGTGCAATGCAATACCATTGATTATGGTACTTATGATAGTCTTTATTGTTCGGATTGCTATATATATTCCTAGCACTCCGGCACTGATTGAACCAAATGTGGTGAATCCTGACCACAGTTTTTGTGCTGTTGACTCCGCTATCTGTTGCAGGGAGTTTTCGTCAAGCAGGTTGAACATATTAACGTTCCCTGTTGCGTAATCTCTGCCGGATGCTCCTTGGGCGATAGAATTTATTACGGCCACTCTTTCCACTGGAAACATGATGTGGTCCTGTAGTTTGTTGAGATCCTCTTGGGAATAGATTCCGCCTGTTGCGATATTTGTTGGATCCACGTACTTCCACGTGGGTTTGATGAGCGGTTGTAATGTTGCTGGGGCAACGGTCTCTGTGAGTGACGGCGTTAAACGATACCAAATTCCGTTTATTTTGTAGAGAGGCGGCAGGAGTTCATTGCATGGCTTTTCTGTACCTGTGGCAACTATAATATGGTCTCCTGGCTTTAAGAACTTGGAAGAATTCTGGTAAGTGATCGGAAGTTCATCGAAACACTTATCCGTTTTCCGAACTTGTACGGTTACTGGAATGCACTTTATAATATGCACCACTTCTCCAGCTGGAACTGCGACGAATCCTGGTTCTCGCATAATGGCAGCTGCTATTTCTTCCGGTGATGAGTGTAACATCGTTAGTGCGTTTTGAAGGACCTGTTTCTCCAGTTCGCACTTTTGCCGGATGACATCCTGGTACAACTGGGTAAGTTGACTTTTCAGATGTTTTTCTACGTAGATGAACTTACTATTCACGTAGGTGAATATGTCCAGATTGCTTACTATGGTGTGAGTGCGTTCCTTGAATTTACCGGACAAACTTGTATCCAGAATAAAGAGCTTGGGGTGCTCCGTGCGAATAATAATATAACCGCAAATTGATGTACGACCAGATTCTGTCAACGCGAATGTGGTGTCTTCAGATTCCACCATATATAGTGTAGGTGAGAACTTTGTCTTTGTAGAAACTCTGGTAGCTAGTCCTTCGTAGAGAACGTCGTAGCTATTGAACTTGCAGTAATCGTTGGGAACGACATCCCAGAATGTATGTCCATCTTGCGTATCAAGGCAGCTTCCTTTTGTGAAGGAGCATATTTGTCCTGACTGTAGATGGATCTGACCTGTAGAGAGCTTCACTGTTGCTGTGTAGTCCCTCAGGGTTATTCGAACAATGGCCTGTACAACGACACTGGTCCAAGTGCCGAATGGGTCGTTGTACGTTGTTCCCGCGCATTGCCCGTTATTTTGAAGTTCTCCCGCCAATGTGAGGCTGCGGGATGTAGTAGAATTGGACTGGACTCCCGTGACCTGGGCGGTCGGAGTGATGAGGATTGTTCCGGTCTTCTGCAACTCGGAACAGGTTTCACTGGTGGTTGCCAGTAAATATTCCTGTCGTCCGTTCGTGACGATGGAAACATGTGAGTGCATGCCACAATAGAATATCGTGCGGTCGATTTCTATGTGGCACTGGATTACTCTCGTCTGAGTAAATTCTGCTAGTTGTAGCAATTGGATTTTTACTGAGTCCTCCGTGGGCTTGATTTCTTCAGGCTCGCAATCAGGAATATCGATGATGGAGAACGTTGTCGTGTTCAGTGTAGATCCTCCACAATCGTATCCGATGAGGGTGTACACTCGCGTGGCTATAGAGAGTAAGATGGCAACTTGGATCGGCTGCATGATTACAGTTTCGTGTGTGTCTAAGGACTGACGGTCCTCTGAGGCGATTGCTGCTTCGGAGGAGCGGTGTTGCGATGTGATATGCTGATCTTCCAGTGGTGGAAGGAGATTTTGCTGACCAGAGGTTTCGTATTTCGCTCGTTTAATCTGGTAGGGGTATCTGTTATCGCGAGGGTACTCGGATTTATATCTCTTTCTTGCTGACGCGTATTTCGCTGTAGCGCAGAGATTAATTTTATCGTATTTGTTTCGCTTCGCATGGCAACATGCAGATGGAAGTTGAAAGGAATCGAGTTTCTGTGGATCATCAAAGATATGATTTCGAAGTAAGTTATAAAGTTCTTTTACTTTGGAGGCTTTGATATCCTTCTCTGGTTTAGAACTGTCACTGGGTTTATTGTGCAATATAGAACAGACCTGCTTACATATGGGTCTTGAAGATCTTTGATTGTCGTAGGAATGGAGTTGGTCTTGGAATTGATCGGGCTGGTTACCGGAGTTAGTATAAAAGTCGGGCTGGTTACCGGAGTTAGTATAAAGATCGGGCTGGTTACCGGAGTTAGTATGAGAATCGGGCTGGTTACCGGAGTTAGAATAAGAATCGGGCTGGTTACCGGGGTTAGTATAAGAATCGGGCTGGTTACCGGAGTTAGTATAAGAATCGGCCTGGTTACCGGAGTTAGTAATGTCGGGATGGTTACCGAATACGTCGGGATGATACCCGGAAGTAGAATGGTCGGGATGGTTACCGAATACGTCGGGATGGTTCCCGGAATTAGAAAGGTCGGGATGGTTACCGAATGCGTCGGGATGATACCCGGAATTAGAAAGGTCGGGATGGTTACCGAATGCGTCGGGATGATACCCGGAATTAGAAAGGTCGGGATGGTTACCGAATGCGTCGGGACGATACCCGGAAGTAGAAAGGTCGGGATGGTTACCGAATGCGTCGGGATGATACCCGGAATTAGAAAGGTCGGAAGAGTACGACTCGATTTCTTCCATCTCCAATGGGGGCAATCGAAATGAAACTCTTTCCGACGAGGTGTTAAAACACCGGAGGCTCGCTTTGCCTTTACGATTGGTGACGACGCAGTCACCCAGGAATACATCCGGCGCTACATTAACACGGCGGATATATCCCTGTTTGGGTCCTTCGACGTCGACCGCTATACACGCAACGGTACGAGGTTCGAGGACGAATTCTTCGGATTTCGGAGGAGTCTTTGTTCGGACTCGATCCTCACGCTCCACGATCCGACTTCTCGCAGTGTACTCCGATATCTCTCGAGTCTCCTTCGATTCCGTCCGGCTTTTCACGGCGTTTTTCTCTAGGGAGTACTCGATTGAATCCCGAGGAGGCATTGAAATAACCTCCGTCACCGGGGCTCTGCAAGGTCTGACCGCGGGTGCACGAGGATTTGAGGAAGACACTCGAACGTTCCTTGCCGAATGTTCCTCACGCTTGGCGGCTAGAGTTTTAACGAGATCGTTGGTCATAGACGAAGGCATTGAAATAACCTCTGCTGCCAATTTATCGCGAGGCTCAGCCGTGGGCGCGCAAGGGTTCGAGAAGGGAACCCGAATGTTTCCTATCGTAATGTATTCATTCGCAAAGGAGATCTCGGCTCCTGTTCTGAAGAAGGGAGAACCGAGGATTCCGTCGATGTTAATTGGGAAGTTTTCTTCCAAGACATGAAATTCGATAGGGTTTTGACCCTGTAAGTGTATTTTAATTTGACCGAGAGTTGGAATGGATCCCTCGGTTATTCCTTGGACTTCTATAGTGTTCGTATGATCTATAGGTAGATTTGGTTCTAGACTTGACGCACGAATTAAATTGATCTCCGAACCCGTGTCTAGCAAAAATTCACACTTCTTTTGTAATTGAGGGGCGGAGATTTTTACGCGCGGAATTGGTGAGTCTGCAGCAAGATTTACTGCTGAGACGAATCGTCGGACTGGTCGTTCGTCCGGATAGCTGTTTGGGTGCGGGCTGTAGTTTGAGTTGAAGATGCGGCCTCCCGCCTGGGGTTGGCTTCGGTCGGGAGGCCGGACTCGTTTCCCGACCTCCTATTATTATTGAAAGTGCGCTTACGGCACTCGTGAATATCGTGCCCGGGGGTTTTGCAGTAGTTGCAAAATTTGTTAGAGCTTGAGGGGCGATCTGTGCGACCATCGCGGTACGTGGTTTGGTCGCGAGGATTATTTTCCCATCGCCGTTGCGGCGTCGGGGAGCGATAAGAGTCCCGGTTTGAGTTTCTTGAGGACTGCTGAGACGAGTCCGGTCTGTTATCGCGGCGTTCTTGAGTTCGCTCTGGAATGTCACGAGGGGACTCGTACGTGGAACGCGGGCGATACGGCCGGTTATCAGAGAAGCTGACTCGTTTTTCTTCGCGGATCAGTTCTCGTCGACGAGTCTGGTCTGACTCATACTGCCTGTAAGCAGAGATGGCTGCTTCGAAAACAGTGGCAGGATTTCGCGAAGGGCAATGAAGCACTTCGGCACGCAGCTGGGGAAGGAGACCTCGTAGAAAACAATCTACTACGAAGCGATCTAGTTCTTCGTAATCAAGGCCAATATCTGTGGCATCTTGAATCGCGGTTCGAAGGTCTTTAACGCGATTGATGAAGTCTAGGATGTGCTCGTTTGGAGCTTGGAGTACACTCGCGAGATCGCCACGGTACTGGTCAACGAATTTGTATGGGCCCAGTACTGTTCGTAATTTCTCGCATAGTGCAGAAATTGTGAATATGTGCTGGCCTTCTATAGCGGCATAAGCACGATCGTGGAGTTTATTGCAGAGCAATTTTGTGAGGGCACGCTCTGCAGTGGCCGGTACGGTGTCACGCGCGCGTTTGCATGCGCGTATGAATTGTAGGACGGAAGACGAAGTTCCGTCGAATCTAGGGACAAGCTCGGCGGCTTGTTTTAGAGCGAAATTGCCAGTAGGTTCATACTGTGGGATTTCGCGTGGCTCTGGCGGTGAAGGTTCCCGCATATTAGAGACGTTACTAGGGCCTGGTGTAGGCGATTGTTGACGTAGGCTTTGACTCGTGATTTGAATGTTGCGAAGCTCTTTTCGTATTTCGTCGAGCATATTTTTTTGGTTTTGTGCGTCTTCTTCATGTTTGAGACGCAATTTGGCAATGAAATCTGTTTCCTCTTTGAGATATTGCTCTCTACGGGCGAGGTCTTGTGCATAAAGGAGTAGCTCTTCCTCGGTCATTGGAGGAAGGTCTGCGTTAGGATCTGCTCGGAGATCCTTTTGAGATCGCGTGATTGGGCGAGACATTTTGAAAGATATGAATGGGATTTAAGAAATGTGAACTTCGCACTGACACGCGTCGGGGCTTATTAATGCAAATATCGGCGACCACTTCGATGTCCTACCGACTGCGCCAAATTTGTCACGTCCGTCACTGTGTTTTTGTTACAGGTACCAGGAGAGAGAAAAGAGAACAGTGACAGACGGACGGTTGAGATATTATGATTAAATGAGGAGTGGTCTTTCGTGCCGAGACAGCCGCGGGCTGTCATATGCACTAGGACAACCGATATTGCTATGGATGCAGTCAAGAAGAGAACGTCCGACGCGGTTACAAGGAGTGTCCCGACAAGAATCGCGCGCGAGAGGATGCAACGAGAACGGTGAGTTTACAGGATTCAACAATTATACAAGATATTATACGACTCACCGCAATGCTGTATTAACGCCTAATAATATTGTTGTAGCTGGAACTGGCGGTACTGACAGTAGGTGTCGTACATCGGATCTTCTATACAGATGTCCTCGAGGTGGGGAAGATCTGGCAGAGTTGCTGCTGCTCGGTTCGGGACGACGTTAGAGGCCTTGGATGCTGGCCGCAAGAC
The DNA here is from genome assembly GCF_051020765.1 of Lasioglossum baleicum. Lineage (NCBI taxonomy): Eukaryota > Metazoa > Arthropoda > Insecta > Hymenoptera > Halictidae > Lasioglossum > Lasioglossum baleicum. The sequence continues at coordinate 4,129,141 of NC_134930.1, forward strand.
GACACGTTGATGAGCTGGCAGAGGAACGTCACGGATGATTCGGCAACGGACCCTGGGAACGATGATCGTGTCTCGGCTGTCGTCGTCGTCGGCTATGTCGATCACCTCTGGACAATCGACCGGATGTAGAACTGGCGTCGGAGCTCGCGAGAGGTCCGCGTGGTTGACCTCTTTAGGAGGGTTGCAAGGGCAACCGTATACAGAAACGTAATCGGACGCGTCACACGGAATGTGCTCGGTGGTTCCCAGAAGTTCTGTCCACTCGGTAGTGGCAATGATTTGATCGAGCACCGCTTTATTTCTTAACGCGCGTCTCAATTTAGCAAGTTGATACTTGCGTCCCGCTCGACGTGGGCGTCGCATGGGTAAGGAATAGTAATGGTGGAATATTAATAAGATAATGAAAATGAACTTCCACTTGTTATTAACCTTTTAGGTAGTTAACTCGCTTCACGTCTATAGTGGCGGCTCAGCGTTTCCACTGCGCTCTTTAGACCAATTCTAGACGTGGCACGAGAACTTCTCTATGACTCGCTTCAAATTCCTTATTGGCGGCTCAGCGTTTCCACTGCGCACTTTAGACCAAGTCCGGATATGTCACGAGTTAAATGTATTCGATGCAAGAACTGAATTGGAAGATGGTGTTGAACTAACACAAGAATAACAAGATCGAAGCACTGGTATAACAACGATATATTAAATAAGAACTGGTAAGTACACTGGTATACAATATGTAAGTAATATTATAATAGGAGTAGTAATTGGATTAATGAATAATGGATATAGTAATATGTTGTAGGAATAATGTATGAGTTGAGTTGAGTTGAGTTAGAATTGGAATTGGAATTGGAATTAGGAGTGAAGGATCGACACACTTCACTTTCGCGGAGCTAGACTGAACACGTCAGCTCTTGAAGCCGGACTGGCGGCTGAGGCCAGGTAGGCACGTCTGTGCGAGTCGCTGGCTGAAGGCGGACTGTTCGAGTCGCGAGATGGAGGCGGACTGATGCAAGCGTCCGCTCTGCCTTGCCTCCTTCGTTCGGAGTGGGGATAGCTGACGCTGCAGTCTCTTTGTTCTTCAGTCGTCGGAGTGGGAGAACCGCTGACGCAGCAGCGTCTTCGCTCCCGGGGACTGCACGTGCATTTCTGCTGACGCTGCAGTCTCGTGGCTGTCCTATTGCCCTCTACGAGCGTGGGACTGCTGATGCAGCAGTCTTTGGACTTCTCGACGTTTCTAGAAGCTTCTAGATGCTTCCAGAGTGATGCAATACTTTATTGCATTATGTGTCGTGGTGATGGGTTGAAACTGAGGTAAGGTGTTGATCAAGGTGAAGTTATGGTGATGGGTAGAGACGGAGATAATGATTAGAACAATAGAATATATGAGATCTTAATATTATGTTCTTATGTCTAGGGGACGGTGTATGGATCTTATGCAGATCAGACCTTGTATACATAGTGTGTGTACAGGGCCAACGTCGTACATCGGACGACGTAACAATACTGCCTGTAAGCAGAGATGGCTGCTTCGAAAACAGTGGCAGGATTTCGCGAAGGGCAATGAAGCACTTCGGCACGCAGCTGAGGAAGGAGACCTCGTAGAAAACAATCTACTACGAAGCGATCTAGTTCTTCGTAATCAAGGCCAATATCTGTGGCATCTTGAATCGCGGTTCGAAGGTCTTTAACGCGATTGATGAAGTCTAGGATGTGCTCGTTTGGAGCTTGGAGTACACTCGCGAGATCGCCACGGTACTGGTCAACGAATTTGTATGGGCCCAGTACTGTTCGTAATTTCTCGCATAGTGCAGAAATTGTGAATATGTGCTGGCCTTCTATAGCGGCATAAGCACGATCGTGGAGTTTATTGCAGAGCAATTTTGTGAGGGCACGCTCTGCAGTGGCCGGTACGGTGTCACGCGCGCGTTTGCATGCGCGTATGAATTGTAGGACGGAAGACGAAGTTCCGTCGAATCTAGGGACAAGCTCGGCGGCTTGTTTTAGAGCGAAATTGCCAGTAGGTTCATACTGTGGGATTTCGCGTGGCTCTGGCGGTGAAGGTTCCCGCATATTAGAGACGTTACTAGGGCCTGGTGTAGGCGATTGTTGACGTAGGCTTTGACTCGTGATTTGAATGTTGCGAAGCTCTTTTCGTATTTCGTCGAGCATATTTTTTTGGTTTTGTGCGTCTTCTTCATGTTTGAGACGCAATTTGGCAATGAAATCTGTTTCCTCTTTGAGATATTGCTCTCTACGGGCGAGGTCTTGTGCGTATAGGAGTAGCTCTTCCTCGGACATTGGGGGAAGGTCTGCGTTAGGATCTGCTTGGAGATCCCTTTGAGATCGCGTGATTGGGCGAGACATTTTGAAAGATATGAATGGGATTTAAGAAATGTGAACTTCGTACTGACACGCGTCGGGGCTTATTAATGCAAATATCGGCGACCACTTCGTTGTCCTACCGACTGCGCCAAATTTGTCACGTCCGTCACTGTGTTTTTGTTACAGGTACCAAGAGAGAGAAAAGGATGGCACTCAAGAACAGTGACAGACGGACGGTGGATATATGAAAAGTAATTGAGGAGTGGTCTTTCGTGCCGAGACAGCCGCGGGCTGTCATATGCACTAGGACAACCGATATTGCTATGGATGCAGTCAAGAAGAGAACGTCCGACGCGGTTACAAGGAGTGTCCCGACAAGAATCACGCGCGAGATGATGCAACGAAAACGGTGAGTTTACAGGATTCAGCAATTATACAAGATATTATACGACTCACCGCAATGTTGTATTAATGCCTAATAATATTGCTGCAGCAGGAACTGGCGGTACTGACAGTAGGTGTCGTACATCGGGTCTTCTATACAGATGTCCTCGAGGTGGGGAAGATCTGGCAGAGTTGCTGCTGCTCGGTTCGGGACGACGTTAGTGGCCTTGGATGCTGGCCGCAAGACGACACGTTGATGAGCTCAGGACGATCGACCGGATGTAGAACTGGCGTCGGAGCTCGCGAGAGGTCCGCGTGGTTGACCTCTTTAGGAAGGCTGCAAGGGCAACCGTATACAGAAACGTAATCGGACGCGTCACACGGAATGTGCTCGGTGGTTCCCAGAAGTTCTGTCCACTCGGTAGTGGCAATGATTTGATCGAGCACCGCTTTATTTCTCAACGCGCGTCTCAATTTAGCAAGTTGATACTTGCGTCCCGCTCGACGTGGGCGTCGTGTTACGTCGTCCGATGTACGACGTTGGCCTTGTACACACACTATGTATACAAGGTCTGATCTGCATAAGATCCATACACCGTCCCCTAGACATAAGAGCATAATATTAAGATCTCATTATTCTATTGTTCTAATCCTTATCTCCGTCTCTACCCATCACCATAACTTCACCTTGATCAACACCTTACCCCAGTTTCAACCCATCACCACGACACATAATGCAATAAAGTATTGCATCACTCTGGAAGCATCTAGAAGCTTCTAGAAACGTCGAGAAGTCCAAAGACTGCTGCATCAGCAGTCCCACGCTCGTAGAGGGCAATAGGACAGCCACGAGACTGCAGCGTCAGCAGAAATGCACGTGCAGTCCCCGGGAGCAAAGACGCTGCTGCGTCAGCGGTTCTCCCACTCCGACGACTGAAGAACAAAGAGACTGCAGCGTCAGCCATCCCCACTCCGACCGAAGGAGGCAGGGCAGAGCGGACGCTTGCATCAGTCCGCCTCCATCTCGCGACTCGAGCAGTCCGCCTTCAGCCAGCGACTCGAACGGTTCGCTCCAAGCGAGCGACTCGCACGGACGTGCCAGTCCGGCTTCTTCCGACAACAAGAGCAGACGTGTTCAGTCTAGCTCCGCGAAAGTGAAGTGTGTCGATCCTTCACTCCTAATTCCAATTCCAATTCCAACTCTAACTCAACTCAACTCAAGTCCTAATTCTCATACGTTATTCCTATAACATATTACAATATCCATTATTCATTAATCCAATTACTACTCCTATTATAATATTACTTACATATTGTATACCAGTGTACTTACCAGTTCTTACTCAATATATCATTATTATACCAGTGCTTCGATCGTGTTATTCTTGTGTTAGTTCAACACTATCTTCCAGTTCAGTTCTTACATTGAATGTATTATACTCGTGACATATCCGGACTTGGTCTAAAGTGCGCAGTGGAAACGCTGAGCCGCCAATAAGGAATTTGAAGCGAGTCATAGAGAAGTTCTCGTGCCACGTCTAGAATTGGTCTAAAGAGCGCAGTGGAAACGCTGAGCCGCCACTATAGACGTGAAGCGAGTTAACTACCTAAAAGGTTAACAACAAATGGAAGTTCATTTTCATTATCTTATTAATATTCCGTCATTACTATTCCTTACCCATGCGACGCCCACGTCGAGCGGGACGCAAGTATCAACTTGCTAAATTGAGACGCGCGTTGAGAAATAAAGCGGTGCTCGATCAAATCATTGCCACTACCGAGTGGACAGAACTTCTGGGAACCACCGAGCACATTCCGTGTGACGCGTCCGATTACGTTTCTGTACACGGTTGCCCTTGCAGCCTTCCTAAAGAGGTCAACCACGCGGACCTCTCGCGAGCTCCGACGCCAGTTCTGCATCCGGTCGATTGTCCAGAGGTGATCGACATAGCCGACGACGACGACAGCCGAGACACGATCATCGTTCCCAGGGTCCGTTGCCGAATCATCCGTGACGTTCCTCTGCCAGCTCATCAACGTGTCGTCTTGCGGCCAGCATCCAAGGCCACTAACGTCGTCCCGAACCGAGCAGCAGCAACTTTGCCAGATCTTCCCCACCTCGAGGACATCTGTATAGAAGATCCGATGTACGACACCTACTGTCAGTACCGCCAGTTCCTGCTGCAACAATATTATTAGGCGTTAATACAACATTGCGGTGAGTCGTATAATATCTTGTATAATTGTTGAATCCTGTAAACTCACCGTTCTCGTTGCATCCTCTCGCGCGCGATTCTTGTCGGGACACTCCTTGTAACCGCGTCGGACGTTCTTTTCTTGACTGCATCCATAGCAATATCGGTTGTCCTAGTGCATATGACAGCCCGCGGCTGTCTCGGCACGAAAGACCACTCCTCATTTTAATCATAATATCTCAACCGTCCGTCTGTCACTGTTCTCTTTTCTCTCTCCTGGTACCTGTAACAAAAACACAGTGACGGACGTGACAAATTTGGCGCAGTCGGTAGGACATCGAAGTGGTCGCCGATATTTGCATTAATAAGCCCCGACGCGTGTCAGTGCGAAGTTCACATTTCTTAAATCCCATTTATATCTTTCAAAATGTCTCGCCCAATCACGCGATCTCAAAAGGATCTCCGAGCAGATCCTAACGCAGACCTTCCTCCAATGACCGAGGAAGAGTTACTCCTTTACGCGCAAGACCTCGCCCGTAGAGAGCAATATCTCAAAGAAGAAACTGATTTTATTGCCAAATTGCGTCTCAAATATGAAGAAGACGCACAAAACCAAAAGAATATGCTCGACGAAATACGAAAAGAGCTTCATAACATCGAAATCACGAGTCAAAGCCTACGTCAACAATCGCCTACACCAGGCCCTAGTAACGTCTCTAATATGCGGGAACCTTCACCGCCAGAGCCACGCGAAATCCCACAGTATGAACCTACTGGCAATTTCGCTCTAAAACAAGCCGCCGAGCTTGTCCCTAGATTCGACGGAACTTCGTCTTCCGTCCTACAATTCATACGTGCATGCAAACGCGCGCGTGACACCGTACCGGCCACTGCAGAGCGTGCCCTCACGAAATTGCTCTGCAATAAACTCCACGATCGTGCTTATGCCGCTATAGAAGGCCAGCACATATTCACAATTTCTGCACTATGCGAGAAATTACGAACAGTACTGGGCCCATACAAATTCGTTGACCAGTACCGTGGCGATCTCGCGAGTGTACTCCAGGCTCCAAACGAGCACATCTTAGACTTCATCAATCGCGTTAAGGACCTTCGAACCGCGATTCAAGATGCCACAGATATTGGCCTTGATTACGAAGAACTAGATCGCTTCGTAGTAGATTGTTTTCTACGAGGTCTCCTTCCCCAGCTGCGTGCCGAAGTGCTTCATTGCCCTTCGCGAAATCCTGCCACTGTTTTCGAAGCAGCCATCTCTGCTTACAGGCAGTATGAGTCAGACCAGACTCGTCGACGAGAACTGATCCGCGAAGAAAAACGAGTCAGCTTCTCTGATAACCGGCCGTATCGCCAGCGTTCCACGTACGAGTCCCCTCGTGACATTCCAGAGCGAACTCAAGAACGCCGCGATAACAGACCGGATTCGTCTCAGCAGTCCTCAAGAAACTCAAACCGGGACTCTTATCGCTCCCCGACGCCGCAACGGCGATGGGAAAACAATCCTCGCGACCAAAACACGTACCGCGATGGTCGCACAGATCGCCCCTCAAGCCCTAACAAATTTTGCAACTACTGCAAAGTCCCCGGGCACGATATTCACGAGTGCCGTAAGCGCGCTTTTAATAATAATAGGAGGTCGGGAAACGAGTCCGGCCTCCCGACCGAAGCCAACCCCAGGCGGGAGGCCGCATCTTCAACCCAAACTACAGCCCGCACCCAAACAGCTATCCGGACGAACGACCAGTCCGACGATTCGTCTCAGCAGTAAATCTTGCTGCAGACTCACCAATTCCGCGCGTAAAAATCTCCGCCCCTCAATTACAAAAGAAGTGTGAATTTTTGTTGGACACGGGTTCGGAGATCAATTTAATTCGTGCGTCAAGTCTAGAACCAAATCTACCTATAGATCATACGAACACTATAGAAGTCCAAGGAATAACCGAGGGATCCATTCCAACTCTCGGTCAAATTAAAATACACTTACAGGGTCAAAACCCTATTGAATTTCATGTCTTGGAAGAAAACTTCCCAATTAACATCGACGGAATCCTCGGTTCTCCCTTCTTCAGAACAGGAGCCGAGATCTCCTTTGCGAATGAATACATTACGATAGGAAACATTCGGGTTCCCTTCTCGAACCCTTGCGCGCCCACGGCTGAGCCTCGCGATAAATTGGCAGCAGAGGTTATTTCAATGCCTTCGTCTATGACCAACGATCTCGTTAAAACTCCAGCCGCCAAGCGTGAGGAACATTCGGCAAGGAACGTTCGAGTGTCTTCCTCAAATCCTCGTGCACCCGCGGTCAGACCTTGCAGAGCTCCGGTGACGGAGGTTATTTCAATGCCTCCTCGGGATTCGATCAAGTACTCCCTAGAGAAAAACGCCGTGAAAAGCCGGCCGGAATCGAAGGAGACTCGAGAGATATCGGAGTACACTGCGAGAAGTCGGGTCGTGGAGCGTGAGGATCGAGTCCGAACAAAGACTCCTCCGAAAACCGAAGAATTCGTCCTCGAACCTCGTACCGTTGCGTGCATAGCGGTTGACGTCGAAGGACCCAAACAGGGATATATCCGCCGTGTTAATGTAGCGCCGGATGTATTCCTGGGTGACTGCGTCGTCACCAATCGTAAAGGCAAAGCGAGCCTCCGGTGTTTTAACACCTCGTCGGAAAGAGTTTCATTTCGATTGCCCCCATTGGAGATGGAAGAAATCGAGTCGTACTCTTCCGACCTTTCTAATTCCGGGTATCATCCCGACGTATTCGGTAACCATCCCGACCATTCTAATTCCGGGTATCATCCCGACGTATTCGGTAACCATCCCGACCTTTCCAATTCCGGGAACCATCCCGACGCATTCGGTAACCATCCCGACATTACTAACTCCGGTAACCAGCCCGATTCTTATACTAACTCCGGTAACCAGCCCGATCCTTATTCTAACTCCGGTAACCAGCCCGATCAATTCCAAGACCAACTCCATTCCTACGACAATCAAAGATCTTCAAGACCCATATGTAAGCAGGTCTGTTCTATATTGCACAATAAATCCAGCGACAGTTCTAAACCAGAGAAGGATATCAAAGCCTCCAAAGTAAAAGAACTTCATAACTTACTTCGAAATCATATCTTTGATGATCCACAGAAACTCGATTCCTTTCAACTTCCATCTGCACGTTGCCATGCGAAGCGAAACAAATACGATAAAATTAATCTCTGCGCTACAGCGAAATACGCGTCAGCAAGAAAGAAATATAAATCCGAGTACCCTCGCGATAACAGATACCCCTACCAGATTAAACGAGCGAAATACGAAACCTCTGGTCAGCAAAATCTCCTTCCACTACTGGAAGATCAGCATATCACATCGCAACACCGCTTCTCCGAAGCAGCAATCGCCTCAGAAGACCGTCAGTCCTTAGACACACACGAAACTGTAATCATGCAGCCGATCCAAGTTGCCATCTTACTCTCTATAGCCACGCGAGTGTACACCCTCATCGGATACGATTGTGGAGGATCTACACTGAACACGACAACGTTCTCCATCATCGATATTCCTGATTGCGAGCCTGAAGAAATCAAGCCCACGGAGGACTCAGTAAAAATCCAATTGCTACAACTAGCAGAGTTTACTCAGACGAGAGTAATCCAGTGCCACATAGAAATCGACCGCACGATATTCTATTGTGGCATGCACTCACATGTTTCCATCGTCACGAACGGACGACAAGAATATTTACTGGCAACCACCAGTGAAACCTGTTCCGAGTTGCAGAAGACCGGAACAATCCTCATCACTCCGACCGCCCAGGTCACGGGAGTCCAGCCCAATTCTACTACATCCCGCAGCCTCACATTGGCGGGAGAACTTCAAAATAACGAGCAATGCGCGGGAACAACGTACAACGACCCATTCGGCACTTGGACCAGTGTCGTTGTACAGGCCATTGTTCGAATAACCCTGAGGGACTACACAGCAACAGTGAAGCTCTCTACAGGTCAGATCCATCTACAGTCAGGACAAATATGCACCTTCACAAAAGGAAGCTGCCTTGATACGCAAGATGGACATACATTCTGGGACGTCGTTCCCAACGATTACTGCAAGTTCAATACCTACGACGTTCTCTACGAAGGACTAGCTACCAGAGTTTCTACAAAGACAAAGTTCTCACCCACACTATATATGGCGGAATCTGAAGACACCACATTCGCGTTAACAGAATCTGGTCGTACTTCAATTTGCGGTTATGTTATTATTCGCACGGAGCACCCCAAGCTCTTTATTCTAGATACAAGTTTGTCCGGTAAATTCAAGGAACGCACTCACACCATAGTAAGCAATCTGGACATATTCACCTACGTGAATAGTAAGTTCATCTACGTAGAAAAACATCTGAAAAGTCAACTTACCCAGTTGTACCAGGATGTCATCCGGCAAAAGTGCGAACTGGAGAAACAGGTCCTTCAAAACGCACTAACGATGTTACACTCATCACCTGAAGAAATAGCAGCTGCCATTATGCGAGAACCAGGATTCGTCGCAGTTCCAGCTGGAGAAGTGGTGCATATTATAAAGTGCATTCCAGTAACCGTACAAGTTCGGAAAACGGATAAGTGTTTCGATGAACTTCCGATCACTTACCAGAATTCTTCCAAGTTCTTAAAGCCAGGAGATCATATTATAGTTGCCACAGGTACAGAAAAGCCGTGCAATGAACTCCTGCCGCCTCTCTATAAAATAAACGGAATTTGGTATCGTTTAACGCCGTCACTCACAGAGACCGTTGCCCCAGCAACATTACAACCGCTCATCAAACCCACGTGGAAGTACGTGGATCCAACAAATATCGCAACAGGCGGAATCTATTCCCAAGAGGATCTCAACAAACTACAGGACCACATCATGTTTCCAGTGGAAAGAGTGGCCGTAATAAATTCTATCGCCCAAGGAGCATCCGGTAGAGATTACGCAACAGGAAACGTTAATATGTTCAACCTGCTTGACGAAAACTCCCTGCAACAGATTGCGGAATCAACAGCACAAAAACTGTGGTCAGGATTCACCACATTTGGTTCAATCAGTGCTGGAGTGCTAGGAATATATATAGCAATCCGAACAATAAAGACTATCATAAGTACCATAATCAATGGTATTGCATTGCACTCACTTTACGGATGGAGTTTGCATCTAGCAGTCGCCGTATGGAGCTCCCTCACAAGATTCTTCATCTTCCTGAAGCAAAAGGACAATACTTACACGTATGCAGCAAGATACAGGAAAAGTGCAAGTGAAAGTGTTAGTGAACAAAGTGATTCCCCACCCACCCTAAACCCCGAGAAAAGACAGTCGAAAAATGAACATTGCGAATACGACTTGTCGGACATTACAAAACCAGCCCCAGCCCCACGTGCCGACACCGACAACATTTCAGTGCAACCAGTGTTTCGTACAAATATAGGAAATACTCGCCGAGAACTGTGCTCCCTGCGCGGAGTACCCCCGGACGATGCGTCGCATAAATGAGTGTGATATCGAGTGTTGAGCGAGAAATTTCTTCCTTGTAAGAAATTTCTTTTCCGCGTTGGGAGGTGTTACGTCGTCCGATGTACGACGTTGGCCTTGTACACACACTATGTATACAAGGTCTGATCTGCATAAGATCCATACACCGTCCCCTAGACATAAGAGCATAATATTAAGATCTCATTATTCTATTGTTCTAATCCTTATCTCCGTCTCTACCCATCACCATAACTTCACCTTGATCAACACCTTACCCCAGTTTCAACCCATCACCACGACACATAATGCAATAAAGTATTGCATCACTCTGGAAGCATCTAGAAGCTTCTAGAAACGTCGAGAAGTCCAAAGACTGCTGCATCAGCAGTCCCACGCTCGTAGAGGGCAATAGGACAGCCACGAGACTGCAGCGTCAGCAGAAATGCACGTGCAGTCCCCGGGAGCGAAGACGCTGCTGCGTCAGCGGTTCTCCCACTCCGACGACTGAAGAACAAAGAGACTGCAGCGTCAGCTATCCCCACTCCGAACGAAGGAGGCAAGGCAGAGCGGACGCTTGCATCAGTCCGCCTCCATCTCGCGACTCGAGCAGTCCGCCTTCAGCCAGCGACTCGCACAAACGTGCCTACCTGGCCTCAGCCGCCAGTCCGGCTTCAAGAGCAGACGTGTTCAGTCTAGCTCCGCGAAAGTGAAGTGTGTCGATCCTTCACTCCTAATTCCAATTCCAATTCCAACTCCAACTCAACTCAACTCAAGTCCTAATTCTCATACGTTATTCCTATAACATATTACAATATCCATTATTCATTAATCCAATTACTACTCCTATTATAATACTACTTACATATTGTATACCAGTGTACTTACCAGTTCTTATTTAATATATCGTTGTTATACCAGTGCTTCGATCTTGTTATTCTTGTGTTAGTTCAACACCATCTTCCAATTCAGTTCTTGCATAGAATATATTAAACTCGTGACATATCCGGACTTGGTCTAAAGTGCGCAGTGGAAACGCTGAGCCGCCAATAAGGAATTTGAAGCGAGTCATAGAGAAGTTCTCGTGCCACGTCTAGAATTGGTCTAAAGAGCGCAGTGGAAACGCTGAGCCGCCACTATAGACGTGAAGCGAGTTAACTACCTAAAAGGTTAACAACAAATGGAAGTTCATTTTCATTATCTTATTAATATTCCGTCATTACTATTCCTTACCCATGCGACGCCCACGTCGAGCGGGACGCAAGTATCAACTTGCTAAATTGAGACGCGCGTTGAGAAATAAAGCGGTGCTCGATCAAATCATTGCCACTACCGAGTGGACAGAACTTCTGGGAACCACCGAGCACATTCCGTGTGACGCGTCCGATTACGTTTCTGTACACGGTTGCCCTTGCAGCCTTCCTAAAGAGGTCAACCACGCGGACCTCTCGCGAGCTCCGACGCCAGTTCTGCATCCGGTCGATTGTCCAGAGGTGATCGACATAGCCGACGACGACGACAGCCGAGACACGATCATCGTTCCCAGGGTCCGTTGCCGAATCATCCGTGACGTTCCTCTGCCATCTCATCAACGTGTCGTCTTGCGGCCAGCATCCAAGGCCACTAACGTCGTCCCAAACCGAGCAGCAGCAACTCTGCCAGATCTTCCCCACCTCGAGGACATCTGTATAGAAGACCCGATGTACGACACCTACTGCCAGTACCGCCAGTTCCTGCTGCAACAATATTATTAGGCGTTAATACAACATTGCGGTGAGTCGTATAATATCTTGTATAATTGCTGAATCCTGTAAACTCACCGTTTTCGTTGCATCATCTCGCGCGTGATTCTTGTCGGGACACTCCTTGTAACCGCGTCGGACGTTCTTTTCTTGACTGCATCATAGCAATATCGGTTGTCCTAGTGCATATGACAGCCCGCGGCTGTCTCGGCACGAAAGACCACTCCTCATTTTAATCATAATATCTCAACCGTCCGTCTGTCACTGTTCTCTTTTCTCTCTCCTGGTACCTGTAACAAAAACACAGTGACGGACGTGACAAATTTGGCGCAGTCGGTAGGACATCGAAGTGGTCGCCGATATTTGCATTAATAAGCCCCGACGCGTGTCAGTACGAAGTTCACATTTCTTAAATCCCATTTATATCTTTCAAAATGTCTCGCCCAATCACGCGATCTCAAAGGGATCTCCGAGCAGATCCTAACGCAGACCTTCCTCCAATGACCGAGGAAGAGTTACTCCTTTATGCGCAAGACCTCGCCCGTAGAGAGCAATATCTCAAAGAGGAAACTGATTTTATTGCCAAATTGCGTCTCAAATATGAAGAAGACGCACAAAACCAAAAGAATATGCTCGATGAAATACGAAAAGAGCTTCATAACATCCAAATCACGAGTCAAACCCTACGTCAACAAACGCCTACACCAGGCCCTAGTAACGTCTCTAATATGCGGGAACCTTCACCGCCAGAGCCACGCGAAATCCCACAGTATGAACCTACTGGTAATTTCGCTCTAAAACAAGCCGCCGAGCTTGTCCCTAGATTCGACGGAACTTCGTCTTCCGTCCTACAATTCATACGTGCATGCAAACGCGCGCGTGACACCGTACCGGCCACTGCAGAGCGTGCCCTCACAAAATTGCTCTGCAATAAACTCCACGATCGTGCTTATGCCGCTATAGAAGGCCAGCACATATTCACAATTTCTGCACTATGCGAGAAATTACGAACAGTACTGGGCCCATACAAATTCGTGGACCAGTACCGTGGCGATCTCGCGAGTGTACTCCAAGCTCCAAACGAGCACATCTTAGACTTCATCAATCGCGTTAAAGACCTTCGAACCGCGATTCAAGATGCCACAGATATTGGCCTTGATTACGAAGAACTAGATCGCTTCGTAGTAGATTGTTTTCTACGAGGTCTCCTTCCCCAGCTGCGTGCCGAAGTGCTTCATTGCCCTTCGCGAAATCCTGCCACTGTTTTCGAAGCAGCCATCTCTGCTTACAGGCAGTATGAGTCAGACCAGACTCGTCGACGAGAACTGATCCGCGAAGAAAACCGAGTCAGCTTCTCTGATAACCGGCCGTATCGCCAGCGTTCCACGTACGAGTCCGCTCGTGACATTCCAGATCGAACTCAAGAACGCCGCGATAACAGACCGGACTCGTCTCAGCAGTCCTCGAGAAACTTAAACCGGGACTCTTATCGCTCCCCGACGCCGCAACGGCGATGGGAAAATAATCCTCGCGACCAAAACACGTACCGCGATGGTCGCACAGATCGCCCTTCAAGCTCTAACAAATTTTGCAACTACTGCAAAGTCCCCGGGCACGATATTCACGAGTGCCGTAAGCGCGCTTTTAATAATAATAGGAGGTCGGGAAACGAGTCCGGCCTCCCGACCGAAGCCAACCCCAGGCGGGAGGCCGCATCTTCAACTCAAACTACAGCCCGCACCCAAACAGCTATCCGGACGAACGACCAGTCCGACGATTCGTCTCAGCAGTAAATCTTGCTGCAGACTCACCAATTCCGCGCGTAAAAATCTCCGCCCCTCAATTACAAAAGAAGTGTGAATTTTTGCTAGACACGGGTTCGGAGATCAATTTAATTCGTGCGTCAAGTCTAGAACCAAATCTACCTATAGATCATACGAACACTATAGAAGTCCAAGGAATAACCGAGGGATCCATTCCAACTCTCGGTCAAATTAAAATACACTTACAGGGTCAAAACCCTATCGAATTTCATGTCTTGGAAGAAAACTTCCCAATTAACATCGACGGAATCCTCGGTTCTCCCTTCTTCAGAACAGGAGCCGAGATCTCCTTTGCGAATCAATCCATAACGATAGGAAACATTCAGGTTCCCTTCTCGAACCCTTGCGCGCCCACGACTGAGCCTCGCGATGAATTGGCAGCAGAGGTTATTTCAATGCCTTCGTCTATGACCAACGATCTCGTTAAAACTCCAGCCGCCGAGCGTGAGGAACATTCGGCAAGGAACGTTCGAGTGTCTTCCTCAAATCCTCGTGCACCCGCGGTCAGACCTTGCAGAGCTCCGGTGACGGAGGTTATTTCAATGCCTCCTCGGGATTCGATCGAGTGCTCCCTAGAGAAAAACGCCGTGAAAAGCCGGCCGGAATCGAAGGAGACTCGAGAGATATCGGAGTACACTGCGAGAAGTCGGATCGTGGAGCGTGAGGATCGAGTCCGAACAAAGACTCCTCTGAAATCCGAAAAATTCGTCCTCGAACCTCGTACCGTTGCGTGCATAGCGGTCGACGTCGAAGGACCCAAACAGGGATATATCCGCCGTGTTAATGTAGCGCCGGATGTATTCCTGGGTGACTGCGTCGTCACCAATCGTAAAGGCAAAGCGAGCCTCCGGTGTTTTAACACCTCGTCGGAAAGAGTTTCATTTCGATTGCCCCCATTGGAGATGGAAGAAATCGAGTCGTACTCTTCCGACTTTTCTACTTCCGGGTATCATCCCGACGCATTCGGTAACCATCCCGACCTTTCTAATTCCGGGTATCATCCCGACGTATTCGGTAACCATCCCGACATTACTAACTCCGGTAACCAGCCCGATTCTTATACTAACTCCGGTAACCAGCCCGATTCTTATTCTAACTCCGGTAACCAGCCCGATTCTCATACTAACTCCGGTAACCAGCCCGATTCTTATACTAACTCCGGTAACCAGCCCGATTCTCATACTAACTCCGGTAACCAGCCCGATTCTTATTCTAACTCCGGTAATCAGCCCGATCCTTATTCTAACTCCGATAAATCCAGCGACAGTTCTAAACCAGAGAAGGATATCAAAGCCTCCAAAGTAAAAGAACTTCATAACTTACTTCGAAATCATATCTTTGATGATCCACAGAAACTCGATTCCTTTCAACTTCCATCTGCACGTTGCCATGCGAAGCGAAACAAATACGATAAAATTAATCTCTGCGCTACAGCGAAATACGCGTCAGCAAGAAAGAAATGTAAATCCGAATACCCTCGCGATAACGGATATTCCTATGAGAATAAGCGAGCGAAATTCGAAGCCCAGCATCGGCAAAATCTCCTTCGACCACCGGAAGATATAGAACAGGTATTCCTACTCAAAGAACCCTGCAAGGGCAAATTCGACGCGCAATATACGGGTCCTCACGAAATTTGCGACATCCTAGACTCAAACAATGTAAAAATTAAAGTAGGGAACCATTTTAAGATTGTACATGCAAACAAACTCAAGCGTGCGCCGAATAATCCAACGCAAAACCCGCGTCAGCGAAACGTGACACTCATCTGAACGCAGATAAGAAAAGACAAAAGTGCAAGTGAAAGTGTTAGTGAACAAAGTGATTCCCCACCCACCCTAAACCCCGAGAAAAGACAGTCGAAAAATGAACATTGCGAATACGACTTGTCGGACATTACAAAACCAGCCCCAGCCCCACGTGCCGACACCGACAACATTTCAGTGCGACCAGTGTTTCGTACAAATATAGGAAATACTCGCCGAGAACTGTGCTCCCTGCGCGGAGTACCTCCGGACGATGCGTCGCATGAATGAGTGTGATGTCGAGTGTTGAGCGAGAAATTTCTTCCTTGTAAGAAATTTCTTTTCCGCGTTGGGAGGTGTTACGTCGTCCGATGTACGACGTTGGCCTTGTACACACACTATGTATACAAGGTCTGATCTACATAAGATCCACACACCGTCCCCTAGACATAAGAGCATAATATTAAGATCTCATATATTCTATTGTTCTAATCCTTATCTCCGCCTCTACCCATCACCATAACTTCACCTTGATCAACACCTTACCTCAGTTTCAACCCATCACCACGACACATAATGCAATAAAGTATTGCATCACTCTGGAAGCATCTAGAAGCTTCTAGAAACGTCAAGAAGTCCAAGGACTGCTGCATCAGCAGTCCCACGCTCGTAGAGGGCAATAGGACAGCCACGAGACTGCAGCGTCAGCAGAAATGCACGTGCAGTCCCCGGGAGCAAAGACGCTGCTGCGTCAGCGGTTCTCCCACTCCGACGACTGAAGAACAAAGAGACTGCAGCGTCAGCTATCCCCACTCCGACCGAAGGAGGCAAGGCAGAGCGAACGCTTGCATCAGTCCGCCTCCATCTCGCGACTCGAGCAGTCCGCCTCCATCTCGCGACTCGAGCAGTCCGCCTTCAGCCAGCGACTCGCACAGACGTGCCTACCTGGCCTCAGAGTCAGTCCGGCTTCAAGAGCAGACGTGTTCAGTCTAGCTCCGCGAAAGTGAAGTGTGTCGATCCTTCACTCCTAATTCCAATTCCAATTCCAACTCTAACTCAACTCAACTCAAGTCCTAATTCTCATACGTTATTCCTATAACATATTACAATATCCATTATTCATTAATCCAATTACTACTCCTATTATAATATTACTTACATACTGTATACCAGTGTACTTACCAGTTCTTATTCAATATATCGTTATTATACCAGTGCTTCGATCTTGTTATTCTTGTGTTAGTTCAACACCATCTTCCAATTCAGTTCTTGCATCGAATATATTAAACTCGTGACATATCCGGACTTGGTCTAAAGTGCGCAGTGGAAACGCTGAGCCGCCAATAAGGAATTTGAAGCGAGTCATAGAGAAGTTCTCGTGCCACGTCTAGAATTGGTCTAAAGAGCGCAGTGGAAACGCTGAGCCGCCACTATAGACGTGAAGCGAGTTAACTACCTAAAAGGTTAACAACAAATGGAAGTTCATTTTTATTATATTATTATTATTCCATCATTACTATTCCTTACCCATGCGACGCCCACGTCGAGCGGGACGCAAGTATCAAAGCGGTGCTCGATCAAATCATTGCCACAACCGAGTGGACCGAACTTCTGGGAACCATCGAGCACATTCCGTGTGACGCGTCCGATTACGTTTCTGTATACGGTTGCCCTTGCAACCCTCCTAAAGAGGTCAACCACGCGGACCTCTCGCGAGCTCCGACGCCAGTTCTGCATCCGGTCGATCGTCCTGAGGTAATCGACATAGCCGACGACGACGACAGCCGAGACACGATCATCGTTCCCAGGGTCCGTTGCCGAATCATCCGTGACGTTCCTCTGCCATCTCATCAACGTGTCGTCTTGCGGCCAGCATCCAAGGCCACTAACGTCGTCCCAAACCGAGCAGCAGCAACTCTGCCAGATCTTCCCCACCTCGAGGACATCTGTATAGAAGACCCGATGTACGACACCTACTGCCAGTACCGCCAGTTCCTGCTGCAACAATATTATTAGGCGTTAATACAACATTGCGGTGAGTCGTATAATATCTTGTATAATTGCTGAATCCTGTAAACTCACCGTTTTCGTTGCATCATCTCGCGCGTGATTCTTGTCGGGACACTCCTTGTAACCGCGTCGGACGTTCTTTTCTTGACTGCATCATAGTGTTACGTCACGCCCCACGTCCTAGGCAAAGAAGATGACCCCAGGAGGCGGCACGTGGAATTGAAGAGGAAACGGTCTTTTACGCCAAGACAGCCAGACGGGCAGTCATATGCGCTAGGACACCGATAGTCATTTGAGACCGACACCCGCTAGCAGTCAACGCGGATGGCGATACTTCTACGCTGACGCAACGAACGCGGTGAGTTGACATGGAACAAAAGGGGTTACAAAAGATACGAATTCTCACCGGTTAGTTGTTGTATCTTAGTAGTACTGTTGAAGGAGCTGAGCTCGTCGGTCAGCATGGGTCTGGTATAACGGGTCGTCCAGACAGATCTCATCGAGATGAGGAAGGTTTGGCAGCTGTCTCGCTGGGGTACGCACGACAATGCGTCTGTTGGACGGTAGGTACTCGTCCTTGATGATCCTACAGCGAACGTGCGGCAAGATTATGGTGCTCCTGCTGTCATCGTCATCAGAGCTGGTGACGAGATCAATGACCTCGTAACGAACGGCAGGCGGGTTGTTGTTGTCACTGGACAGGTTTATGGTATTCCTGACGTCGTCGTCGTCGTCAGAGATGTCAACGAGATCGGCTATCTCGTAGCGACCAGCAGACGGTTTGGTGACAGGTGAAGAACGCGAGAGGTCCGCGTGGTCGACCTCTGTGTTCGGAATCGGACGGCACGGACAACCGTATACCGATACGTAATCTGACGCGTCGCACTCGATATTCTCGGTCGTTCCGAGAAGTTCAGTCCAATCAGTCGAACTTAAGACGCGGTTTAAGATGGCTGTTTGATTTAATGCCCGTTAGAACTTGGCCAGTTGATACTTTCGGCCTGCACGACGTGTACGACGCATAAGGGATGGGTATGGAAGGAACTGTTTCGGAAGAGTTAATACTCTGAAAATCCTTTTGTCGGATTTTGTCTAAGTCCCAAACGTGAAAGAAAAATTGGCCAGGGGTTCCCCGTAGGCGCTGGCCAGAGGTAATTTACCTGACTCGAAAATGTCCACTCGTTAATCGGCACTACCCAGCAGAGCAGACGAACTGGCCTCCGAGCCGGGTCACCGTGCGACAACGAGGGCACTATTAAAACAGTCACTTCACTTTAGACACTGATATGTTTCCTTTCACAAACTGTCACTTTAACTTCGATAATCTTTTGACTAAGTGTCACCTCGTCGACGTATTGCCTCGGCGGAGCTGTAAGCTTCTCCCTTTGTGACCGAGGTTGAACACGTAAGCGAGAGCTCAATTATTTATTATTAATATTAAATGCGTTTATCTGATTTGGAAAGTTATTATTTCCAAACGTCTACTCGTCAACCACTACTTCTCAGCGGAGCGGACGAACTGACCTCCAAGCCGAGTTCTGTATGATTAACGAGGGCACGATTCGAATTTCGAAAAGAAACTGTCACTGGATTTAGTAGAATGATGTGGAAATTAACTTCACGTAGCACTGGTAAAATATAATATATATATTGAAATAAAGAACGTTGAGTACACTTGAGTATAAACTTGGTAGTATAATAATAAATGAATTAAACGTAATAATCGTATACGGAGTATGAGTTAGTAAGAGTTAGAATTGGAATTGATTTAGGAATTGAATTGGAATGGATTTGGAATAGAATAGTAGAACAAACGTCGATGAACGTCGAAGCGCGAATTAGAAGAGCGCAGATCGACACGTCTGCTCGCTTCGCTGGCTTGGGCCAGACTGACTGATGTCGTTGTGTGAGAATGGAGTGAGCGCAGACCGACACGTCCGCTCACTTCGCTGGCTAGCACCAGACTGATGCAAGAGGCAGCTCTGCGTAGCCTCCTTCGCTCGGAGTGGGGGTTGCTGACGCTGCAGTCCCTTTGTCCTCGCTCGTCGGAGTGGTGACGGGTGCAAGACTGCTGACGTTGCAGTCTCTTTGTCCTCGCTCTCGACAGAGTGGTGACGCGTGCAAGACTGCTGACGTTGCGATCTCTTTGTTCTCGAGGTGGCGTTTACTCGAGCGGAGTTGAGGATTTGAACAAGTTGTAAGTGTAGATGAGGGTTTGAACAAGTGTTAAGTGTAGATGAGGGTTTAAACAAGTTATAAGTGTAGATGAGGGTTTGAACAAGTGTTAGGTAAGATTGAGAGTTTGGAGTGGTGGTTGGGTTTAGAACAATTGGGAGAGTCGAGATTTAAGTAGTGATGGGTATTAGAACAAGTTTAGGAAAAGTCGTGGGTGAAGTAGTGATGGGTTTAAGATGTATTAGAATTAGAACAAGAGTTTGATAGCGATGGGTTTAAGAGATATTAGATTTAGAACAAGAGTTTGATAGCGATGGGTTTAAGAGGTATTATGTACTTAATATTTAATCTTAGCCTAGAATCGAGGTACGGTCCTCGATTCGACCAACGTCGGAGGTCGTCCGACGTAACACCTCCCTCGCCGGAGAAGAGATTTCTCGGAGTGAAATCTCTCGGTCCGAGGTTGTGTTCGGTGAGCGCTCGCATTACAATTTTTGGTTTTGAGACGCATCGTTAGTGAGCGATCCGCGCAGGGAGCTCAGTTCTCGGCGCACGTTGACTGTATTAACAGTACGAAACACTGGATGCACTGAGATGTTGTCTGATTCTGCGCGAGGAGTTGGGGTAGGTTTCGCAATGTCCGACAGTCTATAATCGCAATGTTCATTATTTGACTGTCTTTTATTGGGGTCTTGGGAGGGAATGGGCTCACTTATGTCATTTTCACTTTCACTTTTCCGATATCTGACAGCGTATGTGTATGTTTCGTCTCTTTGTTTCAGGAAAATGAAGAATCTTGTCAAGGAACTCCAGATGGCGACGATGAGGTGGAGGCTCCAGCCGTATAACGAATGGAGAGCGATGCCATTGATGATTGTGCTGATAATAGTTTTTATTGTGCGAATTGCCACATATATTCCTATTAATCCAGCGGTTACGGATCCGAACGTGGTAAATCCTGACCATAACTTCTGTGCGGTAGATTCAGCTATTTGTTGAAGCGACTCTTCGTCGAGCAGGTTGAACATGTTAATATTTCCTGCTGCGTATTGTCTACCTGAGGCGCCTTGTGCAATAGTATTTATTACGGCTACCTTTTCTACAGGGAACATTATGTGATCCTGCAGTTTGTCGAGGTCGTCTTGCGAATATATGCCTCCAGTCGCAAGGTTTTTGGGGTCCACGTATTTCCATGTGGCCTTAGAGATTGGATGGAGTTCTGACGGTGCAATAGTTTCTGTTAGTGATGGAGTGAGTCGGTACCATGTTCCATGTATTCTGTAATATGGAGATAGTAACTCGCTGCACGGCTTCTCTGTACCGGTGTTTGAAATAATGTGGTCCTTTGGTTTCAGGAATCTTGAAGAATTCTTGTACGTGACGGGCAGTTCGTCATAACAGCGTTCCGTTTTCCGGATCTGGACTGTCACTGGGATACATTTGATAATATGGACCACTTCACCTGCTGGGACTGCAATAAATCCAGCGTCTTTCATGATGGCGGTTGCCACTTCTTCAGGGGCTGTGTGCAGCTGAGTGAGTGCGTTCTGGAGAATTTGTCGTTCTAGTTCGCACTTTTGACGAATGACGTCCTTATATAGTTGAGAAAATTGTGTACGGAGATGTTTCTCTACGTAGACGAATTTGCTGTTGACATAGGTGAATATGTCGAGATTGTTGACGAGGGTGGGTGACTTCTCCTTGAATTTCCCTGACTTCCCCGTTTCTAGTATGAACAGTTTTGGATGTTCTGTACGGATTATGATAAATCCGCAGACTGAAGATCGTCCTGTCTCGGTTAGTGCAAATGTTGTATCCTGAGAGGCAACTGTATACAAGGTTGGCGAGGATTTTAACTGTGGGGATAGCTTGGTCGCTAGCCCTTCGTATAGAACATCGTAGTTGTTGAATCTGCATGAATCTGTTGGTGCGGGTTCCCAGAATGTGTATCCGTCCTGTGAATCGAGGCAGTTGCCTTTCTGAAGAGGACAGGTTTGTCCGGATTGTAAATGAATTTGTGCTGTGGATAGCTTTATCGGTGCAATGTAGTCCCGTATCGTGATGCGTATTATGGCTTGCACCACGACGTCCGTCCAGGTTCCAAAAGGATCGTTGTAGGTTGTGCCTGAGCAGCTTCCGTCATTCTTGATTTCTCCTGCCATTGTGAGGCTACGAGAGGTTGTGGAATTTGGCTGGACTCCTGTGATCTGTGCCGCTGGCGTAATATACAGAGTTCCAGTAGTGTGTAGATTAGAGCATGTTTCACTGGTGGTGGTTAGGAGATACTCTTGTCTACCATTGGCGACGACGGAATTATGCGAATGCATGCCACAGTAGTAGATCGTTCTGTCTATTTCAATGTGGCATTGGAGGACTCGGGCTTGCGAAAACTCGGCTAGCTGCAGAAGTTGAATTCGCTCTAAACTCTCGATCGGTGTGACATCTTCGGGTTCGCAATTCAGGTTATCGATGGTAGAGTACGTAGTGACGTTGAGTGTCGGTCCACCGCAATCATATCCAATGAGGGTATAAACTTGCGTGGTAATGGTGCATAGGATGGCAACTTGTAACGGATACATGTTTGTGGTTGCGAAATTGTCTGAAGACTGGAGCTCCTCTGGAATGATCCTATCTTCCGAGGGGCTGAGTCGTGATGCGACAAGCTTATCTTCCGGTTGTGGAAGGAGATTTTGTCGACGCTGGGTTTCGGATTTCGCTCGCTTATCGGTGTTGACCGGACGCGTGATTAACGCGGATTCTAATTTCGCGTCAGCGGAGGACTGTAATGAAATCTCCTGGGAGGGTTTCTTATCGCAAGTCGCAGGAGATGCTACAATCATTGTTCGCGGGTTATCGCAGAGGTATAGTATAATACGAAATTTGTTTCTCCTTTTTGCTGACGCGTATTTTACAGACGTATAATTCCTAGATGGATGAAACTCGCTTTGCGGTGCACGGATACTTGACCGTTGAGATTGGAAGAGATCATGTTCCGGCGAAAAATCAGAGGTAGGTTTTTGAAATGAAATATAGACTCTCTTTGACTCTGATTTAGAAATTATCGCGGGATGATCTTTTATGATCGACTCGTATGCTCGGTCTGTACGAGGTAGAGTTTTATGCTTTATTTTATGTAGACGTTCTGTCGTCTTTAGAGAATCAAAGGCGGGGACATTTCCTTTCAACCTAGACTCGGAATAGAAACAATCGGACTTGATACCGGAGCTTGTAGAATAAACCTTCATAGGTTTGAATTCGCGGGAGTCTTCTTTGGACTCTGGATTAAAATTGTCGGGATGGTTACCGAATACGTCGGGATGGTTACCGGAATTGAAAAGGTCGGGATGGTTACCGAATGCGTCGGGATGGTTACCGGAATTAGAAAGGTCGGGATGGTTACCGAATACGTCGGGATGGTTACCGGAATTAGAAAGGTCGGGATGGTTACCGAATGCGTCGGGATAGTGCCCGGAATTAGTTGAATAACGCTCGATCTCTTCCACCTCTAACACGGGTAATCGGAATGAGATCGGACGCGAAGATGTGTTAAAACATCTGAGGCTCGCTTTGCCTCCGCGATTAGTGACTACACAGTCACCGAGGAATACATCCGGCGCTACGCTGACGCGGCGGATATATCCCTGTTTCGGGCCCTGTACGCTGACTGCAATGCAGGCGGCTGTTCGGGGCTCAACGGCAAACTCATTAGAGTCTGCTGCAGTCCTTGATTCGGACTGTTGATTTTGATTTTTGCGCTTATCGACCGGTTCCTCTACGATATTATTCGATGTGATACGAATCTCTCCCGGTTGCACCCGACGTTTTGAGAGAGGGAATGTTTCTTCCTCTGTCCTTGCGGCGTGCTTTTCAAGAGAGACCTCCGTTTTCGGAGAAGGCATTGAAATAACCCTCGTCATTGAACTATCGCGGGGCTCAGTCGGCAGTGCGCGTGAATTAGAGAACGGAATTGAAATGTTTCCGACTAAAACGAATTGTTTTGCAAAGGAAATCTCAGCTCCTCCTATAAAGAAGGGCGAGCCGAGAATCCCGTTAACACTGACTGGGAATTCGTCCCCGAGCACGTGGAATTTGATAGGGATTGTCCCCTGAATGAATATAACGACTTCGCCGAGTGTTACTATGGAACCCTCGGTTATTCCATGAACTTCGATCGTGCTCGTGGGATCAATGGTTATCCCAGGTTTTAAACTAGACGCGCGTATCAAATTGACTTCCGAGCCCGTGTCTAATAAGAATTCACTTTTCTCGCGAAGCTGAGGGGCGGAGATTTGTACGCGCGGGATCGGCGAGTCTACTGCGAGGTTAACTGCAGAGACGAATCGTCGATCTGGTCTTCGGGGAACTCGTTCGTTCGAACGGCGGTCTGCGTGAATGTTTGGTTGCGCTTTGTTGGGGCGGCCTCCCGCTGTTGATTCGTTCCTGTCGGGAGGCCTGACTCGTTTCCCGAGCGCAGGTTATTGTTATAGGCTCTTTTTCGACATTCGTGAATGTCATGCCCGGGAGTTTTGCAATAGTTGCAAAACTTGCGGGGCTCTCCCGAACGTCTGTCGCGATTTGAATTCGGGTCCCGGTTTTCGCGCTGCGGGTTTTGTTCGCGAGGGGTTTCGGATCGCCACTGCGGAGTTGGAGAACGATAAGAGTTGCGGTTCGAGTTTCTCCACGAGTCTCGACGTTGGTCGGACCCGTTATCGCGACGCTCATCCGGTCTGTTGTCGCGACGTTCAGGGATGCGTTCGCGAGAATTGAAATTGTCAGAAGAGCGTGGGCGATAGGAGCTTCTGTTATCTGAGAAGCTTACCTTGCGGGAATCGTCACGATTAGATTCGCGACGACGGTTTTGATACAGCTCATATTGCTTATATGCAGAGATGGCTGCTTCGAAGATCTCTGCCGAATTCTGAGAACGGCAATGCAAAACTTCGCTGCGAAGTTGTGGGAGTAGACCGCGAAGGAAGCACTCGACTGTGAAACGATCGATTTCTCTGTAGTCGTAATGTCCTTCGGTAGAATCGCTGATGGCGGTTCGTAAATCTTTGACTCGATTTATGAAGTCAAGAATATGCTCATTGTTGCCCTGGGCTACGCTTGCCAATTCGCCACGGTACTGGTCCACGAATTTGTAGGGTCCCAGTACTGTTCGTAGCTTATCGCAAAGTTGTGAGATCGTACGTATGTTTTCGCCTTCAATGGCAGCGTACGCACGATCGGAAAGTTTATTGCAGATTAGTTTAGTAAGGGCACGTTCTATGGATTCGGGGATAGAATCACGCGCGCGTTTGCAGGCGCGGATGAATTTTAGGACGGGAATCGATGTTCCGTCGAATTTGGGTACGAGTTCTGCGGCTTGTTTCAACGCGAAATTTCCTGTTGGCTCATATTGCGGGGTTTCGCGTGGCTCTGATAATGAAGGTTCTCGCGTGTTAGAGACGTTACTGGGGCCTGGTGTAGGCGCTTGGTGACGTAAGTTTTGGTTCAAGGCATGAATATTGTGGAGCTCTTTGCGTATTTCATCGAGCATGTTATTTTGATTCTGTGCGTCTTCTTCATATTTAAGACGCAATTTAGCAATGAATTCGGTTTGCTCTTTTAAATATTCCTCTTTACGGGCGAGATCTTGCGCGTAAAGAAGTAGCTCTTCCTCGGTTGGCGGAGGAAGGTCTTGATTAGGATCCGCTCGGGGATCCGTTTGGGATCGTGTGATTGGGCGAGACATTTTGCGATATTAGTGTGAATTCTTACTCGACACACGATATAGAGAACAAATGTCAGACGTACGAAAACAATTTGTTAATGGTTCAACTACCGGCGACCGTTTTCGTGTCCTACCGACTGCGCCAAATTTTGTTACGTCACGCCCCACGTCCTAGGCAAAGAAGATGACCCCAGGAGGCGGCACGTGGAATTGAAGAGGAAACGGTCTTTTACGCCAAGACAGCCAGACGGGCAGTCATATGCGCTAGGACACCGATAGTCATTTGAGACCGACACCCGCTAGCAGTCAACGCGGATGGCGATACTTCTACGCTGACGCAACGAACGCGGTGAGTTGACATGGAACAAAAGGGGTTACAAAAGATACGAATTCTCACCGGTTAGTTGTTGTATCTTAGTAGTACTGTTGAAGGAGCTGAGCTCGTCGGTCAGCATGGGTCTGGTATAACGGGTCGTCCAGACAGATCTCATCGAGATGAGGAAGGTTTGGCAGCTGTCTCGCTGGGGTACGCACGACAATGCGTCTGTTGGACGGTAGGTACTCGTCCTTGATGATCCTACAGCGAACGTGCGGCAAGATTATGGTGCTCCTGCTGTCATCGTCATCAGAGCTGGTGACGAGATCAATGACCTCGTAACGAACGGCAGGCGGGTTGTTGTTGTCACTGGACAGGTTTATGGTATTCCTGACGTCGTCGTCGTCGTCAGAGATGTCAACGAGATCGGCTATCTCGTAGCGACCAGCAGACGGTTTGGTGACAGGTGAAGAACGCGAGAGGTCCGCGTGGTCGACCTCTGTGTTCGGAATCGGACGGCACGGACAACCGTATACCGATACGTAATCTGACGCGTCGCACTCGATATTCTCGGTCGTTCCGAGAAGTTCAGTCCAATCAGTCGAACTTAAGACGCGGTTTAAGATGGCTGTTTGATTTAATGCCCGTTAGAACTTGGCCAGTTGATACTTTCGGCCTGCACGACGTGTACGACGCATAAGGGATGGGTATGGAAGGAACTGTTTCGGAAGAGTTAATACTCTGAAAATCCTTTTGTCGGATTTTGTCTAAGTCCCAAACGTGAAAGAAAAATTGGCCAGGGGTTCCCCGTAGGCGCTGGCCAGAGGTAATTTACCTGACTCGAAAATGTCCACTCGTTAATCGGCACTACCCAGCAGAGCAGACGAACTGGCCTCCGAGCCGGGTCACCGTGCGACAACGAGGGCACTATTAAAACAGTCACTTCACTTTAGACACTGATATGTTTCCTTTCACAAACTGTCACTTTAACTTCGATAATCTTTTGACTAAGTGTCACCTCGTTGACGTATTGCCTCGGCGGAGCTGTAAGCTTCTCCCTTTGTGACCGAGGTTGAACACGTAAGCGAGAGCTCAATTATTTATTATTAATATTAAATGCGTTTATCTGATTTGGAAAGTTATTATTTCCAAACGTCTACTCGTCAACCACTACTTCTCAGCGGAGCGGACGAACTGACCTCTGTTACGTCACGTCCCACGTCCTAGGCAAAGGAGATGACCCCAGGAGGCGGCACGTGGAATTGATGAGGAAACGGTCTTTTACGCCAAGACAGCCAGACGGGCAGTCATATGCGCTAGGACACCGATAGTCATTTGGAAAATCGGCACCCGCTTGCAGTCAACGCGGATGGCGATACTTATACGTAAACGCAACGAACGCGGTGAGTTGACATGGGGTAAAGATGGATACAAGATACTGATTCTCACCGGTTTGTTGTTACGCCTTAATAATACTGTCGCAGGAGTTGTTTCCTCTGCGCTGCGTAGACCTCGTACTGTGGGTCCTCGATGCAAATATCTTCCAGGCGAGGAAGATTGGGAAGACGCAACGTAATACGTTGACGTGGTGACAGGAACGTGCTGTTGGTGATGACGCAACGAGGACGTGGCAGGATCACTGTGTCCTGGCTGTCGTCGTCGTCAGAGATGTCTATGAGATCGATGATCTCATAGCGGGCAGCTGGTGTAACGTTGACAGGCGTGGAACGCGAGAGATCCGCGTGGTTGATCTCTGTGTTCGGAATCGGACGGCACGGACAACCGTATACCGATACGTAATCTGACGCGTCACACTCGATATTCTCGGTCGTGACGTGTTCGACGCATGAGGAGAGAGGAGCGAAAGGAACTTGGTTTAACAACTCCTTCTCAAGAAATCCTTTATAGGAATTTTGTCTATGTTCTGAATGAAAAAGGGAAAATTGGCCAGGGGTTCCCCGGAGGCGCTGGCCAGCGGTATTCCACCTGTGACTTTAATAAAATGTAATTATTGAAAAGGTCCGCTCGTTCATTGACACTACCCAAGCGGAGCGGACGAACTGGCCTCCAAGCCGG
This sequence comes from Lasioglossum baleicum, assembly GCF_051020765.1. Taxonomy (NCBI): domain Eukaryota; kingdom Metazoa; phylum Arthropoda; class Insecta; order Hymenoptera; family Halictidae; genus Lasioglossum; species Lasioglossum baleicum. The sequence continues at coordinate 4,157,165 of NC_134930.1, forward strand.
GTCACTGTGTAACGAACGAGGGCACTGTTAGAACTGTCACTATAGATCTAGCACTGCACGTATTCCTTGTGTGAACTGTCACTTGATGGAGACTTGATCGAACACTTGACCGAGAAAACACTTGACCGATCAAAATGTCGCTTGCAGACGTATTGTCTCGGCGGAGCTGTAAGCTTCTCCCTTTGTGACCGAGTTTCAATACTCAACAAGTGCACGATTGCTAATGGAACAATTGTTCAAAATGTCGCTTGCAGACGTATTGTCTCGGCGGAGCTGTAAGCTTCTCCCTTTGTGACCGAGTTTCAATACTCTACAAGTGCACGATAAACGAAGATATAGTTTGAATATCGGAGAGAAATATGTCACTGAATTGATTGAATTGTAAGAGAAGTCACTCGCGAAGTTCTGGTAAAATAAGATATATTATAATAATAACTTGGTTACACTTGGTTACAATTGTATTAATATAAATGTGAATATGAATTAAGTGAATTAATTGCGTAGGAGTTAGTAAATGAATTAGTGTTGGAATAGAGACTGCGTTGAGTCGGAATTGGTATTGAGTTTGAATTAGAATTGGAATTAGAATTGGAATTGGAATTGTAGAACAAACGTCGATGAACGTCGAAGCGCGAATTAGAAGAGCGCAGGTCGACACGTCTGCTCGCTTCGCTGGCTTGGGCCAGACTGACTGATGTCGTTGTGTGAGAATGGAGTGAGCGCAGACCGACACGTCCGCTCACTCCGCTGGCTAGCACCAGACGATGCAAGAGGCAGCTCTGCGTAGCCTCCTTCGCTCGGAGTGGGGGTTGCTGACGCTGCAGTCCCTTTGTCCTCGCTCGTCGGAGTGGTGACGGGTGCAAGACTGCTGACGTTGCAGTCTCTTTGTCCTCGCTCTCGACAGAGTGGTGACGCGTGCAAGACTGCTGACGTTGCGATCTCTTTGTTCTCGAGGTGGCGTTTACTCGAGCGGAGTTGAGGATTTGAACAAGTTGTAAGTGTAGATGAGGGTTTGAACAAGTGTTAAGTGTAGATGAGGGTTTAAACAAGTTATAAGTGTAGATGAGGGTTTGAACAAGTGTTAGGTAAGATTGAGAGTTTGGAGTGGTGGTTGGGTTTAGAACAATTGGGAGAGTCGAGATTTAAGTAGTGATGGGTATTAGAACAAGTTTAGGGAAAGTCGTGGGTGAAGTAGTGATGGGTTTAAGAGGTATTAGAATTAGAACAAGAGTTTGGTAGCGATGGGTTTAAGAGGTTGTTATGTACTTAGTATTTAGTCTTAACCTAGAATCGAGGTACGGTCCTCGATTCGACCAACGTCGGAGGTCGTCCGACGTAACACCTCCCTCGCCGGAGAAGAGATTTCTCGGAGTGAAATCTCTCGGTCCGAGGTTGTGTTCGGTGAACGCTCGCATTACAATTTTTGGTCTTGAGACGCATCGTTAGTGAGCGATCCGCGCAGGGAGCTCAGTTCTCGGCGCACGTTGACTGTATTAACAGTACGAAACACTGGATGCACTGAGATGTTGTCTGATTCTGCGCGAGGAGTTGGGGTAGGTTTCGCAATGTCCGACAGTCTATAATCGCAATGTTCATTATTTGACTGTCTTTTATTGGGGTCTTGGGAGGGAATGGGCTCACTTATTTCACTGTTGTTGCCATTTAGTTCGTGATGAGGTGTTCCTCCATGTCCGAGTCTGAATCCTCGTCCGAACTTCCTTCGGATGAATCGGAGTCATCTGATGAGTCGGAGACCTCTGGGTTTTCTAACATGATGCCCTGTCCGGCCAGAATGCTCAGGCATTCTCGGCAATCCATTACTGGAGTTTCGGTGCATATCGGACCACCGCATTCTTCGCAATCGTTTTGGACGGAGTACGTTCGCTGGTGATTCCAAATTCTTACATTGGAAATGACTGTTCTCTGGCTACAGTCATAGCAAAGTTTCCTTCCGTCGGGCGTTATTCTTATCCTGCCATTGTAGCAGGAGATTTCGAGCAAGTAGGTGGGAATTGCAGGTGGTCTCTTCTGACCGGCCTTCCTGATTGGAAGTTGTTTGCACATTTTGATGAGTGTTTTAACGTGCTTTTTCGTAATGTTGCTTGAGCGGTGGGCGATTGCAGAATGACTGCTCTTCTGCTTTGTTTGTTCGATGTGGGTTAGTGGGGGGTGAGCAAGTCCAACCGGCAGGGGAATACTGAGTATGGATAAGTAATCTCCCTGTTGACTCGGCATTTTGCTCCCCTTGTTGGTTAGAGTAATCACTCTTGTCTCTGGTGACGAGATTACGGCTTTGGCACAAACACTCTGCATCTCTAATTTGCTTGAGTATTGGTGTCTTCGTCCGAGGAAGAGGTGCTTGAGTTTTCGTCCTCTTCTTCGTCGTCCGTGAGAATTTCGCCTCTTTCTCTTCTTATTCTGGCAGTGTCTGTTGCTGCTCGATCCAGTGCGAGGAGGAAGCTGCAGTGGATGCATTCCAATATTGGGGTTTCCCTCAATATGGGTTTTGTACACGCGTCGCATGCGTTCTTCTTTTTCCTTGTAAGAACGTGCGTGTATACGATGACCCTCCTGACTACCGCAGTGAGGCTGCAGGCAAGGCATAGTTCTCTGCCATTTAGGGAGATTCTGTGTCTGCCATTGTAGCAGAATATTCCTTGGTATCTGTAGATGAAGTCTCCGGCTTTGTTCGCCGATGGTCTCGCCGGTTGTAAGTGTCCGCACATGTTGATTGTGTTTGTGGATACTGGACACGATGTGGTAGGCGGCTGGGAACAGGCTGGGATTCTGGCTGTAGGAACTTCTTCGAAGTGCTGCTGTCGTTTGTTCTGTATCTTCCGGCGGTGGAAGGAGATTCTGTCGACGCTGGGTTTCGGATTTCGCTCGCTTATCGGTGTTGACCGGACGCGTGATTATCGCGGATTCTAATTTCGCGTCAGCGGAGGACTGTAATGAAATCTCCTGGGAGGGTTTCTTATCGCAAGTCGCAGGAGATGCTACAATCATTGTTCGCGGGTTATCGCAGAGGTATAGTATAATACGAAATTTGTTTCTCCTTTTTGCTGACGCGTATTTTGCAGACGTATAATTCCTAGATGGATGAAACTCGCTTTGCGGTGCACGGATACTTGACCGTTTAGATTGGAAGAGATCATGTTCCGGCGAAAAATCAGAGGTAGGTTTTTGAAATGAAATATAGACTCTCTTTGACTCTGATTTAGAAATTATCGCGGGATGATCTTTTATGATCGACTCGTATACTCGGTCTATACGAGGTAGAGTTTTATGCTTTACTTTATGTAGACGTTCTGTCGTCTTTAGAGAGTCAAAGGCGGGGACATTTCCTTTCAACCTAGACTCGGAATAGAAACAATCGGACTTGATACCGGAGCTTGTAGAATAAACCTTCATAGGTTTGAATTCGTGGGAGTCTTCTTTGGACTCTGGATTAAAATTGTCGGGATGGTTACCGAATACGTCGGGATAGTACCCGGAATTAGTTGAATAACGCTCGATCTCTTCCACCTCTAACACGGGTAATCGGAATGAGATCGGACGCGGAGATGTGTTGAAACATCTGAGGCTCGCTTTGCCTCCGCGATTAGTGACTACACAGTCACCGAGGAATACATCCGGCGCTACGCTGACGCGGCGGATATATCCCTGTTTCGGGCCCTGTACGCTGACTGCAATGCAGGCGGCTGTTCGGGGCTCAACGGCAAACTCATTAGAGTCTGCTGCAGTCCTTGATTCGGACTGTTGATTTAGATTTTTGCGCTTATCGACCGGTTCCTCTACGATATTATTCGATGTGATGCGAATCTCTCCCGGTTGCACCCGACGTTTTGAGAGAGGGAATGTTTCTTCCTCTGTCCTTGCGGCGTGCTTTTCAAGAGAGACCTCCGTTTTCGGAGAAGGCATTGAAATAACCCTCGTCATTGAACTATCGCGGGGCTCAGTCGGCAGTGCGCGTGAATTAGAGAACGGAATAGAAATGTTTCCGATTAAAACAAATTGCCTTGCAAAGGAAATCTCAGCTCCTCCTATAAAGAAGGGCGAGCCGAGAATCCCGTTAACACTGACTGGAAAATCGTCCCCGAGCACGTGGAATTTGACAGGGATTGTCCCTTGAATGAATATAACGACTTCGCCGAGTGTTACTATGGAACCCTCGGTTATTCCATGAACTTCGATCGTGCTCGTGGGATCAATGGTTATCCCAGGTTTTAAACTAGACGCGCGTATCAAATTGACTTCCGAGCCCGTGTCTAATAAGAATTCACTTTTCTCGCGAAGCTGAGGGGCGGAGATTTGTACGCGCGGGATCGGCGAGTCTACTGCGAGGTTAACTGCAGAGACGAATCGTCGATCTGGTCTTCGGGGAGCTCGTTCGTTCGAACGGCGGTCTGCGTGAATGTTTGGTTGCGCTTTGTTGGGGCGGCCTCCCGCTGTTGATTCGTTCCTGTCGGGAGGCCTGACTCGTTTCCCGAGCGCAGGTTATTGTTATAGGCTCTTTTTCGACATTCGTGAATGTCATGCCCGGGAGTTTTGCAATAGTTGCAAAACTTGCGGGGCTCTCCCGAACGTCTGTCGCGATTTGAATTCGGGTCCCGGTTTTCGCGCTGCGGGTTTTGTTCGCGAGGGGTTTCGGATCGCCACTGCGGAGTTGGAGAACGATAAGAGTTGCGGTTCGAGTTTCTCCACGAGTCTCGACGTTGGTCGGACCCGTTATCGCGACGCTCATCCGGTCTGTTGTCGCGACGTTCAGGGATGCGTTCGCGAGAATTGAAATTGTCAGAAGAGCGTGGGCGATAGGAGCTTCTGTTATCTGAGAAGCTTACCTTGCGGGAATCGTCACGATTAGATTCGCGACGACGGTTTTGATACAGCTCATATTGCTTATATGCAGAGATGGCTGCTTCGAAGATCTCTGCCGAATTCTGAGAACGGCAATGCAAAACTTCGCTGCGAAGTTGTGGGAGTAGACCGCGAAGGAAGCACTCGACTGTGAAACGATCGATTTCTCTGTAGTCGTAATGTCCTTCGGTAGAATCGCTGATGGCGGTTCGTAAATCTTTGACTCGATTTATGAAGTCAAGAATATGCTCATTGTTGCCCTGGGATATGCTTGCCAATTCGCCACGGTACTGGTCCACGAATTTGTAGGGTCCCAGTACTGTTCGTAGCTTATCGCAAAGTTGTGAGATCGTACGTATGTTTTCGCCTTCAATGGCAGCGTACGCACGATCGGAAAGTTTATTGCAGATTAGTTTAGTAAGGGCACGTTCTATGGATTCGGGGATAGAATCACGCGCGCGTTTGCAGGCGCGGATGAATTTTAGGACGGGAATCGATGTTCCGTCGAATTTGGGTACGAGTTCTGCGGCTTGTTTCAACGCGAAATTTCCTGTTGGCTCATATTGCGGGGTTTCGCGTGGCTCTGATAATGAAGGTTCTCGCGTGTTAGAGACGTTACTGGGGCCTGGTGTAGGCGCTTGGTGACGTAAGTTTTGGTTCAAGGCTTGAATATTGTGGAGCTCTTTGCGTATTTCATCGAGCATGTTATTTTGATTCTGTGCGTCTTCTTCATATTTAAGACGCAATTTAGCAATGAATTCGGTTTGCTCTTTTAAATATTCCTCTTTACGGGCGAGATCTTGCGCGTAAAGAAGTAGCTCTTCCTCGGTTGGCGGAGGAAGGTCTTGATTAGGATCCGCTCGGGGATCCGTTTGGGATCGTGTGATTGGGCGAGACATTTTGCGATATTAGTGTGAATTCTTACTCGACACACGATATAGAGAACAAATGTCAGACGTACGAAAACAATTTGTTAATGGTTCAACTACCGGCGACCGTTTTCGTGTCCTACCGACTGCGCCAAATTTTGTTACGTCACGTCCCACGTCCTAGGCAAAGGAGATGACCCCAGGAGGCGGCACGTGGAATTGATGAGGAAACGGTCTTTTACGCCAAGACAGCCAGACGGGCAGTCATATGCGCTAGGACACCGATAGTCATTTGGAAAATCGGCACCCGCTTGCAGTCAACGCGGATGGCGATACTTATACGTAAACGCAACGAACGCGGTGAGTTGACATGGGGTAAAGATGGATACAAGATACTGATTCTCACCGGTTTGTTGTTACGCCTTAATAATACTGTCGCAGGAGTTGTTTCCTCTGCGCTGCGTAGACCTCGTACTGTGGGTCCTCGATGCAAATATCTTCCAGGCGAGGAAGATTGGGAAGACGCAACGTAATACGTTGACGTGGTGACAGGAACGTGCTGTTGGTGATGACGCAACGAGGACGTGGCAGGATCACTGTGTCCTGGCTGTCGTCGTCGTCAGAGATGTCTATGAGATCGATGATCTCATAGCGGGCAGCTGGTGTAACGTTGACAGGCGTGGAACGCGAGAGATCCGCGTGGTTGATCTCTGTGTTCGGAATCGGACGGCACGGACAACCGTATACCGATACGTAATCTGACGCGTCACACTCGATATTCTCGGTCGTGACGTGTTCGACGCATGAGGAGAGAGGAGCGAAAGGAACTTGGTTTAACAACTCCTTCTCAAGAAATCCTTTATAGGAATTTTGTCTATGTTCTGAATGAAAAAGGGAAAATTGGCCAGGGGTTCCCCGGAGGCGCTGGCCAGCGGTATTCCACCTGTGACTTTAATAAAATGTAATTATTGAAAAGGTCCGCTCGTTCATTGACACTACCCAAGCGGAGCGGACGAACTGGCCTCCAAGCCGGGTCACTGTGTAACGAACGAGGGCACTGTTAGAACTGTCACTATAGATCTAGCACTGCACGTATTCCTTGTGTGAACTGTCACTTGATGGAGACTTGATCGAACACTTGACCGAGAAAACACTTGACCGATCAAAATGTCGCTTGCAGACGTATTGTCTCGGCGGAGCTGTAAGCTTCTCCCTTTGTGACCGAGTTTCAATACTCAACAAGTGCACGATTGCTAATGGAACAATTGTTCAAAATGTCGCTTGCAGACGTATTGTCTCGGCGGAGCTGTAAGCTTCTCCCTTTGTGACCGAGTTTCAATACTCTATAAGTGCACGATAAACGAAGATATAGTTTGAATATCGGAGAGAAATATGTCACTGAATTGATTGAATTGTAAGAGAAGTCACTCGCGAAGTTCTGGTAAAATAAGATATATTATAATAATAACTTGGTTACACTTGGTTACAATTGTATTAATATAAATGTGAATATGAATTAAGTGAATTAATTGCGTAGGAGTTAGTAAATGAATTAGTGTTGGAATAGAGACTGCGTTGAGTCGGAATTGGTATTGAGTTTGAATTAGAATTGGAATTAGAATTGGAATTGGAATTGTAGAACAAACGTCGATGAACGTCGAAGCGCGAATTAGAAGAGCGCAGGTCGACACGTCTGCTCGCTTCGCTGGCTTGGGCCAGACTGACTGATGTCGTTGTGTGAGAATGGAGTGAGCGCAGACCGACACGTCCGCTCACTCCGCTGGCTAGCACCAGACGATGCAAGAGGCAGCTCTGCGTAGCCTCCTTCGCTCGGAGTGGGGGTTGCTGACGCTGCAGTCCCTTTGTCCTCGCTCGTCGGAGTGGTGACGGGTGCAAGACTGCTGACGTTGCAGTCTCTTTGTCCTCGCTCTCGACAGAGTGGTGACGCGTGCAAGACTGCTGACGTTGCGATCTCTTTGTTCTCGAGGTGGCGTTTACTCGAGCGGAGTTGAGGATTTGAACAAGTTGTAAGTGTAGATGAGGGTTTGAACAAGTGTTAAGTGTAGATGAGGGTTTAAACAAGTTATAAGTGTAGATGAGGGTTTGAACAAGTGTTAGGTAAGATTGAGAGTTTGGAGTGGTGGTTGGGTTTAGAACAATTGGGAGAGTCGAGATTTAAGTAGTGATGGGTATTAGAACAAGTTTAGGGAAAGTCGTGGGTGAAGTAGTGATGGGTTTAAGAGGTATTAGAATTAGAACAAGAGTTTGGTAGCGATGGGTTTAAGAGGTTGTTATGTACTTAGTATTTAGTCTTAACCTAGAATCGAGGTACGGTCCTCGATTCGACCAACGTCGGAGGTCGTCCGACGTAACACCTCCAAGCCGAGTTCTGTATGATTAACGAGGGCACGATTCGAATTTCGAAAAGAAACTGTCACTGGATTTAGTAGAATGATGTGGAAATTAACTTCACGTAGCACTGGTAAAATATAATATATATATTGAAATAAAGAACGTTGAGTACACTTGAGTATAAACTTGGTAGTATAATAATAAATGAATTAAACGTAATAATCGTATACGGAGTATGAGTTAGTAAGAGTTAGAATTGGAATTGATTTAGGAATTGAATTGGAATGGATTTGGAATAGAATAGTAGAACAAACGTCGATGAACGTCGAAGCGCGAATTAGAAGAGCGCAGATCGACACGTCTGCTCGCTTCGCTGGCTTGGGCCAGACTGACTGATGTCGTTGTGTGAGAATGGAGTGAGCGCAGACCGACACGTCCGCTCACTTCGCTGGCTAGCACCAGACTGATGCAAGAGGCAGCTCTGCGTAGCCTCCTTCGCTCGGAGTGGGGGTTGCTGACGCTGCAGTCCCTTTGTCCTCGCTCGTCGGAGTGGTGACGGGTGCAAGACTGCTGACGTTGCAGTCTCTTTGTCCTCGCTCTCGACAGAGTGGTGACGCGTGCAAGACTGCTGACGTTGCGATCTCTTTGTTCTCGAGGTGGCGTTTACTCGAGCGGAGTTGAGGATTTGAACAAGTTGTAAGTGTAGATGAGGGTTTGAACAAGTGTTAAGTGTAGATGAGGGTTTAAACAAGTTATAAGTGTAGATGAGGGTTTGAACAAGTGTTAGGTAAGATTGAGAGTTTGGAGTGGTGGTTGGGTTTAGAACAATTGGGAGAGTCGAGATTTAAGTAGTGATGGGTATTAGAACAAGTTTAGGAAAAGTCGTGGGTGAAGTAGTGATGGGTTTAAGATGTATTAGAATTAGAACAAGAGTTTGATAGCGATGGGTTTAAGAGATATTAGATTTAGAACAAGAGTTTGATAGCGATGGGTTTAAGAGGTATTATGTACTTAATATTTAATCTTAGCCTAGAATCGAGGTACGGTCCTCGATTCGACCAACGTCGGAGGTCGTCCGACGTAACAATAGCAATATCGGTTGTCCTAGTGCATATGACAGCCCGCGGCTGTCTCGGCACGAAAGACCACTCCTCATTTTAATCATAATATCTCAACCGTCCGTCTGTCACTGTTCTCTTTTCTCTCTCCTGGTACCTGTAACAAAAACACAGTGACGGACGTGACAATGAATATTGTCCCCGTCGTGTGTAGGCTCGAACAGGTTTCGCTGGAGATCGGTAATATATAGTCTTGTCGACCATTGGATACTACCGAATTATGTGAATGCATGCCACAATAGTATATGGTTCTGTCTATTCCGATATGGCATTGCAAGACACGAGTTTGCGAGAATTCAGCTAGCTGCAGGAGCTGAATTCTTTCTAAATTTTCAGCTGGTGCGATGTCTTCTGGCTCGCAGTTAAGAGTGTCAATAGTTGAATACGTGGTAATATTCAAGGTTGAACCTCCACAGTCATATCCAATGAGTGTTGAGGCTTGCGTGGCAATAGAGAGCAAGATAGCTGCTTGTATCGGCTGCATGGTTGCTGTTATAGCGTTGTCGAGAGACTGATGATCTTCAGGGGTGACGGTTTCTCCTTGAAGATCTCGTTGCGTCGCAGGGATATCGTCTTCCTGCTGTGGAGTGGGGTGATGCTGACCAGAGGTTTTAAATTTCGCTCTTGGGTCGCTGCGATAGTTTATCGTTGGCGTAACGATATTGGAGCCTCTGTTAACGCTAGGAAGATTGAATTCGTTTCGCAAGATACATAACGAAAGCTTATAATCAGACTTAGTTGTCTCGGGCGAGTATAATGTATCGGCTTTATTTCTTTTTCTTGCTGACGCGAATCTCGCGGAATTGTATTTGCCAGACGCATGGACTTTGATTTCGGTCGCACGGATACCTGATCGTTGAAGCTGCAAGAGGTCTTGTTCCGGCGAGGATTTGAAGATAGGAGTTTGTGGCAAAACATAAACTCCTTTTGATTTAACTTTAGGAATAGAAATGTTTTCTAAATTGTTCTCATATGAACATTCTAAAAGTTCATCTGAGGCGAAGGCGTTGATGTTTCTTTCCACACAGGACTTTGAATATAAATCGTCGGGATGGTTACCGGAATTCTTTAAAGTATCGGGATGGCTACCGGAATCGTCGGGATGGTTACCGGAATTATTTAAAGAATCGGAATGGCTACCGGAATCGTCGGGATGGTTACCGGAATTATTTAAAGAATCGGGATGGCTACCGGAATCGTCGGGATGGTTACCGGAATTAATAGAAGACGCGAGTTGATCGTTAACGATCGTCTCGTGCGCGCGGCACGCACGAGCATTGAATAAGTCCGAATTGACTTCGGCTTGAATATTCGAAAAGGGAACCTCGATCTCTTCCACCTCCAACGTAGGCAGGGAGAAGGACGCCACTTCGGACGATGCGTTAAAGCATCGCAGGTATGCCTTTCCGTTACGGTTGGTGACTAAACAATCACCTAAGAACACATCGGGTTTTACATCTACTTTTCGCACATACCCTTCGCTTGGGCCCTTTACGTTGACGGCTATGCAGGCGGCGGTACGGCTTTCGATGGAATATTCCCGAGGATTCGAAAAGGGAATACGTAGGTTTTTATACTCTACGCATTCCTTCGCAAATGATATCTCTGCTCCCTCTCTGAAGAAGGGGGAGCCTAAGATACCATCTATATTAATTGGGAAACTGTCAGGCAGAACGTGTAGCGTGACTTTAATGGAATCTGCTAGCTCCGCATTGATATAACCGAGGGTCGCAATTTCTCCTTCTGTCACGCCATGGACGTGTATGACGCTGTCAGTTTTTAGATGAACGTCAGATTTGATACCAGACGCTCGGATTAAGTTGACCTCGGACCCGGTGTCCAAGAGGAACTCACACTCTTTTGAGAAGAGTGACGATCTTGCTTTTATTCGAGGGATAGGGGAGTCCGGCGCGAGATTTATTGCCGAGACTAATTTCGCGGATGGTCGTTCATTCTGCTGACCGTCCGGGTTATCTCTCCCATCTACTCGAATTTCATCTACTGCTGGTCGTTGCTGATGACGGCCAGCTGTGTTGCCTTTTGGCGATTCTCTTGGGATGCCTCCCGTCCTTTGGTCGCGTTTGTCGGGAGGCTTGATTCGTTTCCCGACTCATTTCTACTGTAATATTCGCGGCGGCGACATTCGTGTATGTCATGTCCCGTGCGCTTACAATATTTACAATACTTTTGATTCTCCGTAGGAAAGCGATCGCGACCTGGGGACTGGGAAGCGCGATCTTCGCGTTTATACGTTTCGCGCTGATTTGATTGCGACGGTTCGTGACGTCGCGGAGGAGGAGAGCGAGACGCGTCTCTGTTATCGGGTTTCCTGTCTCGCCAGGATTCACGAGGTGAAAAGGAAGGTCGTTGATCTTTCCTTTCCGAAGATCTGTTGCGCTGCTCTGGCGCATTCCTATCATAAGGAGAGTTGCTTGATCGCTCTGGTGTGCGATTACGAGAGTCGGAGAATGCAACGCGGCGTCCGTCGTCGCGATAACGAACACGGTCAAGCTCGTACTGTTTGTACGCGGTTACTGCTTCGTCGAATATTTTCTGTAATTCGAGTGACGCGCAGAGCCTGACCTCGGCTCGAAGCGCTGGGATAAGACCACGCATGAAACAATCAATTGTGAATTTATCAATCTCGTCTAGATTGGGGACCCCGCGGCCTGAATCTATGATCGCCGTTCTAAGGTCCTTTACTCGCGTAATATAATTCAACACGTGCTCGGACTGTCCCTGGTGTATCGAAGCTAATTCTCCGCGATACTGATCGATGAATTTATATGGGCCTAGTACATCTTTCAGGCGGTTGCACAATTCAGAGATTGTGTTAATATTTACGTCTTCAATCGCGGCGTATGCCTGTCCTCTAAGCTTATTGCATACTAATCTAGTGAGGGTACGCTCAGCTGTGGCTGGAACAGCTTCCAAGGCTCGCTTGCACGCGCGAACGAATTGTAGCACGGTTATGGAGGTGCCGTCAAAGGTAGGCACAAGTTCAACCGCTTGTTTAACGGTGAAATTCGAAGAATCGTGCATTATGGGTTCGCGGGGCGCAACGACTGGGCTAGCTGGAATTGATTGAGAATCTCTGGCCGATCGGATTTCTGCTATCTCGCGGCGTATGTCCTCGTACGTTACTCTCTGCTCACGCGTTTCTGTTTCGTATTGCAATTTGAGTTGAGTCAACGCGGCGGTTTGATTAATGAGAGCTGCTTCTCTACGAGCTAAATCTTTCTGGAATTCAATTAATTCCTCTTCCGTAGGAGGAACCTTCTTTCTAGCCTCGCTACGCGTTTCCATGATTGCGTCGCTTGAAAATTTCTAAGTATGAAATTCGCGAAAAATAATCCGACTATATAACGTGGGCGAAGGGGCGTTTTCTAAACCGCCCGTCGCACTTTAACGTTCACTAAAACTCTCGATGAATTTGTACTGAGTACGAACATCGCGAAAAACAATTTGAGTATGTAACGTGGGCGAAAGGTCATTTCCTTCACTGCCCGTCGCACTTTTAACTGACACTATGCTTTCACGGACTCTAAGTCTACTGCGTTAAATTGTCAAACAATGATGGAACGCGCAGGGGTTCGCGTGCTAACACTGATTCTATTTTTATTCCTCGATGCCGTGCTTCTAACATCGGTGACCAACGACTGTCCTACCGACTGCGCCAAATTTGTCACAACAAATTTTGGCAGAGGTAGGACACATGACGTATCCTACAAAAGTGTTGACGGTGTCTCTAACATCGGTGACCAACGAGTGTCCTACCGACTGCGCCAAATTTGTCACGTCCTGGCGGGGCTATAAGAGCAAGAGAAGAGAATACCGCGGCCCGGCTACTCTACTCTTCCACTGACTGACATTTAATAAAAGTGTTGGTCTTTTTATCAACAGACTAGGACCCGATGCCGACACCTGCATGCAGTCTTACACAGATGGATGATGCACGCGACCCTGAAACATACGCGGTAATATGTTCCACTTACTTTTACGCTTCGCTTGTTTGTCGATTGACACGAGACATGAATTCGCAACGGATGAACAGCTACGGTTGCGCTGATGGCCTTGAATACGGTCCGCTCTGCTTGACAGGGGTTGATCCAAATGGCTGGAAACGACCTTCAAGGATTGACGACTGCGCCAAACTCTGTCACGTCAATATTTGACAGGAACGACCTCCAATGATTGACAGCTGGCTGCTACGGTATTGTAGACGGATGCGCTCGTTGAGGAAACGGGCGTGGACGCTGTACGATACCGTGAATCTAACTCACGAATATCGTCCGCGTGATTGACGATATTTTAACTAGCGAAAACGGGCGTGGACGCTGTGCGATCCCGTGAATTTATCTCGCGAATATACTTTGATTCAAGAAAACGGACGTGGATGCTGCGGAGCTTGCTATGCGAGCAAGTCTATCACTATCACGCACGTACGCGAACACGTAACAGGAAATTGAATAAGGAATACTATTCGCGAACTTTCCAGTGAGAACTCTATCTCTAACTAACAACGTGTCACTTCAAACTACGAAGTTAGGAGCAAGGAAATAATAATTGGGATTTAGATTGACTCTGGTAAAACAAAGTATATTATAAACGTAAAAGAATACAAAGGTAAAGATGCTTATTATTAACGAAATCGAAATACGTACTAAGTACGAAATATGAAACGCAATAAAAATGTTTAATTGAATAAACGAAGTAATATTTGAATTAAACGAATAAGAATACGATATTACTGAATGGTATTAGGGACTGTGTCTAAACAGTATGGATTTGGAAAGATTGTGTCTAAACAATCTGGATTTGGAAAGACTATGTCTAAATAGTCTGGACTTGGAAGATTGACGAAAACTCGACTGACCCACTCGGGTCCTCGGAGAGGACTGGGGAAAATCGAACGTTCGTCGACGAATAACGTTCGTTCGAAAAATGCTGACTTCGCAAAAGGGGACCGTGTCCTCTTTGTGCCGGTCTTCGTCGTAAACAGCGCGATGGCCGCCGCACTAGAGTCAGCAGTTTTCGTTCCCAGTGGTGCAGGACTCGAAAATTAAGTGGTAACCATTGGCGTACCTATTTATTTATTTAAATAAATTGGGACTTAGAATATTTTCGAGCGCTTGCTCTTGCAAGGCGTTTCGATGTAAATTTTATATGTCATATGATTAGTTGACATCATTTGTCGACCGATCATATGTTTGAAAATATTCTAAGTACTTTTGAAAATTACCAAAAATCGAAATTTTGGTAAAGTCTAAACAAACGCGAATTGAGAACCTAACCTACAAATTTTTAGGTTAGTTTCATGATTTTCGCTCACGAGTCCAATGATATTTCAATCTTCGAGTTTGGGCCATTTTTGGCTATTTTAGGATTTTGACAGATTTTGGATTTTAGGTTATGTTGATGGATTTCAATCAGATGTACGTGGTGTTAAGGATTCATTGTTATGAAGGATTTTTAGGAGTTTTGGAATCTTTAAAGGGGAACGCTCGCTCTTATGTATCTAATTTTACATGTAGTCTTAAAGCTAACGTCGGAGGTGCGACCGACGTCACAAAGGTCTGACCGCGGGTGCACGAGGATTTGAGGAAGACACTCGAACGTTCCTTGCCGAATGTTCCTCACGCTTGGCGGCTGGAGTTTTAACGAGATCGTTGGTCATAGACGAAGGCATTGAAATAACCTCTGCTGCCAATTCATCGCGAGGCTCAGCCGTGGGCGCGCAAGGGTTCGAGAAGGGAACCCGAATGTTTCCTATCGTTATGGATTGATTCGCAAAGGAGATCTCGGCTCCTGTTCTGAAGAAGGGAGAACCGAGGATTCCGTCGATGTTAATTGGGAAGTTTTCTTCCAAGACATGAAATTCAATAGGGTTTTGACCCTGTAAGTGTATCTTAATTTGACCGAGAGTTGGAATGGATCCCTCGGTTATTCCTTGGACTTCTATAGTGTTCGTATGATCTATAGGTAGATTTGGTTCTAGACTTGACGCACGAATTAGATTGATCTCCGAACCCGTGTCCAACAAAAATTCACACTTCTTTTGTAATTGAGGGGCGGAGATTTTTACGCGCGGAATTGGTGAGTCTGCAGCAAGATTTACTGCTGAGACGAATCGTCGGACTGGTCGTTCGTCCGGATAGCCGTTTGGGTGCGGGCTGTAGTTTGAGTTGAAGATGCGGCCTCCCGCCTGGGGTTGGCTTCGGTCGGGAGGCCGGACTCGTTTCCCGACCTCCTATTATTATTAAAAGCGCGCTTACGGCACTCGTGAATATCGTGCCCGGGGACTTTGCAGTAGTTGCAAAATTTGTTAGGGCTTGAGGGGCGATCTGTGCGACCATCGCGGTACGTGTTTTGGTCGCGAGGATTGTTTTCCCATCGCCGTTGCGGCGTCGGGGAGCGATAAGAGTCCCGGTTTAAGTTTCTCGAGGACTGCTGAGACGAGTCCGGTCTGTTATCGCGGCGTTCTTGAGTTCGCTCTGGAATGTCACGAGCGGACTCGTACGTGGAACGCGGGCGATACGGCCGGTTATCAGAGAAGCTGACTCGTTTTTCTTCGCGGATCAATTCTCGTCGACGAGTCTGGTCTGACTCATACTGCCTGTAAGCAGAGATGGCTGCTTCGAAAACAGTGGCAGGATTTCGCGAAGGGCAATGAAGCACTTCGGCACGCAGCTGAGGAAGGAGACCTCGTAGAAAACAATCTACTACGAAGCGATCTAGTTCTTCGTAATCAAGGCCAATATCTGTGGCATCTTGAATCGCGGTTCGAAGGTCTTTAACGCGATTGATGAAGTCTAGGATGTGCTCGTTTGGAGCTTGGAGTACACTCGCGAGATCGCCACGGTACTGGTCAACGAATTTGTATGGGCCCAGTACTGTTCGTAATTTCTCGCATAGTGCAGAAATTGTGAATATGTGCTGGCCTTCTATAGCGGCATAAGCACGATCGTGGAGTTTATTGCAGAGCAATTTTGTGAGGGCACGCTCTGCAGTGGCCGGTACGGTGTCACGCGCGCGTTTGCATGCGCGTATGAATTGTAGGACGGAAGACGAAGTTCCGTCGAATCTAGGGACAAGCTCGGCGGCTTGTTTTAGAGCGAAATTGCCAGTAGGTTCATACTGTGGGATTTCGCGTGGCTCTGGCGGTGAAGGTTCCCGCATATTAGAGACGTTACTAGGGCCTGGTGTAGGCGTTTGTTGACGTAGGGTTTGACTCGTGATTTGGATGTTATGAAGCTCTTTTCGTATTTCGTCGAGCATATTCTTTTGGTTTTGTGCGTCTTCTTCATATTTGAGACGCAATTTGGCAATAAAATCAGTTTCCTCTTTGAGATATTGCTCTCTACGGGCGAGGTCTTGCGCATAAAGGAGTAGCTCTTCCTCGGTCATTGGAGGAAGGTCTGCGTTAGGATCTGCTCGGAGATCCTTTTGAGATCGCGTGATTGGGCGATACATTTTGAAAGATATGAATGGGATTTAAGAAATGTGAACTTCGTACTGACACGCGTCGGGGCTTATTAATGCAAATATCGGCGACCACTTCGTTGTCCTACCGACTGCGCCAAATTTGTCACGTCCGTCACTGTGTTTTTGTTACAGGTACCAGGAGAGAGAAAAGAGAACAGTGACAGACGGACGGTTGAGATATTATGATTAAAATGAGGAGTGGTCTTTCGTGCCGAGACAGCCGCGGGCTGTCATATGCACTAGGACAACCGAAATTGCTATGGATGCAGTCAAGAAGAGAACGTCCGACGCGGTTACAAGAAGTTTCCCGACAAGAATCACGCGCGAGATGAAGCAACGAAAACGGTGAGTTTACAGGATTCAGCAATTATACAAGATATTATACGACTCACCGCAATGTTGTATTAACGCCTAATAATATTGTGACGTCGGTCGCACCTCCGACGTTAGCTTTAAGACTACATGTAAAATTAGATACATAAGAGCGATCGTTCCCCTTTAAAGATTCCAAAACTCCTAAAAATCCTTCATAACAATGAATCCTTAACACCACGTACATCTGATCGAAATCCATCAACATAACCTAAAATCCAAAATCTGTCAAAATCCTAAAATAGCCAAAAATGGCCCAAACTCGAAGATTGAAATATCATTGGACTCGTGAGCGAAAATCATGAAACTAACCTAAAAATTTGTAGGTTATGTTCTCAATTCGCGTTTGTTTAGACTTTACCAAAATTTCGATTTTTGGTAATTTTCAAAAGTACTTGGAATATTTTCAAACATATGATCGGTCGACAAATGATGTCAACTAATCATATGACATATAAAATTTACATCGAAACGCCTTGCAAGAGCAAGCGCTCGAAAATATTCTAAGTCCCAATTTATTTAAATAAATAAATAGGTACGCCAATGGTTACCACTTAATTTTCGAGTCCTGCACCACTGGGAACGAAAACTGCTGACTCTAGTGCGGCGTCCATCGCGCTGTTTACGACGAAGACCGGCACAAAGAGGACACGGTCCCCTTTTGCGAAGTCAGCATTTTTCGGACGAACGTTATTCGTCGACGAACGTTCGATTCTCCCCAGTCCTCTCCGAGGACCCGAGTGGGTCAGTCGAGTTTTCGTCAATCTTCCAAGTCCAGACTATTTAGACATAGTCTTTCCAAATCCAGATTGTTTAGACACAATCTTTCCAAATCCATACTGTTTAGACACAGTCCCTAATACCATTCAGTAATATCGTATTCTTATTCGTTTAATTCAAATATTACTTCGTTTATTCAATTAAACATTTTTATTGCGTTTCATATTTCGTACTTAGTACGTATGTCGATTTCGTTAATAATAAGCATCTTTACCTTTGTATTCTTTTACGTTTATAATATACTTTGTTTTACCAGAGTCAATCTAAATCCCAATTATTATTTCCTTGCTCCTAACTTCGTAGTTTGAAGTGACACGTTGTTAGTTAGAGATAGAGTTCTCACTGGAAAGTTCGCGAATAGTATTCCTTATTCAATTTCCTGTTACGTGTTCGCGTACGTGCGTGATAGTGATAGACTTGCTCGCATAGCAAGCTCCGCAGCATCCACGTCCGTTTTCTAGAATCAAAGTATATTCGCGAGATAAATTCACGGGATCGCACAGCGTCCACGCCCGTTTTCGCTAGTTAAAATATCGTCAATCACGCGGACGATATTCGTGAGTTAGATTCACGGTATCGTACAGCGTCCACGCCCGTTTCCTCAACGAGCGCATCCGTCTACAATACCGTAGCAGCCAGCTGTCAATCATTGGAGGTCGTTCCTGTCAAATATTGACGTGACAGAGTTTGGCGCAGTCGTCAATCCTTGAAGGTCGTTTCCAGCCATTTGGATCAACCCCTGTCAAGCAGAGCGGACCGTATTCAAGGCCATCAGCGCAACCGTAGCTGTTCATCCGTTGCGAATTCATGTCTCGTGTCAATCGACAAACAAGCGAAGCGTAAAAGTAAGTGGAACATATTACCGCGTATGTTTCAGGGTCGCGTGCATCATCCATCTGTGTAAGACTGCATGCAGGTGTCGGCATCGGGTCCTAGTCTGTTGATAAAAAGACCAACACTTTTATTAAATGTCAGTCAGTGGAAGAGTAGAGTAGCCGGGCCGCGGTATTCTCTTCTCTTGCTCTTATAGCCCCGCCAGGACGTGACAAATTTGGCGCAGTCGGTAGGACACTCGTTGGTCACCGATGTTAGAGACACCGTCAACACTTTTGTAGGATACGTCATGTGTCCTACCTCTGCCAAAATTTGTTGTGACAAATTTGGCGCAGTCGGTAGGACAGTCGTTGGTCACCGATGTTAGAAGCACGGCATCGAGGAATAAAAATAGAATCAGTGTTAGCACGCGAACCCCTGCGCGTTCCATCATTGTTTGACAATTTAACGCAGTAGACTTAGAGTCCGTGAAAGCATAGTGTCAGTTAAAAGTGCGACGGGCAGTGAAGGAAATGCCCTTTCGCCCACGTTACATACTCAAATTGTTTTTCGCGATGTTCGTACTCAGTACAAATTCATCGAGAGTTTTAGTGAACGTTAAAGTGCGACGGGCGGTTTAGAAAACGCCCCTTCGCCCACGTTATATAGTCGGATTATTTTTCGCGAATTTCATACTTAGAAATTTTCAAGCGACGCAATCATGGAAACGCGTAGCGAGGCTAGAAAGAAGGTTCCTCCTACGGAAGAGGAATTAATTGAATTCCAGAAAGATTTAGCTCGTAGAGAAGCAGCTCTCATTAATCAAACCGCCGCGTTGACTCAACTCAAATTGCAATACGAAACAGAAACGCGTGAGCAGAGAGTAACGTACGAGGACATACGCCGCGAGATAGCAGAAATCCGATCGGCCAGAGATTCTCAATCAATTCCAGCTAGCCCAGTCGTTGCGCCCCGCGAACCCATAATGCACGATTCTTCGAATTTCACCGTTAAACAAGCGGTTGAACTTGTGCCTACCTTTGACGGCACCTCCATAACCGTGCTACAATTCGTTCGCGCGTGCAAGCGAGCCTTGGAAGCTGTTCCAGCCACAGCTGAGCGTACCCTCACTAGATTAGTATGCAATAAGCTTAGAGGACAGGCATACGCCGCGATTGAAGACGTAAATATTAACACAATCTCTGAATTGTGCAACCGCCTGAAAGATGTACTAGGCCCATATAAATTCATCGATCAGTATCGCGGAGAATTAGCTTCGATACACCAGGGACAGTCCGAGCACGTGTTGAATTATATTACGCGAGTAAAGGACCTTAGAACGGCGATCATAGATTCAGGCCGCGGGGTCCCCAATCTAGACGAGATTGATAAATTCACAATTGATTGTTTCATGCGTGGTCTTATCCCAGCGCTTCGAGCCGAGGTCAGGCTCTGCGCGTCACTCGAATTACAGAAAATATTCGACGAAGCAGTAACCGCGTACAAACAGTACGAGCTTGACCGTGTTCGTTATCGTGACGACGGACGCCGCGTTGCATTCTCCGACTCTCGTAATCGCACACCAGAGCGATCAAGCAACTCTTATTATGATAGGAATGCGCCTGAGCAGCGCAACAGATCTTCGGAAAGGAAAGATCAACGACCTTCCTTTTCACCTCGTGAATCCTGGCGAGACAGGAAACCCGATAACAGAGACGCGTATCGCTCTCCTCCTCCGCGACGTCACGAACCGTCGCAATCAAATCAGCGCGAAACGTATAAACGCGAAGATCGCGCTTCCCAGTCCCCAGGTCGCGATCGCTTTCCTACGGAGAATCGGAAGTATTGTAAATATTGTAAGCGCACGGGACATGACATACACGAATGTCGCCGCCGCGAATATTACAGTAGAAATGAGTCGGGAACCGAATCAAGCCTCCCGACAAACGCGACCAAAGGACGGGAGGCATCCCAAGAGAATCGCCAAAAGGCAACACAGCTGGCCGTCATCAGCGACGACCAGCAGTAGATGAAATTCGAGTAGATAGGAGAGATAACCCGGACGGTCAGCAGAATGAACGACCATCCGCGAAATTAGTCTCGGCAATAAATCTCGCGCCGGACTCCCCTATCCCTCGAATAAAAGCAAGATCGTCACTCTTCTCAAAAGAGTGTGAGTTCCTCTTGGACACCGGGTCCGAGGTCAACTTAATCCGAGCGTCTGGTATCAAATCTGACGTTCATCTAAAAACTGACAGCGTCATACACGTCCATGGCGTGACAGAAGGAGAAATTGCGACCCTCGGTTATATCAATGCGGAGCTAGCAGATTCCATTAAAGTCACGCTACACGTTCTGCCTGACAGTTTTCCAATTAATATAGATGGTATCTTAGGCTCCCCCTTCTTCAGAGAGGGAGCAGAGATATCATTTGCGAAGGAATGCGTAGAGTATAAAAACCTACGTATTCCCTTTTCGAATCCTCGGGAATATTCCATCGAAAGCCGTACCGCCGCCTAAATAGCCGTCAACGTAAAGGGCCCAAGCGAAGGGTATGTGCGAAAAGTAGATGTAAAACCCGATGTGTTCTTAGGTGATTGTTTAGTCACCAACCGTAACGGAAAGGCATACCTGCGATGCTTTAACGCATCGTCCGAAGTGGCGTCCTTCTCCCTGCCTACGTTGGAGGTGGAAGAGATCGAGGTTCCCTTTTCGAATATTCAAGCCGAAGTCAATTCGGACGTATTCAATGCTCGTGCGTGCCGCGCGCACGAGACGATCGTTAACGATCAACTCGCGTCTTCTATCAATTCCGGTAACCATCCCGACGATTCCGGTAGCCATCCCGATTCTTTAAATAATTCCGGTAACCATCCCGACGATTCCGGTAGCCATCCCGATTCTTTAAATAATTCCGGTAACCATCCCGACGATTCCGGTAGCCATTCCGATTCTTTAAATAATTCCGGTAACCATACCGACGATTTATATTCAAAGTCCTGTGTGGAAAGAAACATCAACGCCTTCGCCTCAGATGAACTTTTAGAATGTTCATATGAGAACAATTTAGAAAACATTTCTATTCCTAAAGTTAAATCAAAAGGAGTTTATGTTTTGCCACAAACTCCTATCTTCAAATCCTCGCCGGAACAAGACCTCTTGCAGCTTCAACGATCAGGTATCCGTGCGACCGAAATCAAAGTCCATGCGTCTGGCAAATACAATTCCGCGAGATTCGCGTCAGCAAGAAAAAGAAATAAAGCCGATACATTATACTCGCCCGAGACAACTAAGTCTGATTATAAGCTTTCGTTATGTATCTTGCGAAACGAATTCAATCTTCCTAGCGTTAACAGAGGCTCCAATATCGTTACGCCAACGATAAACTATCGCAGCGACCCAAGAGCGAAATTTAAAACCTCTGGTCAGCATCACCCCACTCCACAGCAGGAAGACGATATCCCTGCGACGCAACGAGATCTTCAAGGAGAAACCGTCACCCCTGAAGATCATCAGTCTCTCGACAACGCTATAACAGCAACCATGCAGCCGATACAAGCAGCTATCTTGCTCTCTATTGCCACGCAAGCCTCAACACTCATTGGATATGACTGTGGAGGTTCAACCTTGAATATTACCACGTATTCAACTATTGACACTCTTAACTGCGAGCCAGAAGACATCGCACCAGCTGAAAATTTAGAAAGAATTCAGCTCCTGCAGCTAGCTGAATTCTCGCAAACTCGTGTCTTGCAATGCCATATCGGAATAGACAGAACCATATACTATTGTGGCATGCATTCACATAATTCGGTAGTATCCAATGGTCGACAAGACTATATATTACCGATCTCCAGCGAAACCTGTTCGAGCCTACACACGACGGGGACAATATTCATCACCCCAGCCGCCCAGATCACAGGTATTCAGCCGAACTCGACCTCCTCTCACGGCCTCACGTTAGCAGGAGTTATTCAGAACGATGGTAGCTGCGCTGGAACCACGTATAGTGATCCGTTTGGGACCTGGACCGATGTCGTGGTACAAGCTTTAGTCCGAATCACGATCCGCGACTACATCGCTCCAATCAGATTGTCAACCGGACAGATTCATCTACAAACTGGGCAAACCTGCCCCCTTCAAAAAGGAAGCTGCTTAGACGCACAAGATGGCCATACGTTCTGGGAAACCACGCCGACGGACTCGTGCAAATTCAATAATTATGATGTCTTGTACGAAGGGATAGCCACTAAACTATCCTCCAAGGTGAATCCTTCTCCAACCCTGTATACCGTAGCATCGCAGGACACGACTTTTGCACTCACGGAGACAGGCAGATCGTCAGTTTGCGGATATGTCATAATCCGAACGGAACACCCCAAGCTGTTCATTCTAGAAGTTGGAAGTTCAGGAAAATTCAAGGAGAAAACACACACCTTAGTCAACAATCTGGACATCTTCACGTATGTCAACAGCAAATTTGTTTACGTGGAGAAGCACCTCCGGAAACAATTCTCTCAACTCTACAAAGATGTAATCCGTCAAAAGTGTGAGCTAGAGCGTCAGATTCTCCAGAACGCCCTCACATTATTACATTCAGCACCCGAAGAAGTTGCCACTGCCATCATGAAGGATGTCGGATTTATCGCAGTTCCAGCAGGAGAGGTAGTGCACATAATAAAGTGCATACCAGTCACGGTCCAAGTGAGGAAAACCGAACGGTGTTATGATGAGCTACCCATCACGTATCGGAACACATCAAAATTCCTGAAGCCAAGGGACCACATCATTTCAAATACGGGGACAGAAAAGCCATGCAATGAGCTACTTCCCCCATATTATAGACTGCACGGAACATGGTATCGCCTAACACCGTCATTGATGGAGGCCATCACTCCTTCGGAGCTTCACCCCCTCGCCAAGTCAACCTGGAAATACATAGATCCGAAGAACTTGGCAACGGGAGGCATTTATTCACAAGACGACCTGGACAAACTACAGGATCATATAATGTTTCCTGTAGAGAAGGTGGCAGTCATAAATTCAATCGCACAGGGTGCGACGGGAAGACAGTTTGCAGCAGGAAACATCAACATGTTCAACCTGCTCGATGAAAACTCCCTACAGCAGATAGCGGAGTCTACAGCACAGAAATTATGGTCCGGATTCACTACATTCGGATCAATAAGTGCTGGAATAATCGGAGTGTACGTAGCGATCCGCACGATCAAAACAATCATCAGTACGATCGTTAACGGCATCGCATTACACTCACTATACGGCTGGAGCCTGCATCTCGTCGTCGCCATCTGGAGTTCACTGACCCGGTTCTTTATATTCATGAAGCAGAGGGACAACAAGACTTCAGCGGCCATCGAGGACAAAGATAGTGATAGTGCCAGTGTCGGAGAATTCCGAACCCGTCCTCCCTTGACGAAACGAACGTTAATTTGCGATTCCCTTGACCCAGCGTTGCGAGACAGGGATGACATTTCAGTGCATCCTGTCTACCGCCACCCAGAGGCAGAGATTCCACTGCGTGAAATCTCTTCTCTAAGGGGGGAGGTGTGACGTCGGTCGCACCTCCGACGTTAGCTTTAAGACGACATGTAAAATTAGATACATAAGAGCGAGCGTTCCCCTTTAAAGATTCCAAAACTCCTAAAAATCCTTCATAACAATGAATCCTTAACACCACGTACATCTGATTGAAATCCATTGTGACGTCGGTCGCACCTCCGACGTTAGCTTTAAGACTACATGTAAAATTAGATACATAAGAGCGAGCGTTCCCCTTTAAAGATTCCAAAACTCCTAAAAATCCTTCATAACAATGAATCCCTAACACCACGTACATCTGACTGAAATCCATCAACATAACCTAAAATCCAAAATCTGTCAAAATCCTAAAATAGCCAAAAATGGCCCAAACTCGAAGATTGAAATATCATTGGACTCGTGAGCGAAAATCATGAAACTAACCTAAAAATTTGTAGGTTATGTTCTCAATTCGCGTTTGTTTAGACTTTACCAAAATTTCGATTTTTGGTAATTTTCAAAAGTACTTAGAATATTTTCAAACATATGATCGGTCGACAAATGATGTCAACTAATCATATGACATATAAAATTTACATCGAAACGCCTTGCAAGAGCAAGCGCTCGAAAATATTCTAAGTCCCAATTTATTTAAATAAATAAATAGGTACGCCAATGGTTACCACTTAATTTTCGAGTCCTGCACCACTGGGAACGAAAACTGCTGACTCTAGTGCGGCGGCCATCGCGCTGTTTACGACGAAGACCGGCACAAAGAGGACACGGTCCCCTTTTGCGAAGTCAGCATTTTTCGAACGAACGTTGTTCGTCGACGAACGTTCGATTCTCCCCAGTCCTCTCCGGGGACCCGAGTGGGTCAGTCGAGTTTTCGTCAATCTTCCAAGTCCAGACTATTTAGACATAGTCTTTCCAAATCCAGATTGTTTAGACACAATCTTTCCAAATCCATACTGTTTAGACACAGTCCCTAATACCATTCAGTAATATCGTATTCTTATTCGTTTAATTCAAATATTACTTCGTTTATTCAATTAAACATTTTTATTGCGTTTCATATTTCGTACTTAGTACGTATTTCGATTTCGTTAATAATAAGCATCTTTACCTTTGTATTCTTTTACGTTTATAATATACTTTGTTTTACCAGAGTCAATCTAAATCCCAATTATTATTTCCTTGCTCCTAACTTCGTAGTTTGAAGTGACACGTTGTTAGTTAGAGATAGAGTTCTCACTGGAAAGTTCGCGAATAGTATTCCTTATTCAATTTCCTGTTACGTGTTCGCGTACGTGCGTGATAGTGATAGACTTGCTCGCATAGCAAGCTCCGCAGCATCCACGTCCGTTTTCTTGAATCAAAGTATATTCGCGAGATAAATTCACGGGATCGCACAGCGTCCACGCCCGTTTTCGCTAGTTAAAATATCGTCAATCACGCGGACGATATTCGTGAGTTAGATTCACGGTATCGTACAGCGTCCACGCCCGTTTCCTCAACGAGCGCATCCGTCTACAATACCGTAGCAGCCAGCTGTCAATCATTGGAGGTCGTTCCTGTCAAATATTGACGTGACAGAGTTTGGCGCAGTCGTCAATCCTTGAAGGTCGTTTCCAGCCATTTGGATCAACCCCTGTCAAGCAGAGCGGACCGTATTCAAGGCCATCAGCGCAACCGTAGCTGTTCATCCGTTGCGAATTCATGTCTCGTGTCAATCGACAAACAAGCGAAGCGTAAAAGTAAGTGGAACATATTACCGCGTATGTTTCAGGGTCGCGTGCATCATCCATCTGTGTAAGACTGCATGCAGGTGTCGGCATCGGGTCCTAGTCTGTTGATAAAAAGACCAACACTTTTATTAAATGTCAGTCAGTGGAAGAGTAGAGTAGCCGGGCCGCGGTATTCTCTTCTCTTGCTCTTATAGCCCCGCCAGGACGTGACAATATTGTTGCAGCAGGAACTGGCGGTACTGGCAGTAGGTGTCGTACATCGGGTCTTCTATACAGATGTCCTCGAGGTGGGGAAGATCTGGCAGAGTTGCTGCTGCTCGGTTCGGGACGACATTAGTGGCCTTGGATGCTGGCCGCAAGACGACACGTTGATGAGCTGGCAGAGGAACGTCACGGATGATTCGGCAACGGACCCTGGGAACGATGATCGTGTCTCGGCTGTCGTCGTCGTCGGCTATGTCGATTACCTCAGGACGATCGACCGGATGCAGAACTGGCGTCGGAGCTCGCGAGAGGTCCGCGTGGTTGACCTCTTTAGGAAGGCTGCAAGGGCAACCGTATACAGAAACGTAATCGGACGCGTCGCACGGAATGTGCTCGGTGGTTCCCAGAAGTTCGGTCCACTCGGTAGTGGCAATGATTTGATCGAGCACCGCTTTATTTCTCAACGCGCGTCTCAATTTAGCAAGTTGATACTTGCGTCCCGCTCGACGTGGGCGTCGCATGGGTAAGGAATAGTAATGATGGAATATTAATAATATAATGAAAATGAACTTCCATTTGTTATTAACCTTTTAGGTAGTTAACTCGCTTCACGTCTATAGTGGCGGCTCAGCGTTTCCACTGCGCTCTTTAGACCAATTCTAGACGTGGCACGAGAACTTCTCTATGACTCGCTTCAAATTCCTTATTGGCGGCTCAGCGTTTCCACTGCGCACTTTAGACCAAGTCCGGATATGTCACGAGTTTAATATATTCTATGCAAGAACTGAATTGGAAGATGGTGTTGAACTAACACAAGAATAACAAGATCGAAGCACTGGTATAACAACGATATATTAAATAAGAACTGGTAAGTACACTGGTATACAATATGTAAGTAGTATTATAATAGGAGTAGTAATTGGATTAATGAATAATGGATATTGTAATATGTTATAGGAATAATGTATGAGTTGAGTTGAGTTGAGTTAGAGTTGGAATTGGAATTGGAATTAGGAGTGAAGGATCGACACACTTCACTTTCGCGGAGCTAGACTGAACACGTCTGCTCTTGAAGTCGGAAGAAGCCGGACTGGCGGCTGAGGCCAGGTAGGCACGTCTGTGCGAGTCGCTGGCTGAAGACGGACTGACTCTGAGGCCAGGTAGGCACGTCTGTGCGAGTCGCTGGCTGAAGGCGGACTGCTCGAGTCGCGAGATGGAGGCGGACTGATGCAAGCGTCCGCTCTGCCTTGCCTCCTTCGGTCGGAGTGGGGATAGCTGACGCTGCAGTCTCTTTGTTCTTCAGTCGTCGGAGTGGGAGAACCGCTGACGCAGCAGCGTCTTCGCTCCCGGGGACTGCACGTGCATTTCTGCTGACGGTGCAGTCTCGTGGCTGTCCTATTGCCCTCTACGAGCGTGGGACTGCTGATGCAGCAGTCTTTGGACTTCTCGACGTTTCTAGAAGCTTCTAGATGCTTCCAGAGTGATGCAATACTTTATTGCATTATGTGTCGTGGTGATGGGTTGAAACTGAGGTAAGGTGTTGATCAAGGAGAAGTTATGGTGATGGGTAGAGACGGAGATAAGGATTAGAACAATAGAATAATGAGATCTTAATACTATGCTCTTATGTCTAGGGGACGGTGTGTGGATCTTATGCAGATCAGACCTTGTATACATAGTGTGTGTACAAGGCCAACGTCGTACATCGGACGACGTAACACCTCCCAACGCGGAAAAGAAATTTCTTACAAGGAAGAAATTTCTCGCTCAACACTCGATCACACACTCATTCATGCGACGCATCGTCCGGAGGTACTCCGCGCAGGGAGCACAGTTCTCGGCGAGTATTTCCTATATTTGTACGAAACACTGGTCGCACTGAAATGTTGTCGGTGTCGGCACGTGGGGCTGGGGCTGATTTTATGCAATTTATTTCGCTTTGTTCATTTTGCATAGTTGGGTTTTGGGTGGGTGGGGAATCACTGGTGTCACTGTCACTTTTGTCTCAGGTGACGAGATTACGGCTTTGGCACAAACACTCTGCATCTCTAATTTGCTTGAGTATTGGTGTCTTCGTCCGAGGAAGAGGTGCTTGAGTTTTCGTCCTCTTCTTCGTCGTCCGTGAGAATTTCGCCTCTTTCTCTTCTTATTCTGGCAGTGTCTGTTGCTGCCTGATCCAGTGCGAGGAGGAAGCTGCAGTGGATGCATTCCAATATTGGGGTTTCCCTCAATATGGGTTTTGTACACGCGTCGCATGCGTTCTTCCTTTTCCTTGTAAGAACGTGCGTGTATACGATGACCCTCCTGACTACCGCAGTGAGGCTGCAGGCAAGGCATAGTTCTCTGCCATTTAGGGAGATTCTGTGTCTGCCATTGTAGCAGAATATTCCCTGGTATCTGTAGATGAAGTCTCCGGCTTTGTTCGCCGATGGTCTCGCCGGTTGTTAGTGTCCGCACATGTTGATTGTGTTTGTGGATACTGGACACGATGTGGTAGGCGGCTGGGAACAGGCTGGGATTCTGGCTGTAGGAACTTCTTCGAAGTGCTGCTGTCGTTTGTTCTGTATCTTCCGGCGGTGGAAGGAGATTCTGTCGACGCTGGGTTTCGGATTTCGCTCGCTTATCGGTGTTGACCGGACGCGTGATTATCGCGGATTCTAATTTCGCGTCAGCGGAGGACTGTAATGAAATCTCCTGGGAGGGTTTCTTATCGCAAATCGCAGGAGACGCTACAATCATTGTTCGCGGGTTATTGCAAAGGTATAGTATAATACGAAATTTGTTTCTCCTTTTTGCTGACGCGTATTTTACAGACGTATAATTCCTAGATGGATGGAAATCGCTTTGCGGTGCACGGATACTTGACCGTTGAGACTGGAAGAGATCATGTCCCGGCGAAAAATCAGAGGTAGGTTTTTGAAATGAAATATAGACTCTCTTTGACTCTGATTTAGAAATTATCGCGGGATGATCTTTTATGATCGACTCGTATGCTCGGTCTATACGAGGTAGAGTTTTATGCTTTATTTTATGTAGACGTTCTGTTGTCTTTAGAGAATCAAAGGCGGGGACATTTCCTTTCAACCTAGACTCGGAATAGAAACAATCGGACTTGATACCGGAGCTTGTAGAATAAACCTTCATAGGTTTGAATTCGCGGGAGTCTTCTTTGGACTCTGGATTAAAATTGTCGGGATGGTTACCGAATACGTCGGGATGGTTACCGGAATTGAAAAGGTCGGGATGGTTACCGAATGCGTCGGGGTGGTTACCGGAGTTAGAATAATGATCGGGCTGGTTACCGGAGTTAGAATAAGAATCGGGCTGGTTACCGGAGTTAGAAAGGTCGGGATGGTTACCGAAGTTAGAAAGGTCGGGATGGTTACCGAATGCGTCGGGACGATACCCGGAATTAGAAAGGTCGGGATGGTTACCGAATACGTCGGGATGATACCCGGAATTAGAAAGGTCGGGATGGTTACCGAATACGTCGGGATGATACCCGGAATTAGAAAGGTCGGAAGAGTACGACTCGATTTCTTCCATCTCCAATGGGGGCAATCGAAATGAAACTCTTTCCGACGAGGTGTTAAAACACCGGAGGCTCGCTTTGCCTTTACGATTGGTGACGACGCAGTCACCCAGGAATACATCCGGCGCTACGTTAACACGGCGGATATATCCCTGTTTAGGTCCTTCGACGTCGACCGCTATGCACGCAACGGTACGAGGTTCGAGGACGAATTCTTCGGATTTCGGAGGAGTCTTTGTTCGGACTCGATCCTCACGCTCCACGATCCGACTTCTCGCAGTGTACTCCGATATCTCTCGAGTCTCCTTCGATTCCGGCCGGCTTTTCACGGCGTTTTTCTCTAGGGAGCACTCGATCGAATCCCGAGGAGGCATTGAAATAACCTCCGTCACCGGAGCTCTGCAAGGTCTGACCGCGGGTGCACGAGGATTTGAGGAAGACACTCGAACGTTCCTTGCCGAATGTTCCTCACGCTCGACGGCTGGAGTTTTAACGAGATCGTTGGTCATAGACGAAGGCATTGAAATAACCTCTGCTGCCAATTTATCGCGAGGTTATCGAAGCTGACTCGTTTTTCTTCGCGGATCAGTTCTCGTCGACGAGTCTGGTCTGACTCATACTGCCTGTAAGCAGAGATGGCTGCTTCGAAAACAGTGGCAGGATTTCGCGAAGGGCAATGAAGCACTTCGGCACGCAGCTGGGGAAGGAGACCTCGTAGAAAACAATCTACTACGAAGCGATCTAGTTCTTCGTAATCAAGGCCAATATCTGTGGCATCTTGAATCGCGGTTCGAAGGTCTTTAACGCGATTGATGAAGTCTAGGATGTGCTCGTTTGGAGCTTGGAGTACACTCGCGAGATCGCCACGGTACTGGTCAACGAATTTGTATGGGCCCAGTACTGTTCGTAATTTCTCGCATAGTGCAGAAATTGTGAATATGTGCTGGCCTTCTATAGCGGCATAAGCACGATCGTGGAGTTTATTGCAGAGCAATTTTGTGAGGGCACGCTCTGCAGTGGCCGGTACGGTGTCACGCGCGCGTTTGCATGCACGTATGAATTGTAGGACGGAAGACGAAGTTCCGTCGAATCTAGGGACAAGCTCGGCGGCTTGCTTTAGAGCAAAATTGCCAGTAGGTTCATACTGTGGGATTTCGCGTGGCTCTGGCGGTGAAGGTTCCCGCATATTAGAGACGTTACTAGGGCCTGGTGTAGGCGATTGTTGACGTAGGGTTTGACTCGTGATTTGGATGTTACGAAGCTCTTTTCGTATTTCGTCGAGCATATTCTTTTGGTTTTGTGCGTCTTCTTCATATTTGAGACGCAATTTGGCAATGAAATCTGTTTCCTCTTTGAGATATTGCTCTCTACGGGCGAGGTCTTGTGCATAAAGGAGTAACTCTTCCTCGGTCATTGGGGGAAGGTCTGCGTTAGGATCTGCTTGGAGATCCCTTTGAGATCGCGTGATTGGGCGAGACATTTTGAAAGATATGAATGGGATTTAGAAATGTGAATTTCGCACTGACACGCGTCGGAGCTTATTAATGCAAATATCGGCGACCACTTCGATGTCCTACCGACTGCGCCAAATTTGTCACGTCCGTCACTGTGTTTTTGTTACAGGTACCAGGAGAGAGAAAAGAGAACAGTGACAGACGGACGGTTGAGATATTATGATTAAAATGAAGAGTGGTCTTTCGTGCCGAGACAGCCGCGGGCTGTCATATGCACTAGGACAACCGATATTGCTATGGATGCAGTCAAGAAGAGAACGTCCGACGCGGTTACAAGAAGTGTCCCGACAAGAATCACGCGCGAGATGATGCAACGAAAACGGTGAGTTTACAGGATTCAACAATTATACAAGATATTATACGACTCACCGCAATGTTGTATTAACGCCTAATAATATTGTTGCAGCAGGAACTGGCGATACTGACAGTAGGTGTCGTACATCGGGTCTTCTATACAGATGTCCTCGAGGTGGGGAAGATCTGGCAGAGTTGCTGCTGCTCGGTTCGGGACGACGTTAGTGACCTTGGATGCTGGCCGCAAGACGACACGTTGATGAGCTGGCAGAGGAACGTCACGGATGATTCGGCAACGGACCCTGGGAACGATGATCGTGTCTCGGCTGTCGTCGTCGTCGGCTATGTCGATTACCTCAGGACGATCGACCGGATGCAGAACTGGCGTCGGAGCTCGCGAGAGGTCCGCGTGGTTGACCTCTTTAGGAAGGCTGCAAGGGCAACCGTATACAGAAACGTAATCGGACGCGTCGCACGGAATGTGCTCGGTGGTTCCCAGAAGTTCGGTCCACTCGGTAGTGGCAATGATTTGATCGAGCACCGCTTTATTTCTCAACGCGCGTCTCAATTTAGCAAGTTGATACTTGCGTCCCGCTCGACGTGGGCGTCGCATGGGTAAGGAATAGTAATGATGGAATATTAATAATATAATGAAAATGAACTTCCATTTGTTATTAACCTTTTAGGTAGTTAACTCGCTTCACGTCTATAGTGGCGGCTCAGCGTTTCCACTGCGCTCTTTAGACCAATTCTAGACGTGGCACGAGAACTTCTCTATGACTCGCTTCAAATTCCTTATTGGCGGCTCAGCGTTTCCACTGCGCACTTTAGACCAAGTCCGGATATGTCACGAGTTTAATATATTCTATGCAAGAACTGAATTGGAAGATGGTGTTGAACTAACACAAGAATAACAAGATCGAAGCACTGGTATAACAACGATATATTAAATAAGAACTGGTAAGTACACTGGTATACAATATGTAAGTAGTATTATAATAGGAGTAGTAATTGGATTAATGAATAATGGATATTGTAATATGTTATAGGAATAATGTATGAGTTGAGTTGAGTTGAGTTAGAGTTGGAATTGGAATTGGAATTAGGAGTGAAG
This sequence comes from Lasioglossum baleicum, assembly GCF_051020765.1. Lineage (NCBI taxonomy): Eukaryota > Metazoa > Arthropoda > Insecta > Hymenoptera > Halictidae > Lasioglossum > Lasioglossum baleicum. Next base: position 4,189,755 of record NC_134930.1, read on the forward strand.
GATCGACACACTTCACTTTCGCGGAGCTAGACTGAACACGTCTGCTCTTGAAGTCGGAAGAAGCCGGACTGGCGGCTGAGGCCAGGTAGGCACGTCTGTGCGAGTCGCTGGCTGAAGACGGACTGACTCTGAGGCCAGGTAGGCACGTCTGTGCGAGTCGCTGGCTGAAGGCGGACTGCTCGAGTCGCGAGATGGAGGCGGACTGATGCAAGCGTCCGCTCTGCCTTGCCTCCTTCGGTCGGAGTGGGGATAGCTGACGCTGCAGTCTCTTTGTTCTTCAGTCGTCGGAGTGGGAGAACCGGTGACGCAGCAGCGTCTTCGCTCCCGGGGACTGCACGTGCATTTCTGCTGACGGTGCAGTCTCGTGGCTGTCCTATTGCCCTCTACGAGCGTGGGACTGCTGATGCAGCAGTCTTTGGACTTCTCGACGTTTCTAGAAGCTTCTAGATGCTTCCAGAGTGATGCAATACTTTATTGCATTATGTGTCGTGGTGATGGGTTGAAACTGAGGTAAGGTGTTGATCAAGGAGAAGTTATGGTGATGGGTAGAGACGGAGATAAGGATTAGAACAATAGAATAATGAGATCTTAATACTATGCTCTTATGTCTAGGGGACGGTGTGTGGATCTTATGCAGATCAGACCTTGTATACATAGTGTGTGTACAAGGCCAACGTCGTACATCGGACGACGTAACAGGGGACCCCGCGGCCTGAATCTATGATCGCCGTTCTAAGGTCCTTTACTCGCGTAATATAATTCAACACGTGCTCGGACTGTCCCTGGTGTATCGAAGCTAATTCTCCGCGATACTGATCGATGAATTTATATGGGCCTAGTACATCTTTCAGGCGGTTGCACAATTCAGAGATTGTGTTAATATTTACGTCTTCAATCGCGGCGTATGCCTGTCCTCTAAGCTTATTGCATACTAATCTAGTGAGGGTACGCTCAGCTGTGGCTGGAACAGCCTCCAAGGCTCGCTTGCACGCGCGAACGAATTGTAGCACGGTTATGGAGGTGCCGTCAAAGGTAGGCACAAGTTCAACCGCTTGTTTAACGGTGAAATTCGAAGAATCGTGCATTATGGGTTCGCGGGGCGCAACGACTGGGCTAGCTGGAATTGATTGAGAATCTCTGGCCGATCGGATTTCTGCTATCTCGCGGCGTATATCCTCGTACGTTACTCTTTGCTCACGCGTTTCTGTTTCGTATTGCAATTTGAGTTGAGTCAACGCGGCGGTTTGATTAATGAGAGCTGCTTCTCTACGAGCTAAATCTTTCTGGAATTCAATTAATTCCTCTTCCGTAGGAGGAACCTTCTTTCTAGCCTCGCTACGCGTTTCCATGATTGCGTCGCTTGAAAATTTCTAAGTATGAAATTCGCGAAAAATAATCCGACTATATAACGTGGGCGAAGGGGCGTTTTCTAAACCGCCCGTCGCACTTTAACGTTCACTAAAACTCTCGATGAATTTGTACTGAGTACGAACATCGCGAAAAATAATTTGAGTATGTAACGTGGGCGAAAGGGCATTTCCTTCACTGCCCGTCGCACTTTTAACTGACACTATGCTTTCACGGACTCTAAGTCTACTGCGTTAAATTGTCAAACAATGATGGAACGCGCAGGGGTTCGCGTGCTAACACTGATTCTATTTTTATTCCTCGATGCCGTGCTTCTAACATCGGTGACCAACGACTGTCCTACCGACTGCGCCAAATTTGTCACAACAAATTTTGGCAGAGGTAGGACACATGACGTATCCTACAAAAGTGTTGACGGTGTCTCTAACATCGGTGACCAACGAGTGTCCTACCGACTGCGCCAAATTTGTCACGTCCTGGCGGGGCTATAAGAGTGTTACGTCGTCCGATGTACGACGTTGGCCTTGTACACACACTATGTATACAAGGTCTGATCTGCATAAGATCCACACACCGTCCCCTAGACATAAGAGCATAGTATTAAGATCTCATTATTGTATTGTTCTAATCCTTATCTCCGTCTCTACCCATCACCATAACTTCACCTTGATCAACACCTTACCTCAGTTTCAACCCATCACCACGACACATAATGCAATAAAGTATTGCATCACTCTGGAAGCATCTAGAAGCTTCTAGAAACGTCGAGAAGTCCAAAGACTGCTGCATCAGCAGTCCCACGCTCGTAGAGGGCAATAGGACAGCCACGAGACTGCAGCGTCAGCAGAAATGCACGTGCAGTCCCCGGGAGCAAAGACGCTGCTGCGTCAGCGGTTCTCCCACTCCGACGACTGAAGAACAAAGAGACTGCAGCGTCAGCTACCCCCACTCCGAACGAAGGAGGCAAGGCAGAGCGGACGCTTGCATCAGTCCGCCTTCAGCCAGCGACTCGCACAGACGTGCCTACCTGGCCTCAGCCGCCAGTCCGGCTTCAAGAGCAGACGTGTTCAGTCTAGCTCCGCGAAAGTGAAGTGTGTCGATCCTTCACTCCTAATTCCAATTCCAATTCCAACTCTAACTCAACTCAACTCCTAATTCTCAAACATTATTCCTATAACATATTACAATATCCATTATTCATTAATCCAATTACTACTCCTATTATAATATTACTTACATATTGTATACCAGTGTACTTACCAGTTCTTATTTAATATATCGTTGTTATACCAGTGCTTCGATCTTGTTATTCTTGTGTTAGTTCAACACCATCTTCCAATTCAGTTCTTGCATCGAATATATTAAACTCGTGACATATCCGGACTTGGTCTAAAGTGCGCAGTGGAAACGCTGAGCCGCCAATAAGGAATTTAAAGCGAGTCATAGAGAAGTTCTCGTGCCACGTCTAGAATTGGTCTAAAGTGCGCAGTGGAAACGCTGAGCCGCCACTATAGACGTGAAGCGAGTTAACTACCTAAAAGGTTAATAACAAGTGGAAGTTCATTTTCATTATATTATTATTAATATTCCATCATTACTATTCCTTACCCATGCGACGCCCACGTCGAGCGGGACGCAAGTATCAACTTGCTAAATTGAGACGCGCGTTAAGAAATAAAGCGGTGCTCGAACAAATCATCGCCACTACCGAGTGGACAGAACTTCTGGGAACCACCGAGCACATTCCGTGTGACGCGTCCGATTACGTTTCTGTATACGGTTGCCCTTGCAACCCTCCTAAAGAGGTCAACCACGCGGACCTCTCGCGAGCTCCGACGCCAGTTCTACATCCGGTCGATTGTCCAGAGGTGATCGACATAGCCGACGACGACGACAGCCGAGACACGATCATCGTTCCCAGGGTCCGTTGCCGAATCATCCGTGACGTTCCTCTGCCAGCTCATCAACGTGTCGTCTTGCGGCCAGCATCCAAGGCCACTAACGTCGTCCCGAACCGAGCAGCAGCAACTCTGCCAGATCTTCCCTCACCTCGAGGACATCTGTATAGAAGATCCGATGTACGACACCTACTGCCAGTACCGCCAGTTCCTGCTGCAACAATATTATTAGGCGTTAATACAACATTGCGGTGAGTCGTATAATAACTTGTATAATTGCTGAATCCTGTAAACTCACCGTTCTCGTTGCATCCTCTCGCGCGCGATTCTTGTCGGGACACTTCTTGTAACCGCGTCGGACGTTCTCTTCTTGACTGCATCCATAGCAATATCGGTTGTCCTAGTGCATATGACAGCCCGCGGCTGTCTCGGCACGAAAGACCACTCCTCATTTTAATCTTCATATCTCAACCGTCCGTCTGTCACTGTTCTCTTTTCTCTCTCCTGGTACCTGTAACAAAAACACAGTGACGGACGTGACAAATTTGGCGCAGTCGGTAGGACATCGAAGTGGTCGCCGATATTTGCATTAACAAGCCCCGACGCGTGTCAGTACGAAGTTCACATTTCTTAAATCCCATTCATATCTTTCAAGATGTCTCGCCCAATCACGCGATCTCAAAAGGATCTCCGAGCAGATCCTAACGCAGACCTTCCCCCAATGACCGAGGAAGAGTTACTCCTTTATGCGCAAGACCTCGCCCGTAGAGAGCAATATCTCAAAGAGGAAACTGATTTTATTGCCAAATTGCGTCTCAAATATGAAGAAGACGCACAAAACCAAAAGAATATGCTCGACGAAATACGAAAAGAGCTTCATAACATCCAAATCACGAGTCAAACCCTACGTCAACAATCGCCTACACCAGGCCCTAGTAACGTCTCTAATATGCGGGAACCTTCACCGCCAGAGCCACGCGAAATCCCACAGTATGAACCTACAGGTAATTTCGCTCTAAAACAAGCCGCCGAGCTTGTCCCTAGATTCGACGGAACTTCGTCTTCCGTCCTACAATTCATACGCGCATGCAAACGCGCGCGTGACACCGTACCGGCCACTGCAGAGCGTGCCCTCACAAAATTGCTCTGCAATAAACTCCACGATCGTGCTTATGCCGCTATAGAAGGCCAGCACATATTCACAATTTCTGCACTATGCGAGAAATTACGAACAGTACTGGGCCCATACAAATTCGTTGACCAGTACCGTGGCGATCTCGCGAGTGTACTCCAAGCTCCAAACGAGCACATCCTAGACTTCATCAATCGCGTTAAAGACCTTCGAACCGCGATTCAAGATGCCACAGATATTGGCCTTGATTACGAAGAACTAGATCGCTTCGTAGTAGATTGTTTTCTACGAGGTCTCCTTCCTCAGCTGCGTGCCGAAGTGCTTCATTGCCCTTCGCGAAATCCTGCCACTGTTTTCGAAGCAGCCATCTCTGCTTACAGGCAGTATGAGTCAGACCAGACTCGTCGACGAGAACTGATCCGCGAAGAAAAACGAGTCAGCTTCTCTGATAACCGGCCGTATCGCCAGCGTTCCACGTACGAGTCCGCTCGTGACGTTCCAGAGCGAACTCAAGAACGCCGCGATAACAGACCGGACTCGTCTCAGCAGTCCTCGAGAAACTTAAACCGGGACTCTTATCGCTCCCCGACGCCGCAACGGCGATGGGAAAATAATCCTCGCGACCCAAACACGTACCGCGATGGTCGCACAGATCGCCCCTCAAGCCCTAACAAATTTTGCAACTACTGCAAAGTCCCCGGGCACGATATTCACGAGTGCCGTAAGCGCGCTTTTAATAATAATAGGAGGTCGGGAAACGAGTCCGGCCTCCCGACCGAAGCCAACCCAAGGCGGGAGGCCGCATCTTCAACCCAAACTACAGCCCGCACCCAAACAGCTATCCGGACGAACGACCAGTCCGACGATTCGTCTCAGCAGTAAATCTTGCTGCAGACTCACCAATTCCGCGCGTAAAAATCTCCGCCCCTCAATTACAAAAGAAGTGTGAATTTTTGTTGGACACGGGTTCGGAGATCAATTTAATTCGTGCGTCAAGTCTAGAACCAAATCTACCTATAGATCATACGAACACTATAGAAGTCCAAGGAATAACCGAGGGATCCATTCCAACTCTCGGTCAAATTAAAATACACTTACAGGGTCAAAACCCTATTGAATTTCATGTCTTGGAAGAAAACTTCCCAATTAACATCGACGGAATCCTCGGTTCTCCCTTCTTCAGAACAGGAGCCGAGATCTCCTTTGCGAATGAATACATAACGATAGGAAACATTCGGGTTCCCTTCTCGAACCCTTGCGCGCCCACGGCTGAGCCTCGCGATAAATTGGCAGCAGAGGTTATTTCAATGCCTTCGTCTATGACCAATGATCTCGTTAAAACTCCAGCCGCCGAGCGTGAGGAACATTCGGCAAGGAACGTTCGAGTGTTTTCCTCAAATCCTCGTGCACCCGCGGTCAGACCTTGCAGAGCCCCGGTGACGGAGGTTATTTCAATGCCTCCTCGGGATTCGATCGAGTACTCCCTAGAGAAAAACGCCGTGAAAAGCCTGCCGGAATCGAAGGAGACTCGAGAGATATCGGAGTACACTGCGAGAAGTCGGATCGTGGAGCGTGAGGATCGAGTCCGAACAAAGACTCCTCCGAAATCCGAAGAATTCGTCCTCGAACCTCGTACCGTTGCGTGCATAGCGGTCGACGTCGAAGGACCTAAACAGGGATATATCCGCCGTGTTAATGTAGCGCCGGATGTATTCCTGGGTGACTGCGTCGTCACCAATCGTAAAGGCAAAGCGAGCCTCCGGTGTTTTAACACCTCGTCGGAAAGAGTTTCATTTCGATTGCCCCCATTGGAGATGGAAGAAATCGAGTCGTACTCTTCCGACCTTTCTACTTCCGGGTATCGTCCCGACGCATTCGGTAACCATCCCGACCTTTCTAATTCCGGGAACTATCCCGACGTATTCGGTAACCATCCCGACCTTTCTAATTCCGGGTATCATCCCGACGTATTCGGTAACCATCCCGACCTTTCTAATTCCGGGTACCATCCCGACGCATTCGGTAACCATCCCGACCTTTCTAACTCCGGTAACCAGCCCGATTCTCATACTAACTCCGGTAACCAGCCCGATTCTTATACTAACTCCGGTAACCAGCCCGATCATTATTCTAACTCCGGTAACCAGCCCGATCCTTATTCTAACTCCGGTAACCAGCCCGATCAATTCCAAGACCAACTCCATTCCTACGACAATCAAAGATTTTCAAGACCCATATGTAAGCAGGTCTGTTCTATATTGCACAATAAATCCAGCGACAGTTCTAAACCAGAGAAGGATATCAAAGCCTCCAGAGTAAAAGAACTTCATAACTTACTTCAAAATTATATCTTTGATGATCCACAGAAACTCGATTCCTTTCAACTTCCATCTGCACGTTGCCATGCGAAGCGAAACGAATACGATAAAATTAATCTCTGCGCTACAGCGAAATACGCGTCAGCAAGAAAGAAATATAAATCCGAGTACCCTCGCGATAACGGATACCCCTATGGGAATAAGCGAGCGAAATTCGAAGCCCAGCATCGACAAAATCTCCTTCGACCACCGGAAGATATAGAACAAGTATTCCTACTCAATGAACCCTGCAAGGGCAAATTCGATGAGCAATATACGGGTCCTCACGAAATTTGCGACATCCTAGACTCAAACAATGTAAAAATTAAAGTAGGGAACCATTTTAAGATTGTACATGCAAACAAACTCAAGCGTGCGCCGAATAATCTAACGCAAACCCCGCGTCAGCGAAACGTGACACTCATCTGGAAGAAGATAAGAAAAGACAAAAGTGACAGTGACACCAGTGATTCCCCACCCACCCAAAACCCAATTATGCAAAATGAACAAAGCGAAATAAATTGCATAAAATCAGCCCCAGCCCCACGTGCCGACACCGACAACATTTCAGTGCGACCAGTGTTTCGTACAAATATAGGAAATACTCGCCGAGAACTGTGCTCCCTGCGCGGAGTACCCCCGGACGATGCGTCGCATGAATGAGTGTGAGAACGAGTGTTGAGCGAGAAATTTCTTCCTTGTAAGAAATTTCTTTTCCACGTTGGGAGGTGTTACGTCGTCCGATGTACGACGTTGGCCTTGTACACACACTATGTATACAAGGTCTGATCTGCATAAGATCCACACACCGTCCCCTAGACATAAGAGCATAGTATTAAGATCTCATTATTGTATTGTTCTAATCCTTATCTCCGTCTCTACCCATCACCATAACTTCACCTTGATCAACACCTTACCTCAGTTTCAACCCATCACCACGACACATAATGCAATAAAGTATTGCATCACTCTGGAAGCATCTAGAAGCTTCTAGAAACGTCGAGAAGTCCAAAGACTGCTGCATCAGCAGTCCCACGCTCGTAGAGGGCAATAGGACAGCCACGAGACTGCAGCGTCAGCAGAAATGCACGTGCAGTCCCCGGGAGCAAAGACGCTGCTGCGTCAGCGGTTCTCCCACTCCGACGACTGAAGAACAAAGAGACTGCAGCGTCAGCTACCCCCACTCCGAACGAAGGAGGCAAGGCAGAGCGGACGCTTGCATCAGTCCGCCTTCAGCCAGCGACTCGCACAGACGTGCCTACCTGGCCTCAGCCGCCAGTCCGGCTTCAAGAGCAGACGTGTTCAGTCTAGCTCCGCGAAAGTGAAGTGTGTCGATCCTTCACTCCTAATTCCAATTCCAATTCCAACTCTAACTCAACTCAACTCCTAATTCTCAAACATTATTCCTATAACATATTACAATATCCATTATTCATTAATCCAATTACTACTCCTATTATAATATTACTTACATATTGTATACCAGTGTACTTACCAGTTCTTATTTAATATATCGTTGTTATACCAGTGCTTCGATCTTGTTATTCTTGTGTTAGTTCAACACCATCTTCCAATTCAGTTCTTGCATCGAATATATTAAACTCGTGACATATCCGGACTTGGTCTAAAGTGCGCAGTGGAAACGCTGAGCCGCCAATAAGGAATTTAAAGCGAGTCATAGAGAAGTTCTCGTGCCACGTCTAGAATTGGTCTAAAGTGCGCAGTGGAAACGCTGAGCCGCCACTATAGACGTGAAGCGAGTTAACTACCTAAAAGGTTAATAACAAGTGGAAGTTCATTTTCATTATATTATTATTAATATTCCATCATTACTATTCCTTACCCATGCGACGCCCACGTCGAGCGGGACGCAAGTATCAACTTGCTAAATTGAGACGCGCGTTAAGAAATAAAGCGGTGCTCGAACAAATCATCGCCACTACCGAGTGGACAGAACTTCTGGGAACCACCGAGCACATTCCGTGTGACGCGTCCGATTACGTTTCTGTATACGGTTGCCCTTGCAACCCTCCTAAAGAGGTCAACCACGCGGACCTCTCGCGAGCTCCGACGCCAGTTCTACATCCGGTCGATTGTCCAGAGGTGATCGACATAGCCGACGACGACGACAGCCGAGACACGATCATCGTTCCCAGGGTCCGTTGCCGAATCATCCGTGACGTTCCTCTGCCAGCTCATCAACGTGTCGTCTTGCGGCCAGCATCCAAGGCCACTAACGTCGTCCCGAACCGAGCAGCAGCAACTCTGCCAGATCTTCCCTCACCTCGAGGACATCTGTATAGAAGATCCGATGTACGACACCTACTGTCAGTACCGCCAGTTCCTGCTGCAACAATATTATTAGGCGTTAATACAACATTGCGGTGAGTCGTATAATATCTTGTATAATTGTTGAATCCTGTAAACTCACCGTTCTCGTTGCATCCTCTCGCGCGCGATTCTTGTCGGGACACTCCTTGTAACCGCGTCGGACGTTCTTTTCTTGACTGCATCCATAGCAATATCGGTTGTCCTAGTGCATATGACAGCCCGCGGCTGTCTCGGCACGAAAGACCACTCCACAATTAATCTTCATATCTCCACCGTCCGTCTGTCACTGTTCTCTTTTCTCTCTCCTGGTACCTGTAACAAAAACACAGTGACGGACGTGACAAATTTGGCGCAGTCGGTAGGACGTCGAAGTGGTCGCCGATATTTGCATTAATAAGCCCCGACGCGTGTCAGTACGAAGTTCACATTTCTTAAATCCCATTTATATCTTTCAAAATGTCTCGCCCAATCACGCGATCTCAAAAGGATCTCCGAGCAGATCCTAACGCAGACCTTCCTCCAATGACCGAGGAAGAGCTACTCCTATACGCACAAGACCTCGCCCGTAGAGAGCAATATCTCAAAGAGGAAACAGATTTCATTGCCAAATTGCGTCTCAAATATGAAGAAGACGCACAAAACCAAAAGAATATGCTCGACGAAATACGAAAAGAGCTCCATAACATCCAAATCACGAGTCAAAGCCTACGTCAACAATCGCCTACACCAGGCCCTAGTAACGTCTCTAATATGCGGGAACCTTCACCGCCAGAGCCACGCGAAATCCCACAGTATGAACCTACTGGTAATTTCGCTCTAAAACAAGCCGCCGAGCTTGTCCCTAGATTCGACGGAACTTCGTCTTCCGTCCTACAATTCATACGTGCATGCAAACGCGCGCGTGACACCGTACCGGCCACTGCAGAGCGTGCCCTCACGAAATTGCTCTGCAATAAACTCCACGATCGTGCTTATGCCGCTATAGAAGGCGAGCACATAGTCACAATTTCTGCACTATGCGAAAAGTTACGTACAGTACTGGGCCCGTACAAATTCGTGGACCAGTACCGTGGCGATCTCGCAAGTGTACTCCAAGCTCCAAACGAGCACATCTTAGACTTCATCAATCGCGTTAAAGACCTTCGAACCGCGATTCAAGATGCCACAGATATTGGCCTTGATTACGAAGAACTAGATCGCTTCGTAGTAGATTGTTTTCTACGAGGCCTCCTTCCCCAGCTGCGTGCCGAAGTGCTTCATTGCCCTTCGCGAAATCCTGCCACTGTTTTCGAAGCAGCCATCTCTGCTTACAGGCAGTATGAGTCAGACCAGACTCGTCGACGAGAACTGATCCGCGAAGAAAAACGAGTCAGCTTCTCTGATAACCGGCCGTATCGCCAGCGTTCCACGTACGAGTCCCCTCGTGACAATCCAGAGCGAACTCAAGAACGCCGCGATAACAGACCGGACTCGTCTCAGCAGTCCTCGAGAAACTTAAACCGGGACTCTTATCGCTCCCCGACGCCGCAACGGCGATGGGAAAATAATCCTCGCGACCAAAACACGTACCGCGATGGTCGCACAGATCGCCCCTCAAGCCCTAACAAATTTTGCAACTACTGCAAAGTCCCCGGGCACGATATTCACGAGTGCCGTAAGCGCGCTTTTAATAATAATAGGAGGTCGGGAAACGAGTCCGGCCTCCCGACCGAAGCCAACCCCAGGCGGGAGGCCGCATCTTCAACCCAAACTACAGCCCGCACCCAAACAGCTATCCGGACGAACGACCAGTCCGACGATTCGTCTCAGCAGTAAATCTTGCTGCAGACTCACCAATTCCGCGCGTAAAAATCTCCGCCCCTCAATTACAAAAGAAGTGTGAATTTTTGTTGGACACGGGTTCGGAGATCAATTTAATTCGTGCGTCAAGTCTAGAACCAAATCTACCTATAGATCATACAAACACTATAGAAGTCCAAGGAATAACCGAGGGATCCATTCCAACTCTCGGTCAAATTAAAATACACTTACAGGGTCAAAACCCTATCGAATTTCATGTCTTGGAAGAAAACTTCCCAATTAACATCGACGGAATCCTCGGTTCTCCCTTCTTCAGAACAGGAGCCGAGATCTCCTTTGCGAATGAATACATTATGATAGGAAACATTCGGGTTCCCTTCTCGAACCCTTGCGCGCCCACGGCTGAGCCTCGCGATAAATTGGCAGCAGAGGTTATTTCAATGCCTTCGTCTATGACCAATGATCTCGTTAAAACTCCAGCCGTCGAGCGTGAGGAACATTCGGCAAGGAACGTTCGAGTGTCTTCCTCAAATCCTCGTGCACCCGCGGTCAGACCTTGCAGAGCTCCGGTGACGGAGGTTATTTCAATGCCTCCTCGGGATTCGATCGAGTGCTCCCTAGAGAAAAACGCCGTGAAAAGCCGGCCGGAATCGAAGGAGACTCGAGAGATATCGGAGTACACTGCGAGAAGTCGGGTCGTGGAGCGTGAGGACCGAGTCCGAACAAAGACTCCTCCGAACTCCGAAGAATTCGTCCTCGAACCTCGTACCGTTGCGTGCATAGCGGTCGACGTCGAAGGACCCAAACAGGGATATATCCGCCGTGTTAATGTAGCGCCGGATGTATTCCTGGGTGACTGCGTTGTCACCAATCGTAAAGGCAAAGCGAGCCTCCGGTGTTTTAACACCTCGTCGGAAAGAGTTTCATTTCGATTGCCCCCATTGGAGATGGAAGAAATCGAGTCGTACTCTTCCGACCTTTCTAATTCCGGGTATCATCCCGACGTATTCGGTAACCATCCCGACCTTACTAATTCCGGGAACCATCCCGACGTATTCGGTAACCATCCCGACCTTTCTAATTCCGGGTATCATCCCGACGTATTCGGTAACCATCCCGACCTTTCTAACTCCGGTAACCAGCCCGATTCTCATACTAACTCCGGTAACCAGCCCGATCCTTATTCTAACTCCGGTAACCAGCCCGATCATTATACTAACTTCGGTAACCAGCCCGATCATTATACTAACTCCGGTAACCAGCCCGATTCTCATACTAACTCCGGTAACCAGCCCGATTCTTATACTAACTCCGGTAACCAGCCCGATTCTTATTCTAACTCCGGTAACCATCCCGACGCATTCGGTAACCATCCCGACCTTTTCAATTCCGGTAACCATCCCGACGTATTCGGTAACCATCCCGACAATTTTAATCCAGAGTCCAAAGAAGACTCCCGCGAATTCAAACCTATGAAGGTTTATTCTACAAGCTCCGGTATCAAGTCCGATTGTTTCTATTCCGAGTCTAGGTTGAAAGGAAATGTCCCCGCCTTTGATTCTCTAAAGACGACAGAACGTCTACATAAAATAAAGCATAAAACTCTACCTCGTATAGACCGAGCATACGAGTCGATCATAAAAGATCATCCCGCGATAATTTCTAAATCAGAGTCAAAGAGAGTCTATATTTCATTTCAAAAACCTACCTCTGATTTTTCGCCGGAACATGATCTCTTCCAGTCTCAACGGTCAAGTATCCGTGCACCGCAAAGCGAGTTTCATCCATCTAGGAATTATACGTCTGTAAAATACGCGTCAGCAAAAAGGAGAAACAAATTTCGTATTATACTATACCTCTGCGATAACCCGCGAACATTGATTGTAGCGTCTCCTGCGATTTGCGATAAGAAACCCTCCCAGGAGATTTCATTACAGTCCTCCGCTGACGCGAAATTAGAATCCGCGATAATCACGCGTCCGGTCAACACCGATAAGCGAGCGAAATCCGAAACCCAGCGTCGACAGAATCTCCTTCCACCGCCGGAAGATACAGAACAAACAACAGCAGCACTTCGAAGAAGTTCCTACAGCCAGAATCCCAGTCTGTTCCCAGCCGCCTACCACATCGTGTCCAGTATCCACAAACACAATCAACATGTGCGGACACTTACAACCGGCGAGACCATCGGCGAACAAAGCCGGAGACTTCATCTACAGATACCAGGGAATATTCTGCTACAATGGCAGACACAGAATCTCCCTAAATGGCAGAGAACTATGCCTTGCCTGCAGCCTCACTGCGGTAGTCAGGAGGGTCATCGTATACACGCACGTTCTTACAAGGAAAAGGAAGAACGCATGCGACGCGTGTACAAAACCCATACTGAGGGAAACCCCAATATTGGAATGCATCCACTGCAGTTTCCTCCTCGCACTGGATCGGGCAGCAACAGACACTGCCAGAATAAGAAGAGAAAGAGGCGAAATTCTCACGGACGACGAAGAAGAGGACGAAAACTCAAGCACCTCTTCCTCGGACGAAGACACCAATACTCAAGCAAATTAGAGATGCAGAGTGTTTGTGCCAAAGCCGTAATCTCGTCACCTGAGACAAAAGTGACAGTGACACCAGTGATTCCCCACCCACCCAAAGCCCCAATTATGCAAAATGAACAAAGCGAAATAAGTTGCATAAAACCAGCCCCAGCCCCACGTGCCGACACCGACAACATTTCAGTGCGACCAGTGTTTCGTACAAATATAGGAAATACTCGCCGAGAACTGTGCTCCCTGCGCGGAGTACCTCCGGACGATGCGTCGCATGAATGAGTGTGTGATCGAGTGTTGAGCGAGAAATTTCTTCCTTGTAAGAAATTTCTTTTCAGCGTTGGGAGGTGTTACGTCGTCCGATGTACGACGTTGGCCTTGTACACACACTATGTATACAAGGTCTGATCTACATAAGATCCATACACCGTCCCCTAGACATAAGAACATAATATTAAGATCTCATTTATTCTATTGTTCTAATCCTTATCTCCGTCTCTACCCATCACCATAACTTCACCTTGATCAACACCTTACCTCAGTTTCAACCCATCACCACGACACATAATGCAATAAAGTATTGCATCACTCTGGAAGCATCTAGAAGCTTCTAGAAACGTCGAGAAGTCCAAAGACTGCTGCATCAGCAGTCCCACGCTCGTAGAGGGCAATAGGACAGCCACGAGACTGCAGCGTCAGCAGAAATGCACGTGCAGTCCCCGGGAGCGAAGACGCTGCTGCGTCAGCGGTTCTCCCACTCCGACGACTGAAGAACAAAGAGACTGCAGCGTCAGCTATCCCCACTCCGAACGAAGGAGGCAAGGCAGAGCAGGCGCTTGCATCAGTCCGCCTCCATCTCGCGACTCGAGCAGTCCGCCTTCAGCCAGCGACTCGCACAGACGTGCCTACCTGGCCTCAGAGTCAGTCCGGCTTCTTCCGACTTCAAGAGCAGACGTGTTCAGTCTAGCTCCGCGATAGTGAAGTGTGTCGATCCTTCACTCCTAATTCCAATTCCAATTCCAACTCTAACTCAACTCAACTCAAGTCCTAATTCTCATACATTATTCCTATAACATATTACAATATCCATTATTCATTAATCCAATTACTACTCCTATTATAATATTACTTACATATTGTATACCAGTGTACTTACCAGTTCTTATTTAATATATCGTTGTTATACCAGTGCTTCGATCTTGTTATTCTTGTGTTAGTTCAACACCATCTTCCAATTCAGTTCTTGCATCGAATATATTAAACTCGTGACATATCCGGACTTGGTCTAAAGTGCGCAGTGGAAACGCTGAGCCGCCAATAAGGAATTTGAAGCGAGTCATAGAGAAGTTCTCGTGCCACGTCTAGAATTGGTCTAAAGAGCGCAGTGGAAACGCTGAGCCGCCACTATAGACGTGAAGCGAGTTAACTACCTAAAAGGTTAACAACAAATGGAAGTTCATTTTCATTATATTATTAATATTCCATCATTACTATTCCTTACCTATGCGACGCCCACGTCGAGCGGGACGCAAGTATCAACTTGCTAAATTGAGACGCGCGTTGAGAAATAAAGCGGTGCTCGATCAAATCATTGCCACTACCGAGTGGACAGAACTTCTGGGAACCACCGAGCACATTCCGTGTGACGCGTCCGATTACGTTTCTGTATACGGTTGCCCTTGCAACCCTCCTAAAGAGGTCAACCACGCGGACCTCTCGCGAGCTCCGACGCCAGTTCTACATCCGGTCGATTGTCCAGAGGTGATCGACATAGCCGACGACGACGACAGCCGAGACACGATCATCGTTCCCAGGGTCCGTTGCCGAATCATCCGTGACGTTCCTCTGCCAGCTCATCAACGTGTCGTCTTGCGGCCAGCATCCAAGGCCACTAACGTCGTCCCGAACCGAGCAGCAGCAACTCTGCCAGATCTTCCCCACCTCGAGGACATCTGTATAGAAGATCCGATGTACGACACCTACTGTCAGTACCGCCAGTTCCTGCTGCAACAATATTATTAGGCGTTAATACAACATTGCGGTGAGTCGTATAATATCTTGTATAATTGTTGAATCCTGTAAACTCACCGTTCTCGTTGCATCCTCTCGCGCGCGATTCTTGTCGGGACACTCCTTGTAACCGCGTCGGACGTTCTTTTCTTGACTGCATCCATAGCAATATCGGTTGTCCTAGTGCATATGACAGCCCGCGGCTGTCTCGGCACGAAAGACCACTCCTCATTTTAATCTTCATATCTCCACCGTCCGTCTGTCACTGTTCTCTTTTCTCTCTCCTGGTACCTGTAACAAAAACACAGTGACGGACGTGACACTGAAATGTTGTCGGTGTCGGCACGTGGGGCTGGGGCTGGTTTTGTGCAATTTATTTCGCTTTGTTCATTTTGCATAATTGGGTTTTGGGTGGGTGGGGAATCACTGGTGTCACTGTCACTTTTGTCTCAGGTGACGAGATTACGGCTTTGGCACAAACACTCTGCATCTCTAATTTGCTTGAGTATTGGTGTCTTCGTCCGAGGAAGAGGTGCTTGAGTTTTCGTCCTCTTCTTCGTCGTCCGTGAGAATTTCGCCTCTTTCTCTTCTTATTCTGGCAGTGTCTATTGCTGCCCGATCCAGTGCGAGGAGGAAACTGCAGTGGATGCATTCCAATATTGGGGTTTCCCTCAATATGGGTTTTGTACACGCGTCGCATGCGTTCTTCCTTTTCCTTGTAAGAACGTGCGTGTATACGATGACCCTCCTGACTACCGCAGTGAGGCTGCAGGCAAGGCATAGTTCTCTGCCATTTAGGGAGATTCTGTGTCTGCCATTGTAGCAGAATATTCCCTGGTATCTGTAGATGAAGTCTCCGGCTTTGTTCGCCGATGGTCTCGCCGGTTGTAAGTGTCCGCACATGTTGATTGTGTTTGTGGATACTGGACACGATGTGGTAGGCGGCTGGGAACAGGCTGGGATTCTGGCTGTAGGAACTTCTTCGAAGTGCTGCTGTCGTTTGTTCTGTATCTTCCGGCGGTGGAAGGAGATTCTGTCGACGCTGGGTTTCGGATTTCGCTCGCTTATCGGTGTTGACCGGACGCGTGATTATCGCGGATTCTAATTTCGCGTCAGCGGAGGACTGTAATGAAATCTCCTGGGAGGGTTTCTTATCGCAAATCGCAGGAGACGCTACAATCATTGTTCGCGGGTTATTGCAAAGGTATAGTATAATACGAAATTTGTTTCTCCTTTTTGCTGACGCGTATTTTACAGACGTATAATTCCTAGATGGATGGAAATCGCTTTGCGGTGCACGGATACTTGACCGTTGAGACTGGAAGAGATCATGTCCCGGCGAAAAATCAGAGGTAGGTTTTTGAAATGAAATATAGACTCTCTTTGACTCTGATTTAGAAATTATCGCGGGATGATCTTTTATGATCGACTCGTATGCTCGGTCTATACGAGGTAGAGTTTTATGCTTTATTTTATGTAGACGTTCTGTCGTCTTTAGAGAATCAAAGGCGGGGACATTTCCTTTCAACCTAGACTCGGAATAGAAACAATCGGACTTGATACCGGAGCTTGTAGAATAAACCTTCATAGGTTTGAATTCGCGGGAGTCTTCTTTGGACTCTGGATTAAAATTGTCGGGATGGTTACCGAATACGTCGGGATGGTTACCGGAATTGAAAAGGTCGGGATGGTTACCGAATGCGTCGGGATGGTACCCGGAATTAGAAAGGTCGGGATGGTTACCGAATACGTCGGGATGATACCCGGAAGTAGAATGGTCGGAAGAGTACGACTCGATTTCTTCCATCTCCAATGGGGGCAATCGAAATGAATCTCTTTCCGACGAGGTGTTAAAACACCGGAGGCTCGCTTTGCCTTTACGATTGGTGACAACGCAGTCGCCCAGGAATACATCCGGCGCTACATTAACACGGCGGATATATCCCTGTTTAGGTCCTTCGACGTCGACCGCTATACACGCAACGGTACGAGGTTCGAGGACGAATTCTTCGGATTTCGGAGGAGTCTTTGTTCGGACTCGATCCTCACGCTCCACGATCCGACTTCTCGCAGTGTACTCCGATATCTCTCGAGTCTCCTTCGATTCCGGCCGGCTTTTCACGGCGTTTTTCTCTAGGGAGTACTCGATCGAATCCCGAGGAGGCATTGAAATAACCTCCGTCACCGGAGCTCTGCAAGGTCTGACCGCGGGTGCACGAGGATTTGAGGAAGACACTCGAACGTTCCTTGCCGAATGTTCCTCACGCTTGGCGGCTGGAGTTTTAACGAGATCGTTGGTCATAGACGAAGGCATTGAAATAACCTCTGCTGCCAATTCATCGCGAGGCTCAGCCGTGGGCGCGCAAGGGTTCGAGAAGGGAACCCGAATGTTTCCTATCGTTATGGATTGATTCGCAAAGGAGATCTCGGCTCCTGTTCTGAAGAAGGGAGAACCGAGGATTCCGTCGATGTTAATTGGGAAGTTTTCTTCCAAGACATGAAATTCAATAGGGTTTTGACCCTGTAAGTGTATCTTAATTTGACCGAGAGTTGGAATGGATCCCTCGGTTATTCCTTGGACTTCTATAGTGTTCGTATGATCTATAGGTAGATTTGGTTCTAGACTTGACGCACGAATTAGATTGATCTCCGAACCCGTGTCCAACAAAAATTCACACTTCTTTTGTAATTGAGGGGCGGAGATTTTTACGCGCGGAATTGGTGAGTCTGCAGCAAGATTTACTGCTGAGACGAATCGTCGGACTGGTCGTTCGTCCGGATAGCCGTTTGGGTGCGGGCTGTAGTTTGAGTTGAAGATGCGGCCTCCCGCCTGGGGTTGGCTTCGGTCGGGAGGCCGGACTCGTTTCCCGACCTCCTATTATTATTGAAAATGCGCTTACGGCACTCGTGAATATCGTGCCCGGGGACTTTGCAGTAGTTGCAAAATTTGTTAGAGCTTGAGGGGCGATCTGTGCGACCATCGCGGTACGTGTTTGGGTCGCGAGGATTATTTTCCCATCGCCGTTGCGGCGTCGGGGAGCGATAAGAGTCCCGGTTTAAGTTCCTTGAGGACTGCTGAGACGAATCCGGTCTGTTATCGCGGCGTTCTTGAGTTCGCTCTGGAATGTCACGAGGGGACTCGTACGTGGAACGCTGGCGATACGGCCGGTTATCAGAGAAGCTGACTCGTTTTTCTTCGCGGATCAGTTCTCGTCGACGAGTCTGGTCTGACTCATACTGCCTGTAAGCAGAGATGGCTGCTTCGAAAACAGTGGCAGGATTTCGCGAAGGGCAATGAAGCACTTCGGCACGCAGCTGGGGAAGGAGACCTCGTAGAAAACAATCTACTACGAAGCGATCTAGTTCTTCGTAATCAAGGCCAATATCTGTGGCATCTTGAATCGCGGTTCGAAGGTCCTTAACGCGATTGATGAAGTCTAAGATGTGCTCGTTTGGAGCCTGGAGTACACTCGCGAGATCGCCACGGTACTGGTCAACGAATTTGTATGGGCCCAGTACTGTTCGTAATTTCTCGCATAGTGCAGAAATTGTGAATATGTGCTGGCCTTCTATAGCGGCATAAGCACGATCGTGGAGTTTATTGCAGAGCAATTTCGTGAGGGCACGCTCTGCAGTGGCCGGTACGGTGTCACGCGCGCGTTTGCATGCGCGTATGAATTGCAGGACGGAAGACGAAGTTCCGTCGAATCTAGGGACAAGCTCGGCGGCTTGTTTTAGAGCGAAATTGCCAGTAGGTTCATACTGTGGGATTTCGCGTGGCTCTGGCGGTGAAGGTTCCCGCATATTAGAGACGTTACTAGGGCCTGGTGTAGGCGATTGTTGACGTAGGCTTTGACTCGTGATTTGGATGTTATGAAGCTCTTTTCGTATTTCGTCGAGCATATTCTTTTGGTTTTGTGCGTCTTCTTCATATTTGAGACGCAATTTGGCAATAAAATCAGTTTCTTCTTTGAGATATTGCTCTCTACGGGCGAGGTCTTGCGCGTAAAGGAGTAACTCTTCCTCGGTCATTGGAGGAAGGTCTGCGTTAGGATCTGCTCGGAGATCCTTTTGAGATCGCGTGATTGGGCGAGACATTTTGAAAGATATGAATGGGATTTAAGAAATGTGAACTTCGTACTGACACGCGTCGGGGCCTATTAATGCAAATATCGGCGACCACTTCGATGTCCTACCGACTGCGCCAAATTTGTCACGGCCGTCACTGTGTTTTTCTTACAGGTACGAGGAGAGAGAAAAGAGAACAGTGACAGACGGACGGTTGAGATATTATGATTAAAATGAGGAGTGGTCTTTCGTGCCGAGACAGCCGCGGGCTGTCATATGCACTAGGACAACCGATATTGCTATGGATGCAGTCAAGAAAAGAACGTCCGACGCGGTTACAAGGAGTGTCCCGACAAGAATCGCGCGCGAGAGGATGCAACGAGAACGGTGAGTTTACAGGATTCAACAATTATACAAGATATTATACGACTCACCGCAATGTTGTATTAACGCCTAATAATATTGTTGCAGCAGGAACTGGCGGTACTGACAGTAGGTGTCGTACATCGGATCTTCTATACAGATGTCCTCGAGGTGGGGAAGATCTGGCAGAGTTGCTGCTGCTCGGTTCGGGACGACGTTAGTGGCCTTGGATGCTGGCCGCAAGACGACACGTTGATGAGCTGGCAGAGGAACGTCACGGATGATTCGGCAACGGACCCTGGGAACGATGATCGTGTCTCGGCTGTCGTCGTCGTCGGCTATGTCGATCACCTCTGGACGATCGACCGGATGCAGAACTGGCGTCGGAGCTCGCGAGAGGTCCGCGTGGTTGACCTCTTTAGGAAGGCTGCAAGGGCAACCGTATACAGAAACGTAATCGGACGCGTCACACGGAATGTGCTCGGTGGTTCCCAGAAGTTCTGTCCACTCGGTAGTGGCAATGATTTGATCGAGCACCGCTTTATTTCTCAACGCGCGTCTCAATTTAGCAAGTTGATACTTGCGTCCCGCTCGACGTGGGCGTCGCATGGGTAAGGAATAGTAATGATGGAATATTAATAATATAATGAAAATGAACTTCCACTTGTTATTAACCTTTTTGGTAGTTAACTCGCTTCACGTCTATAGTGGCGGCTCAGCGTTTCCACTGCGCACTTTAGACCAATTCTAGACGTGGCACGAGAACTTCTCTATGACTCGCTTCAAATTCCTTATTGGCGGCTCAGCGTTTCCACTGCGCACTTTAGACCAAGTCCGGATACGTCACGAGTATAATACATTCAATGTAAGAACTGAACTGGAAGATGGTGTTGAACTAACACAAGAATAACAAGATCGAAGCACTGGTATAACAACGATATATTAAATAAGAACTGGTAAGTACACTGGTATACAATATGTAAGTAATATTATAATAGGAGTAGTAATTGGATTAATGAATAATGGATATTGTAATATGTTATAGGAATAACGTATGAGAATTAGGACTTGAGTTGAGTTGAGTTAGAGTTGGAATTGGAATTGGAATTAGGAGTGAAGGATCGACACACTTCACTTTCGCGGAGCTAGACTGAACACGTCTGCTCTTGAAGTCGGAAGAAGCCGGACTGGCACGTCCGTGCGAGTCGCTCGCTTGGAGCGGACCGTTCGAGTCGCTGTCTGGAGGCGGACTAATGCAAGCGTCCGCTCTGCCTTGCCTCCTTCGTTCGGAGTGGGGATAGCTGACGCTGCAGTCTCTTTGTTCTTCAGTCGTCGGAGTGGGAGAACCGCTGACGCAGCAGCGTCTTCGCTCCCGGGGACTGCACGTGCATTTCTGCTGACGCTGCAGTCTCGTGGCTGTCCTATTGCCCTCTACGAGCGTGGGACTGCTGATGCAGCAGTCTTTGGACTTCTCGACGTTTCTAGAAGCTTCTAGATGCTTCCAGAGTGATGCAATACTTTATTGCATTATGTGTCGTGGTGATGGGTTGAAACTGAGGTAAGGTGTTGATCAAGGTGAAGTTATGGTGATGGGTAAAGACGGAGATAAGGATTAGAACAATAGAATAATGAGATCTTAATACTATGCTCTTATGTCTAGGGGACGGTGTATGGATCTTATGCAGATCAGACCTTGTATACATAGTGTGTGTACAAGGCCAACGTCGTACATCGGACGACGTAACACCTCCCAACGCGGAAAAGAAATTTCTTACAAGGAAGAAATTTCTCGCTCAACACTCGATATCACACTCATTCATGCGATGCATCGTCCGGGGGTACTCCGCGCAGGGAGCACAGTTCTCGGCGAGTATTTCCTATATTTGTACGAAACACTGGTCGCACTGAAATGTTGTCGGTGTCGGCACGTGGGGCTGGGGCTGGTTTTGTAATGTCCGACAAGTCGTATTCGCAATGTTCATTTTTCGACTGTCTTTTCTCGGGGTTTAGGGTGGGTGAGGAATCACTTTGTTCACTAACACTTTCACTTGCACTTTTCCTGTATCTTGCTGCATACGTGTAAGTATTGTCCTTTTGCTTCAGGAAGATGAAGAATCTTGTGAGGGAGCTCCATACGGCGACTGCTAGATGCAAACTCCATCCGTAAAGTGAGTGCAATGCAATACCATTGATTATGGTACTTATGATAGTCTTTATTGTTCGGATTGCTATATATATTCCTAGCACTCCGGCACTGATTGAACCAAATGTGGTGAATCCTGACCACAGTTTTTGTGCTGTTGACTCCGCTATCTGTTGCAGGGAGTTTTCGTCAAGCAGGTTGAACATATTAACGTTTCCTGTTGCGTAATCTCTGCCGGATGCTCCTTGGGCGATAGAATTTATTACGGCCACTCTTTCCACTGGAAACATGATGTGGTCCTGTAGTTTGTTGAGATCCTCTTGGGAATAAATTCCGCCTGTTGCGATATTTGTTGGATCCACGTACTTCCACGTGGGTTTGATGAGCGGTTGTAATGTTGCTGGGGCAACGGTCTCTGTGAGTGACGGCGTTAAACGATACCAAATTCCGTTTATTTTGTAGAGCGGCGGCAGGAGTTCATTGCATGACTTTTCTGTACCTGTGGCAACTATAATATGGTCTCCTGGCTTTAAGAACTTGGAAGAATTCTGGTAAGTGATCGGAAGTTCATCGAAACACTTATCCGTTTTCCGAACTTGTACGGTTACTGGAATGCACTTTATAATATGCACCACTTCTCCAGCTGGAACTGCGACGAATCCTGGTTCTCGCATAATGGCAGCTGCTATTTCTTCCGGTGATGAGTGTAACATCGTTAGTGCGTTTTGAAGGACCTGTTTCTCCAGTTCGCACTTTTGCCGGATGACATCCTGGTACAACTGGGTAAGTTGACTTTTCAGATGTTTTTCTACGTAGATGAACTTACTATTCACGTAAGTGAATATGTCCAGATTGCTTACTATGGTGTGAGTGCGTTCCTTGAATTTACCGGACAAACTTGTATCCAGAATAAAGAGCTTGGGGTGCTCCGTGCGAATAATAATATAACCGCAAATTGATGTACGACCAGATTCTGTCAACGCGAATGTGGTGTCTTCAGATTCCACCATATATAGTGTAGGTGAGAACTTTGTCTTTGTAGAAACTCTGGTAGCTAGTCCTTCGTAGAGAACGTCGTAGCTATTGAACTTGCAGTAATCGTTGGGAACGACGTCCCAGAATGTATGTCCATCTTGTGTATCAAGGCAGCTTCCTTTTGTGAAGGAGCATATTTGTCCTGACTGTAGATGGATCTGACCTGTAGAGAGTTTCACTGTTGCTGTGTAGTCCCTCAGGGTTATTCGAACAATGGCCTGTACAACGACACTGGTCCAAGTGCCGAATGGGTCGTTGTACGTTGTTCCCGCGCATTGCCCGTTATTTTGAAGTTCTCCCGCCAATGTGAGGCTGCGGGATGTAGTAGAATTGGGCTGGACTCCCGTGACCTGGGCGGTCGGAGTGATGAGGATTGTTCCGGTCTTCTGCAACTCGGAACAGGTTTCACTGGTGGTTGCCAGTAAATATTCCTGTCGTCCGTTCGTGACGATGGAAACATGTGAGTGCATGCCACAATAGAATATCGTGCGGTCGATTTCTATGTGGCACTGGATTACTCTCGTCTGAGTAAACTCTGCTAGTTGTAGCAATTGGATTTTTACTGAGTCCTCCGTGGGCTTGATTTCTTCAGGCTCGCAATCAGGAATATCGATGATGGAGAACGTTGTCGTGTTCAGTGTAGATCCTCCACAATCGTATCCGATGAGGGTGTACACTCGCGTGGCTATAGAGAGTAAGATGGCAACTTGGATCGGCTGCATGATTACAGTTTCGTGTGTGTCTAAGGACTGACGGTCTTCTGAGGCGATTGCTGCTTCGGAGGAGCGGTGTTGCGATGTGATATGCTGATCTTCCAGTGGTGGAAGGAGATTTTGCTGACCAGAGGTTTCGTATTTCGCTCGTTTAATCTGGTAGGGGTATCTGTTATCGCGAGGGTACTCGTGTCACGTCCGTCACTGTGTTTTTGTTACAGGTACCAGGAGAGAGAAAAGAGAACAGTGACAGACGGACGGTTGAGATATTATGATTAAAATGAGGAGTGGTCTTTCGTGCCGAGACAGCCGCGGGCTGTCATATGCACTAGGACAACCGATATTGCTATGATGCAGTCAAGAAAAGAACGACCGACGCGGTTACAAGAAGTGTCCGACAAGAATCAAGCGCGAGGTGATGCAACGAGAACGGTGAGTTTACAGGATTCAGCAATTATACAAGTTATTATACGACTCACCGCAATGTTGTATTAACGCCTAATAATATTGTTGCAGCAGGAACTGGCGGTACTGGCAGTAGGTGTCGTACATCGGATCTTCTATACAGATGTCCTCGAGGTGAGGGAGATCTGGCAGAGTTGCTGCTGCTCGGTTCGGGACGACATTAATGGCCTTGGATGCTGGCCGCAAGATGACACGTTGATGAGCTGGCAGAGGAACGTCACGGATGATTCGGCAACGGACCCTGGGAACGATGATCGTGTCTCGGCTGTCGTCGTCGTCGGCTATGTCGATCACCTCTGGACAATCGACCGGATGTAGAACTGGCGTCGGAGCTCGCGAGAGGTCCGCGTGGTTGACCTCTTTAGGAGGGTTGCAAGGGCAACCGTATACAGAAACGTAATCGGACGCGTCACACGGAATGTGCTCGGTGGTTCCCAGAAGTTCTGTCCACTCGGTAGTAGCAATGATTTGATCGAGCACCGCTTTATTTCTTAACGCGCGTCTCAATTTAGCAAGTTGATACTTGCGTCCCGCTCGACGTGGGCGTCGCATGGGTAAGGAATAGTAATGATGGAATATTAATAATATAATGAACTTCCACTTGTTATTAACCTTTTAGGTAGTTAACTCGCTTCACGTCTATAGTGGCGGCTCAGCGTTTCCACTGCGCACTTTAGACCAATTCTAGACGTGGCACGAGAACTTCTCTATGACTCGCTTCAAATTCCTTATTGGCGGCTCAGCGTTTCCACTGCGCACTTTAGACCAAGTCCGGATATGTCACGAGTTTAATATATTTGATGCAAGAACTAAATTGGAAGATGGTGTTGAACTAACACAAGAATAACAAGATCGAAGCACTGGTATAACAACGATATATTAAATAAGAACTGGTAAGTACACTGGTATACAATATGTAAGTAGTATTATAATAGAAGTAGTAATTGGATTAATGAATAATGGATATAGTAATATGTTGTAGGAATAATGTATGAGAATTAGGAGTTGAGTTAGAGTTGGAATTGGAATTGGAATTAGGAGTGAAGGATCGACACACTTCACTATCGCGGAGCTAGACTGAACACGTCTGCTCTTGAAGCCGGACTGGCGGCTGAGGCCAGGTAGGCACGTCTGTGCGAGTCGCTGGCTGAAGGCGGACTGATGCAAGCGTCCGCTCTGCCTTGCCTCCTTCGTTCGGAGTGGGGATAGCTGACGCTGCAGTCTCTTTGTTCTTCAGTCGTCGGAGTGGGAGAACCGCTGACGCAGCAGCGTCTTTGCTCCCGGGGACTGCACGTGCATTTCTGCTGACGCTGCAGTCTCGTGGCTGTCCTATTGCCCTCTACGAGCGTGGGACTGCTGATGCAGCAGTCTTTGGACTTCTCGACGTTTCTAGAAGCTTCTAGATGCTTCCAGAGTGATGCAATACTTTATTGCATTATGTGTCGTGGTGATGGGTTGAAACTGAGGTAAGGTGTTGATCAAGGTGAAGTTATGGTGATGGGTAGAGACGGAGATAAGGATTAGAACAATAGAATATATGAGATCTTAATATTATGTTCTTATGTCTAGGGGACGGTGTATGGATCTTATGCAGATCAGACCTTGTATACATAGTGTGTGTACAGGGCCAACGTCGTACATCGGACGACGTAACACCTCCCAACGCGGAAAAGAAATTTCTTACACGGGAGAAATTTCTCGCTCAACACTCGCTTTCACATTCATTCATGCGACGCATCGTCCGGGGGTACTCCGCGCAGGGAGCACAGTTCTCGGCGAGTATTTCCTATATTTGTACGAAACACTGGTCGCACTGAAATGTTGTCGGTGTCGGCACGTGGGGCTGGGGCTGGTTTTGTAATGTCCGACAAGTCGTATTCGCAATGTTCATTATTCGACTGTCTTTTCTCGGGGTTTAGGGTGGGTGGGGAATCACTGGTGTCACTGTCACTTTTGTCTTTTCTTATCTTCTTCCAGATGAGTGTCACGTTTTGCTGACGCGGGGTTTGCGTTGGATTATTCGGCGCACGCTTGAGTTTGTTTGCATGTACAATCTTAAAATGGTTCCCTACTTTAATTTTTACATTGTTTGAGTCTAGGATGTCGCAAATTTCATGAGGACCCGTATATTGCGCATCGAATTTGCCCTTGCAGGGTTCTTTGAGTAGGAATACTTGTTTTATATCTTCCGGTGGTCGAAGGAGATTTTGCCGATGCTGGGCTTCGAATTTCGCTCGCTTAATCTGGTAGGGGTATCTGTTATCGCGAGGGTACTCGGATTTATATTTCTTTCTTGCTGACGCGTATTTCGCTGTAGCGCAGAGATTAATTTTATCGTATTTGTTTCGCTTCGCATGGCAACGTGCAGATGGAAGTTGAAAGGAATCGAGTTTCTGTGGATCATCAAAGATATGATTTCGAAGTAAGTTATGAAGTTCTTTTACTTTGGAGGCTTTGATATCCTTCTCTGGTTTAGAACTGTCGCTGGATTTATTGTGCAATATAGAACAGACCTGCTTACATATGGGTCTTGAAAATCTTTGATTGTCGTAGGAATGGAGTTGGTCTTGGAATTGATCGGGCTGGTTACCGGAGTTAGAATAAGGATCGGGCTGGTTACCGGAGTTAGTATAATGATCGGGCTGGTTACCGGAGTTAGTATAAGAATCGGGCTGGTTACCGGAGTTAGTATGAGAATCGGGCTGGTTACCGGAGTTAGAAAGGTCGGGATGGTTACCGAATGCGTCGGGATGATACCCGGAATTAGAAAGGTCGGGATGGTTACCGAATGCGTCGGGATAGTTCCCGGAATTAGTAAGGTCGGGATGGTTACCGAATACGTCGGGATGATACCCGGAAGTAGAATGGTCGGGATGGTTACCGAATACGTCGGGATGGTTCCCGGAATTAGAAAGGTCGGGATGGTTACCGAATACGTCGGGATGATACCCGGAAGTAGAATGGTCGGAAGAGTACGACTCGATTTCTTCCATCTCCAATGGGGGCAATCGAAATGAATCTCTTTCCGACGAGGTGTTAAAACACCGGAGGCTCGCTTTGCCTTTACGATTGGTGACAACGCAGTCGCCCAGGAATACATCCGGCGCTACATTAACACGGCGGATATATCCCTGTTTAGGTCCTTCGACGTCGACCGCTATACACGCAACGGTACGAGGTTCGAGGACGAATTCTTCGGATTTCGGAGGAGTCTTTGTTCGGACTCGATCCTCACGCTCCACGATCCGACTTCTCGCAGTGTACTCCGATATCTCTCGAGTCTCCTTCGATTCCGGCCGGCTTTTCACGGCGTTTTTCTCTAGGGAGTACTCGATCGAATCCCGAGGAGGCATTGAAATAACCTCCGTCACCGGAGCTCTGCAAGGTCTGACCGCGGGTGCACGAGGATTTGAGGAAGACACTCGAACGTTCCTTGCCGAATGTTCCTCACGCTTGGCGGCTGGAGTTTTAACGAGATCGTTGGTCATAGACGAAGGCATTGAAATAACCTCTGCTGCCAATTCATCGCGAGGCTCAGCCGTGGGCGCGCAAGGGTTCGAGAAGGGAACCCGAATGTTTCCTATCGTTATGGATTGATTCGCAAAGGAGATCTCGGCTCCTGTTCTGAAGAAGGGAGAACCGAGGATTCCGTCGATGTTAATTGGGAAGTTTTCTTCCAAGACATGAAATTCGATAGGGTTTTGACCCTGTAAGTGTATTTTAATTTGACCGAGAGTTGGAATGGATCCCTCGGTTATTCCTTGGACTTCTATAGTGTTCGTATGATCTATAGGTAGATTTGGTTCTAGACTTGACGCACGAATTAAATTGATCTCCGAACCCGTGTCCAACAAAAATTCACACTTCTTTTGTAATTGAGGGGCGGAGATTTTTACGCGCGGAATTGGTGAGTCTGCAGCAAGGTTTACTGCTGAGACGAATCGTCGGACTGGTCGTTCGTCCGGATAGCTGTTTGGGTGCGGGCTGTAGTTTGGGTTGAAGATGCGGCCTCCCGCCTTGGGTTGGCTTCGGTCGGGAGGCCGGACTCGTTTCCCGACCTCCTATTATTATTAAAAGCGCGCTTACGGCACTCGTGAATATCGTGCCCGGGGACTTTGCAGTAGTTGCAAAATTTGTTAGGGCTTGAGGGGCGATCTGTGCGACCATCGCGGTACGTATTTTGGTCGCGAGGATTATTTTCCCATCGCCGTTGCGGCGTCGGGGAGCGATAAGAGTCCCGGTTTAAGTTTCTCGAGGACTGCTGAGACGAGTCCGGTCTGTTATCGCGGCGTTCTTGAGTTCGCTCTGGAATGTCACGAGGGGACTCGTACGTGGAACGCGGGCGATACGGCCGGTTATCAGAGAAGCTGACTCGTTTTTCTTCGCGGATCAGTTCTCGTCGACGAGTCTGGTCTGACTCATACTGCCTGTAAGCAGAGATGGCTGCTTCGAAAACAGTGGCAGGATTTCGCGAAGGGCAATGAAGCACTTCGGCACGCAGCTGGGGAAGGAGACCTCGTAGAAAACAATCTACTACGAAGCGATCTAGTTCTTCGTAATCAAGGCCAATGTCTGTGGCATCTTGAATCGCGGTTCGAAGGTCCTTAACGCGATTGATGAAGTCTAGGATGTGCTCGTTTGGAGCTTGGAGTACACTCGCGAGATCGCCACGGTACTGGTCCACGAATTTATATGGGCCCAGCACTGTACGTAACTTTTCGCATAGTGCAGAAATTGTGACTATGTGCTCGCCTTCTATAGCGGCATAAGCACGATCGTGGAGTTTATTGCAGAGCAATTTCGTGAGGGCACGCTCTGCAGTGGCCGGTACGGTGTCACGCGCGCGTTTGCATGCACGTATGAATTGTAGGACGGAAGACGAAGTTCCGTCAAATCTAGGGACAAGCTCGGCGGCTTGTTTTAGAGCGAAATTACCAGTAGGTTCATACTGTGGGATTTCGCGTGGCTCTGGCGGTGAAGGTTCCCGCATATTAGAGACGTTACTAGGGCCTGGTGTAGGCGTTTGTTGACGTAGGGTTTGACTCGTGATTTGGATGTTATGAAGCTCTTTTCGTATTTCGTCGAGCATATTCTTTTGGTTTTGTGCGTCTTCTTCATATTTGAGACGCAATTTGGCAATAAAATCAGTTTCTTCTTTGAGATATTGCTCTCTACGGGCGAGGTCTTGCGCATAAAGGAGTAGCTCTTCCTCGGTCATTGGAGGAAGGTCTGCGTTAGGATCTGCTCGGAGATCCTTTTGAGATCGCGTGATTGGGCGAGACATTTTGAAAGATATAAATGGGATTTAAGAAATGTGAACTTCGTACTGACACGCGTCGGGCCTTATTAATGCAAATATCGGCGACCACTTCGTTGTCCTACCGACTGCGCCAAATTTGTCACGTCCGTCACTGTGTTTTTGTTACAGGTACCAGGAGAGAGAAAAGAGAACAGTGACAGACGGACGGTTGAGATATTATGATTAAAATGAGGAGTGGTCTTTCGTGCCGAGACAGCCGCGGGCTGTCATATGCACTAGGACAACCGATATTGCTATGATGCAGTCAAGAAAAGAACGACCGACGCGGTTACAAGAAGTGTCCGACAAGAATCACGCGCGAGGTGATGCAACGAGAACGGTGAGTTTACAGGATTCAGCAATTATACAAGTTATTATACGACTCACCGCAATGTTGTATTAACGCCTAATAATATTGTTGCAGCAGGAACTGGCGGTACTGGCAGTAGGTGTCGTACATCGGATCTTCTATACAGATGTCCTCGAGGTGAGGGAGATCTGGCAGAGTTGCTGCTGCTCGGTTCGGGACGACATTAATGGCCTTGGATGCTGGCCGCAAGATGACACGTTGATGAGCTGGCAGAGGAACGTCACGGATGATTCGGCAACGGACCCTGGGAACGATGATCGTGTCTCGGCTGTCGTCGTCGTCGGCTATGTCGATCACCTCTGGACAATCGACCGGATGTAGAACTGGCGTCGGAGCTCGCGAGAGGTCCGCGTGGTTGACCTCTTTAGGAGGGTTGCAAGGGCAACCGTATACAGAAACGTAATCGGACGCGTCACACGGAATGTGCTCGGTGGTTCCCAGAAGTTCTGTCCACTCGGTAGTAGCAATGATTTGATCGAGCACCGCTTTATTTCTTAACGCGCGTCTCAATTTAGCAAGTTGATACTTGCGTCCCGCTCGACGTGGGCGTCGCATGGGTAAGGAATAGTAATGATGGAATATTAATAATATAATGAACTTCCACTTGTTATTAACCTTTTAGGTAGTTAACTCGCTTCACGTCTATAGTGGCGGCTCAGCGTTTCCACTGCGCACTTTAGACCAATTCTAGACGTGGCACGAGAACTTCTCTATGACTCGCTTCAAATTCCTTATTGGCGGCTCAGCGTTTCCACTGCGCACTTTAGACCAAGTCCGGATATGTCACGAGTTTAATATATTTGATGCAAGAACTAAATTGGAAGATGGTGTTGAACTAACACAAGAATAACAAGATCGAAGCACTGGTATAAAAACGATATATTAAATAAGAACTGGTAAGTACACTGGTATACAATATGTAAGTAGTATTATAATAGAAGTAGTAATTGGATTAATGAATAATGGATATAGTAATATGTTGTAGGAATAATGTATGAGAATTAGGAGTTGAGTTGAGTTGAGTTAGAGTTGGAATTGGAATTGGAATTAGGAGTGAAGGATCGACACACTTCACTATCGCGGAGCTAGACTGAACACGTCTGCTCTTGAAGCCGGACTGGCGGCTGAGGCCAGGTAGGCACGTCTGTGCGAGTCGCTGGCTGAAGGCGGACTGATGCAAGCGTCCGCTCTGCCTTGCCTCCTTCGTTCGGAGTGGGGATAGCTGACGCTGCAGTCTCTTTGTTCTTCAGTCGTCGGAGTGGGAGAACCGCTGACGCAGCAGCGTCTTTGCTCCCGGGGACTGCACGTGCATTTCTGCTGACGCTGCAGTCTCGTGGCTGTCCTATTGCCCTCTACGAGCGTGGGACTGCTGATGCAGCAGTCTTTGGACTTCTCGACGTTTCTAGAAGCTTCTAGATGCTTCCAGAGTGATGCAATACTTTATTGCATTATGTGTCGTGGTGATGGGTTGAAACTGAGGTAAGGTGTTGATCAAGGTGAAGTTATGGTGATGGGTAGAGACGGAGATAAGGATTAGAACAATAGAATATATGAGATCTTAATATTATGTTCTTATGTCTAGGGGACGGTGTATGGATCTTATGCAGATCAGACCTTGTATACATAGTGTGTGTACAGGGCCAACGTCGTACATCGGACGACGTAACACTCGGATTTATATTGCTTTCTTGCTGACGCGTATTTCGCTGTAGCACGGAGATTAATTTTATCGTATTTGTTTCGCCTCGGATGGCAATGTGCAGATGGAAGTTGAAAGGAATCGAGTTTCTGTGGATCATCAAAGATATGATTTCGAAGTAAGTTATGAAGTTCTTTTACTTTGGAGGCTTTGATATCCTTCTCTGGTTTAGAACTGTCGCTGGATTTATTGTGCAATATAGAACAGACCTGCTTACATATGGGTCTTGAAGATCTTTGATTGTCGTAGGAATGGAGTTGGTCTTGGAATTGATCGGGCTGGTTACCGGAGTTAGAATAAGGATCGGGCTGGTTACCGGAGTTAGAATAATGATCGGGCTGGTTACCGGTGTCACGTCCGTCACTGTGTTTTTGTTACAGGTACCAGGAGAGAGAAAAGAGAACAGTGACAGACGGACGGTTGAGATATTATGATTAAAATGAGGAGTGGTCTTTCGTGCCGAGACAGCCGCGGGTTGTCATATGCACTAGGACAACCGATATTGCTATGGATGCAGTCAAGAAGAGAACGTCCGACGCGGTTACAAGAAGTGTCCCGACAAGAATCACGCGCGAGATGATGCAACGAGAACGGTGAGTTTACAGGATTCAGCAATTATACAAGATATTATACGACTCACCGCAATGTTGTATTAACGCCTAATAATATTGCTGCAGCAGGAACTGGCGGTACTGGCAGTAGGTGTCGTACATCGGGTCTTCTATACAGATGTCCTCGAGGTGAGGGAGGCTCGGCAGCGGATCCACAGGCTGGTGCTGTTTGACGCTGGTGGTCCTTGGTGCGGAGCGTAGAATGACACGGTGATGTGTCGGCAGAGTGACATCACTGACGATACGGCAACGGACCCTGGGGACGATGATCGTGTCTCGGCTGTCGTCGTCGGCTATGTCGATTACCTCAGGACGATCGACCGGATGTAGAACTGGCGTCGGAGCTCGCGAGAGGTCCGCGTGGTTGACCTCTTTAGGAGGGTTGCACGGGCAACCGTATACAGAAACGTAATCGGACGCGTCACACGGAATGTGCTCGGTGGTTCCCAGAAGTTCTGTCCACTCGGTAGTGGCAATGATTTGATCGAGCACCGCTTTATTTCTCAACGCGCGTCTCAATTTAGCAAGTTGATACTTGCGTCCCGCTCGACGTGGGCGTCGCATGGGTAAGGAATAGTAATGATGGAATATTAATAATATAATGAAAATGAACTTCCACTTGTTATTAACCTTTTTGGTAGTTAACTCGCTTCACGTCTATAGTGGCGGCTCAGCGTTTCCACTGCGCACTTTAGACCAATTCTAGACGTGGCACGAGAACTTCTCTATGACTCGCTTCAAATTCCTTATTGGCGGCTCAGCGTTTCCACTGCGCACTTTAGACCAAGTCCAGATATGTCACGAGTTTAATATATTCGATGCAAGAACTGAATTGGAAGATGGTGTTGAACTAACACAAGAATAACAAGATCGAAGCACTGGTATAACAACGATATATTAAATAAGAACTGGTAAGTACACTGGTATACAATATGTAAGTAGTATTATAATAGGAGTAGTAATTGGATTAATGAATAATGGATATTGTAATATGTTATAGGAATAACGTATGAGAATTAGGACTTGAGTTGAGTTGAGTTAGAGTTGGAATTGGAATTGGAATTAGGAGTGAAGGATCGACACACTTCACTATCGCGGAGCTAGACTGAACACGTCTGCTCTTGAAGTCGGAAGAAGCCGGACTGGCATGTCCGTGCGAGTCGCTGGCTGAAGGCGGACTGCTCGAGTCGCGAGATGGAGGCGGACTGATGCAAGCGTCCGCTCTGCCTTGCCTCCTTCGTTCGGAGTGGGGATAGCTGACGCTGCAGTCTCTTTGTTCTTCAGTTGTCGGAGTGGGAGAACCGCTGACGCAGCAGCGTCTTCGCTCCCGGGGACTGCACGTGCATTTCTGCTGACGCTGCAGTCTCGTGGCTGTTGTTACGTCGTCCGATGTACGACGTTGGCCTTGTACACACACTATGTATACAAGGTCTGATCTACATAAGATCCATACACCGTCCCCTAGACATAAGAACATAATATTAAGATCTCATTATTCTGTTGTTCTAATCCTTATCTCCGTCTCAACCCATCACCACGACACATAATGCAATAAAGTATTGCATCACTCTGGAAGCATCTAGAAGCTTCTAGAAACGTCGAGAAGTCCAAAGACTGCTGCATCAGCAGTCCCACGCTCGTAGAGGGCAATAGGACAGCCACGAGACTGCAGCGTCAGCAGAAATGCACGTGCAGTCCCCGGGAGCGAAGACGCTGCTGCGTCAGCGGTTCTCCCACTCCGACGACTGAAGAACAAAGAGACTGCAGCGTCAGCTATCCCCACTCCGAACGAAGGAGGCAAGGCAGAGCAGGCGCTTGCATCAGTCCGCCTTCAGCCAGCGACTCGCACAGACGTGCCTACCTGGCCTCAGAGCCAGTCCGGCTTCAAGAGCAGACTTGTTCAGTCTAGCTCCGCGATAGTGAAGTGTGTCGATCCTTCACTCCTAATTCCAATTCCAATTCCAACTCTAACTCAACTCAACTCAAGTCCTAATTCTCATACATTAATCCTACAACATATTACTATATCCATTATTCATTAATCCAATTACTACTCCAATTATAATACTACTTACATATTGTATATCAGTGTACTTACCAGTTCTTATTTAATATATCGTTGTTATACCAGTGCTTCGATCTTGTTATTCTTGTGTTAGTTCAACACCATCTTCCAATTCAGTTCTTGCATCGAATATATTAAACTCGTGACATATCCGGACTTGGTCTAAAGTGCGCAGTGGAAACGCTGAGCCGCCAATAAGGAATTTGAAGCGAGTCATAGAGAAGTTCTCGTGCCACGTCTAGAATTGGTCTAAAGTGCGCAGTGGAAACGCTGAGCCGCCACTATAGACGTGAAGCGAGTTAACTACCAAAAAGGTTAATAACAAGTGGAAGTTCATTTTCATTATATTATTAATATTCCATCATTACTATTCCTTACCCATGCGACGCCCACGTCGAGCGGGACGCAAGTATCAACTTGCTAAATTGAGACGCGCGTTGAGAAATAAAGCAGTGCTCGATCAAATCATTGCCACTACCGAGTGGACAGAACTTCTGGGAACCACCGAGCACATTCCGTGTGACGCGTCCGATTACGTTTCTGTATACGGTTGCCCTTGCAACCCTCCTAAAGAGGTCAACCACGCGGACCTCTCGCGAGCTCCGACGCCAGTTCTACATCCGGTCGATTGTCCAGAGGTGATCGACATAGCCGACGACGACGACAGCCGAGACACGATCATCGTTCCCAGGGTCCGTTGCCGAATCATCCGTGACGTTCCTCTGCCAGCTCATCAACGTGTCGTCTTGCGGCCAGCATCCAAGGCCACTAACGTCGTCCCGAACCGAGCAGCAGCAACTCTGCCAGATCTTCCCCACCTCGAGGACATCTGTATAGAAGATCCGATGTACGACACCTACTGTCAGTACCGCCAGTTCCTGCTGCAACAATATTATTAGGCGTTAATACAACATTGCGGTGAGTCGTATAATATCTTGTATAATTGTTGAATCCTGTAAACTCACCGTTCTCGTTGCATCCTCTCGCGCGCGATTCTTGTCGGGACACTTCTTGTAACCGCGTCGGACGTTCTCTTCTTGACTGCATCATAGCAATATCGGTTGTCCTAGTGCATATGACAGCCCGCGGCTGTCTCGGCACGAAAGACCACTCCTCATTTTAATCATAATATCTCAACCGTCCGTCTGTCACTGTTCTCTTTTCTCTCTCCTGGTACCTGCAACAAAAACACAGTGACGGACGTGACAAATTTGGCGCAGTCGGTAGGACATCGAAGTGGTCGCCGATATTTGCATTAATAAGCCCCGACGCGTGTCAGTGCGAAGTTCACATTTCTTAAATCCCATTTATATATTTCAAAATGTCTCGCCCAATCACGCGATCTCAAAAGGATCTCCGAGCAGATCCTAACGCAGACCTTCCTCCAATGACCGAGGAAGAGTTACTCCTTTACGCGCAAGACCTCGCCCGTAGAGAGCAATATCTCAAAGAAGAAACTGATTTTATTGCCAAATTGCGTCTCAAATATGAAGAAGACGCACAAAACCAAAAGAATATGCTCGACGAAATACGAAAAGAGCTTCATAACATCCAAATCACGAGTCAAACCCTACGTCAACAATCGCCTACACCAGGCCCTAGTAACGTCTCTAATATGCGGGAACCTTCACCGCCAGAGCCACGCGAAATCCCACAGTATGAACCTACTGGTAATTTCGCTCTAAAACAAGCCGCCGAGCTTGTCCCTAGATTCGACGGTACTTCGTCTTCCGTCCTACAATTCATACGTGCATGCAAACGCGCGCGTGACACCGTACCGGCCACTGCAGAGCGTGCCCTCACGAAATTGCTCTGCAATAAACTCCACGATCGTGCTTATGCCGCTATAGAAGGCCAGCACATATTCACAATTTCAGCACTATGCGAGAAATTACGAACAGTACTGGGCCCATACAAATTCGTTGACCAGTACCGTGGCGATCTCGCGAGTGTACTCCAAGCTCCAAACGAGCACATCTTAGACTTCATCAATCGCGTTAAAGACCTTCGAACCGCGATTCAAGATGCCACAGATATTGGCCTTGATTACGAAGAACTAGATCGCTTCGTAGTAGATTGTTTTCTACGAGGTCTCCTTCCCCAGCTGCGTGCCGAAGTGCTTCATTGCCCTTCGCGAAATCCTGCCACTGTTTTCGAAGCAGCCATCTCTGCTTACAGGCAGTATGAGTCAGACCAGACTCGTCGACGAGAACTGATCCGCGAAGAAAAACGAGTCAGCTTCTCTGATAACCGGCCGTATCGCCCGCGTTCCACGTACGAGTCCCCTCGTGACATTCCAGAGCGAACTCAAGAACGCCGCGATAACAGACCGGACTCGTCTCAGCAGTCCTCAAGAAACTTAAACCGGGACTCTTATCGCTCCCCGACGCCGCAACGGCGATGGGAAAATAATCCTCGCGACCAAAACACGTACCGCGATGGTCGCACAGATCGCCCCTCAAGCCCTAACAAATTTTGCAACTACTGCAAAGTCCCCGGGCACGATATTCACGAGTGCCGTAAGCGCGCTTTTAATAATAATAGGAGGTCGGGAAACGAGTCCGGCCTCCCGACCGAAGCCAACCCCAGGCGGGAGGCCGCATCTTCAACCCAAACTACAGCCCGCACCCAAACGACTATCCGGACGAACGACCAGTCCGACGATTCGTCTCAGCAGTAAATCTTGCTGCAGACTCACCAATTCCGCGCGTAAAAATCTCCGCCCCTCAATTACAAAAGAAGTGTGAATTTTTGTTGGACACGGGTTCGGAGATCAATTTAATTCGTGCGTCAAGTCTAGAACCAAATCTACCTATAGATCATACGAACATTATAGAAGTCCAAGGAATAACCGAGGGATCCATTCCAACTCTCGGTCAAATTAAAATACACTTACAGGGTCAAAACCCTATCGAATTTCATGTCTTGGAAGAAAACTTCCCAATTAACATCGACGGAATCCTCGGTTCTCCCTTCTTCAGAACAGGAGCCGAGATCTCCTTTGCGAATGAATACATAACGATAGGAAACATTCGGGTTCCCTTCTCGAACCCTTGCGCGCCCACGGCTGAGCCTCGCGATAAATTGGCAGCAGAGGTTATTTCAATGCCTTCGTCTATGACCAACGATCTCGTTAAAACTCCAGCCGCCAAGCGTGAGGAACATTCGGCAAGGAACGTTCGGGTGTCTTCCTCAAATCCTCGTGCACCCGCGGTCAGACCTTGCAGAGCTCCGGTGACGGAGGTTATTTCAATGCCTCCTCGGGATTCGATCGAGTACTCCCTAGAGAAAAACGCCGTGAAAAGCCGGCCGGAATCGAAGGAGACTCGAGAGATATCGGAGTACACTGCGAGAAGTCGGGTCGTGGAGCGTGAGGATCGAGTCCGAACAAAGACTCCTCCGAAATCCGAAGAATTCGTCCTCGAACCTCGTACCGTTGCGTGCATAGCGGTCGACGTCGAAGGACCTAAACAGGGATATATCCGCCGTGTTAACGTAGCGCCGGATGTATTCCTGGGTGACTGCGTCGTCACCAATCGTAAAGGCAAAGCGAGCCTCCGGTGTTTTAACACCTCGTCGGAAAGAGTTTCATTTCGATTGCCCCCATTGGAGATGGAAGAAATCGAGTCGTACTCTTCCGACCTTACTAATTCCGGGAACCATCCCGACGCATTCGGTAACCATCCCGACCTTTCTACTTCCGGGAACTATCCCGACGCATTCGGTATCCAGCCCGATTCTTATACTAACTCCGGTAACCAGCCCGATTCTTATTCTAACTCCGGTAACCAGCCCGATTCTTATTCTAACTCCGGTAACCAGCCCGATCTTTATACTAACTCCGGTAACCAGCCCGACTTTTATACTAACTCCGGTAACCAGCCCGATCAATTCCAAGACCAACTCCATTCCTACGACAATCAAAGATTTTCAAGACCCATATGTAAGCAGGTCTGTTCTATATTGCACAATAAATCCAGCGACAGTTCTAAACCAGAGAAGGATATCAAAGCCTCCAAAGTAAAAGAACTTCATAACTTACTTCGAAATCATATCTTTGATGATCCACAGAAACTCGATTCCTTTCAACTTCCATCTGCACGTTGCCATGCGAAGCGAAACAAATACGATAAAATTAATCTCTGCGCTACAGCGAAATGCGCGTCAGCAAGAAAGAAATATAAATCCGAGTACCCTCGCGATAACAGATACCCCTACCAGATTAAACGAGCGAAATACGAAACCTCTGGTCAGCAAAATCTCCTTCCACCACTGGAAGACCAGCATATCACATCGCAACACCGCTCCTCCGAAGCAGCAATCGCCTCAGAAGACCGTCAGTCCTTAGACACACACGAAACTGTAATCATGCAGCCGATCCAAGTTGCCATCTTACTCTCTATTGCCACGCGAGTGTACACCCTCATCGGATACGATTGTGGAGGATCTACACTGAACACGACAACGTTCTCCATCATCGATATTCCTGATTGCGAGCCTGAAGAAATCAAGCCCACGGAGGACTCAGTAAAAATCCAATTGCTACAACTAGCAGAGTTTACTCAGACGAGAGTAATCCAGTGCCACAT
Organism: Lasioglossum baleicum; assembly: GCF_051020765.1. Lineage (NCBI taxonomy): Eukaryota > Metazoa > Arthropoda > Insecta > Hymenoptera > Halictidae > Lasioglossum > Lasioglossum baleicum. The sequence continues at coordinate 4,228,620 of NC_134930.1, forward strand.
AGAAATCGACCGCACGATATTCTATTGTGGCATGCACTCACATGTTTCCATCGTCACGAACGGACGACAGGAATATTTACTGGCAACCACCAGTGAAACCTGTTCCGAGTTGCAGAAGACCGGAACAATCCTCATCACTCCGACCGCCCAGGTCACGGGAGTCCAGACCAATTCTACTACATCCCGCAGCCTCACATTGGCGGGAGAACTTCAAAATAACGGGCAATGCGCAGGAACAACGTACAACGACCCATTCGGCACTTGGACCAGTGTCGTTGTACAGGCCATTGTTCGAATAACCCTGAGGGACTACACAGCAACAGTGAAACTCTCTACAGGTCAGATCCATCTACAGTCAGGACAAATATGCTCCTTCACAAAAGGAAGCTGCCTTGATACGCAAGATGGACATACATTCTGGGACGTCGTTCCCAATGATTACTGCAAGTTCAATAGCTACGACGTTCTCTACGAAGGACTAGCTACCAGAGTTTCTACAAAGACAAAGTTCTCACCCACACTATATATGGTGGAATCTGAAGACACCACATTCGCGTTGACAGAATCTGGTCGTACATCAATTTGCGGTTATATTATTATTCGCACGGAGCACCCCAAGCTCTTTATTCTGGATACAAGTCTGTCCGGTAAATTCAAGGAACGCACTCATACCATAGTAAGCAATCTGGACATATTCACCTACGTGAATAGTAAGTTCATCTACGTAGAAAAACATCTGAAAAGTCAACTTACCCAGTTGTACCAGGATGTCATCCGGCAAAAGTGCGAACTGGAGAAACAGGTCCTTCAAAACGCACTAACGATGTTACACTCATCACCGGAAGAAATAGCAGCTGCCATTATGCGAGAACCAGGATTCGTCGCAGTTCCAGCTGGAGAAGTGGTGCATATTATAAAGTGCATTCCAGTAACCGTACAAGTTCGGAAAACGGATAAGTGTTTCGATGAACTTCCGATCACTTACCAGAATTCTTCCAAGTTCTTAAAGCCAGGAGACCATATTATAGTTGCCACAGGTACAGAAAAGCCATGCAATGAACTCCTGCCGCCTCTCTACAAAATAAACGGAATTTGGTATCGTTTAACGCCGTCACTCACAGAGACCGTTGCCCCAGCAACATTACAACCGCTCATCAAACCCACGTGGAAGTACGTGGATCCAACAAATATCGCAACAGGCGGAATCTATTCCCAAGAGGATCTCAACAAACTACAGGACCACATCATGTTTCCAGTGGAAAGAGTGGCCGTAATAAATTCTATCGCCCAAGGAGCATCCGGCAGAGATTACGCAACAGGAAACGTTAATATGTTCAACCTGCTTGACGAAAACTCCCTGCAACAGATAGCGGAATCAACAGCACAAAAACTGTGGTCAGGATTCACCACATTTGGTTCAATCAGTGCTGGAGTGCTAGGAATATATATAGCAATCCGAACAATAAAGACTATCATAAGTACCATAATCAATGGTATTGCATTGCACTCACTTTACGGATGGAGTTTGCATCTAGCAGTCGCCGTATGGAGCTCCCTCACAAGATTCTTCATCTTCCTGAAGCAAAAGGACAATACTTACACGTATACAGCAAGATACAGGAAAAGTGCAAGTGAAAGTGTTAGTGAACAAAGTGATTCCCCACCCACCCTAAACCCCGAGAAAATACAGTCGAAAAATGAACATTGCGAATACGACTTGTCGGACATTACAAAACCAGCCCCAGCCCCACGTGCCGACACCGACAACATTTCAGTGCGACCAGTGTTTCGTACAAATACTCGCCGAGAACTGTGCTCCCTGCACGGAGTACCTCCGGACGATGCGTCACATGAATGAGTGTGTGATCGAGTGTTGAGCGAGAAATTTCTTCCTTGTCAGAAATTTCTTTTCCGCGTTGGGAGGTGTTACGTCGTCCGATGTACGACGTTGGCCTTGTACACACACTATGTATACAAGGTCTGATCTACATAAGATCCATACACCGTCCCCTAGACATAAGAACATAATATTAAGATCTCATTATTCTGTTGTTCTAATCCTTATCTCCGTCTCAACCCATCACCACGACACATAATGCAATAAAGTATTGCATCACTCTGGAAGCATCTAGAAGCTTCTAGAAACGTCGAGAAGTCCAAAGACTGCTGCATCAGCAGTCCCACGCTCGTAGAGGGCAATAGGACAGCCACGAGACTGCAGCGTCAGCAGAAATGCACGTGCAGTCCCCGGGAGCGAAGACGCTGCTGCGTCAGCGGTTCTCCCACTCCGACGACTGAAGAACAAAGAGACTGCAGCGTCAGCTATCCCCACTCCGAACGAAGGAGGCAAGGCAGAGCAGGCGCTTGCATCAGTCCGCCTTCAGCCAGCGACTCGCACAGACGTGCCTACCTGGCCTCAGAGCCAGTCCGGCTTCAAAAGCAGACTTGTTCAGTCTAGCTCCGCGATAGTGAAGTGTGTCGATCCTTCACTCCTAATTCCAATTCCAATTCCAACTCTAACTCAACTCAACTCAAGTCCTAATTCTCATACATTAATCCTACAACATATTACTATATCCATTATTCATTAATCCAATTACTACTCCAATTATAATACTACTTACATATTGTATATCAGTGTACTTACCAGTTCTTATTTAATATATCGTTGTTATACCAGTGCTTCGATCTTGTTATTCTTGTGTTAGTTCAACACCATCTTCCAATTCAGTTCTTGCATCGAATATATTAAACTCGTGACATATCCGGACTTGGTCTAAAGTGCGCAGTGGAAACGCTGAGCCGCCAATAAGGAATTTGAAGCGAGTCATAGAGAAGTTCTCGTGCCACGTCTAGAATTGGTCTAAAGTGCGCAGTGGAAACGCTGAGCCGCCACTATAGACGTGAAGCGAGTTAACTACCAAAAAGGTTAATAACAAGTGGAAGTTCATTTTCATTATATTATTAATATTCCATCATTACTATTCCTTACCCATGCGACGCCCACGTCGAGCGGGACGCAAGTATCAACTTGCTAAATTGAGACGCGCGTTGAGAAATAAAGCAGTGCTCGATCAAATCATTGCCACTACCGAGTGGACAGAACTTCTGGGAACCACCGAGCACATTCCGTGTGACGCGTCCGATTACGTTTCTGTATACGGTTGCCCTTGCAACCCTCCTAAAGAGGTCAACCACGCGGACCTCTCGCGAGCTCCGACGCCAGTTCTACATCCGGTCGATTGTCCAGAGGTGATCGACATAGCCGACGACGACGACAGCCGAGACACGATCATCGTTCCCAGGGTCCGTTGCCGAATCATCCGTGACGTTCCTCTGCCAGCTCATCAACGTGTCGTCTTGCGGCCAGCATCCAAGGCCACTAACGTCGTCCCGAACCGAGCAGCAGCAACTCTGCCAGATCTTCCCCACCTCGAGGACATCTGTATAGAAGATCCGATGTACGACACCTACTGTCAGTACCGCCAGTTCCTGCTGCAACAATATTATTAGGCGTTAATACAACATTGCGGTGAGTCGTATAATATCTTGTATAATTGTTGAATCCTGTAAACTCACCGTTCTCGTTGCATCCTCTCGCGCGCGATTCTTGTCGGGACACTTCTTGTAACCGCGTCGGACGTTCTCTTCTTGACTGCATCATAGCAATATCGGTTGTCCTAGTGCATATGACAGCCCGCGGCTGTCTCGGCACGAAAGACCACTCCTCATTTTAATCATAATATCTCAACCGTCCGTCTGTCACTGTTCTCTTTTCTCTCTCCTGGTACCTGCAACAAAAACACAGTGACGGACGTGACACTGTCCTATTGCCCTCTACGAGCGTGGGACTGCTGATGCAGCAGTCTTTGGACTTCTCGACGTTTCTAGAAGCTTCTAGATGCTTCCAGAGTGATGCAATACTTTATTGCATTATGTGTCGTGGTGATGGGTTGAAACTGAGGTAAGGTATTGATCAAGGTGAAGTTATGGTGATGGGTAGAGACGGAGATAAGGATTAGAACAATCGAATATATGAGATCTTAATGCTATGCTCTTATGTCTAGGGGACGGTGTGTGGATCTTATGCAGATCAGACCTTGTATACATAGTGTGTGTACAAGGCCAACGTCGTACATCGGACGACGTAACACCTCCCAACGCGGAAAAGAAATTTCTTACATGGGAGAAATTTCTCGCTCAACACTCGCTTTCACATTCATTCATGCGACGCATCGTCCGGGGGTACTCCGCGCAGGGAGCACAGTTTGTTACGTCGTCCGATGTACGACGTTGGCCTTGTACACACACCATGTATACAAGGTCTGATCTACATAAGATCCATACACCGTCCCCTTGACATAAGAACATAATATTAAGATCTCATATATTCTATTGTTCTAATCCTTATCTCCGTTTCTACCCATCACCATAACTTCTCCTTGATCAACACCTTACCTCAGTTTCAACCCATCACCACGACACATAATGCAATAAAGTATTGCATCACTCTGGAAGCATCTAGAAGCTTCTAGAAACGTCGAGAAGTCCAAAGACTGCTGCATCAGCAGTCCCACGCTCGTAGAGGGCAATAGGACAGCCACGAGACTGCAGCGTCAGCAGAAATGCACGTGCAGTCCCCGGGAGCGAAGACGCTGCTGCGTCAGCGGTTCTCCCACTCCGACGACTGAAGAACAAAGAGACTGCAGCGTCAGCTATCCCCACTCCGAACGAAGGAGGTGTTACGTCGGACGACCTCCGACGTTGGTCGAATCGAGGACCGTACCTCGATTCTAGGCTAAGATTAAATATTAAGTACATAATACCTCTTAAACCCATCGCTATCAAACTCTTGTTCTAAATCTAATATCTCTTAAACCTGTTACGTCGGACGACCTCCGACGTTGGTCGAATCGAGGACCGTACCTCGATTCTAGGTTAAGACTAAATACTAAGTACATAACAACCTCTTAAACCCATCGCTATCAAACTCTTGTTCTAATTCTAATACATCTTAAACCCATCACTACTTCACCCACGACTTTTCCTAAACTTGTTCTAATACCCATCACTACTTAAATCTCGACTCTCCCAATTGTTCTAAACCCAACCACCACTCCAAACTCTCAATCTTACCTAACACTTGTTCAAACCCTCATCTACACTTACAACTTGTTCAAATCCCCAACTCCGCTCGAGTAAACGCCACCTCGAGAACAAAGAGATCGCAACGTCAGCAGTCTTGCACGCGTCACCACTCTGTCGAGAGCGAGGACAAAGAGACTGCAACGTCAGCAGTCTTGCACCCGTCACCACTCCGACGAGCGAGGACAAAGGGACTGCAGCGTCAGCAACCCCCACTCCGAGCGAAGGAGGCTACGCAGAGCTGCCTCTTGCATCAGTCTGGTGCTAGCCAGCGAAGTGAGCGGACGTGTCGGTCTGCGCTCACTCCATTCTCACACAACGACATCAGTCAGTCTGGCCCAAGCCAGCGAAGCGAGCAGACGTGTCGATCTGCGCTCTTCTAATTCGCGCTTCGACGTTCATCGACGTTTGTTCTACTATTCTATTCCAAATCCATTCCAATTCAATTCCTAAATCAATTCCAATTCTAACTCTTACTAACTCATACTCCGTATACGATTATTACGTTTAATTCATTTATTATTATACTACCAAGTTTATACTCAAGTGTACTCAACGTTCTTTATTTCAATATATATATTATATTTTACCAGTGCTACGTGAAGTTAATTTCCACATCATTCTACTAAATCCAGTGACAGTTTCTTTTCGAAATTCGAATCGTGCCCTCGTTAATCATACAGAACTCGGCTTGGAGGTCAGTTCGTCCGCTCCGCTGAGAAGTAGTGGTTGACGAGTAGACGTTTGGAAATAATAACTTTCCAAATCAGATAAACGCATTTAATATTAATAATAAATAATTGAGCTCTCGCTTACGTGTTCAACCTCGGTCACAAAGGGAGAAGCTTACAGCTCCGCCGAGGCAATACGTCAACGAGGTGACACTTAGTCAAAAGATTATCGAAGTTAAAGTGACAGTTTGTGAAAGGAAACATATCAGTGTCTAAAGTGAAGTGACTGTTTTAATAGTGCCCTCGTTGTCGCACGGTGACCCGGCTCGGAGGCCGTGGTTGACCTCTCGCGAGCTCCGACGCCAGTTCTGCATCCGGTCGATCGTCCTGAGGTAATCGACATAGCCGACGACGACGACAGCCGAGACACGATCATCGTTCCCAGGGTCCGTTGCCGAATCATCAGTGACGTTCCTCTGCCAGCTCATCAACGTGTCGTCTTGCGGCCAGCATCCAAGGCCACTAACGTCGTCCCGAACCGAGCAGCAGCAACTCTGCCAGATCTTCCCCACCTCGAGGACATCTGTATAGAAGATCCGATGTACGACACCTACTGTCAGTACCGCCAGTTCCTGCTACAACAATATTATTAGGCGTTAATACAGCATTGCAGTGAGTCATATAATGTCTTGTATAATTGCTGAATCCTGTAAACTCACCGTTTTCGTTGCATCATCTCGCGCGTGATTCTTGTCGGGACACTTCTTGTAACCGCGTCGGACGTTCTCTTCTTGACTGCATCCATAGCAATATCGGTTGTCCTAGTGCATATGACAGCCCGCGGCTGTCTCGGCACGAAAGACCACTCCTCATTTTAATCATAATATCTCAACCGTCCGTCTGTCACTGTTCTCTTTTCTCTCTCCTGGTACCTGTAACAAAAACACAGTGACGGACGTGACAAATTTGGCGCAGTCGGTAGGACACGAAAACGGTCGCCGGTAGTTGAACCATTAACAAATTGTTTTCGTACGTCTGACATTTGTTCTCTATATCGTGTGTCGAGTAAGAATTCACACTAATATCGCAAAATGTCTCGCCCAATCACACGATCCCAAACGGATCCCCGAGCGGATCCTAATCAAGACCAAAAATTGTAATGCGAGCGTTCACCGAACACAACCTCGGACCGAGAGATTTCACTCCGAGAAATCTCTTCTCCGGCGAGGGAGGTGTTACGTCGGACGACCTCCGACGTTGGTCGAATCGAGGACCGTACCTCGATTCTAGGTTAAGACTAAATACTAAGTACATAACAACCTCTTAAACCCATCGCTATCAAACTCTTGTTCTAATTCTAATACATCTTAAACCCATCACTACTTCACCCACGACTTTTCCTAAACTTGTTCTAATACCCATCACTACTTAAATCTCGACTCTCCCAATTGTTCTAAACCCAACCACCACTCCAAACTCTCAATCTTACCTAACACTTGTTCAAACCCTCATCTACACTTACAACTTGTTCAAATCCCCAACTCCGCTCGAGTAAACGCCACCTCGAGAACAAAGAGATCGCAACGTCAGCAGTCTTGCACGCGTCACCACTCTGTCGAGAGCGAGGACAAAGAGACTGCAACGTCAGCAGTCTTGCACCCGTCACCACTCCGACGAGCGAGGACAAAGGGACTGCAGCGTCAGCAACCCCCACTCCGAGCGAAGGAGGCTACGCAGAGCTGCCTCTTGCATCAGTCTGGTGCTAGCCAGCGAAGTGAGCGGACGTGTCGATCTGCGCTCACTCCATTCTCACACAACGACATCAGTCAGTCTGGCCCAAGCCAGCGAAGCGAGCAGACGTGTCGATCTGCGCTCTTCTAATTCGCGCTTCGACGTTCATCGACGTTTGTTCTACTATTCTATTCCAAATCCATTCCAATTCAATTCCTAAATCAATTCCAATTCTAACTCTTACTAACTCATACTCCGTATACGATTATTACGTTTAATTCATTTATTATTATACTACCAAGTTTATACTCAAGTGTACTCAACGTTCTTTATTTCAATATATATATTATATTTTACCAGTGCTACGTGAAGTTAATTTCCACATCATTCTACTAAATCCAGTGACAGTTTCTTTTCGAAATTCGAATCGTGCCCTCGTTAATCATACAGAACTCGGCTTGGAGGTCAGTTCGTCCGCTCCGCTGAGAAGTAGTGGTTGACGAGTAGACGTTTGGAAATAATAACTTTCCAAATCAGATAAACGCATTTAATATTAATAATAAATAATTGAGCTCTCGCTTACGTGTTCAACCTCGGTCACAAAGGGAGAAGCTTACAGCTCCGCCGAGGCAATACGTCAACGAGGTGACACTTAGTCAAAAGATTATCGAAGTTAAAGTGACAGTTTGTGAAAGGAAACATATCAGTGTCTAAAGTGAAGTGACTGTTTTAATAGTGCCCTCGTTGTCGCACGGTGACCCGGCTCGGAGGCCGTGGTTGACCTCTCGCGAGCTCCGACGCCAGTTCTGCATCCGGTCGATCGTCCTGAGGTAATCGACATAGCCGACGACGACGACAGCCGAGACACGATCATCGTTCCCAGGGTCCGTTGCCGAATCATCAGTGACGTTCCTCTGCCAGCTCATCAACGTGTCGTCTTGCGGCCAGCATCCAAGGCCACTAACGTCGTCCCGAACCGAGCAGCAGCAACTCTGCCAGATCTTCCCCACCTCGAGGACATCTGTATAGAAGATCCGATGTACGACACCTACTGTCAGTACCGCCAGTTCCTGCTACAACAATATTATTAGGCGTTAATACAGCATTGCGGTGAGTCATATAATGTCTTGTATAATTGCTGAATCCTGTAAACTCACCGTTTTCGTTGCATCATCTCGCGCGTGATTCTTGTCGGGACACTTCTTGTAACCGCGTCGGACGTTCTCTTCTTGACTGCATCCATAGCAATATCGGTTGTCCTAGTGCATATGACAGCCCGCGGCTGTCTCGGCACGAAAGACCACTCCTCATTTTAATCATAATATCTCAACCGTCCGTCTGTCACTGTTCTCTTTTCTCTCTCCTGGTACCTGTAACAAAAACACAGTGACGGACGTGACAAATTTGGCGCAGTCGGTAGGACACGAAAACGGTCGCCGGTAGTTGAACCATTAACAAATTGTTTTCGTACGTCTGACATTTGTTCTCTATATCGTGTGTCGAGTAAGAATTCACACTAATATCGCAAAATGTCTCGCCCAATCACACGATCCCAAACGGATCCCCGAGCGGATCCTAATCAAGACCAAAAATTGTAATGCGAGCGTTCACCGAACACAACCTCGGACCGAGAGATTTCACTCCGAGAAATCTCTTCTCCGGCGAGGGAGGTGTTACGTCGGACGACCTCCGACGTTGGTCGAATCGAGGACCGTACCTCGATTCTAGGTTAAGACTAAATACTAAGTACATAACAACCTCTTAAACCCATCGCTATCAAACTCTTGTTCTAATTCTAATACATCTTAAACCCATCACTACTTCACCCACGACTTTTCCTAAACTTGTTCTAATACCCATCACTACTTAAATCTCGACTCTCCCAATTGTTCTAAACCCAACCACCACTCCAAACTCTCAATCTTACCTAACACTTGTTCAAACCCTCATCTACACTTACAACTTGTTCAAATCCCCAACTCCGCTCGAGTAAACGCCACCTCGAGAACAAAGAGATCGCAACGTCAGCAGTCTTGCACGCGTCACCACTCTGTCGAGAGCGAGGACAAAGAGACTGCAACGTCAGCAGTCTTGCACCCGTCACCACTCCGACGAGCGAGGACAAAGGGACTGCAGCGTCAGCAACCCCCACTCCGAGCGAAGGAGGCTACGCAGAGCTGCCTCTTGCATCAGTCTGGTGCTAGCCAGCGAAGTGAGCGGACGTGTCGGTCTGCGCTCACTCCATTCTCACACAACGACATCAGTCAGTCTGGCCCAAGCCAGCGAAGCGAGCAGACGTGTCGATCTGCGCTCTTCTAATTCGCGCTTCGACGTTCATCGACGTTTGTTCTACTATTCTATTCCAAATCCATTCCAATTCAATTCCTAAATCAATTCCAATTCTAACTCTTACTAACTCATACTCCGTATACGATTATTACGTTTAATTCATTTATTATTATACTACCAAGTTTATACTCAAGTGTACTCAACGTTCTTTATTTCAATATATATATTATATTTTACCAGTGCTACGTGAAGTTAATTTCCACATCATTCTACTAAATCCAGTGACAGTTTCTTTTCGAAATTCGAATCGTGCCCTCGTTAATCATACAGAACTCGGCTTGGAGGTCAGTTCGTCCGCTCCGCTGAGAAGTAGTGGTTGACGAGTAGACGTTTGGAAATAATAACTTTCCAAATCAGATAAACGCATTTAATATTAATAATAAATAATTGAGCTCTCGCTTACGTGTTCAACCTCGGTCACAAAGGGAGAAGCTTACAGCTCCGCCGAGGCAATACGTCAACGAGGTGACACTTAGTCAAAAGATTATCGAAGTTAAAGTGACAGTTTGTGAAAGGAAACATATCAGTGTCTAAAGTGAAGTGACTGTTTTAATAGTGCCCTCGTTGTCGCACGGTGACCCGGCTCGGAGGCCGTGGTTGACCTCTCGCGAGCTCCGACGCCAGTTCTGCATCCGGTCGATCGTCCTGAGGTAATCGACATAGCCGACGACGACGACAGCCGAGACACGATCATCGTTCCCAGGGTCCGTTGCCGAATCATCAGTGACGTTCCTCTGCCAGCTCATCAACGTGTCGTCTTGCGGCCAGCATCCAAGGCCACTAACGTCGTCCCGAACCGAGCAGCAGCAACTCTGCCAGATCTTCCCCACCTCGAGGACATCTGTATAGAAGATCCGATGTACGACACCTACTGTCAGTACCGCCAGTTCCTGCTACAACAATATTATTAGGCGTTAATACAGCATTGCGGTGAGTCATATAATGTCTTGTATAATTGCTGAATCCTGTAAACTCACCGTTTTCGTTGCATCATCTCGCGCGTGATTCTTGTCGGGACACTTCTTGTAACCGCGTCGGACGTTCTCTTCTTGACTGCATCCATAGCAATATCGGTTGTCCTAGTGCATATGACAGCCCGCGGCTGTCTCGGCACGAAAGACCACTCCTCATTTTAATCATAATATCTCAACCGTCCGTCTGTCACTGTTCTCTTTTCTCTCTCCTGGTACCTGTAACAAAAACACAGTGACGGACGTGACAAACCCATCGCTATCAAACTCTTGTTCTAATTCTAATACATCTTAAACCCATCACTACTTCACCCACGACTTTTCCTAAACTTGTTCTAATACCCATCACTACTTAAATCTCGACTCTCCCAATTGTTCTAAACCCAACCACCACTCCAAACTCTCAATCTTACCTAACACTTGTTCAAACCCTCATCTACACTTATAACTTGTTTAAACCCTCATCTACACTTAACACTTGTTCAAACCCTCATCTACACTTACAACTTGTTCAAATCCTCAACTCCGCTCGAGTAAACGCCACCTCGAGAACAAAGAGATCGCAACGTCAGCAGTCTTGCACGCGTCACCACTCTGTCGAGAGCGAGGACAAAGAGACTGCAACGTCAGCAGTCTTGCACCCGTCACCACTCCGACGAGCGAGGACAAAGGGACTGCAGCGTCAGCAACCCCCACTCCGAGCGAAGGAGGCTACGCAGAGCTGCCTCTTGCATCAGTCTGGTGCTAGCCAGCGAAGTGAGCGGACGTGTCGATCTGCGCTCACTCCATTCTCACACAACGACATCAGTCAGTCTGGCCCAAGCCAGCGAAGCGAGCAGACGTGTCGATCTGCGCTCTTCTAATTCGCGCTTCGACGTTCATCGACGTTTGTTCTACTATTCTATTCCAAATCCATTCCAATTCAATTCCTAAATCAATTCCAATTCTAACTCTTACTAACTCATACTCCGTATACGATTATTACGTTTAATTCATTTATTATTATACTACCAAGTTTATACTCAAGTGTACTCAACGTTCTTTATTTCAATATATATATTATATTTTACCAGTGCTACGTGAAGTTAATTTCCACATCATTCTACTAAATCCAGTGACAGTTTCTTTTCGAAATTCGAATCGTGCCCTCGTTAATCATACAGAACTCGGCTTGGAGGTCAGTTCGTCCGCTCCGCTGAGAAGTAGTGGTTGACGAGTAGACGTTTGGAAATAATAACTTTCCAAATCAGATAAACGCATTTAATATTAATAATAAATAATTGAGCTCTCGCTTACGTGTTCAACCTCGGTCACAAAGGGAGAAGCTTACAGCTCCGCCGAGGCAATACGTCAACGAGGTGACACTTAGTCAAAAGATTATCGAAGTTAAAGTGACAGTTTGTGAAAGGAAACATATCAGTGTCTAAAGTGAAGTGACTGTTTTAATAGTGCCCTCGTTGTCGCACGGTGACCCGGCTCGGAGGCCGTGGTTGACCTCTCGCGAGCTCCGACGCCAGTTCTGCATCCGGTCGATCGTCCTGAGGTAATCGACATAGCCGACGACGACGACAGCCGAGACACGATCATCGTTCCCAGGGTCCGTTGCCGAATCATCAGTGACGTTCCTCTGCCAGCTCATCAACGTGTCGTCTTGCGGCCAGCATCCAAGGCCACTAACGTCGTCCCGAACCGAGCAGCAGCAACTCTGCCAGATCTTCCCCACCTCGAGGACATCTGTATAGAAGATCCGATGTACGACACCTACTGTCAGTACCGCCAGTTCCTGCTACAACAATATTATTAGGCGTTAATACAGCATTGCGGTGAGTCATATAATGTCTTGTATAATTGCTGAATCCTGTAAACTCACCGTTTTCGTTGCATCATCTCGCGCGTGATTCTTGTCGGGACACTTCTTGTAACCGCGTCGGACGTTCTCTTCTTGACTGCATCCATAGCAATATCGGTTGTCCTAGTGCATATGACAGCCCGCGGCTGTCTCGGCACGAAAGACCACTCCTCATTTTAATCATAATATCTCAACCGTCCGTCTGTCACTGTTCTCTTTTCTCTCTCCTGGTACCTGTAACAAAAACACAGTGACGGACGTGACAAATTTGGCGCAGTCGGTAGGACACGAAAACGGTCGCCGGTAGTTGAACCATTAACAAATTGTTTTCGTACGTCTGACATTTGTTCTCTATATCGTGTGTCGAGTAAGAATTCACACTAATATCGCAAAATGTCTCGCCCAATCACACGATCCCAAACGGATCCCCGAGCGGATCCTAATCAAGACCAAAAATTGTAATGCGAGCGTTCACCGAACACAACCTCGGACCGAGAGATTTCACTCCGAGAAATCTCTTCTCCGGCGAGGGAGGTGTTACGTCGGACGACCTCCGACGTTGGTCGAATCGAGGACCGTACCTCGATTCTAGGTTAAGACTAAATACTAAGTACATAACAACCTCTTAAACCCATCGCTATCAAACTCTTGTTCTAATTCTAATACATCTTAAACCCATCACTACTTCACCCACGACTTTTCCTAAACTTGTTCTAATACCCATCACTACTTAAATCTCGACTCTCCCAATTGTTCTAAACCCAACCACCACTCCAAACTCTCAATCTTACCTAACACTTGTTCAAACCCTCATCTACACTTACAACTTGTTCAAATCCCCAACTCCGCTCGAGTAAACGCCACCTCGAGAACAAAGAGATCGCAACGTCAGCAGTCTTGCACGCGTCACCACTCTGTCGAGAGCGAGGACAAAGAGACTGCAACGTCAGCAGTCTTGCACCCGTCACCACTCCGACGAGCGAGGACAAAGGGACTGCAGCGTCAGCAACCCCCACTCCGAGCGAAGGAGGCTACGCAGAGCTGCCTCTTGCATCAGTCTGGTGCTAGCCAGCGAAGTGAGCGGACGTGTCGGTCTGCGCTCACTCCATTCTCACACAACGACATCAGTCAGTCTGGCCCAAGCCAGCGAAGCGAGCAGACGTGTCGATCTGCGCTCTTCTAATTCGCGCTTCGACGTTCATCGACGTTTGTTCTACTATTCTATTCCAAATCCATTCCAATTCAATTCCTAAATCAATTCCAATTCTAACTCTTACTAACTCATACTCCGTATACGATTATTACGTTTAATTCATTTATTATTATACTACCAAGTTTATACTCAAGTGTACTCAACGTTCTTTATTTCAATATATATATTATATTTTACCAGTGCTACGTGAAGTTAATTTCCACATCATTCTACTAAATCCAGTGACAGTTTCTTTTCGAAATTCGAATCGTGCCCTCGTTAATCATACAGAACTCGGCTTGGAGGTCAGTTCGTCCGCTCCGCTGAGAAGTAGTGGTTGACGAGTAGACGTTTGGAAATAATAACTTTCCAAATCAGATAAACGCATTTAATATTAATAATAAATAATTGAGCTCTCGCTTACGTGTTCAACCTCGGTCACAAAGGGAGAAGCTTACAGCTCCGCCGAGGCAATACGTCAACGAGGTGACACTTAGTCAAAAGATTATCGAAGTTAAAGTGACAGTTTGTGAAAGGAAACATATCAGTGTCTAAAGTGAAGTGACTGTTTTAATAGTGCCCTCGTTGTCGCACGGTGACCCGGCTCGGAGGCCGTGGTTGACCTCTCGCGAGCTCCGACGCCAGTTCTGCATCCGGTCGATCGTCCTGAGGTAATCGACATAGCCGACGACGACGACAGCCGAGACACGATCATCGTTCCCAGGGTCCGTTGCCGAATCATCAGTGACGTTCCTCTGCCAGCTCATCAACGTGTCGTCTTGCGGCCAGCATCCAAGGCCACTAACGTCGTCCCGAACCGAGCAGCAGCAACTCTGCCAGATCTTCCCCACCTCGAGGACATCTGTATAGAAGATCCGATGTACGACACCTACTGTCAGTACCGCCAGTTCCTGCTACAACAATATTATTAGGCGTTAATACAGCATTGCGGTGAGTCATATAATGTCTTGTATAATTGCTGAATCCTGTAAACTCACCGTTTTCGTTGCATCATCTCGCGCGTGATTCTTGTCGGGACACTTCTTGTAACCGCGTCGGACGTTCTCTTCTTGACTGCATCCATAGCAATATCGGTTGTCCTAGTGCATATGACAGCCCGCGGCTGTCTCGGCACGAAAGACCACTCCTCATTTTAATCATAATATCTCAACCGTCCGTCTGTCACTGTTCTCTTTTCTCTCTCCTGGTACCTGTAACAAAAACACAGTGACGGACGTGACAAACCCATCGCTATCAAACTCTTGTTCTAATTCTAATACATCTTAAACCCATCACTACTTCACCCACGACTTTTCCTAAACTTGTTCTAATACCCATCACTACTTAAATCTCGACTCTCCCAATTGTTCTAAACCCAACCACCACTCCAAACTCTCAATCTTACCTAACACTTGTTCAAACCCTCATCTACACTTATAACTTGTTTAAACCCTCATCTACACTTAACACTTGTTCAAACCCTCATCTACACTTACAACTTGTTCAAATCCTCAACTCCGCTCGAGTAAACGCCACCTCGAGAACAAAGAGATCGCAACGTCAGCAGTCTTGCACGCGTCACCACTCTGTCGAGAGCGAGGACAAAGAGACTGCAACGTCAGCAGTCTTGCACCCGTCACCACTCCGACGAGCGAGGACAAAGGGACTGCAGCGTCAGCAACCCCCACTCCGAGCGAAGGAGGCTACGCAGAGCTGCCTCTTGCATCAGTCTGGTGCTAGCCAGCGAAGTGAGCGGACGTGTCGGTCTGCGCTCACTCCATTCTCACACAACGACATCAGTCAGTCTGGCCCAAGCCAGCGAAGTGAGCAGACGTGTCGACCTGCGCTCTTCTAATTCGCGGTTCGACGTTCATCGACGTTTGTTCTACAATTCCAATTCCAAATCTAATTCCAATTCTAATTCAAACTCAATACCAATTCCGACTCAACGCAGTCTCTATTCCAACACTAATTCATTTACTAACTCCTACGCAATTAATTCATTTAATTCATATTCACATTTATATTAATACAATTGTAACCAAGTGTAACCAAGTTATTATTATAATATATCTTATTTTACCAGAACTTCGCGAGTGACTTCTCTTACAATTCAATCAATTCAGTGACCTATTTCTCTCCGATATTCAAACTGTATCTTCGTTTATCGTGCACTTGTAGAGTATTGAAACTCGGTCACAAAGGGAGAAGCTTACAGCTCCGCCGAGACAATACGTCTGCAAGCGACATTTTGAACAATTGTTTCCATTAGCAATCGTGCACTTGTTGAGTATTGAAACTCGGTCACAAAGGGAGAAGCTTACAGCTCCGCCGAGACAATACGTCTGCAAGCGACATTTTGATCGGTCAAGTGTTTTCTCGGTCAAGTGTTCGATCAAGTCTCCATCAAGTGACAGTTCACACAAGGAATACGTGCAGTGCTAGATCTATAGTGACAGTTCTAACAGTGCCCTCGTTCGTTACACAGTGACCCGGCTTGGAGGCCAGTCCGCTCTGCTTGGGTAGTGTCAATGAACGAGCGGACCTTTTCAATAACTATATTTTATTAAAGTCACAGGTGGAATACCGCTGGCCAGCGCCTCCGGGGAACCCCTGGCCAATTTTCCCTTTTCATTCAGAACATAGACAAAATTCCTATAAAGGATTTCTTGAGAAGGAGTTGTTAAACCAAGTTCCTTTCGCTCCTCTCTCCTCATGCGTCGAACACGTCACGACCGAGAATATCGAGTGTGACGCGTCAGATTACGTATCGGTATACGGTTGTCCGTGCCGTCCGATTCCGAACACAGAGATCAACCACGCGGATCTCTCGCGTTCCACGCCTGTCAACGTTACACCAGCTGCCCGCTATGAGATCATCGATCTCATAGACATCTCTGACGACGACGACAGCCAGGACACAGTGATCCTGCCACGTCCTCGTTGCGTCATCACCAACAGCACGTTCCTGTCACCACGTCAACGTATTACGTTGCGTCTTCCCAATCTTCCTCGCCTGGAAGATATTTGCATCGAGGACCCACAGTACGAGGTCTACGCAGCGCAGAGGAAACAACTCCTGCGACAGTATTATTAAGGCGTAACAACAAACCGGTGAGAATCAGTATCTTGTATCCATCTTTACCCCATGTCAACTCACCGCGTTCGTTGCGTTGCGTATAAGTATCGCCATCCGCGTTGACTGCAAGCGGGTGCCGATTTTCCAAATGACTATCGGTGTCCTAGCGCATATGACTGCCCGTCTGGCTGTCTTGGCGTAAAAGACCGTTTCCTCATCAATTCCACGTGCCGCCTCCTGGGGTCATCTCCTTTGCCTAGGACGTGGGGCGTGACGTAACAAAATTTGGCGCAGTCGGTAGGACACGAAAACGGTCGCCGGTAGTCGAACCATTAACAAATTGTTTTTGTACGTCTGACATTTGTTCTCTATATCGTGTGTCGAGTAAGAATTCACACTAATATCGCAAAATGTCTCGCCCAATCACACGATCCCAAACGGATCCCCGAGCGGATCCTAATCAAGACCTTCCTCCGCCAACCGAGGAAGAGCTACTTCTTTACGCGCAAGATCTCGCCCGTAAAGAGGAATATTTAAAAGAGCAAACCGAATTCATTGCTAAATTGCGTCTTAAATATGAAGAAGACGCACAGAATCAAAATAACATGCTCGATGAAATACGCAAAGAGCTCCACAATATTCAAGCCTTGAACCAAAACTTACGTCACCAAGCGCCTACACCAGGCCCCAGTAACGTCTCTAACACGCGAGAACCTTCATTATCAGAGCCACGCGAAACCCCGCAATATGAGCCAACAGGAAATTTCGCGTTGAAACAAGCCGCAGAACTCGTACCCAAATTCGACGGAACATCGATTCCCGTCCTAAAATTCATCCGCGCCTGCAAACGCGCGCGTGATTCTATCCCCGAATCCATAGAACGTGCCCTTACTAAACTAATCTGCAATAAACTTTCCGATCGTGCGTACGCTGCCATTGAAGGCGAAAACATACGTACGATCTCACAACTTTGCGATAAGCTACGAACAGTACTGGGACCCTACAAATTCGTGGACCAGTACCGTGGCGAATTGGCAAGCGTAGCCCAGGGCAACAATGAGCATATTCTTGACTTCATAAATCGAGTCAAAGATTTACGAACCGCCATCAGCGATTCTACCGAAGGACATTACGACTACAGAGAAATCGATCGTTTCACAGTCGAGTGCTTCCTTCGCGGTCTACTCCCACAACTTCGCAGCGAAGTTTTGCATTGCCGTTCTCAGAATTCGGCAGAGATCTTCGAAGCAGCCATCTCTGCATATAAGCAATATGAGCTGTATCAAAACCGTCGTCGCGAATCTAATCGTGACGATTCCCGCAAGGTAAGCTTCTCAGATAACAGAAGCTCCTATCGCCCACGCTCTTCTGACAATTTCAATTCTCGCGAACGCATCCCTGAACGTCGCGACAACAGACCGGATGAGCGTCGCGATAACGGGTCCGACCAACGTCGAGACTCGTGGAGAAACTCGAACCGCAACTCTTATCGTTCTCCAACTCCGCAGTGGCGATCCGAAACCCCTCGCGAACAAAACCCGCAGCGCGAAAACCGGGACCCGAATTCAAATCGCGACAGACGTTCGGGAGAGCCCCGCAAGTTTTGCAACTATTGCAAAACTCCCGGGCATGACATTCACGAATGTCGAAAAAGAGCCTATAACAATAACCTGCGCTCGGGAAACGAGTCAGGCCTCCCGACAGGAACGAATCAACAGCGGGAGGCCGCCCCAACAAAGCGCAACCAAACATTCACGCAGACCGCCGTTCGAACGAACGAGCTCCCCGAAGACCAGATCGACGATTCGTCTCTGCAGTTAACCTCGCAGTAGACTCGCCGATCCCGCGCGTACAAATCTCCGCCCCTCAGCTTCGCGAGAAAAGTGAATTCTTATTAGACACGGGCTCGGAAGTCAATTTGATACGCGCGTCTAGTTTAAAACCTGGGATAACCATTGATCCCACGAGCACGATCGAAGTTCATGGAATAACCGAGGGTTCCATAGTAACACTCGGCGAAGTCGTTATATTCATTCAAGGGACAATCCCTGTCAAATTCCACGTGCTCGGGGACGATTTTCCAGTCAGTGTTAACGGAATTCTCGGCTCGCCCTTCTTTATAGGAGGAGCTGAGATTTCCTTTGCAAGGCAATTTGTTTTAATCGGAAACATTTCTATTCCGTTCTCTAACTCACGCGCACTGCCGACTGAGCCCCGCGATAGTTCAATGACGAGGGTTATTTCAATGCCTTCTCCGAAAACGGAGGTCTCTCTTGAAAAGCACGCCGCAAGGACAGAGGAAGAAACATTCCCTCTCTCAAAACGTCGGGTGCAACCGGGAGAGATTCGTATCACATCGAATAATATCGTAGAGGAACCGGTCGATAAGCGCAAAAATCAAAATCAACAGTCCGAATCAAGGACTGCAGCAGACTCTAATGAGTTTGCCGTTGAGCCCCGAACAGCCGCCTGCATTGCAGTCAGCGTACAGGGCCCGAAACAGGGATATATCCGCCGCGTCAGCGTAGCGCCGGATGTATTCCTCGGTGACTGTGTAGTCACTAATCGCGGAGGCAAAGCGAGCCTCAGATGTTTCAACACATCTCCGCGTCCGATCTCATTCCGATTACCCGTGTTAGAGGTGGAAGAGATCGAGCGTTATTCAACTAATTCCGGGTACTATCCCGACGCATTCGGTAACCATCCCGACCTTTCTAATTCCGGTAACCATCCCGACGCATTCGGTAACCATCCCGACCTTTCTAATTCCGGTAACCATCCCGACGTATTCGGTAACCATCCCGACCTTTCTAATTCCGGTAACCATCCCGACGTATTCGGTAACCATCCCGACCTTTCTAATTCCGGTAACCATCCCGACGCATTCGGTAACCATCCCGACCTTTCTAATTCCGGTAACCATCCCGACGCATTCGGTAACCATCCCGACAATTCTAACTCCGGTAACCAGCCCGATCGTTCCAAACCCAAGAGGGTTTATTCTATTACAAATCCCCATAAAGCTCGCATGAAGGAGCTAATGGACACTATTCCCATGAGCCACCTCAACCAAGATGAGACGGCTCATGTCAAATCTTTATTGGAAGAAAATAACGACCTCTTCCACCTCCAAGGGGATCGCCTGGGGAAGACAAACGCGGTCACCCATAAGATCCCCACAACGGATGAGATCCCCGTACACACGAAGCAATACCGTTATCCGCCAATCCACAAGGAGGAGATTAACAAGCAAATGTTTGAACTATTACAAAACGACATAGTCGTCCCGTCTAACTCTCCCTACAATTCCCCCTTGTGGATTGTCCCGAAGAAGGCGGATGCTAACGGCAATAAAAAATGGCGCATGGTGATCGACTACCGCGCACTAAACGAAAAATCGGTGGCCGACGCATACCCTCTGCCCAGCATTAACGAAATCCTAGATCAGCTGGGCAGCGCGACATACTTTAGCGTATTCGATTTGGCCAGCGGTTTTCATCAGATAGGAATGGAAAAGGAGGACGCCGCAAAGACCGCTTTCTCCACCCCCTTCGGGCATTACGAATTTAATAGAATGCCTTTCGGCCTCAGAAACGCGCCAGCCACCTTCCAGAGATTAATGGACACTATCCTTTCTGGCCTACAAGGCAACGAACTCTTCGTGTATTTAGACGATATTGTAGTCTACGCGCGATCATTAGAGGAACATAAAGCTAAATTCAATAAATTGGCCCAGCGATTACGCAACGCCAACCTCAAGCTACAGCCCTCGAAATGCGGCTTCCTCCACAAGGAAGTGGCATACCTGGGACATCAAATTAGCAAAGACGGCGTTAAGCCATGCCCACAAAAAATTAACGCCGTCCAGAACTTTCCTCGACCCAGAAACGCGAAAAATGTCCGCGAATTTTTGGGCCTAGCAGGGTATTACCGTAGGTTTATAGAAGGTTTCGCTAAAATTTCCAAACCCCTCACCCAACTCCTCACCAAGGAAAACAAATTCGTGTGGGGACCAAAGCAAGAAGAAGCCTTTGAAACTTTACGACAAGCGTTATGCACAGAACCCGTATTGCAATATCCCAATTTCGAGGAGCCATTTAACGTCACATGTGACGCTTCTGGATATGCAATTGGCGCTGTGCTAAGCCAGGGTGAGATAGGTAAAGATCGCCCCGTTGCATACGCCTCACGTATCCTGCACGGTGCCGAGTTGAATTACTCTACAATAGAGAAAGAATGCCTAGCAATAATATTCGCCGTACAATACTTCCGTCCGTACATCTATGGTAGAAGATTCACACTCGTTACGGATCATAAGCCACTGGTATGGATGACATCAGTGAAGGATCCTACGTCACGCCTCCTCAGGTGGCGATTGAAGTTAGCGGAATTTGAATATCAAGTTATTTACAAGCCCGGTAAGGCGAATTCTAATGCGGATGCCCTCTCTCGAAACCCAGTGGCGTTGCCCCTCTCATGGAGCACCCCTGGAGGCGCATCGCCGCCAAGAGCACCGTTATCAGACCCAGGAACCCCTCTCTTCGATACCCGCCGAAGGAGATGGGCCGACTCACATCTTATGCCACCGCCTCAGTCAATTCCCCCGAGGAAGAGGAAATCATCGACAAACTCAACATCTGGACCACCATCGAAAACGTCACCACGCCCTGAGGCGAGTTCAGATGACGACAGCCTTTTGGTATCATCACCCCTAGTACCCGCCTCCAGTCAAGAGGAGCCACTCATAACAGGACTGGAGGACATCTTAACCGTCGTCCCCAGCCTAATTCCCCAACCAACGGGACCCAACTGGATGGATGAGAGAGAAGAAAGCTTACCTTCGGAAGGAGAAGAAGGAGAAGAAGAAGAAGAAGAAGAGGAAGGAGAGGAAGGAGAGGAAGGAGAGGGAGTTGTACCAAGAGGACAGAGGATAGTCACTTACACACGCGACCGGTTAATCATGAGAAATGACAACCTGGTCTGTTTTTCAACGTTGGATGGTCAACCAATCGATACGGGGGCCATGGATCTCAATAGACTAGGGAAATTGGCCAACGCTCAGGACCTGACTCTGTTTAGGGCACGAGTCAGCAAATACGGTGGACATACATTAATTCAAATACCGATCAAGCCAACCCCATTACATGAGGTCTCAGAAGAAGACCTGAAAGAATGTCTTCGAACCTTGTTCGATGCTATCAACGAGCTTGGAATAACGTCGTTTTCTATTTCCAAAACCTACATCGACCACCTCTCCATGGAATACGTCTCAAACCTCCTCGTTGAAACGTTCGAGGACACCCACGTACACATATTCCTTTGCAGCAATGAAATTCAGATCCCGGCCGAAGACAGAAGGACAGATATTATTAGGGAAAATCATGTGTCCGCGTATGCCGGCCACAAAGGAATTACCAAAACTCTCAAGAGAATACGGGAGAGATACTGGTGGAACGGGATGAAGACCGAAGTGGCAAGCTTCATCAACGATTGTTTAAGCTGCCAACGTAACAAGCTAACGAGGGTAAAAACGCGTTTACCCATGACAATCACAGACACACCCAACCGGGCATTTGACAAGGTTTCAATGGACATTGTAGGCCCCCTGCCTACAACCACGGATGAAAACACATATGTTCTCACCATGCAGGACCTATTGACGAAATACTCGGTCGCCGCTCCACTCAAATCAGCCGACGCCATTAGTACTGCCGACGCATTCGTCAATTACTGGATCTGCCGTTTTGGAACACCCAAAGCCATCTTGACGGATCAAGGGACGAATTTTACAAGCTCCCTCATGAAGGCCGTCGCCAGACGTTTCCGAATTACCCGTCTGCAAACAACAGCATTTCACCCGCAAAGCAATGGCTCTATAGAGAGATCCCACCACGTCCTAACAGAATATCTAAAACAATATGTTCATAAAACCAATTGGGACAAATGGATCAACCTAGCCATGTTCAGCTATAACACGAGCGTCCATGAAGGAACGAATTTCACTCCACACGAATTGGTTTTCGGTTCACTAGCACGCGTTCCTTCCGCCGACTCCTATCCTTACGAACTGGAAAACGAATCCTACTCCCACTATCTCTTTGACCTCCACAGGAAAATTAGCGAAACACAAGCCCGCGCGCGCGACAACCTAATTTCCGCGAAGGAAAAGTCTAAGACTTATTACGATAGAAGAATCAACCCCGTCCAGTTCAAGGTAGGAGAACAAGTATTCCTATTAAAGGAACCTTGTAAAAACAAATTTGACGAACAATATACAGGGCCACACGAAATTTGCGAACTAATAGGTGCAAACAACGTAAAAATAAGAATAGGTAACCATTACAAAATCGTACACGCAAACAAACTCAAGCGCGCCTCGAGTAATCCGACACAAAACGCGCGTCAGCGAAACGTAGCTATCACATCCGTAGCATTCGTCAAGCCGAAGATTAGAAGAGAAACTTACCCATTCGAGATAACCCCCACTCTTCCCGAGAAATATGATAGCAGACAAAGGGCCCAGCAACTCGGAGTTTCTTCTGAATGTCGTCATTTCCCGCCAGTACAGCGTCCAACTCGCGTCGCAGTCTCAGCCTCCTACAACAACAAGATGTGTGGACCAGTGCATAAAAGACGTACAGCCACGCAGAAGGCGAACCGTTACACATCACGCTACCGCAACTTAACTTGCTACAATGGCGTAATCATGGTCGCATGCGATGGTAGGGAATTATGCTATGATTGCAGCCTGACAACAACCATCGAGCACACAGAACGTTGGAGGCATCAAAGGATGATCAGTATAATGAATAACTGCAACAACTGCGGTGAGAAGATGTGCAGGGAAACACCTGTGTTGAACTGCATTCCATGCGGACAGATACTGGCTTCAAGATGGGCCATACAACATGACGACCCCGACCACGTTTCCGACAGCTCAGACGAGGATACGGACACGGAATAACTCACAAAAGTGAAAGTGAAAATGACATAAGTGAGCCCATTCCCTCCCAAGACCCCAATAAAAGACAGTCAGATAATGAACATTGCGATTATAGACTGTCGGACATTGCGAAACCTACCCCAACTCCTCGCGCAGAATCAGACAACATCTCAGTGCATCCAGTGTTTCGTACTGTTAATACAGTCAACGTGCGCCGAGAACTGAGCTCCCTGCGCGGATCGCTCACTAACGATGCGTCTCAAGACCAAAAATTGTAATGCGAGCGCTCACCGAACACAACCTCGGACCGAGAGATTTCACTCCGAGAAATCTCTTCTCCGGCGAGGGAGGTGTTACGTCGGACGACCTCCGACGTTGGTCGAATCGAGGACCGTACCTCGATTCTAGGCTAAGATTAAATATTAAGTACATAATACCTCTTAAACCCATCGCTATCAAACTCTTGTTCTAAATCTAATATCTCTTAAACCCATCGCTATCAAACTCTTGTTCTAATTCTAATACATCTTAAACCCATCACTACTTCACCCACGACTTTTCCTAAACTTGTTCTAATACCCATCACTACTTAAATCTCGACTCTCCCAATTGTTCTAAACCCAACCACCACTCCAAACTCTCAATCTTACCTAACACTTGTTCAAACCCTCATCTACACTTATAACTTGTTTAAACCCTCATCTACACTTAACACTTGTTCAAACCCTCATCTACACTTACAACTTGTTCAAATCCTCAACTCCGCTCGAGTAAACGCCACCTCGAGAACAAAGAGATCGCAACGTCAGCAGTCTTGCACGCGTCACCACTCTGTCGAGAGCGAGGACAAAGAGACTGCAACGTCAGCAGTCTTGCACCCGTCACCACTCCGACGAGCGAGGACAAAGGGACTGCAGCGTCAGCAACCCCCACTCCGAGCGAAGGAGGCTACGCAGAGCTGCCTCTTGCATCAGTCTGGTGCTAGCCAGCGAAGTGAGCGGACGTGTCGGTCTGCGCTCACTCCATTCTCACACAACGACATCAGTCAGTCTGGCCCAAGCCAGCGAAGTGAGCAGACGTGTCGACCTGCGCTCTTCTAATTCGCGCTTCGACGTTCATCGACGTTTGTTCTACAATTCCAATTCCAAATCTAATTCCAATTCTAATTCAAACTCAATACCAATTCCGACTCAACGCAGTCTCTATTCCAACACTAATTCATTTACTAACTCCTACGCAATTAATTCATTTAATTCATATTCACATTTATATTAATACAATTGTAACCAAGTGTAACCAAGTTATTATTATAATATATCTTATTTTACCAGAACTTCGCGAGTGACTTCTCTTACAATTCAATCAATTCAGTGACCTATTTCTCTCCGATATTCAAACTGTATCTTCGTTTATCGTGCACTTGTAGAGTATTGAAACTCGGTCACAAAGGGAGAAGCTTACAGCTCCGCCGAGACAATACGTCTGCAAGCGACATTTTGAACAATTGTTTCCATTAGCAATCGTGCACTTGTTGAGTATTGAAACTCGGTCACAAAGGGAGAAGCTTACAGCTCCGCCGAGACAATACGTCTGCAAGCGACATTTTGATCGGTCAAGTGTTTTCTCGGTCAAGTGTTCGATCAAGTCTCCATCAAGTGACAGTTCACACAAGGAATACGTGCAGTGCTAGATCTATAGTGACAGTTCTAACAGTGCCCTCGTTCGTTACACAGTGACCCGGCTTGGAGGCCAGTTCGTCCGCTCCGCTTGGGTAGTGTCAATGAACGAGCGGACCTTTTCAATAACTATATTTTATTAAAGTCACAGGTGGAATACCGCTGGCCAGCGCCTCCGGGGAACCCCTGGCCAATTTTCCCTTTTCATTCAGAACATAGACAAAATTCCTATAAAGGATTTCTTGAGAAGGAGTTGTTAAACCAAGTTCCTTTCGCTCCTCTCTCCTCATGCGTCGAACACGTCACGACCGAGAATATCGAGTGTGACGCGTCAGATTACGTATCGGTATACGGTTGTCCGTGCCGTCCGATTCCGAACACAGAGATCAACCACGCGGATCTCTCGCGTTCCACGCCTGTCAACGTTACACCAGCTGCCCGCTATGAGATCATCGATCTCATAGACATCTCTGACGACGACGACAGCCAGGACACAGTGATCCTGCCACGTCCTCGTTGCGTCATCACCAACAGCACGTTCCTGTCACCACGTCAACGTATTACGTTGCGTCTTCCCAATCTTCCTCGCCTGGAAGATATTTGCATCGAGGACCCACAGTACGAGGTCTACGCAGCGCAGAGGAAACAACTCCTGCGACAGTATTATTAAGGCGTAACAACAAACCGGTGAGAATCAGTATCTTGTATCCATCTTTACCCCATGTCAACTCACCGCGTTCGTTGCGTTGCGTATAAGTATCGCCATCCGCGTTGACTGCAAGCGGGTGCCGATTTTCCAAATGACTATCGGTGTCCTAGCGCATATGACTGCCCGTCTGGCTGTCTTGGCGTAAAAGACCGTTTCCTCATCAATTCCACGTGCCGCCTCCTGGGGTCATCTCCTTTGCCTAGGACGTGGGGCGTGACGTAACAGAGGCAAGGCAGAGCGGACGCTTGCATCAGTCCGCCTCCATCTCGCGACTCGAGCAGTCCGCCTTCAGCCAGCGACTCGCACAGACGTGCCTACCTGGCCTCAGAGTCAGTGCGGCTTCTTCCGACTTCAAGAGCAGACGTGTTCAGTCTAGCTCCGCGATAGTGAAGTGTGTCGATCCTTCACTCCTAATTCCAATTCCAATTCCAACTCTAACTCAACTCAACTCAAGTCCTAATTCTCATACATTATTCCTATAACATATTACTATATCCATTATTCATTAATCCAATTACTACTTCTATTATAATATTACTTACATATTGTATACCAGTGTACTTACCAGTTCTTATTTAATATATCGTTGTTATACCAGTGCTTCGATCTTGTTATTCTTGTGTTAGTTCAACACCATCTTCCAATTCAGTTCTTGCATCGAATATATTAAACTCGTGACATATCCGGACTTGGTCTAAAGTGCGCAGTGGAAACGCTGAGCCGCCAATAAGGAATTTGAAGCGAGTCATAGAGAAGTTCTCGTGCCACGTCTAGAATTGGTCTAAAGAGCGCAGTGGAAACGCTGAGCCGCCACTATAGACGTGAAGCGAGTTAACTACCAAAAAGGTTAATAACAAGTGGAAGTTCATTTTCATTATATCATTAATATTCCATCATTACTATTCCTTATCCATGCGACGCCCACTTCGAGCGGGACGCAAGTATCAACTTGCTAAATTGAGACGCGCGTTGAGAAATAAAGCGGTGCTCGATCAAATCATTGCCACTACCGAGTGGACCGAACTTCTGGGAACCACCGAGCACATACCGTGTGACGCGTCCGATTACGTTTCTGTATACGGTTGCCCTTGCAACCCTCCTAAAGAGGTCAACCACGCGGACCTCTCGCGAGCTCCGAAGCCAGTTCTACATCCGGTCGATTGTCCAGAGGTGATCGACATAGCCGACGACGACGACAGCCGAGACACGATCATCGTTCCCAGGGTCCGTTGCCGAATCATCCGTGACGTTCCTCTGCCAGCTCATCAACGTGTCGTCTTGCGGCCAGCATCCAAGGCCACTAACGTCGTCCCGAACCGAGCAGCAGCAACTCTGCCAGATCTTCCCCACCTCGAGGACATCTGTATAGAAGATCCGATGTACGACACCTACTGTCAGTACCGTCAGTTCCTGCTGCAACAATATTATTAGGCGTTAATACAACATTGCGGTGAGTCGTATAATGTCTTGTATAATTGTTGAATCCTGTAAACTCACCGTTCTCGTTGCATCCTCTCGCGCGCGATTCTTGTCGGGACACTCCTTGTAACCGCGTCGGACGTTCTTTTCTTGACTGCATCCATAGCAATATCGGTTGTCCTAGTGCATATGACAGCCCGCGGCTGTCTCGGCACGAAAGACCACTCCTCATTTTAATCATAATATCTCAACCGTCCGTCTGTCACTGTTCTCTTTTCTCTCTCCTGGTACCTGTAACAAAAACACAGTGACGGACGTGACAAATTTGGCGCAGTCGGTAGGACGTCGAAGTGGTCGCCGATATTTGCATTAATAAGCCCCGACGCGTGTCAGTGCGAAGTTCACATTTCTTAAATCCCATTCATATCTTTCAAAATGTCTCGCCCAATCACGCGATCTCAAAAGGATCTCCGAGCAGATCCTAACGCAGACCTTCCTCCAATGACCGAGGAAGAGCTACTCCTATACGCACAAGACCTCGCCCGTAGAGAGCAATATCTCAAAGAGGAAACAGATTTCATTGCCAAATTGCGTCTCAAACATGAAGAAGACGCACAAAACCAAAAAAATATGCTCGACGAAATACGAAAAGAGCTTCGCAACATTCAAATCACGAGTCAAAGCCTCCAGAGTAAAAGAACTTCATAACTTACTTCACAATCATATCTTTGATGATCCACAGAAACTCGATTCCTTTCAACTTCCATCTGCACGTTGCCATGCGAAGCGAAACAAATACGATAAAATTAATCTCTGCGCTACAGCGAAATACGCGTCAGCAAGAAAGAAATATAAATCCGAGTACCCTCGCGATAACAGATACCCCTACCAGATTAAACGAGCGAAATACGAAACCTCTGGTCAGCAAAATCTCCTTCCACCACTGGAAGATCAGCATATCACATCGCAACACCGCTCCTCCGAAGCAGCAATCGCCTCAGAAGACCGTCAGTCCTTAGACACACACGAAACTGTAATCATGCAACCGATCCAAGTTGCCATCTTACTCTCTATAGCCACGCGAGTGTACACCCTCATCGGATACGATTGTGGAGGATCTACACTGAACACGACAACGTTCTCCATCATCGATATTCCTGATTGCGAGCCTGAAGAAATCAAGCCCACGGAGGACTCAGTAAAAATCCAATTGCTACAACTAGCAGAGTTTACTCAGACGAGAGTAATCCAGTGCCACATAGAAATCGACCGCACGATATTCTATTGTGGCATGCACTCACATGTTTCCATCGTCACGAACGGACGACAAGAATATTTACTGGCAACCACCAGTGAAACCTGTTCCGAGTTGCAGAAGACCGGAACAATCCTCATCACTCCGACCGCCCAGGTCACGGGAGTCCAGCCCAATTCTACTACATCCCGCAGCCTCACATTGGCGGGAGAACTTCAAAATAACGGGCAATGCGCAGGAACAACGTACAACGACCCATTCGGCACTTGGACCAGTGTCGTTGTACAGGCCATTGTTCGAATAACCCTGAGGGACTACACAGCAACAGTGAAACTCTCTACAGGTCAGATCCATCTACAGTCAGGACAAATATGCTCCTTCACAAAAGGAAGCTGCCTTGATACGCAAGATGGACATACATTCTGGGACGTCGTTCCCAATGATTACTGCAAGTTCAATAGCTACGACGTTCTCTACGAAGGACTAGCTACCAGAGTTTCTACAAAGACAAAGTTCTCACCCACACTATATATGGTGGAATCTGAAGACACCACATTCGCGTTGACAGAATCTGGTCGTACATCAATTTGCGGTTATATTATTATTCGCACGGAGCACCCCAAGCTCTTTATTCTGGATACAAGTCTGTCCGGTAAATTCAAGGAACGCACTCATACCATAGTAAGCAATCTGGACATATTCACCTACGTGAATAGTAAGTTCATCTACGTAGAAAAACATCTGAAAAGTCAACTTACCCAGTTGTACCAGGATGTCATCCGACAAAAGTGCGAACTGGAGAAACAGGTCCTTCAAAACGCACTAACGATGTTACACTCATCACCGGAAGAAATAGCAGCTGCCATTATGCGAGAACCAGGATTCGTCGCAGTTCCAGCTGGAGAAGTGGTGTTACGTCGTCCGATGTACGACGTTGGCCTTGTACACACACTATGTATACAAGGTCTGATCTGCATAAGATCCATACACCGTCCCCTAGACATAAGAGCATAGTATTAAGATCTCATTATTGTATTGTTCTAATCCTTATCTCCGTCTCTACCCATCACCATAACTTCACCTTGATCAACACCTTACCTCAGTTTCAACCCATCACCACGACACATAATGCAATAAAGTATTGCATCACTCTGGAAGCATCTAGAAGCTTCTAGAAACGTCGAGAAGTCCAAAGACTGCTGCATCAGCAGTCCCACGCTCGTAGAGGGCAATAGGACAGCCACGAGACTGCAGCGTCAGCAGAAATGCACGTGCAGTCCCCGGGAGCGAAGACGCTGCTGCGTCAGCGGTTCTCCCACTCCGACGACTGAAGAACAAAGAGACTGCAGCGTCAGCTATCCCCACTCCGAACGAAGGAGGCAAGGCAGAGCGGACGCTTGCATCAGTCCGCCTTCAGCCAGCGACTCGCACAGACGTGCCTACCTGGCCTCAGCCGCCAGTCCGGCTTCAAGAGCAGACGTGTTCAGTCTAGCTCCGCGAAAGTGAAGTGTGTCGATCCTTCACTCCTAATTCCAATTCCAATTCCAACTCTAACTCAACTCAACTCAAGTCCTAATTCTCATACATTATTCCTACAACATATTACTATATCCATTATTCATTAATCCAATTACTACTCCTATTATAATACTACTTACATATTGTATACCAGTGTACTTACCAGTTCTTATTTAATATATCGTTGTTATACCAGTGCTTCGATCTTGTTATTCTTGTGTTAGTTAACACCATCTTCCAATTCAGTTCTTGCATCGAATATATTAAACTCGTGACATATCCGGACTTGGTCTAAAGTGCGCAGTGGAAACGCTGAGCCGCCAATAAGGAATTTGAAGCGAGTCATAGAGAAGTTCTCGTGCCACGTCTAGAATTGGTCTAAAGTGCGCAGTGGAAACGCTGAGCCGCCACTATAGACGTGAAGCGAGTTAACTACCAAAAAGGTTAATAACAAGTGGAAGTTCATTTTCATTATATTATTAATATTCCATCATTACTATTCCTTACCCATGCGACGCCCACGTCGAGCGGGACGCAAGTATCAACTTGCTAAATTGAGACGCGCGTTGAGAGATAAAACGGTGCTCGATCAAATCATTGCCACTACCGAGTGGACCGAACTTCTGGGAACCACCGAGCACATTCCGTGTGACGCGTCCGATTACGTTTCTGTATACGGTTGCCCTTGCAACCCTCCTAAAGAGGTCAACCACGCGGACCTCTCGCGAGCTCCGACGCCAGTTCTACATCCGGTCGATCGTCCTGAGGTAATCGACATAGCCGACGACGACGACAGCCGAGACACGATCATCGTTCCCAGGGTCCGTTGCCGAATCATCCGTGACGTTCCTCTGCCAGCTCACCAACGTGTCGTCTTGCGGCCAGCATCCAAGGCCACTAATGTCGTCCCGAACCGAGCAGCAGCAACTCTGCCAGATCTTCCCCACCTCGAGGACATCTGTATAGAAGACCCGATGTACGACACCTACTGCCAGTACCGCCAGTTCCTGCTGCAACAATATTATTAGGCGTTAATACAGCATTGCGGTGAGTCGTATAATGTCTTGTATAATTGTCGAATCCTGTAAACTCACCGTTCTCGTTGCATCATCTCGCGCGTGATTCTTGTCGGGACACTTCTTGTAACCGCGTCGGACGTTCTTTTCTTGACTGCATCCATAGCAATATCGGTTGTCCTAGTGCATATGACAGCCCGCGGCTGTCTCGGCACGAAAGACCACTCCTCATTTTAATCATAATATCTCAACCGTCCGTCTGTCACTGTTCTCTTTTCTCTCTCCTGGTACCTGTAACAAAAACACAGTGACGGACGTGACAAATTTGGCGCAGTCGGTAGGACAACGAAGTGGTCGCCGATATTTGCATTAATAAGGCCCGACGCGTGTCAGTACGAAGTTCACATTTCTTAAATCCCATTTATATCTTTCAAAATGTCTCGCCCAATCACGCGATCTCAAAAGGATCTCCGAGCAGATCCTAACGCAGACCTTCCTCCAATGACCGAGGAAGAGTTACTCCTTTATGCGCAAGACCTCGCCCGTAGAGAGCAATATCTCAAAGAGGAAACTGATTTTATTGCCAAATTGCGTCTCAAATATGAAGAAGACGCACAAAACCAAAAGAATATGCTCGACGAAATACGAAAAGAGCTTCATAACATCCAAATCACGAGTCAAACCCTACGTCAACAATCGCCTACACCAGGCCCTAGTAACGTCTCTAATATGCGGGAACCTTCACCGCCAGAGCCACGCGAAATCCCACAGTATGAACCTACTGGCAATTTTGCTCTAAAGCAAGCCGCCGAGCTTGTCCCTAGATTCGACGGAACTTCGTCTTCCGTCCTACAATTCATACGTGCATGCAAACGCGCGCGTGACACCGTACCGGCCAATGCAGAGCGTGCCCTCACGAAATTGCTCTGCAATAAACTCCACGATCGTGCTTATGCCGCTATAGAAGGCCAGCACATATTCACAATTTCTGCACTATGCGAGAAATTACGAACAGTGCTGGGCCCATACAAATTCGTTGACCAGTACCGTGGCGATCTCGCGAGTGTACTCCAAGCTCCAAACGAGCACATCTTAGACTTCATCAATCGCGTTAAAGACCTTCGAACCGCGATTCAAGATGCCACAGATATTGGCCTTGATTACGAAGAACTAGATCGCTTCGTAGTAGATTGTTTTCTACGAGGTCTCCTTCCCCAGCTGCGTGCCGAAGTGCTTCATTGCCCTTCGCGAAATCCTGCCACTGTTTTCGAAGCAGCCATCTCTGCTTACAGGCAGTATGAGTCAGACCAGACTCGTCGACGAGAACTGATCCGCGAAGAAAACCGAGTCAGCTTCTCTGATAACCGGCCGTATCGCCAGCGTTCCACGTACGAGTCCGCTCGTGACATTCCAGAGCGAACTCAAGAACGCCGCGATAACAGACCGGACTTGTCTCAGCAGTCCTCGAGAAACTCAAACCGGGACTCTTATCGCTCCCCGACGCCGCAACGGCGATGGGAAAATAATCCTCGCGACCAAAACACGTACCGCGATGGTCGCACAGATCGCCCCTCAAGCCCTAACAAATTTTGCAACTATTGCAAAGTCCCCGGGCACGATATTCACGAGTGCCGTAAGCGCGCTTTTAATAATAATAGGAGGTCGGGAAACGAGTCCGGCCTCCCGACCGAAGCCAACCCCAGGCGGGAGGCCGCATCTTCAACCCAAACTACAGCCCGCACCCAAACGGCTATCCGGACGAACGACCAGTCCGACGATTCGTCTCAGCAGTAAATCTTGCTGCAGACTCACCAATTCCGCGCGTAAAAATCTCCGCCCCTCAATTACAAAAGAAGTGTGAATTTTTGTTAGACACGGGTTCGGAGATCAATTTAATTCGTGCGTCAAGTCTAGAACCAAATCTACCTATAGATCATACGAACACTATAGAAGTCCAAGGAATAACCGAGGGATCCATTCCAACTCTCGGTCAAATTAAAATACACTTACAGGGTCAAAACCCTATTGAATTTCATGTCTTGGAAGAAAACTTCCCAATTAACATCGACGGAATCCTCGGTTCTCCCTTCTTCAGAACAGGAGCCGAGATCTCCTTTGCGAATGAATACATTATGATAGGAAACATTCGGGTTCCCTTCTCGAACCCTTGCGCGCCCACGGCTGAGCCTCGCGATAAATTGGCAGCAGAGGTTATTTCAATGCCTTCGTCTATGACCAATGATCTCGTTAAAACTTCAGCCGCCGAGCGTGAGGAACATTCGGCAAGGAACGTTCGAGTGTTTTCCTCAAATCCTCGTGCACCCGCGGTCAGACCTTGCAGAGCTCCGGTGACGGAGGTTATTTCAATGCCTCCTCGGGATTCGATCGAGTACTCCCTAGAGAAAAACGCCGTGAAAAGCCGGCCGGAATCGAAGGAGACTCGAGAGATATCGGAGTACACTGCGAGAAGTCGGATCGTGGAGCGTGAGGATCGAGTCCGAACAAAGACTCCTCCGAAAACCGAAGAATTCGTCCTCGAACCTCGTACCGTTGCGTGCATAGCGGTCGACGTCGAAGGACCCAAACAGGGATATATCCGCCGTGTTAATGTAGCGCCGGATGTATTCCTGGGTGACTGCGTCGTCACCAATCGTAAAGGCAAAGCGAGCCTCCGGTGTTTTAACACCTCGTCGGAAAGAGTTTCATTTCGATTGCCCCCATTGGAGATGGAAGAAATCGAGTCGTACTCTTCCGATTCTTATACTACTTCCGGGTATCATCCCGACGCATTCGGTAACCATCCCGACCTTTCCAATTCCGGGTATCATCCCGACGCATTCGGTAACCATCCCGACCTTTCTAATTCCGGGTATCATCCCGACGCATTCGGTAACCATCCCGACCTTTCTAATTCCGGGTATCATCCCGACGTATTCGGTAACCATCCCGACCATTCTAATTCCGGGAACCATCCCGACGTATTCGGGAACCATCCCGACCATTCTACTTCCGGGTATCATCCCGACGCATTCGGTAACCATCCCGACATTACTAACTCCGGTAACCAGCCCGATTCTTATACTAACTCCGGTAACCAGCCCGATTCTTATTCTAACTTCGGTAACCATCCCGACCTTACTAACTCCGGTAACCAGCCCGATTCTTATACTAACTCCGGTAACCAGCCCGATCATTATACTAACTCCGGTAACCAGCCCGATCCTTATTCTAACTCCGGTAACCAGCCCGATCAATTCCAAGACCAACTCCATTCCTACGACAATCAAAGATCTTCAAGACCCATATGTAAGCAGGTCTGTTCTATACTGCACGATAAATCCAGTGACAGTTCTAAACCAGAGAAGGATATCAAAGTCTCCAAAGTAAAAGAACTTCATAACTTACTTCGAAATCATATCTTTGATGATCCACAGAAACTCGATTCCTTTCAACTTCCATCTGCACGTTGCCATGCGAAGCGAAACGAATACGATAAAATTAATCTCTGCGCTACAGCGAAATACGCGTCAGCAAGAAAGAAATGTAAATCCGAGTACCCTCGCGATAACGGATATCCCTATGAAAATAAGCGAGCGAAATTCGAAGCCCAGCATCGGCAAAATCTCCTTCGACCACCGGAAGATATAGAACAGGTATTCCTACTCAAAGAACCCTGCAAGGGCAAATTCGATGCGCAATATACGGGTCCTCACGAAATTTGCGACATCCTAGACTCAAACAATGTAAAAATTAAAGTAGGGAACCATTTTAAGATTGTACATGCAAACAAACTCAAGCGTGCGCCGAATAATCCAACGCAAACCCCGCGTCATCGAAACGTGACACTCATCTGGACACAGATAAGAAAAGACAAAAGTGAAAGTGTTAGTGAACAAAGTGATTCCCCACCCACCCTAAACCCCGAGAAAAGACAGTCGAAAAATGAACATTGCGAATACGACTTGTCGGACATTACAAAACCAGCCCCAGCCCCACGTGCCGACACCAACAACATTTCAGTGCGACCAGTGTTTCGTACAAATATAAGAAATACTCGCCGAGAACTGTGCTCCCTGCGCGGAGTACCTCCGGACGATGCGTCGCATGAATGAGTGTGATCGAGTGTTGAGCGAGAAATTTCTTCCTTGTAAGAAATTTCTTTTCCGCGTTGGGAGGTGTTACGTCGTCCGATGTACGACGTTGGCCTTGTACACACACTATGTATACAAGGTCTGATCTGCATAAGATCCATACACCGTCCCCTAGACATAAGAGCATAGTATTAAGATCTCATTATTGTATTGTTCTAATCCTTATCTCCGTCTCTACCCATCACCATAACTTCACCTTGATCAACACCTTACCTCAGTTTCAACCCATCACCACGACACATAATGCAATAAAGTATTGCATCACTCTGGAAGCATCTAGAAGCTTCTAGAAACGTCGAGAAGTCCAAAGACTGCTGCATCAGCAGTCCCACGCTCGTAGAGGGCAATAGGACAGCCACGAGACTGCAGCGTCAGCAGAAATGCACGTGCAGTCCCCGGGAGCGAAGACGCTGCTGCGTCAGCGGTTCTCCCACTCCGACGACTGAAGAACAAAGAGACTGCAGCGTCAGCTATCCCCACTCCGAACGAAGGAGGCAAGGCAGAGCGGACGCTTGCATCAGTCCGCCTTCAGCCAGCGACTCGCACAGACGTGCCTACCTGGCCTCAGCCGCCAGTCCGGCTTCAAGAGCAGACGTGTTCAGTCTAGCTCCGCGAAAGTGAAGTGTGTCGATCCTTCACTCCTAATTCCAATTCCAATTCCAACTCTAACTCAACTCAACTCAAGTCCTAATTCTCATACATTATTCCTACAACATATTACTATATCCATTATTCATTAATCCAATTACTACTCCTATTATAATACTACTTACATATTGTATACCAGTGTACTTACCAGTTCTTATTTAATATATCGTTGTTATACCAGTGCTTCGATCTTGTTATTCTTGTGTTAGTTAACACCATCTTCCAATTCAGTTCTTGCATCGAATATATTAAACTCGTGACATATCCGGACTTGGTCTAAAGTGCGCAGTGGAAACGCTGAGCCGCCAATAAGGAATTTGAAGCGAGTCATAGAGAAGTTCTCGTGCCACGTCTAGAATTGGTCTAAAGTGCGCAGTGGAAACGCTGAGCCGCCACTATAGACGTGAAGCGAGTTAACTACCAAAAAGGTTAATAACAAGTGGAAGTTCATTTTCATTATATTATTAATATTCCATCATTACTATTCCTTACCCATGCGACGCCCACGTCGAGCGGGACGCAAGTATCAACTTGCTAAATTGAGACGCGCGTTGAGAGATAAAACGGTGCTCGATCAAATCATTGCCACTACCGAGTGGACCGAACTTCTGGGAACCACCGAGCACATTCCGTGTGACGCGTCCGATTACGTTTCTGTATACGGTTGCCCTTGCAACCCTCCTAAAGAGGTCAACCAC
Organism: Lasioglossum baleicum; assembly: GCF_051020765.1. Taxonomy (NCBI): domain Eukaryota; kingdom Metazoa; phylum Arthropoda; class Insecta; order Hymenoptera; family Halictidae; genus Lasioglossum; species Lasioglossum baleicum. The sequence goes on from NC_134930.1 coordinate 4,265,640, forward strand.
GCGGACCTCTCGCGAGCTCCGACGCCAGTTCTACATCCGGTCGATTGTCCAGAGGTGATCGACATAGCCGACGACGACGACAGCCGAGACACGATCATCGTTCCCAGGGTCCGTTGCCGAATCATCCGTGACGTTCCTCTGCCAGCTCATCAACGTGTCGTCTTGCGGCCAGCATCCAAGGCCACTAACGTCGTCCCGAACCGAGCAGCAGCAACTCTGCCAGATCTTCCCCACCTCGAGGACATCTGTATAGAAGATCCGATGTACGACACCTACTGTCAGTACCGCCAGTTCCTGCTGCAACAATATTATTAGGCGTTAATACAACATTGCGGTGAGTCGTATAATATCTTGTATAATTGTTGAATCCTGTAAACTCACCGTTCTCGTTGCATCCTCTCGCGCGCGATTCTTGTCGGGACACTCCTTGTAACCGCGTCGGACGTTCTTTTCTTGACTGCATCCATAGCAATATCGGTTGTCCTAGTGCATATGACAGCCCGCGGCTGTCTCGGCACGAAAGACCACTCCTCATTTTAACCATAATATCTCAACTGTCCGTCTGTCACTGTTCTCTTTTCTCTCTCCTGGTACCTGTAACAAAAACACAGTGACGGACGTGACAAATTTGGCGCAGTCGGTAGGACATCGAAGTGGTCGCCGATATTTGCATTAACAAGCCCCGACGCGTGTCAGTACGAAGTTCACATTTCTTAAATCCCATTTATATCTTTCAAAATGTCTCGCCCAATCACGCGATCTCAAAAGGATCTCCGAGCAGATCCTAACGCAGACCTTCCTCCAATGACCGAGGAAGAGTTACTCCTTTATGCGCAAGACCTCGCCCGTAGAGAGCAATATCTCAAAGAAGAAACTGATTTTATTGCCAAATTGCGTCTCAAATATGAAGAAGACGCACAAAACCAAAAGAATATGCTCGACGAAATACGAAAAGAGCTTCATAACATCCAAATCACGAGTCAAAGCCTACGTCAACAATCGCCTACACCAGGCCCTAGTAACGTCTCTAATATGCGGGAACCTTCACCGCCAGAGCCACGCGAAATCCCACAGTATGAACCTACTGGCAATTTCGCTCTAAAACAAGCCGCCGAGCTTGTCCCTAGATTCGACGGAACTTCGTCTTCCGTCCTACAATTCATACGTGCATGCAAACGCGCGCGTGACACCGTACCGGCCACTACAGAGCGTGCCCTCACAAAATTGCTCTGCAATAAACTCCACGATCGTGCTTATGCCGCTATAGAAGGCCAGCACATATTCACAATTTCTGCACTATGCGAGAAATTACGAACAGTACTGGGCCCATACAAATTCGTTGACCAGTACCGTGGCGATCTCGCGAGTGTACTCCAAGCTCCAAACGAGCACATCTTAGATTTCATCAATCGCGTTAAAGACCTTCGAACCGCGATTCAAGATGCCACAGATATTGGCCTTGATTACGAAGAACTAGATCGCTTCGTAGTAGATTGTTTTCTACGAGGTCTCCTTCCCCAGCTGCGTGCCGAAGTGCTTCATTGCCCTTCGCGAAATCCTGCCACTGTTTTCGAAGCAGCTATCTCTGCTTACAGGCAGTATGAGTCAGACCAGACTCGTCGACGAGAACTGATCCGCGAAGAAAAACGAGTCAGCTTCTCTGATAACCGGCCGTATCGCCCGCGTTCCACGTACGAGTCCGCTCGTGACATTCCAGAGCGAACTCAAGAACGCCGCGATAACAGACCGGACTCGTCTCAGCAGTCCTCGAGAAACTTAAACCGGGACTCTTATCGCTCCCCGACGCCGCAACGGCGATGGGAAAATAATCCTCGCGACCAAAACACGTACCGCGATGGTCGCACAGATCGCCCCTCAAGTCCTAACAAATTTTGCAACTACTGCAAAGTCCCCGGGCACGATATTCACGAGTGCCGTAAGCGCGCTTTTAATAATAATAGGAGGTCGGGAAACGAGTCCGGCCTCCCGACCGAAGCCAACCCCAGGCGGGAGGCCGCATCTTCAACCCAAACTACAGCCCGCACCCAAACAGCTATCCGGACGAACGACCAGTCCGACGATTCGTCTCAGCAGTAAATCTTGCTGCAGACTCACCAATCCCGCGCGTAAAAATCTCCGCCCCTCAATTACAAAAGAAGTGTGAATTTTTGTTAGACACGGGTTCGGAGATCAATCTAATTCGTGCGTCAAGTCTAGAACCAAATCTACCTATAGATTATACGAACGTTATAGAAGTCCAAGGAATAACCGAGGGATCCATTCCAACTCTCGGTCAAATTAAAATACACTTACAGGGTCAAAACCCTATTGAATTTCATGTCTTGGAAGAAAACTTCCCAATTAACATCGACGGAATCCTCGGTTCTCCCTTCTTCAGAACAGGAGCCGAGATCTCCTTTGCGAATGAATACATAACGATAGGAAACATTCGGGTTCCCTTCTCGAACTCTTGCGCGCCCGCGGCTGAGCCTCGCGATGAATTGGCAGCAGAGGTTATTTCAATGCCTTCGTCTATGACCAACGATCTCGTTAAAACTCCAGCCGTCGAGCGTGAGGAACATTCGGCAAGGAACGTTCGAGTGTCTTCCTCAAATCCTCGTGCACCCGCGGTCAGACCTTGCAGAGCTCCGGTGACGGAGGTTATTTCGATGCCTCCTCGGGATTCGATCGAGTACTCCCTAGAGAAAAACGCCGTGAAAAGCCGGCCGGAATCGAAGGAGACTCGAGAGATATCGGAGTACACTGCGAGAAGTCGGATCGTGGAGCGTGAGGATCGAGTCCGAACAAAGACTCCTCCGAAATCCGAAGAATTCGTCCTCGAACCTCGTACCGTTGCGTGCATAGCGGTCGACGTCGAAGGACCTAAACAGGGATATATCCGCCGTGTTAATGTAGCGCCGGATGTATTCCTGGGTGACTGCGTTGTCACCAATCGTAAAGGCAAAGCGAGCCTCCGGTGTTTTAACACCTCGTCGGAAAGAGTTTCATTTCGATTGCCCCCATTGGAGATGGAAGAAATCGAGTCGTACTCTTCCGACCTTTCTAATTCCGGGTACCATCCCGACGCATTCGGTAACCATCCCGACCTTACTAATCCCGGGAACCATCCCGACGTATTCGGTAACCATCCCGACCTTTCTAATTCCGGGTACTATCCCGACGCATTCGGTAACCATCCCGACCTTTCTAATTCCGGGTATCATCCCGACGCATTCGGTAACCATCCCGACCTTACTAACTCCGGTAACCAGCCCGATCATTATACTAACTCCGGTAACCAGCCCGATTCTTATACTAACTCCGGTAACCAGCCCGATTCTCATACTAACTCCGGTAACCAGCCCGATTCTTATACTAACTCCGGTAACCAGCCCGATCATTATACTAACTCCGGTAACCAGCCCGATCCTTATTCTAACTCCGGTAACCAGACCGATCAATTCCAAGACCAACTCCATTCCTACGACAATCAAAGATTTTCAAGACCCATATGTAAGCAGGTCTGTTCTATATTGCACAATAAATCCAGCGACAGTTCTAAACCAGAGAAGGATATCAAAGCCTCCAGAGTAAAAGAACTTCTTAACTTACTTCAAAATCATATCTTTGATGATCCACAGAAACTCGATTCCTTTCAACTTCCATCTGCACGTTGCCATGCGAAGCGAAACAAATACGATAAAATTAATCTCTGCGCTACAGCGAAATACGCGTCAGCAAGAAAGCAATATAAATCCGAGTACCCTCGCGATAACGGATATTCCTATGAGAATAAGCGAGCGAAATTCGAAGCCCAGCGTCGGCAAAATCTCCTTCGACCACCGGAAGATATAGAACAGGTATTCCTACTCAAAGAACCCTGCAAGGGCAAATTCGATGCGCAATATACGGGTCCTCACGAAATTTGCGACATCTTAGACTCAAACAATGTGAAAATTAAAGTAGGGAACCATTTTAAGATTGTACATGCAAACAAACTCAAGCGTGCGCCGAATAATCCAACGCAAACCCCGCGTCAGCGAAACGTGACACTCATCTGGACGCAGATAAGAAAAGACAAAAGTGAAAGTGTTAGTGAACAAAGTGATTCCCCACCCACCCTAAACCCCGAGAAAAGACAGTCGAAAAATGAACATTGCGAATACGACTTGTCGGACATTACAAAACCAGCCCCAGCCCCACGTGCCGACACCGACAACATTTCAGTGCGACCAGTGTTTCGTACAAATATAGGAAATACTCGCCGAGAACTGTGCTCCCTGCGCGGAGTACCTCCGGACGATGCGTCGCATGAATGAGTGTGTGATCGAGTGTTGAGCGAGAAATTTCTTCCTTGTAAGAAATTTCTTTTCCTCGTTGGGAGGTGTTACGTCGTCCGATGTACGACGTTGGCCTTGTACATACATTATGTATACAAGGTCTGATCTGCATAAGATCCATACACCGTCCCCTAGACATAAGAACATAATACTAAGATCTCATATATTGTATTGTTCTAATCCTTATCTCCGTCTCTATCCATCACCATAACTTCACCTTGATCAACACCTTACCTCAGTTTCAACCCATCACCACGACACATAATGCAATAAAGTATTGCATCACTCTGGAAGCATCTAGAAGCTTCTAGAAACGTCGAGAAGTCCAAAGACTGCTGCATCAGCAGTCCCACGCTCGTAGAGGGCAATAGGACAGCCACGAGACTGCACCGTCAGCAGAAATGCACGTGCAGTCCCCGGGAGCGAAGACGCTGCTGCGTCAGCGGTTCTCCCACTCCGACAACTGAAGAACAAAGAGACTGCAGCGTCAGCTATCCCCACTCCGACCGAAGGAGGCAAGGCAGAGCGGACGCTTGCAGCAGTCCGCCTTCAGCCAGCGACTCGCACAGACGTGCCTACCTGGCCTCAGAGTCAGTCCGGCTTCTTCCGACTTCAAGAGCAGACGTGTTCAGTCTAGCTCCGCGAAAGTGAAGTGTGTCGATCCTTCACTCCTAATTCCAATTCCAATTCCAACTCTAACTCAACTCAACTCAAGTCCTAATTCTCATACGTTATTCCTATAACATATTACAATATCCATTATTCATTAATCCAATTACTACTCCTATTATAATACTACTTACATATTGTATACCAGTGTACTTACCAGTTCTTATTTAATATATCGTTGTTATACCAGTGCTTCGATCTTGTTATTCTTGTGTTAGTTCAACACCATCTTCCAATTCAGTTCTTGCATCGAATATATTAAACTCGTGACATATCCGGACTTGGTCTAAAGTGCGCAGTGGAAACGCTGAGCCGCCAATAAGGAATTTGAAGCGAGTCATAGAGAAGTTCTCGTGCCACGTCTAGAATTGGTCTAAAGAGCGCAGTGGAAACGCTGAGCCGCCACTATAGACGTGAAGCGAGTTAACTACCAAAAAGGTTAATAACAAGTGGAAGTTCATTTTCATTATATTATTAATATTCCATCATTACTATTCCTTACCCATGCGACGCCCACGTCGAGCGGGACGCAAGTATCAACTTGCTAAATCGAGACGCGCGTTGAGAAATAAAGCGGTGCTCGATCAAATCATTGCCACTACCGAGTGGACCGAACTTCTGGGAACCACCGAGCACATTCCGTGTGACGCGTCCGATTACGTTTCTGTATACGGTTGCCCTTGCAACCCTCCTAAAGAGGTCAACCACGCGGACCTCTCGCGAGCTCCGACGCCAGTTCTACATCCGGTCGATTGTCCAGAGGTGATCGACATAGCCGACGACGACGACAGCCGAGACACGATCATCGTTCCCAGGGTCCGTTGCCGAATCATCCGTGACGTTCCTCTGCCAGCTCATCAACGTGTCGTCTTGCGGCCAGCATCCAAGGCCACTAACGTCGTCCCGAACCGAGCAGCAGCAACTCTGCCAGATCTTCCCCACCTCGAGGACATCTGTATAGAAGATCCGATGTACGACACCTACTGTCAGTACCGCCAGTTCCTGCTGCAACAATATTATTAGGCGTTAATACAACATTGCGGTGAGTCGTATAATATCTTGTATAATTGTTGAATCCTGTAAACTCACCGTTCTCGTTGCATCCTCTCGCGCGCGATTCTTGTCGGGACACTCCTTGTAACCGCGTCGGACGTTCTTTTCTTGACTGC